>NW_027464587.1:1000000-2229062 GCF_043290135.1 Rhipicephalus microplus | reverse complement strand
CTATCAGCCCAAAGAAAAAAAAGCCCCGCACTACCACCGGGTGGGCTCGAACCTCCAACCTTTCGGTTAACAGACAATCGCGCTAGCCAATTGTGCCACGGAGACAGTCCTGCTCCACTCTCACCACCATCAGAACATATCTTCAAAGCTATTACCGCAAAGAAAAAAGCAAAACACCACTCCCGGGAGGGCTCGAACCTCCAACTTTCCGGTTAACAGCCGATCACGCTAGCCAATTGCGCCACGGAGACAGTCTTGCTCTACTCTCACAACCATCAGAACATAACTTCAAAGCTATCAGCCCACAGAAAAAAAAGCGCCGCACCACCACCGGGAGAGCTCGAACCTCCAACTTTTCGGTTAACAGCCGATCGCGCTAGCCAATTGCGCCACGCAGACAGTCCTGCTCCACTCTCACCACCGTCAGAACATTTCTTCAGAGCTATCAGCCCAAAGAAAAAAAAGCGCTGCAAAACCATCGGGTGGGCTCGAACCTCCAACCTTACGGTTAACAGCCGATCGCGCTAGCCAATTGCCCCACGGAGACAGTCGTGCTCCACTCTCACCATCGTCAGAACATTTCTTCAGAGCTATCACCCCAAAGAAAAAAAGCGCCGCACCACCACCGGTTGGGCTCGAACCTCCAACCTTTCGGTTGACAGCCGATCGCGCTAGCCAATTGCGCCACGAAGACTGTCCTGCTCCAATCTCACCACCATCAGAACATATCTTCAAAGTTATTACCGCAAAGAAAAAAACAACACACCACTTCTGGGAGGGCTCGAGACTCCAACCTTTCGGTTAACAGCCGATCGCGCTAGCCCATTGCGCCACGGAGGCAGTCTTGCTCCACTCTCACCATCATCAGAACATATCTTCAAAGCTATCAGCGCAAAGAAAAAAAAGCGCTGCACCACCACCAGGTGGGCTCGAACCTCCAACCTTTCGGTTAACAGCCGATCGCGCTAGCCCATTGCGCCACGGAGACAGTCTTGCTCCACTCTCACCACCAACAGAACATAACTTCAAAGCTATCAGCGCAAAGAAAAAAGCAACACACCACTCCCGGGAGGGCTCAAAACTCCAACCTTTCGGTCAACAGCCGATCGCGCTAGCCCATTGCGCCACGGAAACAGTCTTGCTCCCTTCTCACCACCATCAGAACATATCTTCAAAGCTATCAGCACAAAGAAAAAAAGCGCCGCACCACCACCGGGTGGGCTCGAACCTCCAACCTTTCGGTTAACAGCCGATCGCGCTAGCCAACTGCGCCACGGAGACAGTCGTGCTCCACTCTCACCACCATCAGAACATATCTTCAAAGCTATCAGCCCAAAAAAAAGCACCGCAACACCGCCGGGTGGGCTCGAAACTCCAACCTTTCGGTTAACAGCCGATCGCGCTAGCCAATTGCGCCACAGAGACAGTCCTGCTTCACTCTCACCACCATCAGAACATATCTTCAAAGCTATCAGCCCAAAGAAAAAAAAGCGTCATACCACCACCGGGTGGGCTCGAACCTCCGACCTTTTGGTTCACAGCCGATCGCGCTAGCCAATTGCGCCATGGAGACAGTCCTGCTCCACTCTCACCACCATCAGAACATATCTTCAAAGCTATCAGCCCAAAGAAAAAAAAAGCACCGCAACCCCACCCGGTGGGCTCGAACCTCCAACTTTTCGGTTAACAGCCGATCACGCTAGCCAATTGCGCCACGGAGACAGTCCTGCTCCACTCTCACCACCATCAGAACATATCTTCAAAACTATCAGCCCACAGAAAAAAAAGCGCCACACAACCACCGGGTAGGCTCGAACCTCCAACTTTTCGGTCAACAGCCGATCGCGCTAGCCAATTGCACCACGTAGACAGACCTGCTCCACTCTCACTACCATAAGAACATATCATCAAAGCTATCAGCCCGAAGAAAAAAAGCGCCGCACCACCACTGGGTGGGCTCGAACCTCCGACCTTTTGGTTAACAGCCGATCGCGCTAGCCAATTGCGCCACGGAGACAGTCCTGCTCCACTCTCACCACCATCAGAACATATCTTCAAAGCTATCAGCCCAAAGAAAAAAAAGCGCCGCACCACCACCGGGTGGGCAAGAACCTCCAACTTTCCGGTTAACAGCCGATCACGCTAGCCAATTGCGCCACGGAGACAGTCCTGCTCCACTCTCACCACCGTCAGAACATTTCTTCAGAGCTATCAGCCCAAAGAAAAAAAGCGCTGCACCACCACCGGGTGTGCTCGAACCTCCAACCTTTCAGTTAACAGCCGATCGCGCTAGCCAATTGCCCCACGGAGACAGTCGTGCTCCACTCTCACCATCGTCAGAACATTTCTTCAGAGCTATCACCCCAAAGAAAAAAAAGCGCCGCACCACCACCGGTTGGGCTCGAACCTCTGACCTTTCGGTTAACAGCCGATCGCGCTAGCCAATTGCGCCACGAAGACTGTCCTTCTCCAATCTCACCACCATCAGAACATATCTTCAAAACTATTACCGCAAAGAAAAAACCAACACACCACTCCTGGGAGGGCTCAAGACTCCAACCTTTCGGTTAACAGCCGATCGCGCTAGCCCATTGTGCCACGGAGGCTGTCTTGCTCCACTCTCACCATCATCAGAACATATCTTCAAAGCTATCAGCGCAAAGAAAAAAAGCGCTGCACTACCACCAGGTGGGCTCGAACCTCCAACCTTTCGGTTAACAGCCGATCGCGCTAGCCCATTGCGCCACGGAGACAGTCTTGCTCCACTCTCACCACCATCAGAACATAACTTCAAAGCTATCAGCGCAAAGACAAAAGCAACACACCACTCCCGGGAGGGCTCGAAACTCCAACCTTTCGGTCAACAGCCGATCGCGCTAGCCCATTGTGCCACGGAGACAGTCTTGCTCTCTTCTCACCATCATCAGAACATAACTTCAAAGCTATCAGCCCAAAAAAAGCACCGCACCACCACTGGGTGGGCTCGAACCTCCAACCTTTCGGTTAACAGCCGATCGCGCTAGCCGATTGCGCCACGGAGACAGTCGTGCTCCACTCTCACCACCATCAGAACATATCTTCAAAGCTGTCAGCGCAAAGAAAAAAGCAACATACCACTCCCGGGAGGGCTCGAAACTCCAACCTTTCGGTTAACAGCCGATCGCGCTAGCCAATTGCGCCAAGGAGACAGTCGTGCTCCACTCTCACCACCATCAGAACATATCTTCAAAGCTATCCGCGCAAAGAAAAAAGCAAAACACTACTCCCGGGAGGGCTCGAACCTCCAACTTTTCGGTTAACAGCCGATCGCGCTGGCCAATTGCGCCACGGAGAAAGTCCTGCTCAACTCTCACAACAATTAGAACATATCTTCAAAGCTGTCAGCCCAAAGAAAAAAAAGCGCCACACCACCACCGGGTGGGCTCGAACCTCCAACTTTTCGGTTAACAGCCGATCGCGCTAGCCAATTGCGCCACGGGGACCGTCCTGCTCCTCTCTCACCACCGTCAGACCATTTCTTCAGAGCTATCACCCAAAAAAAAAAGCGCCGCACCACCACCGGGTGGGCTCGAACCTCCCACCTTTCGGTTAACAGCCGATCGCGCTAGCCAATTGCCCCACGGAGACAGTCCTGCTCCACTCTCACCACCGTCAGAACATTTCTTCAGAGCTATCACCCCAAAGAAAAAAAAAGTGCCGCACCACCACTGGTTGGGCTCGAACCTCCAACCTTTCGGTTAACAGCCGATCGCGCTAGCCAATAGCGCCACGAAGACAGTCCTGCTCCACTCTCACCACCATCATAACATATCTTCAAAGCCATTACCGCAAAGAAAAAAGCAACACACCACTCCCGGGAGGGCTCAAAACTCCAACCTTTCGGTTAACAGCCGATCGCGCTAGCCCATTGCGCCACGGAGACAGTCTTGCTCCACTCTCACCAGCATCAGAACATATCTTCAAAGCTATCAGCACAAAGAAAAAAAGCGCCGCACCACCCCCGGGTGGGCTCGAACCTCCAACTTTTCGGTTAACAGCCGATCGCGCTAGCCAACTGCGCCACGGAGACAGTCGTGCTCCACTCTCACCGCCATCATCCTAATTTTCGGCGACTTTAACTATCCTGACATCGATTGGCAAAATCTGGCAGCTTTGTCAGGAACAAGCGCGTAATCAAAAAAATTCGTCAATGTCTGCCTAAACTTTAACCTCACACAGCTGGTGTTGGAGTCAACCCGCGTGACAAATAGCTCAGCGAACATATTGGACTTGATATTAACAACACATCCCGAAACGCTATCTTCGCTCACATATTTGCGCGAAATCAGCGACCATAAGGTTATACATTCAGTCTACAATTTCAGTCACTCGCCCAGCCTGATTCAATCCAAGACTATCAATCTATATGATAATGGGAATTACGAGGCAATCAACAACGAACTTCAACGTTTTTTACCAGACTTTGAAGCTCGCCATTCAAGCAGAACAGTCGAAGACAACTGGACAATCTTCAAAAACAAAATAGGGGAGCTAGCAAGAAAATTCATACCTACAACTACATTTCGTACGTCTTCCCAGAAACCATGGTTCTCAAAAACCTTGAAAAGACTAGAAAATAAGAAAAAACGGTTATTTCGCGCTGCCAAGTTAAAACAGAGTGCTCGCAACTGGGAAAAATACTATGCGGCTGAAAAAACATACTTGCTCGCCTTACGCAGCGCCAGGCGCTCGTTTTTTCACACAGATTTACCCAAGATACTTACTAATGACCCCAGAAAGTTTTGGAAAATAATTAATCCACAGGAAACGCGCAGCATTAGACTGAAAAGTGAAGTGGGCGACGTTATCGGTAATTTTGAGAGCGCTGAGCTATTCAATACTGCTTTTTCATCTGTGTTTACCCACGAAACCCCTATACCATTCCCTGTGTTACCAATTTGTGTACCGTCTTCTATGTCGCGTATAACTTTTATGCCAGACGGTATAATGTCTGTCATTGAAAAATTGAAACTGTCCTCTTCAGCAGGTGTGGATGGAATCAATTCGAAAATTCTTAAAAACACTAAATGTATTTCTTCAGTGATTATGTCGCTAATATTCTCACAGTCACTTCACACCGGCCACTTACCAGCCGACTGGAGGACGGGGAAGGTCACTCCGGTTTTCAAATCAGGTAACAAAGACAGCCCTCTAAACTATCGCCCCATTTCTTTAACAAGCGTACCCTGTAAAATCATGGAGCACGTCATCTTTTCCCAAATCATTCATTTTCTTGACGGCAATAACTTCTTCCACCCCGCACAGCATGGTTTTCGCAAAGGTTATTCTTGCGAAACCCAATTAGCCCTTTTTGTTCAGGATTTGCATGCCAATCTTGACATTAATCTGCAGACGGACGCCATCTTTTTAGATTTCTCGAAAGCATTCGATACTGTACCCCATAAGCGGCTCTTAATGAAACTTAGATCCTTAAATATACATCATGACATAGTAAATTGGATTGAGGAATTTCTAACTAACCGCTCGCAGTTCGTCTCCGTCGATGAAGTACACTCTAGTCCCGTTCCAGTAGCGTCAGGTGTCCCCCAAGGCTCCGTACTCGGGCCCCTTCTCTTCCTGATTTACATAAACGACCTAGCTTCATGTGTCTCCTCTTGTATCCGTTTGTTCGCCGACGACTGCGTAATATATCAACCAATTACCAAACCCACTGATCAAGCCGCTGTCCAAGATGACCTAAACCACGTGCAAGAATGGTGTGACCTGTGGCTCATGAAACTTAATCCCAACAAATGCAAGATCGTTTCATTTCACCGCCGCCACAACCCCCTTCTGTTCCCTTATGTAATTGCTAGCGTTACCCTCGAACACGTGCAGTCATACAAGTATCTCGGTGTCACCATATGTAATGATCTAAACTGGTGCACCCATATTACTAACATTATATCATCAGCGAACAAATCTCTGGGTTTCCTGAAACGTCACCTCCGGCACGCACCTAAAACTGTCAAGCTACAGGCCTACAAGTCCCTCATCAGATCCAAATTAGAATACGCATCCGCAGTCTGGAGCCCAAACCAAGCCTATCTGATCGACTCACTCGAGGCAGTTCAAAACCGTGCCATCAGGTTCATTCATTCTTCATATTCCTACAATACAAGTGTAACATCACTCAAAAAAGAATCGGCTATTTTAAACCTTGACATTCGCCGCCGCATCTCTAGTCTCAGCCTTTTTCATAAGTTTTTTTACAGCACCCTTCGTCATCCCTACATCGCCTCACCGGCCCGCATATCTCACCGCACGTGTCATTCGCTTCAAGTTGCCCGGCCGAGGATTAAGACGACCACCTTTTCTATGTCCTTCTTTGTTCGGACAGCAAAAGACTGGAATGACCTTCCCCATGATGTCGTCACCACTGAATGCTCATCATCATTTTTTGATCGATTATGTGTCTACATTTCGTGATAAAAATTTGTGGCAACAAAAAAAATTTATATGTTAACCCACCCCTTATGTAATACCCCTCGAGGGGTCTTTAAGGAAAATAAAGTTATGTTATGTTATGTTATGTTATCTTCAAAGCTATTAGTGCAAAGAAAAAAGCAACACACCACTCCCGGGAGGGATCGAATTTCCAACCTTTCGGTTAACAGCCGATCGCGCTAGCCAATTGCGCCACGGAGACAGTCCTGCTCTACTCTCACCACCATCAGAACATATCTTCAAAGCTATCAGCCCAAAGAAAAAAAAGCGCCGCACCACTGCCGGGTGGGCTCGAAACTCCTACCTTTCGGTTAACAGCCGATCGCGCTAGCCAATTGCGCCACGGAGACAGTCCTGCTTCACTCTCACCACCATCAGAACATATCTTCAAAGCTATCAGCCCAAAGAAAAAAAAGCGCCATACCACCACCGGGTGGGCTCGAACCTCCAACCTTTTGGTTAACACCGATCGCGCTCGCCAATTGCGCCATGGAGACAGTCCTGCTCCACTCTCACCACCATCAGAACATATCTTCAAAGCTATCAGCCCAAAGAAAAAAAGCACCGCACCACCACCGGTTGGGCTCGAACCTCAAACTTTTCGGTTAACAGCCGATCACGCTAGCCAATTGTGCCACGGAGACAGTCCTGCTCCACTCTCACCACCATCAGAACATATCTTCAAAGCTATCAACCCACAGAAAAAAAGCGCCGCACAACCACCGGGTAGGTTCCAACCTCCGACTTTTCGGTTAACACCAATCGCGCTCGCCAATTGCGCCATGGAGACAGTCCTGCTCCACTCTCACCACCATCAGAACATATCTTCAAAGCTATCAGCCCAAAGAAAAAAAAGCGCCATACCACCATCGGGTGGGCTCGAACCTCCAACCTTTTGGTTAACACCGATCGCGCTCGCCAATTGCGCCATGGAGACAGTCCTGCTCCACTCTCACCACCATCAGAACATATCTTCAAAGCTATCAGCCCAAAGAAAAAAAGCACCGCACCACCACCGGGTGGGCTCGAACCTCCAACTTTTCGGTTAACAGCCGATCACGCTAGCCAATTGCGCCACGGAGACAGTCCTGCTCCACTCTCACCACCATCAGAACATATCTTCAAAGCTATCAACCCATAGAAAAAAAGCACCGCACAACCACCGGGTAGGCTCCAACCTCCGACTTTTCGGTTAACAGCCGATCGCGCTAGCCAATTGCGCCACGGAGACAGTCCTGCTCCACTCTCACCACCATAAGAACATATCTTCAAAGCTATCAGCCCAAAGAAAAAAAAGCGCCGCACTACCACTGGGTGGGCTCGAACCTCCGACCTTTTGGTTAACAGCCGATCGCGCTAGCCAATTGCGCCACGGAGACAATCCTGCTCCACTCTCACCACCATCAGAACATATCTTCAAAGCTATCAGCCCAAAGAAAAAAAAGCGCCGCACCACCACCGGGTGGGCTCGAAACTCTAACCTTTCGGTCAACAGCCGATCGCGCTAGCCCGTTGCGCCACGGAGACAGTCTTGCTCATCTCTCACCACCATCAGATCATATCATCAAAGCTATCAGCCCAAAGAAAAAAAAGCACCGCACCACCACCGGGTGGGCTCGAACCTCCAACTTTTCGGTTAACAGCCGATCGCGCTAGCCATTTGCGCCACGGAGACAGTCTTGCTCCACTCTCACCACAATCAGAACATATCTTCAAAGCTATCATCGCAAAGAAAAAAGCAACACACCACTCCCGGGAGGGCTCGAAACTCCAACCTCTCTGTCAACAGCCGATCGCGCTAGCCCATTGCGCCACGGAGACAGTCTTGCTCATCTCTCACCACCATCAGATCATATCATCAAAGCTATCAGCCCAAAGAAAAAAAAGCACCGCACCACCACCGGGTGGGCTTCAACCTCCAACTTTTCGGTTTACAGCCGATCGCGCTGGCCAATTGCGCCACGGAGACAGTCCTGCTCCACTCTCACCACAATTAGAACATATCTTCAAAGCTATCAGCCCAAAGAAAAAAAAGCGCCGCACCACCACCAGGTGGGCTCGAACCTCCAACCTTTCGGTTAACAGCAGATCGCGCTAGCCAATTGCGCCACGGAGACAATCGTGCTCCACTCTCACCACCATCAGAACATATCTTCAAAGCTATCAGCCCAAAGAAAAAAAACCACCGCACCACCACCGGGTGGGCTCGAACCTCCAACCTTTCGGTTAACAGCCAATCGCGCTAGCCAATTGCGCCACGGAGACAGTCCTGCTCCACTCTCACCACCATCAGAACATATCTTCAAAGCTATCAGCACAAAGAAAAAAAGCGCCGCACCACCTCCGGGTGGGCTCGAACCTCCAACTTTTCGGTTAACAGCCGATCGCGCTAGCCAACTGCGCCACGGAGACAGTCGTGCTCCACTCTCACCACCATCAGAACATATCTTCAAAGCTATCAGCCCAAAGAAAAAAAAGCGCCGCACCACCGCCGGGTGGGCTCGAAACTCCAACCTTTCGGTTAACAGCCGATCGCGCAAGCCAATTGCGCCACGGAGACAGTCCTGCTCCACTCTCACCACCATCAGAACATATCTTCAAAGCTATCAGCCCACAGAAAAAACAGCGCCGCACCACCACCGGGTGGGCTCGAACCTCCAACCTTTCGGTTAACAGCCGATCGCGCAAGCCAATTTCGCCATAGAGACAGTCCTGCTCCACTCTCACCACCATCAGAACATATCTTCAAAGCTATCAACCCACAAAAAAAAAAGCGCCGCACAACCACCGGGTAGGCTCCAACCTCCGACTTTTCGGTTAACAGCCGATCGCGCTAGCCAATTGCGCCAAGGAGACAGTCGTGCTCCACTCTCACCACCATCAGAACATATCTTCAAAGCTATCCGCGCAAAGAAAAAAGCAAAACACTACTCCCGGGAGGGCTCGAACCTCCAACTTTTCGGTTAACAGCCGATCGCGCTGGCCAATTGCGCCACGGAGAAAGTCCTGCTCAACTCTCACAACAATTAGAACATATCTTCAAAGCTGTCAGCCCAAAGAAAAAAAAGCGCCGCACCACCACCGGGTGGGCTCGAACCTCCAACTTTTCGGTTAACAGCCGATCGCGCTAGCCAATTGCGCCACGGGGACCGTCCTGCTCCTCTCTCACCACCGTCAGACCATTTCTTCAGAGCTATCACCCAAAAAAAAGCGCCGCACCACCACCGGGTGGGCTCGAACCTCCCACCTTTCGGTTAACAGCCGATCGCGCTAGCCAATTGCCCCACGGAGACAGTCGTGCTCCACTCTCACCACCGTCAGAACATTTCTTCAGAGCTATCACCCCAAAGAAAAAAAAAGTGCCGCACCACCACTGGTTGGGCTCGAACCTCCAACCTTTCGGTTAACAGCCGATCGCGCTAGCCAATAGCGCCACGAAGACAGTCCTGCTCCACTCTCACCACCATCATAACATATCTTCAAAGCCATTACCGCAAAGAAAAAAGCAACACACCACTCCCGGGAGGGCTCAAAACTCCAACCTTTCGGTTAACAGCCGATCGCGCTAGCCCATTGCGCCACGGAGACAGTCTTGCTCCACTCTCACCAGCATCAGAACATATCTTCAAAGCTATCAGCACAAAGAAAAAAAGCGCCGCACCACCCCCGGGTGGGCTCGAACCTCCAACTTTTCGGTTAACAGCCGATCGCGCTAGCCAACTGCGCCACGGAGACAGTCGTGCTCCACTCTCACCACCATCATCCTAATTTTCGGCGACTTTAACTATCCTGACATCGATTGGCAAAATCTGGCAGCTTTGTCAGGAACAAGCGCGTAATCAAAAAAATTCGTCAATGTCTGCCTAAACTTTAACCTCACACAGCTGGTGTTGGAGCCAACCTGCGTGACAAATAGCTCAGCGAACATATTGGACTTGATATTAACAACACATCCCGAAACGCTATCTTCGCTCACATATTTGCGCGAAATCAGCGACCATAAGGTTATACATTCAGTCTACAATTTCAGTCACTCGCCCAGCCTGATTCAATCCAAGACTATCAATCTATATGATAAAGGGAATTACGAGGCAATCAACAACGAACTTCAACGTTTTTTACCAGACTTTGAAGCTCGCCATTCAAGCAGAACAGTCGAAGACAACTGGACAATCTTCAAAAACAAAATAGGGGAGCTAGCAAGAAAATTCATACCTACAACTACATTTCGTACGTCTTCCCAGAAACCATGGTTCTCAAAAACCTTGAAAAGACTAGAAAATAAGAAAAAACGGTTATTTCGCGCTGCCAAGTTAAAACAGAGTGCTCGCAACTGGGAAAAATACTATGCGGCTGAAAAAACATACTTGCTCGCCTTACGCAGCGCCAGGCGCTCGTTTTTTCACACAGATTTACCCAAGATACTTACTAATGACCCCAGAAAGTTTTGGAAAATAATTAATCCACAGGAAACGCGCAGCATTAGACTGAAAAGTGAAGTGGGCGACGTTATCGGTAATTTTGAGAGCGCTGAGCTATTCAATACTGCTTTTTCATCTGTGTTTACCCACGAAACCCCTATACCATTCCCTGTGTTACCAATTTGTGTACCGTCTTCTATGTCGCGTATAACTTTTATGCCAGACGGTATAATGTCTGTCATTGAAAAATTGAAACTGTCCTCTTCAGCAGGTGTGGATGGAATCAATTCGAAAATTCTTAAAAACACTAAATGTATTTCTTCAGTGATTATGTCGCTAATATTCTCACAGTCACTTCACACCGGCCACTTACCAGCCGACTGGAGGACGGGGAAGGTCACTCCGGTTTTCAAATCAGGTAACAAAGACAGCCCTCTAAACTATCGCCCCATTTCTTTAACAAGCGTACCCTGTAAAATCATGGAGCACGTCATCTTTTCCCAAATCATTCATTTTCTTGACGGCAATAACTTCTTCCACCCCGCACAGCATGGTTTTCGCAAAGGTTATTCTTGCGAAACCCAATTAGCCCTTTTTGTTCAGGATTTGCATGCCAATCTTGACATTAATCTGCAGACGGACGCCATCTTTTTAGATTTCTCGAAAGCATTCGATACTGTACCCCATAAGCGGCTCTTAATGAAACTTAGATCCTTAAATATACATCATGACATAGTAAATTGGATTGAGGAATTTCTAACTAACCGCTCGCAGTTTGTCTCCGTCGATAAAGTACACTCTAGTCCCGTTCCAGTAGCGTCAGGTGTCCCCCAAGGCTCCGTACTCGGGCCCCTTCTCTTCCTGATTTACATAAACGACCTAGCTTCATGTGTCTCCTCTTGTATCCGTTTGTTTGCCGACGACTGCGTAATATATCAACCAATTACCAACCCCACTGATCAAGCCGCTGTCCAAGATGACCTAAACCACGTGCAAGAATGGTGTGACCTGTGGCTCATGAAACTTAATCCCAACAAATGCAAGATCGTTTCATTTCACCGCCGCCACAACCCCCTTCTGTTCCCTTATGTAATTGCTAGCGTTACCCTCGAACACGTGCAGTCATACAAGTATCTCGGTGTCACCATATGTAATGATCTAAACTGGTGCACCCATATTACTAACATTATATCATCAGCGAACAAATCTCTGGGTTTCCTGAAACGTCACCTCCGGCACGCACCTAAAACTGTCAAGCTACAGGCCTACAAGTCCCTCATCAGATCCAAATTAGAATACGCATCCGCAGTCTGGAGCCCAAACCAAGCCTATCTGATCGACTCACTCGAGGCAGTTCAAAACCGTGCCATCAGGTTCATTCATTCTTCATATTCCTACAATACAAGTGTAACATCACTCAAAAAAGAATCGGCTATTTTAAACCTTGACATTCGCCGCCGCATCTCTAGTCTCAGCCTTTTTCATAAGTTTTTTTACAGCACCCTTCGTCATCCCTACATCGCCTCACCGGCCCGCATATCTCACCGCACGTGTCATTCGCTTCAAGTTGCCCGGCCGAGGATTAAGACGACCACCTTTTCTATGTCCTTCTTTGTTCGGACAGCAAAAGACTGGAATGACCTTCCCCATGATGTCGTCACCACTGAATGCTCATCATCATTTTTTGATCGATTATGTGTCTACTTTTCGTGATAAAAATTTGTGGCAACAAAAAAAAATTTATATGTTAACCCACCCCTTATGTAATACCCCCTCGAGGGGTCTTTAAGGAAAATAAAGTTATGTTATGTTATGTTATGTTATCTTCAAAGCTATTAGTGCAAAAAAAAGCAACACACCACTCCCGGGAGGGATCGAATTTCCAACCTTTGGTTAACAGCCGATCGCGCTAGCCAATTGCGCCACGGAGACAGTCCTGCTCTACTCTCACCACCATCAGAACATATCTTCAAAGCTATCAGCCCAAAGAAAAAAAAGCGCCGCACCACTGCCGGGTGGGCTCGAAACTCCTACCTTTCGGTTAACAGCCGATCGCGCTAGCCAATTGCGCCACGGAGACAGTCCTGCTTCACTCTCACCACCATCAGAACATATCTTCAAAGCTATCAGCCCAAAGAAAAAAAAGCGCCATACCACCACCGGGTGGGCTCGAACCTCCAACCTTTTGGTTAACACCGATTGCGCTCGCCAATTGCGCCATGGAGACAGTCCTGCTCCACTCTCACCACCATCAGAACATATCTTCAAAGCTATCAGCCCAAAGAAAAAAAGCACCGCACCACCACCGGGTGGGCTCGAACCTCAAACTTTTCGGTTAACAGCCGATCACGCTAGCCAATTGTGCCACGGAGACAGTCCTGCTCCACTCTCACCACCATCAGAACATATCTTCAAAGCTATCAACCCACAGAAAAAAAGCGCCGCACAACCACCGGGTAGGTTCCAACCTCCGACTTTTCGGTTAACACCAATCGCGCTCACCAATTGCGCCATGGAGACAGTCCTGCTCCACTCTCACCACCATCAGAACATATCTTCAAAGCTATCAGCCCAAAGAAAAAAAAGCGCCATACCACCAACGGGTGGGCTCGAACCTCCAACCTTTTGGTTAACACCGATCGCGCTCGCCAATTGCGCCATGGAGACAGTCCTGCTCCACTCTCACCACCATCAGAACATATCTTCAAAGCTATCAGCCCAAAGAAAAAAAGCACCGCACCACCACCGGGTGGGCTCGAACCTCCAAATTTTCGGTTAACAGCCGATCACGCTAGCCAATTGCGCCACGGAGACAGTCCTGCTCCACTCTCACCACCATCAGAACATATCTTCAAAGCTATCAACCCATAGAAAAAAAGCACCGCACAACCACCGGGTAGGCTCCAACCTCCGACTTTTCGGTTAACAGCCGATCGCGCTAGCCAATTGCGCCACGGAGACAGTCCTGCTCCACTCTCACCACCATAAGAACATATCTTCAAAGCTATCAGCCCAAAGAAAAAAAAGCGCCGCACTACCACTGGGTGGGCTCGAACCTCCGACCTTTTGGTTAACAGCCGATCGCGCTAGCCAATTGCGCCACGGAGACAATCCTGCTCCACTCTCACCACCATCAGAACATATCTTCAAAGCTATCAGCCCAAAGAAAAAAAAGCGCCGCACCACCACCGGGTGGGCTCGAAACTCTAACCTTTCGGTCAACAGCCGATCGCGCTAGCCCGTTGCGCCACGGAGACAGTCTTGCTCATCTCTCACCACCATCAGATCATATCATCAAAGCTATCAGCCCAAAGAAAAAAAAGCACCGCACCACCACCGGGTGGGCTCGAACCTCCAACTTTTCGGTTAACAGCCGATCGCGCTAGCCATTTGCGCCACGGAGACAGTCTTGCTCCACTCTCACCACAATCAGAACATATCTTCAAAGCTATCATCGCAAAGAAAAAAGCAACACACCACTCCCGGGAGGGCTCGAAACTCCAACCTTTCGGTCAACAGCCGATCGCGCTAGCCCATTGCGCCACGGAGACAGTCTTGCTCATCTCTCACCACCATCAGATCATATCATCAAAGCTATCAGCCCAAAGAAAAAAAAGCACCGCACCACCACCGGGTGGGCTCCAACCTCCAACTTTTCGGTTTACAGCCGATCGCGCTGGCCAATTGCGCCACGGAGACAGTCCTGCTCCACTCTCACCACAATTAGAACATATCTTCAAAGCTATCAGCCCAAAGAAAAAAAAGCGCCGCACCACCACCAGGTGGGCTCGAACCTCCAACCTTTCGGTTAACAGCAGATCGCGCTAGCCAATTGCGCCACGGAGACAATCGTGCTCCACTCTCACCACCATCAGAACATATCTTCAAAGCTATCAGCCCAAAGAAAAAAAACCACCGCACCACCACCGGGTGGGCTCGAACCTCCAACCTTTCGGTTAACAGCCAATCGCGCTAGCCAATTGCGCCACGGAGACAGTCCTGCTCCACTCTCACCACCATCAGAACATATCTTCAAAGCTATCAGCACAAAGAAAAAAAGCGCCGCACCACCTCCGGGTGGGCTCGAACCTCCAACTTTTCGGTTAACAGCCGATCGCGCTAGCCAACTGCGCCACGGAGACAGTCGTGCTCCACTCTCACCACCATCAGAACATATCTTCAAAGCTATCAGCCCAAAGAAAAAAAAGCGCCGCACCACCGCCGGGTGGGCTCGAAACTCCAACCTTTCGGTTAACAGCCGATCAAGCTAGCCAATTGCGCCACGGAGACAGTCCTGCTCCACTCTCACCACCATCAGAACATATCTTCAAAGCTATCAGCCCACAGAAAAAACAGCGCCGCACCACCACCGGGTGGGCTCGAACCTCCAACCTTTCGGTTAACAGCCGATCGCGCAAGCCAATTTCGCCATAGAGACAGTCCTGCTCCACTCTCACCACCATCAGAACATATCTTCAAAGCTATCAACCCACAGAAAAAAAGCGCCGCACAACCACCGGGTAGGCTCCAACCTCCGACTTTTCGGTTAACAGCCGATCGCGCTAGCCAATTGCGCCACGGAGACAGTCCTGCTCCACTCTCACCACCATAAGAACACATCTTCAAAGCTATTAGCCCAAAGAAAAAAAAGCGCCGCACCACCACTGGGTGGGCTCGAACCTCCGACCTTTTGGTTAACAGCCGATCGCGCTAGCCAATTGCGCCACGGAGACAGTCCTGCTCCACTCTCACCACCATAAGAACATATCTTCAAAGCTATCAGCCCGAAGAAAAAAGCAACACACCACTCCCGGGAGGGCTCGAAACTCCAACCTTTCGGTGAACAGCCGATCGCGCTAGCCCATTGCGCCACGGAGACAGTCTTGCTCATCTCTCACCACCATCAGAACATAACTTCAAAGCTATCAGCCCACAGAAAAAAAAAGCGCCGCACCACCACCGGGAGAGCTCGAACCTCCAACTTTTCGGTTAACCGCCGATCGCGCTAGCGAACTGCACCACGGAGACAGTCTTGCTCCACTCTCACCACTATCAGATCATGTCTTCAAAGCTATCAGCGCAAAGAAAAAAAGGCGCCGCACCACCACCGGGTGGGCTCAAACCTCCAACCTTTCGGTTAACAACGACATCGCCCTAGCCAATCGCGCCACGGAGATAGTCCCGCTTCACTCTCACCACCATCAGAACATATCTTCAAAGCTATTAGCGCAAAGAAAAAAGCAACACACCACTCCCGGGAGGGCTCGAAACTCCAAACTTTCGGTTAACAGCCGATCGCGCTTGCCCATTGCGCCATGAGACAGTCCAGCTCCACTCTCACCACCATCAGAACATATCTTCAAAGCTATCAGCCCAAAGAAAAAAGAGCGCCACACCACCACCGGGTGGGCTCGAACCTCCGACTTTTCGGTTAACAGCCGATCGGGCTAGCCAATTGCGCCACGGAGACAGTCCTGCTCCACTCTCACCACCATCAGAACATATCTTCAAAGCTATCAGCCCAAAGAAAAAAAAGCCCCGCACTACCACCGGGTGGGCTCGAACCTCCAACCTTTCGGTTAACAGCCAATCGCGCTAGCCAATTGTGCCACGGAGACAGTCCTGTTCCACTCTCACCACCATCAGAACATATCTTCAAAGCTATTACCGCAAAGAAAAAAGCAAAACACCACTCCCGGGAGGGCTCGAATCGCCAACTTTCCGGTTAACAGCCGATCACGCTAGCCAATTGCGCCACGGAGACAGTCTTGCTCTACTCTCACAACCATCAGAACATAACTTCAAAGCTATCAGCCCACAGAAAAAAAAGCGCCGCACCACCACCGGGAGAGCTCGAACCTCGAACTTTTCGTTTAACAGCCGATCGCGCTAGCCAATTGCGCCACGCAGACAGTCCAGCTTCACTCTCACCACCGTCAGAACATTTCTTCAGAGCTATCAGCCCAAAGAAAAAAAAGCGCTGCAAAACCACCGGGTGGGCTCGAACCTCCAACCTTACGGTTAACAGCCGATCGCGCTAGCCAATTGCCCCACGGAGACAGTCGTGCTCCACTCTCACCATCGTCAGAACATTTCTTCAGAGCTATCACCCCAAAGAAAAAAAAGCGCCGCACCACCACCGGTTGGGCTCGAACGTCCAACCTTTCGGTTGATAGCCGATCGCGCTAGCCAATTGCGCCACGAAGACTGTCCTGCTCCAATCTCACCACCATCAGAACATATCTTCAAAGCTATTACCGCAAAGAAAAAAGCAACACACCACTCCTGGGAGGGCTCGAGACTCCAACCTTTCGGTTAACAGCCGATCGCGCTAGCCCATTGCGCCACGGAGGCAGTCTTGCTCCACTCTCACCATCATCAGAACATATCTTCAAAGCTATCAGCGCAAAGAAAAAAAAGCGCTGCACCACCACCAGGTGGGCTCGAACCTCCAACCTTCCGGTTAACAGCCGATCGCGCTAGCCCATTGCGCCACGGAGACAGTCTTGCTCCACTCTCACCACCATCAGAACATAACTTCAAAGCTATCAGCGCAAAGAGAAAAGCAACACACCACTCCCGGGAGGGCTCAAAACTCCAACCTTTCGGTCAACAGCCGATCGCGCTAGCCCATTGCGCCACGGAGACAGTCTTGCTCCACTCTCACCACCAACAGAACATAACTTCAAAGCTATCAGCGCAAAGAAAAAAGCAACACACCACTCCCGGGAGGGCTCAAAACTCCAACCTTTCGGTCAACAGCCGATCGCGCTAGCCCATTGCGCCACGGAAACAGTCTTGCTCCCTTCTCACCACCATCAGAACATATCTTCAAAGCTATCAGCACAAAGAAAAAAAGCGCCGCACCACCACCGGGTGGGCTCGAACCTCCAACCTTTCGGTTAACAGCCGATCGCGCTAGCCAACTGCGCCACGGCGACAGTCGTGCTCGACTCTCACCACCATCAGAACATACCTTCAAAGCTATCAGCCCAAAAAAAGCACCGCACCACCGCCGGGTGGGCTCGAAACTCCAACCTTTCGGTTAACAGCCGATCGCGCTAGCCAATTGCGCCACAGAGACAGTCCTGCTTCACTCTCACCACCATCAGAACATATCTTCAAAGCTATCAGCCCAAAGAAAAAAAAGCGTCATACCACCACCGGGTGGGCTCGAACCTCCGACCTTTTGGTTCACAGCCGATCGCGCTAGCCAATTGCGCCATGGAGACAGTCCTGCTCCACTCTCACCACCATCAGAACATATCTTCAAAGCTATCAGCCCAAAGAAAAAAAAGCACCGCAACCCCACCCGGTGGGCTCGAACCTCCAACTTTTCGGTTAACAGCCGATCACGCTAGCCAATTGCGCCACGGAGACAGTCCTGCTCCACTCTCACCACCATCAGAACATATCTTCAAAACTATCAGCCCACAGAAAAAAAAGCGCCACACAACCACCGGGTAGGCTCGAACCTCCAACTTTTCGGTCAACAGCCGATCGCGCTAGCCAATTGCACCACGTAGACAGACCTGCTCCACTCTCACTACCATAAGAACATATCATCAAAGCTATCAGCCCGAAGAAAAAAAGCGCCGCACCACCACTGGGGGGCTCGAACCTCCGACCTTTTGGTTAACAGCCGATCGCGCTAGCCAATTGCGCCACGGAGACAGTCCTGCTCCACTCTCACCACCATCAGAACATATCTTCAAAGCTATCAGCCCAAAGAAAAAAAAGCGCCGCACCACCACCGGGTGGGCAAGAACCTCCAACTTTCCGGTTAACAGCCGATCACGCTAGCCAATTGCGCCACGGAGACAGTCCTGCTCCACTCTCACCACCGTCAGAACATTTCTTCAGAGCTATCAGCCCAAAGAAAAAAAGCGCTGCACCACCACCGGGTGTGCTCGAACCTCCAACCTTTCAGTTAACAGCCGATCGCGCTAGCCAATTGCCCCACGGAGACAGTCGTGCTCCACTCTCACCATCGTCAGAACATTTCTTCAGAGCTATCACCCCAAAGAAAAAAAAGCGCCGCACCACCACCGGTTGGGCTCGAACCTCTGACCTTTCGGTTAACAGCCGATCGCGCTAGCCAATTGCGCCACGAAGACTGTCCTTCTCCAATCTCACCACCATCAGAACATATCTTCAAAACTATTACCGCAAAGAAAAAACCAACACACCACTCCTGGGAGGGCTCAAGACTCCAACCTTTCGGTTAACAGCCGATCGCGCTAGCCCATTGCGCCACGGAGGCTGTCTTGCTCCACTCTCACCATCATCAGAACATATCTTCAAAGCTATCAGCGCAAAGAAAAAAAGCGCTGCACTACCACCAGGTGGGCTCGAACCTCCAACCTTTCGGTTAACAGCCGATCGCGCTAGCCCATTGCGCCACGGAGACAGTCTTGCTCCACTCTCACCACCATCAGAACATAACTTCAAAGCTATCAGCGCAAAGACAAAAGCAACACACCACTCCCGGGAGGGCTCGAAACTCCAACCTTTCGGTCAACAGCCGATCGCGCTAGCCCATTGTGCCACGGAGACAGTCTTGCTCCCTTCTCACCATCATCAGAACATAACTTCAAAGCTATCAGCCCAAAAAAAGCACCGCACCACCACCGGGTGGGCTCGAACCTCCAACCTTTCGGTTAACAGCCGATCGCGCTAGCCAATTGCGCCACGGAGACAGTCCTGCTCCACTCTCACCACAATTAGAACATATCTTCAAAGCTATCAGCCCAAAGAAAAAAAAGCGCCGCACCACCACCAGGTGGGCTCGAACCTCCAACCTTTCGGTTAACAGCAGATCGCGCTAGCCAATTGCGCCACGGAGACAATCGTGCTCCACTCTCACCACCATCAGAACATATCTTCAAAGCTATCAGCCCAAAGAAAAAAAACCACCGCACCACCACCGGGTGGGCTCGAACCTCCAACCTTTCGGTTAACAGCCAATCGCGCTAGCCAATTGCGCCACGGAGACAGTCCTGCTCCACTCTCACCACCATCAGAACATATATTCAAAGCTATCAGCACAAAGAAAAAAAGCGCCGCACCACCTCCGGGTGGGCTCGAACCTCCAACTTTTCGGTTAACAGCCGATCGCGCTAGCCAACTGCGCCACGGAGACAGTCGTGCTCCACTCTCACCACCATCAGAACATATCTTCAAAGCTATCAGCCCAAAGAAAAAAAAGCGCCGCACCACCGCCGGGTGGGCTCGAAACTCCAACCTTTCGCTTAACAGCCGATCAAGCTAGCCAATTGCGCCACGGAGACAGTCCTGCTCCACTCTCACCACCATCAGAACATATCTTCAAAGCTATCAGCCCACAGAAAAAACAGCGCCGCACCACCACCGGGTGGGCTCGAACCTCCAACCTTTCGGTTAACAGCCGATCGCGCAAGCCAATTTCGCCATAGAGACAGTCCTGCTCCACTCTCACCACCATCAGAACATATCTTCAAAGCTATCAACCCACAGAAAAAAAGCGCCGCACAACCACCGGGTAGGCTCCAACCTCCGACTTTTCGGTTAACAGCCGATCGCGCTAGCCAATTGCGCCACGGAGACAGTCCTGCTCCACTCTCACCACCATAAGAACACATCTTCAAAGCTATCAGCCCAAAGAAAAAAAAGCGCCGCACCACCACTGGGTGGACTCGAACCTCCGACCTTTTGGTTAACAGCCGATCGCGCTAGCCAATTGCGCCACGGAGACAGTCCTGCTCCACTCTCACCACCATAAGAACATATCTTCAAAGCTATCAGCCCGAAGAAAAAAGCAACACACCACTCCCGGGAGGGCTCGAAACTCCAACCTTTCGGTGAACAGCCGATCGCGCTAGCCCATTGCGCCACGGAGACAGTCTTGCTCATCTCTCACCACCATCAGAACATAACTTCAAAGCTATCAGCCCACAGAAAAAAAAAGCGCCGCACCACCACCGGGAGAGCTCGAACCTCCAACTTTTCAGTTAACAGCCGATCGCGCTAGCGAATTGCACCACGGAGACAGTCTTGCTCCACTCTCACCACTATCAGATCATGTCTTCAAAGCTATCAGCGCAAAGAAAAAAAAGGCGCCGCACCACCACCGGGTGGGCTCAAATCTCCAACCTTTCGGTTAACAACGACATCGCGCTAGCCAATCGCGCCACGGAGATAGTCCCGCTTCACTCTCACCACCATCAGAACATATCTTCAAAGCTATGAGCGCAAAGAAAAAAGCAACACACCACTCCCGGGAGGGCTCGAAACTCCAACCTTTCGGTTAACAGCCGATCGCGCTTGCCCATTGCGCCATGAGACAGTCCAGCTCCACTCTCACCACCATCAGAACATATCTTCAAAGCTATCAGCCCAAAGAAAAAAGAGCGCCACACCACCACCGGGTGGGCTCGAACCTCCGACTTTTCGGTTAACAGCCGATCGGGCTAGCCAATTGCGCCACGGAGACAGTCCTGCTCCACTCTCACCACCATCAGAACATATCTTCAAAGCTATCAGCCCAAAGAAAAAAAAGCCCCGCACTACCACCGGGTGGGCTCGAACCTCCAACCTTTCGGTTAACAGCCAATCGCGCTAGCCAATTGTGCCACGGAGACAGTCCTGTTCCACTCTCACCACCATCAGAACATATCTTCAAAGCTATTACCGCAAAGAAAAAAGCAAAACACCACTCCCGGGAGGGCTCGAACCGCCAACTTTCCGGTTAACAGCCGATCACGCTAGCCAATTGCGCCACGGAGACAGTCTTGCTCTACTCTCACAACCATCAGAACATAACTTCAAAGCTATCAGCCCACAGAAAAAAAAGCGCCGCACCACCACCGGGAGAGCTCGAACCTCGAACTTTTCGGTTAACAGCCGATCGCGCTAGCCAATTGCGCCACGCAGACAGTCCAGCTTCACTCTCACCACCGTCAGAACATTTCTTCAGAGCTATCAGCCCAAAGAAAAAAAAGCGCTGCAAAACCACCGGGTGGGCTCGAACCTCCAACCTTACGGTTAACAGCCGATCGCGCTAGCCAATTGCCCCACGGAGACAGTCGTGCTCCACTCTCACCATCGTCAGAACATTTCTTCAGAGCTATCACCCCAAAGAAAAAAAAGCGCCGCACCACCACCGGTTGGGCTCGAACGTCCAACCTTTCGGTTGATAGCCGATCGCGCTAGCCAATTGCGCCACGAAGACTGTCCTGCTCCAATCTCACCACCATCAGAACATATCTTCAAAGCTATTACCGCAAAGAAAAAAGCAACACACCACTCCTGGGAGGGCTCGAGACTCCAACCTTTCGGTTAACAGCCGATCGCGCTAGCCCGTTGCGCCACGGAGGCAGTCTTGCTCCACTCTCACCATCATCAGAACATATCTTCAAAGCTATCAGCGCAAAGAAAAAAAAGCGCTGCACCACCACCAGGTGGGCTCGAACCTCCAACCTTTCGGTTAACAGCCGATCGCGCTAGCCCATTGCGCCACGGAGACAGTCTTGCTCCACTCTCACCACCAACAGAACATAACTTCAAAGCTATCAGCGCAAAGAAAAAAGCAACACACCACTCCCGGGAGGGCTCAAAACTCCAACCTTTCGGTCAACAGCCGATCGCGCTAGCCCATTGCGCCACGGAAACAGTCTTGCTCCCTTCTCACCACCATCAGAACATATCTTCAAAGCTATCAGCACAAAGAAAAAAAGCGCCGCACCACCACCGGGTGGGCTCGAACCTCCAACCTTTCGGTTAACAGCCGATCGCGCTAGCCAACTGCGCCACGGAGACAGTCGTGCTCCACTCTCACCACCATCAGAACATATCTTCAAAGCTATCAG
Source organism: Rhipicephalus microplus (assembly GCF_043290135.1). Lineage (NCBI taxonomy): Eukaryota > Metazoa > Arthropoda > Arachnida > Ixodida > Ixodidae > Rhipicephalus > Rhipicephalus microplus. The sequence goes on along the minus strand of NW_027464587.1, from coordinate 2,206,309 downwards.
CCCAAAAAAAGCACCGCACCACCGCCGGGTGGGCTCGAAACTCCAACCTTTCGGTTAACAGCCGATCGCGCTAGCCAATTGCGCCACAGAGACAGTCCTGCTTCACTCTCACCACCATCAGAACATATCTTCAAAGCTATCAGCTCAAAGAAAAAAAAGCGTCATACCACCACCGGGTGGGCTCGAACCTCCGACCTTTTGGTTCACAGCCGATCGCGCTAGCCAATTGCGCCATGGAGACAGTCCTGCTCCACTCTCACCACCATCAGAACATATCTTCAAAGCTATCAGCCCAAAGAAAAAAAAAGCACCGCAACCCCACCCGGTGGGCTCGAACCTCCAACTTTTCGGTTAACAGCCGATCACGCTAGCCAATTGCGCCACGGAGACAGTCCTGCTCCACTCTCACCACCATCAGAACATATCTTCAAAACTATCAGCCCACAGAAAAAAAAGCGCCACACAACCACCGGGTAGGCTCGAACCTCCAACTTTTCGGTCAACAGCCGATCGCGCTAGCCAATTGCACCACGTAGACAGACCTGCTCCACTCTCACTACCATAAGAACATATCATCAAAGCTATCAGCCCGAAGAAAAAAAGCGCCGCACCACCACTGGGTGGGCTCGAACCTCCGACCTTTTGGTTAACAGCCGATCGCGCTAGCCAATTGCGCCACGGAGACAGTCCTGCTCCACTCTCACCACCATCAGAACATATCTTCAAAGCTATCAGCCCAAAGAAAAAAAAGCGCCGCACCACCACCGGGTGGGCAAGAACCTCCAACTTTCCGGTTAACAGCCGATCACGCTAGCCAATTGCGCCACGGAGACAGTCCTGCTCCACTCTCACCACCGTCAGAACATTTCTTCAGAGCTATCAGCCCAAAGAAAAAAAGCGCTGCACCACCACCGGGTGTGCTCGAACCTCCAACCTTTCAGTTAACAGCCGATCGCGCTAGCCAATTGCCCCACGGAGACAGTCGTGCTCCACTCTCACCATCGTCAGAACATTTCTTCAGAGCTATCACCCAAAAAAAAAAAAAGCGCCGCACCACCACCGGTTGGGCTCGAACCTCTGACCTTTCGGTTAACAGCCGATCGCGCTAGCCAATTGCGCCACGAAGACTGTCCTTCTCCAATCTCACCACCATCAGAACATATCTTCAAAACTATTACCGCAAAGAAAAAACCAACACACCACTCCTGGGAGGGCTCAAGACTCCAACCTTTCGGTTAACAGCCGATCGCGCTAGCCCATTGCGCCACGGAGGCTGTCTTGCTCCACTCTCACCATCATCAGAACATATCTTCAAAGCTATCAGCGCAAAGAAAAAAAGCGCTGCACTACCACCAGGTGGGCTCGAACCTCCAACCTTTCGGTTAACAGCCGATCGCGCTAGCCCATTGCGCCACGGAGACAGTCTTGCTCCACTCTCACCACCATCAGAACATAACTTCAAAGCTATCAGCGCAAAGACAAAAGCAACACACCACTCCCGGGAGGGCTCGAAACTCCAACCTTTCGGTCAACAGCCGATCGCGCTAGCCCATTGTGCCACGGAGACAGTCTTGCTCCCTTCTCACCATCATCAGAACATAACTTCAAAGCTATCAGCCCAAAAAAAGCACCGCACCACCACCGGGTGGGCTCGAACCTCCAACCTTTCGGTTAACAGCCGATCGCGCTAGCTAATTGCGCCACGGAGACAGTCGTGCTCCACTCTCACCACCATCAGAACATATCTTCAAAGCTGTCAGCGCAAAGAAAAAAGCAACATACCACTCCCGGGAGGGCTCGAAACTCCAACCTTTCGGTTAACAGCCGATCGCGCTAGCCAATTGCGCCAAGGAGACAGTCGTGCTCCACTCTCACCGCCATCAGAACATATCTTCAAAGCTATCCGCGCAAAGAAAAAAGCAAAACACTACTCCCGGGAGGGCTCGAACCTCCAACTTTTCGGTTAACAGCCGATCGCGCTGGCCAATTGCGCCACGGAGAAAGTCCTGCTCAACTCTCACAACAATTAGAACATATCTTCAAAGCTGTCAGCCCAAAGAAAAAAAAGCGCCGCACCACCACCGGGTGGGCTCGAACCTCCAACTTTTCGGTTAACAGCCGATCGCGCTAGCCAATTGCGCCACGGGGACCGTCCTGCTCCTCTCTCACCACCGTCAGACCATTTCTTCAGAGCTATCACCCAAAAAAAAAGCGCCGCACCACCACCGGGTGGGCTCGAACCTCCCACCTTTCGGTTAACAGCCGATCGCGCTAGCCAATTGCCCCACGGAGACAGTCGTGCTCCACTCTCACCACCGTCAGAACATTTCTTCAGAGCTATCACCCCAAAGAAAAAAAAAGTGCCGCACCACCACTGGTTGGGCTCGAACCTCCAACCTTTCGGTTAACAGCCGATCGCGCTAGCCAATAGCGCCACGAAGACAGTCCTGCTCCACTCTCACCACCATCATAACATATCTTCAAAGCCATTACCGCAAAGAAAAAAGCAACACACCACTCCCGGGAGGGCTCAAAACTCCAACCTTTCGGTTAACAGCCGATCGCGCTAGCCCATTGCGCCACGGAGACAGTCTTGCTCCACTCTCACCAGCATCAGAACATATCTTCAAAGCTATCAGCACAAAGAAAAAAAGCGCCGCACCACCCCCGGGTGGGCTCGAACCTCCAACTTTTCGGTTAACAGCCGATCCCGCTAGCCAACTGCGCCACGGAGACAGTCGTGCTCCACTCTCACCACCATCATCCTAATTTTCGGCGACTTTAACTATCCTGACATCGATTGGCAAAATCTGGCAGCTTTGTCAGGAACAAGCGCGTAATCAAAAAAATTCGTCAATGTCTGCCTAAACTTTAACCTCACACAGCTGGTGTTGGAGCCAACCTGCGTGACAAATAGCTCAGCGAACATATTGGACTTGATATTAACAACACATCCCGAAACGCTATCTTCGCTCACATATTTGCGCGAAATCAGCGACCATAAGGTTATACATTCAGTCTACAATTTCAGTCACTCGCCCAGCCTGATTCAATCCAAGACTATCAATCTATATGATAAAGGGAATTACGAGGCAATCAACAACGAACTTCAACGTTTTTTACCAGACTTTGAAGCTCGCCATTCAAGCAGAACAGTCGAAGACAACTGGACAATCTTCAAAAACAAAATAGGGGAGCTAGCAAGAAAATTCATACCTACAACTACATTTCGTACGTCTTCCCAGAAACCATGGTTCTCAAAAACCTTGAAAAGACTAGAAAATAAGAAAAAACGGTTATTTCGCGCTGCCAAGTTAAAACAGAGTGCTCGCAACTGGGAAAAATACTATGCGGCTGAAAAAACATACTTGCTCGCCTTACGCAGCGCCAGGCGCTCGTTTTTTCACACAGATTTACCCAAGATACTTACTAATGACCCCAGAAAGTTTTGGAAAATAATTAATCCACAGGAAACGCGCAGCATTAGACTGAAAAGTGAAGTGGGCGACGTTATCGGTAATTTTGAGAGCGCTGTGCTATTCAATACTGCTTTTTCATTTGTGTTTACCCACGAAACCCCTATACCATTCCCTGTGTTACCAATTTGTGTACCGTCTTCTATGTCGCGTATAACTTTTATGCCAGACGGTATAATGTCTGTCATTGAAAAATTGAAACTGTCCTCTTCAGCAGGTGTGGATGGAATCAATTCGAAAATTCTTAAAAACACTAAATGTATTTCTTCAGTGATTATGTCGCTAATATTCTCACAGTCACTTCACACCGGCCACTTACCAGCCGACTGGAGGACGGGGAAGGTCACTCCGGTTTTCAAATCAGGTAACAAAGACAGCCCTCTAAACTATCGCCCCATTTCTTTAACAAGCGTACCCTGTAAAATCATGGAGCACGTCAACTTTTCCCAAATCATTCATTTTCTTGACGGCAATAACTTCTTCCACCCCGCACAGCATGGTTTTCGCAAAGGTTATTCTTGCGAAACCCAATTAGCCCTTTTTGTTCAGGATTTGCATGCCAATCTTGACATTAATCTGCAGACGGACGCCATCTTTTTAGATTTCTCGAAAGCATTCGATACTGTACCCCATAAGCGGCTCTTAATGAAACTTAGATCCTTAAATATACATCATGACATAGTAAATTGGATTGAGGAATTTCTAACTAACCGCTCGCAGTTTGTCTCCGTCGATGAAGTACACTCTAGTCCCGTTCCAGTAGCGTCAGGTGTCCCCCAAGGCTCCGTACTCGGGCCCCTTCTCTTCCTGATTTACATAAACGACCTAGCTTCATGTGTCTCCTCTTGTATCCGTTTGTTCGCCGACGACTGCGTAATATATCAACCAATTACCAAACCCACTGATCAAGCCGCTGTCCAAGATGACCTAAACCACGTGCAAGAATGGTGTGACCTGTGGCTCATGAAACTTAATCCCAACAAATGCAAGATCGTTTCATTTCACCGCCGCCACAACCCCCTTCTGTTCCCTTATGTAATTGCTAGCGTTACCCTCGAACACGTGCAGTCATACAAGTATCTCGGTGTCACCATATGTAATGATCTAAACTGGTGCACCCATATTACTAACATTATATCATCAGCGAACAAATCTCTGGGTTTCCTGAAACGTCACCTCCGGCACGCACCTAAAACTGTCAAGCTACAGGCCTACAAGTCCCTCATCAGATCCAAATTAGAATACGCATCCGCAGTCTGGAGCCCAAACCAAGCCTATCTGATCGACTCACTCGAGGCAGTTCAAAACCGTGCCATCAGGTTCATTCATTCTTCATATTCCTACAATACAAGTGTAACATCACTCAAAAAAGAATCGGCTATTTTAAACATTGACATTCGCCGCCGCATCTCTAGTCTCAGCCTTTTTCATAAGTTTTTTTACAGCACCCTTCGTCATCCCTACATCGCCTCACCGGCCCGCATATCTCACCGCACGTGTCATTCGCTTCAAGTTGCCCGGCCGAGGATTAAGACGACCACCTTTTCTATGTCCTTCTTTGTTCGGACAGCAAAAGACTGGAATGACCTTCCCCATGATGTCGTCACCACTGAATGCTCATCATCATTTTTTGATCGATTATGTGTCTACTTTTCGTGATAAAAATTTGTGGCAACAAAAAAAAATTATATGTTAACCCACCCCTTATGTAATACCCCCTCGAGGGGTCTTTAAGGAAAATAAAGTTATGTTATGTTATGTTATGTTATCTTCAAAGCTATTAGTGCAAAGAAAAAAGCAACACACCACTCCCGGGAGGGATCGAATTTCCAACCTTTCGGTTAACAGCCGATCGCGCTAACCACTTGCGCCACGGAGACAGTCCTGCTCTACTCTCACCACCATCAGAACATATCTTCAAAGCTATCAGCTCAAAGAAAAAAAGCGCCGCACAACCGCCGGGTGGGCTCGAAACTCCTACCTTTCGGTTAACAGCCGATCGCGCTAGCCAATTGCGCCACGGAGACAGTCCTGCTTCACTCTCACCACCATCAGAACATATCTTCAAAGCTATCAGCCCAAAGAAAAAAAAGCGCCATACCACCACCGGGTGGGCTCGAACCTCCAACCTTTTGGTTAACACCGATCGCGCTCGCCAATTGCGCCATGGAGACAGTCCTGCTCCACTCTCACCACCATCAGAACATATCTTCAAAGCTATCAGCCCAAAGAAAAAAAGCACCGCACCACCACCGGGTGGGCTCGAACCTCAAACTTTTCGGTTAACAGCCGATCACGCTAGCCAATTGTGCCACGGAGACAGTCCTGCTCCACTCTCACCACCATCAGAACATATCTTCAAAGCTATCAACCCACAGAAAAAAAGCGCCGCACAACCACCGGGTAGGTTCCAACCTCCGACTTTTCGGTTAACACCAATCGCGCTCGCCAATTGCGCCATGGAGACAGTCCTGCTCCACTCTCACCACCATCAGAACATATCTTCAAAGCTATCAGCCCAAAGAAAAAAAAAGCGCCATACCACCATCGGGTGGGCTCGAACCTCCAACCTTTTGGTTAACACCGATCGCGCTCGCCAATTGCGCCATGGAGACAGTCCTGCTCCACTCTCACCACCATCAGAACATATCTTCAAAGCTATCAGCCCAAAGAAAAAAAGCACCGCACCACCACCGGGTGGGCTCGAACCTCCAACTTTTCGGTTAACAGCCGATCACGCTAGCCAATTGCGCCACGGAGACAGTCCTGCTCCACTCTCACCACCATCAGAACATATCTTCAAAGCTATCAACCCATAGAAAAAAAGCACCGCACAACCACCGGGTAGGCTCCAACCTCCGACTTTTCAGTTAACAGCCGATCGCGCTAGCCAATTGCGCCACGGAGACAGTCCTGCTCCACTCTCACCACCATAAGAACATATCTTCAAAGCTATCAGCCCAAAGAAAAAAAAGCGCCGCACTACCACTGGGTGGGCTCGAACCTCCGACCTTTTGGTTAACAGCCGATCGCGCTAGCCAATTGCGCCACGGAGACAATCCTGCTCCACTCTCACCACCATCAGAACATATCTTCAAAGCTATCAGCCCAAAGAAAAAAAAGCGCCGCACCACCACCGGGTGGGCTCGAAACTCTAACCTTTCGGTCAACAGCCGATCGCGCTAGCCCGTTGCGCCACGGAGACAGTCTTGCTCATCTCTCACCACCATCAGATCATATCATCAAAGCTATCAGCCCAAAGAAAAAAAAGCACCGCACCACCACCGGGTGGGCTCGAACCTCCAACTTTTCGGTTAACAGCCGATCGCGCTAGCCATTTGCGCCACGGAGACAGTCTTGCTCCACTCTCACCACAATCAGAACATATCTTCAAAGCTATCATCGCAAAGAAAAAAGCAACACACCACTCCCGGGAGGGCTCGAAACTCCAACCTTTCGGTCAACAGCCGATCGCGCTAGCCCATTGCGCCACGGAGACAGTCTTGCTGATCTCTCACCACCATCAGATCATATCATCAAAGCTATCAGCCCAAAGAAAAAAAAGCACCGCACCACCACCGGGTGGGCTCCAACCTCCAACTTTTCGGTTTACAGCCGATCGCGCTGGCCAATTGCGCCACGGAGACAGTCCTGCTCCACTCTCACCACAATTAGAACATATCTTCAAAGCTATCAGCCCAAAGAAAAAAAAGCGCCGCACCACCACCAGGTGGGCTCGAACCTCCAACCTTTCGGTTAACAGCAGATCGCGCTAGCCAATTGCGCCACGGAGACAATCGTGCTCCACTCTCACCACCATCAGAACATATCTTCAAAGCTATCAGCCCAAAGAAAAAAAACCACCGCACCACCACTGGGTGGGCTCGAACCTCCAACCTTTCGGTTAACAGCCAATCGCGCTAGCCAATTGCGCCACGGAGACAGTCCTGCTCCACTCTCACCACCATCAGAACATATCTTCAAAGCTATCAGCACAAAGAAAGAAAGCGCCGCACCACCTCCGGGTGGGCTCGAACCTCCAACTTTTCGGTTAACAGCCGATCGCGCTAGCCAACTGCGCCACGGAGACAGTCGTGCTCCACTCTCACCACCATCAGAACATATCTTCAAAGCTATCAGCCCAAAGAAAAAAAAGCGCCGCACCACCACCGGGTGGGCTCGAACCTCCAACCTTTCGGTTAACAGCCGATCGCGCAAGCCAACTTCGCCATAGAGACAGTCCTGCTCCACTCTCACCACCATCAGAACATATCTTCAAAGCTATCAACCCACAGAAAAAAAGCGCCGTACAACCACCGGGTAGGCTCCAACCTCCGACTTTTCGGTTAACAGCCGATCGCGCTAGCCAATTGCGCCACGGAGACAGTCCTGCTCCACTCTCACCACCATAAGAACACATCTTCAAAGCTATCAGCCCAAAGAAAAAAAAGCGCCGCACCACCACTGGGTGGGCTCGAACCTCCGACCTTTTGGTTAACAGCCGATCGCGCTAGCCAATTGCGCCACGGAGACAATCCTGCTCCACTCTCAACACCTTCAGAACATATCTTCAAAGCTATCAGCCCAAAGAAAAAAAAGCGCCGCATCACCACCGGGTGGGCTCGAACCTCCACCTTTCCCGTTAACAGCCGATCACGCTAGCCAATTGCGCCACGGAGACAGTCCTGCTCCACTCTCACCACCGTCAGAACATATCTTCAAAGCTATCAGCTCACAGAAAAAAAAGCGCCGCACAACCACCGGGTAGGCTCGAACCTCCAACTTTTCGGTTAACAGCCGATCGCGCTAGCCAATTGCGCCACGGAGACAGTCCTGCTCCACTCTCACCACCATAAGAACATATCTTCAAAGCTATCAGCCCGAAGAAAAAAGCAACACACCACTCCCGGGAGGGCTCGAAACTCCAAACTTTCGGTGAACAGCCGATCGCGCTAGCCCATTGCGCCACGGAGACAGTCTTGCTCATCTCTCACCACCATCAGAACATAACTTCAAAGCTATCAGCCCACAGAAAAAAAAAGCGCCGCACCACCACCGGGAGAGCTCGAACCTCCAACTTTTCGGTTAACAGCCGATCGCGCTAGCGAACTGCACCACGGAGACAGTCTTGCTCCACTCTCACCACTATCAGATCATGTCTTCAAAGCTATCAGCGCAAAGAAAAAAAAGGCGCCGCACCACCACCGGGTGGGCTCAAACCTCCAACCTTTCGGTTAACAACGACATCGCGCTAGCCAATCGCGCCACGGAGATAGTCCCGCTTCACTCTCACCACCATCAGAACATATCTTCAAAGCTATTACCGCAAAGAAAAAAGCAAAACACCACTCCCGGGAGGTCTCGAACCGCCAACTTTCCGGTTAACAGCCGATCACGCTAGCCAATTGCGCCACGGAGACAGTCTTGCTCTACTCTCACAACCATCAGAACATAACTTCAAAGCTATCAGCCCACAGAAAAAAAAGCGCCGCACCACCACCGGGAGAGCTCGAACCTCGAACTTTTCGGTTAACAGCCGATCGCGCTAGCCAATTGCGCTACGCAGACAGTCCAGCTTCACTCTCACCACCGTCAGAACATTTCTTCAGAGCTATCAGCCCAAAGAAAAAAAAGCGCTGCAAAACCACCGGGTGGGCTCGAACCTCCAACCTTACGGTTAACAGCCGATCGCGCTAGCCAATTGCCCCACGGAGACAGTCGTGCTCCACTCTCACCATCGTCAGAACATTTCTTCAGAGCTATCACCCCAAAGAAAAAAAAAGCGCCGCACCACCACCGGTTGGGCTCGAACGTCCAACCTTTTGGTTGATAGCCGATCGCGCTAGCCAATTGCGCCACGAAGACTGTCCTGCTCCAATCTCACCACCATCAGAACATATCTTCAAAGCTATTACCGCAAAGAAAAAAGCAACACACCACTCCCGGGAGGGCTCAAAACTCCAACCTTTCGGTCAACAGCCGATCGCGCTAGCCCATTGCGCCACGGAAACAGTCTTGCTCCCTTCTCACCACCATCAGAACATAACTTTAAAGCTATCAGCCCAAAAAAAGCACCGCACCACCACCGGGTGGGCTCGAACCTCCAACCTTTCGGTTAACAGCCGATCGCGCTAGCCAATTGCGCCACGGAGACAGTCGTGCTTCACTCTCACCCCATCAGAACATATCTTCAAAGCTATCAGCACAAAGAAAAAAAGCGCCGCACCACCACCGGGTGGGCTCGAACCTCCAACCTTTCGGTTAACAGCCGATCGCGCTAGCCAACTGCGCCACGGAGACAGTCGTGCTCCACTCTCACCACCATCAGAACATATCTTCAAAGCTATCAGCCCAAAAAAAAGCACCGCACCACCGCCGGGTGGGCTCGAAACTCCAACCTTTCGGTTAACAGCCGATCGCGCTAGCCAATTGCGCCACAGAGACAGTCCTGCTTCACTCTCACCACCATCAGAACATATCTTCAAAGCTATCAGCCCAAAGAAAAAAAACCGTCATACCACCACCGGGTGGGCTCGAACCTCCGACCTTTTGGTTCATAGCCGATCGCGCTAGCCAATTGCGCCATGGAGACAGTCCTGCTCTACTCTCACCACCGTCAGAACATATCTTCAAAGCTGTCAGCCCAAAGAAAAAAAAAGCACCGCAACCCCACCCGGTGGGCTCGAACCTCCAACTTTTCGGTTAACAGCCGATCACGCTAGCCAATTGCGCCACGGAGACAGTCCTGCTCCACTCTCACCACCATCAGAACATATCTTCAAAGCTATCAGCCCACAGAAAAAAAGCGCCACACAACCACCGGGTAGGCTCGAACCTCCGACTTTTCGGTTAACAGCCGATCGCGCTAGCCAATTGCGCCACGGAGACAGTCCTGCTCCACTCTCACCACCATCAGAACATATCTTCAAAGCTATCAGCCCACAGAAAAAAAAGCGCCGCACAACCACCGGGTAGGCTCGAACCTCCAATTTTCGGTCAACAGCCGATCGCGCTAGCCAATTGCGCCACGGAGACAGACCTGCTCCACTCTCACTACCATAAGAACATATCATCAAAGCTATCAGCCCGAAGAAAAAAAAGCGCCGCACCACCACTGGGTGGGCTCGAACCTCCGACCTTTTGGTTAACAGCCGATCGCGCTAGCCAATTGCGCCACGGAGACAGTCCTGCTCCACTCTCACCATCATCAGAACATATCTTCAAAGCTATCAGCCCAAAGAAAAAAAAGCGCCGCACCACCACCGGGTGGGCAAGAACCTCCAACTTTCCGGTTAACAGCCGATCACGCTAGCCAACTGCGCCACGGAGACAGTCCTGCTCCACTCTCACCACCGTCAGAACATTTCTTCAGAGCTATCAGCTCAAAGAAAAAAAGCGCTGCACCACCACCGGGTGTGCTCGAACCTCCAACCTTTCAGTTAACAGCCGATCGCGCTAGCCAATTGCGCCACGGAGACAATCGTGCTCCACTCTCACCACCATCAGAACATATCTTCAAAGCTATCAGCCCAAAGAAAAAAAACCACCGCACCACCACCGGGTGGGCTCGAACCTCCAACCTTTCGGTTAACAGCCAATCGCGCTAGCCAATTGCGCCACGGAGACAGTCCTGCTCCACTCTCACCACCACCAGAACATATCTTCAAAGCTATCAGCACAAAGAAAAAAAGCGCCGCACCACCTCCGGGTGGGCTCGAACCTCCAACTTTTCGGTTAACAGCCGATCGCGCTAGCCAACTCCGCCACGGAGACAGTCGTGCTCCACTCTCACCACCATCAGAACATATCTTCAAAGCTATCAGCCCAAAGAAAAAAAAGCGCCGCACCACCGCCGGGTGGGCTCGAAACTCCAACCTTTCGGTTAACAGCCGATCAAGCTAGCCAATTGCGCCACGGAGACAGTCCTGCTCCACTCTCACCACCATCAGAACATATCTTCAAAGCTATCAGCCCACAGAAAAAACAGCGCCGCACCACCACCGGGTGGGCTCGAACCTCCAACCTTTCGGTTAACAGCCGATCGCGCAAGCCAATTTCGCCATAGAGACAGTCCTGCTCCACTCTCACCACCATCAGAACATATCTTCAAAGCTATCAACCCACAGAAAAAAAGCGCCGCACAACCACCGGGTAGGCTCCAACCTCCGACTTTTCGGTTAACAGCCGATCGCGCTAGCCAATTGCGCCACGGAGACAGTCCTGCTCCACTCTCACCACCATAAGAACACATCTTCAAAGCTATCAGCCCAAAGAAAAAAAAGCGCCGCACCACCACTGGGTGGGCTCGAACCTCCGACCTTTTGGTTAACAGCCGATCGCGCTAGCCAATTGCGCCACGGAGACAATCCTGCTCCACTCTCAACACCATCAGAACATATCTTCAAAGCTATCAGCCCAAAGAAAAAAAAGCGCCGCATCACCACCGGGTGGGCTCGAACCTCCACCTTTCCGGTTAACAGCCGATCACGCTAGCCAATTGCGCCACGGAGACAGTCCTGCTCCACTCTCACCACCGTCAGAACATATCTTCAAAGCTATCAGCTCACAGAAAAAAAAGCGCCGCACAACCACCGGGTAGGCTCGAACCTCCAACTTTTCGGTTAACAGCCGATCGCGCTAGCCAATTGCGCCACGGAGACAGTCCTGCTCCACTCTCACCACCATAAGAACATATCCTCAAAGCTATCAGCCCGAAGAAAAAAGCAACACACCACTCCCGGGAGGGCTCGAAACTCCAACCTTTCGGTGAACAGCCGATCGCGCTAGCCCATTGCGCCACGGAGACAGTCTTGCTCATCTCTCACCACCATCAGAACATAACTTCAAAGCTATCAGCCCACAGAAAAAAAAAGCGCCGCACCACCACCGGGAGAGCTCGAACCTCCAACTTTTCGGTTAACAGCCGATCGCGCTAGCGAACTGCACCACGGAGACAGTCTTGCTCCACTCTCACCACTATCAGATCATGTCTTCAAAGCTATCAGCGCAAAGAAAAAAAAGGCGCCGCACCACCACCGGGTGGGCTCAAACCTCCAACCTTTCGGTTAACAACGACATCGCGCTAGCCAATCGCGCCACGGAGATAGTCCCGCTTCACTCTCACCACCATCAGAACATATCTTCAAAGCTATTAGCGCAAAGAAAAAAGCAACACACCACTCCCGGGAGGGCTCGAAACTCCAACCTTTCGGTTAACAGCCGATCGCGCTTGCCCAATGCGCCATGAGACAGTCCAGCTCCACTCTCACCACCATCAGAACATATCTTCAAAGCTATCAGCCCAAAGAAAAAAGAGCGCCACACCACCACCGGGTGGGCTCGAACCTCCGACTTTTCGGTTAACAGCCGATCGGGCTAGCCAATTGCGCCACGGAGACAGTCCTGCTCCACTCTCACCACCATCAGAACATATCTTCAAAGCTATCAGCCCAAAGAAAAAAAAGCCCCGCACTACCACCGGGCGGGCTCGAACCTCCAACCTTTCGGTTAACAGCCAATCGCGCTAGCCAATTGTGCCACGGAGACAGTCCTGCTCCACTCTCACCACCATCAGAACATATCTTCAAAGCTATTACCGCAAAGAAAAAAGCAAAACACCACTCCCGGGAGGGCTCGAACCGCCAACTTTCCGGTTAACAGCCGATCACGCTAGCCAATTGCGCCACGGAGACAGTCTTGCTCTACTCTCACAACCATCAGAACATAACTTCAAAGCTATCAGCCCACAGAAAAAAAAGCGCCGCACCACCACCAGGAGAGCTCGAACCTCGAACTTTTCGGTTAACAGCCGATCGCGCTAGCCAATTGCGCCACGCAGACAGTCCAGCTTCACTCTCACCACCGTCAGAACATTTCTTCAGAGCTATCAGCCCAAAGAAAAAAAGCGCTGCAAAACCACCGGGTGGGCTCGAACCTCCAACCTTACGGTTAACAGCCGATCGCGCTAGCCAATTGCCCCACGGAGACAGTCGTGCTCCACTCTCACCATCGTCAGAACATTTCTTCAGAGCTATCACCCCAAAGAAAAAAAAGCGCCGCACCACCACCGGTTGGGCTCGAACGTCCAACCTTTCGGTTGATAGCCGATCGCGCTAGCCAATTGCGCCACGAAGACTGTCCTGCTCCTATCTCACCACCATCAGAACATATCTTCAAAGCTATTACCGCAAAGAAAAAAGCAACACACCACTCCTGGGAGCTCTCGAGACTCCAACCTTTCGGTTAACAGCCGATCGCGCTAGCCCATTGCGCCACGGAGGCAGTCTTGCTCCACTCTCACCATCATCAGAACATATCTTCAAAGCTATCAGCGCAAAGAAAAAAAAGCGCTGCACCACCACCAGGTGGGCTCGAACCTCCAACCTTTCGGTTAACAGCCGATCGCGCTAGCCCATTGCGCCACGGAGACAGTCTTGCTCCACTCTCACCACCATCAGAACATAACTTCAAAGCTATCAGCGCAAAGAAAAAAGCAACACACCACTCCCGGGAGGGCTCAAAACTCCAACCTTTCGGTCAAAAGCCGATCGCGCTAGCCCATTGCGCCACGGAAACAGTCTTGCTCCCTTCTCACCACCATCAGAACATAACTTTAAAGCTATCAGCCCAAAAAAAGCACCGCACCACCACCGGGTGGGCTCGAACCTCCAACCTTTCGGTTAACAGCCGATCGCGCTAGCCAATTGCGCCACGGAGACAGTCGTGCTTCACCCTCACCACCATCAGAACATATCTTCAAAGCTATCAGCACAAAGAAAAAAAGCGCCGCACCACCACCGGGTGGGCTCGAACCTCCATCCTTTCGGTTAACAGCCGATCGCGCTAGCCAACTGCGCCACGGAGACAGTCGTGCTCCACTCTCACCACCATCAGAACATATCTTCAAAGCTATCAGCCCAAAAAAAAGCACCGCACCACCGCCGGGTGGGCTCGAAACTCCAACCTTTCGGTTAACAGCCGATCGCGCTAGCCAATTGCGCCACAGAGACAGTCCTGCTTCACTCTCACCACCATCAGAACATATCTTCAAAGCTATCAGCCCAAAGAAAAAAAACCGTCATACCACCACCGGGTGGGCTCGAACCTCCGACCTTTTGGTTCATAGCCGATCGCGCTAGCCAATTGCGCCATGGAGACAGTCCTGCTCTACTCTCACCACCATCAGAACATATCTTCAAAGCTATCAGCCCAAAGAAAAAAAAAGCACCGCAACCCCACCCGGTGGGCTCGAACCTCCAACTTTTCGGTTAACAGCCGATCACGCTAGCCAATTGCGCCACGGAGACAGTCCTGCTCCACTCTCACCACCATCAGAACATATCTTCAAAGCTATCAGCCCACAGAAAAAAAGCGCCACACAACCACCGGGTAGGCTCGAACCTCCGACTTTTCGGTAACAGCCGATCGCGCTAGCCAATTGCGCCACGGAGACAGTCCTGCTGCACTCTCACCACCATCAGAACATATCTTCAAAGCTATCAGCCCACAGAAAAAAAAGCGCCGCACAACCACCGGGTAGGCTCGAACCTCCAATTTTCGGTCAACAGCCGATCGCGCTAGCCAATTGCGCCACGGAGACAGACCTGCTCCACTCTCACTACCATAAGAACATATCATCAAAGCTATCAGCCCGAAGAAAAAAAAGCGCCGCACCACCACTGGGTGGGCTCGAACCTCCGACCTTTTGGTTAACAGCCGATCGCGCTAGCCAATTGCGCCACGGAGACAGTCCTGCTCCACTCTCACCATCATCAGAACATATCTTCAAAGCTATCAGCCCAAAGAAAAAAAAGCGCCGCACCACCACCGGGTGGGCAAGAACCTCCAACTTTCCGGTTAACAGCCGATCACGCTAGCCAATTGCGCCACGGAGACAGTCCTGCTCCACTCTCACCACCGTCAGAACATTTCTTCAGAGCTATCAGCCCAAAGAAAAAAAGCGCTGCACCACCACCGGGTGTGCTCGAACCTCCAACCTTTCAGTTAACAGCCGATCGCGCTAGCCAATTGCCCCACGGAGACAGTCGTGCTCCACTCTCACCATCGTCAGAACATTTCTTCAGAGCTATCACCCCAAAGAATAAAAAGCGCCGCACCACCACCGGTTGGGCTCGAACCTCTGACCTTTCGGTTAACAGCCGATCGCGCTAGCCAATTGCGCCACGAAGACTGTCCTTCTCCAATCTCGCCACCATCAGAACATATCTTCAAAGCTATTACCGCAAAGAAAAAACCAACACACCACTCCTGGGAGGGCTCAAGACTCCAACCTTTCGGTTAACAGCCGATCGCGCTAGCCCATTGCGCCACGGAGGCTGTCTTGCTCCACTCTCACCATCATCAGAACATATCTTCAAAGCTATCAGCGCAAAGAAAAAAAGCGCTGCACTACCACCAGGTGGGCTCGAACCTCCAACCTTTCGGTTAACAGCCGATCGCGCTAGCCCATTGCGCCACGGAGACAGTCTTGCTCCACTCTCACCACCATCAGAACATAACTTCAAAGCTATCAGCGCAAAGAAAAAAGCAACACACCACTCCCGGGAGGGCTCGAAACTCCAACCTTTCGGTCAACAGCCGATCGCGCTAGCCCATTGTGCCACGGAGACAGTCTTGCTCCCTTCTCACCACCATCAGAACATAACTTCAAAGCTATCAGCCCAAAAAAAAGCACCGCACCACCACCGGGTGGGCTCGAACCTCCAACCTTTCGGTTAACAGCCGATCGCGCTAGCCAATTGCGCCACGGAGACAGTCGTGCTCCACTCTCACCACCATCAGAACATATCTTCAAAGCTATCAGCGCAAAGAAAAAAGCAACATACCACTCCCGGGAGGGCTCGAACCTCCAACTTTTCGGTTAACAGCCGATCGCGCTGGCCAATTGCGCCACGGAGAAAGTCCTGCTCAACTCTCACAACAATTAGAACATATCTTCAAAGCTGTCAGCCCAAAGAAAAAAAGCGCTGCACCACCACCGGGTGGGCTCGAACCTCCAACTTTTCGGTTAACAGCCGGTCGCGCTAGCCAATTGCGCCACGGGACCGTCCTGCTCCTCTCTCACCACCGTCAGACCATTTCTTCAGAGCTATCACCCCAAAAAAAAAAGCGCCGCACCACCACCGGGTGGGCTTGAACCTCCCACCTTTCGGTTAACAGCCGATCGCGCTAGCCAATTGCCCCACGGAGACAGTCGTGCTCCACTCTCACCACCGTCAGAACATTTCTTCAGAGCTATCACCCCAAAGAAAAAAAAAGTGCCGCACCACCACTGGTTGGGCTCGAACCTCCAACCTTTCGGTTAACAGCCGATCGCGCTAGCCAATAGCGCCACGAAGACAGTCCTGCTCCACTCTCACCACCATCATAACATATCTTTAAAGCCTTTACCGCAAAGAAAAAAGCAACACACCACTCCCGGGAGGGCTCAAAACTCCAACCTTTCGGTTAACAGCCGATCGCGCTAGCCCATTGCGCCACGGAGACAGTCTTGCTCCACTCTCACCAGCATCAGAACATATCTTCAAAGCTATCAGCACAAAGAAAAAAAGCGCCGCACCACCCCCGGGTGGGCTCGAACCTCCAACTTTTCGGTTAACAGCCGATCGCGCTAGCCAACTGCGCCACGGAGACAGTCGTGCTCCACTCTCACCACCATCAGAACATATCTTCAAAGCTATTAGTGCAAAGAAAAAAGCAACACACCACTCCCGGGAGGGATCAAATTTCCAACCTTTCGGTTAACAGCCGATCGCGCTAGCCAATTGCACCACGGAGACAGTCCTGCTCTACTCTCACCACCATCAGAACATATCTTCAAAGCTATCAGCTCAAAGAAAAAAAAAGCGCCGCACCACCGCCGGGTGGGCTCGAAACTCCTACCTTTCGGTTAACAGCCGATCGCGCTAGCCAATTGCGCCACGGAGACAGTCCTGCTTCACTCTCACCACCATCAGAACATATCTTCAAAGCTATCAGCCCAAAGAAAAAAAAGCGCCATACCACCACCGGGTGGGCTCGAACCTCCAACCTTTTGGTTAACACCGATCGCGCTCGCCAATTGCGCCATGGAGACAGTCCTGCTCCACTCTCCCCACCATCAGAACATATCTTCAAAGCTATCAGCCCAAAGAAAAAAAGCACCGCACCACCACCGGGTGGGCTCGAACCTCAAACTTTTCGGTTAACAGCCGATCACGCTAGCCAATTGTGCCACGGAGACAGTCCTGCTCCACTCTCACCACCATCAGAACATATCTTCAAAGCTATCAACCCACAGTAAAAAAAGCGCCGCACAACCACCGGGCAGGCTCCAACCTCCGACTTTTCGGTTAACAGCCGATCGCGCTAGCCAATTGCGCCACGGAGGCAGTCCTGCTCCACTCTCACCACCATAAGAACATATCTTCAAAGCTATCAGCCCAAAGAAAAAAAAAGCGCCGCACCACCACTGGGTGGGCTCGAACCTCCGACCTTTTGGTTAACAGCCGACCGCGCTAGCCAATTGCGCCACGGAGACCATCCTGCTCCACTCTCACCACCATCAGAACATATCCTCAAAGCTATCAGCCCAAAGAAAAAAAAGCGCCGCACCACCACCGGGTGCGCTCGAACCTCCAACTTTCTGGTTAACAGCCGATCACGCTAGCCAATTGCGCCACGGAGACAGTCCTGCTGCACTCTCACCACCATCAGAATATATCTTCAAAGCTAACAGCCCACAGAAAAAAAAGCGCCGCACAACCACCGGGTGGGCTCGAACCTCCAACTTTTCGGTTAACAGCCGATCACGCTAGCCAATTGCGCCACGGAGACAGTCCTGCTCCACTCTCACCACCATCAGAACATATCTTCAAAGCTATCAACCCACAGAAAAAAAGCGCCGCACAACCACCGGGTAGGTTCCAACCTCCGACTATTCGGTTAACACCAATCGCGCTCGCCAATTGCGCCATGGAGACAGTCCTGCTCCACTCTCACCACCATCAGAACATATCTTCAAAGCTATCAGCCCAAAGAAAAAAAAGCGCCATACCACCATCGGGTGGGCTCGAACCTCCAACCTTTTGGTTAACACCGATCGCGCTCGCCAATTGCGCCATGGAGACAGTCCTGCTCCACTCTCACCACCATCAGAACATATCTTCAAAGCTATCAGCCCAAAGAAAAAAAGCACCGCCCCACCACCGGGTGGGCTCTAACCTCCAACTTTTCGGTTAACAGCCGATCACGCTAGCCAATTGCGCTACGGAGACAGTCCTGCTCCACTCTCAGCACCATCAGAACATATCTTCAAAGCTATCAACCCATGGAAAAAAAGCACCGCACAACCACCGGGTAGGCTCCAACCTCCGACTTTTCGGTTAACAGCCGATCGCGCTAGCCAATTGCGCCACGGAGACAGTCCTGCTCCACTCTCACCACCATAAGAACATATCTTCAAAGCTATCAGCCCAAAGAAAAAAAAGCGCCGCACTACCACTGGGTGGGCTCGAACCTCCGACCTTTTGGTTAACAGCCGATCGCGCTAGCCAATTGCGCCACGGAGACAATCCTGCTCCACTCTCACCACCATCAGAACATATCTTCAAAGCTATCAGCCCAAAGAAAAAAAAGCGCCGCACCACCACCGGGTGGGCTCGAAACTCTAACCTTTCGGTCAACAGCCGATCGCGCTAGCCCATTGCGCCACGGAGACAGTCTTGCTCATCTCTCACCACCATCAGATCATATCATCAAAGCTATCAGCCCAAAGAAAAAAAAGCACCGCACCACCACCGGGTGGGCTCGAACCTCCAACTTTTCGGTTAACAGCCGATCGCGCTAGCCATTTGCGCCACGGAGACAGTCTTGCTCCACTCTCACCACAATCAGAACATATCTTCAAAGCTATCATCGCAAAGAAAAAAGCAACACACCACTCCCGGGAGGGCTCGAAACTCCAACCTTTCGGTCAACAGCCGATCGCGCTAGCCCATTGCGCCACGGAGACAGTCTTGCTCATCTCTCACCACCATCAGATCATATCATCAAAGCTATCAGCCCAAAGAAAAAAGCACCGCACCACCACCGGGTGGGCTCCAACCTCCAATTTTTCGGTTAACAGCCGATCGCGCTGGCCAATTGCGCCACGGAGACAGTCCTGCTCCACTCTCACCACAATTAGAACATATCTTCAAAGCTATCAGCCCAAAGAAAAAAAAGCGCCGCACCACCACCAGGTGGGCTCGAACCTCCAACCTTTCGGTTAACAGCAGATCGCGCTAGCCAATTGCGCCACGGAGACAATCGTGCTCCACTCTCACCACCATCAGAACATATCTTCAAAGCTATCAGCGCAAAGAAAAAAAGCGCCGCACCACCACCGGTTGGGCTCGAACCTCCAACCTTTCGGTTAACAGCCGATCGCGCAAGCCAATTTCGCCATAGAGACAGTCCTGCTCCACTCTCACCACCATCAGAACATATCTTCAAAGGTATCAGCCAAAGAAAAAAAAGCGCCGCACCACCACTGGGTGGGCTCGAACTTCCGACTTTTCGGTTAAGAGCCGATCGCGCTAGCCAATTGCGCCACGGAGACAGTCCTGCTCCACTCTCACCACCATCAGAACATATCTTCAAAGCTATCAGCCCAAAGAAAAAAAACCACCGCACCACCACCGGGTGGGCTCGAACCTCCAACCTTTCGGTTAACAGCCAATCGCGCTAGCCAATTGCGCCATGGAGACAGTCCTGCTCCACTCTCACCACCATCAGAACATATCTTCAAAGCTATCAGCACAAAGAAAAAAAGCGCCGCACCACCTCCGGGTGGGCTCGAACCTCCAACTTTTCGGTTAACAGCCGATCGCGCTAGCCAACTGCGCCACGGAGACAGCCGTGCTCCACTCGCACCACCATCAGAACATATCTTCAAAGCTATCAGCCCAAAGAAAAAAAAGCGCCGCACCACCGCCGGGTGGGCTCGAAACTCCAACCTTTCGGTTAACAGCCGATCGCGCTAGCCAATTGCGCCACGGAGACAGTCCTGCTCCACTCTCACCACCATAAGAACACATCTTCAAAGCTATCAGCCCAAAGAAAAAAAAGCGCCGCACCACCACTGGGTGGGCTCGAACCTCCGACCTTTTGGTTAACAGCCGATCGCGCTAGCCAATTGCGCCACGGAGACAATCCTGCTCCACTCTCAACACCATCAGAACATATCTTCAAAGCTATCAGCCCAAAGAAAAAAAAGCGCCGCACCACCACCGGGTGGGCTCGAACCTCCACCTTTCCGGTTAACAGCCGATAACGCTAGCCAATTGCGCCACGGAGACAGTCCTGCTCTACTCTCACCAACGTCAGAACATATCTTCAAAGCTATCAGCTCACAGAAAAAAAAGCGCCGCACAACCACCGGGTAGGCTCGAACCTCCAACTTTTCGGTTAACAGCCGATCGCGCTAGCCAATTGCGCCACGGAGACAGTCCTGCTCCACTCTCACCTCCATAAGAACATATCTTCAAAGCTATCAGCCCGAAGAAAAAAGCAACACACCACTCCCGGGAGGGCTCGAAACTCCAACCTTTCGGTGAACAGCCGATCGCGCTAGCCCATTGCGCCACGGAGACAGTCTTGCTCATCTCTCACCACCATCAGATCATATCATCAAAGCTATCAGCCCAAAGAAAAAAAAGCACCGCACCACCACCGGGTGGGCTCGAACCTCCAACTTTTCGGTTAACAGCCGATCGCGCTAGCCAATTGCGCCACGGAGACAGTCTTGCTCCACTCTCACCACCATCAGAACATATCTTCAAAGCTATCATCGCAAAGAAAAAAGCAACACACCACTCCCGGGAGGGCTCGAAACTCAAACTTTTCGGTCAACAGCCGATCGCGCTAGCCCATTGCGCCACGGAGACAGTCTTGCTCATCTCTCACCACCATCAGATCATATCATCAAAGCTATCAGCCCAAAGAAAAAAAAGCACCGCACCACCACCGGGTGGGCTCGAACCTCCAACTTTTCGGTTAACAGCTGATCGCGCTGGCCAATTGCGCCACGGAGACAGTCCTGCTCCACTCTCACCACAATTAGAACATATCTTCAAAGCTATCAGCCCAAAGAAAAAAAAGCGCCGCACCACCACCGGGTGGGCTCGAACCTCCAACCTTTTGGTTAACAGCCGATCGCGCAAGCCAATTTCGCCATAGAGACAGTCCTGCTCCACTCTCACTACCATCAGAACATATCCTCAAAGGTATCAGCCCAAAGAAAAAAAAGCGCCGCACCACCACTGGGTGGGCTCGAACCTCCGACTTTTCGGTTAACAGCCGATCGCGCTAGCCAAATGCGCCACGGAGACAGTCCTGCTCCACTCTCACCACCATCAGAACATATCTTCAAAGCTATCAGCCCAAAGAAAAAAAACCACCGCACCACCACCGGGTGGGCTCGAACCTCCAACCTTTCGGTTAAAAGCCAATCGCGCTAGCCAATTGCGCCACGGAGACAGTCCTGCTCCACTCTCACCACCATCAGAACATATCTTCAAAGCTATCAGCACAAAGAAAAAAAGCGCCGCACCACTTCCGGGTGGGCTCGAACCTCCAACTTTTCGGTTAACAGGCGATCGCGCTAGCCAACTGCGCCACGGAGACAGTCGTGCTCCACTCTCACCACCATCAGAACATATCTTCAAAGCTATCAGCCCAAAGAAAAAAAAGCGCCGCACCACCGCTGAGTGGGCTCAAAACTCCAACCTTTAGGTTAACAGCCGATCGCGCTAGCCAATTGCGCCACGGAGACAGTCCTGCTCCACTCTCACCACCATCAAAACATATCTTCAAAGCTATCAGCACAAAGAAAAAAAGCGCCGCACCACCTCCGGGTGGGCTCAAAACTCCAACCTTTAGGTTAACAGCCGATCGCGCTAGCCAATTGCGCCACGGAGACAGTCCTGCTTCACTCTCAACACCATCAGAACATATCTTCAAAGCTATCAGCCCAAAGAAAAAAAAGCGTCATACCACCACCGGGTGGGCTCGAACCTCCGACCTTTTGGTTAACAGCCGATCGCGCTAGCCAATTGCGCCATGGAGACAGTCCTGCTCCACTCTCACCACCATCAGAACATATCTTCAAAGCTATCAGCCAAAAAAAAAGCACCGCACCACCACCGGGTGGGCTCGAACCTCCAACTTTTCGGTTAACAGCCGATCACGCTAGCCAATTGCGCCACGGAGACAGTCCTGCTCCACTCTCACCACCATCAGAACATATCTTCAAAGCTATCAGCCCAAAGAAAAAAAACCACCGCACCACTACCGGGTGGGCTCGAACCTCCAACCTTTCGGTTAAAAGCCAATCGCGCTAGCCAATTGCGCCACGGAGACAGTCCTGCTCCACTCTCACCACCATCAAAACATATCTTCAAAGCTATCAGCACAAAGAAAAAAAGCGCCGCACCACCTCCGGGTGGGCTCAAAACTCCAACCTTTAGGTTAACAGCCGATCGCGCTAGCCAATTGCGCCACGGAGACAGTCCTGCTTCACTCTCAACACCATCAGAACATATCTTCAAAGCTATCAGCCCAAAGAAAAAAAAGCGTCATACCACCACCGGGTGGGCTCGAACCTCCGACCTTTTGGTTAACAGCCGATCGCGCTAGCCAATTGCGCCATGGAGACAGTCCTGCTCCACTCTCACCACCATCAGAACATATCTTCAAAGCTATCAGCCCAAAAAAAAAGCACCGCACCACCACCGGGTGGGCTCGAACCTCCAACTTTTCGGTTAACAGCCGATCACGCTAGCCAATTGCGCCACGGAGACAGTCCTGCTCCACTCTCACCACCATCAGAACATATCTTCAAAGCTATCAGCCCACAGAAAAAAAGCGCCGCACAACCACCGGGTAGGCTCGAACCTCCGACTTTTCGGTTAGAAGCCGATCGCGCTAGCCAATTGCGCCACGGAGACAGTCTTGCTCCACTCTCACCATCGTCAGAACATTTCTTCAGAGCTATCACCCCCAAGAAAAAAAAAGCGCCGCACCACCACCGGTTGGGCTCGAACCTCTGACCTTTCGGTTAACAGCCGATCGCGCTAGCCAATTGCGCCACGAAGACAGTCCTGCTCCACTCTCACCACCATCAGAACATAACTTCAAAGCTATTACCACAAAAAAAAGCAAAACACCACTCTCGGGAGGGCTCGAACCTCCAACTTTCCGGTTAACAGCCGATCACGCTAGCCAATTGCGCCACGGAGACAGTCTTGCTCTACTCTCACAACCATCAGAACATAACTTCAAAGCTATCAGCCCACAGAAAAAAAAAGCGCCGCACCACCACCGAGAGAGCTCGAACCTCCAACTTTTCGGTTAACAGCCGATCGCGCTAGCCAATTGCGCCACGCAGACAGTCCTGCTCCACTCTCACCACCGGCAGAACATTTCTTCAGAGCTATCAGCCCAAAGAAAAAAAAGCGCTGCAAAACCACCGGGTGGGCTCGAACCTCCGACCTTACGGTTAACAGCCGATCGCGCTAGCCAATTGCCCCACGGAGACAGTCGTGCTCCACTCTCACCATCGTCAGAACATTTCTTCAGAGCTATCACCCCAAAGAAAAAAAAAGCGCCGCACCACCACCGGGTGGGCAAGAACCTCCAACTTTTCGGTTAACAGCCGATCACGCTAGCCAATTGCGCCACGGAGACAGTGCTGCTCCACTCTCACCACCGTCAGAACATTTCTTCAGAGCTATCAGCCCAAAGAAAAAAAAGCGCTGCACCACCACCGGGTGGGCTCGAACTTCCAACCTTTCAGTTAACAGCCGATCGCGCTAGCCAATTGCTCACGGAGACAGTCGTGCTCCACTCTCACCATCGTCAGAACATTTCTTCAGAGCTATCACCCCAAGGAAAAAAAAAGCGCCGCACCACCACCGGTGTGGCTCGAACCTCTGACCTTTCGGTTAACAGCCGATCGCGCTAGCCAATTGCGCCACGAAGACAGTCCTGCTCCACTCTCACCACCATCAGAACATATCTTCAAAGCTATTACCGCAAAGAAAAAAAGCAAAACACCACTCCCGGGAGGGCTCGAACCTCCAACTTTCCGGTTAACAGCCGATCACGCTAGCCAATTGCGCCACGGAGACAGTCTTGCTCTACTCTCACAACCATCAGAACATAACTTCAAAGCTATTAGCCCACAGAAAAAAAAGCGCCGCACCACCACCGGGAGAGCTCGAACCCCAACTTTTCGGTTAACAGCCGATCGCGCTAGCCAATTGCGCCACGCAGACAGTCCTGCTCCACTCTCACCACCGTCAGAACATTTCTTCAGAGCTATCAGCCCAAAGAAAAAAAAGCGCTGACAAACCACCGGGTGGGCTCGAACCTCCAACCTTTCGGTTAACAGCCGATCGCGCTAGCCCATTGCGCCACGAAGACTGTCCTGCTCCAATCTCACCACCATCAGAACATATCTTCAAAGCTATTACCGCAAAGAAAAAAGCAACACACCACTCCTGGGAGGGCTCGAGACTCCAACCTTTCGGTTAACAGCCGATCGCGCTAGCCCATTGCGCCACGGAGGCAGTCTTGCTCCACTCTCACCATCATCAGAACATATCTTCAAAGCTATCAAAGCAAAGAAAAAAAAACGCTGCACCACCACCAGGTGGGCTCGAACCTCCAACCTTTCGGTTAACAGCCGATCGCGCTAGCCAATTGCGCCAAGGAGACAGTCGTGCTTCACTCTCACCACCATCAGAACATATCTTCATAGCTATCCGCGCAAAGAAAAAAGCAAAACACCACTCCCGGGAGGGCTCGAACCTCCAACTTTTCGGTTAACAGCCGATTGCGCTGGCCAATTGCGCCACGGAGAAAGTCCTGCTCAACTCTCACCACCATCAGAACATATCTTCAAAGCTATCAGCCCACAGAAAAAAAAGCGCCGCCCAACCACCGGGTGGGCTCGAACCACCAACTTTCCGGTTAACAGCCGATCGCGCTAGCCAATTGCGCCACGGGGACCGTCCTGCTCCACTCTCACCACCGTCAGACCATTTCTTCAGAGCTATCACCCCAAAGAAAAAAAGCGCCACACCACCACCGGGTGGGCTCGAACCTCCCACCTTTCGGCTAACAGCTGATCGCGCTAGCCAATTGCCCCACGGAGACAGTCGTGCTCCACTCTCACCACCGTCAGAACATTTCTTCAGAGCTATCACCCCAAAGAAAAAAAAAGCGCCGCACCACCACCGGTTAGGCTCGAACCTCCAACCTTTCGGTTAACAGCCGATCGTGCTAGCCAATAGCGCCACGAAGACAGTCCTGCTCCACTCTCACCACCATCAGAACATATCTTCAAAGCCATTACCGCAAAGAAAAAAGCACCACACCACTCCCGGGAGGGCTCAAAACTCCAACCTTTCGGTTAACAGCCGATCGCGCTGGCCCATTGCGCCACGGGGACAGTCTTGCTCCACTCTCACCACCATCAGAACATACCTTCAAAGCTATCAACGCAAAGAAAAAAGCAACACACCACTTCCGGGAGGGCTCAAAACTCCAACCTTTTGGTCAACAGCCGATCGCGCTAGCCCATTGTGCCACGGAGACAGTCTTGCTCATCTCTCACCACCATCAGAACATATCATCAAAGCTATAAGCCCAAAGAAAAAAGCAAAACACCACTTCCGGGAGGGCTCGAACCTCCAACTTTTCGGTTAACAGCCGTTCGCGCTGGCCAATTGCGCCACGGAAAAAGTCCTGCTCAACTCTCACCACAATTAGAACATATCTTCAAAGCTATCAGCCCAAAAAAAAAATCGCCGCACCACCACCAGGTGGGCTCGAACTTCCTACTTTTCGGTTAACAGCCGATCGCGCTAGCCAATTGTGCGACGGAGACAGTCCTGCTCCACTCTCACCACCGTCAGAACATTTCTTCAGAGCTATCAGCCCAAAGAAAAAAAAGCGCTGCACCACCACCGGGTGGGCTCGAACCTCCAACCTTTCAGTTAACAGCCGATCGCGCTAGCCAATTGCCCCACGGAGACAGACGTGCTCCACTCTCACCATCGTCAGAACATTTCTTCAGAGCTATCACCCCAAAGAAAAAAAAAGCGCCGCACCACCACCGGTTGGGCTCTAACCTTTGACCTTTCGGTTAACAGCCGATCGCGCTAGCCAATTGCGCCACGAAGACAGTCCTGCTTCACTCTCACCACCATCAGAACATATCTTCAAAGCTATTACCGCAAAGAAAAAAGCAAAACACCACTCCCGGGAGGGCTCGAACCTCCAACTTTCCGGTTATCAGCCGATCACACTAGCCAATTGCGCCACGGAGACAGTCTTGCTCCACTCTCACCACCATCAGAACATATCTTCAAAGCTATCAGCCCAAAAAAAAAAGCACCGCACGACCACCGGGTGGGCTCGAACCTCCAACTTTTCGGTTAACAGCCGATCACGCTAGCCAATTGCGCCACGGAGACAGTCCTGCTCCACTCTCACCACCATCAGAACATATCTTCAAAGCTATCAGCCCACAGAAAAAAAAGCTCCGCACAACCACCGGGTAGGCTCGAACCTCCAACTTTTCGGTTAACAGCCGATCGCGCTAGCCAATTGCGCCACGGAGACAGACCTGCTCCACTCTCACCACCATAAGAACATATCATCAAAGCTATCAGCCCGAAGAAAAAAAGCGCCGCACCACCACTGGGTGGGCTCGAACCTCCGACCTTTTGGTTAACAGCAGATCGCGCTAGCGAATTGCGCCACGGAGACAGTCCTGCTCCACTCTCACCACCATCAGAACATATCTTCAAAGCTATCAGCCCAAAGAAAAAAAAGCGCCGCACCACCACCGGGTGGGCAAGAACCTCCAACTTTTCGGTTAACAGCCGATCACGCTAGCCAATTGCGCCACGGAGACAGTCCTGCTCCACTCTCACCACCGTCAGAACATTTCTTCAGAGCAATCAGCCCAAAGAAAAAAAAGCGCTGCACCACCACCGGGTGGGCTCGAACTTCCAACCTTTCAGTTAACAGCCGATCGCGCTAGCCAATTGCCCCACGGAGACAGTCGTGTCCACTCTCACCATCGTCAGAACATTTCTTCAGAGCTATCACCCCAAAGAAAAAAAAAGCGCCGCACCACCACCGGTGTGGCTCGAACCTCTGACCTTTCGGTTAACAGCCGATCGCGCTAGCCAATTGCGCCAAGAAGACAGTCCTGCTCCACTCTCACCACCATCAGAACATATCTTCAAAGCTATTACCGCAAAGAAAAAAGCAAAACACCACTCCCGGGATGGCTCGAACCTCCAACTTTCCGGTTAACAGCCGATCACGCTAGCCAATTGCGCCACGGAGACAGTCTTGCTTTACTCTCACAACCATCATAACATAACTTCAAAGCTATCAGCCCACAGAAAAAAAAGCGCCGCACCACCACCGGGAGAGCTCGAACCCCCAACTTTTCGGTTAACAGCCAATCGCGCTAGCCAATTGCGCCACGCAGAAAGTCCTGCTCCACTCTCACCACCGTCAGAACATTTCTTCAGAGCTATCAGCCCAAAGAAAAAAAAGCGCTGACAAACCACCGGGTGGGCTCGAACCTCCAACCTTACGGTTAACAGCCGATCGCGCTAGCCAATTGCCCCACGGAGACAGTCGTGCTCAACTCTCACCATCGTCAGAACATTTCTTTAGAGCTATCACCCCAAAGAAAACAAAAGCGCCGCACCACCACCGGTTGGGCTCGAACCTCCAACCTTTCGGTTAACAGCCGATCGCGCTAGCCAATTGCGCCACGAAGACTGTCCTGCTCCAATCTCACCACCATCAGAACATATCTTCAAAGCTATTACCGCAAAGAAAAAAGCAACACACCACTCCTGGGAGGGCTCGAGACTCCAACCTTTCGGTTAACAGCCGATCGCGCTAGCCCATTGCGCCACGGAGGCAGTCTTGCTCCACTCTCACCATCATCAGAACATATCTTCAAGGCTATCAACGCAAAGAAAAAAAAGCGCTGCACCACCACCAGGTGGGCTCGAACCTCCAACCTTTCGGTTAACCGCCGATCGCGCCATCTCATTGCGCCACGGAGACAGTCTTGCTCCACTCTCACCACCATCAGAACATAACTTCAAAGCTATCAGCGCAAAGAAAAAAGCAACACACCACTCCCGGGAGGGCTCGAAACTCCAACCTTTCGGTCAACAGCCGATCGCGCTAGCCCATTGCGCCACGGAGACAGTCTTGCTCCCTTCTCACCACCATCAGAACATAACTTCAAAGCTATCAGCCCAAAAAAAAGCACCGCACCACCACCGGGTGGGCTCGAACCTCCAACCTTTCGGTTAACAGCCGATCGAGCTAGCCAATTGCGCCACGGAGACAGTCGTGCTCCACTCTTTCCACCATCAGAACATATCTTCAAAGCTATCAGCGCAAAGAAAAAAGCAACACACCACTCCCTGGAGGGCTCGAAACTCCAACCTTTCGGTTAACAGCCGATCGCGCTAGCCAATTGCGCCAAGGAGAAAGTCGTGCTCCACTCTCACCACCATCAGAACATATCTTCAAAGCTATCCGCGCAAAGAAAAAAGCAAAACACCACTCCCGGGAGGGCTCGAACCTCCAACTTTTCGGTTAACAGCCGATCGCGCTGGCCAATTGCGCCACGGGGACCGTCCTGCTCCACTCTCACCACCGTCAGACCATTTCTTCAGAGCTATCACCCCAAAGAAAAAAAAGCGCCGCACCACCACCGGGTGGGCTCGAACCTCCAACTTTTCGGTTAACAGCCGATCGCGCTAGCCAATTACGCCACGGGGACCGTCCTGCTCCACTCTCACCACCGTCAGACCATTTCTTCAGAGCTATCACCCCAAAGAAAAAAAAGCGCCGCACCACCACCGGGTGGGCTCGAACCTCCCACCTTTCGGTTAACAGCTGATCGCGCTAGCCAATTGCCCCACGGAGACAGTCGTGCTCCACTCTCACCACCGTCATAACATTTCTTCAGAGCTATCACCCCAAAGAAAAAAAAAGCGCCGCACCACCACCGGTTAGGCTCGAACCTCCAACCTTTCGGTTAACAGCCGATCACGCTAGTCAATTGCCCCACGAAGACAGTCGTGCTCCACTCTCACCACCGTCAGAACATTTCTTCAGAGCTATCACCCCAAAGAAAAGAAAAGCGCCGCACCACCACCGGTTGGGCTCGAACCTCCAACCTTTAGGTTAACAGCCGATCGCGCTAGCCCATTGCGCCACGGAGGCAGTCATGCTCCACTCTCACCATCATCAGAACATATCTTCAAAGCTATCAGCGCAAAGAAAAAAAAGCGCTGCACCACCACCGCGTGGGCTCGAACCTACAACCTTTCGGTTAACAGCCGATCGCGCTAGCCCAGTGCGCCACGGAGACAGTCTTGCTCCACTCTCACCATCATCAGAACATATCTTCAAAGCTATCAGCGCAAAGATAAAAGCAACACACCACTCCCGGGAGGGCTCGAAACTCCAACCATTCGGTCAACAGCTGATCGCGCTAGCCCATCGCGCCACGGAGACAGTCCTGCTCCACTCTCACCACCATCAGTACATATCTTCAAAGCTATCAGCACAAAGAAAAAAAGCGCCACACCATCACCGGGTGGGCTCGAACCTCCAACCTTTCGGTTAACAGCCGATCGCGCTAGCCAACTGTGCCACGGAGACAGTCGTGCTCCACTCTCACCACCATCAGGACATATCTTCAAAGCTATCAGCGCAAAGAAAAAAGCAACACACCACTCCCGGGAGGGATCGAAACTCCAACATTTCGGTTAACAGCCGATCGTGCTAGCCAATTGCGCCACGGAGACAGTCCTGCTCTACTCTCACCACCAACAGAACATATCTTCAAAGCTATCAGCCCAAAGAAAAAAAAGCGCCGCATCACCGCCGGGTGGGCTCGAAACTCCTACCTTTCGGTTAACAGCCGATCGCGCTAGCCAATTGCGCCACGGAGACAGTCCTGCTTCACTCTCACCACCATCAGAACATATCTTCAAAGCTATCAGCCCAAAGAAAAAAAAGCGCCATACCACCACCGGGTGGGCTCGAACCTCCAACTTTTCGGTTAACAGCCGGTCACGCTAGCCAATTGCGCCATGGAGACAGTCCTGCTCCACTCTCACCACCATAAGAACATATCTTCAAAGCTATCAGCCCAAAGAAAAAAAAGCACCGCACCACCACCGGGTGGGCTCGAATCTCCAACTTTTCGGTTAACAGCCGATCACGCTAGCCAATTGCGCCACGGAGACAGTCCTGCTCCTCTCTCACCCCCATCAGAACATATCTTCAAAGCTATCAGCCCACAGAAAAAAAAGCGCCGCACAACCACCGGGTAGGCTCGAACCTCCGATTTTTCGGTTAACAGCCGATCGCGCTTGCCAATTGCGCCACGGAGACAGTCTTGCTCCACTCTCACCACCATAAGAACATATCTTCAAAGCTATCAGCCCAAACAAAAAAAGCGCCGCACCACCACTGGGTGGGCTCGAACCTCCGACCTTTTGGTTAACAGCCGATCGCGCTAGCCAATTGCGCCACGGACACAATCCTGCTCCACTCTCACCACCATCAGAACATATCTTCAAAGCTATCAGCCCAAATTAAAAAAAGCGTGGCACCAACACCGGGTGCGCTCGAACCTCCGATTTTTCGGTTAACAGCCGATCGCGCTAGCCAATTGCGCCACGGAGACAGTCCTGCTCCACTCTCACCACCATAAGAACATATCTTCAAAGCTATCAGCCCAAAGAAAAAAAAGCGCCGCACCACCACTGGGTGGGCTCGAACCTCCGACCTTTTGGTTAACAGCCGATCGCGCTAGCCAATTGCGCCACGGAGACAATCCTGCTCCACTCTCTCCACCATCAGAACATATCTTCAAAGCTATCAGCCCAAATTAAAAAAAGCGTGGCACCAACACCGGGTGGGCTCGAACCTCCAACTTTCCGGTTAACAGCCGATCACGCTAGCCAATTGCGCCATGGAGACAGTCCTGCTCCACTCTCACCACCATCACAACATATCTTCAAAGCTATCAGCCCAAAGAAAAAAAGCACCGCACCACAACCGGGTGGGCTCGAACCTCCGACCTTTCGGTTAACACCGATCGCGCTCGCCAATTGCGCCATGGAGACAGTCCTGCTCCACTCTCACCACCATCAGAACATATCTTCAAAGCTATCAGCCCAAAGAAAAAAAGCACCGCACCACCACCGGGTGGGCTCGAACCTCCAACTTTTCGGTTAACAGCCGATCACGCTAGCCAATTGCGCTACAGAGACAGTCCTGCTCCACTCTCACCTCCATCAGAACATATCTTCAAAGCTATCAACCCATAGAAAAAAAAGCGCCGCACAACCACCGGGTAGGCTCCAACCTCCGACTTTTCGGTTAACAGCCGATCGCGCTAGCCTATTGCGCCACGGAGACAGTCCTGCTCCACTCTCACCACCATAAGAACATATCTTCAAAGCTATCAGCCCAAAGAAAAAAAGGCACCGCACCACCACTGGGTGGGCTCGAAACTCCGACCTTTTGGTTAACAGCCGATCGCGCTAGCCAATTGCGCCACGGAGACAATCCTGCTCACCTCTCACCACCATCAGAACATATCTTCAAAGCTATCAGCCCAAAGAAAAAAAAGCGCCGCACCACCACCGGGTGGGCTCGAAACTCCAACCTTTCGGTCAACAGCCGATCGCGCAAGCCCATTGCGCCACGGAGACAGTCTTGCTCATCTCTCACCACCATCAGATCATATCATCAAAGCTATCAGCCCAAAGAAAAAAAGCACCGCACCACCACCGGGTGGGCTCGAACCTCCAACTTTTCGGTTAACAGCCGATCGCGCTAGCCAATTGCGCCACGGAGACAGTCTTGCTCCACTCTCACCACAATCAGAACATATCTTCAAAGCTATCATCGCAAAGAAAAAAGCAACACACCACTCCCGGGAGGGCTCGAAACTCCAACCTTTCGGTCAACAGCCGATCGCGCTAGCCCATTGCGCCACGGAGACAGTCTTGCTCATCTCTCACCACCATCAGATCATATCATCAAAGCTATCAGCCCAAAGAAAAAAAAGCACCGCACCACCACCGGGTGGGCTCGAACCTCCAACTTTTCGGTTAACAGCCGGTCGCGCTGGCCAATTGCGCCACGGAGACAGTGCTGCTCCACTCTCACCACAATTAGAACATATCTTCAAAGCTATCAGCCCAAAGAAAAAAAGCGCCGCACCACCACCAGGTGGGCTCGAACCTCCAACCTTTCGGTTAACAGCAGATCGCGCTAGCCAATTGCGCCACGGAGACAATCATGCTCCACTCTCACCACCATCAGAACATATCTTCAAAGCTATCAGCGCAAAGAAAAAAAGCGCCGCACTACCACCGGGTGGGCTCGAACCTCCAACCTTTCGGTTAACAGCCGATCGCGCAAGCCAATTTCGCCATAGAGACAGTCCTGCTCCACTCTCACCACCATCAGAACATATCTTCAAAGGTATCAGCCCAAAGAAAAAAAAAGCGCTGCACCACCACTGGGTGGGCTCGAACTTCCGACTTTTCGGTTAACAGCCGATCGCGCTAGCCAATTGCGCCACGGAGACAGTCCTGCACCACTCTCACCACCATCAGAACATATCTTCAAAGCTATCAGCCCAAAGAAAAAAAACCACTGCACCGCCACCGGGTGGGCTCGAACCTCCAACCTTTCGGTAAACAGCCAATCGCGCTAGCCAATTGCGCCACGGAGACAGTCCTGCTCCACTCTCACCACCATCAGAACATATCTTCAAAGCTATCAGCACAAAGAAAAAAAGCGCCGCACCACCTCCGGGGGGGCTCGAACCTCCAACTTTTCGGTTAACAGCCGATCGCGCTAGCCAACTGCGCCACGGAGACAGTCGTGCTCCACTCTCACCACCATCAGAACATATCTTCAAAGCTATCAGCCCAAAGAAAAAAAAGCGCCGCACCACCGCCGGGTGGGCTCTAAACTCCGACCTTTTGGTTAACAGCCGATCGCGCAAGCCAATTTCGCCATAGAGACAGTCCTGCTCCACTCTCACCACCATCAGAACATATCTTCAAAGCTATCAACCCACAGAAAAAAGCGCCGCACAACCACCGGGTAGGCTCCAACCTCCGACTTTTCGGTTAACAGCCGATCGCGCTAGCCAATTGCGCCACGGAGACAGTCCTGCTCCACTCTCACCACCATAAGAACACATCTTCAAAGCTATCAGCCCAAAGAAAAAAAAAAGCGCTGCACCACCACTGGGTGGGCTCGAACCTCCGACCTTTTGGTTAACAGCCGATCGCGCTAGCCAATTGCGCCACGGAGACAATCCTGCTCCACTCTCAACACCATCAGAACATATCTTCAAAGCTATCAGCCCAAAGAAAAAAAAGCAACACACCACTCCCGGGAGGGCTAGAAACTCCAACCTTTCGGTCAACAGCCGATCGCGCTAGCCCATTGCGCCGCGGAGACAGTCTTGCTCATCTCTCACCACCATCAGAACATATCATCAAAGCTATCATCCCAAAGAAAAAAAAGCACCGCACCATCACCGGGTGGGCTCGAACCTCCAACTTTTCGGTTAACAGCCGATAGCGCTAGCCAATTGCGCCACGGAGACAGTCTTGCTCCACTCTCACCACCATCAGAACATATCTTCAAAGCTATCTTCGCAAAGAAAAAAGCAACACACCACTCCCGGGAGGGCTCGAAACTCCAACCTTTCGGTTAACAGCCGATCGCGCTGGCCAATTGCGCCACGGAGACAGTCCTGCTCCACTCTCACCACAATTAGAACATATCTTCAAAGCTATCAGCCAAAGAAAAAAAAGCGCCGCCCCACCACCACCACCAGGTGGGCTCGAACCTCCAACTATTCGGTTAACAGCAGATCGCGCTAGCCAATTGCGCCACGGAGACAATCGTGCTCCACTCTCACCACCATCAGAACATATCTTCAAAGCTATCAGCGCAAAGAAAAAAAAGCGCCGCACCACCACCACCACCGGGTGGGCTCGAACCTCCAACCTTTCGGTTAACAGCCGATCGCGCAAGCCAATTTCGCCATAGAGACAGTCCTGCTCCACTCTTACTACCATCAGAACATATCTTCAAAGGTATCAGCCCAAAGAAAAAAGAGCGCCGCACCACCACTGGTGGGCTCGAAACTCCAACTTTTCGGTCAACAGCCGATCGCGCTAGCCCATTGCGCCACGGAGACAGTCTTGCTCATCTCTCACCACCATCAGAACATATCATCAAAGCTATCAGCCCAAAGAAAAAAAAGCGCCGCACCACCACTGGGTGGGCTCGAACCTCCGACCTTTTGGTTAACAGCCGATCGCGCTAGCCAATTGCGCCACGGAGACAATCCTGCTCACCTCTCACCACCATCAGAACATATCTTCAAAGCTATCAGCCCAAAGAAAAAAAAGCGCCGCACCACCACCGGGTGGGCTCGAAACTCCAACCTTTCGGTCAACAGCCGATCGCGCAAGCCCATTGCGCCACGGAGACAGTCTTGCTCATCTCTCACCACCATCAGATCATATCATCAAAGCTATCAGCCCAAAGAAAAAAAGCACCGCACCACCACCGGGTGGGCTCGAACCTCCAACTTTTCGGTTAACAGCCGATCGCGCTAGCCAATTGCGCCACGGAGACAGTCTTGCTCCACTCTCACCACAATCAGAACATATCTTCAAAGCTATCATCGCAAAGAAAAAAGCAACACACCACTCCCGGGAGGGCTCGAAACTCCAACCTTTCGGTCAACAGCCGATCGCGCTAGCCCATTGCGCCACGGAGACAGTCTTGCTCATCTCTCACCACCATCAGATCATATCATCAAAGCTATCAGCCCAAAGAAAAAAAAGCACCGCACCACCACCGGGTGGGCTCGAACCTCCAACTTTTCGGTTAACAGCCGGTCGCGCTGGCCAATTGCGCCACGGAGACAGTCCTGCTCCACTCTCACCACAATTAGAACATATCTTCAAAGCTATCAGCCCAAAGAAAAAAAGCGCCGCACCACCACCAGGTGGGCTCGAACCTCCAACCTTTCGGTTAACAGCAGATCGCGCTAGCCAATTGCGCCACGGAGACAATCATGCTCCACTCTCACCACCATCAGAACATATCTTCAAAGCTATCAGCGCAAAGAAAAAAAGCGCCGCACTACCACCGGGTGGGCTCGAACCTCCAACCTTTCGGTTAACAGCCGATCGCGCAAGCCAATTTCGCCATAGAGACAGTCCTGCTCCACTCTCACCACCATCAGAACATATCTTCAAAGGTATCAGCCCAAAGAAAAAAAAAGCGCCGCACCACCACTGGGTGGGCTCGAACTTCCGACTTTTCGGTTAACAGCCGATCGCGCTAGCCAATTGCGCCACGGAGACAGTCCTGCACCACTCTCACCACCATCAGAACATATCTTCAAAGCTATCAGCCCAAAGAAAAAAAACCACTGCACCACCACCGGGTGGGCTCGAACCTCCAACCTTTCGGTAAACAGCCAATCGCGCTAGCCAATTGCGCCACGGAGACAGTCCTGCTCCACTCTCACCACCATCAGAACATATCTTCAAAGCTATCAGCACAAAGAAAAAAAGCGCCGCACCACCTCCGGGGGGGCTCGAACCTCCAACTTTTCGGTTAACAGCCGATCGCGCTAGCCAACTGCGCCACGGAGACAGTCGTGCTCCACTCTCACCACCATCAGAACATATCTTCAAAGCTATCAGCCCAAAGAAAAAAAAGCGCCGCACCACCGCCGGGTGGGCTCTAAACTCCGACCTTTTGGTTAACAGCCGATCGCGCAAGCCAATTTCGCCATAGAGACAGTCCTGCTCCACTCTCACCACCATCAGAACATATCTTCAAAGCTATCAACCCACAGAAAAAAAGCGCCGCACAACCACCGGGTAGGCTCCAACCTCCGACTTTTCGGTTAACAGCCGATCGCGCTAGCCAATTGCGCCACGGAGACAGTCCTGCTCCACTCTCACCACCATAAGAACACATCTTCAAAGCTATCAGCCCAAAGAAAAAAAAAGCGCTGCACCACCACTGGGTGGGCTCGAACCTCCGACCTTTTGGTTAACAGCCGATCGCGCTAGCCAATTGCGCCACGGAGACAATCCTGCTCCACTCTCAACACCATCAGAACATATCTTCAAAGCTATCAGCCCAAAGAAAAAAAAGCAACACACCACTCCCGGGAGGGCTCGAAACTCCAACCTTTCGGTCAACAGCCGATCGCGCTAGCCTATTGCGCCACGGAGACAGTCTTGCTCATCTCTCACCACCATCAGAACATATCATCAAAGCTATCATCCCAAAGAAAAAAAAGCACCGCACCATCACCGGGTGGGCTCGAACCTCCAACTTTTCGGTTAACAGCCGATCGCGCTAGCCAATTGCGCCACGGAGACAGTCTTGCTCCACTCTCACCACCATCAGAACATATCTTCAAAGCTATCTTCGCAAAGAAAAAAGCAACACACCACTCCCGGGAGGGCTCGAAACTCCAACCTTTCGGTTAAACGCCGATCGCGCTGGCCAATTGCGCCACGGAGACAGTCCTGCTCCACTCTCACCACAATTAGAACATATCTTCAAAGCTATCAGCCAAAGAAAAAAAAGCGCCGCCCCACCACCACCACCAGGTGGGCTCGAACCTCCAACATTTCGGTTAACAGCAGATCGCGCTAGCCAATTGCGCCACGGAGACAATCGTGCTCCACTCTCACCACCATCAGAACATATCTTCAAAGCTATCAGCGCAAAGAAAAAAAAGCGCCGCACCACCACCACCACCGGGTGGGCTCGAACCTCCAACCTTTCGGTTAACAGCCGATCGCGCAAGCCAATTTCGCCATAGAGACAGTCCTGCTCCACTCTTACTACCATCAGAACATATCTTCAAAGGTATCAGCCCAAAGAAAAAAGAGCGCCGCACCACCACTGGGTGGGCTCGAAACTCCAACTTTTCGGTCAACAGCCGATCGCGCTAGCCCATTGCGCCACGGAGACAGTCTTGCTCATCTCTCACCACCATCAGAACATATCATCAAAGCTATCAGCCCAAAGAAAAAAAAGCTCCGCTCCATCACCGGGTGGGCTCGAACCTCCAACTTTTCGGTTAACAGCCGATCGCGCTAGCCAATTGCGCCACGGAGACAGTCTTGCTCCACTCTCACCACCATCAGAACATATCTTCAAAGCTATCTTCGCAAAGAAAAAAGCAACACACCACTCCCGGGAGGGCTCGAAACTCCAACCTTTCGGTCAACAGCCGATCGCGCTAGCCCATTGCGCCACGGAGACAGTCTTGCTCATCTCTCACCACCATCAGATCATATCATCAAAGCTCTCAGCCCAAAGAAAAAAAAGCACCGCACCACCACCGGGTGGGCTCGAACCTCCAACTCTTCGGTTAACAGCCGGTCGCGCTGGCCAATTGCGCCACGGAGACAGTCCTGCTGCACTCTCACCACAATTAGAACATATCTTCAAAGCTATCAGCCAAAGAAAAAAAGCGCCGCCCCACCACCACCACCGGGTGGGCTCGAACCTCCAACCTTTCGGTTAACAGCCGATCGCGCAAGCCAATTTCGCCATAGAGACAGTCCTGCTCCACTCTCACCACCATCAGAACATATCTTCAAAGGTATCAGCCCAAAGAAAAAAAGCGCCGCACCACCGCCGGGTGGGCTCGAAACTCCGACCTTTTGGTTAACAGCCGATCACGGAAGCCAATTTCGCCATAGAGACAGTCCTGCTCCACTCTCACCACCATCAGAACATATCTTCAAAGCTATCAACCCACAGAAAAAAAGCGCCGCACAACCACCGGGTAGGCTCCAACCTCCGACTTTTCGGTTAACAGCCGATCGCGCTAGCCAATTGCGCCACGGAGACAGTCCTGCTCCACTCTCACCACCATAAGAACACATCTTCAAAGCTATCAGCCCAAAGAAAAAAAAGCAACACACCACTCCCGGGAGGGCTCGAAACTCCAACCTTTCGGTCAACAGCCGATCGCGCTAGCCCATTGCGCCACGGAGACAGTCTTGCTCATCTCTCACCACCATCAGAACATATCATCAAAGCTATCATCCCAAAGAAAAAAAAGCACCGCACCATCACCGGGTGGGCTCGAACCTCCAACTTTTCGGTTAACAGCCGATAGCGCTAGCCAATTGCGCCACGGAGACAGTCTTGCTCCACTCTCACCACCATCAGAACATATCTTCAAAGCTATCTTCGCAAAGAAAAAAGCAACACACCACTCCCGGGAGGGCTCGAAACTCCAACCTTTCGGTTAACAGCCGATCGCGCTGGCCAATTGCGCCACGGAGACAGTCCTGCTCCACTCTCACCACAATTAGAACATATCTTCAAAGCTATCAGCCAAAGAAAAAAAAGCGCCGCCCCACCACCACCACCAGGTGGGCTCGAACCTCCAACATTTCGGTTAACAGCAGATCGCGCTAGCCAATTGCGCCACGGAGACAATCGTGCTCCACTCTCACCACCATCAGAACATATCTTCAAAGCTATCAGCGCAAAGAAAAAAAAGCGCCGCACCACCACCACCACCGGGTGGGCTCGAACCTCCAACCTTTCGGTTAACAGCCGATCGCGCAAGCCAATTTCGCCATAGAGACAGTCCTGCTCCACTCTTACTACCATCAGAACATATCTTCAAAGGTATCAGCCCAAAGAAAAAAGAGCGCCGCACCACCACTGGTGGGCTCGAAACTCCAACTTTTCGGTCAACAGCCGATCGCGCTAGCCCATTGCGCCACGGAGACAGTCTTGCTCATCTCTCACCACCATCAGAACATATCATCAAAGCTATCAGCCCAAAGAAAAAAAAGCGCCGCACCACCACTGGGTGGGCTCGAACCTCCGACCTTTTGGTTAACACGATCGCGCTAGCCAATTGCGCCACGGAGACAATCCTGCTCCACTCTCTCCACCATCAGAACATATCTTCAAAGCTATCAGCCCAAATTAAAAAAAGCGTGGCACCAACACCGGGTGGGCTCGAACCTCC
This sequence comes from Rhipicephalus microplus, assembly GCF_043290135.1. Classification (NCBI taxonomy): domain Eukaryota; kingdom Metazoa; phylum Arthropoda; class Arachnida; order Ixodida; family Ixodidae; genus Rhipicephalus; species Rhipicephalus microplus. The sequence goes on along the minus strand of NW_027464587.1, from coordinate 2,166,640 downwards.
AACTTTCCGGTTAACAGCCGATCACGCTAGCCAATTGCGCCACGGAGACAGTCCTGCTCCACTCTCACCACCATAAGAACATATCTTCAAAGCTATCAGCCCAAAGAAAAAAAAGCGCCGCACCACCACTGGGTGGGCTCGAACCTCCGACCTTTTGGTTAACAGCCGATCGCGCTAGCCAATTGCGCCACGGAGACAATCCTGCTCCACTCTCTCCACCATCAGAACATATCTTCAAAGCTATCAGCCCAAATTAAAAAAAGCGTGGCACCAACACCGGGTGGGCTCGAACCTCCAACTTTCCGGTTAACAGCCGATCACGCTAGCCAATTGCGCCATGGAGACAGTCCTGCTCCACTCTCACCACCATCACAACATATCTTCAAAGCTATCAGCCCAAAGAAAAAAAGCACCGCACCACCACCGGGTGGGCTCGAACCTCCGACCTTTCGGTTAACACCGATCGCGCTCGCCAATTGCGCCATGGAGACAGTCCTGCTCCACTCTCACCACCATCAGAACATATCTTCAAAGCTATCAGCCCAAAGAAAAAAAGCACCGCACCACCACCGGGTGGGCTCGAACCTCCAACTTTTCGGTTAACAGCCGATCACGCTAGCCAATTGCGCTACAGAGACAGTCCTGCTCCACTCTCACCTCCATCAGAACATATCTTCAAAGCTATCAACCCATAGAAAAAAAAGCGCCGCACCACCACTGGGTGGGCTCGAAACTCCGACCTTTTGGTTAACAGCCGATCGCGCTAGCCAATTGCGCCACGGAGACAATCCTGCTCACCTCTCACCACCATCAGAACATATCTTCAAAGCTATCAGCCCAAAGAAAAAAAAGCGCCGCACCACCACCGGGTGGGCTCGAAACTCCAACCTTTCGGTCAACAGCCGATCGCGCAAGCCCATTGCGCCACGGAGACAGTCTTGCTCATCTCTCACCACCATCAGATCATATCATCAAAGCTATCAGCCCAAAGAAAAAAAGCACCGCACCACCACCGGGTGGGCTCGAACCTCCAACTTTTCGGTTAACAGCCGATCGCGCTAGCCAATTGCGCCACGGAGACAGTCTTGCTCCACTCTCACCACAATCAGAACATATCTTCAAAGCTATCATCGCAAAGAAAAAAGCAACACACCACTCCCGGGAGGGCTCGAAACTCCAACCTTTCGGTCAACAGCCGATCGCGCTAGCCCATTGCGCCACGGAGACAGTCTTGCTCATCTCTCACCACCATCAGATCATATCATCAAAGCTATCAGCCCAAAGAAAAAAAAGCACCGCACCACCACCGGGTGGGCTCGAACCTCCAACTTTTCGGTTAACAGCCGGTCGCGCTGGCCAATTGCGCCACGGAGACAGTCCTGCTCCACTCTCACCACAATTAGAACATATCTTCAAAGCTATCAGCCCAAAGAAAAAAAGCGCCGCACCACCACCAGGTGGGCTCGAACCTCCAACCTTTCGGTTAACAGCAGATCGCGCTAGCCAATTGCGCCACGGAGACAATCATGCTCCACTCTCACCACCATCAGAACATATCTTCAAAGCTATCAGCGCAAAGAAAAAAAGCGCCGCACTACCACCGGGTGGGCTCGAACCTCCAACCTTTCGGTTAACAGCCGATCGCGCAAGCCAATTTCGCCATAGAGACAGTCCTGCTCCACTCTCACCACCATCAGAACATATCTTCAAAGGTATCAGCCCAAAGAAAAAAAAAGCGCCGCACCACCACTGGGTGGGCTCGAACTTCCGACTTTTCGGTTAACAGCCGATCGCGCTAGCCAATTGCGCCACGGAGACAGTCCTGCACCACTCTCACCACCATCAGAACATATCTTCAAAGCTATCAGCCCAAAGAAAAAAAACCACTGCACCACCACCGGGTGGGCTCGAACCTCCAACCTTTCGGTAAACAGCCAATCGCGCTAGCCAATTGCGCCACGGAGACAGTCCTGCTCCACTCTCACCACCATCAGAACATATCTTCAAAGCTATCAGCACAAAGAAAAAAAGCGCCGCACCACCTCCGGGGGGGCTCGAACCTCCAACTTTTCGGTTAACAGCCGATCGCGCTAGCCAACTGCGCCACGGAGACAGTCGTGCTCCACTCTCACCACCATCAGAACATATCTTCAAAGCTATCAGCCCAAAGAAAAAAAAGCGCCGCACCACCGCCGGGTGGGCTCTAAACTCCGACCTTTTGGTTAACAGCCGATCGCGCAAGCCAATTTCGCCATAGAGACAGTCCTGCTCCACTCTCACCACCATCAGAACATATCTTCAAAGCTATCAACCCACAGAAAAAAAGCGCCGCACAACCACCGGGTAGGCTCCAACCTCCGACTTTTCGGTTAACAGCCGATCGCGCTAGCCAATTGCGCCACGGAGACAGTCCTGCTCCACTCTCACCACCATAAGAACACATCTTCAAAGCTATCAGCCCAAAGAAAAAAAAAGCGCTGCACCACCACTGGGTGGGCTCGAACCTCCGACCTTTTGGTTAACAGCCGATCGCGCTAGCCAATTGCGCCACGGAGACAATCCTGCTCCACTCTCAACACCATCAGAACATATCTTCAAAGCTATCAGCCCAAAGAAAAAAAAGCAACACACCACTCCCGGGAGGGCTCGAAACTCCAACCTTTCGGTCAACAGCCGATCGCGCTAGCCCATTGCGCCACGGAGACAGTCTTGCTCATCTCTCACCACCATCAGAACATATCATCAAAGCTATCATCCCAAAGAAAAAAAAGCACCGCACCATCACCGGGTGGGCTCGAACCTCCAACTTTTCGGTTAACAGCCGATCGCGCTAGCCAATTGCGCCACGGAGACAGTCTTGCTCCACTCTCACCACCATCAGAACATATCTTCAAAGCTATCTTCGCAAAGAAAAAAGCAACACACCACTCCCGGGAGGGCTCGAAACTCCAACCTTTCGGTTAAACGCCGATCGCGCTGGCCAATTGCGCCACGGAGACAGTCCTGCTCCACTCTCACCACAATTAGAACATATCTTCAAAGCTATCAGCCAAAGAAAAAAAAGCGCCGCCCCACCACCACCACCAGGTGGGCTCGAACCTCCAACATTTCGGTTAACAGCAGATCGCGCTAGCCAATTGCGCCACGGAGACAATCGTGCTCCACTCTCACCACCATCAGAACATATCTTCAAAGCTATCAGCGCAAAGAAAAAAAAGCGCCGCACCACCACCACCACCGGGTGGGCTCGAACCTCCAACCTTTCGGTTAACAGCCGATCGCGCAAGCCAATTTCGCCATAGAGACAGTCCTGCTCCACTCTTACTACCATCAGAACATATCTTCAAAGGTATCAGCCCAAAGAAAAAAGAGCGCCGCACCACCACTGGGTGGGCTCGAAACTCCAACTTTTCGGTCAACAGCCGATCGCGCTAGCCCATTGCGCCACGGAGACAGTCTTGCTCATCTCTCACCACCATCAGAACATATCATCAAAGCTATCAGCCCAAAGAAAAAAAAGCTCCGCTCCATCACCGGGTGGGCTCGAACCTCCAACTTTTCGGTTAACAGCCGATCGCGCTAGCCAATTGCGCCACGGAGACAGTCTTGCTCCACTCTCACCACCATCAGAACATATCTTCAAAGCTAGCTTCGCAAAGAAAAAAGCAACACACCACTCCCGGGAGGGCTCGAAACTCCAACCTTTCGGTCAACAGCCGTTCGCGCTAGCCCATTGCGCCACGGAGACAGTCTTGCTCATCTCTCACCACCATCAGATCATATCATCAAAGCTCTCAGCCCAAAGAAAAAAAAGCACCGCACCACCACCGGGTGGGCTCGAACCTCCAACTCTTCGGTTAACAGCCGGTCGCGCTGGCCAATTGCGCCACGGAGACAGTCCTGCTGCACTCTCACCACAATTAGAACATATCTTCAAAGCTATCAGCCAAAGAAAAAAAGCGCCGCCCCACCACCACCACCGGGTGGGCTCGAACCTCCAACCTTTCGGTTAACAGCCGATCGCGCAAGCCAATTTCGCCATAGAGACAGTCCTGCTCCACTCTCACCACCATCAGAACATATCTTCAAAGGTATCAGCCCAAAGAAAAAAAGCGCCGCACCACCGCCGGGTGGGCTCGAAACTCCGACCTTTTGGTTAACAGCCGATCACGGAAGCCAATTTCGCCATAGAGACAGTCCTGCTCCACTCTCACCACCATCAGAACATATCTTCAAAGCTATCAACCCACAGAAAAAAAGCGCCGCACAACCACCGGGTAGGCTCCAACCTCCGACTTTTCGGTTAACAGCCGATCGCGCTAGCCAATTGCGCCACGGAGACAGTCCTGCTCCACTCTCACCACCATAAGAACAAATCTTCAAAGCTATCAGCCCAAAGAAAAAAAAGCGCCGCACCACCACTGGGTGGGCTCGAACCTCCGACCTTTTGGTTAACAGCCGATCGCGCTAGCCAATTGCGCCACGGAGACAATCCGGCTCCACTCTCAACACCATCAGAACATATCTTCAAAGCTATCAGCCCAAAAAAAAAAGCAACACACCACTCCCGGGAGGGCTCGAAACTCCAACCTTTCGGTCAACAGCCGATCGCGCTAGCCCATTGCGCCACGGAGACAGTCTTGCGCATCTCTCACCACCATCAGAACATATCATCAAAGCTATCAGCCCAAAGAAAAAAAAGCACCGCACGATCACCGGGTGGGCTCGAACCTCCAACTTTTCGGTTAACAGCCGATCGCGCTAGCCAATTGCGCCACGGAGACAGTCTTGCTCCACTCTCACCACCATCAGAACATATCTTCAAAGCTATCTTCGCAAAGAAAAAAGCAACACACCACTCCCGGGAGGGCTCGAAACTCCAACCTTTCGGTCAACAGCCGATCGCGCTAGCCCATTGCGCCACGGAGACAGTCTTGCTCATCTCTCACCACCATCAGATCATATCATCAAAGCTATCAGCCCAAAGAAAAAAAAGCACCGCACCACCACCGGGTGGGCTCGAACCTCCAACTTTTCGGTTAACAGCCGATCGCGCTGGCCAATTGCGCCACGGAGACAGTCCTGCTCCACTCTCACCACAATTAGAACATGCCTTCAAAGCTATCAGCCAAAGAAAAAAAAGCGCCGCCCCACCACCACCACCAGGTGGGCTCGAACCTCCAACATTTCGGTTAACAGCAGATCGCGCTAGCCAATTGCGCCACGGAGACAATCGTGCTCCACTCTCACCACCATCAGAACATATCTTCAAAGCTATCAGCGCAAAGAAAAAAAAGCGCCGCACCACCACCGGGTGGGCTCGAACCTCCAACCTGTTGGATAACAGCCGTTCGCGCAAGCCAATTTCGCCATAGAGACAGTCCTGCTCCACTCTCACTACCATCAGAACATATCTTCAAAGGTATCAGCCCAAAGAAAAAAGAGCGCCGCCCCACCACTGGGTGGGCTCGAAATTCCGACCTTTCGGTCAACAGCCGATCGCGCTAGCCCATTGCGCCACGGAGACAGTCTTGCTCATCTCTCACCACCATCAGAACATATCATCAAAGCTATCAGCCCAAAGAAAAAAAAGCACCGCACCATCACCGGGTGGGCTCGAACCTCCAACTTTTCGGTTAATAGCCGATCGCGCTAGCCAATTGCGCCACGGAGACAGTCTTGCTCCACTCTCACCACCATCAGAACATATCTTCAAAGCTATCTTCGCAAAGAAAAAAGCAACACACCACTCCCGGGAGGGCTCGAAACTCCAACCTTTCGGTCAACGGCCGATCGCGCTAGCCCATTGCGCCACGGAGACAGTCTTGCTCATCTCTCACCACCATCAGATCATATCATCAAAGCTATCAGCCCAAAGAAAAAAAAGCACCGCACCACCACCGGGTGGGCTCGAACCTCCAACTTTTCGGTTAACAGCCGATCGCGCTGGCCAATTGCGCCACGGAGACAGGCCTGCTCCACTCTCACCACAATTAGAACATATCTTCAAAGCTATCAGCCAAAGAAAAAAAAGCGCCGCCCCACCACCACAACCAGGTGGGCTCGAACCTCCAACATTTCGGTTAACAGCAGATCGCGCTAGCCAATTGCGCCACGGAGACAATCGTGCTCCACTCTCACCACCATCAGAACATATCTTCAAAGCTATCAGCGCAAAGAAAAAAAAGCGCCGCACCACCACCGGGTGGGCTCGAACCTCCAACCTGTTGGTTAACAGCCGATCGCGCAAGCCAATTTCGCCATAGAGACAGTCCTGCTCCACTCTCACTACCATCAGAACATATCTTCAAAGGTATCAGCCCAAAGAAAAAAAAGCGCCGCACCACCACTGGGTGGGCTCGAACCTCCGACTTTTCGGTTAACAGCCGATCGCGCTAGCCAATTGCGCCAAGTAGACAGTCCTGCTCCACTCTCACCACCATCAGAACATATCTTCAAAGCTATCAGCCCAAAGAAAAAAAACCACCGCACCACCACCGGGTGGGCTCGAACCTCCAACCTTTCGGTTAAAAGCCAATCGCGCTAGCCAATTGCGCCACGGAGACAGTCCTGCTCCACTCTCACCACCATCAGAACATATCTTCAAAGCTATCAGCACAAAGAAAAAAAGCGCCGCACCACCTCCGGGTGGGCTCGAACCTCCAACTTTTCGGTTAACAGCCGATCGCGCTAGCCAACTGCGCCACGGAGACAGTCGTGCTCCACTCTCACCACCATCAGAACATATCTTCAAAGCTATCAGCCCAAAGAAAAAAAAGCGCCGCACCATCGCCGGGTGGGCTCGAAACTCCAACCTTTCGGTTAACAGCCGATCGCGCTAGCCAATTGCGACACGGAGACAGTCCTGCTTCACTCTCACCACCATCAGAACATATCTTCAAAGCTATCAGCCCAAAGAAAAAAAAGCGTCATACCACCACCGGGTGGGCTCGATCCTCCGACCTTTTGGTTAACAGCCGATCGCGCTAGCCAATTGCGCCATGGAGACAGTCCTGCTCCACTCTCACCACCATCAGAACATATCTTCAAAGCTATCAGCCCAAAGAAAAAAAAGCACCGCACCACCACCGGGTGGGCTCGAACCTCCAACTTTTCGGTTAACAGCCGATCACGCTAGCCAATTGCGCCACGGAGACAGTCCTGCTCCACTCTCACCACCATCAGAACATATCTTCAAAGCTATCAGCCCACAGAAAAAAAAACGCCGCACAACCACCGGGTAGGCTCGAACCTCCGACTTTTCGGTTAACAGCCGATCGCGCTAGCCAATTGCGCCACGGAGACAGTCTTGCTCCACTCTCACCATCATCAGAACATTTCTTCAGAGCTATCACCCCAAAGAAAAAAAAGCGCCGCACCACCACCGGTTTGGGTCGAAACTCCAACCTTTCGGTTAACACCGATCGCGCTAGCCAATTGCGCCACGAAGACAGTCGTGCTCCACTCTCACCATCGTCAGAACATTTCTTCAGAGCTATCACCCCAAAGAAAAAAAAAGCGCCGCACCACCACCGGTTGGGCTCGAACCTCTGACCTTTCGGTTAACAGCCGATCACGCTAGCCAATTGCGCCACGGAGACAGTCCTGCTGCACTCTCACCACCATCAGAACATATCTTCAAAGCTATCAGCACAAAGAAAAAAAGCGCCACACCATCTCCGGGTGGGCTCGAACCTCCAACTTTTCGGTTAACAGCCGATCGCGCTAGCCAACTGCGCCACGGAGACAGTCTTGCTCATCTCTCACCACCATCAGAACATATCATCAAAGCTATCAGCCCAAAGAAAAAAAAGCTCCGCTCCATCACCGGGTGGGCTCGAACCTCCAACTTTTCGGTTAACAGCCGATCGCGCTAGCCAATTGCGCCACGGAGACAGTCTTGCTCCACTCTCACCACCATCAGAACATATCTTCAAAGCTATCTTCGCAAAGAAAAAAGCAACACACCACTCCCGGGAGGGCTCGAAACTCCAACCTTTCGGTCAACAGCCGATCGCGCTAGCCCATTGCGCCACGCAGACAGTCTTGCTCATCTCTCACCACCATCAGATCATATCATCAAAGCTCTCAGCCCAAAGAAAAAAAAGCACCGCACCACCACCGGGTGGGCTCGAACCTCCAACTCTTCGGTTAACAGCCGGTCGCGCTGGCCAATTGCGCCACGGAGACAGTCCTGCTGCACTCTCACCACAATTAGAACATATCTTCAAAGCTATCAGCCAAAGAAAAAAAGCGCCGCCCCACCACCACCACCGGGTGGGCTCGAACCTCCAACCTTTCGGTTAACAGCCGATCGCGCAAGCCAATTTCGCCATAGAGACAGTCCTGCTCCACTCTCACCACCATCAGAACATATCTTCAAAGGTATCAGCCCAAAGAAAAAAAGCGCCGCACCACCGCCGGGTGGGCTCGAAACTCCGACCTTTTGGTTAACAGCCGACCACGGAAGCCAATTTCGCCATAGAGACAGTCCTGCTCCACTCTCACCACCATCAGAACATATCTTCAAAGCTATCAACCCACAGAAAAAAAGCGCCGCACAACCACCGGGTAGGCTCCAACCTCCGACTTTTCGGTTAACAGCCGATCGCGCTAGCCAATTGCGCCACGGAGACAGTCCTGCTCCACTCTCACCACCATAAGAACACATCTTCAAAGCTATCAGCCCCCAAAAAAAAGCGCCGCACCACCACTGGGTGGGCTCGAACCTCCGACCTTTTGGAAACAGCCGATCGCGCTAGCCAATTGCGCCACGGAGACAATCCGGCTCCACTCTCAACACCATCGGAACATATCTTCAAAGCTATCAGCCCAAAAAAAAGCAACACACCACTCCCGGGAGGGCTCGAAACTCCAACCTTTCGGTCAACAGCCGATCGCGCTAGCCCATTGCGCCACGGAGACAGTCTTGCGCATCTCTCACCACCATCAGAACATATCATCAAAGCTATCAGCCCAAAGAAAAAAAAGCACCGCACGATCACCGGGTGGGCTCGAACCTCCAACTTTTCGGTTAACAGCCGATCGCGCTAGCCAATTGCGCCACGGAGACAGTCTTGCTCTACTCTCACCACCATCAGAACATATCTTCAAAGCTATCTTCGCAAAGAAAAAAGCAACACACCACTCCCGAGAGGGCTCGAAACTCCAACCTTTCGGTTAACACCGATCGCGCTAGCCAATTGCGCCACGAAGACAGTCGTGCTCCACTCTCACCATCGTCAGAACATTTCTTCAGAGCTATCACCCCAAAGAAAAAAAAAGCGCCGCACCACCACCGGTTGGGCTCGAACCTCTGACCTTTCGGTTAACAGCCGATCGCGCTAGCCAATTGCGCCACGAAGACAGTCCTGCTCCACTCTCACCACCATCAGAACATATCTTCAAAGCTATTACCGCAAAGAAAAAAGCAAAACACCACCACCGGGTGGGCTCGAACCTCCAACCTGTTGGTTAACAGCCGATCGCGCAAGCCAATTTCCCCATAGAGACAGTCCTGCTCCACTCTCACTACCATCAGAACATATCTTCAAAGGTATCAGCCCAAAGAAAAAAAAGCGCCGCACCACCACTGGGTGGGCTCGAACCTCCGACTTTTCGGTTAACAGCCGATCGCGCTAGCCAATTGCGCCACGGAGACAGTCCTGTTCCACTCTCACCACCATCAGAACATATCTTCAAAGCTATCAGCCCAAAGAAAAAAAACCACCGCACCACCACCGGGTGGGCTCGAACCTCCAACCTTTCGGTTAAAAGCCAATCGCGCTAGCCAATTGCGCCACGGAGACAGTCCTGCTGCACTCTCACCACCATCAGAACATATCTTCAAAGCTATCAGCACAAAGAAAAAAAGCGCCACACCATCTCCGGGTGGGCTCGAACCTCCAACTTTTCGGTTAACAGCCGATCGCGCTAGCCAACTGCGCCACGGAGACAGTCGTGCTCCACTCTCACCACCATCAGAACATATCTTCAAAGCTATCAGCCCAAAGAAAAAAAAGCGCCGCACCGCCACCGGGTGGGCTCGAACCTCCAACTTTCCGGTTAACAGCCGATCACGCTAGCCAATTGCGCCACGGAGACAGTCCTGCTGCACTCTCACCACCATCAGAACATATCTTCAAAGCTATCAGCACAAAGAAAAAAAGCGCCACACCATCTCCGGGTGGGCTCGAACCTCCAACTTTTCGGTTAACAGCCGATCGCGCTAGCCAACTGCGCCACGGAGACAGTCTTGCTCATCTCTCACCACCATCAGAACATATCATCAAAGCTATCAGCCCAAAGAAAAAAAAGCTCCGCTCCTTCACCGGGTGGGCTCGAACCTCCAACTTTTCGGTTAACAGCCGATCGCGCTAGCCAATTGCGCCACGGAGACAGTCTTGCTCCACTCTCACCACCATCAGAACATATCTTCAAAGCTATCTTCGCAAAGAAAAAAGCAACACACCACTCCCGGGAGGGCTCGAAACTCCAACCTTTCGGTCAACAGCCGATCGCGCTAGCCCATTGCGCCACGGAGACAGTCTTGCTCATCTCTCACCACCATCAGATCATATCATCAAAGCTCTCAGCCCAAAGAAAAAAAAGCACCGCACCACCACCGGGTGGGCTCGAACCTCCAACTCTTCGGTTAACAGCCGGTCGCGCTGGCCAATTGCGCCACGGAGACAGTCCTGCTGCACTCTCACCACAATTAGAACATATCTTCAAAGCTATCAGCCAAAGAAAAAAAGCGCCGCCCCACCACCACCACCGGGTGGGCTCGAACCTCCAACCTTTCGGTTAACAGCCGATCGCGCAAGCCAATTTCGCCATAGAGACAGTCCTGCTCCACTCTCACCACCATCAGAACATATCTTCAAAGGTATCAGCCCAAAGAAAAAAAGCGCCGCACCACCGCCGGGTGGGCTCGAAACTCCGACCTTTTGGTTAACAGCCGATCACGGAAGCCAATTTCGCCATAGAGACAGTCCTGCTCCACTCTCACCACCATCAGAACATATCTTCAAAGCTATCAACCCACAGAAAAAAAGCGCCGCACAACCACCGGGTAGGATCCAACCTCCGACTTTTCGGTTAACAGCCGATCGCGCTAGCCAATTGCGCCACGGAGACAGTCCTGCTCCACTCTCACCACCATAAGAACACATCTTCAAAGCTATCAGCCCAAAGAAAAAAAAGCGCCGCACCACCACTGGGTGGGCTCGAACCTCCGACCTTTTGGTTAACAGCCGATCGCGCTAGCCAATTGCGCCACGGAGACAATCCGGCTCCACTCTCAACACCATCAGAACATATCTTCAAAGCTATCAGCCCAAAAAAAAAGCAACACACCACTCCCGGGAGGGCTCGAAACTCCAACCTTTCGGTCAACAGCCGATCGCGCTAGCCCATTGCGCCACGGAGACAGTCTTGCGCATCTCTCACCACCATCAGAACATATCATCAAAGCTATCAGCCCAAAGAAAAAAAAGCACCGCACGATCACCGGGTGGGCTCGAACCTCCAACTTTTCGGTTAACAGCCGATCGCGCTAGCCAATTGCGCCACGGAGACAGTCTTGCTCCACTCTCACCACCATCAGAACATATCTTCAAAGCTATCTTCGCAAAGAAAAAAGCAACACACCACTCCCGGGAGGGCTCGAAACTCCAACCTTTCGGTCAACAGCCGATCGCGCTAGCCCATTGCGCCACGGAGACAGTCTTGCTCATCTCTCACCACCATCAGATCATATCATCAAAGCTATCAGCCCAAAGAAAAAAAAGCACCGCACCACCACCGGGTGGGCTCGAACCTCCAACTTTTCGGTTAACAGCCGATCGCGCTGGCCAATTGCGCCACGGAGACAGTCCTGCTCCACTCTCACCACAATTAGAACATGCCTTCAAAGCTATCAGCCAAAGAAAAAAAAGCGCCGCCCCACCACCACCACCAGGTGGGCTCGAACCTCCAACATTTCGGTTAACAGCAGATCGCGCTAGCCAATTGCGCCACGGAGACAATCGTGCTCCACTCTCACCACCATCAGAACATATCTTCAAAGCTATCAGCGCAAAGAAAAAAAAGCGCCGCACCACCACCGGGTGGGCTCGAACCTCCAACCTGTTGGTTAACAGCCGTTCGCGCAAGCCAATTTCGCCATAGAGACAGTCCTGCTCCACTCTCACTACCATCAGAACATATCTTCAAAGGTATCAGCCCAAAGAAAAAAGAGCGCCGCCCCACCACTGGGTGGGCTCGAAATTCCGACCTTTCGGTCAACAGCCGATCGCGCTAGCCCATTGCGCCACGGAGACAGTCTTGCTCATCTCTCACCACCATCAGATCATATCATCAAAGCTCTCAGCCCAAAGAAAAAAAAGCACCGCACCACCACCGGGTGGGCTCGAACCTCCAACTCTTCGGTTAACAGCCGGTCGCGCTGGCCAATTGCGCCACGGAGACAGTCCTGCTGCACTCTCACCACAATTAGAACATATCTTCAAAGCTATCAGCCAAAGAAAAAAAGCGCCGCCCCACCACCACCACCGGGTGGGCTCGAACCTCCAACCTTTCGGTTAACAGCCGATCGCGCAAGCCAATTTCGCCATAGAGACAGTCCTGCTCCACTCTCACCACCATCAGAACATATCTTCAAAGGTATCAGCCCAAAGAAAAAAAGCGCCGCACCACCGCCGGGTGGGCTCGAAACTCCGACCTTTTGGTTAACAGCCGATCACGGAAGCCAATTTCGCCATAGAGACAGTCCTGCTCCACTCTCACCACCATCAGAACATATCTTCAAAGCTATCAACCCACAGAAAAAAGCGCCGCACAACCACCGGGTAGGATCCAACCTCCGACTTTTCGGTTAACAGCCGATCGCGCTAGCCAATTGCGCCACGGAGACAGTCCTGCTCCACTCTCACCACCATAAGAACACATCTTCAAAGCTATCAGCCCAAAGAAAAAAAAGCGCCGCACCACCACTGGGTGGGCTCGAACCTCCGACCTTTTGGTTAACAGCCGATCGCGCTTGCCAATTGCGCCACGGAGACAATCCGGCTCCACTCTCAACACCATCAGAACATATCTTCAAAGCTATCAGCCCAAAAAAAAAAGCAACACACCACTCCCGGGAGGGCTCGAAACTCCAACCTTTCGGTCAACAGCCGATCGCGCTAGCCCATTGCGCCACGGAGACAGTCTTGCGCATCTCTCACCACCATCAGAACATATCATCAAAGCTATCAGCCCAAAGAAAAAAAAGCACCGCACGATCACCGGGTGGGCTCGAACCTCCAACTTTTCGGTTAACAGCCGATCGCGCTAGCCAATTGCGCCACGGAGACAGTCTTGCTCCACTCTCACCACCATCAGAACATATCTTCAAAGCTATCTTCGCAAAGAAAAAAGCAACACACCACTCCCGGGAGGGCTCGAAACTCCAACCTTTCGGTCAACAGCCGATCGCGCTAGCCCATTGCGCCACGGAGACAGTCTTGCTCATCTCTCACCACCATCAGATCATATCATCAAAGCTATCAGCCCAAAGAAAAAAAAGCACCGCACCACCACCGGGTGGGCTCGAACCTCCAACTTTTCGGTTAACAGCCGATCGCGCTGGCCAATTGCGCCACGGAGACAGTCCTGCTCCACTCTCACCACAATTAGAACATGCCTTCAAAGCTATCAGCCAAAGAAAAAAAAGCGCCGCCCCACCACCACCACCAGGTGTGCTCGAACCTCCAACATTTCGGTTAACAGCAGATCGCGCTAGCCAATTGCGCCACGGAGACAATCGTGCTCCACTCTCACCACCATCAGAACATATCTTCAAAGCTATCAGCGCAAAGAAAAAAAAGCGCCGCACCACCACCGGGTGGGCTCGAACCTCCAACCTGTTGGTTAACAGCCGTTCGCGCAAGCCAATTTCGCCATAGAGACAGTCCTGCTCCACTCTCACTACCATCAGAACATATCTTCAAAGGTATCAGCCCAAAAAAAAAAGAGCGCCGCCCCACCACTGGGTGGGCTCGAAATTCCGACCTTTCGGTCAACAGCCGATCGCGCTAGCCCATTGCGCCACGGAGACAGTCTTGCTCATCTCTCACCACCATCAGAACATATCAGCAAAGCTATCAGCCCAAAGAAAAAAAAGCACCGCACCATCACCGGGTGGGCTCGAACCTCCAACTTTTCGGTTAACAGCCGATCGCGCTAGCCAATTGCGCCACGGAGACAGTCTTGCTCCACTCTCACCACCATCAGAACATATCTTCAAAGCTATCTTCGCAAAGAAAAAAGCAACACACCACTCCCGGGAGGGCTCGAAACTCCAACCTTTCGGTCAACGGCCGATCGCGCTAGCCCATTGCGCCACGGAGACAGTCTTGCTCATCTCTCACCACCATCAGATCATATCATCAAAGCTATCAGCCCAAAGAAAAAAAAGCACCGCACCACCACCGGGTGGGCTCGAACCTCCAACTTTTCGGTTAACAGCCGATCGCGCTGGCCAATTGCGCCACGGAGACAGTCCTGCTCCACTCTCACCACAATTAGAACATATCTTCAAAGCTATCAGCCAAAGAAAAAAAAAGCGCCGCCCCACCACCACAACCAGGTGGGCTTGAACCTCCAACATTTCGGTTAACAGCAGATCGCGCTAGCCAATTGCGCCACGGAGACAATCGTGCTCCACTCTCACCACCATCAGAACATATCTTCAAAGCTATCAGCGCAAAGAAAAAAAAGCGCCGCACCACCACCGGGTGGGCTCGAACCTCCAACCTGTTGGTTAACAGCCGATCGCGCAAGCCAATTTCGCCATAGAGACAGTCCTGCTCCACTCTCACTACCATCAGAACATATCTTCAAAGGTATCAGCCCAAAGAAAAAAAAGCGCCGCACCACCACTGGGTGGGCTCGAACCTCCGACTTTTCGGTTAACAGCCGATCGCGCTAGCCAATTGCGCCAAGTAGACAGTCCTGCTCCACTCTCACCACCATCAGAACATATCTTCAAAGCTATCAGCCCAAAGAAAAAAAACCACCGCACCACCACCGGGTGGGCTGGAACCTCCAACCTTTCGGTTAAAAGCCAATCGCGCTAGCCAATTGCGCCACGGAGACAGTCCTGCTCCACTCTCACCACCATCAGAACATATCTTCAAAGCTATCAGCACAAAGAAAAAAAGCGCCGCACCACCTCCGGGTGGGCTCGAACCTCCAACTTTTCGGTTAACAGCCGATCGCGCTAGCCAACTGCGCCACGGAGACAGTCGTGCTCCACTCTCACCACCATCAGAACATATCTTCAAAGCTATCAGCCCAAAGAAAAAAAAAGCGCCGCACCATCGCCGGGTGGGCTCGAAACTCCAACCTTTCGGTTAACAGCCGATCGCGCTAGCCAATTGCGACACGGAGACAGTCCTGCTTCACTCTCACCACCATCAGAACATATCTTCAAAGCTATCAGCCCAAAGAAAAAAAAGCGTCATACCACCACCGGGTGGGCTCGAACCTCCGACCTTTTGGTTAACAGCCGATCGCGCTAGCCAATTGCGCCATGGAGACAGTCCTGCTCCACTCTCACCACCATCAGAACATATCTTCAAAGCTATCAGCCCAAAGAAAAAAAAGCACCGCACCACCACCGGGTGGGCTCGAACCTCCAACTTTTCGGTTAACAGCCGATCACGCTAGCCAATTGCGCCACGGAGACAGTCCTGCTCAACTCTCACCACCATCAGAACATATCTTCAAAGCTATCAGCCCACAGAAAAAAAAACGCCGCACAACCACCGGGTAGGCTCGAACCTCCGACTTTTCGGTTAACAGCCGATCGCGCTAGCCAATTGCGCCACGGAGACAGTCTTGCTCCACTCTCACCATCATCAGAACATTTCTTCAGAGCTATCACCCCAAAGAAAAAAAAGCGCCGCACCACCACCGGTTTGGGTCGAAACTCCAACCTTTCGGTTAACACCGATCGCGCTAGCCAATTGCGCCACGAAGACAGTCGTGCTCCACTCTCACCATCGTCAGAACATTTCTTCAGAGCTATCACCCCAAAGAAAAAAAAAGCGCCGCACCACCACCGGTTGGGCTCGAACCTCTGACCTTTCGGTTAACAGCCGATCGCGCTAGCCAATTGCGCCACGAAGACAGTCCTGCTCCACTCTCACCACCATCAGAACATATCTTCAAAGCTATTACCGCAAAGAAAAAAGCAAAACACCACCACCGGGTGGGCTCGAACCTCCAACCTGTTGGTTAACAGCCGATCGCGCAAGCCAATTTCCCCATAGAGACAGTCCTGCTCCACTCTCACTACCATCAGAACATATCTTCAAAGGTATCAGCCCAAAGAAAAAAAAGCGCCGCACCACCACTGGGTGGGCTCGAACCTCCGACTTTTCGGTTAACAGCCGATCGCGCTAGCCAATTGCGCCACGGAGACAGTCCTGCTCCACTCTCACCACCATCAGAACATATCTTCAAAGCTATCAGCCCAAAGAAAAAAAACCACCGCACCACCACCGGGTGGGCTCGAACCTCCAACCTTTCGGTTAAAAGCCAATCGCGCTAGCCAATTGCGCCACGGAGACAGTCCTGCTGCACTCTCACCACCATCAGAACATATCTTCAAAGCTATCAGCACAAAGAAAAAAAGCGCCACACCATCTCCGGGTGGGCTCGAACCTCCAACTTTTCGGTTAACAGCAGATCGCGCTAGCCAACTGCGCCACGGAGACAGTCGTGCTCCACTCTCACCACCATCAGAACATATCTTCAAAGCTATCAGCCCAAAGAAAAAAAAGCGCCGCACCGCCACCGGGTGGGCTCGAACCTCCAACTTTCCGGTTAACAGCCGATCACGCTAGCCAATTGCGCCACGCAGACAGTCCTGCTCCACTCTCACCACCATCAGAACATATCTTCAAAGCTATCAGCTCACAGAAAAAAAAGCGCCGCACAACAACCGTGTAGGCTCGAACCTCCAACTTTTCGGTCAACAGCCGATCGCGCTAGCCAATTGCGCCACGGAGACAGACCTGCTCCACTCTAACCACCATAAGAACATATCATCAAAGCTATCAGCCCGAAGAAAAAAAGCGCCGCACCACCACTGGGTGGGCTCGAACCTCCGACCTTTTGGTTAACAGCCGATCGCGCTAGCCAATTGCGCCACGGAGACAGTCCTGCTCCACTCTCACCACCATCAGAACATATCTTCAAAGCTACAGCCCAAAGAAAAAAAAGCGCCGCACCACCACCGGGTGGGCAAAAACCTCCAACTTTTCGGTTAACAGCCGATCACGCTAGCCAATTGCGCCACGAAGACAGTCCTGCTCCACTCTCACCACCATCAGAACATATATTCAAAGCTATTCCCGCAAAGAAAAAAGCAAAACACCACTCCCGGGAGGGCTCGAACCTCCAACTTTCCGGTTAACAGCCGATCACGCTAGCCAATTGCGCCACGGAGACAGTCTTGCTCTACTCTAACTACCGTCAGAACATTTCTTCAGAGCTATCAGCCCAAAGAAAAAAAAGCGCTGCAAAACCACCGGGTGGGCTCGAACCTCCAACCTTACGGTTAACAGCCGATCGCGCTAGCCAATTGCCCCATGGAGACAGTCGTGCTCCACTCTCACCATCGTCAGAACATTTCTTCAGAGCTATAACCCCAAAGAAAAAAAAAGTGCAGCACCACCACTGGTTGGGCTCGAACCTCCAACCTTTCGGTTAACAGCCGATCGCGCTAGCCAATTGCGCAACGAAGACTGTCCTGCTCCATTCTCACCACCATCAGAACATATCTTCAAAGCTATTACCGCAAAGAAAAAAGCAACACACCACTCCTTGGAGGGCTCGAGACTCCAACCTTTCGGTTAACAGCCGATCGCGCTAGCCCATTGCGCCACGTAGGCAGTCTTGCTCCACTCTCACCATCATCTGAACATATCTTCAAAGATATCAGCGCAAAGAAAAAAGCAACACACCACTCCCGGGAGGGCTCGGAACTCCAACCTTTCGGTCAACAGCCTATCGCGCAAGCCCATTGCGCCACGGAGACAGTCTTGCTCCCTTCTCACCACCATCAGAACATAACTTCAAAGCTAACAGCCCAAAAAAAGCACCGCACCACCACCGGGTGGGCTCGAACCTCCAACCTTTCGGTTAACAGCCGATCGCGCTAGCCAATTGCGCCACAGAGACAGTCGTGCTCCACTCTCACCACCAACAGAACATATCTTCAAAGCTATAGGCCCAAAGAAAAAAAAAGCACCGCACCACCACCGGGTGGGCTTGAACCTCCAACTTTTCGGTTAACAGCCGTTGGCGCTGGCCAATTGCGCCACGGAGACAGTCCTGCTCCACTCTCACCACAATTAGAACATATCTTCAAAGCTATCAGCCCAAAGAAAAAAAAGCGCCGCACCACCACCAGGTGGGCTCGAACCTCCAACCTTTCGGTTAACAGCCGATCGCGCTAGCCAATTGCGCCACGGAGACGGTCCTGCTCCACTCTCACCACCATCAGAACATATCTTCAAAGGTATCAGCCCAAAGAAAAAAAAGCGCCGCAACACCACCGGGTGGGCTCGAACCTCCGACCTTTTCGTTAACAGCCGATCGCTCTAGCAAATTGCACCACGGAGACAGTCCTGCTCCACTCTCACCACCATCAGAACATATCTTCAAAGCTATCAGCCCACAGAAAAAAAAAGCGCCGCACAACCACCGGGTAGGCTCGAACCTCCAACTTTTCGGTTAACAGCCGATCGCGCTAGCCAATTGCGCCACGGAGACAGTCCTGCTCCACTCTCACCACCATAAGAACATATCTTCAAAGCTATCAGCCCAAAAAAAGCGCCGCACCCCCACCGGGTGGCTCGAACCTCCAACCTTTCGGTTAACAGCCGATCGCGCTAGCCAATTGCGCCACGGAGACAGTCCTGCTCCACTCTCACCACCATCAGAACATATCTTCAAAGCTATCAGCCCAAAGAAAAAAAGCGCCGCACCATCGCCGGGTGGGCTCGAAACTCCAACCTTTCGGTTAACAGCCGATCGCGCTAGCCAATTGCGACACGGAGACAGTCCTGCTTCACTCTCACCACCATCAGAACATATCTTCAAAGCTATCAGCCCAAAGAAAAAAAAGCGTCATACCACCACCGGGTGGGCTCGAACCTCCGACCTTTTGGTTAACAGCTGATCGCGCTAGCCAATTGCGCCATGGAGACAGTCCTGCTCCACTCTCACCACCATCAGAACATATCTTCAAAGCTATCAGCCCAAAGAAAAAAAAGCACCGCACCACCACCGGGTGGGCTCGAACCTCCAACTTTTCGGTTAACAGCCGATCACGCTAGCCAATTGCGCCACGGAGACAGTCCTGCTCCACTCTCACCACCATCAGAACATATCTTCAAAGCTATCAGCCCACAGAAAAAAAAACGCCGCACAACCACCGGGTAGGCTCGAACCTCCGACTTTTCGGTTAACAGCCGATCGCGCTAGCCAATTGCGCCACGGAGACAGTCTTGCTCCACTCTCACCATCATCAGAACATTTCTTCAGAGCTATCACCCCAAAGAAAAAAGCAAAACACCACTCTCGGGAGGCCTCGAACATCCAACTTTCCGGTTAACAGCCGATCACGCTAGCCAATTGCGCCACAGAGACAGTCTTGCTCTACTCTCACAACCATCAGAACATAACTTCAAAGCTATCAGCCCACAGAAAAAAAGCGCCGAACCACCACCGGGAGAGCTCGAACCTCCAACTTTTCGGTTAACAGCCGATCGCGCTAGCCAATTGCGCCACGCAGACAGTCCTGCTCCACTCTCACCACCGTCAGAACATTTCTTCAGAGCTATCAGCCCAAAGAAAAAAAAGCGCTGCAAAACCACCGGGTGGGCTCGAGCCTCTAACCTTACGGTTAACAGCCGATCGCGCTAGCCAATTGCCCCACGGAGACAGTCGTCCTCCACTCTCACCATCGTCAGAACATTTCTTCAGAGCTATCACCCCAAAGAAAAAAAAGCGCCGCACCACCACCGGTTTGGCTCGAACCTCCAACCTTTCGGTTAACAGCAGATCGCGCTAGCCAATTGCGCCACGAAGACAGTCGTGCTCCACTCTCACCATCGTCAGAACATTTCTTCAGAGCTATCACCCCAAAGAAAAAAAAAGCGCCGCACCACCACCGGTTGGGCTCGAACCTCTGACCTTTCGGTTAACAGCCGATCGCGCTAGCCAATTGCGCCACGAAGACAGTCCTGCTCCACTCTCACCACCATCAGAACATATCTTCAAAGCTATTACCGCAAAGAAAAAAGCAAAACACCACCACCGGGTGGGCTCGAACCTCCAACCTGTTGGTTAACAGCCGATCGCGCAAGCCAATTTCCCCATAGAGACAGTCCTGCTCCACTCTCACTACCATCAGAACATATCTTCAAAGGTATCAGCCCAAAGAAAAAAAAGCGCCGCACCACCACTGGGTGGGCTCGAACCTCCGACTTTTCGGTTAACAGCCGATCGCTCTAGCCAATTGCGCCACGGAGACAGTCCTGCTCCACTCTCACCACCATCAGAACATATCTTCAAAGCTATCAGCCCAAAGAAAAAAAACCACCGCACCACCACCGGGTGGGCTCGAACCTCCAACCTTTCGGTTAAAAGCCAATCGTGCTAGCCAATTGCGCCACGGAGAATGTCCTGCTGCACTCTCACCACCATCAGAACATATCTTCAAAGCTATCAGCACAAAGAAAAAAAGCGCCGCACCATCTCCGGGTGGGCTCGAACCTCCAACTTTTCGGTTAACAGCCGATCGCGCTAGCCAACTGCGCCACGGAGACAGTCGTGCTCCACTCTCACCACCATCAGAACATATCTTCAAAGCTATCAGCCCAAAGAAAAAAAAGCGCCGCACCGCCACCGGGTGGGCTCGAACCTTCCAACTTTCCGGTTAACAGCCGATCACGCTAGCCAATTGCGCCACGGAGACAGTCCTGCTCCACTCTCACCACCATCAGAACATATCTTCAAAGCTATCAGCTCACAGAAAAAAAAGCGCCGCACAACAACCGAGTAGGCTCGAACCTCCAACTTTTCGGTTAACAGCCGATCGCGCTAGCCAATTGCGCCACGGAGACAGACCTGCTCCACTCTCACCACCATAAGAACATATCATCAAAGCTATCAGCCCGAAGAAAAAAAGCGCCGCACCACCACTGGGTGGGCTCGAACCTCCGACCTTTTGGTTAACAGCCGATCGCGCTAGCCAATTGCGCCACGGAGACAGTCCTGCTCCACTCTCACCACCATCAGAACATATCTTCAAAGCTACAGCCCAAAGAAAAAAAAGCGCCGCACCACCACCGTGTGGGCAAAAACCTCCAACTTTTCGGTTAACAGCCGATCACGCTAGCCAATTGCGCCACGAAGACAGTCCTGCTCCACTCTCACCACCATCAGAACATATATTCAAAGCTATTCCCGCAAAGAAAAAAGCAAAACACCACTCCCGGGAGGGCTCGAACCTCCAACTTTCCGGTTAACAGCCGATCACGCTAGCCAATTGCGCCACGGAGACAGTCTTGCTCTACTCTCACAATCATCAGAACATAACTTCAAAGCTATCAGCCCACAGAAAAAAAAGCGCCGGACCACCACCATGAGAGCTCGAACCTCCAACTTTTCGGTTAACAGACAATCGCGCTAGCCAATCGCGCCACGCAGACAGTCCTGCTCCACTCTCACTACCGTCAGAACATTTCTTCAGAGCTATCAGCCCAAAGAAAAAAAAGCGCTGCAAAACCACCGGGTGGGCTCGAACCTCCAACCTTACGGTTAACAGCCGATCGCGCTAGCCAATTGCCCCATGGAGACAGTCGTGCTCCACTCTCACCATCGTCAGAACATTTCTTCAGAGCTATAACCCCAAAGAAAAAAAAAGTGCAGCACCACCACCGGTTGGGCTCGAACCTCCAACCTTTCGGTTAACAGCCGATCGCGCTAGCCAATTGCGCAACGAAGACTGTCCTGCTCCATTCTCACCACCATCAGAACATATCTTCAAAGCTATTACCGCAAAGAAAAAAGCAACACACCACTCCTTGGAGGGCTCGAGACTCCAACCTTTCGGTTAACAGCCGATCGCGCTAGCCCATTGCGCCACGTAGGCAGTCTTGCTCCACTCTCACCATCATCTGAACATATCTTCAAAGATATCAGCGCAAAGAAAAATAAAGCGCTGCACCACAACCAGGTGGGCTCGAACCTCCAACCTTTCGGTTAACAGCCGATCGCGCTAGCCCATTGCGCCATGGAGACAGTCTTGCTCCACTCTCACCACCATCAGAACATAACTTCAAAGCTATCAGCGCAAAGAAAAAAGCAACACATCACTCCCGGGATGGCTCGGAACTCCAACCTTTCGGTCAACAGCCTATCGCGCAAGCCCATTGCGCCACGGAGACAGTCTTGCTCCCTTCTCACCACCATCAGAACATAACTTCAAAGCTAACAGCCCAAAAAAAGCACCGCACCACCACCGGGTGGGCTCGAACCTCATACCTTTCGGTTAACAGCCGATCGCGCTAGCCAATTGCGCCACGGAGACAGTCGTGCTCCACTCTCACCACCATCAGAACATAACTTCAAAGCCATTACCGCAAAGAAAAAAGCACCACACCTCTCCCGGGAGGGCTCAAAACTCCAACCTTTCGGTTAACAGCCGATCGCGCTAGCCCATTGCGCCACGGAGACAGTCTTGCTCCACTCTCACCACCATCAGAACATATCTTCAAAGCTATCATCGCAAAGAAAAAAGCAACACACCACTTCCGGGTGGGCTCGAACCTCCGACCTTTTCGTTAACAGCCGATCGCTCTAGCAAATTGCACCACGGAGACAGTCCTGCTCCACTCTCACCACCATCAGAACATATCTTCAAAGCTATCAGCCCACAGAAAAAAAAGCGCCGCACAACCACCGGGTAGGCTCGAACCTCCAACTTTTCGGTTAACAGCCGATCGCGCTAGCCAATTGCGCCACGGAGACAGTCCTGCTCCACTCTCACCACCATAAGAACATATCTTCAAAGCTATCAGCCCAAAAAAAGCGCCGCACCCCCACCGGGTGGGCTCGAACCTCCAACCTTTCGGTTAACAGCCGATCGCGCTAGCCAATTGCGCCACGGAGACAGTCCTGCTCCATTCTCACCACCGTCAGAACATTTCTTCAGAGCTATCAGCCCAAAGAAAAAAAAGCGCTGCACCACCACCGGGTGGGCTCAAACCTCCAACCTTTCAGTTAACAGCCGATCGCGCTAGCCAATTGCCCCACGGAGACAGTCGTGCTCCACTCTCACCATCGTCAGAACATTTCTTCAGAGCTATCACCCCAAAGAAAAAAAAGTGCCGCACCACCACCGGTTGGGCTCGAACCTCTGACCTTTCGGTTAACAGCCGATCGCGCTAGCCAATTGCGCCACGAAGACAGTCCTGCTTCACTCTCACCACCATCAGAACATATATTCAAAGCTATTCCCGCAAAGGAAAAAGCAAAACACCACTCCCGGGAGGGCTCGAACCTCCAACTTTCCGGTTAACAGCCGATCACGCTAGCCAATTGCGCCACGGAGACAGTCTTGCTCTACTCTCACAACCATCAGAACATAACTTCAAAGCTATCAGCCCACAGAAAAAAAAAGCGCCGCACCACCACCGGGAGAGCTCGAACCTCCAACTTTTCGGTTAACAGACGATCGCGCTAGCCAATTGCGCCACGCAGACAGTCCTGCTCCACTCTCACCACCGTCAGAACATTTCTTCAGAGCTATCAGCCCAAAGAAAAAAAAGCGCTGCAAAACCACCGGGTGGGCTCGAACCTCCAACCTTACGGTTAACTGCCGATCGCGCTAGCCAATTGCCCCACGGAGACAGTCGTGCTCCACTCTCACCATCGTCAGAACATTTCTTCAGAGCTATCTCCCCAAAGAAAAAAAAGTGCCGCACCACCACCGGTTGGGCTCGAACCTCCAACCTTTCGGTTAACAGCCGATCGCGCTAGCCAATTGCGCAACGAAGACTGTCCTGCTCCAATCTCACCACCATCAGAACATATCTTCAAAGCTATTACCGCAAAGAAAAAAGCAACACACCACTCCTGGGAGGGCTCGAGACTCCAACCTTTCGGTTAACAGCCGATCGCGCTAGCCCGATGCGCCACGTAGGCAGTCTTGCTCCACTCTCACCATCATCTGAACATATCTTCAAAGCTATCAGCGCAAAGAAAAAAAAGCGCTGCACCACAACCAGGTGGGCTCGAACCTCCAACCTTTCGGTTAACAGCCGATCGCGCTAGCCCATTGCGCCACGGAGACAGTCTTGCTCCACTCTCACCACCATCAGAACATAACTTCAAAGCTATCAGCGCAAAGAAAAAAGCAACACACCACTCCAGGGAGGGCTCGAAACTCCAACATTTCGGTCAACAGCCGATCGCGCAAGCCCATTGCGCCACGGAGACAGTCTTGCTCCCTTCTCACCACCATCAGAACATGACTTCAAAGCTAACAGCCCAAAAAAAGCACCGCACCACCACCGGGTGGGCTCGAACCTCCAACCTTTCGGTTAACAGCCGATCGCGCTACCCAATTGCGCCACGGAGACAGTCGTGCTCCACTCTCGCCACCATCAGAACATATCTTCAAAGCTATCAACGCAAAGAAAAAAGCAACACACCACTCCCGGGAGGGCTCGAAACTCCAACCTTTTGGTCAACAGCCTATCGCGCAAGCCCATTGCGCCACGGAGACAGTCTTGCTCCCTTCTCACCACCATCAGAACATAACTTCAAAGCTAACAGCCCAAAAAAAGCACCGCATTACCACCGGGTGGGCTCGAACCTCCAACCTTTCGGTTAACAACCGATCGCGCTAGCCAATTGCGCCACGGAGACAGTCGTGCTCCACTCTCACCACCATCAGAACATATCTTCAAAGCTATCAGCGCAAAGAAAAAAGCAACACACCACTCCCGGGAGGGCTCAAAACTCCAACCTTTCGGTTAACAGCCGATCGCGCTAGCCAATTGCGCCAAGGAGACAGTCGTGCTCCACTCTCACCACCATCAGAACATATCTTCAAAGCTATCCGCGCAAAGAAAAAAGCAAAACACCACTCCCGGGAGGGCTCGAACCTCCAACTTTTCGGTTAACAGCCAATCGCGCTAGCCAATTGCGCCACGGAGAAAGTCCTGCTCAACTCTCACCACAATTAGAACATATCTTCAAAGCTATCAGCCCAAAGAAAAAAAGCACCGCACCACCACGGGGTGGGCTCGAACCTCCAACTTTTCGGTTAACAGCCGATCGCGCTAGCCAATTGCGCCACGGGGACCGTCCTGCTCCACTCTCACCACCGTCAGAACATTTCTTCAGAGCTATCACCCCAAAGAAAAAAAAAGCGCCGCACCACCACCGGTTAGGCTCGAACCTCCAACCTTTCGGTTAACAGCCGATCGTGCTAGCCAATAGCGCCACGAAGACAGTTCTGCTCCACTCTCACCACCATCAGAACATATCTTCAAAGCCATTACCGCAAAGAAAAAAGCACCACACCACTCCCGGGAGGGCTCAAAACTCCAACCTTTCGGTTAACAGCCGATCGCGCTAGCCCATTGCGCCACGGAGACAGTCTTGCTCCACTCTCACCACCATCAGAACATATCTTCAAAGCTATCATCGCAAAGAAAAAAGCAACACACCACTTCCGGGAGGGCTCAAAACTCCAACCTTTCGGGCAACAGCCGATCGCGCTAGCCCATTGTGCCACGGAGACAGTCTTGCTCATCTCTCACCACCATCAGACTATATCATCAAAGCTATGGGCCCAAAGAAAAAAAAGCACCGCACCACCACCGGGTGGGCTTGAACCTCCAACTTTTCGGTTAACAGCCGATGGCGCTGGCCAATTGCGCCACGGAGACAGTCCTGCTCCACTCTCACCACAATTAGAACATATCTTCAAAGCTATCAGCCCAAAGAAAAAAAAGCGCCGCACCACCACCGGGTGGGCTCGAACCTCCAACCTTTCGGTTAACAGCCGATCGCGCTAGCCAATTGCGCCACGGAGACGGTCCTGCTCCACTCTCACCACCATCAGAACATATCTTCAAAGGTATCAGCCCAAAGAAAAAAAAGCGCCGCAACACCACCGGGTGGGCTCGAACCTCCGACCTTTTCGTTAACAGCCGATCGCTCTAGCAAATTGCACCACGGAGACAGTCCTGCTTCACTCTCACCACCATCAGAACATATCTTCAAAGCTATCAGCCCAAAAAAAGCGCCGCACCACCACCGGGTGGGCTCGAACCCCCAACCTTTCGGTTAACAGCCGATCGCGCTAGCCAATTGCGCCACGGAGACAGTCCTGCTCCACTCTCACCACCATCAGAACATATCTTCAAAGCTATCAGCCCAAAGAAAAAAAAGCGCCGCACCACCACCGGGTGGGCAAGCTCCTCCAACTTTCCGGTTAACAGCCGATCACGCTAGCCAATTGCGCCACGGAGACAGTCCTGCTCCACTCTCACCACCATCAGAACATATCTTCAAAGCTATCAGCCCAAAGAAAAAAAAGCACCGCACCACCACCGGGTGGGCTCGAACCTCCAACTTTTCGGTTAACAGCCGATCACGCTAGCCAATTGCGCCACAGAGACAGTCCTGCTCCACTCTCACCACCATCAGAACATATCTTCAAAGCTATCAGCCCACAGAAAAAAAAACGCCGCACAACCACCGGGTAGGCTCGCACCTCCGACTTTTCGGTTAACAGCCGATCGCGCTAGCCAATTGCGCCACGCAGACAGTCCTGCTCCACTCTCACCACCGTCAGAACATTTCTTCAGAGCTATCAGCCCAAAGAAAAAAAAGCGCTGCAAAACCACCGGGTGGGCTCGAACCTCCAACCTTACGGTTAACTGCCGATCGCGCTAGCCAATTGCCCCACGGAGACAGTCGTGCTCCACTCTCACCATCGTCAGAACATTTCTTCAGAGCTATCTCCCCAAAGAAAAAAAAGTGCCGCACCACCACCGGTTGGGCTCGAACCTCCAACCTTTCGGTTAACAGCCGATCGCGCTAGCCAATTGCGCAACGAAGACTGTCCTGCTCCAATCTCACCACCATCAGAACATATCTTCAAAGCTATTACCGCAAAGAAAAAAGCAACACACCACTCCTGGGAGGGCTCGAGACTCCAACATTTCGGTCAACAGCCGATCGCGCAAGCCCATTGCGCCACGGAGACAGTCTTGCTCCCTTCTCACCACCATCAGAACATGACTTCAAAGCTAACAGCCCAAAAAAAGCACCGCACCACCACCGGGTGGGCTCGAACCTCCAACCTTTCGGTTAACAGCCGATCGCGCTACCCAATTGCGCCACGGAGACAGTCGTGCTCCACTCTCACCACCATCAGAACATATCTTCAAAGCTATCAACGCAAAGAAAAAAGCAACACACCACTCCCGGGAGGGCTCGAAACTCCAACCTTTCGGTCAACAGCCTATCGCGCAAGCCCATTGCGCCACGGAGACAGTCTTGCTCCCTTCTCACCACCATCAGAACATAACTTCAAAGCTAACAGCCCAAAAAAAAGCACCGCATTACCACCGGGTGGGCTCGAACCTCCAACCTTTCGGTTAACAACCGATCGCGCTAGCCAATTGCGCCACGGAGACAGTCGTGCTCCACTCTCACCACCATCAGAACATATCTTCAAAGCTATCAGCGCAAAGAAAAAAGCAACACACCACTCCCGGGAGGGCTCAAAACTCCAACCTTTCGGTTAACAGCCGATCGCGCTAGCCAATTGCGCCAAGGAGACAGTCGTGCTCCACTCTCACCACCATCAGAACATATCTTCAAAGCTATCCGCGCAAAGAAAAAAGCAAAACACCACTCCCGGGAGGGCTCGAACCTCCAACTTTTCGGTTAACAGCCAATCGCGCTAGCCAATTGCGCCACGGAGAAAGTCCTGCTCAACTCTCACCACAATTAGAACATATCTTCAAAGCTATCAGCCCAAAGAAAAAAAGCACCGCACCACCACGGGGTGGGCTCGAACCTCCAACTTTTCGGTTAACAGCCGATCGCGCTAGCCAATTGCGCCACGGGGACCGTCCTGCTCCACTCTCACCACCGTCAGAACATTTCTTCAGAGCTATCACCCCAAAGAAAAAAAAAGCGCCGCACCACCACCGGTTAGGCTCGAACCTCCAACCTTTCGGTTAACAGCCGATCGTGCTAGCCAATAGCGCCACGAAGACAGTTCTGCTCCACTCTCACCACCATCAGAACATATCTTCAAAGCCATTACCGCAAAGAAAAAAGCACCACACCACTCCCGGGAGGGCTCAAAACTCCAACCTTTCGGTTAACAGCCGATCGCGCTAGCCCATTGTGCCACGGAGACAGTCTTGCTCCACTCTCACCACCATCAGAACATATCTTCAAAGCTATCATCGCAAAGAAAAAAGCAACACACCACTTCCGGGAGGGCTCAAAACTCCAACCTTTCGGGCAACAGCCGATCGCGCTAGCCCATTGTGCCACGGAGACAGTCTTGCTCATCTCTCACCACCATCAGACTATATCATCAAAGCTATAAGCCCAAAGAAAAAAAAGCACCGCACCACCACCGGGTGGGCTTGAACCTCCAACTTTTCGGTTAACAGCCGATGGCGCTGGCCAATTGCGCCACGGAGACAGTCCTGCTCCACTCTCACCACCATCAGAACATATCTTCAAAGGTATCAGCCCAAAGAAAAAAAAGCGCCGCAACACCACCGGGTGGGCTCGAACCTCCGACCTTTTCGTTAACAGCCGATCGCTCTAGCAAATTGCACCACGGAGACAGTCCTGCTCCACTCTCACCACCATCAGAACATATCTTCAAAGCTATCAGCCCTTCCTAAAAAAGCGCCGCACCACCACCGGGTGGGCTCGAACCCCCAACCTTTCGGTTAACAGCCGATCGCGCTAGCCAATTGCGCCACGGAGACAGTCCTGCTCCACTCTCACCACCATCAGAACATATCTTCAAAGCTATCAGCCCAAAGAAAAAAAAGCGCCGCACCACCACCGGGTGGGCAAGCTCCTCCAACTTTCCGGTTAACAGCCGATCACGCTAGCCAATTGCGCCACGGAGACAGTCCTGCTCCATTCTCACCACCGTCAGAACATTTCTTCAGAGCTATCAGCCCAAAGAAAAAAAAGCGCTGCACCACCACCGGGTGGGCTCAAACCTCCAACCTTTCAGTTAACAGCCGATCGCGCTAGCCAATTGCCCCACGGAGACAGTCGTGCTCCACTCTCACCATCGTCAGAACATTTCTTCAGAGCTATCACCCCAAAGAAAAAAAAGTGCCGCACCACCACCGGTTGGGCTCGAACCTCTGACCTTTCGGTTAACAGCCGATCGCGCTAGCCAATTGCGCCACGAAGACAGTCCTGCTCCACTCTCACCACCATCAGAACATATATTCAAAGCTATTCCCGCAAAGAAAAAAGCAAAACACCACTCCCGGGAGGGCTCGAACCTCCAACTTTCCGGTTAACAGCCGATCACGCTAGCCAATTGCGCCACGGAGACAGTCTTGCTCTACTCTCACAACCATCAGAACATAACTTCAAAGCTATCAGCCCACAGAAATAAAAGCGCCGCACCACCACCGGGAGAGCTCGAACCTCCAACTTTTCGGTTAACAGACGATCGCGCTAGCCAATTGCGCCACGCAGACAGTCCTGCTCCACTCTCACCACCGTCAGAACATTTCTTCAGAGCTATCAGCCCAAAGAAAAAAAAGCGCTGCAAAACCACCGGGTGGGCTCGAACCTCCAACCTTATGGTTAACTGCCGATCGCGCTAGCCAATTGCCCCACGGAGACAGTCGTGCTCCACTCTCACCATCGTCAGAACATTTCTTCAGAGCTATCTCCCCAAAGAAAAAAAAGTGCCGCACCACCACCGGTTGGGCTCGAACCTCCAACCTTTCGGTTAACAGCCGATCGCGCTAGCCAATTGCGCAACGAAGACTGTCCTGCTCCAATCTCACCACCATCAGAACATATCTTCAAAGCTATTACCGCAAAGAAAAAAGCAACACACCACTCCTGGGAGGGCTCGAGACTCCAACCTTTCGGTTAACAGCCGATCGCGCAAGCCCGATGCGCCACGTAGGCAGTCTTGCTCCACTCTCACCATCATCTGAACATATCTTCAAAGCTATCAGCGCAAAGAAAAAAAAGCGCTGCACCACAACCAGGTGGGCTCGAACCTCCAACCTTTCGGTTAACAGCCGATCGCGCTAGCCCATTGCGCCACGGAGACAGTCTTGCTCCACTCTCACCACCATCAGAACATAACTTCAAAGCTATCAGCGCAAAGAAAAAAGCAACACACCACTCCCGGGAGGGCTCGAAACTCCAACATTTCGGTCAACAGCCGATCGCGCAAGCCCATTGCGCCACGGAGACAGTCTTGCTCCCTTCTCACCACCATCAGAACATGACTTCAAAGCTAACAGCCCAAAAAAAGCACCGCACCACCACCGGGTGGGCTCGAACCTCCAACCTTTCGGTTAACAGCCGATCGCGCTAGCCAATTGCGCCACGGAGACAGTCGTGCTCCACTCTCACCACCATCAGAACATATCTTCAAAGCTATCAACGCAAAGAAAAAAGCAACACACCACTCCCGGGAGGGCTCGAAACTCCAACCTTTCGGTCAACAGCCTATCGCGCAAGCCCATTGCGCCACGGAGACAGTCTTGCTCCCTTCTCACCACCATCAGAACATAACTTCAAAGCTAACAGCCCAAAAAAAAGCACCGCACCACCACCGGGTGGGCTCGAACCTCCAACCTTTCGGTTAACAGCCGATCGCGCTAGCCAATTGCGCCACGGAGACAGTCGTGCTCCACTCTCACCACCATCAGAACATATCTTCAAAGCTATCAGCGCAAAGAAAAAAGCAACACACCACTCCCGGGAGGGCTCAAAACTCCAACCTTTCGGTTAACAGCCGATCGCGCTAGCCAATTGCGCCAAGAAGACAGTCGTGCTCCACTCTCACCACCATCAGAACATATCTTCAAAGCTATCCGCGCAAAGAAAAAAGCAAAACACCACTCCCGGGAGGGCTCGAACCTCCAACTTTTTGGTTAACAGCCAATCGCGCTAGCCAATTGCGCCACGGAGAAAGTCCTGCTCAGCTCTCACCACAATTAGAACATATCTTCAAAGCTATCAGCCCAAAGAAAAAAAGCACCGCACCACCACGGGGTGGGCTCGAACCTCCAACTTTTCGGTTAACAGCCGATCGCGCTAGCCAATTGCGCCACGGGGACCGTCCTGCTCCGCTCTCACCACCGTCAGAACATTTCTTCAGAGCTATCACCCCAAAGAAAAAAAAAGCGCCGCACCACCACCGGTTAGGCTCGAACCTCCAACCTTTCGGTTAACAGCCGATCGTGCTAGCCAATAGCGCCACGAAGACAGTCCTGCTCCACTCTCACCACCATCAGAACATATCTTCAAAGCCATTACCGCAAAGAAAAAAGCACCACACCACTCCCGGGAGGGCTCAAAACTCCAACCTTTCGGTTAACAGCCGATCGCGCTAGCCCATTGCGCCACGGAGACAGTCTTGCTCCACTCTAACCACCATCAGAACATATCTTCAAAGCTATCATCGCAAAGAAAAAAGCAACACACCACTTCCGGGAGGGCTCAAAACTCCAACCTTTCGGTCAACAGCCGATCGCGCTAGCCCATTGTGCCACGGAGACAGTCTTGCTCATCTCTCACCACCATCAGACTATATCATCAAAGCTATAAGCCAAAAGAAAAAAAAGCACCGCACCACCACCGGGTGGGCTTGAACCTCCAACTTTTCGGTTAACAGCCGATGGCGCTGGCCAATTGCGCCACGGAGACAGTCCTGCTCCACTCTCACCACAATTAGAACATATCTTCAAAGCTATCAGCCCAAAGAAAAAAAAGCGCCGCACCACCACCGGGTGGGCTCGAACCTCCAACCTTTCGGTTAACAGCCGATCGCGCTAGCCAATTGCGCCCCGGAGACGGTCCTGCTCCACTCTCACCACCATCAGAACATATCTTCAAAGGTATCAGCCCAAAGAAAAAAAAGCGCCGCAACACCACCGGGTGGGCTCGAACCTCCGACCTTTTCGTTAACAGCCGATCGCTCTAGCAAATTGCACCACGGAGACAGTCCTGCTCCACTCTCACCACCATCAGAACATATCTTCAAAGCTATCAGCCCAAAGAAAAAAAAGCGCCGCACCACCACCAGGTGGGCAAGCTCCTCCAACTTTCCGGTTAACAGCCGATCACGCTAGCCAATTGCGCCACGGAGACAGTCCTGCTCCATTCTCACCACCGTCAGAACATTTCTTCAGAGCTATCAGCCCAAAAAAAAGCGCTGCACCACCACCGGGTGGGCTCGAACCTCCAACCTTTCAGTTAACAGCCTATCGCGCTAGCCAATTGCCCCACGGAGACAGTCGTGCTCCACTCTCACCATCGTCTAAACATTTCTTCAGAGCTTTCACCCCAAAGAAAAAAAAGTGCCGCACCACCATCGGTTGGGCTCGAACCTCTGACCTTTCGGTTAACAGCCGATCGCGCTAGCCAATTGCGCCACGAAGACAGTCCTGCTCCACTCTCACCACCATCAGAACATATATTCAAAGCTATTCCCACAAAGAAAAAGCAAAACACCACTCCCGGGAGGGCTCGAACCTCCAACTTTCCGGTTAACAGCCAATCACGCTAGCCAATTGCGCCACGGAGACAGTCTTGCTCTACTCTCACAACCATCAGAACATAACTTCAAAGCTATCAGCCCACAGAAAAAAAAAGCGCCGCACCACCACCGGGAGAGCTCGAACCTCCAACTTTTCGGTTAACAGACGATCGCGCTAGCCAATTGCGCCACGCAGACAGTCCTGCTCCACTCTCACCACCGTCAGAACATTTCTTCAGAGCTATCAGCCCAAAGAAAAAAAAGCGCTGCAAAACCACCGGGTGGGCTCGAACCTCCAACCTTACGGTTAACTGCCGATCGCGCTAGCCAATTGCCGCACGGAGACAGTCGTGCTCCACTCTCACCATCGTCAGAACATTTCTTCAGAGCTATCTCCCCAAAGAAAAAAAAGTGCCGCACCACCACCGGTTGGGCTCGAACCTCCAACCTTTCGGTTAACAGCCGATCGCGCTAGCCAATTGCGCAACGAAGACTGTCCTGCTCCAATCTCACCACCATCAGAACATATCTTCAAAGCTATTACCGCAAAGAAAAAAGCAACACACCACTCCTGGGAGGGCTCGAGACTCCAACCTTTCGGTTAACAGCCGATCGCGCAAGCCCGATGCGCCACGTAGGCAGTCTTGCTCCACTCTCACCATCATCTGAACATATCTTCAAAGCTATCAGCGCAAAGAAAAAAAAGCGCTGCACCACAACCAGGTGGGCTCGAACCTCCAACCTTTCGGTTAACAGCCGATCGCGCTAGCCCATTGCGCCACGGAGACAGTCTTGCTCCACTCTCACCACCATCAGAACATAACTTCAAAGCTATCAGCGCAAAGAAAAAAGCAACACACCACTCCCGGGAGGGCTCGAAACTCCAACATTTCGGTCAACAGCCGATCGCGCAAGCCCATTGCGCCACGGAGACAGTCTTGCTCCCTTCTCACCACCATCAGAACATGACTTCAAAGCTAACAGCCCAAAAAAAAGCACCGCACCACCACCGGGTGGGCTCGAACCTCCAACCTTTCGGTTAACAGCCGATCGCGCTAGCCAATTGCGCCACGGAGACAGTCGTGCTCCACTCTCACGACCATCAGAACATATCTTCAAAGCTATCAACGCAAAGAAAAAAGCAACACACCACTCCCGGGAGGGCTCGAAACTCCAACCTTTCGGTCAACAGCCTATCGCGCAAGCCCATTGCGCCACGGAGACAGTCTTGCTCCCTTCTCACCACCATCAGAACATAACTTCAAAGCTAACAGCCCAAAAAAAAGCACCGCACCACCACCGGGTGGGCTCGAACCTCCAACCTTTCGGTTAACAGCCGATCGCGCTAGCCAATTGCGCCACGGAGACAGTCGTGCTCCACTCTCACCACCATCAGAACATATCTTCAAAGCTATCAGCGAAAAGAAAAAAGCAACACACCACTCCCGGGAGGGCTCAAAACTCCAACCTTTCGGTTAACAGCCGATCGCGCTAGCCAATTGCGCCAAGAAGACAGTCGTGCTCCACTCTCACCACCATCAGAACATATCTTCAAAGCTATCCGCGCAAAGAAAAAAGCAAAACACCACTCCCGGGAGGGCTCGAACCTCCAACTTTTCGGTTAACAGCCAATCGCGCTAGCCAATTGCGCCACGGAGAAAGTCTTGCTCAACTCTCACCACAATTAGAACATATCTTCAAAGCTATCAGCCCAAAGAAAAAAAGCACCGCACCACCACGGGGTGGGCTCGAACCTCCAACTTTTCGGTTAACAGCCGATCGCGCTAGCCAATTGCGCCACGGGGACCGTCCTGCTCCACTCTCACCACCGTCAGAACATTTCTTCAGAGCTATCACCCCAAAGAAAAAAAAAGCGCCGCACCACCACCGGTTAGGCTCGAACCTCCAACCTTTCGGTTAACAGCCGATCGTGCTAGCCAATAGCGCCAAGAAGACAGTCCTGCTCCACTCTCACCACCATCAGAACATATCTTCAAAGCCATTACCGCAAAGAAAAAAGCACCACACCACTCCCGGGAGGGCTCAAAACTCCAACCTTTCGGTTAACAGCCCATCGCGCTAGCCCATTGCGCCACGTAGGCAGTCTTGCTCCACTCTCACCATCATCTGAACATATCTTCAAAGCTATCAGCGCAAAGAAAAAAAAGCGCTGCACCACAACCAGGTGGGCTTGAACCTCCAACCTTTCGGTTAACAGCCGATCGCGCTAGCCCATTGCGCCACGGAGACAGTCTTGCTCCACTCTCACCACCATCAGAACATAACTTCAAAGCTATCAGCGCAAAGAAAAAAGCAACACACCACTCCCGGGAGGGCTCGAAACTCCAACATTTCGGTCAACAGCCGATCGCGCAAGCCCATTGCGCCACGGAGACAGTCTTGCTCCCTTCTCACCACCATCAGAACATGACTTCAAAGCTAACAGCCCAAAAAAAGCACCGCACCACCACCGGGTGGGCTCGAACCTCCAACCTTTCGGTTAACAGCCGATCGCGCTAGCCAATTGCGCCACGGAGACAGTCGTGCTCCACTCTCACCACCATCAGAACATATCTTCAAAGCTATCAACGCAAAGAAAAAAGCAACACACC
This sequence comes from Rhipicephalus microplus, assembly GCF_043290135.1. NCBI lineage: Eukaryota > Metazoa > Arthropoda > Arachnida > Ixodida > Ixodidae > Rhipicephalus > Rhipicephalus microplus. The sequence continues at coordinate 2,131,156 of NW_027464587.1, read as the reverse complement.
ACTCCCGGGAGGGCTCGAAACTCCAACCTTTCGGTCAACAGCCTATCGCGCAAGCCCATTGCGCCACGGAGACAGTCTTGCTCCCTTCTCACCACCATCAGAACATAACTTCAAAGCTAACAGCCCAAAAAAAAGCACCGCACCACCACCGGGTGGGCTCGAACCTCCAACCTTTCGGTTAACAGCCGATCGCGCTAGCCAATTGCGCCACGGAGACAGTCGTGCTCCACTCTCACCACCATCAGAACATATCTTCAAAGCTATCAGCGCAAAGAAAAAAGCAACACACCACTCCCGGGAGGGCTCAAAACTCCAACCTTTCGGTTAACAGCCGATCGCGCTAGCCAATTGCGCCAAGAAGACAGTCGTGCTCCACTCTCACCACCATCAGAACATATCTTCAAAGCTATCCGCGCAAAGAAAAAAGCAAAACACCACTCCCGGGAGGGCTCGAACCTCCAACTTTTTGGTTAACAGCCAATCGCGCTAGCCAATTGCGCCACGGAGAAAGTCCTGCTCAGCTCTCACCACAATTAGAACATATCTTCAAAGCTATCAGCCCAAAGAAAAAAAGCACCGCACCACCACGGGGTGGGCTCGAACCTCCAACTTTTCGGTTAACAGCCGATCGCGCTAGCCAATTGCGCCACGGGGACCGTCCTGCTCCGCTCTCACCACCGTCAGAACATTTCTTCAGAGCTATCACCCCAAAGAAAAAAAAAGCGCCGCACCACCACCGGTTAGGCTCGAACCTCCAACCTTTCGGTTAACAGCCGATCGTGCTAGCCAATAGCGCCACGAAGACAGTCCTGCTCCACTCTCACCACCATCAGAACATATCTTCAAAGCCATTACCGCAAAGAAAAAAGCACCACACCACTCCCGGGAGGGCTCAAAACTCCAACCTTTCGGTTAACAGCCGATCGCGCTAGCCCATTGCGCCACGGAGACAGTCTTGCTCCACTCTCACCACCATCAGAACATATCTTCAAAGCTATCATCGCAAAGAAAAAAGCAACACACCACTTCCGGGAGGGCTCAAAACTCCAACCTTTCGGTCAACAGCCGATCGCGCTAGCCCATTGTGCCACGGAGACAGTCTTGCTTATCTCTCACCACCATCAGACTATATCATCAAAGCTATAAGCCAAAAGAAAAAAAAGCACCGCACCACCACCGGGTGGGCTTGAACCTCCAACTTTTCGGTTAACAGCCGATGGCGCTGGCCAATTGCGCCACGGAGACAGTCCTGCTCCACTCTCACCACAATTAGAACATATCTTCAAAGCTATCAGCCCAAAGAAAAAAAAGCGCCGCACCACCACCGGGTGGGCTCGAACCTCCAACCTTTCGGTTAACAGCCGATCGCGCTAGCCAATTGCGCCACGGAGACGGTCCTGCTCCACTCTCACCACCATCAGAACATATCTTCAAAGGTATCAGCCCAAAGAAAAAAAAGCGCCGCAACACCACCGGGTGGGCTCGAACCTCCGACCTTTTCGTTAACAGCCGATCGCTCTAGCAAATTGCACCACGGAGACAGTCCTGCTCCACTCTCACCACCATCAGAACATATCTTCAAAGCTATCAGCCCAAAGAAAAAAAAGCGCCGCACCACCACCAGGTGGGCAAGCTCCTCCAACTTTCCGGTTAACAGCCGATCACGCTAGCCAATTGCGCCACGGAGACAGTCCTGCTCCATTCTCACCACCGTCAGAACATTTCTTCAGAGCTATCAGCCCAAAAAAAAGCGCTGCACCACCACCGGGTGGGCTCGAACCTCCAACCTTTCAGTTAACAGCCTATCGCGCTAGCCAATTGCCCCACGGAGACAGTCGTGCTCCACTCTCACCATCGTCTAAACATTTCTTCAGAGCTTTCACCCCAAAGAAAAAAAAGTGCCGCACCACCATCGGTTGGGCTCGAACCTCTGACCTTTCGGTTAACAGCCGATCGCGCTAGCCAATTGCGCCACGAAGACAGTCCTGCTCCACTCTCACCACCATCAGAACATATATTCAAAGCTATTCCCACAAAGAAAAAGCAAAACACCACTCCCGGGAGGGCTCAAACCTCCAACTTTCCGGTTAACAGCCGATCACGCTAGCCAATTGCGCCACGGAGACAGTCTTGCTCTACTCTCACAACCATCAGAACATAACTTCAAAGCTATCAGCCCACAGAAAAAAAAAGCGCCGCACCACCACCGGGAGAGCTCGAACCTCCAACTTTTCGGTTAACAGACGATCGCGCTAGCCAATTGCGCCACGCAGACAGTCCTGCTCCACTCTCACCACCGTCAGAACATTTCTTCAGAGCTATCAGCCCAAAGAAAAAAAAGCGCTGCAAAACCACCGGGTGGGCTCGAACCTCCAACCTTACGGTTAACTGCCGATCGCGCTAGCCAATTGCCGCACGGAGACAGTCGTGCTCCACTCTCACCATCGTCAGAACATTTCTTCAGAGCTATCTCCCCAAAGAAAAAAAAGTGCCGCACCACCACCGGTTGGGCTCGAACCTCCAACCTTTCGGTTAACAGCCGATCGCGCTAGCCAATTGCGCAACGAAGACTGTCCTGCTCCAATCTCACCACCATCAGAACATATCTTCAAAGCTATTACCGCAAAGAAAAAAGCAACACACCACTCCTGGGAGGGCTCGAGACTCCAACCTTTCGGTTAACAGCCGATCGCGCAAGCCCGATGCGCCACGTAGGCAGTCTTGCTCCACTCTCACCATCATCTGAACATATCTTCAAAGCTATCAGCGCAAAGAAAAAAAAGCGCTGCACCACAACCAGGTGGGCTCGAACCTCCAACCTTTCGGTCAACAGCCGATCGCGCTAGCCCATTGCGCCACGGAGACAGTCTTGCTCCACTCTCACCACCATCAGAACATAACTTCAAAGCTATCAGCGCAAAGAAAAAAGCAACACACCACTCCCGGGAGGGCTCGAAACTCCAACATTTCGGTCAACAGCCGATCGCGCAAGCCCATTGCGCCACGGAGACAGTCTTGCTCCCTTCTCACCACCATCAGAACATGACTTCAAAGCTAACAGCCCAAAAAAAAGCACCGCACCACCACCGGGTGGGCTCGAACCTCCAACCTTTCGGTTAACAGCCGATCGCGCTAGCCAATTGCGCCACGGAGACAGTCGTGCTCCACTCTCACCACCATCAGAACATATCTTCAAAGCTATCAACGCAAAGAAAAAAGCAACACACCACTCCCGGGAGGGCTCGAAACTCCAACCTTTCGGTCAACAGCCTATCGCGCAAGCCCATTGCGCCACGGAGACAGTCTTGCTCCCTTCTCACCACCATCAGAACATAACTTCAAAGCTAACAGCCCAAAAAAAAGCACCGCACCACCACCGGGTGGGCTCGAACCTCCAACCTTTCGGTTAACAGCCGATCGCGCTAGCCAATTGCGCCACGGAGACAGTCGTGCTCCACTCTCACCACCATCAGAACATATCTTCAAAGCTATCAGCGAAAAGAAAAAAGCAACACACCACTCCCGGGAGGGCTCAAAACTCCAACCTTTCGGTTAACAGCCGATCGCGCTAGCCAATTGCGCCAAGAAGACAGTCGTGCTCCACTCTCACCACCATCAGAACATATCTTCAAAGCTATCCGCGCAAAGAAAAAAGCAAAACACCACTCCCGGGAGGGCTCGAACCTCCAACTTTTCGGTTAACAGCCAATCGCGCTAGCCAATTGCGCCACGGAGAAAGTCCTGCTCAACTCTCACCACAATTAGAACATATCTTCAAAGCTATCAGCCCAAAGAAAAAAAGCACCGCACCACCACGGGGTGGGCTCGAACCTCCAACTTTTCGGTTAACAGCCGATCGCGCTAGCCAATTGCGCCACGGGGACCGTCCTGCTCCACTCTCACCACCGTCAGAACATTTCTTCAGAGCTATCACCCCAAAGAAAAAAAAAGCGCCGCACCACCACCGGTTAGGCTCGAACCTCCAACCTTTCGGTTAACAGCCGATCGTGCTAGCCAATAGCGCCAAGAAGACAGTCCTGCTCCACTCTCACCACCATCAGAACATATCTTCAAAGCCATTACCGCAAAGAAAAAAGCACCACACCACTCCCGGGAGGGCTCAAAACTCCAACCTTTCGGTTAACAGCCCATCGCGCTAGCCCATTGCGCCACGGAGACAGTCTTGCTCCACTCTCACCACCATCAGACTATATCATCAAAGCTATAAGCCCAAAGAAAAAAAAGCACCGCACCACCACCGGGTGGGCTTGAACCTCCAACTTTTCGGTTAACAGCCGATGGCGCTGGCCAATTGCGCCACGGAGACAGTCCTGCTCCACTCTCACCACAATTAGAACATATCTTCAAAGCTATCAGCCCAAAGAAAAAAAAGCGCCGCACCACCACCGGGTGGGCTCGAACCTCCAACCTTTCGGTTAACAGCCGATCGCGCTAGCCAATTGCGCCACGGAGACGGTCCTGCTCCACTCTCACCACCATCAGAACATATCTTCAAAGCTATCAGCCCAAAGAAAAAAAAGCGCCGCACCACCACCGGGTGGGCTCGAACCTCCAACCTTTCGGTTAACAGCCGATCGCGCTAGCAAATTGCGCCACGGAGACGGTCCTGCTCCACTCTCACCACCATCAGAACATACCTTCAAAGGTATCAGCCCAAAGAAAAAAAAGCGCCGCAACACCACCGGGTGGGCTCGAACCCCCAACCTTTCGGTTAACAGCCGATCGCGCTAGCAAATTGCACCACGGAGACAGTCCTGCTCCACTCTCACCACCATCAGAACATATCTTCAAAGCTATCAGCCCAAAGAAAAAAAAGCGCCGCACCACCACAAGGTGGGCAAGCTCCTCCAACTTTCCGATTAACAGCCGATCACGCTAGCCAATTGCGCCACGGAGACAGTCCTGCTCCATTCTCACCACCGTCAGAACATTTCTTCAGAGCTATCAGCCCAAAAAAAAAGTGCTGCACCACCACCGGGTGGGCTCGAACCTCCAACCTTTCAGTTAACAGCCTATCGCGCTAGCCAATTGCCCCACGGAGACAGTCGTGCTCCACTCTCACCATCGTCTAAACATTTCTTCAGAGCTTTCACCCCAAAGAAAAAAAGTGCCGCACCACCATCGGTTGGGCTCGAACCTCTGACCTTTCGGTTAACAGCCGATCGCGCTAGCCAATTGCGCCACGAAGACAGTCCTGCTCCACTCTCACCACCATCAGAACATATATTCAAAGCTATTCCCACAAAGAAAAAGCAAAACACCACTCCCGGGAGGGCTCGAACCTCCAACTTTCCGGTTAACAGCCGATCACGCTAGCCAATTGCGCCACGGAGACAGTCTTGCTCTACTCTCACAACCATCAGAACATAACTTCAAAGCTATCAGCCCACAGAAAAAAAAAGCGCCGCACCACCACCGGGAGAGCTCGAACCTCCAACTTTTCGGTTAACAGACGATCGCGCTAGCCAATTGCGCCACGCAGACAGTCCTGCTCCACTCTCACCACCGTCAGAACATTTCTTCAGAGCTATCAGCCCAAAGAAAAAAAAGCGCTGCAAAACCACCGGGTGGGCTCGAACCTCCAACCTTACGGTTAACTGCCGATCGCGCTAGCCAATTGCCCCACGGAGACAGTCGTGCTCCACTCTCACCATCGTCAGAACATTTCTTCAGAGCTATCTCCCCAAAGAAAAAAAAGTGCCGCACCACCACCGGTTGGGCTCGAACCTCCAACCTTTCGGTTAACAGCCGATCGCGCTAGCCCATTGCGCCACGGAAACAGTCTTGCTCCACTCTCACCACCATCAGAACATAACTTCAAAGCTATCAGCGCAAAGAAAAAAGCAACACACCACTCCCGGGAGGGCTCGAAACTCCAACATTTCGGTCAACAGCCGATCGCGCAAGCCCATTGCGCCACGGAGACAGTCTTGCTCCCTTCTCACCACCATCAGAACATATCTTCAAAGCTATCAGCGCAAAGAAAAAAGCAACACACCAGTCCCGGGAGGGCTCAAAACTCCAACCTTTCGATTAACAGCCGATCGCGCTAGCCAATTGCGCCAAGGAGACAGTCGTTCTCCACTCTCACCACCATCAGAACATATCTTCAAAGCTATCCGCGCAAAGAAAAAAGCAAAACGCCACTCCCGGGAGGGCTCGAACCTCCAACTTTTCAGTTAACAGCCGATCGCGCTGGCCAATTGCGCCACGGAGAAAGTCCTGCTCAACTCTCACCACAATTAGAACATATCTTCAAAGCTATCAGCCCAAAGAAAAAAAAGCGCCGCAGCACCACCGGGTGGCCTCGAACCTCCCACCTTTCGGTTAACAGCCTATCGCGCTAGCCAATTGCCCCACGGAGACAGTCGTGCTCCACTCTCACCACCGTCAGAACATTTCTTCAGAGCTATCACCCCAAAGAAAAAAAAAAGCGCCGCACCACCACCGGTTGGGCTCGAACCTCCAACCTTTCGGTTAACAGCCGATCGCGCTAGCCAATAGCGCCACGAAGCCAGTCCTGCTCCACTCTCACCACCATCAGAACATATCTTCAAAGCCATTACCGCAAAGAAAAAAGCAACACACTACTCCCGGGAGGGCTCAAAACTCCAACCTTTCGGTTAACAGCCGATCGCGCTAGCCCATTAAGCCACGGAGACAGTCTTGCTCCACTCTCACCACCATCAGAACATATCTTCAGAGCTATCATCGCAAAGAATAAAGCAACACACCACTCCCGGGAGGGCTCAAAACTCCAACTTTTCGGTCAACAGCCGATCGCGCTAGCCCATTGTGCCACGGAGACAGTCTTGCTCATCTCTCACCACCATCAGAACATATCATCAAAGCTATAAGGCCAAAGAAAAAAAAGCACCGCACCACCACCGGGTGGGCTCGAACCTCCAACTTTTCGGTTAACAGCCGATGGCGCTGGCCAATTGCGCCACGGAGACAGTCCTGCTCCACTCTCACCACAATTAGAACATATCTTCAAAGCTATCAGCCCAAAGAAAAAAAAAGCGCCGCACCACCACCGGGTGGGCTCGAACCTCCAACCTTTTGGTTAACAGCAGATCGCGCTAGCCAATTGCGCCACGGAGACAATCGTGCTCCACTCTCACCACCATCAGAACATATCTTCAAAGCTATCAGCGCAAAGAAAAAAAAGCGCCGCACCACCATCGGGTGGGCTCGAACCTCCAACTTTTCGGTTAACATCCGATCGCGCTAGCCAATTGCGCCACGGAGACAGTCCTTCTCCACTCTCACCACCATAAGAACATATCTTCAAAGCTATCAGCCCAAAAAAAGCGCCGCACCACCACCGGGTGGGCTCGAACCTCCAACCTTTCGGTTAACAGCCGATCACGCTAGTCAATTGCCCCACGAAGACAGTCATTCTCCACTCTCACCACCGTCAGAACATTTCTTCAGAGCTATCACCCCAAAGAAAAGAAAAGCGCCGCACCACCACCGGTTGGGCTCGAACCTCCAACCTTTGGGTTAACAGCCGATCGCGCTAGCCCATTGCGCCACGGAGGCAGTCATGCTCCACTCTCACCATCATCAGAACATATCTTCAAAGCTATCAGCGCAAAGAAATAAAGCGCTGCACCACCACCGCGTGGGCTCGAACCTCCAACTTTTCGGTTAACAGCCGATCGCGCTAGCCCAGTGCGCCACGGAGACAGTCTTGCTCCACTCTCACCACCATCAGAACATATCTTCAAAGCTATCAGCGCAAAGAAAAAAGCAACACACCACTCCCGGGAGGGCTCGAAACTCCAACCTTTCGGTCAACAGCTGATCGCGCTAGCCCATCGCGCCACGGAGACAGTCCTGCTCCACTCTCGCCACCATCAGAACATATCTTCAAAGCTATCAGCACAAAGAAAAAAAGGCGCCACACCATCACCAGGTGGGCTCGAACCTCCAACCTTTCGGTTAACAGCCGATCGCGCTAGCCAACTGCGCCACGGAGACAGTCGTGCTCCACTCTCACCACCATCCGAACATATCTTCAAAGCTATCAGCGCAAAGAAAAAAGCAACACACCACTCCCGGGAGGGATGGAAACTCCAACCTTTCGGTTAACAGCCGATCGCGCTAGCCAATTGCGCCATGGAGACAGTCCTGCTCTACTCTCACCACCATCAGAACATATCTTCAAAGCTATCAGCCCAAAGAAAAAAAAAGCGCCGCACCACCGCCGGGTGGGCTCGAAAGTCCTACCTTTCGGTTAACAGCCGATCGCGCTAGCCAATTGCGCCACGGAGACAGTCCTTCTTCACTCTCACCACCATCACAACATATCTTCAAAGCTATCAGCCCAAAGAAAAAAAGCGCCTTACCACCACCGGGTGGGCTCGAACCTCCGACTTTTTCGTTAACACCGATCGCGCTAGCCAATTGCGCCACGGAGACAGTCCTGCTCCACTCTCACCACCATAAGAACATATCTTCAAAGCTATCAGCCCAAAGAAAAAAAAGCGCCGCACCAGCACTGGTGGGCTCGAACCTCCGACCTTTTGGTTAACAGCCGATCGCGCTAGCCAAATGCGCCACGGAGACAATCCTGCTCCACTCTCACCACCATCAGAACATATCTTCAAAGCTATCAGCCCAAATTAAAAAAAGCGTGGCACCAACACCCTGTGGGCTCGAACCTCCAACTTTCCGGTTAACAGCCGATCACGCTAGCCAATTGCGCCGCGGAGACAGTCCTGCTCCACTCTCACCACCATCAGAACATATCTTCAAAGCTATCAGCCCACAGAAAAAAAAGCGCCGCACAACCACCGGGTAGGCTCGAACCTCCAACTTTTCGGTTAACAGCCGATCGCGCTAGCCAATTGCGCCACGGAGACAGTCCTGCTCCACTCTCACCACCATAAGAACATATCTTCAAAGCTATCAGCCCGAAGAAAAAAGCAACACACCACTTCCGGGAGGGCTCGAAACTCCAACCTTTCGGTCAACAGCTGATCGCGCTAGCCCATTGCGACACGGAGACAGTCTTGCTGATCTCTCACCACCATCAGATCATATCATCAAAGCTATCAGCCCAAAGAAAAAAGCACCGCACCACCACCGGGTGGGCTCGAACCTCCAACATTTCGGTTAACAGCCGATCGCGCTAGCCAATTGCGCCACGGAGACAGTCTTGCTCCCCTCTCACCACCATCAGAACATATCTTCAAAGCTATCATCGGAAAGAAAAAAAGCAACACACCACACCTGGGTGGGCTCGAACCTTCGACTTTTCGGTTAACAGCCGATCGCGCTAGCCAATTGTGCCACGGAGACAGTCCTGCTCCACTCTCACCACCATCACAACATATCTTCAAAGCTATCAGCCCAAAGAAAAAAAAAACCACCGCACCACCACCGGGTGGGCTCGAACCTCCAAGCTTTCGGTTAACAGCCAATCGCGCTAGCCAATTGCGCCACGGAGACAGTCCTGCTCCACTCTCACCACCATCAGAACATATCTTCAAAGCTATCAGCACAAAGAAAAAAAGCGCCGCACCACCACCGGGTGGGCTCGAACCTCCAACCTTTCGGTTAACAGCCGATCGCGCTAGCCAACTGCGCCACGGAGACAGTCGTGCTACACTCTCACCACCATCAGAACATATCTTCAAAGCTATCAGCCCAAAGAAAAAAAAGCGCCGCACCACCGCCGGGTGGGCTCGAAACTCCAACCTTTCGGTTAACAGCCGATCGCGCTAGCCAATTGCGCCACGAAGACAGTCCTGCTTCACTCTCACCACCATCAGAACATATCTTCAAAGCTATCAGCCCACAGAAAAAAAAGCGCCGCACAACCACCGGGTAGGCTCGAACCTCCGACTTTTCGGTTAACAGCCGATCGCGCTAGCCAGTTGCGCCACGGAGACAGTCCTGCTCCACTCTCACCACCATAAGAACATATCTTCAAAGCTATCAGCCCAAAGAAAAAAAAGCGCCGCACCACCACTGGGTGGGCTCGAACCTCCGACCTTTTGGTTAACAGCCGATCGCGCTAGCCAATTGCGCCACGGAGACAGTCCTGCTCCACTCTCACCACCATCAGAACATATCTTCAAAGCTATCAGCCCAAAGAAAAAAAAGCGCCGCACCGCCACCGGGTGGGCTCGAACCTCCAACTTTCCGGTTAACAGCCGATCACGCTAGCCAATTGCGCCACGGAGACAGTCCTGCTCCACTCTCACCACCATCAGAACATATCTTCAAAGCTATCAGCCCACACAAAAAAAGCGCCGCACAACCACCGGGTAGGCTCGAACCTCCATCTTTTCGGTTAACAGCCGATCGCGCTAGCCAAATGCGCCACGGAGACAGACCTGCTCCACTCTCACCACCATAAGAACATATCATCAAAGCTATCAGCCCGAAGAAAAAAAAGCGCCGCACCACCACTGGGTGGGCTTGAACCTCCGACCTTTTGGTTAACAGCCGATCGCGCTAGCCAATTGCGCCACGGAGACAGTCCTGCTCCACTCTCACCACCATCAGAAAATTTCTTCAGAGCTATCAGCGAAAAAAAAAGCGCTGCACCACCACCGGGTGGGCTCGAACCTCCAACCTTTCACTTAACAGCCGATCGCGCTAGCCAATTGCCCCACAGAGACAGTCGTGCTCCACTCTCATCATCGTCAGAACATTTCTTCAGAGCTATCACCCCAAAGAAAAAAAAGCGCCGCACCACCACCAGTTGGGCTCGAACCTTTGACCTTTCGGTTAACAGCCGATCGCGCTAGCCAATTGCGCCACGAAGACAGTCCTGCTCCACTTTCACCACCATCAGAACAAATCTTCAAAGCTATTACCGCAAAGAAAAAAGCAAAACACCACTCCCGGGAGGGCTCGAACCTCCAACTTTCCGGTTAATAGCCGATCACGCTAGCCAATTGCGCCACGGAGACAGTCTTGCTCTACTCTCACAACCATCAGAACATAACTTCAAAGCTATCAGCCCACAGAAAAAAAAGCGCCGCACCACCACCGGGAGAGCTCGAACCTCCAACTTTTCGGTTAACAGCCCATTGCGCTAGCCAATTGCGCCACGCAGACTGTCCTGCTCCACTCTCACCACCGTCACAACATTTCTTCAGAGCTATCAGCCCAAAGAAAAAAAAGCGCTGCACCCCCACCGGGTGGGCTCGAACCTCCAACCTTACGGTTAACAGCCGATCGCGCTAGCCAATTGCCCCACGGAGACAGTCGTGCTCCACTCTCACCATCGTCAGAACATTTCTTCAGAGCTATCACCCCAAAGAAAAAAAAGCGCCGCACCACCACCGGTTGGGTTCGGACCTCCAACCTTTCGGTTAACAGCAGATCGCGCTAGCCAATTGCGCCACGGAGACAATCGTGCTCCACTCTAACCACCATCAGAACATACCTTCAAAGCTATCAGCGCAAAGAAAAAAAAGCGCCGCACCACCACCGGGTGGGCTCGAACCTCCAACTTTTCGGTTAACAGCCGATCGCGCTAGCCAATTGCGCCACGGAGACAGTCCTTCTCCACTCTCACCACCATAAGAATATATCTTCAAAGCTATCAGCCCAAAAAAAAGCGCCGCACCACCACCGGGTGGGCTCGAACCTCCAACCTTTCGGTTAACAGCCGATCACGCTAGTCAATTGCCCCACGAAGACAGTCGTGCTCCACTCTCACCACCGTCAGAACATTTCTTCAGAGCTATCACCCCAAAGAAAAGAAAAGCGCCGCACCACCACCGGTTGGGCTCGAACCTCCAACCTTTCGGTTAACAGCCGATCGCGCTAGCCCATTGCGCCACAGAGGCAGTCACGCTCCACTCTCACCATCATCAGAACATATCTTCAAAGCTATCAGCGCAAAGAAAAAAAGCGCTGCACCACCACCGCGTGGGCTCGAACCTCCAACCTTTCGGTTAACAGCCGATCGCGCTAGCCAATTGCGCCACGGAGACGGTCCTTCTCCACTCTCACCACCATCAGAACATATCTTCAAAGGTATCAGCCCAAAGAAAAAAAAGCGCCGCAACACCACCGGGTGGGCTCGAACTTCCGACCTTTTCGTTAACAGCCGATCGCTCTAGCAAATTGCACCACGGAGACAGTCCTGCTCCACTCTCACCACCATCAGAACATATCTTCAAAGCTATCAGCCCAAAGAAAAAAAAAGCGCCGCACCACCACCGGTTAGGCTCGAACCTCCAAATTTCGGTTAACAGCTGATCGTGCTAGCCAATAGCGCCACGAAGACAGTCCTGCTCCACTCTCACCACCATCAGAACATATCTTCAAAGCCATTACCGCAAAGAAAAAAGCACCACACCACTCCCGGGAGGGCTCAAAACTCCAACCTTTCGGTTAACAGCCGATCGCGCTAGCCCATTGCGCCACGGAGACAGTCTTGCTCCACTCTCACCACCATCAGAACATATCTTCAAAGCTATCATCGCAAAGAAAAAAGCAACACACCACTTCCGGGAGGGCTCAAAACTCCAACCTTTTGGTCAACAGCCGATCGCGCTAGCCCATTGTGCCACGGAGACAGTCTTGCTCATCTCTCACCACCATCAGACTATATCATCAAAGCTATAAGCCCAAAGAAAAAAAAGCACCGCACCACAACCGGGTGGGCTTGAACCTCCAAATTTTCGGTTAACAGCCGATGGCGCTGGCCAATTGCGCCACGGAGACAGTCCTGCTCCACTCTCACCACAATTAGAACATATCTTCAAAGCTATCAGCCCAAAGAAAAAAAAGCGCCGCACCACCACCGGGTGGGCTCGAACCTCCAACCTTTCGGTTAACAGCCGATCGCGCTAGCCAATTGCGCCACGGAGACGGTCCTGCTCCACTCTCACCACCATCAGAACATATCTTCAAAGGTATCAGCCCAAAGAAAAAAAAGCGCCGCAACACCACCGGGTGGGCTCCAACCTCCGACCTTTTCGTTAACAGCCGATCGCTCTAGCAAATTGCACCACGGAGACAGTCCTGCTCCACTCTCACCACCATCAGAACATATCTTCAAAGCTATCAGCCCACAGAAAAAAAAGCGCCGCACAACCACCGGGTAGGCTCGAACCTCCAACTTTTCGGTTAACAGCCGATCGCGCTAGCCAATTGCGCCACGGAGACAGTCCTGCTCCACTCTCACCACCATAAGAACATATCTTCAAAGCTATCAGCTCAAAAAAAGCGCCGCACCACCACCGGGTGGGCTCGAACCTCCAACCTTTCGCTTAACAGCCGATCGCGCTAGCCAATTGTGCCACGGAGACAGTCCTGCTCCACTCTCACCACCATCAGAACATATCTTCAAAGCTATCAGCCCAAAGAAAAAAAAAGCGCCGCACCACCACCGGGTGGGCAAGCTCCTCCAACTTTCCGGTTAACAGCCGATCACGCTAGCCAATTGCGCCACGGAGACAGTCCTGCTCCATTCTCACCACCGTCAGAACATTTCTTCAGAGCTATCAGCCCAAAGAAAGAAAAGCGCTGAACCACCACCGGGTGGGCTCAAACCTCCAACCTTTCAGTTAACAGCCTATCGCGCTAGCCAATTGTCCCACGGAGACAGTCGTGCTCCACTCTCACCATCGTCAGAACATTTCTTCAGAGCTTTCATCCCAAAGAAAAAAAAGTGCCGCACCACCACCGGTTGGGCTCGAACCTCTGACCTTTCGGTTAACAGCCGATCGCGCTAGCCAATTGCGCCACGAAGACAGTCCTGCTCCACTCTCACCACCATCAGAACATATATTCAAAGCTATTCCCGCAAAGAAAAAAGCAAAACACCACTCCCGGGAGGGCTCGAACCTCCAACTTTCCGGTTAACAGCCGATCACGCTAGCCAATTACGCCACGGAGACAGTCTTGCTCTACTCTCACAACCATCAGAACATAACTTCAAAGCTATCAGCCCAATGAAAAAAAAAGCGCCGCACCACCACCGGGAGAGCTCGAACCTCCAACTTTTCGGTTAACAGACGATCGCGCTAGCCAATTGCGCCACGCAGACAGTCCTGCTCCACTCTCACCACCGTCAGAACATTTCTTCAGAGCTATCAGCCCAAAAAAAAAGCGCTGCAAAACCACCGGGTGGGCTCGAACCTCCAACCTTACGGTTAACTGCCGATCGCGCTAGCCAATTGCCCCACGGAGACAGTCGTGCTCCACTCTCACCATCGTCAGAACATTTCTTCAGAGCTATCTCCCCAAAGAAACAAAGTGCCGCACCACCACCGGTTGGGCTCGAACCTCCAACCTTTCGGTTAACAGCCGATCGCGCTAGCCCATTGCGCCACGGAGACAGTCTTGCTCCACTCTCACCACCATCAGAACATAACTTCAAAGCTATCAGCGCAAAGAAAAAAAGCAACACACCACTCCCGGGGGGGCTCGAAACTCCAACATTTCGGTCAACAGCCGATCGCGCAAGCCCATTGCGCCACGGAGACAGTCTTGCTCCCTTCTCACCACCATCAGAACATAACTTCAAAGCTAACAGCCCAAAAAAAGCACCGCACCACCACCGGGTGGGCTCGAACCTCCAACCTTTCGGTTAACAGCCGATCGCGCTAGCCAATTGCGCCACGGAGACAGTCGTGCTCCACTCTCACCACCATCAGAACATATCTTCAAAGCTATCAGCGCAAAGAAAAAAGCAACACACCACTCCCGGGAGGGCTCAAAACTCCAACCTTTCGATTAACAGCCGATCGCGCTAGCCAATTGCGCCAAGGAGACAGTCGTTCTCCACTCTCACCACCATCAGAACATATCTTCAAAGCTATCCGCGCAAAGAAAAAAGCAAAACGCCACTCCCGGGAGGGCTCGAACCTCCAACTTTTCGGTTAACAGCCGATCGCGCTGGCCAATTGCGCCACGGAGAAAGTCCTGCTCAACTCTCACCACAATTAGAACATATCTTCAAAGCTCTCAGCCCAAAGAATAAAAAGCGCCGCAGCACCACCGGGTGGGCTCGAACCTCCAACTTTTCGGTTAACAGCCCAACGCGCTAGCCAATTGCGCCACGGGGACCGTCCTGCTCCACTCTCACCACCGTCAGACCATTTCTTCAGAGCTATCACCCCAAAGAAAAAAAGCGCCGCTCCACCACCGGGTGGGCTCGAACCTCCCACCTTTCGGTTAACAGCCGATCGCGCTAGCCAATTGCCCCACGGAGACAGTCGTGCTCCACTCTCACCACCGTCAGGACATTTCTTCAGAGCTATCACCCCAAAAAAAAGCGCCGCACCACCACCGGTTGGGCTCGAACCTCCAACCTTTCGGTTAACAGCCGATCGCGCTAGCCAATAGCGCCACGAAGCCAGTCCTGCTCCACTCTCACCACCATCAGAACATATCTTCAAAGCCATTACCGCAAAGAAAAAAGCAACACACTACTCCCGGGAGGGCTCAAAACTCCAACCTTTCGGTTAACAGCCGATCGCGCTAGCCCATTAAGCCATGGAGACAGTCTTGCTCCACTCTCACCACCATCAGAACATATCTTCAGAGCTATCATCGCAAAGAATAAAGCAACACACCACTCCCGGGAGGGCTCAAAACTCCAACCTTTCGGTCAACAGCCGATCGCGCTAGCCCATTGTGCCACGGAGACAGTCTTGCTCATCTCTCACCACCATCAGAACATATCATCAAAGCTATAAGCCCAAAGAAAAAAAAGCACCGCACCACCACCGGGTGGGCTCGAACCTCCAACTTTTCGGTTAACAGCCGATGGCGCTGGCCAATTGCGCCACGGAGACAGTCCTGCTCCACTCTCACCACAATTAGAACATATCTTCAAAGCTATCAGCCCAAAGAAAAAAAAAGCGCCGCACCACCACCGGGTGGGCTCGAACCTCCAACCTTTTGGTTAACAGCAGATCGCGCTAGCCAATTGCGCCACGGAGACAATCGTGCTCCACTCTCACCACCATCAGAACATATCTTCAAAGCTATCAGCGCAAAGAAAAGAAAGCGCCGCACCACCACCGGGTGGGCTCGAACCTCCAATTTTTCGGTTAACAGCCGATCGCGCTAGCCAATTGCGCCACGGAGACAGTCCTTCTCCACTCTCACCACCGTCAGAACATTTCTTCAGAGCTATCACCCCAAAGAAAAGAAAAGCGCCGCACCACCACCGGTTGGGCTCGAACCTCCAACCTTTTGGTTAACAGCCGATCGCGCTAGCCCATTGCGCCACGGAGGCAGTCATGCTCCACTCTCACCATCATCAGAACATATCTTCAAAGCTATCAGCGCAAAGAAATAAAGCGCTGCACCACCACCGCGTGGGCTCGAACCTCCAACTTTTCGGTTAACAGCCGATCGCGCTAGCCCAGTGCGCCACGGAGACAGTCTTGCTCCACTCTCACCACCATCAGAACATATCTTCAAAGCTATCATCGGAAAGAAAAAAGCAACACACCACTCCCGGGAGGGCTCGAAACTCCAACCTTTCGGTCAACAGCCGATCGCGCTAGCCCATTGCGCCACGGAGACAGTCTTGCTCATCTCTCACCACCATCAGATCATATCATCAAAGCTATCAGCCCAAAAAAAAGCACCGCACCACCACCGGGTGGGCTCGAACCTCCAACTTTCCGGTTAACAGCCGATCACGCTAGCCAATTGCGCCACGGAGACAGTCCTGCTCCACTCTCACCACCATCAGAACATATCTTCAAAGGTATCAGCCCAAAGAAAAAAAAGCGCCGCACCACCACTGGGTGGGCTCGAACCTTCGACTTTTCGGTTAACAGCCGATCGCGCTAGCCAATTGCGCCACGGAGACAGTCCTGCTCCACTCTCACCACCATCACAACATATCTTCAAAGCTATCAGCCCAAAGAAAAAAAAAAAACCACCGCACCACCACCGGGTGGGCTCGAACCTCCAAGCTTTCGGTTAACAGCCAATCGCGCTAGCCAATTGCGCCACAGAGACAGTCCTGCTCCACTCTCACCACCATCAGAACATATCTTCAAAGCTATCAGCACAAAGAAAAAAAGCGCCGCACCACCACCGGGTGGGCTCGAACCTCCAACCTTTCGGTTAACAGCCGATCGCGCTAGCCAACTGCGCCACGGAGACAGTCGTGCTCCACTCTCACCACCATCAGAACATATCTTCAAAGCTATCAGCCCAAAGAAAAAAAAGCGCCGCACCACCGCCGGGTGGGCTCGAAACTCCAACCTTTCGGTTAACAGCCGATCGCGCTAGCCAATTGCGCCACGGAGACAGTCGTGCTCCACTCTCACCACCATCATAACATATCTTCAAAGCTATCAGCCCAAAGAAAAAAAAGCGCCGCACCACCGCCGGGTGGGCTCGAACCTCCAACTTTCCGGTTAACAGCCGATCACGCTAGCCAATTGCGCCACGGAGACAGTCCTGCTTCACTCTCACCACCATCAGGAAATATCTTCAAAGCTATCAGCCCACAGAAAAAAAAGCGCCGCACAACCACCGGGTAGGCTCGAACCTCCATCTTTTCGGTTAACAGCCGATCGCGCTAGCCAATTGCGCCACGGAGACAGACCTGCTCCACTCTCACCACCATAAGAACATATCATCAAAACTATCAGCCCGAAGAAAAAAAAGTGCCGCACCACCACTGGGTGGGCTTGAACCTCCGACCTTTTGGTTAACAGCCGATCGGGCTAGCCAATTGCGCCACGGAGACAGTCCTGCTCCACTCTCACCACCATCAGAACATTTTTTCAGAGCTATCAGCCCAAAAAAAAGCGCTGCACCACCACCGGGTGGGCTCGAACCTCCAACCTTTCAGTTAACAGCCGATCGCGCTAGCCAATTACCCCACGGAGACAGTCGTGCTCCACTCTCACCATCGTCAGAACATTTCTTCAGAGCTATCACCCCAAAGAAAAAAAAGCGCCGCACCACCACCGGTTGGGCTCGAACCTTTGACCTTTCGGTTAACAGCCGATCGCGCTAGCCAATTGCGCCACGAAGACAGTCCTGCTCCACTTTCACCACCATCAGAACAAATCTTCAAAGCTATTACCGCAAAGAAAAAAGCAAAACACCACTCCCGGGAGGGCTCGAACCTCCAACTTTCCGGTTAATAGCCGATCACGCTAGCCAATTGCGCCACGGAGACAGTCTTGCTCTACTCTCACAACCATCAGAACATAACTTCAAAGCTATCAGCCCACAGAAGAAAAAGCGCCGCACCACCACCGGGAGAGCTCGAACCTCCAACTTTTCGGTTAACAGCCGATTGCGCTAGCCAATTGCGCCACGCAGACTGTCCTGCTGCACTCTCACCACCGTCAGAACATTTCTTCAGAGCTATCAGCCCAAAGAAAAAAAGCGCTGCACCACCACCGGGTGGGCTCGGACCTCCTACCTTTCGGTTAACAGCAGATCGCGCTAGCCAATTGCGCCACGGAGACAATCGTGCTCCACTCTAACCACCATCAGAACATATCTTCAAAGCTATCAGCGCAAAGAAAAAAAAAGCGCCGCACCACCACCGGGTGGGCTCGAACCTCCAACTTTTCGGTTAACAGCCGATCGCGCTAGCCAATTGCGCCACGGAGACAGTCCTTCTCCACTCTCACCAGCATCAGAACATATCTTCAAAGCTATCAGCCCAAAGAAAAAAAAAGCGCCGCACCACCACCGGTTAGGCTCGAACCTCCAAATTTCGGTTAACAGCTGATCGTGCTAGCCAATAGCGCCACGAAGACAGTCCTGCTCCACTCTCACCACCATCAGAACATGTCTTCAAAGCCATTACCGCAAAGAAAAAAGCACCACACCACTCCCGGGAGGGCTCAAAACTCCAACCTTTCGGTTAACAGCCGATCGCGCTAGCCCATTGCGCCACGGAGACAGTCTTGCTCCACTCTCACCACCATCAGAACATATCTTCAAAGCTATCATCGCAAAGAAAAAAGCAACACACCACTTCCGGGAGGGCTCAAAACTCCAACCTTTTGGTCAACAGCCGATCGCTCTAGCCCATTGTGCCACGGAGACAGTCTTGCTCATCTCTCACCACCATCAGACTATATCATCAAAGCTATAAGCCCAAAGAAAAAAAAGCACCGCACCACCACCGGGTGGGCTTGAACCTCCAACTTTTCGGTTAACAGCCGATGGCGCTGGCCAATTGCGCCACGGAGACAGTCCTGCTCCACTCTCACCACAATTAGAACATATCTTCAAAGCTATCAGCCCAAAGAAAAAAAAGCGCCGCACCACCACCGGGTGGGCTCGAACCTCCAACCTTTCGGTTAACAGCCGATCGCGCTAGCCAATTGCGCCACGGAGACGGTCCTGCTCCACTCTCACCACCATCAGAACATCACTTCAAAGGTATCAGCCCAAAGAAAAAAAAGCGCCGCAACACCACCGGGTGGGCTCGAACCTCCGACCTTTTCGTTAACAGCCGATCGCTCTAGCAAATTGCACCACGGAGACAGTCCTGCTCCACTCTCACCACCATCAGAACATATCTTCAAAGCTATCAGCCCACAGAAAAAAAAAGCGCCGCACAACCACCGGGTAGGCTCGAACCTCCAACTTTTCGGTTAACAGCCGATCGCGCTAGCCAATTGCGCCACGGAGACAGTCCTGCTCCACTCTCACCACCATAAGAACATATCTTCAAAGCTATCAGCCCAAAAAAAGCGCCGCACCACCACTGGGTGGGCTCGAACCTCCAACCTTTCGGTAAACAGCCGATCGCGCTAGCCAATTGTGCCACGGAGACAGTCCTGCTCCACTCTCACCACCATCAGAACATATCTTCAAAGCTATCAGCCCAAAGAAAAAAAAGCGCCGCACCACCACCGGGTGGGCAAGCTCCTCCAACTTTCCGGTTAACAGCCGATCACGCTAGCCAATTGCGCCACGGAGACAGTCCTGCTCCATTCTCACCACCGTCAGAACATTTCTTCAGAGCTATCAGCCCAAAGAAAGAAAAGCGCTGAACCACCACCGGGTGGGCTCAAACCTCCAACCTTTCAGTTAACAGCCTATCGCGCTAGCCAATTGTCCCACGGAGACAGTCGTGCTCCACTCTCACCATCGTCAGAACATTTCTTCAGAGCTTTCATCCCAAAGAAAAAAAAGTGCCGCACCACCACCGGTTGGGCTCGAACCTCTGACCTTTCGGTTAACAGCCGATCGCGCTAGCCAATTGCGCCACGAAGACAGTCCTGCTCCACTCTCACCACCATCAGAACATATATTCAAAGCTATTGCCGCAAAGAAAAAAGCAAAACACCACTCCCGGGAGGGCTCGAACCTCCAACTTTCCGGTTAACAGCCGATCACGCTAGCCAATTGCGCCACGGAGACAGTCTTGCTCTACTCTCACAACCATCAGAACATAACTTCAAAGCTATCAGCCCAATGAAAAAAAAAGCGCCGCACCACCACCGGGAGAGCTCGAACCTCCAACTTTTCGGTTAACAGACGATCGCGCTAGCCAATTGCGCCACGCAGACAGTCCTGCTCCACTCTCACCACCGTCAGAACATTTCTTCAGAGCTATCAGCCCAAAAAAAAAGCGCTGCAAAACCACCGGGTGGGCTCGAACCTCCAACCTTACGGTTAACTGCCGATCGCGCTAGCCAATTGCCCCACGGAGACAGTCGTGCTCCACTCTCACCATCGTCAGAACATTTCTTCAGAGCTATCTCCCCAAAGAAAAAAAAGTGCCGCACCACCACCAGTTGGGCTCGAACCTCCAACCTTTCGGTTAACAGCCGATCGCGCTAGCCCATTGCGCCACGGAGACAGTGTTGCTCCACTCTCACCACCATCAGAACATAACTTCAAAGCTATCAGCCCAAAGAAATAAAGCAACACACCACTCCCGGGGGGGCTCGAAACTCCAACATTTCGGTCAACAGCCGATCGCGCAAGCCCATTGCGCCACGGAGACAGTCTTGCTCCCTTCCCACCACCATCAGAACATAACTTCAAAGCTAACAGCCCAAAAAAAGCACCGCACCACCACCGGGTGGGCTCGAACCTCCAACCTTTCGGTTAACAGCCGATCGCGCTAGCCAATTGCGCCACGGAGACAGTCGTGCTCCACTCTCACCACCATCAGAACATATCTTCAAAGCTATCAGCGCAAAGAAAAAAGCAACACACCACTCCCGGGAGGGCTCAAAACTCCAACCTTTCGATTAACAGCCGATCGCGCCAGCCAATTGCGCCAAGGAGACAGTCGTTCTCCACTCTCACCACCATCAGAACATATCTTCAAAGCTATCCGCGCAAAGAAAAAAGCAAAACGCCACTCCCGGGAGGGCTCGAACCTCCAACTTTTCGGTTAACAGCCGATCGCGCTGGCCAATTGCGCCACGGAGACAGTCCTGCTCCACTCTCACCACAATTAGAACATATCTTCAAAGCTATCAGCCCAAAGAAAAAAAAGCGCCGCACCACCACCGGGTGGGCTCGAACCTCCAACCTTTCGGTTAACAGCCGATCGCGCTAGCCAATTGCGCCACGGAGACGGTCCTGCTCCACTCTCACCACCATCAGAACATATCTTCAAAGGTATCAGCCCAAAGAAAAAAAAGCGCCGCAACACCACCGGGTGGGCTCGAACCTCCGACCTTTTCGTTAACAGCCGATCGCTCTAGCAAATTGCACCACGGAGACAGTCCTGCTCCACTCTCACCACCATCAGAACATATCTTCAAAGCTATCAGCCCACAGAAAAAAAAAGCGCCGCACAACCACCGGGTAGGCTCGAACCTCCAACTTTTCGGTTAACAGCCGATCGCGCTAGCCAATTGCGCCACGGAGACAGTCCTGCTCCACTCTCACCACCATAAGAACATATCTTCAAAGCTATCAGCCCAAAAAAAGCGCCGCACCACCACTGGGTGGGCTCGAACCTCCAACCTTTCGGTAAACAGCCGATCGCGCTAGCCAATTGTGCCACGGAGACAGTCCTGCTCCACTCTCACCACCATCAGAACATATCTTCAAAGCTATCAGCCCAAAGAAAAAAAAGCGCCGCACCACCACCGGGTGGGCAAGCTCCTCCAACTTTCCGGTTAACAGCCGATCACGCTAGCCAATTGCGCCACGGAGACAGTCCTGCTCCATTCTCACCACCGTCAGAACATTTCTTCAGAGCTATCAGCCCAAAGAAAGAAAAGCGCTGAACCACCACCGGGTGGGCTCAAACCTCCAACCTTTCAGTTAACAGCCTATCGCGCTAGCCAATTGTCCCACGGAGACAGTCGTGCTCCACTCTCACCATCGTCAGAACATTTCTTCAGAGCTTTCATCCCAAAGAAAAAAAAGTGCCGCACCACCACCGGTTGGGCTCGAACCTCTGACCTTTCGGTTAACAGCCGATCGCGCTAGCCAATTGCGCCACGAAGACAGTCCTGCTCCACTCTCACCACCATCAGAACATATATTCAAAGCTATTGCCGCAAAGAAAAAAGCAAAACGCCACTCCCGGGAGGGCTTGAACCTCCAACTTTTCGGTTAACAGCCGATGGCGCTGGCCAATTGCGCCACGGAGACAGTCCTGCTCCACTCTCACCACAATTAGAACATATCTTCAAAGCTATCAGCCCAAAGAAAAAAAAGCGCCGCACCACCACCGGGTGGGCTCGAACCTCCAACCTTTCGGTTAACAGCCGATCGCGCTAGCCAATTGCGCCACGGAGACGGTCCTGCTCCACTCTCACCACCATCAGAACATATCTTCAAAGGTAT
Source organism: Rhipicephalus microplus (assembly GCF_043290135.1). Classification (NCBI taxonomy): domain Eukaryota; kingdom Metazoa; phylum Arthropoda; class Arachnida; order Ixodida; family Ixodidae; genus Rhipicephalus; species Rhipicephalus microplus. The sequence continues at coordinate 2,108,389 of NW_027464587.1, read as the reverse complement.
CAGCCCAAAGAAAAAAAAGCGCCGCAACGCCACCGGGTGGGCTCGAACCTCCGACCTTTTCGTTAACAGCCGATCGCTCTAGCAAATTGCACCACGGAGACAGTCCTGCTCCACTCTCACCACCATCAGAACATATCTTCAAAGCTATCAGCCCACAGAAAAAAAAAGCGCCGCACAACCACCGGGTAGGCTCGAACCTCCAACTTTTCGGTTAACAGCCGATCGCGCTAACCAATTGCGCCACGGAGACAGTCCTGCTCCACTCTCACCACCATAAGAACATATCTTCAAAGCTATCAGCCCAAAAAAAGCGCCGCACCACCACTGGGTGGGCTCGAACCTCCAACCTTTCGGTAAACAGCCGATCGCGCTAGCCAATTGTGCCACGGAGACAGTCCTGCTCCACTCTCACCACCATCAGAACATATCTTCAAAGCTATCAGCCCAAAGAAAAAAAAGCGCCGCACCACCACCGGGTGGGCAAGCTCCTCCAACTTTCCGGTTAACAGCCGATCACGCTAGCCAATTGCGCCACGGAGACAGTCCTGCTCCATTCTCACCACCGTCAGAACATTTCTTCAGAGCTATCAGCCCAAAGAAAGAAAAGCGCTGAACCACCACCGGGTGGGCTCAAACCTCCAACCTTTCAGTTAACAGCCTATCGCGCTAGCCAATTGTCCCACGGAGACAGTCGTGCTCCACTCTCACCATCGTCAGAACATTTCTTCAGAGCTTTCATCCCAAAGAAAAAAAAGTGCCGCACCACCACCGGTTGGGCTCGAACCTCTGACCTTTCGGTTAACAGCCGATCGCGCTAGCCAATTGCGCCACGAAGACAGTCCTGCTCCACTCTCACCACCATCAGAACATATATTCAAAGCTATTGCCGCAAAGAAAAAAGCAAAACACCACTCCCGGGAGGGCTCGAACCTCCAACTTTCCGGTTAACAGCCGATCACGCTAGCCAATTGCGCCACGGAGACAGTCTTGCTCTACTCTCACAACCATCAGAACATAACTTCAAAGCTATCAGCCCAATGAAAAAAAAAGCGCCGCACCACCACCGGGAGAGCTCGAACCTCCAACTTTTCGGTTAACAGACGATCGCGCTAGCCAATTGCGCCACGCAGACAGTCCTGCTCCACTCTCACCACCGTCAGAACATTTCTTCAGAGCTATCAGCCCAAAAAAAAGCGCTGCAAAACCACCGGGTGGGCTCGAACCTCCAACCTTACGGTTAACTGCCGATCGCGCTAGCCAATTGCCCCACGGAGACAGTCGTGCTCCACTCTCACCATCGTCAGAACATTTCTTCAGAGCTATCTCCCCAAAGAAAAAAAAGTGCCGCACCACCACCAGTTGGGCTCGAACCTCCAACCTTTCGGTTAACAGCCGATCGCGCTAGCCCATTGCGCCACGGAGACAGTCTTGCTCCACTCTCACCACCATCAGAACATAACTTCAAAGCTATCAGCCCAAAGAAATAAAGCAACACACCACTCCCGGGGGGGCTCGAAACTCCAACATTTCGGTCAACAGCCGATCGCGCAAGCCCATTGCGCCACGGAGACAGTCTTGCTCCCTTCCCACCACCATCAGAACATAACTTCAAAGCTAACAGCCCAAAAAAAGCACCGCACCACCACCGGGTGGGCTCGAACCTCCAACCTTTCGGTTAACAGCCGATCGCGCTAGCCAATTGCGCCACGGAGACAGTCGTGCTCCACTCTCACCACCATCAGAACATATCTTCAAAGCTATCAGCGCAAAGAAAAAAGCAACACACCACTCCCGGGAGGGCTCAAAACTCCAACCTTTCGATTAACAGCCGATCGCGCCAGCCAATTGCGCCAAGGAGACAGTCGTTCTCCACTCTCACCACCATCAGAACATATCTTCAAAGCTATCCGCGCAAAGAAAAAAGCAAAACGCCACTCCCGGGAGGGCTCGAACCTCCAACTTTTCGGTTAACAGCCGATCGCGCTGGCCAATTGCGCCACGGAGAAAGTCCTGCTCAACTCTCACCACAATTAGAACATATCTTCAAAGCTATCAGCCCAAAGAAAAAAAAGCGCCGCAGCACCACCGGGTGGGCTCGAACCTCCAACTTTTCGGTTAACAGCCCAACGCGCTAGCCAATTGCGCCACGGGGACCGTCCTGCTCCACTCTCACCACCGTCAGACCATTTCTTCAGAGCTATCACCCCAAAGAAAAAAAGCGCCGCTCCACCACCGGGTGGGCTCGAACCTCCCACCTTTCGGTTAACAGCCGATCGCGCTAGCCAATTGCCCCACGGAGACAGTCGTGCTCCACTCTCACCACCGTCAGGACATTTCTTGAGAGCTATCACCCCAAAAAAAAGCGCCGCACCACCACCGGTTGGGCTCGAACCTCCAACCTTTCGGTTAACAGCCGATCGCGCTAGCCAATAGCGCCACGAAGCCAGTCCTGCTCCACTCTCACCACCATCAGAACATATCTTCAAAGCCATTACCGCAAAGAAAAAAGCAACACACTACTCCCGGGAGGGCTCAAAACTCCAACCTTTCGGTTAACAGCCGATCGCGCTAGCCCATTAAGCCATGGAGGCAGTCTTGCTCCACTCTCACCACCATCAGAACATATCTTCAGAGCTATCATCGCAAAGAATAAAGCAACACACCACTCCCGGGAGGGCTCAAAACTCCAACCTTTCGGTCAACAGCCGATCGCGCTAGCCCATTGTGCCACGGAGACAGTCTTGCTCATCTCTCACCACCATCAGAACATATCATCAAAGCTATAAGCCCAAAGAAAAAAAAGCACCGCACCACCACCGGGTGGGCTCGAACCTCCAACTTTTCGGTTAACAGCCGATGGCGCTGGCCAATTGCGCCACGGAGACAGTCCTGCTCCACTCTCACCACAATTAGAACATATCTTCAAAGCTATCAGCCCAAAGAAAAAAAAAGCGCCGCACCACCACCGGGTGGGCTCGAACCTCCAACCTTTTGGTTAACAGCAGATCGCGCTAGCCAATTGCGCCACGGAGACAATCGTGCTCCACTCTCACCACCATCAGAACATATCTTCAAAGCTATCAGCGCAAAGAAAAAAAAGCGCCGCACCACCACCGGGTGGGCTCGAACCTCCAATTTTTCGGTTAACAGCCGATCGCGCTAGCCAATTGCGCCACGGAGACAGTCCTTCTCCACTCTCACCACCGTCAGAACATTTCTTCAGAGCTATCACCCCAAAGAAAAGAAAAGCGCCGCACCACCACCGGTTGGGCTCGAACCTCCAACCTTTTGGTTAACAGCCGATCGCGCTAGCCCATTGCGCCACGGAGGCAGTCATGCTCCACTCTCACCATCATCAGAACATATCTTCAAAGCTATCAGCGCAAAGAAATAAAGCGCTGCACCACCACCGCGTGGGCTCGAACCTCCAACTTTTCGGTTAACAGCCGATCGCGCTAGCCCAGTGCGCCACGGAGACAGTCTTGCTCCACTCTCACCACCATCAGAACATATCTTCAAAGCTATCATCGGAAAGAAAAAAGCAACACACCACTCCCGGGAGGGCTCGAAACTCCAACCTTTCGGTCAACAGCCGATCGCGCTAGCCCATTGCGCCACGGAGACAGTCTTGCTCATCTCTCACCACCATCAGATCATATCATCAAAGCTATCAGCCCAAAAAAAAAGCACCGCACCACCACCGGGTGGGCTCGAACCTCCAACTTTCCGGTTAACAGCCGATCACGCTAGCCAATTGCGCCACGGAGACAGTCCTGCTCCACTCTCACCACCATCAGAACATATCTTCAAAGGTATCAGCCCAAAGAAAAAAAAGCGCCGCACCACCACTGGGTGGGCTCGAACCTTCGACTTTTCGGTTAACAGCCGATCGCGCTAGCCAATTGCGCCACGGAGACAGTCCTGCTCCACTCTCACCACCATCACAACATATCTTCAAAGCTATCAGCCCAAAGAAAAAAAAACCACCGCACCACCACCGGGTGGGCTCGAACCTCCAAGCTTTCGGTTAACAGCCAATCGCGCTAGCCAATTGCGCCACAGAGACAGTCCTGCTCCACTCTCACCACCATCAGAACATATCTTCAAAGCTATCAGCACAAAGAAAAAAAGCGCCGCACCACCACCGGGTGGGCTCGAACCTCCAACCTTTCGGTTAACAGCCGATCGCGCTAGCCAACTGCGCCACGGAGACAGTCGTGCTCCACTCTCACCACCATCAGAACATATCTTCAAAGCTATCAGCCCAAAGAAAAAAAAGCGCCGCACCACCGCCGGGTGGGCTCGAAACTCCAACCTTTCGGTTAACAGCCGATCGCGCTAGCCAATTGCGCCACGGAGACAGTCGTGCTCCACTCCCACCACCATCATAACATATCTTCAAAGCTATCAGCCCAAAGAAAAAAAAGCGCCGCACCACTGCCGGGTGGGCTCGAACCTCCAACTTTCCGGTTAACAGCCGATCACGCTAGCCAATTGCGCCACGGAGACAGTCCTGCTTCACTCTCACCACCATCAGGAAATATCTTCAAAGCTATCAGCCCACAGAAAAAAAAGCGCCGCACAACCACCGGGTAGGCTCGAACCTCCATCTTTTCGGTTAACAGCCGATCGCGCTAGCCAATTGCGCCACGGAGACAGACCTGCTCCACTCTCACCACCATAAGAACATATCATCAAAACTATCAGCCCGAAGAAAAAAAAGTGCCGCACCACCACTGGGTGGGCTTGAACCTCCGACCTTTTGGTTAACAGCCGATCGCGCTAGCCAATTGCGCCACGGAGACAGTCCTTCTCCACTCTCACCACCATAAGAATATATCTTCAAAGCTATCAGCCCAAAAAAAGCGCCGCACCACCACCGGGTGGGCTCGAACCTCCAACCTTTCGGTTAACAGCCGATCACGCTAGTCAATTGCCCCACGAAGACAGTCGTGCTCCACTCTCACCACCGTCAGAACATTTCTTCAGAGCTATCACTCCAAAGAAAAGAAAAGCGCCGCACCACCACCGGTTGGGCTCGAACCTCCAACCTTTCGGTTAACAGCCGATCGCGCTAGCCCATTGCGCCACAGAGGCAGTCACGCTCCACTCTCACCATCATCAGAACATATCTTCAAATCTATCAGCGCAAAGAAAAAAAGCGCTGCACCACCACCGCGTGGGCTCGAATCTCCAACCTTTCGGTTAACAGCCCATCGCGCTTGCCCAGTGCGCCACGGAGACAGTCTTGCTCCACTCTCACCATCATCAGAACATATCTTCAAAGCTATCAGCGCAAATAAAAAAGCAACACACCACTCCCGGGAGGGCTCGAAACTCCAACCTTTCGGTCAACAGCTGATCGCGCTAGCCCATCGCGCCACGGAGACAGTCCTGCTCCACTCTCACCACCATCAGAACATATCTTCAAAGCTATCAGCACAAAGAAAAAAAAGCGCCACACCATCACCGGGTGGGCTCGAACCTCCAACCTTTCGGTTAACAGCCGATCGCGCTAGCCAACTGCGCCACGGAGACAGTCATTCTCCACTCTCACCACCTTCTGAACATATCTTCAAAGCTATCAGCGCAAAGAAAAAAGCAACACACCACTCCCGGGAGGGATCGAAACTCCAATCTTTCGGTTAACAGCCGATCGCGCTAGCCAATTGCGCCACGGAGACAGTCCTGCTCTACTCTCACCACCATCAGAACATATCTTCAAAGCTATCAGCACAAAGAAAAAAAGCGCCGCACCACCACCGGGTGGGCTCGAACCTCCAACCTTTCGGTTAACAGCCGATCGCGCTAGCCAACTGCGCCACGGAGACAGTCGTGCTCCACTCTCACCACCATCAGAACATATCTTCAAAGCTATCAGCCCAAAGAAAAAAAAGCGCCGCACCACCGCCGGGTGGGCTCGAAACTCCAACCTTTCGGCTAACAGCCGATCGCGCTAGCCAATTGCGCCACGGAGACAGTCGTGCTCCACTCTCACCACCATCAGAACATATCTTCAAAGCTATCAGCCCAAAGAAAAAAAAGCGCCGCACCACCGCCGGGTGGGCTCGAACCTCCAACTTTCCGGTTAACAGCCGATCACGCTAGCCAATTGCGCCACGGAGACAGTCCTGCTTCACTCTCACCACCATCAGAACATATCTTCAAAGCTATCAGCCCACAGAAAAAAAAGCGCCGCGCAACCACCGGGTAGGCTCGAACCTCCATCTTTTCGGTTAACAGCCGATCGCGCTAGCCAATTGCGCCACGGAGACAGACCTGCTCCACTCTCACCACCATAAGAACATATCATCAGAGCTATCAGCCCGAAGAAAAAAAAGCGCCGCACCACCACTGGGTGGGCTTGAACCTCCGACCTTTTGGTTAACAGCCAATCGCCCTAGCCAATTGCGCCACGGAGACAGTCCTGCTCCACTCTCACCACCATCAGAACATTTCTTCAGAGCTATCAGCCCAAAAAAAGCGCTGCACCACCACCGGGTGGGCTCGAACCTCCAACCTTTCAGTTAACAGCCGATCGCGCTAGCCAATTGCCCCACGGAGACAGTCGTGCTCCACTCTCACCATCGTCAGAACATTTCTTCAGAGCTATCACCCCAAAGAAAAAAAAGCGCCGCACCACCACCGGTTGGGCTCGAACCTTTGACCTTTCGGTTAACAGCCGATCGCGCTAGCCAATTGCGCCACGAAGACAGTCCTGCTCCACTTTCACCACCATCAGAACAAATCTTCAAAGCTATTACCGCAAAGAAAAAAGCAAAACACCACTCCCGGGAGGGCTCGAACCTCCAACTTTCCGGTTAATAGCCGATCACGCTAGCCAATTGCGCCACGGAGACAGTCTTGCTCTACTCTCACAACCATCAGAACATAACTTCAAAGCTATCAGCCCACAGAAGAAAAAGCGCCGCACCACCACCGGGAGAGCTCGAACCTCCAACTTTTCGGTTAACAGCCGATTGCGCTAGCCAATTGCGCCACGCAGACTGTCCTGCTGCACTCTCACCACCGTCAGAACATTTCTTCAGAGCTATCAGCCCAAAGAAAAAAAAGCGCTGCACCACCACCGGGTGGGCTCGGACCTCCAACCTTTCGGTTAACAGCAGATCGCGCTAGCCAATTGCGCCACGGAGACAATCGTGCTCCACTCTAACCACCATCAGAACATATCTTCAAAGCTATCAGCGCAAAGAAAAAAAAGCGCCGCACCACCACCGGGTGGGCTCGAACCTCCAACTTTTCGGTTAACAGCCGATCGCGCTAGCCAATTGCGCCACGGAGACAGTCCTTCTCCACTCTCACCACCATAAGAATATATCTTCAAAGCTATCAGCCCAAAAAAAGCGCCGCACCACCACCGGGTGGGCTCGAACCTCCAACCTTACGGTTAACAGCCGATCACGCTAGTCAATTGCCCCACGAAGACAGTCGTGCTCCACTCTCACCACCGTCAGAACATTTCTTCAGAGCTATCACCCCAAAGAAAAGAAAAGCGCCGCACCACCACCGGTTGGGCTCGAACCTCCAACCTTTCGGTTAACAGCCGATCGCGCTAGCCCATTGCGCCACAGAGGCAGTCACGCTCCACTCTCACCATCATCAGAACATATCTTCAAATCTATCAGCGCAAAGAAAAAAAGCGCTGCACCACCACCGCGTGGGCTCGAATCTCCAACCTTTCGGTTAACAGCCCATCGCGCTTGCCCAGTGCGCCACGGAGACAGTCTTGCTCCACTCTCACCACCATCAGAACATATCTTCAAAGCTATCAGCGCAAAGAAAAAAGCAACACACCACTCCCGGGAGGGCTCGAAACTCCAACCTTTCGGTCAACAGCTGATCGCGCTAGCCCATCGCGCCACGGAGACAGTCCTGCTCCACTCTCACCACCATCAGAACATATCTTCAAAGCTATCAGCACAAAGAAAAAAAAGCGCCACACCATCACCGGGTGGGCTCGAACCTGCAACCTTTCGGTTAACAGCCGTTCGCGCTAGCCAACTGCGCCACGAAGACAGTCATTCTCCACTCTCACCACCTTCTGAACATATCTTCAAAGCTATCAGCGCAAAAAAAAGCAACACACCACTCCCGGGAGGGATCGAAACTCCAATCTTTCGGTTAACAGCCGATCGCGCTAGCCAATTGCGCCACGGAGACAGTCCTGCTCTACTCTCACCACCATCAGAACATATCTTCAAAGCTATCAGCCCAAAGAAAAAAAGCGCCGCACCACCGCCGGGTGGGCTCGAAACTCCTACCTTTCGGTTAACAGCCGATCGCGCTAGCCAATGGCGCCACGGAGACAGTCCTGCTTCACTCTCACCACCATCAGAACATATTGCCACCTCTTTCTAGTAGTGGGTCGTATGCCAAGGTGAAGGCCCACACCTCAGAAAAGAAAGAAGTGCACGTGGGCCCTCGCTCTGGCAAACAAGCCCAACCGACGCGCTTGGTTAGAGCCCTGTTGCTCAGACGTCAGTAAATCTTGTCGACACCCCCTGGAGTGACTTGACAACTGGTGGAGGTGCTGGGTAGGCCCCTCACGGATGTTGCAGACCCCTCCTGGAAGCGGCACCACAAGCCCAGTTCGAGTCAACACTCCCGTTCATCGGACAAGCCGCAGGATCAGGGGATTGCCTCCCGAAGCTGACCCTATAGTCCACACCAGTATGATGAGCACGTCCGTTCAAACCACTCTAACAGGTACGGAAAACCCCCCGGTGACTCGGTACACCCTCGAAAGTCCGCAGGTTCCGACACCGTTTCATGGCACCGAGCTAGAAGACGTCGAGGACTGGTTGGTCGACTTCGAGCGCGTGGCTGCTTTGAACGACTGGAACGACGCGGCCAAACTACGACGTGTGTACTTCTATTTAGAGGATGGAGCACGTACCTGGTACATGAATCACGAGGAACAGATGACATCGTGGCCCGAATTCCGCCGCCGGCTGTTGGATACTTACAGAAGTGCTGATCGCCACGAACGAGCGGAACGAGCGATCCAGGCCCGCATCCAGATGCCCAATGAAACTGTCATGACCTATGTTGAAGATATGACGCGCCTGTTCCGACGAGCCGATCAGAGTATGACAGAAGAAAAGAAGGTGCGTCACCTGATGCGGGGAGTTAAAGAGCAGCTTTTCGCTGGTCTTGTACGGAGCCCTCCGAACACGGTCGCCGAGTTTTTGTCTGAAGCTGTCGCGATGGAAAAGATGCTTCAGCATCGATCCACCCTGTATGAGCGGCAAGTGAACACGTCCACTGCTCAAGTTCTAACGAATATTGGGAGCAACACCGAGTGTCTGCGCAACCTTATCCGCTCCATAGTACGCGAGGAGCTGCAAAAGGCTGCCACACCACCACTACCTACGGTGAGTTCCATTGCAAGCATCGTCAAGGACGAGCTGCATGATGCCCTTCGTGACCCTGTGAGTCTGAATAACGCCACACCCGCCCCGGCTGACTACAACCGTCCGACCTATGCAGAAGCCTTGAAACGCCCAGCTTCCTCTTTCCCGCTGTTTGTTCAGGCACCTCGTACGGTTTCACTTCAGTCGGCGCAGCCTCTACGGTACTACTAGAACACATGCACACCGCCACCCCTCGTTTACGCCAGCCCTGTGCATCTTGCGGAACAACCAGCACACTACCTTGACGACAGACGTGCTTCGCCTCGGAAATCTGATGTTTGGCGCACTCCTGATCGCCGACCTTTGTGCTTCCACTGCGGTGAAGCGGACCATTTGTACCGCCAGTGTCCATACCGGCGCCTCGAGCTGCGCGGATTTTCAGTATATTCAGCGCCTCCTCGGTATGGCCAGCGACCCCGGGACATCGAGGACTACCTGGCTCAACAGCGCATGCCACCGCCTTCTGGACGGCAGTCGCGCTCACCGTCGCCAAGGCGCTTTTCATCTTCGCCACAGCGCCATGCTGGCGCACGGTTCTCCAGTCCCCGCCGGGAAAACTAACGCAAGCGACCCTTGGAGGCGAGGTCGCTGGCAGTCGACGTGCTGAAAACCTCCGATCGACGCTAACAGTAAAGGGTGTAGATTCGACTGAGCGATATGTGCGGCTTTCTCTGGATATACCGGTGCTGATAGATGGCTATGCAGTAGGTGCTTTAGTTGATACCGGGCTGACTATTCGATACTAAGCGGGAAAATGACCAGACAACTGAAGAAGGTAATCACGCCTTGGCATGGCTCCGTGATTCGAACGGCTGGTGGCCACACCGTCTCTCCGCTTGGAACCTGCACGAGTAGAGTTCGGGTCTGCGGTTATATTTTTGTAGGAAGTTTCCTTGTGCTCCGTGAATGTTCACGCGACGTTATCCTTGGTGTTGACTTCCTGCACGAATATGGAGCTGTCATTGATGTTCAAGAGAATCGCATCACCTTCTCAGCCGACCGAGCAATGGACAAGCAGGACGACCAACAACGTACCGACGTTCTTCGTGTTTCTGCTGAAAGTATAACGCTTCCTCCAAGAGCCAGTGTTATTGTCGACGTCACATGCTGTGGATTGCGAAATGGTGAAGCGATTGCAGAAAGTAATTTTGAACACCTGCTGACTCAAGGTGTTTGTGTGGCTAGGAGTATCATACAGCTACGTGATGGCCGATTTCAACTGCTCGTTACAATTTTCAGCAACGAACACCGACACCTTTTCCGTGGCACTTCGTTAGCGTTTGCAGATGAATTAGGAACCATTCCCATCTGCTTCTCGTCGGAAGCAGTGGAGGCCGCCGATACGTCTCTAAACAATATCGATATTAATTCTAACCTCACACCAGAAAACCAGACAGCACTGCGGAAACTCTTGCTTGAATTCAAGTCATGCTTCGCTGCTTCCTCTAAGGTGCGCCAGACTTCGATCACTAGGCACAGAATCATCACTTACGACGACGCCCGCCCAGTACACCAACAGCCTTACCGTGTGTCAGCGAAGGAACGAGAAGCCATTCGTACGCAAGTTCGAGAAATGCTTGACGACGGCATCATCGAGCCTTCCAACAGTGCGTGGTCCTCTCCGGTCCTCCTAGTCAAGAAGAAAGACGGAACGCTACGTTTTTGCGTCGATTACCGGAAGCTGAACAGCGTGACTAAAAAGGACGTGTACCCGCTGCCACGCATCGACGACTCGTTAGACAGATTACGCCACGCCCACTATTTTTCCTCTTTGGATTTAAAAAGCGGGTACTGGCAGATTGAGGTTGACGAGCGAGACCGCGAGAAAACGGCATTTGTGACCCCTGATGGCCTGTATGAATTTCGAGTCCTTCCTTTTGGTTTGTGCTCAGCGCCCGCAACCTTCCAGCGAATGATGGACACTGTGCTTACTGGTCTGAAGTGGCAAACTTGTCTCGTATACCTTGATGATGTTGTCGTTTTTTCTGAAACCTTCCAGCAACACCTTCACCGCCTCAGGAGTGTGCTACAGGCTATTCAATCAGCAGATCTTACACTCAAACCGCAGAAGTGTCACTTTGGTTATGAAGAGCTCAAATTCCTTGGCCATGTAGTCAATGCGAATGGAGTACGACCCGACCCCGACAGACTTGCCGCTGTAGCCGCGTTTCCGCATCCTACAGACAAAAAGACTGTTCGGCGCTTTCTGGGTTTGTGCGCCTACTATCGACTATTTATTAGAGGGTTTTCGAAGATAGCGGTACCCTTGACTCGCCTTACACGCGACGACACACCGTTTGTATGGGCTACCGAACAACAGGCTGCTTTTGCCGAGCTACGACAGCGGATGCAGTCAGCCCCTGTTCTTGCGCATTTTGACGAAGATGCTGAAACAGAGGTGCACACTGACGCCAGTAACATCGGCCTCGGCGCAGTGCCCGTCCAGCATCAACACGGCAAAGAAAGAGTCATAGCCTATGCCAGCCGCTCACTGTCCCGTACCGAGGTGAATTACACGACCACAGAGAAAGAGTGTCTCGCAGTAGTGTGGGCGATCACCAAGTTTCGCCCGTACCTCTATGGTCGTCCATTTAAAGTGATGACGGACCACCATGCCCTCTGCTGGTTGGTAAACATTCGTGATCCCTCTGGACGACTGGCCCGATGGAGCTTGCGTCTACAGGAATTTGATGTTACCATCGCATATAAGTCTGGACGGAAGCATGAAGACGCTGATACGCTGTCACGTGCACCCATACCTTTAGTCAATCAAGAAGAAGAGGACGATGACGGTTTCCTGGGCGCCCTTAGCTCATCTGACTTGAGCAGACGCCAGCGAGAGGATGAAGAGATTCGACCGCTCATCGACTATCTGGAGGGTCATAGCGCCGTTATACCTCGCCATCTATCTCGCGTCGTGACATCTTTCTGCCTCCGAGATAATGTCCTGTACAAAAAAAAACGCCCGTCCTACGAGCCGCGCTTACCTCCTCGTCGTTCCGAAGGACATGCGGGATGAAGTCCTCTCTGCGTGTCATGACGAGCCCACATCTGGTCATCTAGGTTACTCGCGAACGCTCGCCAGAGTAAGTGAGGCGTACTACTGGCCCGGACTTTCTGCAAGCGTGAAGCAGTACGTTAAAAGCTGTCGCGAATGCCAGCGTCGAAAGTCGCCACCAAGCAAGCCGGCTGGATTACTTCAGCCAATTGATCCACCCCACAAGCCATTTGACCAAGTTGGCATGGACATTCTCGGCCCATTTCCTTTATCGTCTGACGGCAACAAATGGGTCATTGTTGCAACTGACTATTTGACCCGCTATGCTGAGACACAGGCGATACCACGAGCCACGGCTTCTGAGGTAGCACAGTTCTTCATGTGCCACATTGTTCTGCGCCACGGTGCTCCATCTACAGTGATAACCGACCGAGGAACAGCGTTCACTGCACAACTTATTGATGAAGTTTTTCGACTAAGTAACACTAGGCATCGAACGACGACTGCTTACCATCCGCAGAGCAATGGCTTAACCGAGCGACTAAATAAGACAGTCACAAACATGATCTCCATGTACATCGACGTCCAACACATGGGATCGCATTTTGCCTTATGTGACGTTCGCTTATAACACCGCCGTTCAAGAAACAACCCAATTTAGACCGTTTCGCCTTCTCTACGGCCGCGAAGTTCAGACGATGCTGGATGCGATGCTTCCTTGTGAAGGCGCCGATCAATTAACAACTGACGCAGAAGAATTTGCAGAGCGTGCCGAGGAAACTCGCCAGCTCGCCCGGCTACACATTGGTCAGCAGCAACAGGTTGATGCACGACGTTACAATATGCGTCACAATGACGTATCTTACAGACCGGGAGACCAAGTTTGGATTTGGACCCCTGTTCGACGCCGTGGCCTCTCCGAAAAGTTGCTCAGCAGATACTTCGGTCCGTATAAAGTATTACGCCGCGTGAGCGACGTAAACTACGAAGCGGTTCCGGACGCTACGTCGTCACGATGGGTACAACGAAAACAACCGACCTCTGACATAGTTCACGTGGTGCGCATGAAGCCCTATTTTGCGCGTTCCTAAAAGACCACTTTTCCTGTGTTTTTTTTTATTTGTGCTCCGACGATTGCCTTATCATTGGTGAACTTATCGCGTCTAACATTTCATTATTGGTGCCCTTTTTCATTGTTTAAACTACTTTGTTTTGGTTTTTTTTTCAATAACTTTGCAGCATCGGGACGATGCTCTTTTTTGTTGTTGAGGGGGAATATTGCCACCTCTTTCTAGTAGTGGGTCGTATGGCAAGGTGAAGGCCCAAACCTCAGAGAAGAAAGAAGTGCACGTGGGCCCTCGCTCTGGCAAACAAGCCCAACCGACGCGCTTGGTTAGAGCCCTGTTGCTCAGACGTCAGTAAATCTTGTCGACACCCCCTGGAGTGACGTGACAATATCTTCAAAGCTATCAGCCCAAAGAAAAAAAAGCGCCCTACCACCACCGGGTGGGCTCGAACCTCCGACTTTTTGGTTAACACCGATCGCGCTCGCCAATTGCGCCATGAAGACAGTCCTGCTCCACTCTCACCACCATCAGAACATATCTTCAAAGCTATCAGCCCAAAGAAAAAAAGCACCGCACCACCACCGGGTGGGCTCGAACCTCCAACTTTTCAGTTAACAGCCGATCACGCTAGCCAATTGCGCCACGGAGACAGTCCTGCTCCCCTCTCACCCCCATCAGAACATATCTTCAAAGCTATCAGCCCACAGAAAAAAAAAGCGCCGCACAATCACCGGGTAGGCTCGAACCTCCGATTTTTCGGTTAACAGCCGATCGCGCTAGCCAATTGCGTCACGGAGACAGTCCTGCTCCACTCTCACCACCATAAGAACATATCTTCAAAGCTATCAGCCCAAAGAAAAAAAAGCGCCGCACCACCACTGGGTGGGCTCGAACCTCCGACCTTTTGGTTAACAGCCGATCGCGCTAGCCAATTGCGCCACGGAGACAATCCTGCTACACTCTCACCACCATCAGAACATATCTTCAAAGCTATCAGCCCAAATTAAAAAAAGCGTGGCACCAACACCGGGTGGGCTCGAACCTCCAACTTTCCGGTTAACAGCCGATCGCGCTAGCCAATTGCGCCACGGAGACAGTCTTGCTCCCCTCTCACCACCATCAGGACAGTGGGCACGGCGAGACGACAGCGACCATGTTGCTGACCACGAAGTTCTTCTTCGTTGTACAGGTTTCGCTGCTGACGGTCACAGGATTACCGAGCACGAATGACACGTGCGCGCCGCCGGTTGACACCATCTACCTTTCCGTGGCAGATCTGCATGTGCGGACGCCGATACTGACCTTCTGTATGGACGCTCCGACGCAGCGACAGTTGCGCATGTCCGTGACATCAGCGACCGAGGCTATAAAGCATCCACTGCAGCATTTCTTCGACAGTGGGGACGGCGAGACGACAGCGACCATGTTGCTGACCACGAAGTTCTTCTTCGTTGTACAGGTTTCGCTGCTGACGGTCACAGGATTACCGAGCACGAATGACACGTGCGCGCCGCCGGTTGACACCATCTACCTTTCCGTGGCAGATCTGCATGTGCGGACGCCGATACTGACCTTCTGTATGGACGCTCCGACGCAGCGACAGTTGCGCATGTCCGTGACATCAGCGACCGAGGCTATAAAGCATCCACTGCAGCATTTCTTCGACAGTGGGCACGGCGAGACGACAGCGACCATGCTGCTGACCACGAAGTTCTTCTTCGTTGTACAGGTTAGCTACTCTGCTTCCAACATAAAAACTAGTGATGAAGTCATGTTAGTAGTTGTGCCGTGCCCAAGCACCTGTTTAAGTATTGCATATGAGTGCTATTGTGCATGCAAAATGTTACTCTGTGGTGACGTTGAGACAAACCCAGGACCCACGAACGCTGATTTATTACACAGTATTCTTCAGGGCCAAGCAGATATGAAGGCTGAAATACTGCTCTTAAAATCGATGAACGAACAAATGATGTGCGACATGGACTTGCGATTTCAAGCAATTGAAGCCAAACTACAGGAATTTAAAGATAAATCACCGGAAGTTGCAGCTCTTGAATCCACTGCAGCTTCCTTTAAAACTGTGCTGTCATGGCAGAGCTCTAAGTTAACTGATCTCGAAGACCGAAGCCGTCGGGCAAACCTTATCATTCATGGTGTTCTCGAAAACACAAATGAAAATGACACCTGTCTTCGAACTGCTGTTGTAACCGATATATTTGAGAAAACATTGGGAGTAAAATGCAAGTCCATAGCCCGCATTCACCGTCTTGGCCGCCAAGGTAGTCGTAGGCCTGTCATAGCTTACTTTCAAGATTATCAGGAGAAACAAGAAGTCTTAAAAAATTCAAATAAATTAAAGGGCTCCAATATTTATGTGCAAAATGATTATAGCCAGTGCACGCTGCGCAAGCGCCGCCTGCTTTGGGAAAGTGCAAAAGCTGAACGCGACAGCAGGAAACGGGTTACACTTATTCACGACAAAATCAAAATTGATGGCAAACTTTTTGTCTGGGATGAAGCCAAAAATGTGCGTGTAGCCCTTAACCCGCAAGCTACAGGTTCTGATTGACCCGCTCGACAGTGTGCGTCCAAAAGTTTGAGAGTGCTTAACGTAAACGCGCGAAGCCTATCAAATAAAGTTGACAAGCTCGAGTACCTTCTACTCACCTACGACCCTCACATTACAATAATCACAGAAACCTGGCTGCACGAAGGTATAAATGATTCAGTACTAATTCCTCCGAGATATCAAATCTTCAGACGTGACCGGCCATCAAGAGGTGGTGGTGTAGCAATAGTCCTCAAAGATTGTATTAGTGCTCGGCCCCTTCAACAAATTCATGAGCACGAAAGTTTATTCCTTAAGGTAAGCTGCTGGGGCCATTACTTCACCGTATGTGCCATCTACAGACCACCCTCTTCAACACACGAATATCTGTCTAGACTATATGACCACATGTTCACGTTTAAAAATGATCGTCTGATTCTCGCAGGTGATTTTAACTTGCCCAATGTTGACTGGCACGTTCCATACTCTGGCTCTGATGTAACAACGTTAAACCCTCTCGCTGACATTGCCTTGATGTGCGATCTTGTGCAGATTGTTAATGAGTGCACCAGAGAGGCTGGAAACACCCGTTCTACACTCGACCTAGTCTTTTTAAATTCCAATGTATGCAAATACACGGTCTCTATTGAAGATGGCATTTCCGACCATAAAGCAGTATTTTTATCCTTCGGTATTGGTGAAAACAAAGCACACCGACAAGAGACCAGACATGTCATTAAGGATTACTCGAAGGCGGATGACCAAGCCATTTTGGATTATCTGTGGTTCTTATGTGATAATCTTTCTGATGATGTGTTGATAGCCTGGAACCAAATAAAAACTGCGATACATTACTGCACTGATAAGTTTGTGCCAAGCAAACGGGTTAGGAAAAACCGCAATAACCCATGGATAACTAGAGATATTATACATTTGCACCGCAAGCTAAAACGAGCTAGAAAAAAGAAAACAATACCCTGCAGACTTATCTCGTTGAAGGCCCAGCTTGCAACTCGGCTAAGCGAAGCTAAGGCAAGATACTTCAACCACTCGCTTCCTAACTTTTTGAAAACTAACCCGGATAGATTCTGGCGGTACTTGAGCGATGCGCACAAAACACCAACCGAGATATCAGTAAATGGTTGTATTGTTAACGATCCAGTCAAAATTGCTAACCAATTTAATCAGTATTTTCACTCAGTATTCACTCAGGGAGATCATGCTGACACAAACATTATTTCTCTGTCTACTATATCTGCCGATTTCATAACTGTCGAAGGTGTCCTTTCACTGTTACTGAATGTTAAGACTAAATCTTCCGATGGTCCCGACGGCATACCTAATGCATTTTTGCAACGTTACGCCGAACCTATCGCGCATGTCTTCACCCATATTTTTCGTCTTTCGCTTCATAATTCAATTCTTCCCGATGATTGGCGAACGGCACGTGTTATTCCCGTATTTAAAAAAGGTGATCGCCTAAATGTTGAAAACTACCGGCCAATTTCATTAACTTCCTGTCCTTGTAAACTTCTTGAGCATATCATCGCGCATTACATAATGTCATTTCTTGAAGAAAACAGTATTTTGACTCCTTTCCAGCATGGTTTTAGGAAGGGCCTCTCGACTAACACTCAACTTGTCACCACAATTCACGACTTCGCTATGGCAATTGATAAGGGCGACCAAATAGACGCCATCTTCTTAGATTTTAGAAAAGCTTTCGACTGTGTTTGCCACAGTAAATTACTCACCAAACTTTGAAACATTGGCCTACCCATTACTGTAATTAATTGGATCCGCTCCTACCTTACCAGCCGCAAACAGTTTGTCCAGGTCGAGGGCTGCTGCTCTGGGGTTCTACCTGTAACCTCGGGAGTTCCACAAGGCAGTGTCCGTGGCCCTGTCTTGTTTCTCATCTTTATCAATGACATCGTTTCATCAGTTGACACCTCCGCCATAAGCTTAAAGCTTTTTGCAGATGACTGCATTCTTTACAAGCCAATTAAAAGTGAAAGAGACCAAGAGTGCTTGCAGAACAACCTAAATTCTCTCTCCGATTGGTGCCACGCCTGGTCGATGGAGTTAAACATTAGTAAATCGGTCTATATGCGTATCTCAAATAAAATTACCCCTTTTGCATCACGCTACACCTTAAATAATAATCCGTTGATCGAAGTGAGCAATTTTAAATACTTGGGAGTCAATATTACCAATCGACTGTCGTGGAGTAACCACATTGACGACGCTTGTTCCTCCGCCTCTAGAAAACTAGGGTTTCTTAGACACAAACTAAAAAACGCGCCAACTCAGATCAAACTTCTTGCATATAATACATTTATTCGACCCCGTCTAGAGTACGCATGCGTAGCCTGGGACCCGTACTTTAAAAAGGACGTTTATAAACTTGAAATGGTCCAGAGGAGAGCGGTAAGATTCATCTATAATGCCTATCACAATCTTGATTCTCCTTCATCACTTATGACTACTAACAACATTCCGCTCTTGAAACAGCGTAGAACTATCGCCAGACTCAAGTTTCTTTTCCTGCTTCGTAATCATCAGTTTAATATTGATCCCAGTAAATACATCTCTCCCTCTTCTTCCAGGAAAACCAGGCATGCTCACAATCATGATCTGACACCTTACTTTGCACGTACTAACCTTTTCAAACATTCCTTCTTTCCTAGAACCATTAGCGAATGGAATGCACTGCCTTCAAATGTTTTTCCTGAACGTGGCATTCCCGACTTTGAAAACTACATGCATCTTTTGTGTAATCAACACTGTTGATATTTCAATGCTAGATTAGCTCATCTTATTATTTCAACTGTGTAGCTTTACTTTTTGTGCTTGAAACTGTTTCTAGAAGTTTGTTCGCTTTTTTTCTAGATATGTATAACTAAGCATCCTATTTAGTATGACTTGTTTTTCAGTAGCTTTGTGTATTCTAACTTCCTGTATAACTTGTTCGCTTTTTTCGCTATGCTCCCTTTTTGTGCCCCTCCTGCTTGGTCTACGGACTGCAGTATGTAATAAATAAATAAATAAAATATCTTCAAAGCTATCATCGGAAAGAAAAAATCAACACACCACTCCCGGGAGGGCTCGAAACTCCAACCTTTCGGTCAACAGCCGATCGCGCTAGCCCATTGCGCCACGGAGACAGTCTTGCTCATCTCTCACCCCCATCAGATCATATCATCAAAGCTATCAGCCCAAAGAAAAAAAAGCACCGCACCACCACCGTGTGGGCTCGAACCTCCAACTTTCCGGTTAACAGCCGATCACGCTAGCCAATTGCGCCACGGAGACAGTTCTGCTCCACTCTCACCACCATCAGAACATATCTTCAAAGCTATCAGGCCAAAGAAAAAAAAGCGCTGCACCACCACCAGGTGGGCTCGAACCTCCAACCTTTCGGTCAACAGCCGATCGCGCTAGCCCATTGCGCCACGGAGACAGTCTTGCTCCCTTCTCACCACCATCAGATCATATCTTCAAAGCTATTACCGCAAAGAAAAAAGCAACACACCACTCCCGGGAGGCCTCAAAACTCCAACCTTTCGGTTTACAGCCGATCGCGCTAGCCCATTGCGCCACGGAGACAGTCTTGCTCCACTCTCACCACCATCAGACCATATCTTCAAAGCTATCAGCGCAAAGAAAAAAAGCGCTGCACCACCACCGAGTGGGCTCGAACCTCCAACCTTTCGGTTAACAGCCGATCGCGCTAGCCCATTGCGCCACGGAGACAGTCTTGCTCCACTATCACCACCATCAGAACATATCTTCAAAGCTATCAGCGCAAAAAAAGCAACACACCACTCCCGGGAGGGCTCGAAACTCCAACCTTTCGGTTAACAGCCGATCGCGCTAGCCAATTGCGCCAAGGAGACAGTCGTGCTCCACTCTCACCACCATCAGAACGTATCTTCAAAGCTATCCGCGCAAAGAAAAAAGCAAAACACCACTCCCGGGAGGGCTCGAACCTCCAACTTTTCGGTTAACAGCCGATCGCGCTGGCCAATTGCGCCACGGAGAAAGTCCTACTCAACTCTCACCACAATTAGAACATATCTTCAAAGCTATCAGCCCAAAGAAAAAAAAGCGCCGCACCACCACCGGGTGGGCTCGAACCTCCAACTTTTCGGTTAACAGCCGATCGCGCTAGCCAATTGCGCCACGGGGACCGTCCTGCTCCACTCTCACCACCGTCAGACCATTTCTTCAGAGCTATCACCCCAAAGAAAAAAGCAACACACCACTCCCGGGAGGGCTCAAAACTCCAACCTTTCGGTTAACAGCCGATCGCGCTAGCCCAATGCGCCACGGAGACAGTCTTGCTCCACTCTCACCACCATCAAAACATATCTTCAAAGCTATCATCGCAAAGGAAAAAGCAACACACCACTCCCGGGAGGGCTCAAAACTCCAACCTTTCGGTCAACAGCCAATCGCGCAAGCCCATTGCGCCACGGAGACAGTCTTGCTCATCTCTCACCACCATCAGAACATATCATCAAAGCTATCAGCCCAAAGAAAAAAAGCACCGCACCACCACCGGGTGTTCTCGAACCTCCAACTTTTCGGTTAACAGCAGATCGCGCTAGCCAATTGCGCCACGGAGACAATCGTGCTCCACTCTCACCACCATCAGAACATATCTTCAAAGCTATCAGCGCAAAGAAAAAAAAGCGCCGCACCACCACCGGGTGGGCTCGAACCTCCAACCTTTCGGTTAACAGCCGATCGCGCAAGCCAATTTCGCCATAGAGACAGTCCTGCTCCACTCTCACCACCATCAGAACATATCTTCAAAGCTATCAGCCCAAAGAAAAAAAAGCACCGCACCACCACCGGGTGGGCTCGAACCTCCAACTTTTCGGTTAACAGCCGATCACGTTAGCCAATTGCGCCACGGAGACAGTCCTGCTCCACTCTCACCACCATCAGAACATATCTTCAAAGCTATCAGCCCACAGAAAAAAAAGCGCCGCACAACCACCGGGTAGGCTCGAACCTCCGACTTTTCGGTTAACAGCCGATCGCGCTAGCCAATTGCGTCACGGAGACAGTCCTGCTCCACTCTCACCACCATAAGAACGTATCTTCAAAGCTATCAGCCCAAAAAAAAGCGCCGCACCACCACTGGGTGGGCTCGAACCTCCGACCTTTTGGTTAACAGCCGATCGCGCTAGCCAATTGCGCCACGGAGACAGTCCTGCTCCCCTCTCACCACCATCAGAACATATCTTCAAAGCTATCAGCCCAAAGAAAAAAAAGCGCCGCAGCACCACCGGTTGGGCTCGAACCTCCAACTTTCCGGTTAACAGCCGATCACGCTAGCAAATTCCGCCACGGAGACAGTCCTGCTCCACTCTCACCACCATCAGAACATATCTTCAAAGCTATCAGCCCACAGAAAAAACAGCGCCGCACAACCACCGGGTAGGCTCGAACCTCCAACTTTTCGGTTAACAGCCGATCGCGGGAACAGCCAATTTCGGGAACAGCCAATTGCGCCACAGAGACAGACCTGCTCCACTCTCACCACCATAAGAACATATCATCAAAGCTATCAGCCCGAAGAAAAAAAAGCGCCACACCACCACTGGGTGGGCTCGAACCTCCGACCTTTTGGTTAACAGCCGATCGTGCTAGCCAATTGCGCCACGAAGACAGTCCTGCTCCACTCTCACCACCATCAGAACATATCTTCAAAGCTATCAGCCCAAAGAAAAAAAAGCGCCGCACCACCACCGGGTGGGCAAGAACCTCCAACTTTCCGGTTAACAGCCGATCACGCTAGCCAATTGCGCCACGGAGACAGTCCTGCTCCACTCTCACCACCGTCAGAACATTTCTTCAGAGCTATCAGCCCAAAGAAAAAAAAAGCGCCGCACCACCACCGGGTGGGCTTGAACCTCCAACCTTTCAGTTAACAGCCGATCGCGCTAGCCAATTGCCCCACGGAGACAGTCGTGCTCCACTCTCACCATCGTCAGAACATTTCTTCAGAGCTATCACCCCAAAGAAAAAAAATGCGCCGCACCCCCACCGGTTGGGCTCGAACCTCTGACCTTTCGGTTAACAGCCGATCGCGCTAGCCAATTGCGCCACGAAGACTGTCCTGCTGCAATCTCACCACAATCAGAACATATCTTCAAAGCTATTACCGCAAAGAAAAAAGCAACACACCACTCCTGGGAGGGCTCGAGACTCCAACCTTTCGGTTAACAGCCGATCGCGCTAGCCAATTGCGCCACGGAGGCAGTCTTGCTCCACTCTCACCATCATCAGAACATATCTTCAAAGCTATCAGCGCAAAGAAAAAAAAGCGCTGCACCACCACCAGGTGGGCTCGAACCTCCACCCTTTCGGTTAACAGCCGATCGCGCTAGCCAATTGCGCCACGGGGACCGTCCTGCTCCACTCTCACCACCATCAAAACATATCTTCAAAGCTATCATCGCAAAGGAAAAAGCAACAAACCACTCCCGGGAGGGCTCAAAACTCCAAGCTTTCGGTCAACAGCCAATCGCGCTAGCCCATTGCGCCACGGAGACAGTCTTGCTCATCTCTCACCACCATCAGAACATATCATCAAAGCTATCAGCCCAAAGAAAAAAAGCACCGCACCACCACCGGGTGGGCTCGAACCTCCAACTTTTCGGTTAACAGCAGATCGCGCTAGCCAATTGCGCCACGGAGACAATCGTGCTCCACTCTCACCACCATGAGAACATATCTTCAAAGCTATCAGCCCAAAAAAAAAGCGCCGCACCACCACTGGGTGGGCTCGAACCTCCGACCTTTTGGTTAACAGCCGATCGCGCTAGCCAATTGCGCCACGGAGACAGTCCTGCTCCCCTCTCACCACCATCAGAACATATCTTCAAAGCTATCATCCCAAAGAAAAAAAAGCGCCGCAGCACCTCCGGGTGGGCTCGAACCTCCAACTTTCCGGTTAACAGCCGATCACGCTAGCAAAATCCGCCACGGAGACAGTCCTGCTCCACTCTCACCACCATCAGAACATATCTTCAAAGCTATCAGCCCACAGAAAAAAAAGCGCCGCACAACCACCGGGTAGGCTCGAACCTCCAACTTTTCGGTTAACAGCCGATCGCGCTAGCCAATTGCGCCACAGAGACAGACCTGCTCCACTCTCACCACCATAAGAACATATCATCAAAGCTATCAGCCCGAAGAAAAAAAAGCGCCGCACCACCACTGGGTGGGCTCGAACCTCCGACCGTTTGGTTAACAGCCGATCGCGCTAGCCAATTGCGCCACGAAGACAGTCCTGCTCCACTCTCACCACCATCAGAACATATCTTCAAAGCTATCAGCCCAAAGAAAAAAAAGCGCCGCACCACCACCGGGTGGGCAAGAACCTCCAACTTTCCGGTTAACAGCCGATCACGCTAGCCAATTGCGCCACGGAGACAGTCCTGCTCCACTCTCACCACCGTCAGAACATTTCTTCAGAGCTATCAGCCCAAAGAAAAAAAAAAGCGCCGCACCACCACCGGGTGGGCTTGAACCTCCAACCTTTCAGTTAACAGCCGATCGCGCTAGCCAATTGCCCCACGGAGACAGTCGTGCTCCACTCTCACCATCGTCAGAACATTTCTTCAGAGCTATCACCCCAAAGAAAAAAAAAGCGCCGCACCCCCACCGGTTGGGCTCGAACCTCTGACCTTTCGGTTAACAGCCGATCGCGCTAGCCAATTGCGCCACGAAGACTGTCCTGCTGCAATCTCACCACAATCAGAACATATCTTCAAAGCTATTACCGCAAAGAAAAAAGCAACACACCACTCCTGGGAGGGCTCGAGACTCCAACCTTTCGGTTAACAGCTGATCGCGCTAGCCCATTGCGCCACGGAGGCAGTCTTGCTCCACTCTCACTATCATCAGAACGTATCTTCAAAGCTATCAGCGCAAAGAAAAAAAAGCGCTGCACCACCACCAGGTGGGCTCGAACCTCCAACCTTTCGGTTAACAGCCGATCGCGCTAGCCCATTGCGCCACGGAGACAGTCTTGCTCCACTCTCACCACCATCAGAACATAACTTCAAAGCTATCAGCGCAAAGAAAAAAGCAACACACCACTCCCGGGAGGGCTCGAAACTCCAACCTTTCGGTCAACAGCCGATCGCGCTATCCCATTGCGCCACGGAGACAGTCTTGCTCCCTTCTCACCCCCATCAGAACATAACTTCAAAGCTATCAGCCCAAAGAAAAAAAAGCACCGCACCTCCACCGGGTGGGCTCGAACCTCCAACCTTTCGGTTAACAGCCGATCGCGCTAGCCAATTGCGCCACGGAGACAGTCGTGCTCCACTATCACCACCATCAGAACATATCTTCAAAGCTATCAGCGCAAAGAAAAAAGCAAAACACCACTCCTGGGAGGGCTCGAACCTCCAGCTTTTCGGTTAACAGCCGATCGCGCTGGCCAATTGCGCCACAGAGAAAGTCCTGCTCAACTCTCACCACAATTAGAAGATATCTTCAAAGCTATCAGCCCAAAGAAAAAAGCAACACACCACTCCCGGGAGGGCTCAAAACTCCAACCTTTCGGTTAACAGCCGATCGCGCTGGCCAATTGCGCCACGGAGAAAGTCCTACTCAACTCTCACCACAATTAGAACATATCTTCAAAGCTATCAGCCCAAAGAAAAAAAAGCGCCGCACCACCACCGGGTGGGCTCGAACCTCCAACTTTTCGGTTAACAGCCGATCGCGCTAGCCAATTGCGCCACGGGGACCGTCCTGCTCCACTCTCACCACCGTCAGACCATTTCTTCAGAGCTATCACCCCAAAGAAAAAAGCAACACACCACTCCCGGGAGGGCTCAAAACTCCAACCTTTCGGTTAACAGCCGATCGCGCTAGCCCAATGCGCCACGGAGACAGTCTTGCTCCACTCTCACCACCATCAAAACATATCTTCAAAGCTATCATCGCAAAGGAAAAAGCAACACACCACTCCCGGGAGGGCTCAAAACTCCAACCTTTCGGTCAACAGCCAATCGCGCAAGCCCATTGCGCCACGGAGACAGTCTTGCTCATCTCTCACCACCATCAGAACATATCATCAAAGCTATCAGCCCAAAGAAAAAAAGCACCGCACCACCACCGGGTGTTCTCGAACCTCCAACTTTTCGGTTAACAGCAGATCGCGCTAGCCAATTGCGCCACGGAGACAATCGTGCTCCACTCTCACCACCATCAGAACATATCTTCAAAGCTATCAGCCCAAAGAAAAAAAAGCGCCGCACCACCACCGGGTGGGCTCGAACCTCCAACTTTTCGGTTAACAGCCGATCACGCTAGCCAATTGCGCCACGGGGACCGTCCTGCTCCACTCTCACCACCGTCAGACCATTTCTTCAGAGCTATCACCCCAAAGAAAAAAGCAACACACCACTCCCGGGAGGGCTCAAAACTCCAACCTTTCGGTCAACAGCCAATCGCGCTAGCCCATTGCGCCACGGAGACAGTCTTGCTCATCTCTCACCACCATCAGAACATATCACCAAAGCTATCAGCCCAAAGAAAAAAAGCACCGCACCACCACCGGGTGTTCTCGAACCTCCAACTTTTCGGTTAACAGCAGATCGCGCTAGCCAATTGCGCCACGGAGACAATCGTGCTCCACTCTCACCACCATCAGAACATATCTTCAAAGCTATCAGCGCAAAGAAAAAAAAGCGCCGCACCACCACCGGGTGGGCTCGAACCTCCAACTTTTCGGTTAACAGCCGATCACGTTAGCCAATTGCGCCACGGAGACAGTCCTGCTCCACTCTCACCACCATCAGAACATATCTTCAAAGCTATCAGCCCACAGAAAAAAAAGCGCCGCACAACCACCGGGTAGGCTCGAACCTCCGACTTTTCGGTTAACAGCCGATCGCGCTAGCTAATTGCGTCACGGAGACAGTCCTGCTCCACTCTCACCACCATAAGAACATATCTTCAAAGCTATCAGCCCAAAAAAAAGCGCCGCACCACCACTGGGTGGGCTCGAACCTCCGACCTTTTGGTTAACAGCCGATCGCGCTAGCCAATTGCGCCACGGAGACAGTCCTGCTCCCCTCTCACCACCATCAGAACATATCTTCAAAGCTATCAGCCCAAAGAAAAAAAAGCGCCGCAGCACCACCGGGTGGGCTCGAACCTCCAACTTTCCGGTTAACAGCCGATCACGCTAGCAAATTCCGCCACGGAGACAGTCCTGCTCCACTCTCACCACCATCAGAACATATCTTCAAAGCTATCAGCCCACAGAAAAAACAGCGCCGCACAACCACCGGGTAGGCTCGAACCTCCAACTTTTCGGTTAACAGCCGATCGCGCTAGCCAATTGCGCCACAGAGACAGACCTGCTCCACTGTCACCACCATAAGAACATATCATCAAAGCTATCAGCCCGAAGAAAAAAAAGCGCCACACCACCACTGGGTGGGCTCGAACCTCCGACCTTTTGGTTAACAGCCGATCGCGCTAGCCAATTGCGCCACGAAGACAGTCCTGCTCCACTCTCACCACCATCAGAACATATCTTCAAAGCTATCAGCCCAAAGAAAAAAAAGCGCCGCACCACCACCGGGTGGGCAAGAACCTCCAACTTTCCGGTTAACAGCCGATCACGCTAGCCAATTGCGCCACGGAGACAGTCCCGCTCCACTCTCACCACCGTCAGAACATTTCTTCAGAGCTATCAGCCCAAAGAAAAAAAAAGCGCCGCACCACCACCGGGTGGGCTTGAACCTCCAACCTTTCAGTTAACAGCCGATCGCGCTAGCCAATTGCCCCACGGAGACAGTCGTGCTCCACTCTCACCATCGTCAGAACATTTCTTCAGAGCTATCACCCCAAAGAAAAAAAAAGCGCCGCACCCCCACCGGTTGGGCTCGAACCTCTGACCTTTCGGTTAACAGCCGATCGCGCTAGCCAATTGCGCCACGAAGACTGTCCTGCTGCAATCTCACCACAATCAGAACATATCTTCAAAGCTATTACCGCAAATAAAAAAGCAACACACCACTCCTGGGAGGGCTCGAGACTCCAACCTTTCGGTTAACAGCCGATCGCGCTAGCCCATTGCGCCACGGAGGCAGTCTTGCTCCACTCTCACCATCATCAGAACATATCTTCAAAGCTATCAGCGCAAAGAAAAAAAAGCGCTGCACCACCACCAGGTGGGCTCGAACCTCCACCCTTTCGGTTAACAGCCGATCGCGCTAGCCAATTGCGCCACGGGGACCGTCCTGCTCCACTCTCACCACCATCAAAACATATCTTCAAAGCTATCATCGCAAAGGAAAAAGCAACACACCACTCCCGGGAGGGCTCAAAACTCCAAGCTTTCGGTCAACAGCCAATCGCGCTAGCCCATTGCGCCACGGAGACAGTCTTGCTCATCTCTCACCACCATCAGAACATATCATCAAAGCTATCAGCCCAAAGAAAAAAAGCACCGCACCACCACCGGGTGGGCTCGAACCTCCAACTTTTCGGTTAACAGCAGATCGCGCTAGCCAATTGCGCCACGGAGACAATCGTGCTCCACTCTCACCACCATGAGAACATATCTTCAAAGCTATCAGCCCAAAAAAAAGCGCCGCACCACCACTGGGTGGGCTCGAACCTCCGACCTTTTGGTTAACAGCCGATCGCGCTAGCCAATTGCGCCACGGAGACAGTCCTGCTCCCCTCTCACCACCATCAGAACATATCTTCAAAGCTATCAGCCCAAAGAAAAAAAAGCGCCGCAGCACCACCGGGTGGGCTCGAACCTCCAACTTTCCGGTTAACAGCCGATCACGCTAGCAAAATCCGCCACGGAGACAGTCCTGCTCCACTCTCACCACCATCAGAACATATCTTCAAAGCTATCAGCCCACAGAAAAAAAAGCGCCGCACAACCACCGGGTAGGCTCGAACCTCCAACTTTTCGGTTAACAGCCGATCGCGCTAGCCAATTGCGCCACAGAGACAGACCTGCTCCACTCTCACCACCATAAGAACATATCATCAAAGCTATCAGCCCGAAGAAAAAAAAGCGCCGCACCACCACTGGGTGGGCTCGAACCTCCGACCGTTTGGTTAACAGCCGATCGCGCTAGCCAATTGCGCCACGAAGACAGTCCTGCTCCACTCTCACCACCATCAGAACATATCTTCAAAGCTATCAGCCCAAAGAAAAAAAAGCGCCGCACCACCACCGGGTGGGCAAGAACCTCCAACTTTCCGGTTAACAGCCGATCACGCTAGCCAATTGCGCCACGGAGACAGTCCTGCTCCACTCTCACCACCGTCAGAACATTTCTTCAGAGCTATCAGCCCAAAGAAAAAAAAAAGCGCCGCACCACCACCGGGTGGGCTTGAACCTCCAACCTTCCAGTTAACAGCCGATCGCGCTAGCCAATTGCCCCACGGAGACAGTCGTGCTCCACTCTCATCATCGTCAGAACATTTCTTCAGAGCTATCACCCCAAAGAAAAAAAAAGCGCCGCACCTCCACCGGTTGGGCTCGAACCTCTGACCTTTCGGTTAACAGCCGATCGCGCTAGCCAATTGCGCCACGAAGACTGTCCTGCTGCAATCTCACCACAATCAGAACATATCTTCAAAGCTATTACCGCAAAGAAAAAAGCAACACACCACTCCTGGGAGGGCTCGAGACTCCAACCTTTCGGTTAACAGCTGATCGCGCTAGCCCATTGCGCCACGGAGGCAGTCTTGCTCCACTCTCACCATCATCAGAACATATCTTCAAAGCTATCAGCGCAAAGAAAAAAAAGCGCTGCACCACCACCAGGTGGGCTCGAACCTCCAACCTTTCGGTTAACAGCCGATCGCGCTAGCCCATTGCGCCACGGAGACAGTCTTGCTCCACTCTCACCACCATCAGAACATAACTTCAAAGCTATCAGCGCAAAGAAAAAAGCAACACACCACTCCCGGGAGGGCTCGAAACTCCAACCTTTCGGTCAACAGCCGATCGCGCTATCCCATTGCGCCACGGAGACAGTCTTGCTCCCTTCTCACCCCCATCAGAACATAACTTCAAAGCTATCAGCCCAAAGAAAAAAAAGCACCGCACCTCCACCGGGTGGGCTCGAACCTCCAACCTTTCGGTTAACAGCCGATCGCGCTTGCCAATTGCGCCACGGAGACAGTCGTGCTCCACTATCACCACCATCAGAACATATCTTCAAAGCTATCAGCGCAAAGAAAAAAGCAAAACACCACTCCTGGGAGGGCTCGAACCTCCAGCTTTTCGGTTAACAGCCGATCGCGCTGGCCAATTGCGCCACAGAGAAAGTCCTGCTCAACTCTCACCACAATTAGAAGATATCTTCAAAGCTATCAGCCCAAAGAAAAAAAAAGCGCCGCACCACCACCGGGTTGGCTCGAACCTCCAACTTTTCGGTTAACAGCCGATCGCGCTAGCCAATTGCACCACTTTTTTTTTCTTTATTGCCTGTTTTCGGCTCACATAAACAATACACATATTAACTGATAATTACACAACACAATCCAAAACATTGTAAAAACCATGGCTCAAACGATGTGGCCACGCATCTGTTAAAATGTTTTTATCGTCGATAGTAATTCGACGCGCGGCAACCATTCTGGGGGGAGTTCCTGCAACTTTTGTTCATCCACAAAATTTCTTATATACTCTTTGAAGTACTGGGTGGGTGCTCGTGCATCTACATCAAAGTGCATGGCTGCCATCCTGAATTTCCAAATGCTATGAAGAGCCATAAGCATTATCATATCATATGGGGTACCATCGTCACTTTGTATATGCAAATAGCGGATGCCATATGCATTTATGGGGAAGTCTTTTTTGATCGTGCGCTGGAGCACGTCCCAAAGAAAGACAGCATCCCAGCAGTCAATGAATACATGCTCAATTGTCTCCTCCTTTCTGCATATTATGCAATGCGTGCCCCAAGGAACGTAGAACCCCTTTGCAGCCATCAAGGTTTTGACGGTCAGCGTACCGGTATGTAATTTAAAAAAGAAATTCTTAGCACCTGGCGATATTTTCATCGCCTTGACGCGCTTTAGTACAGTGTGGCCACGGCATACATTGTAAAGGGACCGATACATAGGCACTGGTAAAAACACATCACATAAGTCCTTGTACAACTTTCTTCGTCGGACTTGACTCAAATATTCAAGTGAAAACCGCCATGACAGAAACCTACAAGAAAGCACAACTTCGCGGAGAAAGCCATAAACACCACCAGGTACGCTGCAGGTTGATACAACCATGTTAGGCAAGTGTTGCCCCAGGCGAAGTTGACAGACAGTGCGAAGGAATGGGTTGTCGACGTCTCTAAAGAAACAAAATCGATTGACTACCTGTCTTTAAAACAAATGCGACAAGCCGAGTCCTCCATTTCGCACTCGAAGAAATAAATTGGCCCGACTCGATCTTTCCCAAGACGATTCCCACACAAAGACAGCGAACACACGGTGAAATTTTTGGATGTTTACCCTTGAACAATGTAAGACTTGTAAGATATACCAAATTTTACTCACTAAGAATATGTTGTAAATTGTGGCTTTAGAAAACATAGACCAATTCCAGCCATTCCACTTGTTCACTCTTTCCCGCAGGTTATCCACTTGGCTCCTCCAGTACGATTCGCTGTCTTTGTAGCATTCGAGGGGGGCACCCAAGTATTTCACCGGTGTCGTAACAAACCTTATGCTGGCAAAACTGTCTGGGGTTTCTGCCCAGTCACCGTGCCAAAAGCCAAGGCATTTTCCCCAGTTAACAGCGCTGCCACTTGCAGCACAGAAGTTAGTAACGCATTTGACAGCATCTGCTATGCTGTCAGAGTCCGCGCAAAAAATGGCAATATCGTCCGCATAAGCCAACAGTCGGACTTCAACCTCGTGCAGCTTAAACCCACGGACACAGTCATTCTCTATGACACTCAAACAAAAGGACTCTATGTACAAACAAAACAATAGTGGTGAGAGAGGACAACCCTGACGGACCGAACGCTTGACTGGGATGCGCTTCCCCACCACCTTGTTAACGATTAGCCGCGTTGAGCAGTCTCGGTACGCCATGACAACCACCTCTTTGATTATTTTCCCTAAATTCACATAATCTAGGATGCACAGCAGAATTTCATGAGGCACCCTGTCGAAAGCTTTCTTGAGGTCGATTTGCAGCATTGCGACTCGCGCATCAATAGCGTCGCAACATTCGAGGATGCTCCGGGCTGCGTGTATATTCGTGAGGATAGTTCGACCTTTAAGGCCGCACGTCTGATGTGGCCCCACGAGCTCCGTAATGACTGTTTGCAACCTTTTAGCTAGGATTTTCATGAATATCTTGTAATCTCCATTAGTGAGGCAGTTTGGGCGGTAAGAATTTACTTTGCGCAGTGCAACGGGGTCTTCCGATTTTGGTATAAGAACAGTGTGAAATGATGAAAAGGACGGGGGTAATATTTTCAGCTCGAATGCCTCATTATAAACGTCAGCTAAGACTGGCGTTATTTCAAACTTGAAACACTTATAAAAGGCGGAAGTCAGACCATCAGGGCCAGGCGATTTCCCGGGATGCATACTTTCAATAGCACTGTTAACTTCCTCTTCCGAAATGGGTTCTTCCAATAATTCTTTTGCATTATTGTCAAGCTTTGGCATCAGCGGTAAAAAATCTTTTTTAAAACGATCGACATCAACTGAGCTGGCGGTGAATAAACCATGGAAGTGCTCAAAGAAAGCACGCTCGATAACATCTGCGACATCGCTGACTTCACCCTCGTGTTCAATTTCTGTTATCTGATTACGACGCGCATGCCACTTTTCTGAGCCCAACGCCCTTTTTGACGGTGCTTCTGCCGTTATCAGTCGCTCGGCTCTTGCCCGCACCATAGCACCGCGGTATCTTTCGACACCGAACCGCTCAATTTTACTTTTCAACGCGCGAATATCTTCAAGAAACATGCCGGGCATTCTACATTCTTCGAGGAGCAATTTTTCCAGGTTTCTGCGCATGAGCTTTTCTTCTGCTCCTTTTTCTCTGCTTATAGCGCTCGAGCGTTCCAAAGCCTTTAATTTAACGACCTGCTTGAAGTTCTCCCATTTTTCTCTAAACGTCTTTTTACTGCGAACTTTCATTTTTCAACTTGCGTCATTACTTCCTCCATAAATTTTTCATCACTCAGCAGATTCGAATTCAATTTCCATAGTTGCCACTCGAAGGCCCTTTTCGTTTCTTTCGTGCTAGCTACTACAAAGCTAACCAAGCAGTGGTCACTAAATGAAACGGCGTTAACACGGTATGCCTTGCAAAGCGGTACCAATTCTACACTCACGTACGCCCTATCTAGTCGGGCGTGGCTGGCTGCCTGAAAGTGGGTGTACTGCATAGTCCGGCCACCACCGAGACATTCAGCCACATCCTCCAAACCATGTTCTCTTACTATATCGCTTAAGACAGCCGTACTTGCATCCCTGTAATGTCGTTCGCTAGTTTTGTCTTTGGCTGAAAGGACGCAGTTGAAATCGCCAATAATGATTAGGAGCCTATTACAATTGGTATACTGCTTTAGTTGTTCGAAAAATATGCGTCTTTCGTCAGTGACAGTCGGTGCGTACAAGCATATTACGCGCCATTCCAATCCCGAAAACAAAAGATCACAAACAATGAGCCGACCAGACGGACATGACGTTGAGGCTTCTACTTTAGCACCCAGACTCTGTCTGACGAACAAAACGCAACCGGAAGAAGTCTCTATGGCATGGCTAACTATAACAGAATACCGCGGCAAGAATTGGCGCACCATGCCCCCAGTTTCATCGTCGCCATGGACTTTAGTCTCTTGGACTGCCAGTATGTCAAGGTCAAGGTCGCTTACTAACCGATAAAGTTGACATTGTTTTCTCCGTGAGGCCAGGCCACGCACATTTAAAGTGGCCACACGGATTGAATTTTCTATTTGCACCATTGTAAGGCTACGAAAAAACCAGGGGCATGGCGCTTACCTTACAACTGCAATTCCTTCCTGAACGCCTTGTCTCAGTACAGTCTTTAAGTTGGCGAAGGCGGCGTTTCCGCCGTCTTGCGCTCCGACAAAATGTTTGGCCGTGGCCGGATGAGAGGCCGCCGAGCGGGAGTCGTTTTGGCGGGTGGTTCGTCCGGCGAGGCAGCAGTGGTGCCCTTGTCTTTTTTCCCTTCGTCACGGGGACGCTTCCCCGTCACAGTGCCACTGTCGCTTTCAATCCCAGTCATCGGTTCAGCCTCCGAGGGGGTCTCGTCTGCTGAGCCAAGACACGTGTCGCCGGTGCTGCTTGCATCCACCTTTTCACTACTTTCACCTACGCCTTCATATGGAAGCCCGGTGTCGGGCTTACCTGGTGCTTCACACACTCCCTCTTCTTGACGCCATGACGACCCATCTTCCACAGCAGAGCTCGGGTTAACTCCTGCTGTTTCTTCCGAGTCTGCTTCGTCTATGAGGTGCTCCAGTGCATCACTTTCCTGCGCTGGTCCAGTCACACTGGCATATGTCTTCGCGCAGTCGGCGTCTTCGTGGCCGAAGCGGTTACAACGACTGCAGCGGGGTACTCGGCAGTCGCGACGTATGTGACCGGTACTCTTGCACCGTAGGCACAACGGTGCACGGCCCGGAACGACAACGAGAGTCAGCTCTCCGGCAATCTTGAGCTGGTGCGGAATGACATCCACCTTGACGTCGGAGTGCAGCTTTAGTCCCACAGACCGCGTCGTTGAGCCCTTTTCTGTGATGCCCGGTGCTCGCCACTTCTCCCGTTTCACTTCGAACACTTTCCCATAGGGAGTCAAGGCAACACGCACGTCTTCGTCGGTCACGCCGTGCAGCAACCAGTGAAGCTTCAAGCGAACCTCGCGGTTATTTGGGTCAATGAGCAAACATGGGCGATCCTTTACCTTCACATCGATGGCGGAGAGCAACTTCCGAGCAGCCTCAGCACTCGTCAGTGTCACAGCCCATACGTGGTTCATTTGATACGCCCCCAACGCCAAAACGTCGTCGAGCGCACCAAGCTTGGCCAAAGTGTCCCTGTAGTCTTCGACGCGGTAAGGCCGGGCTCTCGGATCACCATGCATGAAAACGGTATTCGCAGCGATGCGTCCGGAAGGCAGATTGGGCAAAATCACCTGATAATCGTCGGCGCTAGGCGCAAAAACCCTGTCACCGCGGCCCGGTCGGGCCGCTGATACCGCTCCGTCGGAGCCGAACATTCCGCGACCGTATCGCTCGAAAGCTGGAAGTGGAATGGCCAATTGCGCCACGGTGCCGTCCTGCTCCACTCTCACCACCGCCAGACCATTTCTTCAGAGCTATCACCCCAAAGAAAAAAAAGCACCGCACCACCACCAGGTGGGCTCGAACCTCCAACCTTTCGGTTAACAGCCGATCGCGCTAGCCAATTGCGCCACGGAGACAGTCGTGCTCCACTCTCACCACCATCAGAACATATCTTCAAAGCTATCAGCGCAAAGAAAAAAGCAAAACACCACTCCCGGGAGGGCTCGAACCTCCAACTTTTCGGTTAACAGCCGATCGCGCTGGCCAATTGCGCCACAGAGAAAGTCCTGCTCAACTCTCACCACAATTAGAACATATCTTCAAAGCTATCAGCCCAAAGAAAAAAAAGCGCCGCACCACCACCGGGTGGGCTCGAACCTCCAACTTTTCGGTTAACAGCCGATCGCGCTAGCCAATTGCGCCACGGGGACCGTCCTGCTCCACTCTCACCACCGCCAGACCATTTCTTCAGAGCTATCACCCCAAAGAAAAAAAAGCGCCGCACCACCTCCTGGTGGGCTCGAACCTCCAACCTTTCGGTTAACAGCCGATCGCGCTAGCCAATTGCCCAACGGAGACAGTCGTGCTCCACTCTCACCACCGTCAGAACATTTCTTCAGAGCTATCACCCCAAAGAAAAAAAAGCGCCGCACCACCACCGGTTGGGCTCGAACCTCCAACCTTTCGGTTAACAGCCGATCGCGCTAGCCAATTGCGCCACGAAGACTGTCCTGCTCCAATCTCACCACCATCAGAACATATCTTCAAAGCTATTACCGCAAAAAAAAGCAACACACCACTCCTGGGAGGGCGCGAGACTCCAACCTTTCGGTTAACAGCCGATCGCGCTAGCCCATTGCGCCACGGAGGCAGTCTTTCTCCACTCTCACCATCATCAGAACCTATCTTCAAAGCTATCAGCGCAACGAAAAAAAAAACACTGCACCAACACCAGGTGGGCTCGAACCTCCAACCTTTCGGTTAACAGCCGATCGCGCTAGCCCATTGCGCCACGCAGACAGTCTTGCTCCACTCTCACCACCATCAGAACATAGCTTCAAAGCTATCAGCGCAAAGAAAAAAGCAACACACCACTCCCGGGAAGGCTCGAAACTCCAACCTTTCGGTCAACTACCGATCGCGCTATCCCTTTGCGCCACGGAGACAGTCTTGCTCCCTTCTCACCACCATCAGATCATAACTTCAAAGCTATCAGCCCAAAGAAAAAAAGCACCGCACCACCACCAGGTGGGCTCGAACCTCCAACCTTTCGGTTAACAGCCGATCGCGCTAGCCAATTGCGCCACGGAGACAGTCGTGCTCCACTCTCACCACCTTCAGAACATATCTTCAAAGCTATCAGCGCAAAGAAAAAAGCAAAACACCACTCCCGGGAGGGCTCGAACCTCCAACTTTTCGGTTAACAGCCGATCGCGCTGGCCAATTGCGCCACAGAGAAAGTCCTGCTCAACTCTCACCACAATTAGAACATATCTTCAAAGCTATCAGCCCAAAGAAAAAAAAGCGCCGCACCACCACCGGGTGGGCTCGAACCTCCAACTTTTCGGTTAACAGCCGATCGCGCTAGCCAATTGCGCCACGGGGACCGTCCTGCTCCACTCTCACCACCGCCAGACCATTTCTTCAGAGCTATCACCCCAAAGAAAAAAAAGCGGCGCACCACCTCCTGGTGGGCTCGAACCTCCAACCTTTCGGTTAACAGCCGATCGCGCTAGCCAATTGCCCCACGGAGACAGTCGTGCTCCACTCTCACCACCGTCAGAACATTTCTTCAGAGCTATCACCCCAAAGAAAAAAAAGCGCCGCACCACCACCGGTTGGGCTCGAACTTCCAACCGTTCGGTTAACAGCCGATCGCGCTAGCCCATTGCGCCACGCAGACAGTCTTGCTCCACTCTCCCCACCTTCAGAACATAACTTCAAAGCTATCAGCGCAAAGAAAAAAGCAACACACCACTCCCGGGAAGGCTCGAAACTCCAACCTTTCGGTCAACTGCCGATCGCGCTATCCCATTGCGCCACGGAGACAGTCGTGCTCCACTCTCACCACCATCAGAACATATCTTCAAAGCTATCAGCGCAAAGAAAAAAGCAAAACACCACTCCCGGGAGGGCTCGAACCTCCAACTTTTCGGTTAACAGCCGATCGCGCTGGCCAATTGCGCCACAGAGAAAGTCCTGCTGAACTCTCACCACAATTAGAACATATCTTCAAAGCTATCAGCCCAAAGAAAAAAAAGCGCCGCACCACCACCGGGTGGGCTCGAACCTCCAACTTTTCGGTTAACAGCCGATCGCGCTAGCCAATTGCGCCACGGGGACCGTCCTGCTCCACTCTCACCACCGCCAGACCATTTCTTCAGAGCTATCACCCCAAAGAAAAAAAAGCGGCGCACCACCTCCTGGTGGGCTCGAACCTCCAACCTTTCGGTTAACAGCCGATCGCGCTAGCCAATTGCCCCACGGAGACAGTCGTGCTCCACTCTCACCACCGTCAGAACATTTCTTCAGAGCTATCACCCAAAGAAAAAAAAGCGCCGCACCACCACCGGTTGGGCTCGAACTTCCAACCGTTCGGTTAAC
This sequence comes from Rhipicephalus microplus, assembly GCF_043290135.1. Lineage (NCBI taxonomy): Eukaryota > Metazoa > Arthropoda > Arachnida > Ixodida > Ixodidae > Rhipicephalus > Rhipicephalus microplus. The sequence goes on along the minus strand of NW_027464587.1, from coordinate 2,071,382 downwards.
AGCCGATCGCGCTAGCCAATTGCGCCACGAAGACAGTCCTGCTCCACTCTCACCATCATCAGAACATATCTTCAAAGCTATTACCGCAATAAAAAAAGCAACACACCACTCCCGGGAGGGCTCAAAACTCCAACCTTTCGGTTTACAGCCGATCGCGCTAGCCCATTGCGCCACGGAGACAGTCTTGCTCCACTCTCACCACCATCAGAACATATCTTCAAAGCTATCAGCGCAAAGAAAAAAAGCGCTGCACCACCACCGGGTGGGCTCGAACCTCCAACCTTTCGGTTAACAGCCGATCGCGCTAGCCCATTGCGCCACGGAGACAGTCCTGCTCCACTCTCACCACCATCAGAACATATCTTCAAAGCTATCCGTGCAAAGAAAAAAGCAAAACACCACTCCCGGGAGGGCTCGAACCTCCAACTTTTCGGTTAACAGCCGATCGCGCTGGCCAATTGCGCCACGGAGAAAGTCCTGCTCAACTCTCACCACAATTGGAACATATCTTCAAAGCTATCAGCCCAAAGAAAAAAAAGCGCCGCACCACCACCGGGTGGGCTCGAACCTCAAACTTTTCGGTTAACAGCCGATTGCGCTAGCCAATTGCGCCACGGGGACCGTCCTGCTCCAGTCTCAACACCGTCAGACCATTTCTTCAGGGCTATCACCCCAAAGAAAAAAAAGCGCCGCACCACCACCGGGTGGGCTCGAACCCCCCACCTTTCGGTTAACAGGCGATCGTGCTAGCCAATTGCCCCACGGAGACAGTCGTGCTCCACTCTCACCACCGTCAGAACATTTCTTCAGAGCCATCACCCCAAAGAAAAAAAGCGCCGCACCACCACCAGTTGGGCTCGAACCTCTGACCTTTCGGTTAACAGCCGATCGCGCAAGCCCATTGCGCCACGAAGACAGTCCTGCTCCACTTTCACCACCATCAGAACATATCTTCAAAGCTATTACCGCAAAGAAAAAAGCAAAACACCACTCCCGGGAGGGCTCGAACCTCCAACTTTCCGGTTAACAGCCGATCACGCTAGCCAATTGCGCCACGGAGAAAGTCTTGCTCTACTCTCACAACCATCAGAACATAACTTCAAAGCTATCAGCCCACAGAAAAAAAAGCGCCGCACCACCACCGGGAGAGCTCGAACCTCCAACGTTTCGGTTAACAGCCGATCGCGCTAGCCAATTTCGCCACGCAGACTGTCCTGCTCTACTCTCACCACCGTCAGAACATTTCTTCAGAGCTATCAGCCCAAAGAAAAAAAAGCGCTGCACCACCACCGGGTGGGCTCGAACCTCCAATCTTACGGTTAACAGCCGATCGCGCTAGCCAATATCCCCACGGAGACAGTCGTGCTCCACTCTCACCATCGTCAGAACATTTCTTCAGAGCTATCACCCCAAAGAAAAAAAAAGCGCCGCACCACCACCGGTTGGGCTCGAACCTCCAACCTTTCGGTTAACAGCCGATCGCGCTAGCCAATTGCGCCACGAAGACTATCCTGCTCCAATCTCACCACCATCAGAACATATCTTCAAAGCTATTACCGCAAAGAAAAAAGCAACACACCACTCCTGGGAGGGCTCGAGACTCCAACCTTTCGGTTAACAGCCGATCGCGCTAGCCCATTGCGCCACGGAGGCAGTCTTTCTCCACTCTCACCATCATCAGAACATATCTTCAAAGCTATCAGCGCAAAGAAAAAAAAGCGCTGCACCACCACCAGGTGGGCTCGAACCTCCAACCTTTCGGTTAACAGCCGATCGCGCTAGCCCATTGCGCCACGCAGACAGTCTTGCTCCACTCTCACCACCATCAGAACATAACTTCAAAGCTATCAGCGCAAAGAAAAAAGCAACACACCACTCCCGGGAAGGCTCGAAACTCCAACCTTTCGGTCAACTGCCGATCGCGCTATCCCATTGCGCCACGGAGACAGTCTTGCTCCCTTCTCACCACCATCAGATCATAACTTCAAAGCTATCAGCCCAAAGAAAAAAAGCACCGCACCACCACCAGGTGGGCTCGAACCCTCCAACCTTTCGGTTAACAGCCGATCGCGCTAGCCAATTGCGCCACGGAGACAGTCGTGCTCCACTCTCACCACCATCAGAACATATCTTCAAAGCTATCAGCGCAAAGAAAAAAGCAAAACACCACTCCCGGGAGGGCTAGAACCTCCAACTTTTCGGTTAACATCCGATCGCGCTGGCCAATTGCGCCACAGAGAAAGTCCTGCTCAACTCTCACCACAATTAGAACATATCTTCAAAGCTATCAGCCCAAAGAAAAAAAAGCGCCGCACCACCACCGGGTGGGCCCGAACCTCCAACTTTTCGGTTAACAGGCGGTCGCGCTAGCCAATTGCGCCACGGGGACCGTCCTGCTCCACTCTCACCACCGCCAGACCATTTCTTCAGAGCTATCACCCCAAAGAAAAAAAGCGGCGCACCACCTCCTGGTGGGCTCGAACCTCCAACCTTTCGGTTAACAGCCGATCGCGCTAGCCAATTGCCCCACGGAGACAGTCGTGCTCCACTCTCACCACCGTCAGAACATTTCTTCAGAGCTATCACCCCAAAGAAAAAAAAGCGCCGCACGACCACCGGTTGGGCTTGAACTTCCAACCGTTCGGTTAACAGCCGATCGCGCTAGCCCATTGCGCCACGCAGACAGTCTTGCTCCACTCTCCCCACCATCAGAACATAACTTCAAAGCTATCAGCGCAAAGAAAAAAAAGCGCCGCACCACCACCGGTTAGGCTCGAACTTTCATCCGTTCGGTTAACAGCCGATCGCGCTAGCCAATTGCGCCACGAAGACAGTCCTGCTCCACTCTCACCATCATCAGAACATATCTTCAAAGCTATTACCGCAATAAAAAAAGCAACACACCACTCCCGGGAGGGCTCAAAACTCCAACCTTTCGGTTTACAGCCGATCGCGCTAGCCCATTGCGCCACGGAGACAGTCTTGCTCCACTCTCACCACCATCAGAACATATCTTCAAAGCTATCAGCGCAAAGAAAAAAAGCGCTGCACCACCACCGGGTGGGCTCGAACCTCCAACCTTTCGGTTAACAGCCGATCGCGCTAGCCCATTGCGCCACGGAGACAGTCTTGCTCCACTCTCACCACCATCAGAACATATCTTCAAAGCTATCCGTGCAAAGAAAAAAGCAAAACACCACTCCCGGGAGGGCTCGAACCTCCAACTTTTCGGTTAACAGCCGATCGCGCTGGCCAATTGCGCCACGGAGACAGTCTTGCTCCACTCTCCCCACCATCAGAACATAACTTCAAAGCTATCAGCGCAAAGAAAAAAGCAACACACCACTCCCGGGAAGGCTCGAAACTCCAACCTTTCGGTCAACTGCCGATCGCGCTATCCCATTGCGCCACGGAGACAGTCTTGCTCCCTTCTAACCACCATCAGAACATAACTTCAAAGCTATCAGCCCAAAGAAAAAAAGCACCGCACCACCACCAGGTGGGCTCGAACCTCCAACCTTTCGGTTAACAGCCGATCGCGCTAGCCAATTGCGCCACGGAGACAGTCGTGCTCCACTCTCACCACCATCAGAACATATCTTCAAAGCTATCAGCGCAAAGAAAAAAGCAAAACACCACTCCCGGGAGGGCTCGAACCTCCAACTTTTCGGTTAACAGCCGATCGCGCTGGCCAATTGCGCCACAGAGAAAGTCCTGCTGAACTCTCACCACAATTAGAACATATCTTCAAAGCTATCAGCCCAAAGAAAAAAAAGCGCCGCACCACCACCGGGTGGGCTCGAACCTCCAACTTTTCGGTTAACAGCCGATCGCGCTAGCCAATTGCGCCACGGGGACCGTCCTGCTCCACTCTCACCACCGCCAGACCATTTCTTCAGAGCTATCACCCCAAAGAAAAAAAAGCGGCGCACCACCTCCTGGTGGGCTCGAACCTCCAACCTTTCGGTTAACAGCCGATCGCGCTAGCCAATTGCCCCACGGAGACAGTCGTGCTCCACTCTCACCTCCGTCAGAACATTTCTTCAGAGCTATCACCCCAAAGAAAAAAAAGCGCCGCACCACCACCGGTTAGGCTCGAACTTTCATCCGTTCGGTTAACAGCCGATCGCGCTAGCCAATTGCGCCACGAAGACAGTCCTGCTCCACTCTCACCATCATCAGAACATATCTTCAAAGCTATTACCGCAATAAAAAAAGCAACACACCACTCCCGGGAGGGCTCAAAACTCCAACCTTTCGGTTTACAGCCGATCGCGCTAGCCCATTGCGCCACGGAGACAGTCTTGCTCCACTCTCACCACCATCAGAACATATCTTCAAAGCTATCAGCGCAAAGAAAAAAAGCGCTGCACCACCACCGGGTGGGCTCGAACCTCCAACCTTTCGGTTAACAGCCGATCGCGCTAGCCCATTGCGCCACGGAGACAGTCTTGCTCCACTCTCACCACCATCAGAACATATCTTCAAAGCTATCCGTGCAAAGAAAAAAGCAAAACACCACTCCCGGGAGGGCTCGAACCTCCAACTTTTCGGTTAACAGCCGATCGCGCTGGCCAATTGCGCCACGGAGAAAGTCCTGCTCAACTCTCACCACAATTAGAACATATCTTCAAAGCTATCAGCCCAAAGAAAAAAAAGCGCCGCACCACCACCGGGTGGGCTCGAACCTCAAACTTTTCGGTTAACAGCCGATTGCGCTAGCCAATTGCGCCACGGGGACCGTCCTGCTCCAGTCTCAACACCGTCAGACCATTTCTTCAGGGCTATCACCCCAAAGAAAAAAAAGCGCCGCACCACCACCGGGTGGGCTCGAACCCCCCACCTTTCGGTTAACAGGCGATCGTGCTAGCCAATTGCCCCACGGAGACAGTCGTGCTCCACTCTCACCACCGTCAGAACATTTCTTCAGAGCCATCACCCCAAAGAAAAAAAGCGCCGCACCACCACCAGTTGGGCTCGAACCTCTGACCTTTCGGTTAACAGCCGATCGCGCTAGCCAATTGCGCCACGAAGACAGTCCTGCTCCACTTTCACCACCATCAGAACATATCTTCAAAGCTATTACCGCAAAGAAAAAAGCAAAACACCACTCCCGGGAGGGCTCGAACCTCCAACTTTCCGGTTAACAGCCGATCACGCTAGCCAATTGCGCCACGGAGAAAGTCTTGCTCTACTCTCACAACCATCAGAACATAACTTCAAAGCTATCAGCCCACAGAAAAAAAAGCGCCGCACCACCACCGGGAGAGCTCGAACCTCCAACTTTTCAGTTAACAGCCGATCGCGCTAGCCAATTTCGCCACGCAGACTGTCCTGCTCTACTCTCACCACCGTCAGAACATTTCTTCAGAGCTATCAGCCCAAAGAAAAAAAAGCGCTGCACCACCACCGCGTGGGCTCGAACCTCCAATCTTACGGTTAACAGCCGATCGCGCTAGCCAATATCCCCACGGAGACAGTCGTGCTCCACTCTCACCATCGTCAGAACATTTCTTCAGAGCTATCACCCCAAAGAAAAAAAAGCGCCGCACCACCACCGGTTGGGCTCGAACCTCCAACCTTTCGGTTAACAGCCGATCGCGCTAGCCAATTGCGCCACGAAGACTGTCCTGCTCCAATCTCACCACCATCAGAACATATCTTCAAAGCTATTACCGCAAAGAAAAAAGCAACACACCACTCCTGGGAGGGCTCGAGACTCCAACCTTTCGGTTAACAGCCGATCGCGCTAGCCCATTGCGCCATGGAGGCAGTCTTTCTCCTCTCTCACCATCATCAGAACATATCTTTAAAGCTATCAGCGCAAAGAAAAAAAAAGCGCTGCACCACCACCAGGTGGGCTCGAACCTCCAACCTTTCGGTTAAAAGCCGATCGCGCTAGCCCATTGCGCCACGCAGACAATCTTGTTGCACTCTCACCACCATCAGAACATAACTTCAAAGCTATCAGCGCAAAGAAAAAAGCAACACACCAGTCCCGGGAAGGCTCGAAACTCCAACCTTTCGGTCAACTGCCGATCGCGCTATCCCATTGCGCCACGGAGACAGTCTTGCTCCCTTCTCACCACCATCAGAACATAACTTCAAAGCTATCAGCCCAAAGAAAAAAAGCACCGCACCACCACCGGGTGGGCTCGAACCTCCAACCTTTCGGTTAACAGCCGATCGCGCTAGCCAATTGCGCCACGGAGACAGTCGTGCTCCACTCTCACCACCATCAGAACATATCTTAAAAAGCTATCAGCGCAAAGAGAAAAGCAAAACACCACTCCCGGGAGGGCTCGAACCTCCAACTTTTCGGTTAACAGCCGATCGCGCTGGCCAATTGCGCCACAGAGAAAGTCCTGCTCAACTCTCACCACAATTAGAACATATCTTCAAAGCTATCAGCCCAAAGAAAAAAAAAGCGCCGCACCACCACCGGGTGGGCTCGAACCTCCAACTTTTCGGTTAACAGCCGATCGCGCTAGCCAATTGCGCCACGGGGACCGTCCTGCTCCACTCTCACCACCGCCAGACCATTTCTTCAGAGCTATCACCACAAAGAAAAAAAAGCGCCGCACCACCTCCTGGTGGGCTCGAACCTCCAACCTTTCGGTTAACAGCCGATCGCGCTAGCCAATTGCCCCACGGAGACAGTCGTGCTCCACTCTCACCACCGTCAGAACATTTCTTCAGAGCTATCTCCCCAAAGAAAAAAAAGCGCCGCACCACCACCGGTTGGGCTCGAACTTCCAACCGTTCGGTTAACAGCCGATCGTGCTAGCCAATTGCGCCACGAAGACAGTCCTGCTCCACTCTCACCACCATCAGAACATATCTTCAAAGCTATTACCGCAAATAAAAAAGCAACACACCACTCCCGGGAGGGCTCAAAACTCCAACCTTTCGGTTTACAGCCGATCGCGCTAGCCCATTGCGCCACGGAGACAGTCTTGCTCCACTCTCACCACCATCAGAACATATCTTCAAAGCTATCAGCGCAAAGAAAAAAAGCGCTGCACCACCACCGGGTGGGCTCGAACCTCCAACCTTTCGGTTAACAGCCGATCGCGCTAGCCCATTGCGCCACGGAGACAGTCTTGCTCCACTCTCACCACCATCAGAACATATCTTCAAAGCTATCCGTGCAAAGAAAAAAGCAAAACACCACTCCCGGGAGGGCTCGAACCTCCAACTTTTCGGTTAACAGCCGATCGCGCTGGCCAATTGCGCCACGGGGACCGTCCTGCTCCAGTCTCACCACCGTCAGACCATTTCTTCAGAGCTATCACCCCAAAGAAAAAAAAGCGCCGCACCACCACCGGGTGGGCTCGAACCCCCACCTTTCGGTTAACAGGCGATCGTGCTAGCCAATTGCCCCACGGAGACAGTCGTGCTCCACTCTCACCACCGTCAGAACATTTCTTCAGAGCTATCACCCCAAAGAAAAAAAAGCGCCGCACCACCACCGGGTGGGCTCGAAACTCCAACATTTCGGTTAACAGCCGATCGCGCTAGCCAATTGCGCCACGGAGACAGTCCTGCTTCACTCTCACCACCATCAGAACATATCTTCAAAGCTATCAGCCCAAAGAAAAAAAAGCGCCATTCCACCACAGGGTGGGCTCGAACCTCCGACCTTTTTGTTAACAGCCGATCGCGCTAGCCAATTGCGCCATGGAGACAGTCCTGCTCCACTCTCACCACCATCAGAACATATCTTCAAAGCTATCAGCCCAAAGAAAAAAAAGCACTGCACCACCACCGGGTGGGCTCGAACCTCCAACTTTTCGGTTAACAGCCGATCACGCTAGCCAATTGCGCCACGGAGACAGTCCTGCTCCACTCTCACCACCATCAGAACATATCTTCAAAGCTATCAGCCCACAGAAAAAAAAGCGCCGCACAACCACCGGGTAGGCTCGAACCTCCGAATTTTCGGTTAACAGCCGATCGCGCTAGCCAATTGCGCCACGGAGACAGTCCTGCTCCTCTCTCACCACCATAAGAACATATCTTCGAAGCTGTCAGCCCAAAGAAAAAAAAGCGCCGCACCACCACTGGGTGGGCTCGAACCTCCGACCTTTTGGTTAACAGCCGATCGCGCTAGCCAATTGCGCCACGGAGACAGTCCTGCTCCACTCTCACCACCATCAGAACATATCTTCAAAGCTATCAGCCCAAAGAAAAAAAGCGCCGCACCACCACCGGGTGGGCACGAACCTCCAACTTTCCGGTTAACAGCCGATCACGCTAGCCAATTGCGCCACGGAGACAGTCCTGCTCCACTCTCACCACCATCAGAACATATCTTCAAAGCTATCAGCCCACAGAAAAAAAAGCGCCGCACAACCACCGGGTAGGCTCGAACCTCCAACTTTTCGGTTAACAGCCGATCGCGCTAGCCAATTGCGCCACGGAGACAGACCTGCTCCGCTCTCACCACCATAAGAACATATCATCAAAGCTATCAGCCCGAAGAAAAAAAAGCGTCGCACCACCACTGGGTGGGCTCGAACCTCCGACCTTTTGGTTAACAGCCGATCGCGCTAGCCAATTGCGCCACGGAGACAGTCCTGCTCCACTCTCACCACCATCAGAACATATCTTCAAAGCTATCAGCCCAAAGAAAAAAAAGCGCCGCACCACCACCGGGTGGGCAAGAACCTCCAACTTTCCGGTTAACAGCCGATCACGCTAGCCAATTGCGCCACGGAGACAGTCCTGCTCCACTCTCACCACCGTCAGAACATTTCTTCAGAGCTATCAGCCCAAAGAAAAAAAAAGCGCTGCACCACCACCGGGTGGGCTCGAACCTCCATCCTTTCAGTTAACAGCCGATCGCGCTAGCCAATTGCCCCACGGAGACAGTCGTGCTCCACTCTCACCATCGTCAGAACATTTCTTCAGAGCTATCACCCCAAAGAAAAAAAAGGCGCCGCACCACCACCGGTTGGGCTCGAACCTCTGACCTTTCGGTTAACAGCCGATCGCGCTAGCCAATTGCGCCACGAAGACAGTCCTGCTCCACTTTCACCACCATCAGAACATATCTTCAAAGCTATTACCGCAAAGAAAAAAGCAAAACACCACTCCCGGGAGGGCTCGAACCTCCAACTTTCCGGTTAACAGCCGATCACGCTAGCCAATTGCGCCACGGAGACAGTCTTGCTCTACTCTCACAACCATCAGAACATAACTTCAAAGCTATCAGCCCACAGAAAAAAAAAAGCGCTGCACCACCACCGGGTGGGCTCTAAGCTCCAATCTTACGGTTAACAACCGATCGCGCTAGCCAATATCTCCACGGAGACAGTCGTGCTCCACTCTCACAATCGTCAGAACATTTCTTCAGAGCTATCACCCCAAAGAAAAAAAAGCGCCGCACCACCACCGGTTGGGCTCGAACCTCCAACCTTTCGGTTAACAGCCGATCGCGCTAGCCAATTGCGCCACGAAGAATGTCCTGCTCCAATCTCACCACCATCAGAACATATCTTCAAAGCTATTACCGCAAAGAAAAAAGCAACACACCACTCCTGGGAGGGCTCGAGACTCCAACCTTTCGGTTAACAGCCGATCGCGCTATCCCATTGCGCCACGGAGACATTCTTGCTCCCTTCTCACCACCATCAGAACATAACTTCAAAGCTATCAGCCCAAAGAAAAAAAAGCACCGCACCACCACCGGGTGGGCTCGAACCTCCAACCTTTCGGTTAACAGCCGATCGCGCTAGCCAATTGCGCCACGGAGACAGTCGTGCTCCACTCTCACCACCATCAGAACATATCTTCAAAGCTAACAGCGCAAAGAAAAAAGCAAAACACCACTCCCGGGAGGGCTCGAACCTCCAACTTTTCGGTTAACAGCCGATCGCGCTGGCCAATTGCGCCACGGAGAAAGTCCTGCTCAACTTTCACCACAATTAGAACATATCTTCAAAGCTATCAGCACAAAGAAAAAAAAAGCGCCGCACCACCACCGGGTGGGCTCGAACCTCCAACTTTTCGGTTAACAGCCGATCGCGCTAGCCAATTGCGCCACGGGGACCGTCCTGCTCCACTCTCACCCCCGCCAGACCATTTCTTCAGAGCTATCACCCCAAAGAAAAAAAAGCGCCGCACCACCTCCGGGTGGGTTCGAACCTCCAACCTTTCGGTTAACAGCCGATCGCGCTAGCCAATTGCCCCACGGAGACAGTCGTGCTTCACTCTCACCACCGTCAGAACATTTCTTCAGAGCTATCACCCCAAAGAAAAAAAAGCGCCGCACCATCACCGGTTGGGCTCGAACCTCCAGCCTTTCGGTTAACAGCCAATCGCGCTAGCCAATTGCGCCACGAAGACAGTCCTGCTCCACTCTCACCACCATCAGAACATATCTTGAAAGCTATTACCGCAAAGAAAAAAGCAACACACCACTCCCGGGAGGGCTCAAAACTCCAAACTTTCGGTTTACCGCCGATCGCGCTAGCCCATTGCTCCACGGAGACAGTCTTGCTCCACTCTCACCACCATCAGAAGATACCTTCAAAGCTATCAGCGCAAAGAAAAAAAGCGCTGTACCACCACCGGGTGGGCTCGAACCTCCAACCTTTCGGTTAACAGCCAATCGCGCTAGCCAATAGCGCCACGAAGACAGTCCTGTTCCACTCTCACCACCATCAGAACATATCTTCAAAGCCAATACCGCAAAGAAAAAAGCAACACACCACTCCCGGGAGGCTCAAAACTCCAACCTTTCGGTTAACAGCTGATCGCGCTAGCCCAATGCGCCACGGAGACAGTCTTGCTCCACTCTCACCACCATCAGAACATATCTTCAAAGCTATCATCGCAAAGAAAAAAGCAACACACCACTCCCGGGAGGGCTCAAAACTTCAACCTTTCGGTCAACAGCCGATCGCGCTAGCCCATTGCGCCACGGAGACAGTCTTGCTCATCTCTCACCACCATAGAACATATCATCAAAGCTATCAGCCCAAAGAAATAAAAGCACCGCACCACCACCGGGTGGGCTCGAACCTCCAACTTTTCGGTTAACAGCCGATAACGCTGGCCAATTGCGCAACGGAGACAATCGTGCTCCACTCTCACCACCATCAGAACATATCTTCAAAGCTATCAGCGCAAAGAAAAAAAAGCGCCGCAACACCACCGAGTGGGTTCGAACCTCCAACCTTTCGGTTAACAGCCGATCGCGCAAGCCAATTTCGCCACGGAGACGGTCCTGCTCCACTCTCACCACCATCAGAACATATCTTCAAAGGTATCAGCCCGAAGAAAAAAAAGCGCCGCACCACCACCGGGTGGGCTCGAACCTCCGACCTTTTGGTTAACAGCCGATCGCTCTAGCAAATTGCACCACGGAGACAGTCCTGCTCCACTCTCACCACCATCAGAACATATCTTCAAAGCTATCAGCCCACAGAAAAAAAAGCGCCGCACAACCACCGGGTAGGCTCGAACCTCCAACTTTTCGGTTAACAGCCGATCGCGCTAGCCAATTGCGCCACGGAGACAGTCCTGCTCCACTCTCACCACCATAGGAACATATCTTCAAAGCTATCAGCCCAAAAAAAAGCGCCGCACCACCACCGGGTGGGCTCGAACCTCCAACCTTTCGGTTAACAGCCGATCACGCTAGCCAATTGCCCCACGAAGACAGTCGTGCTCCACTCTCACCACCGTCAGAACATTTCTTCAGAGCTATCACCCCAAAGAAAAAAAAAAGCGCCGCACCACCATCGGTTGGGCTCGAACCTCCAAACTTTCAGGTAACAGCCGATCGCGCTAGCCAATTGTGCCACGAAGACAGTCCTGCTCCACTCTCACCACCATCAGAACATATCTTGAAAGCTATTACCGCAAAGAAAAAAGCAACACACCACTCCCGGGAGGGCTCAAAACTCCAAACTTTCGGTTTACCGCCGATCGCGCTAGCCCATTGCTCCACGGAGACAGTCTTGCTCCACTCTCACCACCATCAGAAGATACCTTCAAAGCTATCAGCGCAAAGAAAAAAAGCGCTGTACCACCACCGGGTGGGCTCGAACCTCCAACCTTTCGGTTAACAGCCGATCGCGCTAGCCAATAGCGCCACGAAGACAGTCCTGTTCCACTCTCACCACCATCAGAACATATCTTCAAAGCCAATACCGCAAAGAAAAAAGCAACACACCACTCCCGGGAGGCTCAAAACTCCAACCTTTCGGTTAACAGCTGATCGCGCTAGCCCAATGCGCCACGGAGACAGTCTTGCTCCACTCTCACCACTATCAGAACATATCTTCAAAGCTATCATCGCAAAGAAAAAAGCAACACACCACTCCCGGGAGGGCTCAAAACTTCAACCTTTCGGTCAACAGCCGATCGCGCTAGCCCATTGCGCCACGGAGACAGTCTTGCTCATCTCTCACCACCATAGAACATATCATCAAAGCTATCAGCCCAAAGAAATAAAAGCACCGCACCACCACCGGGTGGGCTCGAACCTCCAACTTTTCGGTTAACAGCCGATAACGCTGGCCAATTGCGCAACGGAGACAATCGTGCTCCACTCTCACCACCATCAGAACATATCTTCAAAGCTATCAGCGCAAAGAAAAAAAAGCGCCGCAACACCACCGAGTGGGTTCGAACCTCCAACCTTTCGGTTAACAGCCGATCGCGCAAGCCAATTTCGCCACGGAGACGGTCCTGCTCCACTCTCACCACCATCAGAACATATCTTCAAAGGTATCAGCCCGAAGAAAAAAAAGCGCCGCACCACCACCGGGTGGGCTCGAACCTCCGACCTTTTGGTTAACAGCCGATCGCTCTAGCAAATTGCACCACGGAGAGAGTCCTGCTCCACTCTCACCACCATCAGAACATATCTTCAAAGCTATCAGCCCACAGAAAAAAAAGCGCCGCACAACCACCGGGTAGGCTCGAACCTCCAACTTTTCGGTTAACAGCCGATCGCGCTAGCCAATTGCGCCACGGAGACAGTCCTGCTCCACTCTCACCACCATAAGAACATATCTTCAAAGCTATCAGCCCAAAAAAAAGCGCCGCACCACCACCGGGTGGGCTCGAACCTCCAACCTTTCGGTTAACAGCCGATCACGCTAGCCAATTGCCCCACGAAGACAGTCGTGCTCCACTCTCACCACCGTCAGAACATTTCTTCAGAGCTATCACCCCAAAGAAAAAAAAAGCGCCGCACCACCATCGGTTGGGCTCGAACCTCCAAACTTTCAGGTAACAGCCGATCGCGCTAGCCAATTGTGCCACGAAGACAGTCCTGCTCCACTCTCACCACCATCAGAACATATCTTCAAAGCTATTACCGCAAAGAAAAAAGCAACACACCACTCCCGGGAGGGCTCGAAACTCCAACCTTTCGGTTAACAGCCAATCGCGCTAGCCCATTGCGCCACGGAGGCAGTCATGCTCCACTCTCACCATCATCAGAACATATCTTCAAAGCTATCAGCGCAAAAAAAGCGCTGCACCACCACCGCGTGGGCTCGAACCTCCAACCTTTCGGTTAACAGCCGATCGCGCTAGCCCAGTGCGCCACGGAGACAGTCTTGCTCCACTCTCACCACCATCAGAACATAACTTCAAAGCTATCAGCGCAAAGAAAAAAGCAACACACCACTCCCGGGAGGGCTCGAAACTCCAACCTTTCGGTCAACAGCTGATCGCGCCAGCCCATTGCGCCACGAAGGCAGTCTTGCTCCCCTCTCACCACCATCAGAACATATCTTCAAAGCTATCAGCCCAAAGAAATAAAAGCACCGCATCACCACCGGGTGGGCTTGAACCTCCAACCTTTCGGTTAACAGCCGATCGCGCTAACCAACTGCGCCACGGAGACAGTCGTGCTCCACTCTCACCACCATCAGAACATATCTTCAAAGCTATATGCGCAAAGAAAAAAGCAAAACACCACTCCCGGGAGGGCACGAACCTCCAACTTTTCGGTTAACAGCCGATCGCGCTAGCCAATTGCGCTACGGGGACCGTCCTGCTCCACTCTCACCACCGTCAAACCATTTCTTCAGAGCTATCACCCCAAAGAAAAAAAAGCGCCGCACCACCACCGCGTGGGCTCGAACCTCCAACCTTTCGGTTAACAGCCGATCGCGCTAGCCAATTGCGCCACGGAGACAGTCCTGCTCTACTCTCACCACCATCAGAACATATCTTCAAAGCTATCAGCCCAAAGAAAAAAAAGCGCCGCACCACAGCCGGGTGGGCTCGAAACTCCAACCTTTCGGTTAACAGCCGATCGCGCTAGCCAATTGCGCCACGGAGACAGTCCTGCTCCACTCTCACCACCATGAGAACATATCTTCAAAGCTATCAGCCCAAAAAAAGCGCCGCACCACCACCGGGTGGGCTCGAACCTCCAACCTTTCGGTTAACAGCTGATCACGCTATCCCATTGCGCCAAGGAGACATTCTTGCTCCCTTCTCACCACCATCAGAACATAACTTCAAAGCTATCAGCCCAAAGAAAAAAAAGCACCGCACCACCACCGGGTGGGCTCGAACCTCCAACCTTTCGGTTAACAGCCGATCGCGCTAGCCAATTGCCCAACGAAGACAGTCGTGCTCCACCCTCACCACCGTCAGAACATTTCTTCAGAGCTATCACCCCAAAGAAAAAAAAAGCGCCGCACTACCACCGGTTGGGCTCGAACCGTCAACCTTTCGGTTAACAGCCGATCGCGCTAGCCAATTGCGCCACGAAGACAGTCCTGCTTCACTCTCACCACCATCAGAACATATCTTCAAAGCTATTACCGCAAAGAAAAAAGCAACACACCACTCCCGGGAGGGCTCGAAACTCCAACCTTTCGGTCAACAGCTGATCGCGCTAGCCCATTGCGCCACAGAGACAGTCTTGCTCCCCTCTCACCACCATCAGAACATATCTTCAAAGCTATCAGCCCAAAGAAAAAAAAGCGCCGAACCACCGCCGTGTGGGCTCGAAACTCCAACCTTCGGTTAACAACCGATCGCGCTAGCCAATATCCCCACGGAAACAGTCGTGCTCCACTCTCACAATTTTCAGAACATTTCTTCAGAGCTATCACCCCAAAGAAAAAAAAGCGCCGCACCACCACCGGTTGGGCTCGAACCTCCAACCTTTCGGTTAACAGCCGATCGCGCTAGCCAATTGCGCCACGAAGAATGTCCTGCTCCAATCTCACCACCATCAGAACATATCTTCAAAGCTATTACCGCAAAGAAAAAAGCAACACACCACTCCTGGGAGGGCTCGAGACTCCAACCTTTCGGTTAACAGCCGATCGCGCTATCCCATTGCGACAAGGAGACATTCTTGCTCCCTTCTCACCACCATCAGAACATAACTTCAAAGCTATCAGCCCAAAGAAAAAAAAGCACCGCACCACCACCGGGTGGGCTCGAACCTCCAACCTTTCGGTTAACAGCCGATCGCGCTAGCCAATTGCGCCACGGAGACCGTCGTGCTCCACTCTCACCACCATCAGAACATATCTTCAAAGCTATCAGCGCAAAGAAAAAAGCAAAACACCACTCCCGGGAGGGCTCGAACCTCCAACTTTTCGGTTAACAGCCGATCGCGCTGGCCAATTGCGTCACGGAGAAAGTCCTGCTCAACTCTCACCACAATTAGAACATATCTTCAAAGCTATCAGCACAAAGAAAAAAGAAGCGCCACACCACCACCGGGTGGGCTCGAACCTCCAACTTTTCGGTTAACAGCCGATCGCGCTGGCCAATTGCGCCACGGGGACCATCCTGCTCCACTCTCACCATCGCCAGACCATTTCTTCAGAGCTATCACCCCAAAGAAAAAAAAGCGCCGCACCACCTCCGGGTGGGCTCGAACCTCCAACCTTTCGGTTAACAGCCGATCGCGCTAGCCAATTGCCCCACGGAGACAGTCGTGCTCCACTCTCACCACCGTCAGAACATTTCTTCAGAGCTATCACCCCAAAGAAAAAAAAGCGCCGCACCATCACCGGTTGGGCTCGAACCTCCAACCTTTCGGTTAACAGCCGATCGCGCTAGCCAATTTCGCCACGAAGACAGTCCTGCTCCACTCTCACCACCATCAGAACATAACTTCAAAGCTATTACCGCAAAGAAAAAAGCAACACACCACTCCCGGGAGGGCTCAAAACTTCAAACTTTCGGTTTACCGCCGATCGCGCTAGCCCATTGCGCCACAGAGACAGTCTTGCTCCACTCTCCCCACCATCAGAAGATATCTTCAAAGCTATCAGCGCAAAGAAAAAACGCGCTGTACCACCACCGGGTGGGCTCTAACCTCCAACCTTTCGGTTAACAGCCGATCGCGCTAGCCCATTGCGCCACGGAGACCATCTTTTGCCACTCTCACCACCATCAGAACATATCTTCAAAGCTATCAGCGCAAAGAAAAAAGCAACACACCACTCCCGGGAGGGCTCGAAACTCCAACTTTTCGGTTAACAGCCGATCGCGCTAGCCAATTGCGCCAAGGAGACAGTCGTGCTCCACTCTCACCACCATCAAAACATATCTTCAAAGCTATCCGCGCAAAGAAAAAAGCAAAACACCACTCCCGCGAGGGCTCGAACCTCCAACTTTTCGGTTAACAGCCGATCGCGCTGGCCAATTGCGCCACGGAAAAAGTCCTGCTCAACTCTCACCACAATAGGAACATATCTTCAAAGCTATCAGCCCAAAGAAAAAAAAGCGCCGCACCACCACCGGGTGGGCTCGAACCTCCAACTTTTCGGTTAACAGCCGATCGCGCTAGCCCATTGCGCCACGGAGACAGTCTTGCTCCACTCTCACCACATCAGAAGATATCTTCAAAGCTATCAGCGCAAAGAAAAAAAGCGCTGTACCACCACCGGGTGGGCTCGAACCTCCAAACTTTCGGTTAACAGCCGATCGCGCTAGCCCATTGCGCCACGGAGACAGTCTTGCTCCACTCTCACCACCATCAGAACATATCTTCAAAGCTATCAGCGCAAAGAAAAAAGCAACACACCACTCCCGGGAGGGCTCGAAACTCCAACTTTTCGGTTAACAGCCGATCGCGCTAGCCAATTGCCCCAAGGAGACAGTCGTGCTCCACTGTCACCACCATCAGAACATATCTTCAAAGCTATCCGCGCAAAGAAAATAGCAAAACACCACTGCCGGGAGGGCTCGAACCTTCAACTTTTCGGTTAACAGCCGATCGCGCTGGCCAATCGCGCCACGGTAAAAGTCCTGCTCAACTCTCACCACAATAAGAACATATCTTCAAAGCTATCAGCCCAAAGAAAAAAAAGCGCCGCACCACCACCGGGTGGGCTCGAACCTCCAACTTTTCGGTTAACAGCCGATCGCGCTAGCCAATTGCGCCACGGGGACCGTACTGCTCCACTCTCACCCCCGTCAGACCATTTCTTCAGAGCTATCACCCCAAAGAAAAAAAAGCGCCGCACCACCACCGGGTGGGCTCGAACCCTCCACCTTTCGGTTAACAGCCGATCGTGCTAGCCAATTGCACCACGGAGACAGTCGTGCTCCACTCTCACCACCATCAGAACATATCTTCAAAGCTATCAGCGCAAAGAAAAAAGCAAAACACCACTCCCGGGAGGGCTCGAACCTCCAACTTTTCGGTTAACAGCCGATCGCGCTGGCCAATTGCGCCACGGAGGAAGTCCTGCTCAACTCTCACCACAATTAGAACATATCTTCAAAGCTATCAGCACAAAGAAAAAAAAAGCGCCACACCACCACCGGGTGGGCTCGAACCTCCAACTTTTCGGTTAACAGCCGATCACGCTGGCCAATTGCGCCACGGGGACCATCCTGCTCCACTCTCACCATCGCCAGACCATTTCTTCAGAGCTATCACCCCAAAGAAAAAAAAGCGCCGCACCACCTCCGGGTGGGCTCGAACCTCCAACCTTTCGGTTAACAGCCGATCGCGCTAGCCAATTGCCCCACGGAGACAGCCGTGCTCCACTCTCACCACCGTCAGAACATTTCTTCAGAGCTATCACCCCAAAGAAAAAAGCAACACACCACTCCTGGGAGGGCTCGAGACTCCAACCTTTCGGTTAACAGCCGATCGCGCTATCCCATTGCGCCACGGAGGCAGTCATGCTCCACTCTCACCATCATCAGAACATATCTTCAAAGCTATCAGCGCAAAAAAAGCGCTGCACCACCACCGCGTGGGCTCAAACCTCCAACCTTTCGGTTAACAGCCGATCGCGCTAGCCCAGTGCGCCACGGAGACAGTCTTGCTCCACTCTCACCACCATCAGAACATATCTTCAAAGCTATCAGCGCAAAGAAAAAAGCAACACACCACTCCCGGGAGGGCTCGAAACTCCAACCTTTCGGTCAACAGCTGATCGCGCCGGCCCATTGCGCCACGAAGGCAGTCTTGCTCCCCTCTCACCACCATCAGAACATATCTTCAAAGCTATCAGCCCAAAGAAATAAAGGCACCGCATCACCACCGGGTGGGCTTGAACCTCCAACCTTTTGGTTAACAGCCGATCGCGCTAACCAATTGCGCCACGGAGACAGTCGTGCTCCACTCTCACCACCATCAGAACATATCTTCAAAGCTATATGCGCAAAGAAAAAAGCAAAACACCACTCCCGGGAGGGCTCGAACCTCCAAATTTTCGGTTAACAGCCGATCGCGCTAGCCAATTGCGCTACGGGGACCGTCCTGCTCCACTCTCACCACCGTCAAACCATTTCTTCAGAGCTATCACCCCAAAGAAAAAAAGCGCCGCACCACCACCGGGTGGGCTCGAACCTCCAACCTTTCGGTTAACAGCCGATCGCGCTAGCCAATTGCGCCACGGAGACAGTCCTGCTCTACTCTCACCACCAACAGAACATATCTTCAAAGCTATCAGCCCAAAGAAAAAAAAGCGCCGCACCACAGCAGGGTGGGCTCGAAACTCCAACCCTTCGGTTAACAGCCGATCGCGCTAGCCAATTGCGCCACGGAGACAGTCCTGCTCCACTCTCACCACCATGAGAACATATCTTCAAAGCTATCAGCCCAAAAAAAGCGCCGCACCACCACCGGGTGAGCTCGAACCTCCAACCTTTCGGTTAACAGCCGATCACGCTAGCCAATTGCCCAACGAAGACAGTCGTGCTCCACTCTCACCACCGTCAGAACATTTCTTCAGAGCTATCACCCCAAAGAAAAAAAAAGCGCCGCACTACCACCGGTTGGGCTCGTACCTCCAACCTTTCGGTTAACAGCCGATCGTGCTAGCCAATTGCGCCACGAAGACAGTCCTGCTTCACTCTCACCACCATCAGAACATATCTTCAAAGCTATTACCGCAAAGAAAAAAGCAACACACCACTCCCGGGAGGGCTCGAAACTCCAACCTTTCGGTCAACAGCTGATCGCGCTAGCCCATTGCGCCACAGAGACAGTCTTGCTCCCCTCTCACCACCATCAGAACATATCTTCAAAGCTATCAGCCCAAAGAAAAAAAAGCGCCGAACCACCGCCGGGTGGGCTCGAAACTCCAACCTTACGGTTAACAACCGATCGCGCTAGCCAATATCCCCACGGAGACAGTCGTGCTCCACTCTCACAATCTTCAGAACATTTCTTCAGAGCTATCACCCCAAAGAAAAAAAAAGCGCCGCACCACCACCGGTTGGGCTCGAACCTCCAACCTTTCGGTTAACAGCCGATCGCGCTAGCCAATTGCGCCACGAAGAATGTCCTGCTCCAATCTCACCACCATCAGAACATATCTTCAAAGCTATTACCGCAAAGAAAAAAGCAACACACCACTCCTGGGAGGGCTCAAGACTCCAACCTTTCGGTTAACAGCCGATCGCGCTATCCCATTGCGCCAAGGAGACATTCTTGCTCCCTTCTCACCACCATCAGAACATAACTTCAAAGCTATCAGCCCAAAGAAAAAAAAGCACCGCACCACCACCGGGTGGGCTCGAACCTCCAACCTTTCGGTTAACAGCCGATCGCGCTAGCCAATTGCGCCACGGAGACAGTCGTGCTCCACTCTCACCACCATCAGAACATATCTTCAAAGCTATCAGCGCAAAGAAAAAAGCAAAACACCACTCCCGGGAGGGCTCGAACCTCCAACTTTTCGGTTAACAGCCGATCGCGCTGGCCAATTGCGCCACGGAGGAAGTCCTGCTCAACTCTCACCACAATTAGAACATATCTTCAAAGCTATCAGCACAAAGAAAAAAAAAGCGCCACACCACCACCGGGTGGGCTCGAACCTCCAACTTTTCGGTTAACAGCCGATCACGCTGGCCAATTGCGCCACGGGGACCATCCTGCTCCACTCTCACCATCGCCAGACCATTTCTTCAGAGCTATCACCCCAAAGAAAAAAAAGCGCCGCACCACCTCCGGGTGGGCTCGAACCTCCAACCTTTCGGTTAACAGCCGATCGCGCTAGCCAATTGCCCCACGGAGACAGCCGTGCTCCACTCTCACCACCGTCAGAACATTTCTTCAGAGCTATCACCCCAAAGAAAAAAAAGCGCCGCACCATCACCGGTTGGGCTCGAACCTCCAACCTTTCGGTTAACAGCCGATCGCGCTAGCCAATTTCGCCACGAAGACAGTCCTGCTCCACTCTCACCACCATCAGAACATATCTTCAAAGCTATTACCGCAAGGAAAAAAGCAACACACCACTCCCGGAGGGCTCAAAACTTCAAACTTTCGGTTTACCGCCGATCGCGCTAGCCCATTGCGCCACGGAGACAGTCTTGCTCCACTCTCCCCACCATCAGAAGATATCTTCAAAGCTATCAGCGCAAAGAAAAAAAGCGCTGTACCACCACCGGGTTGGCTCTAACCTCCAACCTTTCGGTTAACACCCGATCGCGCTAGCCAATTTCGCCACGAAGACAGTCCTGCTCCACTCTCAACACCATCAGAACATATCTTCAAAGCTATTACCGCAAAGAAAAAAGCAACACACCACTCCCGGAGGGCTCAAAACTTCAAATTTTCGGTTAACAGCCGATCGCGCTGGCCAATTGCGCCACGGAAAAAGTCCTGCTCAACTCTCACCACAATAGGAACATATCTTCAAAGCTATCAGCCCAAAGAAAAAAAAGCGCCGCACCACCACCGGGTGGGCTCGAACCTCCAACTTTTCGGTTAACAGCCGATCGCGCTAGCCCATTGCGCCACGGAGACAGTCTTGCTCCACTCTCCCCACCATCAGAAGATATCTTCAAAGCTATCAGCGCAAAGAAAAAAAGCGCTGTACCACCACCGGGTGGGCTCGAACCTCCAACCTTTCGGTTAACAGCCGATCGCGCTAGCCCATTGCGCCACGGAGACAGTCTTGCTCCCCTCTCACCACCATCAGAACATATCTTCAAAGCTATCAGCGCAAAAAAAAAGCAACACACCACTCCCGGGAGGGCTCGAAACTCCAACTTTTCGGTTAACAGCCGATCGCGCTAGCCAATTGCTCCAAGGAGACAGTCGTGCTCGACTCTCACCACCATCAGAACATATCTTCAAAGCTATCCGCGCAAAGAAAAAAGCAAAACACCACTCCCGGGAGGGCTCGAACCTCCAACTTTTCGGTTAACAGCCGATCGCGCTGGCCAATTGCGCCACGGAAAAAGTCCTGCTCAACTCTCACCACAATAAGAACATATCTTCAAAGCTATCAGCCCAAAGAAAAAAAAGCGCCGCACCACCACCGGGTGGGCTCGAACCTCCAACTTTTCGGTTAACAGCCGATGGCGCTAGCCAATTGCGCCACGGAGACAGTCTTGCTCCACTCTCACCACATCAGAAGATATCTTCAAAGCTATCAGCGCAAAGAAAAAAAGCGCTGTACCACCACCGGGTGGGCTCGAACCTCCAAACTTTCGGTTAACAGCCGATCGCGCTAGCCCATTGCGCCACGGAGACAGTCTTGCTCCACTCTCACCACCATCAGAACATATCTTCAAAGCTATCAGCGCAAAGAAAAAAGCAACACACCACTCCCGGGAGGGCTCGAAACTCCAACTTTTCGGTTAACAGCCGATCGCGCTAGCCAATTGCGCCAAGGAGACAGTCGTGCTCCACTCTCACCACCATCAGAACATATCTTCAAAGCTATCCGCGCAAAAAAAAAACCAAAACACCACTCCCGGGAGGGCTCGAACCTCCAACTTTTCGGTTAACAGCCGATCGCGCTGGCCAATTGCGCCACGGAAAAAGTCCTGCTCAACTCTCACCACAATAAGAAGATATCTTCAAAGCTATCAGCGCAAAGAAAAAAAGCGCTGTACCACCACCGGGTGGGCTCGAACCTCCAACCTTTCGGTTAACAGCCGATCGCGCTAGCCATTTGCGCCACGGGGACAGTCTTGCTCCCCTCTCACCACCATCAGAACATATCTTCAAAGCTATCAGCGCAAAAAAAAGCAACACACCACTCCCGGGAGGGCTCGAAACTCCAACTTTTCGGTTAACAGCCGATCGCGCTAGCCAATTGCGCCAAGGAGACAGTCGTGCTCCACTCTCACCACCATCAGAACATATCTTCAAAGCTATCCGCGCAAAGAAAAAAGCAAAACACCACTCCCGGGAGGGCTCGAACCTCCAACTTTTCGGTTAACAGCCGATCGCGCTGGCCAATTGCGCCACGGAAAAAGTCCTGCTCAACTCTCACCACAATAAGAACATATCTTCAAAGCTATCAGCCCAAAGAAAAAAAAGCGCCGCACCACCACCGGGTGGGCTCGAACCTCCAACTTTTCGGTTTACAGCCGATCGCGCTAGCCCATTGCGCCACGGAGACAGTCTTGCTCCACTCTCCCCACCATCAGGAGATATCTTCAAAGCTATCAGCGCAAAGAAAAAAAGCGCTGTACCACCACCGGGTGGGCTCGAACCTCCAACCTTTCGGTTAACAGCCGATCGCGCTAGCCCATTGCGCCACGGAGACAGTCTTGCTCCCCTCTCACCACCATCAGAACATATCTTCAAAGCTATCAGCGCAAAAAAAAAGCAACACACCACTCCCGGGAGGGCACGAAACTCCAACTTTTCGGTTAACAGCCGATCGCGCTAGCCAATTGCGCCAAGGAGACAGTCGTGCTCCACTCTCACCACCATCAGAACATATTTTCAAAGCTATCCGCGCAAAGAAAAAAGCAAAACACCACTCCCGGGAGGGGTCGAACCTCCAACTTTTCGGTTAACAGCCGATCGCGCTGGCCAATTGCGCCACGGAAAAAGTCCTGCTCAACTCTCACCACAATAAGAACATATCTTCAAAGCTATCAGCCCAAAGAAATAAAAGCGCCGCACCACCACCGGGTGGGCTCAAACCTCCAACTTTTCGGTTAACAGCCGATCGCGCTAGCCAATTGCGCCACGGAGACAGTCTTGCTCCACTCTCACCACATCAGAAGATATCTTCAAAGCTATCTGCGCAAAGAAAAAAAGCGCTGTACCACCACCGGGTGGGCTCGAGCCTCCAAACTTTCGGTTAACAGCCGATCGCGCTAGCCCATTGCGCCACGGAGACAGTCTTGCTCCACTCTCACCACGATCAGAACATATCTTCAAAGCTATCAGCGCAATGAAAAAAGCAACACACCACTCCCGGGAGGGCTCGAAACTCCAACTTTTCGGTTAACAGCCGATCGCGCTAGCCAATTGCGCCAAGGAGACAGTCGTGCTCCACTCTCACCACCATCAGAACATATCTTCAAAGCTGTCCGCGCAAAGAAAAAAGCAAAACACCACTCCCGGGAGGGCTCGAACCTCCAACTTTTCGGTTAACAGCCGATCGCGCTGGCCAATTGCGCCACGGAAAAAGTCCTGCTCAACTCTCACCACAATAAGAACATATCTTCACAGCTATCAGCCCAAAGAAAAAAAAGCGCCGCACCACCACCGGGTGGGCTCGAACCTCCAACTTTTCGGTTAACAGCCGATCGCGCTAGCCAATTGCGCCACGGGGACCGTCCTGCTCCACTCTCACCCCCGTCAGACCATTTCTTCAGAGCTATCACCCCAAAGAAAAAAAAGCGCCGCACCACCACCGGGTGGGCTCGAACCCTCCACCTTTCGGTTAACAGCCGATCGTGCTAGCCAATTGCCCCACGGAGACAGTCGTGCTCCACTCTCACCACCGTCAGAACATTTCTTCAGAGCTATCACCCCAAAGAAAAAAAAGCGCCGCACCACCACCGGTTGGGCTCGAACCTCCAACCTTTCGGTTAACAGCCGATCGCGCTAGCCAATAGCGCCACGAAGACAGTCCTGTTCCACTCTCACCACCATCAGAACATATCTTCAAAGCCATTACCGCAAAGAAAAAAGCAACACAGCACTCCCGGGAGGCTCAAAACTCCAACCTTTCGGTTAACAGCCGATCGCGCTAGCCCAATGCGCCACGGACACAGTCTTGCTCCACTCTCACAACCATCAGAACATATCTTCAAAGCTATCATCGCAAAGAAAAAAGCAACACACCACTCCCGGGAGGGCTCAAAACTTCAACCTTTCGGTCAACAGCCGATCGCGCTAGCCCATTGCGCCACGGAGACAGTCGTGCTCCACTCTCACCACCATAAGAACATATCTTCAAAGCTATAGGCCCAAAAAAAAGCGCCGCACCACCACCGGGTGGGCTCGAACCTCCAACCTTTCGGTTAACAGCCGATCACGCTAGCCAATTGCCCCACGAAGACAGTCGTGCTCCACTCTCACCACCGTCAGAACATTTCTTCAGAGCTATCACCCCAAAGAAAAAAAAAGCGCTGCACCACCATCGGTTGGGCTCGAACCTCCAACCTTTCAGGTAACAGCCGATCGCGCTAGCCAATTGTGCCACGAAGACAGTCCTGCTCCACTCTCACCACCATCAGAACATATCTTCAAAGCTATTACCGCAAAGAAAAAAGCAACACACCACTCCCGGGAGGGCTCGAAACTCCAACCTTTCGGTTAACAGCCGATCGCGCTAGCCCATTGCGCCACGGAGGCAGTCATGCTCCACTCTCACCATCATCAGAACATATCTTCAAAGCTATCAGCGCAAAAAAAGCGCTGCACCACCACCGCGTGGGCTCAAACCTCCAACCTTTCGGTTAACAGCCGATCGCGCTAGCCCAGTGCGCCACGGAGACAGTCTTGCTCCACTCTCACCACCATCAGAACATATCTTCAAAGCTATCAGCGCAAAGAAAAAAGCAACACACCACTCCCGGGAGGGCTCGAAACTCCGACCTTTCGGTCAACAGCTGATCGCGCCAGCCCATTGCGCCACGAAGGCAGTCTTGCTCCCCTCTCACCACCATCAGAACATATCTTCAAAGCTATCAGCCCAAAGAAATAAAAGCACCGCATCACCACCGGGTGGGCTTGAACCTCCAACCTTTCGGTTAACAGCCGATCGCGCTAACCAATTGCGCCACGGAGACAGTCGTGCTCCACTCTCACCACCATCAGAACATATCTTCAAAGCTATATGCGCAAAGAAAAAAGCAAAACACCACTCCCGGGAGGGCTCGAACCTCCAACTTTTCGGTTAACAGCCGATCGCGCTAGCCAATTGCGCTACGGGGACCGTCCTGCTCCACTCTCACCACCGTCAAACCATTTCTTCAGAGCTATCACCCCAAAGAAAAAAAAGTGCCGCACCACCACCGGGTGGGCTCGAACCTCCAACCTTTCGGTTAACAGCCGATCGCGCTAGCCAATTGCGCCACGGAGACAGTCCTGCTCTACTCTCACCACCAACAGAACATATCTTCAAAGCTATCAGCCCAAAGAAAAAAAAGCGCCGCACCACAGCCGGGTGGGCTCGAAACTCCAACCTTTCGGTTAACAGCCGATCGCGCTAGCCAATTGCGCCACGGAGACAGTCCTGCTCCACTCTCACCACCATGAGAACATATCTTCAAAGCTATCAGCCCAAAAAAAGCGCCGCACCACCACCGGGTGAGCTCGAACCTCCAACCTTTCGGTTAACAGCCGATCACGCTAGCCAATTGCCCAACGAAGACAGTCGTGCTCCACTCTCACCACCGTCAGAACATTTCTTCAGAGCTATCACCCCAAAGAAAAAAAAAGCGCCGCACTACCACCGGTTGGGCTCGTACCTCCAACCTTTCGGTTAACAGCCGATCGTGCTAGCCAATTGCGCCACGAAGACAGTCCTGCTTCACTCTCACCACCATCAGAACATATCTTCAAAGCTATTACCGCAAAGAAAAAAGCAACACACCACTCCCGGGAGGGCTCGAAAATCCAACCTTTCGGTCAACAGCTGATCGCGCTAGCCCATTGCGCCACAGAGACAGTCTTGCTCCCCTCTCACCACCATCAGAACATATCTTCAAAGCTATCAGCCCAAAGAAAAAAAAGCGCCGAACCACCGCCGGGTGGGCTCGAAACTCCAACCTTACGGTTAACAACCGATCGCGCTAGCCAATATCCCCACGGAGACAGTCGTGCTCCACTCTCACAATCTTCAGAACATTTCTTCAGAGCTATCACCCCAAAGAAAAAAAAAGCGCCGCACCACCACCGGTTGGGCTCGAACCTCCAACCTTTCGGTTAACAGCCGATCGCGCTAGCCAATTGCGCCACGAAGAATGTCCTGCTCCAATCTCACCACCATCAGAACATATCTTCAAAGCTATTACCGCAAAGAAAAAAGCAACACACCACTCCCGGGAGGGCTCGAAACGCCAACCTTTCGGTTAACAGCCGATCGCGCTAGCCCATTGCGCCACGGAGGCAGTCATGCTCCACTCTCACCATCATCAGAACATATCTTCAAAGCTATCAGCGCAAAAAAGCGCTGCACCACCACCGCGTGGGCTCAAACCTCCAACCTTTCGGTTAACAGCCGATCGCGCTAGCCCAGTGCGCCACGGAGACAGTCTTGCTCCACTCTCACCACCATCAGAACATATCTTCAAAGCTATCAGCGCAAAGAAAAAAGCAACACACCACTCCCGGGAGGGCTCGAAACTCCAGATTTCCGGTTAACAGCCGATCACGCTAGCCAATTGCGCCACGGAGACAGTCTTGCTCTACTCTCACAACCATCAGAACATAACTTCAAAGCTATCAGCCCACAGAAAAAAAAGCGCTGCACCACCACCGGGTGGGCTCGAACCTCCAATCTTACGGTTAACAACCGATCGCGCTAGCCAATATCTCTACGGAGACAGTCGTGCTCCACTCTCACAATCGTCAGAACATTTTTCAGAGCTATCACCCCAAAGAAAAAAAAAGCACCGCACCACCACCGGTTGGGCTCGAACCTCCAACCTTTCGGTTAACAGCCGATCGCGCTAGCCAATTGCGCCACGAAGAATGTCCTGCTCCAATCTCACCACCATCAGAACATATCTGCAAAGCTATTACCGCAAAGAAAAAAGCAACACACCACTCCTGGGAGGGCTCGAGACTCCAACCTTTCGGTTAACAGCCGATCGCGCTATCCCATTGCGCCACGGAGACATTCTTGCTCCCTTCTCACCACCATCAGAACATAACTTCAAAGCTATCAGCCCAAAGAAAAAAAAGCACGGCACCACCACCGGGTGGGCTCGAACCTCCAACCTTTCGGTTAACAGCCGATCGCGCTAGCCAATTGCGCCACGGAGACGGTCGTGCTCCACTCTCACCACCATCAGAACATATCTTCAAAGCTAACAGCGCAAAGAAAAAAGCAAAACACCACTCCCGGGAGGGCTCGAACCTCCAACTTTTCGGTTAACAGCCGATCGCGCTGGCCAATTGCGCCACGGAGAAAGTCCTGCTCAACTCTCACCACAATTAGAACATATCTTCAAAGCTATCAGCACAAAGAAAAAAAAAGCGCCGCACCACCACCGGGTGGGCTCGAACCTCCAACTTTTCGGTTAACAGCCGATCGCGCTAGCCAATTGCGCCACGGGGACCGTCCTGCTCCACTCTAACCACCGCCAGACCATTTCTTCAGAGCTATCACCCCAAAGAAAAAAAAGCGCCGCACAACCTCCGGGTGGGTTCGAACCTCCAACCTTTCGGTTAACAGCCGATCACGCTAGCCAATTGCCCCACGAAGACAGTCGTGCTCCACTCTCACCACCGTCAGAACATTTCTTCAGAGCTATCACCCCAAAGAAAAAAAAAGCGCCGCACCACCATCGGTTGGGCTCGAACCTCCAACCTTTCAGGTAACAGCCGATCGCGCTAGCCAATTGTGCCACGAAGACAGTCCTGCTCCACTCTCACCACCATCAGAACATAACTTCATAGCTATTACCGCAAAGAAAAAAGCAACACACCACTCCCGGGAGGGCTCGAAACTCCAACCTTTCGGTTAACAGCCGATCGCGCTAGCCCATTGCGCCACGGAGGCAGTCATGCTCCACTATCACCATCATCAGAACATATCTTCAAAGCTATCAGCGCAAAAAAAGCGCTGCACCACCACCGCGTGGGCTCAAACCTCCAACCTTTCGGTTAACAGCCGATCGCGCTAGCCCAGTGCGCCACGGAGACAGTCTTGCTCCACTCTCACCACCATCAGAACATATCTTCAAAGCTATCAGCGCAAAGAAAAAAGCAACACACCACTCCCGGGAGGGCTCGAAACTCCAACCTTTCGGTCAACAGCTTATCGCGCCAGCCCATTGCGCCACGAAGGCAGTGTTGCTTCCCTCTCACCACCATCAGAACATATCTTCAAAGCTATCAGCCCAAAGAAATAAAAGCACCGCATCACCACCGGGTGGGCTTGAACCTCCAACCTTTCGGTTAACAGCCGATCGCGCTAACCAATTGCGCCACGGAGACAGTCGTGCTCCACTCTCACCACCATCAGAACATATCTTCAAAGCTATATGCGCAAAGAAAAAAGCAAAACATCACTCCCGGGAGGGCTCGAACCTCCAACTTTTCGGTTAACAGCCGATCGCGCTAGCCAATTGCGCTACGGGGACCGTCCTGCTCCACTCTCACCACCGTCAAACCATTTCTTCAGAGCTATCACCCCAAAGAAAAAAAGCGCCGCACCACCACCGGGTGGGCTCGAACCTCCAACCTTTCGGTTAACAGCCGATCGCGCTAGCCAATTGCGCCACGGAGACAGTCCTGCTCTACTCTCACCACCAACAGAACATATCTTCAAAGCTATCAGCCCAAAGAAAAAAAAGCGCCGCACCACAGCCGGGTGGGCTCGAAACTCCAACCCTTCGGTTAACAGCCGATCGCGCTAGCCAATTGCGCCACGGAGACAGTCCTGCTCCACTCTCACCACCATGAGAACATATCTTCAAAGCTATCAGCCCAAAAAAAGCGCCGCACCACCACCGGGTGAGCTCGAACCTCCAACCTTTCGGTTAACAGCCGATCACGCTAGCCAATTGCCCAACGAAGACAGTCGTGCTCCACTCTCACCACCGTCAGAACATTTCTTCAGAGCTATCACCCCAAAGAAAAAAAAAGCGCCGCAGTACCACCGGTGGGGCTCGTACCTCCAACCTTTCGGTTAACAGCCGATCGTGCTAGCCAATTGCGCCACGAAGACAGTCCTGCTTCACTCTCACCACCATCAGAACATATCTTCAAAGCTATTACCGCAAAGAAAAAAGCAACACACCACTCCCGGGAGGGCTCGAAACTCCAACCTTTCGGTCAACAGCTGATCGCGCTAGCCCATTGCGCCACAGAGACAGTCTTGCTCCCCTCTCACCACCATCAGAACATATCTTCAAAGCTATCAGCCCAAAGAAAAAAAAGCGCCGAACCACCGCCGGGTGGGCTCGAAACTCCAACCTTACGGTTAACAACCGATCGCGCTAGCCAATATCCCCACGGAGACAGTCGTGCTCCACTCTCACAATCTTCAGAACATTTCTTCAGAGCTATCACCCCAAAGAAAAAAAAAGCGCCGCACCACCACCGGTTGGGCTCGAACCTCCAACCTTTCGGTTAACAGCCGATCGCGCTAGCCAATTGCGCCACGAAGAATGTCCTGCTCCAATCTCACCACCATCAGAACATATCTTCAAAGCTATTACCGAAAAGAAAAAAGCAACACACCACTCTTGGGAGGGCTCGAGACTCCAACCTTTCGGTTAACAGCCGATCGCGCTATCCCATTGCGCCAAGGAGACATTCTTGCTCCCTTCTCACCACCATCAGAACATAACTTCAAAGCTATCAGCACAAAGAAAAAAAAGCACCGCACCACCACCGGGTGGGCTCGAACCTCCAACCTTTCGGTTAACAGCCGATCGCGCTAGCCAATTGCGCCACGGAGACAGTCGTGCTCCACTCTCACCACCATCAGAACATATCTTCAAAGCTATCAGCGCAAAGAAAAAAGCAAAACACCACTCCCGGGAGGGCTCGAACCTCCAACTTTTCGGTTAACAGCCGATCGCGCTGGCCAATTGCGCCACGGAGAAAGTCCTGCTCAACTCTCACCACAATTAGAACATATCTTCAAAGCTATCAGCACAAAGAAAAAAAAGCGCCACACCACCACCGGGTGGGCTCGAACCTCCAACTTTTCGGTTAACAGCCGATCACGCTGGCCAATTGCGCCACGGGGACCATCCTGCTCCACTCTCACCATCGCCAGACCATTTCTTCAGAGCTATCACCCCAAAGAAAAAAAAGCGCCGCACCACCTCCGGGTGGGCTCGAACCTCCAACCTTTCGGTTAACAGCCGATCGCGCTAGCCAATTGCCCCACGGAGACAGTCGTGCTCCACTCTCACCACCGTCAGAACATTTCTTCAGAGCTATCACCCCAAAGAAAAAAAAGCGCCGCACCATCACCGGTTGGGCTCGAACCTCCAACCTTTCGGTTAACAGCCGATCGCGCTAGCCAATTTCGCCACGAAGACAGTCCTGCTCCACTCTCACCACCATCAGAACATATCTTCAAAGCTATTACCGCAAGGAAAAAAGCAACACACCACTCCCGGAGGGCTCAAAACTTCAAACTTTCGGTTTACCGCCGATCGCGCTAGCCCATTGCGCCACGGAGACAGTCTTGCTCCACTCTCCCCACCATCAGAAGATATCTTCAAAGCTATCAGCGCAAAGAAAAAAAGCGCTGTACCACCACCGGGTTGGCTCTAACCTCCAACCTTTCGGTTAACACCCGATCGCGCTAGCCAATTTCGCCACGAAGACAGTCCTGCTCCACTCTCACCACCATCAGAACATATCTTCAAAGCTATTACCGCAAAGAAAAAAGCAACACACCACTCCCGGAGGGCTCAAAACTTCAAACTTTCGGTTAACAGCCGATCGCGCTGGCCAATTGCGCCACGGAAAAAGTCCTGCTCAACTCTCACCACAATAGGAACATATCTTCAAAGCTATCAGCCCAAAGAAAAAAAAGCGCCGCACCACCACCGGGTGGGCTCGAACCTCCAACTTTTCGGTTAACAGCCGATCGCGCTAGCCCATTGCGCCACGGAGACAGTCTTGCTCCACTCTCCCCACCATCAGAAGATATCTTCAAAGCTATCAGCGCAAAGAAAAAAAGCGCTGTACCACCACCGGGTGGGCTCGAACCTCCAACCTTTCGGTTAACAGCCGATCGCGCTAGCCCATTGCGCCACGGAGACAGTCTTGCTCCCCTCTCACCACCATCAGAACATATCTTCAAAGCTATCAGCGCAAAAAAAAAGCAACACACCACTCCCGGGAGGGCTCGAAACTCCAACTTTTCGGTTAACAGCCGATCGCGCTAGCCAATTGCGCCAAGGAGACAGTCGTGCTCGACTCTCACCACCATCAGAACATATCTTCAAAGCTATCCGCGCAAAGAAAAAAGCAAAACACCACTCCCGCGAGGGCTCGAACCTCCAACTTTTCGGTTAACAGCCGATCGCGCTGGCCAATTGCGCCACGGAAAAAGTCCTGCTCAACTCTCACCACAATAAGAACATATCTTCAAAGCTATCAGCCCAAAGAAAAAAAAGCGCCGCACCACCACCGGGTGGGCTCGAACCTCCAACTTTTCGGTTAACAGCCGATGGCGCTAGCCAATTGCGCCACGGAGACAGTCTTTCTCCACTCTCACCACATCAGAAGATATCTTCAAAGCTATCAGCGCAAAGAAAAAAAGCGCTGTACCACCACCGGGTGGGCTCGAACCTCCAAACTTTCGGTTAACAGCCGATCGCGCTAGCCCACTGCGCCACGGAGACAGTCTTGCTCCACTCTCACCACCATCAGAACATATCTTCAAAGCTATCAGCGCAAAGAAAAAAGCAACACACCACTCCCGGGAGGGCTCGAAACTCCAACTTTTCGGTTAACAGCCGATCGCGCTAGCCAATTGCGCCAAGGAGACAGTCGTGCTCCACTCTCACCACCATCAGAACATATCTTCAAAGCTATCCGCGCAAAGAAAAAACCAAAACACCACTCCCGGGAGGGCTCGAACCTCCAACTTTTCGGTTAACAGCCGATCGCGCTGGCCAATTGCGCCACGGAAAAAGTCCTGCTCAACTCTCACCACAATAAGAAGATATCTTCAAAGCTATCAGCGCAAAGAAAAAAAGCGCTGTACCACCACCGGGTGGGCTCGAACCTCCAACCTTTCGGTTAACAGCCGATCGCGCTAGCCATTTGCGCCACGGGGACAGTCTTGCTCCCCTCTCACCACCATCAGAACATATCTTCAAAGCTATCAGCGCAAAAAAAAGCAACACACCACTCCCGGGAGGGCTCGAAACTCCAACTTTTCGGTTAACAGCCGATCGCGCTAGCCAATTGCGCCAAGGAGACAGTCGTGCTCCACTCTCACCACCATCAGAACATAGCTTCAAAGCTATCCGCGCAAAGAAAAAAGCAAAACACCACTCCCGGGAGGGCTCGAACCTCCAACTTTTCGGTTAACAGCCGATCGCGCTGGCCAATTGCGCCACGGAAAAAGTCCTGCTCAACTCTCACCACAATAAGAACATATCTTCAAAGCTATCAGCCCAAAGAAAAAAAAGCGCCGCACCACCACCGGGTGGGCTCGAACCTCCAACTTTTCGGTTAACAGCCGATCGCGCTAGCCCATTGCGCCACGGAGACAGTCTTGCTCCACTCTCACCACATCAGAAGATATCTTCAAAGCTATCAGCGCAAAGAAAAAAAGCGCTGTACCACCACCGGGTGGGCTCGAGCCTCCAAACTTTCGGTTAACAGCCGATCGCGCTAGCCCATTGCGCCACGGAGACAGTCTTGCTCCACTCTCACCACGATCAGAACATATCTTCAAAGCTATCAGCGCAAAGAAAAAAGCAACACACCACTCCCGGGAGGGCTCGAAACTCCAACTTTTCGGTTAACAGCCGATCGCGCTAGCCAATTGCGCCAAGGAGACAGTCGTGCTCCACTCTCACCACCATCAGAACATATCTTCAAAGCTGTCCGCGCAAAGAAAAAAGCAAAACACCACTCCCGGGAGGGCTCGAACCTCCAACTTTTCGGTTAACAGCCGATCGCGCTGGCCAATTGCGCCACGGAAAAAGTCCTGCTCAACTCTCACCACAATAAGAACATATCTTCAAAGCTATCAGCCCAAAGAAAAAAAAGCGCCGCACCACCACCGGGTGGGCTCGAACCTCCAACTTTTCGGTTAACAGCCGATCGCGCTAGCCAATTGCGCCACGGGGACCGTCCTGCTCCACTCTCACCCCCGTCAGACCATTTCTTCAGAGCTATCACCCCAAAGAAAAAAAAGCGCCGCACCACCACCGGGTGGGCTCGAACCCTCCACCTTTCGGTTAACAGCCGATCGTGCTAGCCAATTGCCCCACGGAGACAGTCGTGCTCCACTCTCACCACCGTCAGAACATTTCTTCAGAGCTATCACCCCAAAGAAAAAAAAGCGCCGCACCACCACCGGTTGGGCTCGAACCTCCAACCTTTCGGTTAACAGCCGATCGCGCTAGCCAATAGCGCCACGAAGACAGTCCTGTTCCACTCTCACCACCATCAGAACATATCTTCAAAGCCATTACCGCAAAGAAAAAAGCAACACAGCACTCCCGGGAGGCTCAAAACTCCAACCTTTCGGTTAACAGCCGATCGCGCTAGCCCAATGCGCCACGGAGACAGTCTTGCTCCACTCTCACAACCATCAGAACATATCTTCAAAGCTATCATCGCAAAGAAAAAAGCAACACACCACTCCCGGGAGGGCTCAAAACTTCAACCTTTCGGTCAACAGCCGATCGCGCTAGCCCATTGCGCCACGGAGACAGTCGTGCTCCACTCTCACCACCATAAGAACATATCTTCAAAGCTATAGGCCCAAAAAAAAAGCGCCGCACCACCATCGGTTGGGCTCGAACCTCCAACCTTTCAGGTAACAGCCGATCGCGCTAGCCAATTGTGCCACGAAGACAGTCCTGCTCCACTCTCACCACCATCAGAACATATCTTCAAAGCTATTACCGCAAAGAAAAAAGCAACACACCACTCCCGGGAGGGCTCGAAACTCCAACCTTTCGGTTAACAGCCGATCGCGCTAGCCCATTGCGCCACGGAGGCAGTCATGCTCCACTCTCACCATCATCAGAACATATCTTCAAAGCTATCAGCGCAAAAAAAGCGCTGCACCACCACCGCGTGGGCTCAAACCTCCAACCTTTCGGTTAACAGCCGATCGCGCTAGCCCAGTGCGCCACGGAGACAGTCTTGCTCCACTCTCACCACCATCAGAACATATCTTCAAAGCTATCAGCGCAAAGAAAAAAGCAACACACCACTCCCGGGAGGGCTCGAAACTCCAACCTTTCGGTCAACAGCTGATCGCGCCAGCCCATTGCGCCACGAAGGCAGTCTTGCTCCCCTCTCACCACCATCAGAACATATCTTCAAAGCTATCAGCCCAAAGAAATAAAAGCACCGCATCACCACCGGGTGGGCTTGAACCTCCAACCTTTCGGCTAACAGCCGATCGCGCTAACCAATTGCGCCACGGAGACAGTCGTGCTCCACTCTCACCACCATCAGAACATATCTTTAAAGCTATATGCGCAAAGAAAAAAGCAAAACACCACTCCCGGGAGGGCTCGAACCTCCAACTTTTCGGTTAACAGCCGATCGCGCTAGCCAATTGCGCTACGGGGACCGTCCTGCTCCACTCTCACCACCGTCAAACCATTTCTTCAGAGCTATCACCCCAAAGAAAAAAAAGCGCCGCACCACCACCAGGTGGGCTCGAACCTCCAACCTTTCGGTTAACAGCCGATCGCGCTAGCCAATTGCGCCACGGAGACAGTCCTGCTCTACTCTCACCACCAACAGAACATATCTTCAAAGCTATCAGCCCAAAGAAAAAAAAGCGCCGCACCACAGCCGGGTGGGCTCGAAACTCCAACCTTTCGGTTAACAGCCGATCGCGCTAGCCAATTGCGCCACGGAGACAGTCCTGCTCCACTCTCACCACCATGAGAACATATCTTCAAAGCTATCAGCCCAAAAAAAGCGCCGCACCACCACCGGGTGAGCTCGAACCTCCAACCTTTCGGTTAACAGCCGATCACGCTAGCCAATTGCCCAACGAAGACAGTCGTGCTCCACTCTCACCACCGTCAGAACATTTCTTCAGAGCTATCACCCCAAAGAAAAAAAAAGCGCCGCACTACCACCGGTTGGGCTCGTACCTCCAACCTTTCGGTTAACAGCCGATCGTGCTAGCCAATTGCGCCACGAAGACAGTCCTGCTTCACTCTCACCACCATCAGAACATATCTTCAAAGCTATTACCGCAAAGAAAAAATCAACACACCACTCCCGGGAGGGCTCGAAACTCCAACCTTTCGGTCAACAGCTGATCGCGCTAGCCCATTGCGCCACAGAGACAGTCTTGCTCCCCTCTCACCACCATCAGAACATATCTTCAAAGCTATCAGCCCAAAGAAAAAAAAGCGCCGAACCACCGCCGGGTGGGCTCGAAACTCCAACCTTACGGTTAACAACCGATCGCGCTAGCCAATATCCCCACGGAGACAGTCGTGCTCCACTCTCACAATCTTCAGAACATTTCTTCAGAGCTATCACCCCAAAGAAAAAAAAAGCGCCGCACCACCACCGGTTGGGCTCGAACCTCCAACCTTTCGGTTAACAGCCGATCGCGCTAGCCAATTGCGCCACGAAGAATGTCCTGCTCCAATCTCACCACCATCAGAACATATCTTCAAAGCTATTACCGCAAAGAAAAAAGCAACACACCACTCCTGGGAGGGCTCGAGACTCCAACCTTTCGGTTAACAGCCGATCGCGCTATCCCATTGCGCCAAGGAGACATTCTTGCTCCCTTCTCACCACCATCAGAACATAACTTCAAAGCTATCAGCCCAAAGAAAAAAAAGCACCGCACCACCACCGGGTGGGCTCGAACCTCCAACCTTTCGGTTAACAGCCGATCGCGCTAGCCAATTGCGCCACGGAGACAGTCGTGCTCCACTCTCACCACCATCAGAACATATCTTCAAAGCTATCAGCGCAAAGAAAAAAGCAAAACACCACTCCCGGGAGGGCTCGAACCTCCAACTTTTCGGTTAACAGCCGATCGCGCTGGCCAATTGCGCCACGGAGAAAGTCCTGCTCAACTCTCACCACAATTAGAACATATCTTCAAAGCTATCAGCACAAAGAAAAAAAAGCGCCACACCACCACCGGGTGGGCTCGAACCTCCAACTTTTCGGTTAACAGCCGATCACGCTGGCCAATTGCGCCACGGGGACCATCCTGCTCCACTCTCACCATCGCCAGACCATTTCTTCAGAGCTATCACCCCAAAGAAAAAAAAGCGCCGCACCACCTCCGGGTGGGCTCGAACCTCCAACCTTTCGGTTAACAGCCGATCGCGCTAGCCAATTGCCCCACGGAGACAGTCGTGCTCCACTCTCACCACCGTCAGAACATTTCTTCAGAGCTATCACCCCAAAGAAAAAAAAGCGCCGCACCATCACCGGTTGGGCTCGAACCTGCAACCTTTCGGTTAACAGCCGATCGCGCTAGCCAATTTCGCCACGAAGACAGTCCTGCTCCACTCTCACCACCATCAGAACATATCTTCAAAGCTATTACCGCAAAGAAAAAAGCAACACACCACTCCCGGAGGGCTCAAAACTTCAAAATTTCGGTTTACCGCCGATCGCGCTAGCCCAATGCGCCACGGAGACAGTCTTGCTCCACTCTCCCCACCATCAGAAGATATCTTCAAAGCTATCAGCGCAAAGAAAAAAAGCGCTGTACCACCACCGGGTGGGCTCTAACCTCCAACCTTTCGGTTAACAGCCGATCGCGCTAGCCAATTTCGCCACGAAGACAGTCCTGCTCCACTCTCACCACCATCAGAACATATCTTCAAAGCTATTACCGCAAAGAAAAAAGCAACACACCACTCCCGGAGGGCTCAAAACTTCAAACTTTCGGTTAACAGCCGATCGCGCTGGCCAATTGCGCCACGGAAAAAGTCCTGCTCAACTCTCACCACAATAGGAACATATCTTCAAAGCTATCAGCCCAAAGAAAAAAAAGCGCCGCACCACCACCGGGTGGGCTCGAACCTCCAACTTTTCGGTTAACAGCCGATCGCGCTAGCCCATTGCGCCACGGAGACAGTCTTGCTCCACTCTCCCCACCATCAGAAGATATCTTCAAAGCTATCAGCGCAAAGAAAAAAAGCGCTGTACCACCACCGGGTGGGCTCGAACCTCCAACCTTTCGGTTAACAGCCGATCGCGCTAGCCCATTGCGCCACGGAGACAGTCTTGCTCCCCTCTCACCACCATCAGAACATATCTTCAAAGCTATCAGCGCAAAAAAAAAAAGCAACACACCACTCCCGGGAGGGCTCGAAACTCCAACTTTTCGGTTAACAGCCGATCGCGCTAGCCAATTGCGCTAAGGAGACAGTCGTGCTCGACTCTCACCACCATCAGAACATATCTTCAAAGCTATCCGCGCAAAGAAAAAAGCAAAACACCACTCCCGGGAGGGCTCGAACCTCCAACTTTTCGGTTAACAGCCGATCGCGCTGGCCAATTGCGCCACGGAAAAAGTCCTGCTCAACTCTCACCACAATAAGAACATATCTTCAAAGCTATCAGCCCAAAGAAAAAAAAGCGCCGCACCACCACCGGGTGGGCTCGAACCTCCAACTTTTCGGTTAACCGCCGATGGCGCTAGCCAATTGCGCCACGGAGACAGTCTTGCTCCACTCTCACCACATCAGAAGATATCTTCAAAGCTATCAGCGCAAAGAAAAAAAGCGCTGTACCACCACCGGGTTGGCTCGAACCTCCAAACTTTCGGTTAACAGCCGATCGCGCTAGCCCATTGCGCCACGGAGACAGTCTTGCTCCACTCTCACCACCATCAGAACATATCTTCAAAGCTATCAGCGCAAAGAAAAAAGCAACACACCACTCCCGGGAGGGCTCGAAACTCCAACTTTTCGGTTAACAGCCGATCGCGCTAGCCAATTGCGCCAAGGAGACAGTCGTGCTCCACTCTCACCACCATCAGAACATATCTTCAAAGCTATCCGCGCAAAGGAAAAAGCAAAACACCACTCCCGGGAGGGCTCGAACCTCCAACTTTTCGGTTAACAGCCGATCGCGCTGGCCAATTGCGCCACGGAAAAAGTCCTGCTCAACTCTCACCACAATAAGAAGATATCTTCAAAGCTATCAGCGCAAAGAAAAAAAGCGCTGTACCACCACCGGGTGGGCTCGAACCTCCAACCTTTCGGTTAACAGCCGATCGCGCTAGCCCATTGCGCCACGGGGACAGTCTTGCTCCCCTCTCACCACCATCAGAACATATCTTCAAAGCTATCAGCGCAAAAAAAAGCAACACACCACTCCCGGGAGGGCTCGAAACTCCAACTTTTCGGTTAACAGCCGATCGCGCTAGCATTTGCGCCAAGGAGACAGTCGTGCTCCACTCTCACCACCATCAGAACATATCTTCAAAGCTATCCGCGCAAAGAAAAAAGCAAAACACCACTCCCGGGAGGGCTCGAACCTCCAACTTTTCGGTTAACAGCCGATCGCGCTGGCCAATTGCGCCACGGAAAAAGTCCTGCTCAACTCTCACCACAATAAGAACATATCTTCAAAGCTATCAGCCCAAAGAAAAAAAAGCGCCGCACCACCACCGGGTGGGCTCGAACCTCCAATTTTTCGGTTAACAGCCGATCGCGCTCGCCCATTGCGCCACGGAGACAGTCTTGCTCCACTCTCCCCACCATCAGAAGATATCTTCAAAGCTATCAGCGCAAAGAAAAAAAGCGCTCTACCACCACCGGGTGGGCTCGAACCTCCAACCTTTCGGTTAACAGCCGATCGCGCTAGCCCATTGCGCCACGAAGACAGTCTTGCTCCCCTCTCACCACCATCAGAACATATCTTCAAAGCTATCAGCGCAAAAAAAAAGCAACACACCACTCCCGGGAGGGCTCGAAACTCCAACTTTTCGGTTAACAGCCGATCGCGCTAGCCAATTGCGCCAAGGAGACAGTCGTGCTCCACTCTCACCACCATCAGAACATATTTTCAAAGCTATCCGCACAAAGAAAAAAGCAAAACACCACTCCCGGGAGGGGTCGAACCTCCAACTTTTCGGTTAACAGCCGATCGCGCTGGCCAATTGCGCCACGGAAAAAGTCCTGCTCAACTCTCACCACAATAAGAACATATCTTCAAAGCTATCAGCCCAAAGAAATAAAAGCGCCGCACCACCACCGGGTGGACTCGAACCTCCAACTTTTCGGTTAACAGCCGATCGCGCTAGCCAATTGCGCCACGGAGACAGTCTTGCTCCACTCTCACCACATCAGAAGATATCTTCAAAGCTATCAGCGCAAAGAAAAAAAGCGCCGTACCACCACCGGGTGGGCTCGAGCCTCCAAACTTTCGGTTAACAGCCGATCGCGCTAGCCCATTGCGCCACGGAGACAGTCTTGCTCCACTCTCACCACGATCAGAACATATCTTCAAAGCTATCAGCGCAAAGAAAAAAGCAACACACCACTCCCGGGAGGGCTCGAAACTCCAACTTTTCGGTTAACAGCCGATCGCGCTAGCCAATTGCGCCAAGGAGACAGTCGTGCTCCACTCTCACCACCATCAGAACATATCTTCAAAGCTGTCCGCGCAAAGAAAAAAGCAAAACACCACTCCCGGGAGGGCTCGAACCTCCAACTTTTCGGTTAACAGCCGATCGCGCTGGCCAATTGCCCCACGGAAAAAGTCCTGCTCAACTCTCACCACAATAAGAACATATCTTCAAAGCTATCCGCGCAAAGAAAAAAGCAAAACACCACTCCCGGGAGGGCTCGAACCTCCAACTTTTCGGTTAACAGCCGATCGCGCTGGCCAATTGCGCCACGGAAAAAGTCCTGCTCAACTTTCACCACAATAAGAACATATCTTCAAAGCTATCAGAACAAAGAAAAAAAAGCGCCGCACCACCACCGGGTGGGCTCGAACCTCCAACTTTTCGGTTAACAGCCGATCGCGCTAGCAAATTGCGCCACGGGGACCGTCCTGCTCCACTCTCACCACCGTCAGACCATTTTTCAGAGCTATCACCCCAAAGAAAAAAAAGCGCCGCACCACCACCGGGTGGGCTCGAACCTCCAACCTTTCGGTTAACAGCCGATCACGCTAGCCAATTGCCCCACGAAGAAAGTCGTGCGCCACTCTCGCCACCG
Source organism: Rhipicephalus microplus (assembly GCF_043290135.1). Lineage (NCBI taxonomy): Eukaryota > Metazoa > Arthropoda > Arachnida > Ixodida > Ixodidae > Rhipicephalus > Rhipicephalus microplus. The sequence goes on along the minus strand of NW_027464587.1, from coordinate 2,030,645 downwards.
TCAGAACATTTCTTCAGAGCTATCACCCCAAAGAAAAAAAAAGCGCCGCACCACCACCGGTCGGGCTCGAACCTCCAACCTTTCGGTTAACAGCCGATCGCGCTAGCCAATTGTGCCACGAAGACAGTTCTGCTGCACTCTCACCACCATCAGAACATATCTTCAAAGCTATTACCGCAAAGAAAAAGACAACACACCACTCCCGGGAGGGCTCGAAACTCCAACATTTCGGTTAACAGCCGATCGCGCTAGCCCATTGCGCTACGGAGGCAGTCATGCTCCACACTCACCATCATCAGAACATATCTTCAAAGCTATCAGCGCAAAAAAAGCGCTGCACCACCACCGCGTGGGCTCGAACCTCCAACCATTCGGTTAACAGCCGATCGCGCTAGCCCAGTGCGCCACGGAGACAGTCTTGCTCCACTCTCACCACCATCAGAACATATCTTCAAAGCTATCAGCGCAAAGAAAAAAGCAACACACCACTCCCGGGAGGGTCGAAACTCCAACCTTTCGGTCAACAGCTGATCGCGCCAGCCCATTGCGCCACGAAGACAGTCTTGCTCCCCTCTCACCACCATCAGAACATATCTTCAAAGCTATCAGCCCAAAGAAATAAAAGCACCGCACCACCACTACCGGGTGGGCTTGAACCTCCAACCTTTCGGTTAACAGCCGATCGCGCTAGCCAATTGCGCCACGGAGACAGTCGCGCTCCACTCTCACCACCATCAGAACATATCTTCAAAGCTATCAGCGCAAAGAAAAAAGCAAAACACCACTCCCGGGAGGGCTCGAACCTCCAACTTTTCGGTTAACAGCCGATCGCGCTGGCCAATTGCGCCACGGAGACAGTCCTGCTCCACTCTCACCACAATTAGAACATATCTTCAAAGTTATCAGCCCAAAGAAAAAAAAGTGCCGCACCACCACCGGGTGGGCTCGAACTTCGAACCTTCCTGTTAACAGCAGATCGCGCTAGCCAATTGCGCCACGGAGACAATCGTGTTCCCCTCTCACCACCATCAGAACATATCTTCAAAGCTATCAGCGCAAAGAAAAAAGCAACACACCCCACCCGGGAGGGCTCGAACCTCCAACTTTTCGGTTAACAGCCGATCACGCTAGCCAATTGCGCTACGGGGACCGTCCTGCTCCACTCTCACCACCGTCAAACCATTTCTTCAGAGCTATCACCCCAAAGAAAAAAAAGCGCCGCACCACCACCGGGTGGGCTCGAACCTCCAACCTTTCGGTTAACAGCCGATCGCGCTAGCCAATTGCGCCACGGAGACAGTCCTGCTCTACTCTCCCCACCATCAGAACATATCTTCAAAGCTATCAGCCCAAAGAAAAAAAAGCGCCGCACCACTGCCGGGTGGGCTCGAAACTCCAACCTTTCGGTTAACAGCCGATCGCGCTAGCCAATTGCGCCACGGAGACAGCCCTGCTCCACACTCACCACCATGAGAACATATCTTCAAAGCTATCAGCCCAAACAAAAGCGCCGCACCACCACCGGGTGGGCTCGAACCTCCAACCTTTCGGTTAACAGCCGATCACGCTAGCCAATTGCCCCACGAAGACAGTCGTGCTCCACTCTCACCAACGTCAGAACATTTCTTCAGAGCTATCACCCCAAAGAAAAAAAAAGCGCCGCACTACCACCGGTTGGCCTCGAACCTCCAACCTTTCGGTTAACAGCCGATCGCGCTAGCCAATTGCGCCACGAAGACAGTCCTGCTCCACTCTCACCACCATCAGAACATATCTTCAAAGCTATTACAGCAAAGAAAAAAGCAACACACCACTCCCGGGAGGGCTCGAAACTCCAACCTTTCGGTTAACAGCCGATCGCGCTAGCCCATTGCGCCACGGAGGCAGTCATGCTCCACTCTCACCATCATCAGAACATATCTTAGAGGCTATCAGCGCAAAGAAAAAAAAGCGCTGCACCACCACCGCGTGGGCTCGAACCTCCAACCATTCGGTTAACAGCCGGTCGCGCTAGTCCAGTGCGCCACGGAGACAGTCTTGCTCCACTCTCACCACCATCAGAACATATCTTCAAAGCTATCACCCCAAAGAAAAAAAAGCGCCGCACCACCACCGGGTGGGCTCGAACCCTCCACCTTTCGGTTAACAGCCGATCGTGCTAGCCAATTGCCCCACGGAGACAGTCGTGCTCCACTCTCACCACCGTCAGAACATTTCTTCAGAGCTATCACCCCAAAGAAAAAAAAGCGCCGCACCACCACCGGTTGGGCTCGAACCTCCAACCTTTCGGTTAACAGCCGATCGCGCTAGCCAATAGCGCCACGAAGACAGTCCTGTTCCACTCTCACCACCATCAGAACATATCTTCAAAGCCATTACCGCAAAGAAAAAAGCAACACAGCACTCCCGGGATGCTCAAAACTCCAACCTTTCGGTTAACAGCCGATCACGCTAGCCCAATGCGCCACGGAGACAGTCTTGCTCCACTCTCACAACCATCAGAACATATCTTCAAAGCTATCATCGCAAAGAAAAAAGCAACACACCACTCCCGGGAGGGCTCAAAACTTCAACCTTTCGGTCAACAGCCGATCGCGCTAGCCCATTGCGCCACGGAGACAGTCGTGCTCCACTCTCACCACCATCAGAACATATCTTCAAAGCTATCCGCGCAAAGAAAAAAGCAAAACACCACTCCCGGGAGGGCTCGAACCTCCAACTTTTCGGTTAACAGCCGATCGCGCTGGCCAATTGCGCCACGGAAAAAGTCCTGCTCAACTCTCACCACAATAAGAACATATCTTCAAAGCTATCAGAACAAAGAAAAAAAAGCGCCGCACCACCACCGGGTGGGCTCGAACCTCCAACTTTTCGGTTAACAGCCGATCGCGCTAGCAAATTGCGCCACGGGGACCGTCCTGCTCCACTCTCACCACCATCAGACCATTTTTCAGAGCTATCACCCCAAAGGAAAAAAAGCGCCGCACCACCACCGGGTGGGCTCGAACCTCCAACCTTTCGGTTAACAGCCGATCACGCTAGCCAATTGCCTCACGAAGAAAGTCGTGCGCCACTCTCACCACCGTCAGAACATTTCTTCAGAGCTATCACCCCAAAGAAAAAAAAAGCGCCGCACCACCACCGGTCGGGCTCGAACCTCCAACCTTTCGGTTAACAGCCGATCGCGCTAGCCAATTGTGCCACGAAGACAGTTCTGCTCCACTCTCACCACCATCAGAACATATCTTCAAAGCTATTACCGCAAAGAAAAAAGCAACACACCACTCCCGGGAGGGCTCGAAACTCCAACATTTCGGTTAACAGCCGATCGCGCTAGCCCATTGCGCTACGGAGGCAGTCATGCTCCACACTCACCATCATCAGAACATATCTTCAAAGCTATCAGCGCAAAAAAAGCGCTGCACCACCACCGCGTGGGCTCGAACCTCCAACCATTCGGTTAACAGCCGATCGCGCTAGCCCAGTGCGCCACGGAGACAGTCTTGCTCCACTCTCACCACCATCAGAACATATCTTCAAAGCTATCAGCGCAAAGAAAAAAGCAACACACCACTCCCGGGAGGTTCGAAACTCCAACCTTTCGGTCAACAGCTGATCGCGCCAGCCCATTGCGCCACGAAGACAGTCTTGCTCCCCTCTCACCACCATCAGAACATATCTTCAAAGCTATCAGCCCAAAGAAATAAAAGCACCGCACCACCACCACCGGGTGGGCTTGAACCTCCAACCTTTCGGTTAACAGCCGATCGCGCTAGCCAATTGCGCCACGGAGACAGTCGTGCTCCACTCTCACCACCATCAGAACATATCTTCAAAGCTATCAGCGCAAAGAAAAAAGCAAAACACCACTCCCGGGAGGGCTCGAACCTCCAACTTTTCGGTTAACAGCCGATCGCGCTGGCCAATTGCGCCACGGAGACAGTCCTGCTCCACTCTCACCACAATTAGAACATATCTTCAAAGCTATCAGCCCAAAGAAAAAAAAGTGCCGCACCACCACCGGGTGGGCTCGAACTTCCAACCTTCCTGTTAACAGCAGATCGCGCTAGCCAATTGCGCCACGGAGACAATCGTGTTCCCCTCTCACCACCATCAGAACATATCTTCAAAGCTATCAGCGCAAAGAAAAAAGCAACACACCCCACCCGGGAGGGCTCGAACCTCCAACTTTTCGGTTAACAGCCGATCACGCTAGCCAATTGCGCTACGGGGACCGTCCTGCTCCACTCTCACCACCGTCAAACCATTTCTTCAGAGCTATCACCCCAAAGAAAAAAAAGCGCCGCACCACCACCGGGTGGGCTCGAACCTCCAACCTTTCGGTTAACAGCCGATCGCGCTAGCCAATTGCGCCACGGAGACAGTCCTGCTCTACTCTCACCACCATCAGAACATATCTTCAAAGCTATCAGCCCAAAGAAAAAAAAGCGCCGCACCACTGCCGGGTGGGCTCGAAACTCCAACCTTTCGGTTAACAGCCGATCGCGCTAGCCAATTGCGCCACGGAGACAGCCCTGCTCCACACCCACCACCATGAGAACATATCTTCAAAGCTATCAGCCCAAACAAAAGCGCCGCACCACCACCGGGTGGGCTCGAACCTCCAACCTTTCGGTTAACAGCCGATCACGCTAGCCAATTGCCCCACGAAGACAGTCGTGCTCCACTCTCACCACCGTCAGAACATTTCTTCAGAGCTATCACCCCAAAGAAAAAAAAAGCGCCGCACTACCACCGGTTGGCCTCGAACCTCCAACCTTTCGGTTAACAGCCGATCGCGCTAGCCAATTGCGCCACGAAGACAGTCCTGCTCCACTCTCACCACCATCAGAACATATCTTCAAAGCTATTACAGCAAAGAAAAAAGCAACACACCACTGCCGGGAGGGCTCGAAACTCCAACCTTTCGGTTAACAGCCGATCGCGCTAGCCCATTGCGCCACGGAGGCAGTCATGCTCCACTCTCACCATCATCAGAACATATCTTCAAAGCTATCAGCGCAAAGAAAAAAAAGCGCTGCACCACCACCGCGTGGGCTCGAACCTCCAACCATTCGGTTAACAGCCGGTCGCGCTAGTCCAGTGCGCCACGGAGACAGTCTTGCTCCACTCTCACCACCATCAGAACATATCTTCAAAGCTATGAGCGCAAAGAAAAAAGAAACACACCACTCCCGGGAGGGCTCGAAACTCCAACCTTTCGGTCAATTTAAGAGCTGATCGCGCTAGCCCATTGCGCCACAGAGACAGTCTTGCTCTCTCTCACCACCATCAGAACATATCTTCAAAGCTATCAGCCCAAAGAAAAAAAAGCACCGCACCACCACCGGGTGGGCTCGAACCTCCAACCTTTCGGTTAACAGCCGATCGCGCTAGCCAATTGCGCCACGGAGACAGTCGTGCTCCACTCTCACCACCATCAGAACATATCTTCAAAGCTATCAGCGCAAAGAAAAAAGCAAAACACCCCTCCCGGGAGAGCTCGAACCTCCAACTTTTCGGTTAACTGCCGATCGCGCTGGCCAAATGCCCCACCGAGACAGTCCTGCTCCACTCTCACCACAGTTAGAACATATCTTCAAAGCTATCAGCCCAAAGAAAAAAAAGCGCCGCACCACCACCGGGTGGGCTCGAACTTCAAACCCTTCGCTTAACAGCAGATCGCGCTAGCCAATTGCGCCACGGAGACAATCGTGCTCCACTCTCACCACCATCAGAACATATCTTCAAAACTATCAGCGCAAAGAAAAAAGCAACACACCCCACCCGGGAGGGCCCGAACCTCCAACTTTTCGGTTAACAGCCGATCGCGCTAGCCAATTGCGCCACGGGGACCGTCCTGCTCCACTCTCACCACCGTCAGACCATTTCTTCAGAGCTATCACCCCAAAGAAAAAAAATGCGCCGCACCACCACCGGGTGGGCTCGAACCTCCAACCTTTCGGTTAACAGCCGATCGCGCTAGCCAATTGCGCCACGGGGACAGTCCTGCTCTACTCTCACCACCATCAGAACATATCTTCACAGCTATCAGCCCAAAGATAAAAAAGCACCGAACCACCGCCGGGTGGGCTCTAAACTGCAACTTTTCGGTTAACAGCCGATCGCGCTAGCCAATTGCGCCACGGAGACAGTCCTGCTCCACTCTCACCACCATGAGAACATATCTTCAAAGCTATCAGCCCAAAGAAAAAAAAGCGCCATACCACCACCGGGTGGGCTCGAACCTCCGACCTTTTGGTTAACAGCCGATCGCGCTAGCCAATTGCGCCACGGAGACAGTCCTGCTCCACTCTCACCACCATCACAACATATCTTCAAAGCTATCAGCCCACAGAAAAAAAGCGCCGCACAACCACCGGGTAGGCTCGACCCTCCAACTTTTCTGTTAACAGCCGATCGCGCTAGCCAATTGCGCCACGGAGACAGACCTGCTCCACTCTCACCACCATAAGAACATATCATCAAAGCTATCAGTCCGAAGAAAAAAAAGCGCCGCACCACCACTGGGTGGGCTCGAACCTCCGACCTTTTGGTTAACAGCCGATCGCGCTAGCCAATTGCACCACAGAGACAGTCCTGCTCCACTCTCACCACCATCAGAACATATCTTCAAAGCTATCAGCCCAAAGAAAAAAAAGCGCCGCACCACCACCGGTTGGGCTCGAACCTCTGACCTTTCGGTTAACAGCCGATCGCGCTAGCCAATTGCGCCACAAAGACAGTCCTGCTCCACTCTCACCACCATCAGAACATATCTTCAAAGCTATTACCGCAAAGAAAAAAGCAAAACACCACCACCGGGAGAGCTCGAACCTCCAACTTTTCGGTTAAAAGCCGATCGCGCTAGCCAATTGCGTCACGCAGACAGTCCTGCTCCACTCTCACCACCGTCAGAACATTTCTTCAGAGCTATCAGCCCAAAGAAAAAAAAGCGCTGCAAAACCGCCGGGTGGGCTCGAACCTCCAACCTTACGGTTAACAGCCGATCGCGCTAGCCAATTGCCCCACGGAGACAGTCGTGCAACACTCTCACCATCGTCAGAACATTTCTTTAGAGCTATCACCCCAAAGAAAAAAAAAGCGCCGCACCACCACTGGTTGGGCTCGAACCTCCAACCTTTCGGTTAACAGCCGATCGCGCTAGCCAATTGCGCCACGAAGACTGTCCTGCTCCAATCTCACCACCATCAGAACATATCTTCAAAGCTATTACCGCAAAGAAAAAAGCAACACACCACTCCCGGGAGGGCTCGAAACTCCAACCTTTCGGTTAACAGCCGATCGCGCTAGCCCATTGCCCTACGGAGGCAGTCATGCTCCACACTCACCATCATCAGAACATATCTTCAAAGCTATCAGCGCAAAAAAAGCGCTGCACCACCACCGCGTGGGCTCGAACCTCCAACCTTTCGGTTAACAGCCGATCGCGCTAGCCCAGTGCGCCACGGAGACAGTCTTGCTCCACTCTCACCACCATCAGAACATATCTTCAAAGCTATCAGCGCAAAGAAAAAAGCAACACACCACTCCCGGGAGGGTCGAAACTCCAACCTTTCGGTCAACAGCTCATCGCGCCAGCCCATTGCGCCACGAAGACAGTCTTGCTCCCCTCTCACCACCATCAGAACATATCTTCAAAGCTATCAGCCCAAAGAAATAAAAGCACCGCACCACCACCGGGTAGGCTTGAACCTCCAACCTTTCGGTTAACAGCCGATCGCGCTAGCCAATTGCGCCACGGAGACAGTCGTGCTCCACTCTCACCACCATCAGAACATATCTTCAAAGCTATCAGCGCAAAGAAAAAAGCAAAACACCACTCCCGGGAGGGCTCGAACCTCCAACTTTTCGGTTAACAGCCGATCGCGCTGGCCAATTGCGCCACGGAGACAGTCCTGCTCCACTCTCACCACAATTAGAACATATCTTCAAAGCTATCAGCCCAAAGAAAAAAAAGTGCCGCACCACCACCGGGTGGGCTCGAACTTCCAACCTTCCGGTTAACAGCAGATCGCGCTAGCCAATTGCGCCACGGAGACAATCGTGTTCCCCTCTCACCACCATCAGAACATATCTTCAAAGCTATCAGCGCAAAGAAAAAAGCAACACACCCCACCCGGGAGGGCTCGAACCTCCAACTTTTCGGTTAACAGCCGATCGCGCTAGCCAATTGCGCTACGGGGACCGTCCTGCTCCACTCTCACCACCGTCAAACCATTTCTTCAGAGCTATCACCCCAAAGAAAAAAAAGCGCCGCACCACCACCGGGTGGGCTCGAACCTCCAACCTTTCGGTTAACAGCCGATCGCGCTAGCCAATTGCGCCACGGAGACAGTCCTGCTCTACTCTCACCACCATCAGAACATATCTTCAAAGCTATCAGCCCAAAGAAAAAAAAGCGCCGCACCCATGCCGGGTGGGCTCGAAACTCCAACCTTTCGGTTAACAGCCGATCGCGCTAGCCAATTGCGCCACGGAGACAGCCCTGCTCCACTCTCACCACCATGAGAACATATCTTCAAAGCTATCAGCCCAAAAAAAAGCGCCGCACCCCCACCGGGTGGGCTCGAACCTCCAACCTTTCGGTTAACAGCCGATCACGCTAGCCAATTGCCCCACGAAGACAGTCGTGCTCCACTCTCACCACCGTCAGAACATTTCTTCAGAGCTATCACCCCAAAGAAAAAAAAAGCGCCGCACTACCACCGGTTGGCCTCGAACCTCCAACCTTTCGGTTAACAGCCGATCGCGCTAGCCAATTGCGCCACGAAGACAGTCCTGCTTCACTCTCACCACCATCAGAACATATCTTCAAAGCTATTACAGCAAAGAAAAAAGACAACACCACTCCCGGGAGGGCTCGAAACTCCAACCTTTCGGTTAACAGCAGATCGCGCTAGCCCATTGCGCCACGGAGGCAGTCATGCTCCACTCTCACCACCATCAGAACATATCTTCAAAGCTATCAGCCCAAAGAAAAAAAGCACCGCACCACCACCGGGTGGGCTCGAACCTCCAACCTTTCGGTTAACAGCCGATCGCGCTAGCCAATTGCGCCACGGAGACAGTCGTGCTCCAATCTCACCACCATCAGAACATATCTTCAAAGCTATCAGCGCAAAGAAAAAAGCAAAACACCCCTCCCGGGAGAGCTCGAACCTCCAACTTTTCGGTTAACAGCCGATCGCGCTGGCCAAATGCCCCACGGAGACAGTCCTGCTCCACTCTCACCACAGTTAGAACATATCTTCAAAGCTATCAGCCCAAAGAAAAAAAAGCGCCGCACCACCACCGGGTGGGCTCGAACTTCCAACCCTTCGCTTAACAGCAGATCGCGCTAGCCAATTGCGCCACGGAGACAATCGTGCTCAACTCTCACCACCATCAGAACATATCTTCAAAACTATCAGCGCAAAGAAAAAAGCAACACACCCCACCCGGGAGGGCTCGAACCTCCAACTTTCCGGTTAACAGCCGATCGCGCTAGCCAATTGCGCCACGGGGACCGTCCTGCTCCACTCTCACCACCGTCAGACCATTTATTCAGAGCTATCACCCCAAAGAAAAAAAATGCGCCGCACCACCACCGGGTGGGCTCGAACCTCCAACCTTTCGGTTAACAGCCGATCGCGCTAGCCAATTGCGCCACGGAGACAGTCCTGCTCTACTCTCACCACCATCAGAACATATCTTCACAGCTATCAGCGCAAAGATAAAAAAGCACCGAACCACCGCCGGGTGGGCTCGAAACTCCAACCTTTCGGTTAACAGCCGATCGCGCTAGCCAATTGCGCCACGGAGACAGTCCTGCTCCACTCTCACCACCATGAGAACATATCTTCAAAGCTATCAGCCCAAAGAAAAAAAGCGCCATACCACCACCGGGTGGGCACGAACCTCCGACCTTTTGGTTAACAGCCGATCGCGCTAGCCAATTGCGCCACGGAGACAGTCCTGCTCCACTCTCACCACCATCAGAACATATCTTCAAAGCTATCAGCCCACAGAAAAAAAAGCGCCGCACAACCACCGGGTAGGCTCGAACCTCCAACTTTTCTGTTAACAGCCGATCGCGCTAGCCAATTGCGCCACGGAGACAGACCTGCTCCACTCTCACCACCATCAGAACATATCTTCAAAGCTATCAGCCCAAAGAAAAAAAAGCGCCGCACCACCACCGGTTGGGCTCGAACCTCTGACCTTTCGGTTAACAGCCGATCGCGCTAGCCAATTGCGCCACAAAGACAGTCCTGCTCCACTCTCACCACCATCAGAACATATCTTCAAAGCTATTACCGCAAAGAAAAAAGCAAAACACCACTCCCGGGAGGGCTCGAACCTCCAACTTTACGGTTAACAGCCGATCACGCTAGCCAATTGCGCCACGGAGACAGTCTTGCTCTACTCTCACAACCATCAGAACATAACTTCAAAGCTATCAGCCCACACACAAAAAAAACGCCGCACCACCACCGGGAGAGCTCGAACCTCCAGCTTTTCGGTTAAAAGCCGATCGCGCTAGCCAATTGCGTCACGCAGACAGTCCTGCTCCACTCTCACCACCGTCAGAACATTTCTTCAGAGCTATCAGCCCCAAGAAAAAAAAGTGCTGCAAAACCGCCGGGTGGGCTCGAACCTCCAACCTTACGGTTAACAGCCGATCGCGCTAGCCAATTGCCCCACGGAGACAGTCGTGCAACACTCTCACCATCGTCAGAACATTTCTTTAGAGCTATCACCCCAAAGAAAAAAAAGCGCCGCACCACCACCGGTTGGGCTCGAACCTCCAACCTTTCGGTTAACACCCGATCGCGCTAGCCAATTGCGCCACGAAGACTGTCCTGCTCCAATCTCACCACCATCAGAACATATCTTCAAAGCTATTACCGCAAAGAAAAAAGCAACACACCACTCCTGGGAGGGCTCGAGACTCCAACCTTTCGGTTAACAGCCGATCGCGCTAGCCCATTGCGCCACGGAGTCTTGCTCCACTCTCACCATCATCAGAACATATCTTCAAAGCTATCAGCGCAAAGAAAAAAAGCGCTGCACCACCACCAGGTGGGCTCGAACCTCCAACCTTTCGGTTAACAGCCGATCGCGCTAGCCCATTGCGCCACGGAGACAGTCTTGCTCCACTCTCACCACCATCAGAACATAACTTCGAAGCTATCAGCGCAAAGAAAAAAGCAACACACCACTCCCGGGAGGGCTCGAAACTCCAACCTTTGGGTCAACAGCCGATCGCGCTAGCCTATTGCGCCACGGAGACAGTCTTGCTCCCTTCTCACCACCATCAGAACATAACTTCAAAGCTATCAGCCCAAAAAAAGCACCGCACCACCACCGGGTAGGCTCGAACCTCCAACCTTTCGGTTAACAGCCGATCGCACAAGCCAATTGCGCCACGGAGACAGTCGTGCTCCACTCTCACCACCATCAGAACATATCTTCAAAGCTATCAGCGCAAAGAAAAAAGCAACACACCACTTCCGGGAGGGCTCGAAACTCCAACCTTTCGGTTAACAGCCGAACGCGCTAGCCAATTGCGCCAAGGAGACAGTCGTGCTCCACTCTCACCACCATCAGAACATATCTTCAAAGCTATCAGCCCAAAGAAAAAAAAGCGCCGCACCACCACCGGTTGGGCTCGAACCTCTGACCTTTCGGTTAACAGCCAATCGCGCTAGCCAATTGCGCCAAGGAGACAGTCGTGCTCCACTCTCACCACCATCAGAACATATCTTCAAAGCTATCAGCCCAAAGAAAAAAAAGCGCCATACCACCACCGGGTGGGCTCGAACCTCCGACCTTTTGGTTAACAGCCGATCGCGCTAGCCAATTGCGCCACGGAGACAGTCTTGCTCCACTCTCACCACCATCACAACATATCTTCAAAGCTATCAGCCCACAGAAAAAAAGCGCCGCACAACTACCGGGTAGGCTCGACCCTCCAACTTTTCTGTTAACAGCCGATCGCGCTAGCCAATTGCGCCACGGAGACAGACCTGCTCCACTCTCACCACCATAAGAACATATCATCAAAGCTATCAGTCCGAAGAAAAAAAAGCGCCGCACCACCACTGGGTGGGCTCGAACCTCCGACCTTTTGGTTAACAGCCGATCGCGCTAGCCAATTGCACCACGGAGACAGTCCTGCTCCACTCTCACCACCATCAGAACATATCTTCAAAGCTATCAGCCCAAAGAAAAAAAAGCGCCGCACCACCACCGGTTGGGCTCGAACCTCTGACCTTTCGGTTAACAGCCGATCGCGCTAGCCAATTGCGCCACAAAGACAGTCCTGCTCCACTCTCACCACCATCAGAACATATCTTCAAAGCTATTACCGCAAAGAAAAAAGCAAAACACCACCACCGGGAGAGCTCGAACCTCCAACTTTTCGGTTAAAAGCCGATCGCGCTAGCCAATTGCGTCACGCAGACAGTCCTGCTCCACTCTCACCACCGTCAGAACATTTCTTCAGAGCTATCAGCCCAAAGAAAAAAAAGCGCTGCAAAACCGCCGGGTGGGCTCGAACCTCCAACCTTACGGTTAACAGCCGATCGCGCTAGCCAATTGCCCCACGGAGACAGTCGTGCAACACTCTCACCATCGTCAGAACATTTCTTTAGAGCTATCACCCCAAAGAAAAAAAAGCGCCGCACCACCACCGGTTGGGCTCGAACCTCCAACCTTTCGGTTAACAGCCGATCGCGCTAGCCAATTGCGCCACGAAGACTGTCCTGCTCCAATCTCACCACCATCAGAACATATCTTCAAAGCTATTACCGCAAAGAAAAAAGCAACACACCACTCCCGGGAGGGCTCGAAACTCCAACCTTTCGGTTAACAGCCGATCGCGCTAGCCCATTGCCCTACGGAGGCAGTCATGCTCCACACTCACCATCATCAGAACATATCTTCAAAGCTATCAGCGCAAAAAAAGCGCTGCACCACCACCGCGTGGGCTCGAACCTCCAACCTTTCGGTTAACAGCCGATCGCGCTAGCCCAGTGCGCCACGGAGACAGTCTTGCTCCACTCTCACCACCATCAGAACATATCTTCAAAGCTATCAGCGCAAAGAAAAAAGCAACACACCACTCCCGGGAGGGTCGAAACTCCAACCTTTCGGTCAACAGCTGATCGCGCCAGCCCATTGCGCCACGAAGACAGTCTTGCTCCCCTCTCACCACCATCAGAACATATCTTCAAAGCTATCAGCCCAAAGAAATAAAAGCACCGCACCACCACCGGGTAGGCTTGAACCTCCAACCTTTCGGTTAACAGCCGATCGCGCTAGCCAATTGCGCCACGGAGACAGTCGTGCTCCACTCTCACCACCATCAGAACATATCTTCAAAGCTATCAGCGCAAAGAAAAAAGCAAAACACCACTCCCGGGAGGGCTCGAACCTCCAACTTTTCGGTTAACAGCCGATCGCGCTGGCCAATTGCGCCACGGAGACAGTCCTGCTTCACTCTCACCACAATTAGAACATATCTTCAAAGCTATCAGCCCAAAGAAAAAAAAGTGCCGCACCACCACCGGGTGGGCTCGAACTTCCAACCTTCCTGTTAACAGCAGATCGCGCTAGCCAATTGCGCCACGGAGACAATCGTGTTCCCCTCTCACCACCATCAGAACATATCTTCAAAGCTATCAGCGCAAAGAAAAAAGCAACACACCCCACCAGGGAGGGCTCGAACCTCCAACTTTTCGGTTAACAGCCGATCGCGCTAGCCAATTGCGCTACGGGGACCGTCCTGCTCCACTCTCACCACCGTCAAACCATTTCTTCAGAGCTATCACCCCAAAGAAAAAAAAGCGCCGCACCACCACCGGGTGGGCTCGAACCTCCAACCTTTCGGTTAACAGCCGATCGCGCTAGCCAATTGCGCCACGGAGACAGTCCTGCTCTACTCTCACCACCATCAGAACATATCTTCAAAGCTATCAGCGCAAAGAAAAAAAAGCGCCGCACCCATGCCGGGTGGGCTCGAAACTCCAACCTTTCGGTTAACAGCCGATCGCGCTAGCCAATTGCGCCACGGAGACAGCCCTGCTCCACTCTCACCACCATGAGAACATATCTTCAAAGCTATCAGCCCAAAAAAAAGCGCCGCACTCCCACCGGGTGGGCTCGAACCTCCAACCTTTCGGTTAACAGCCGATCACGCTAGCCAATCGCCCCACGAAGACAGTCGTGCTCCACTCTCACCACCGTCAGAACATTTCTTCAGAGCTATCACCCCAAAGAAAAAAAAAGCGCCGCACTACCACCGGTTGGCCTCGAACCTCCAACCTTTCGGTTAACAGCCGATCGCGCTAGCCAATTGCGCCACGAAGACAGTCCTGCTTCACTCTCACCACCATCAGAACATATCTTCAAAGCTATTACAGCAAAGAAAAAAGACAACACCACTCCCGGGAGGGCTCGAAACTCCAACCTTTCGGTTAACAGCAGATCGCGCTAGCCCATTGCGCCACGGAGGCAGTCATGCTCCACTCTCACCATCATCAGAACATATCTTCAAAGCTATCAGCGCAAAGAAAAAAAAGCGCTGCACCACCACCGCGTGGGCTCGAACCTCCAACCATTCGGTTAACAGCCGGTCGCGCTAGTCCAGTGCGCCACGGAGACAGTCTTGCTCCACTCTCACCACCATCAGAACATATCTTCAAAGCTATCAGCGCAAAGAAAAAAGAAACACACCACTCCCGGGAGGGCTCGAAACTCCAACCTTTCGGTCAAGAGCTGATCGCGCTAGCCCATTGCGCCACAGAGACAGTCTTGCTCCCCTCTCACCACCATCAGAACATATCTTCAAAGCTATCAGCCCAAAGAAAAAAAGCACCGCACCACCACCGGGTGGGCTCGAACCTCCAACCTTTCGGTTAACAGCCGATCGCGCTAGCCAATTGCGCCACGGAGACAGTCGTGCTCCAATCTCACCACCATCAGAACATATCTTCAAAGCTATCAGCGCAAAGAAAAAAGCAAAACACCTCTCCCGGGAGAGCTCGAACCTCCAACTTTTCGGTTAACAGCCGATCGCGCTGGCCAAATGCCCCACGGAGACAGTCCTGCTCCACTCTCACCACAGTTAGAACATATCTTCAAAGCTATCAGCCCAAAGAAAAAAAAGCGCCGCACCACCACCGGGTGGGCTCGAACTTCCAACCCTTCGCTTAACAGCAGATCGCGCTAGCCAATTGCGCCACGGAGACAATCGTGCTCAACTCTCACCACCATCAGAACATATCTTCAAAACTATCAGCGCAAAGAAAAAAGCAACACACCCCACCCGGGAGGGCTCGAACCTCCAACTTTTCGGTTAACAGCCGATCGCGCTAGCCAATTGCGCCACGGGGACCATCCTGCTCCACTCTCACCACCGTCAGACCATTTCTTCAGAGCTATCACCCCAAAGAAAAAAATGCGCCGCACCACCACCGGGTGGGCTCGAACCTCCAACCTTTCGGTTAACAGCCGATCGCGCTAGCCAATTGCGCCACGGAGACAGTCCTGCTCTACTCTCACCACCATCAGAACATATCTTCACAGCTATCAGCCCAAAGATAAAAAAGCACCGAACCACCGCCGGGTGGGCTCGAAACTCCAACCTTTCGGTTAACAGCCGATCGCGCTAGCCAATTGCGCCACGGAGACAGTCCTGCTCCACTCTCACCACCATGAGAACATATCTTCAAAGCTATCAGCCCAAAGAAAAAAAGCGCCATACCACCACCGGGTGGGCACGAACCTCCGACCTTTTGGTTAACAGCCGATCGCGCTAGCCAATTGCGCCACGGAGACAGTCCTGCTCCACTCTCACCACCATCAGAACATATCTTCAAAGCTATCAGCCCACAGAAAAAAAAGCGCCGCACAACCACCGGGTAGGCTCGAACCTCCAACTTTTCTGTTAACAGCCGATCGCGCTAGCCAATTGCGCCACGGAGACAGACCTGCTCCACTCTCACCACCATCAGAACATATCTTCAAAGCTATCAGCCCAAAGAAAAAAAAGCGCCGCACCACCACCGGTTGGGCTCGAACCTCTGACCTTTCGGTTAACAGCCGATCGCGCTAGCCAATTGCGCCACAAAGACAGTCCTGCTCCACTCTCACCACCATCAGAACATATCTTCAAAGCTATTACCGCAAAGAAAAAAGCAAAACACCACTCCCGGGAGGGCTCGAACCTCCAACTTTCCGGTTAACAGCCGATCACGCTAGCCAATTGCGCCACGGAGACAGTCTTGCTCTACTCTCACAACCATCAGAACATAACTTCAAAGCTATCAGCCCACACAAAAAAAAAACGCCGCACCACCACCGGGAGAGCTCGAACCTCCAGCTTTTCGGTTAAAAGCCGATCGCGCTAGCCAATTGCGCCACGCAGACAGTCCTGCTCCACTCTCACCACCGTCAGAACATTTCTTCAGAGCTATCAGCCCCAAGAAAAAAAAGTGCTGCAAAACCGCCGGGTGGGCTCGAACCTCCAACCTTACGGTTAACAGCCGATCCCGCTAGCCAATTGCCCCACGGAGACAGTCGTGCAACACTCTCACCATCGTCAGAACATTTCTTTAGAGCTATCACCCCAAAGAAAAAAAAGCGCCGCACCACCACCGGTTGGGCTCGAACCTCCAACCTTTCGGTTAACACCCGATCGCGCTAGCCAATTGCGCCACGAAGACTGTCCTGCTCCAATCTCACCACCATCAGAACATATCTTCAAAGCTATTACCGCAAAGAAAAAAGCAACACACCACTCCTGGGAGGGCTCGAGACTCCAACCTTTCGGTTAACAGCCGATCGCGCTAGCCCATTGCGCCACGGAGGCAGTCTTGCTCCACTATCACCATCATCAGAACATATCTTCAAAGCTATCAGCGCAAAGAAAAAAAAGCGCTGAACCACCACCAGGTGCGCTCGAACCTCCAACCTTTCGGTTAACAGCCGATCGCGCTAGCCCATTGCGCCACGGAGACAGTCTTGCTCCACTCTCACCACCATCAGAACATAACTTCAAAGCTATCAGCGCAAAGAAAAAAGCAACACACCACTCCCGGGGGGGCTCGAAACTCCAGCCTTTGGGTCAACAGCCGATCGCGCTAGCCCATTGCGCCATGGAGACAGTCTTGCTCCCCTCTCACCACCATCAGAACATATCTTCAAAGCTATCAGCCCAAAGAAAAAAAAGCACCGCACCACCACCAGGTGGGCTCAAACCTCCAACCTTTAGGTTAACAGCCGATCGCGCTAGCGAATTGCGCCATGGAGACAGTCGTGCTCCACTCTCACCACCATCAGAACATATCTTCAAAGCTATCAGCGCAAAGAAAAAAGCAAAACACCCCTCCCGGGAGAGCTCGAACCTCCAACTTTTCGGTTAACAGCCGATCGCGCTGGCCAAATGCGCCACGGAGACAGTCCTGCTCCACTCTCACCACAGTTAGAACATATCTTCAAAGCTATCAGCCCAAAGAAAAAAAAAAGCGCCGCACCACCACCGGGTGGGCTCGAACTTCCAACCTTTCGCTTAACAGCAGATCGCGCTAGCCAATTGCGCCACGGAGAAAATCGTGCTCCACTGTCACCACCATCAGACCATTTCTTCAGAGCTATCACCCCAAAGAAAAAAAAGCGCCGCACCACCACCGGGTGGGCTCGAACCTCCAACCTTTCGGTTAACAGCCGATCGCGCTAGCCAATTGCGCCATGGAGACAGTCCTGCTCTACTCTCACCACCATCAGAACATATCTTCAAAGCTATCAGCCCAAAGATAAAAAAGCACCGAACCACCGCCGGGTGGGCTCGAAACTCCAACCTTTCGGTTAACAGCCGATCGCGCTAGCCAATTGCGCCACGGAGACAGACCTGCTCCACTCTCACCACCATAAGAACATATCATCAAAGCTATCAGTCCGAAGAAAAAAAAGTGCCGCACCACCACTGGGTGGGCTCGAACCTCCGACCTTTTGGTTAACAGCCGATCGCGCTAGCCAATTGCGCCACGGAGACAGTCCTGCTCCACTCTCACCACCATCAGAACATATCTTCAAAGCTATCAGCCCAAAGAAAAAAAAGCGCCGCACCACCACCGGGTGGGCAAGAACCTCCAACTTTCCGGTTAACAGCCGATCACGCTAGCCAATTGCGCCACGGAGACAGTCCTGCTCCACTCTCACCACCGTCAGAACATTTCTTCAGAGCTATCAGCCCAAAGAAAAAAAAAGCGCTGCACCATCACCGGGTGGGCTCGAACCTCCAACCTTTCAGTTAACAGCCGATCGCGCTAGCCAATTGCCCCACGGAGACAGTCGTGCTCCACTCTCACCATCATCAGAACATTTCTTCAAAGCTATTACCGCAAAGAAAAAAGCAAAACACCACTCCCGGGAGGGCTCGAACCTCCAACTTTCCGGTTAACAGCCGATCACGCTAGCCAATTGCGCCACGGAGACAGTCTTGCTCTACTCTCACAACCATCAGAACATAACTTCAAAGCTATCAGCCCACAGAAAAAAAAAAACGCCGCACCACTACCGGGAGAGCTCGAACCTCCAACTTTTCGGCTAAAAGCCGATCGCGCTAGCCAATTGCGCCACGCAGACAGTCCTGCTCCACTCTCACCACCGTCAGAACATTTCTTCAGAGCTATCAGCCCAAAGAAAAAAAAGCGCTGCAAAACCGCCGGGTGGGCTCGAACCTCCAACCTTACGGTTAACAGCCGATCGCGCTAGCCAATTGCCCCACGGAGACAGTCGTGCAACACTCTCACCATCGTCAGAACATTTCTTTAGAGCTATCACCCCAAAGAAAAAAAAGCGCCGCACCACCACCGGTTGGGCTCGAACCTCCAACCTTTCGGTTAACAGCCGATCGCGCTAGCCAATTGCGCCACGAAGACTGTCCTGCTCCAATCTCACCACCATCAGAACATATCTTCAAAGCTATTACCGCAAAGAAAAAAGCAACACACCACTCCTGGGAGGGCTCGAGACTCCAACCTTTCGGTTAACAGCCGATCGCGCTAGCCCATTGCGCCACGGAGTCTTGCTCCACTCTCACCATCATCAGAACATATCTTCAAAGCTATCAGCGCAAAGAAAAAAAGCGCTGCACCACCACCAGGTGGGCTCGAACCTCCAACCTTTCGGTTAACAGCCGATCGCGCTAGCCCATTGCGCCACGGAGACAGTCTTGCTCCACTCTCACCACCATCAGAACATAACTTCGAAGCTATCAGCGCAAAGAAAAAAGCAACACACCACTCCCGGGAGGGCTCGAAACTCCAACCTTTGGGTCAACAGCCGATCGCGCTAGCCTATTGCGCCACGGAGACAGTCTTGCTCCCTTCTCACCACAATCAGAACATAACTTCAAAGCTATCAGCCCAAAAAAAGCACCGCACCACCACCGGGTAGGCTCGAACCTCCAACCTTTCGGTTAACAGCCGATCGCACAAGCCAATTGCGCCACGGAGACAGTCGTGCTCCACTCTCACCACCATCAGAACATATCTTCAAAGCTATCAGCGCAAAGAAAAAAGCAACACACCACTTCCGGGAGGGCTCGAAACTCCAACCTTTCGGTTAACAGCCGAACGCGCTAGCCAATTGCGCCAAGGAGACAGTCGTGCTCCACCCTCACCACCATCAGAACATATCTTCAAAGCTATCCGCGCAAAGAAAAAAGCAAAACACCAAT
This sequence comes from Rhipicephalus microplus, assembly GCF_043290135.1. NCBI lineage: Eukaryota > Metazoa > Arthropoda > Arachnida > Ixodida > Ixodidae > Rhipicephalus > Rhipicephalus microplus. The sequence goes on along the minus strand of NW_027464587.1, from coordinate 2,010,895 downwards.
CCCGGGAGGGCTCGAGCCTCCAAATTTTCGGTTAACAGCCGATCGCTCTGGCCAATTGCGCCACGGAGAAAGTCCTGCTCAACTCTCACCACAATTAGAACATATCTTCAAAGCTATCAGCCCAAAGAAAAAAAAGCGCCGCACCACCACCGGGTGGGCTCCAACCTCCAACTTTTTGGTTAACAGCCGATCGCGCTAGCCAATTGCGCCACGGGGACCATCCAGCTCCACTCTCACCACCGTCAGACCATTTCTTCAGAGCTATCACCCCAAAGAAAAAAAAGCGCCACACCACCACCGGGTAGGCTCGAACCTCCAACTTTTCTGTTAACAGCCGATCGCGCTAGCCAATTGCGCCACGGAGACAGACCTGCTCCACTCTCACCACCATCAGAACATATCTTCAAAGCTATCAGCCCAAAGAAAAAAAAGCGCCGCACCACCACCGGTTGGGCTCGAACCTCTGACCTTTCGGTTAACAGCCGATCGCGCTAGCCAATTGCGCCACAAAGACAGTCCTGCTCCACTCTCACCACCATCAGAACATATCTTCAAAGCTATTACCGCAAAGAAAAAAGCAAAATACCACTCCCGGGAGGGCTCGAACCTCCAACTTTCCGGTTAACAGCCGATCACGCTAGCCAATTGCGCCACGGAGACAGTCTTGCTCTACTCTCACAACCATCAGAACATAACTTCAAAGCTATCAGCCCACACAAAATAAAACGCCGCACCACCACCGGGAGAGCTCGAACCTCCAGCTTTTCGGTTAAAAGCCGATCGCGCTAGCCAATTGCGTCACGCAGACAGTCCTGCTCCACTCTCACCACCGTCAGAACATTTCTTCAGAGCTATCAGCCCAAAGAAAAAAAAGCGCTGAAAAACCGCCGGGTGGGCTCGAACCTCCAACCTTACGGTTAACAGCCGATCGCGCTAGCCAATTGCCCCACGAAGACAGTCGTGCAACACTCTCACCATCGTCAGAACATTTCTTTAGAGCTATCACCCCAAAGAAAAAAAAGCGCCGCACCACCACCGGTTGGGCTCGAACCTCCAACCTTTCGGTTAACAGCCGATCGCGCTAGCCAATTGCGCCACGAAGACTGTCCTGCTCCAATCTCACCACCATCAGAACATATCTTCAAAGCTATTACCGCAAGGAAAAAAGCAACACACCACTCCTGGGAGGGCTCGAGACTCCAACCTTTCGGTTAACAGCCGATCGCGCTAGCCCATTGCGCCACGGAGTCTTGCTCCACTCTCACCATCATCAGAACATATCTTCAAAGCTATCAGCGCAAAGAAAAAAAGCGCTGCACCACCACCAGGTGGGCTCGAACCTCCAACCTTTCGGTTAACAGCCGATCGCGCTAGCCCATTGCGCCACGGAGACAGTCTTGCTCCCTTCTCACCACCATCAGAACATAACTTCAAAGCTATCAGCGCAAAAAAAAGCAACACACCACTTCCGGGAGGGCTCGAAACTCCAACCTTTCGGTTAACAGCCGAACGCGCTAGCCAATTGCGCCAAGGAGACAGTCGTGCTCCACTCTCACCACCATCAGAACATATCTTCAAAGCTATCCGCGCAAAGAAAAAAGCAAAACACCAATCCCGGGAGGGCTCGAGCCTCCAAATTTTCGGTTAACAGCCGATCGCTCTGGCCAATTGCGCCACGGAGAAAGTCCTGCTCAACTCTCACCACAATTAGAACATATCTTCAAAGCTATCAGCCCAAAGAAAAAAAAGCGCCGCACCACCACCGGGTGGGCTCGAACCTCCAACTTTTTGGTTAACAGCCGATCGCGCTAGCCAATTGCGCCACGGGGACCATCCAGCTCCACTCTCACCACCGTCAGACCATTTCTTCAGAGCTATCACCCCAAAGAAAAAAAAGCGCCACACCACCACCGGGTAGGCTCGAACCTCCAACTTTTCTGTTAACAGCCGATCGCGCTAGCCAATTGCGCCACGGAGACAGACCTGCTCCACTCTCACCATCATCAGAACATATCTTCAAAGCTATCAGCGCAAAGAAAAAAAAGCGCTGCACCACCACCAGGTGCGCTCGAACCTCCAACCCTTCGGTTAACAGCCGATCGCGCTAGCCCATTGCGCCACGGAGACAGTCTTGCTCCACTCTCACCACCATCAGAACATAACTTCAAAGCTATCAGCGCAAAGAAAAAAGCAACACACCACTACCGGGGGGGCTCGAAACTCCAGCCTTTGGGTCAACAGCCGATCGCGCTAGCCCATTGCGCCACAGAGACAGTCTTGCTCCCCTCTCACCACCATCAGAACATATCTTCAAAGCTATCAGCCCAAAGAAAAAAAAGCACCGCACCACCACCGGGTGGGCTCAAACCTCCAACCTTTAGGTTAACAGCCGATCGCGCTAGCCAATTGCGCCATGGAGACAGTCGTGCTCCACTCTCACCACCATCAGAACATATCTTCAAAGCTATCAGCGCAAAGAAAAAAGCAAAACACCCCTCCCAGGAGAGCTCGAACCCCCAACTTTTCGGTTAACAGCCGATTGCGCTGGCCAAATGCGCCACGGAGACAGTCCTGCTCCACTCTCACCACAGTTAGAACATATCTTCAAAGCTATCAGCCGAAAGAAAAAAAAAAGCGCCGCACCACCACCGGGTGGGCTCGAACTTCCAACATTTCGCTTAACAGCAGATCGCGCTAGCCAATTGCGCCACGGAGAAAATCGTGCTCCACTGTCACCACCATCAGAACATATCTTCAAAGCTATCAGCGCAAAGAAAAAAGCAACACACCCCACCCGGGAGGGCTCGAACCTCCAACTTTTCGGTTAACAGCCGAACGGGCTAGCCAATTGCGCCACGGGGACCGTCCTGCTCCACTCTCATCACCGTCAGACCATTTCTTCAGAGCTATCACCCCAAAGAAAAAAAAGCGCCGCACCACCACCGGGTGGGCTCGAACCTCCAACCTTTCGGTTAACAGCCGATCGCGCTAGCCAATTGCGCCACGGAGACAGTCCTGCTCTACTCTCACCACCATCAGAACATATCTTCAAAGCTATCAGCCCAAAGATAAAAAAGCACCGAACCACCGCCGGGTGGGCTCGAAACTCCAACCTTTCGGTTAACAGCCGATCGCGCTAGCCAATTGCGCCACGGAGACAGACCTGCTCCACTCTCACCACCATAAGAACATATCATCAAAGCTATCAGTCCGAAGAAAAAAAAGCGCCGCACCACCACTGGGTGGGCTCGAACCACCGACCTTTTGGTTAACAGCCGATCGCGCTAGCCAATTGCGCCACGGAGACAGTCCTGCTCCCCTCTCACCACCATCAGAACATATCTTCAAAGCTATCAGCCCAAAGAAAAAAAAGCGCCGCACCACCACCGGGTGGGCAAGAACCTCCAACTTTCCGGTTAACAGCCGATCACGCTAGCCAATTGCGCCACGGAGACAGTCCTGCTCCACTCTCACCACCGTCAGAACATTTCTCCAGAGCTATCAGCCCAAAGAAAAAAAAAAGCGCTGCACCATCACCGGGTGGGCTCGAACCTCCAACCTTTCAGTTAACAGCCGATCGCGCTAGCCAATTGCCCCACGGAGACAGTCGTGCTCCACTCTCACCATCATCAGAACATTTCTTCAAAGCTATTACCGCAAAGAAAAAAGCAAAACACCACTCCCGGGAGGGCTCGAACCTCCAACTTTCCGGTTAACAGCCGATCACGCTAGCCAATTGCGCCACGGAGACAGTCTTGCTCTACTCTCACAACCATCAGAACATAACTTCAAAGCTATCAGCCCACAGAAAAAAAAAACGCCGCACCACTACCGGGAGAGCTCGAACCTCCAACTTTTCGGCTAAAAGCCGATCGCGCTAGCCAATTGCGCCACGCAGACAGTCCTGCTCCACTCTCACCACCGTCAGAACATTTCTTCAGAGCTATCAGCCCAAAGAAAAAAAAGCGCTGCAAAACCGCCGGGTGGGCTCGAACCTCCAACCTTACGGTTACCAGCCGATCGCGCTAGCCAATTGCCCCACGGAGACAGTCGTGCAACACTCTCACCATCGTCAGAACATTTCTTTAGAGCTATCACCCCAAAGAAAAAAAAAGCGCCGCACCACCACCGGTTGGGCTCGAACCTCCAACCTTTCGGTTAACAGCCGATCGCGCTAGCCAATTGCGCCACGAAGACTGTCCTGCTCCAATCTCACCACCATCAGAACATATCTTCAAAGCTATTACCGCAAAGAAAAAAGCAACACACCACTCCTGGGAGGGCTCGAGACTCCAACCTTTCGGTTAACAGCCGATCGCGCTAGCCCATTGCGCCACGGAGTCTTGCTCCACTCTCACCATCATCAGAACATATCTTCAAAGCTATCAGCGCAAAGAAAAAAAGCGCTGCACCACCACCAGGTGGGCTCGAACCTCCAACCTTTCGGTTAACAGCCGATCGCGCTAGCCCATTGCGCCACGGAGACAGTCTTGCTCCACTCTCACCACCATCAGAACATAACTTCGAAGCTATCAGCGCAAAGAAAAAAGCAACACACCACTCCCGGGAGGGCTCGAAACTCCAACCTTTGGGTCAACAGCCGATCGCGCTAGCCTATGGCGCCACGGAGACAGTCTTGCTCCCTTCTCACCACCATCAGAACATAACTTCAAAGCTATCAGCCCAAAAAAGCACCGCACCACCACCGGGTAGGCTCGAACCTCCAACCTTTCGGTTAACAGCCGATCGCACAAGCCAATTGCGCCACGGAGACAGTCGTGCTCCACTCTCACCACCATCAGAACATATCTTCAAAGCTATCAGCGCAAAGAAAAAAGCAACACACCACTTCCGGGAGGGCTCGAAACTCCAACCTTTCGGTTAACAGCCGAACGCGCTAGCCAATTGCGCCAAGGAGACAGTCGTGCTCCACTCTCACCACCATCAGAACATATCTTCAAAGCTATCCGCGCAAAGAAAAAAGCAAAACACCAATCCCGGGAGGGCTCCAGCCTCCAAATTTTCGGTTAACAGCCAATCGCTCTGGCCAATTGCGCCACGGAGAAAGTCCTGCTCAACTCTCACCACAATTAGAACATATCTTCAAAGCTATCAGCCCAAAGAAAAAAAAGCGCCGCACCACCACCGGGTGGGCTCGAACCTCCACCTTTTTGGTTAACAGCCGATCGCGCTAGCCAATTGCGCCACGGGGACCATCCAGCTCCACTCTCACCACCGTCAGACCATTTCTTCAGAGCTATCACCCCAAAGAAAAAAAAGCGCCACACCACCACCGGGTGGGCTCGAACCTCCCACCTTTCGGTTAACAGCCGATCGCGCTAGCCAATTGCCCCACGGAGACAGTCGTGCTCCACTCTCACCACCGTCAGAACATTTCTTCAGAGCTATCACCCCAAAGAAAAAAAAGCGCCGCACCACCACCGGTTGGGCTCGAAACTCCAACCTTTCGGTTAACAGCCGATCGCGCTAGCCAATAGCGCCACGAAGACAGTCCTGCTCCACTCTCACCACCATCAGAACATATCTTCAAAGCTATCATCGCAAAGAAAAAAGCAACACACCACTCCCGGGAGGGCTCAAAACTCCAACCTTTCGGTCAACAGCCGATCGCGCTAGCCCATTGCGCCACGGAGACAGTCTTGCTCATCTCTCACCACCATCAGAACATATCATCAAAGCTATCAGCCCAAAGAAAAAAAAGCACCGCACCACCACCGGGTGGGCTCGAACCTCCAACTTTTCGGTTAACAGCCGATTGCGCTGGCCAATTGCGCCACGGAGACAGTCCTGCTCCACTCTCACCACAATTAGAACATATCTTCAAAGCTATCAGCCCAAAGAAAAAAAAAGCGCCACACCACCACCGGATGGGCTCGAACCTCCAACCTTTCGGTTAACAGCCGATCGCTCTAGCAAATTGCACCACGGAGACAGTCCTGCTCCACTCTCACCACCATCAGAACATATCTTCAAAGCTATCAGCCCACAAAAAAAAAGCGCCGCACAACCACCGGGTAGGCTCGAACCTCCAACTTTTCGGTTAACAGCCGATCGCGCTAGCCAATTGTGCCATGGAGACAGTCCTGCTCCACTCTCACCACCATAAGAACATATCTTCAAAGCTATCAGCCCAAAAAAAGCGCCGCACCACCACCGGGTGGGCTCGAACCTCCAACCTTTCGGTTAACAGCCGATCACGCTAGCCAATTGCCCCACGAAGACAGTCGTGCTCCACTCTCACCACCGTCAGAACATTTCTTCAGAGCTATTACCCCAAAGAAAAAAAAAGCGCCACACCACCCCCGGTTGGGCTCGAACCTCGAACCTTTCGGTTAACAGCCGATCGCGCTATCCAATTGCGCCACGAAGACAGTCCTGCTCCACTCTCACCACCATCATAACATATCTTCAAAGCTATTACCGCATAGAAAAAAGCAACATACCACTCCCGGGAGGGCTCGAAACTCCAACCTTTCGGTTAACAGCCGATCGCGCTACCCCATTGCGCCACGGAGGCAGTCATGCTCCACTCTCACCCTCATCAGAACATATCTTCAAAGCTATCAGCGCAAAGAAAAAAAGCGCTTCACCACCACCGCGTGGGCTCGAACCTCCAACCTTTCGGTTAACAGCCGATCGCGCTAGCCCAGTGTGCCACGGAGACAGTCTTGCCCCACTCTCACCATCATCAGAACATATCTTCAAAGCTATCAGCGCAAAGAAAAAAGCAACACACCACTCCTGGGAGGGCTCGAAACTCCAACCTTTCGGTCAACAGCCGATCGCGCTAGCCAATTGCGCCACGGAGACAGTCCTGCTCCACTCTCACCACCATCAGACCATATCTTCAAAGCTATCAGCGCAAAGAAAAAAGCAATACACCACTCCCGGGAGGGATCGAAACTCCAACCTTTCGGTTAACAGCCGATCGCGCTAGCCAATTGCGCCACGGAGACAATCCTGCTCCACTCTCACCACCATCAGAACATATCTTCAAAGCTATCAGCCCAAAGAAAAAAAAGCGCGGCACCACCACCGGGTGGGCTCGAACCTCCAACTTTCTGGTTAACGGCCTATCGCGCTAGCCAAATGCGCCACGGAGACAGTCCTGCTCCACTCTCACCACCATCAGAACATATCTTCAAATCTATCAGCCCACAGAAAAAAAAGCGCCGCACAACCACCGGGTAGGCTCGAACCTCCAACTTTTCGGTAAACAGCCGATCGCGCTAGCCGATTGCGCCACGGAGACAGTCCTGCTCCACTCTCACCACCATAAGAACATATCTTCAAAGCTATCAGCCCAAAGAAAAAAAAGCGCGGCACCACCACCGGGTGGGCTCGAACCTCCAACTTTCTGGTTAACAGCCGATCGCGCTAGCCAATTGCGCCACGGAGACAGTCCTGCTCCACTCTCACCACCATCAGAACATATCTTCAAATCTATCAGCCCACAGAAAAAAAAGCGCCGCACAACCACCGGGTAGGCTCGAACCTCCAACTTTTCGGTTAACAGCCGATCGCGCTAGCCAATTGCGCCACGGAGACAGTCCTGCTCCACTCTCACCACCATAAGAACATATCTTCAAAGCTATCAGCCCGAAGAAAAAAGCAATACACCACTCCCGGGAGGTCTCGAAACTCCAACCTTTCGGTTAACAGCCGATCGCGCTAGCCAATTGCGCCACGGAGACAGTCCTGCTTCACTCTCACCACCATCAGAACATATCTTCAAAGCTATCAGCCCAAAGAAAAAAAAGCACCGCACCACCACCGGGTGGGCTCGAACCTCCGACTTTTCGGTTAACAGCCGATCGCGCTAGCCAATTGCGCCACGGAGACAGTCCTGCTCCACTCTCACCACTATAAGAACATATCTTCAAAGCTATCAGCCCAACGAGATAAAAGCACCGCACCACCACTGGGTGGGCTCGAACCTCCGACCTTTTGGTAAACCGCCGATAGCGCTAGCCAATTGCGCCACGGAGACAGTCCTGCTCAACTCTCACCACCATCAGAACATATCTTCAAAGCTATCAGCCCAAAGAAAAAAAGCGCCGCACCACCACCGGGTGGGCTCGAACCTCCAACTTTCCGGTTAACAGCCGATCACGCTAGCCGATTGCGCCACGGAGACAGTCCTGCTCCACTCTCACCACCGTCAGAACATTTCTTCAGAGCTATCAGCCCAAAGAAAAAAAAAGCGCTGCACCACCACCGGGTGGGCTCGAACCTTCAACCTTTCAGTTAACAGCCGATCGCGCTAGCCAATTGCCCCACGGAGACAGTCGCGCTCCACTCTCACCATCGTCAGAACATTTCTTCAGAGCTATCACCCCAAAGAAAAAAAAGCGCCGCACCACCACCGGTTGGGCTCGAACCTCTGACCTTTCGGTTAACAGCCGATCGCGCTAGTAAATTGCGCCACGAAGACAGTCCTGCTACACTTTCACCACCATCAGAACTTATCTTCAAAGCTATTACCGCAAAGAAAAAAGCAAAACACCACTCCCGGAGGGCTTGAACCTCCAACTTTCCGGTTAACAGCCGATCACGCTAGCCAATTGCGCCACGGAGACAGTCTTACTCTACTCTCACAACCATCAGAACATAACTTCAAAGCTATCAGCCCACAGAAAAAAAAGCGCCGCACCACCACCGGGAGAGCTTGAACCTCCAACTTTTCGGTTAACAGCCGATCGTGCTAGCCAATTGCGCCACGCAGACTGTCCTGCTCCACTCTCACTACCGTCAGAACATTTCTTCAGAGCTATCAGCCCAAAGAAAAAAAAGCGCTGCACAACCACCGGGTGGGCTCGAACCTCCAACATTACGGTTAACAGCCGATCGCGCTAGCCCATTACGCCACGGAGGCAGCCTTGCTCCACCCTCACCATTTTCAGAACATATCTTCAAAGCTATCAGCGCAAAGAAAAAAAAAGCGCTGCACCACCACCAGGTGGGCTCGAACCTCCAACCTTACGGTTAACAGCCGATCGCGCTAGCTAATTGCCCCACGGAGACAGTCGTGCTCCACTCTCACCATCGTCAGAACATTTCTTCAGAGCTATCACCCCAAAGAAAAAAAAAGCGCCGCACCACCACCGGTTGGGCTCGAACCTCAAACCTTTCGGTTAACAGCCGATCGCGCTAGCCAATTGCGCCACGAAGACTGTCCTGCTCCAATCTCACCACCATCAGAACTTATCTTCAAAGCTATTACCGCAAAGAAAAAAGCAACACACCTCTCCTGGGAGGGCTCGAGACTCCAACCTTTAGGTTAACAGCCGATCGCGCTAGCCCATTGCGCCACGGAGGCAGTCTTGCTCCACTCTCACCATCATCAGAACATATCTTCAAAGCTATCAGCGCAAAGAAAAAAAAGCGCCGCACCACATCCGGGTGGGCTCGAACCTCCACCCTTTCGGTTAACAGCCGATCGCGCTAGCCCATTGCGCCACGGAGACAGTCTTGCTCCACTCTCACCACCATCAGAACATAACTTCAAAGTATCAGCGCAAAGAAAAAAGCAACACACCACTCCCGGGAGGGCTCGAAACTCCAACCTTTCGGTCAACAGCCGATCGCGCTAGCCCATTGCGCCACGGAGACAGTCTTGCTCCCTTCTCACCACCATCAAGACATAACTTCAAAGCTATCAGCCCAAAGAAAAAAAAGCACCGCACCACCACCGGGTGGGCTCGAACCTCCAACCTTTCGGTTAACAGCCGATCGCGCTAGCCAAATGCGCCATGGAGACAGTCGTGCTTCACTCTCACCACCATCAGAACATATCTTCAAAGCTATCAGCGCAAAGAAAAAAGCAAAACACCACTCCCGGGAGGGCTCGAACCTCAAACTTTTCGGTTAACAGCCGATCGCGCTGGCCAATTGCACCACGGAGAAATTCCTGCTCAACTCTCACCAAAATTAGAACATATCTTCAAAGCTATCAGCCCAAAGAAAAAAAAGCGCCGCACCACCACCGGGTGGGCTCGAACCTCCAACTTTTCGGTTAACAGCCGATCGCGCTAGCCAATTGCGCCACGGGGACCGTCCTGCTCCACTCTCACCACTGCCAGACCATTTTTTCAGAGCTATCACCCCAAAGAAAAAAGAGCGCCGCACCACATCCGGGTGAGCTCGAACCTCCAACCTTTCGGTTAACGGCCGATCGCGCTAGCCAATTGCCCCACGGAGACAGTCGTGCTCCACACTCACCACCGTCAGAACATTTCTTCAGAGCTATCACCCCAAAGAAAAAAAAGCGCCGCACCACCACCGGTTGGGCTCGAACCTCCAACCTTTCGGTTAACAGCCGATCGCGCTAGCCAATTGCGCCACGAAGACAGTCCTGCTCCACTCTCACCACCATCAGAACATATCTTCAAAGCTATTACCGTAAAGAAAAAAAGCGCCGCACCACTCCCGGGAGGGCTCAAAACTCCAACCTTTCGGTTTACAGCCGATCGCGCTAGCCTATTGCGCCACGGAGACAGTCTTGCTCCACTCTCACCACCATAAGAACATATCTTCAAAGCTATCAGCGCAAAGAAAAAAAGTGCTGCACCGCCACCGCGTGGGCTCGAAACTCCTACCTTTCGGTTAACAGCCGATCGCGCTAGCCAATTGCGCCACGGAGACAATCCTGCTCCACTCTCACCACCATCAGAACATATCTTCAAATCTATCAGCCCACAGAACAAAAAGCGCCGCACAACCACCGGGTAGGCTCGAACCTCCAACTTTTCGGTTAACAGCCGATCCCGCTAGCCAATTGCGCCACGAAGACAGTCCTGCTCCACTCTCACCACCATAAGAACATATCTTCAAAGCTATCAGCCCGAAGAAAAAAGCAACACACAACTCCCGGGAGGGCTCGAAACTCCAACCTTTCGGTCAACAGCCGATCGCGCTAGCCCATTGCGCCACGGAGACAGTCTTGCTCATCTCTCACCACCATCAGATCATATCATCAAAGCTATTAGCCCAAAGGAAAAAAAGCACCGCACCACCACCGGGTGGGCTCGAACCTCCAACCTTTCGGTTAACAGCCGATCGCGCTAGCCAACTGCGCCACGGAGACAGTCGTGCTACACTCTCACCACCATCAGAACATATCTTCAAAGCTATCAGCCCAAACAAAAAAAAAGCGCCGCACCACCGCCGGGTGGGCTCGAAACTCCAACCTTTCGGTTAACAGCCGATCGCGCTAGCCAATTGCGCCATGGAGACAGTCCTGCTCCACTCTCACCACCATCAGAACATATCTTCAAAGCTATCAGGCCAAAGAAAAAAAAGCACCGCACCACCACCGGGTGGGCTCGAACCTCCAACTTTTCGGTTAACAGCCGATCACGCTAGCCAATTGCGCCACGGAGACATGTCCTGCTCCACTCTCAGCACCGTCAGAACATATCTTCAAAGCTATCAGCCCACAGAAAAAAAAAGCGCCGCACAACCACCGGGTAGGCTCGAACCTCCGACTTTTCGGTTAACAGCCGATCGCGCTAGCCAATTGCGCCACGGAGACCTGGAACCTCCAACCACTCTCACCCTATAAGAACATATCTTCAAAGCTATCAGCCCAACGAAAAAAAAGCGCCGCACGACCACTTGGTGGGCTCGAACCTCCGACCTTTTGGTTAACCGCCGATCGCGCTAGCCAATTGCGCCACGGAGACAGTCCCGCTCCACTCTCACCACCATCAGAACATATCTTCAAAGCTATCAGCCCAAAGAAAAAAAAGCGCCGCACCACCACCGGGTGGGCTCGAACCTTCAACTTTCCGGTTAACAGCCGATCACGCTAGCCAATTGCGCCACGGAGACAGCCCTGCTCCACTCTCACCACCATCAGAACATATCTTCAAAGCTTTCAGCCCACAGAAAAAAAAGCGCCGCACAACCACCGGGTAGGCTCGAACCTCCAACTTTTCGGTTAACAGCCGATCGCGCTAGCCAATTGCGCCACGGAGACAGACCTGCTCCACTCTCACCACCATAAGAACATATCATCGAAGCTATCAGCCCGAAGAAAAAAAGCGCCGCACCACCACTGGGTGGGCTCGAACCTCCGACCTTTTGGTTATCAGCCGATCGCGCTAGCCAATTGCGCCACGGAGACAGTCCTGCTCCACTCTCACCACCATCAGAACATATCTTCAAAGCTATCAGCCCAAAGAAAAAAAAGCGCCGCACCACCACCGGGTGGGCAAGAACCTCCAACTTTCCGGTTAACAGCCGATCACGCTAGCCAATTGCGCCACGGAGACAGTCCTGCTCCACTCTCACCACCGTCAGAACATTTTTTAGAGGTATCAGCCCAAAGAAAAAAAAAAGCGCTGCACCACCACCGGGTGGGCTTGAACCTTCAACCTTTCAGTTAACAGCCGATCGCGCTAGCCAATTGCCCCACGGAGACAGTCGTGCTCCACTCTCACCATCGTCAGAACATTTCTTCAGAGCTATCACTCTAAAGAAAAAAAAGCGCCGCACCACCACCGGTTGGGCTCGAACCTCCAACCTTTCGGTTAACAGCCGATCGCGCTAGCCAATCGCGCCACGAAGACAGTCCTGCTCCACTCTCACCACCATCAGAACATATCTTCAAAGCTATTACCGCAAAGAAAAAAGCAACACACCACTCCCGGGAGGGCTCAAACCTCCAACCTTTCGGTTTATAGCCGATCGCGCTAGCCCATTGCGCCACGGAGACAGTCTTGCTCCACTCTCATTACCATAAGAACATAACTTCAAAGCTATCAGCGCAAAGAAAAAAAGCGCTGCACCACCACCGCGTGGGCTCGAAACTCCTACCTTTCGGTTAACAGCCGATCGCGTTAGCCAATTGCGCCACGGAGACAATCCTGCTCCACTCTCACCACCATCAGAACATATCTTCAAAGCTATCAGCCCAAAGAAAAAAAAGCACCGCACCACCACCGGGTGGGCTCGAACCTCCAACTTTTCGGTTAACAGCCGATCACGCTAGCCAATTGCGCCACGGAGACAGTCCTGCTCCACTTTCACCACCATAAGAACATATCTTCAAAGCTATCAGCCCAAAGAAAAAAGCAACACACCACTCCCGGGAGGGCTCGAAACTCCAACCTTTCGGTCAACAGCCGATCGCGCTAGCCCATTGCGCCACGGAGACAGTCTTGCTCATCTCTCACCACCATCAGATCATATCATCAAAGCTATCAGCCCAAAGAAAAAAAAGCACCGCGCCACCACCGTGTGGGCTCGAACCTCCGACCTCTCGGTTAACAGCCGATCGCACTAGCCAACTGCGCCACGCAAACAGTCGTGCTCCACTCTCACCACCATCAGAACATATCTTCAAAGCTATCAGCCCAAAGAAAAAAAAGCACCGCACCACCACCGGGTGGGCTCGAACCTCCAACTTTTCGGTTAACAGCCGATCACGCTAGCCAATTGCGCCACGGAGACAGTCCTGCTCCACTTTCACCACCGTCAGAACATATCTTCAAAGCTATCAGCCCACAGAAAAAAAAAGGGTCGCACAACCACCGGGTAGGCTCGAACCTCCGACTTTTCGGTTAACAGCCGATCGCGCTAGCCAATTGCGCCACGGAGACAGTCCTGCTCCACTCTCACCACCGTCAGAACATTTCTTCAGAGGTATCAGCCCAAAGAAAAAAAAAGCGCTGCACCACCACCGCGTGGGCTCGAAACTCCTACCTTTCGGTTAACAGCCGATCGCGTTAGCCAATTGCGCCACGGAGACAATCCTGCTCCACTCTCACCACCATCAGAACATATCTTCAAAGCTATCAGCCCAAAGAAAAAAAAGCGCGGCACCACCAACGGGTGGTCTCGAACCTCCAACTTTCTGGTTAACAGCCGATCACGCTAGCCAATTGCGCCACGGAGACAGTCTTGCTCCACTCTCACGACCATCAGAACATATCTTCAAATCTATCAGCCCACAGAAAAAAAAGCGCCGCACAACCACCGGGTAGGCTCGAACCTCCAACTTTTCGGTTAACAGCCGATCGCGCTAGCCAATTGCGCCACGAAGACTGTCCTGCTCCAATCTCACCACCATCAGAACTTATCTTCAAAGCTATTACTGCAAAGAAAAAAGCAACACACCACTCCTGGGAGGGCTCGAGACTCCAACCTTTAGGTTAACAGCCGATAGCGCTAGCCCATTGCGCCACGGAGGCAGTCTTGCTCCACTCTCACCATCATCAGAACATATCTTCAAAGCTATCAGCGCAAAGAAAAAAAAGCGCCGCACCACATCCGGGTGGGCTCACACCTCCAACCTTTCGGTTAACAGCCGATCGCGCTAGCCCATTGCGCCACGGAGACAGTCTTGCTCCACTCTCACCACCATCAGAACATAACTTCAAAGCTATCAGCGCAAAGAAAAAAGCAACACACCACTCCCGGGAGGGCTCGAAACTCCAACCTTTCGGTCAACAGCCGATCGCGCTGGCCCATTGCGCCACGGAGACAGTCTTGCTCCCTTCTCACCACCATCAAGACATAACTTCAAAGCTATCAGCCCAAAGAAAAAAAAGCACCACACCACCACCGGGTGGGCTCGAACCTCCAACCTTTCGGTTAACAGCCGATCGCGCTAGCCAATTGCGCCACGGAGACAGACGTGCTCCACTCTCACCACCATCAGAACATATCTTCAAAGCTATTACCGCAAAGAAAAAAGCAACACACCACTCCTGGGAGGGCTCGAGACTCCAACCTTTCGGTTAACAGCCGATCGCGCTAGCCAATTGCGCCACGAAGAATGTCCTGCTCCAATCTCACCACCATCAGAACATATCTTCAAAGCTATTACCGCAAAGAAAAAAGCAACACACCACTCCCGGGAGGGCTCAAACCTCCAACCTTTCGGTTTATAGCCGATCGCGCTAGCCCATTGCGCCACGGAGACAGTCTTGCTCCACTCTCATTACCATAAGAACATAACTTCAAAGCTATCAGCGCAAAGAAAAAAAGCGCTGCACCACCACCGCGTGGGCTCGAAACTCCTACCTTTCGGTTAACAGCCGATCGCGCTATCCCATTGCGCCACGGAGACATTCTTGCTCCCTTCTCACAACCATCAGAACATAACTTCAAAGCTATCAGCCCAAAGAAAAAAGAAGCGCCACACCACCACCGGGTGGGCTCGAACCTCCAACTTTTCGGTTAACAGCCGATCGCGCTGGCCAATTGCGCCACGGAGACAGTCTTGCTCTACTCTCACAACCATCAGAACATAACTTCAAAGCTATCAGCCCAAAGAAAAAAAAGCACCGCACCACCACCGGGTGGGCTCGAACCTCCAACTTTTCGGTTAACAGCCGATCACGCTAGCCAATTGCGCCACGGAGACAGTCCTGCTCCACTTTCACCACCGTCAGAACATATCTTCAAAGCTATCAGCCCACAGAAAAAAAAAGGGCCGCACAACCACCGGGTAGGCTCGAACCTCCGACTTTTCGGTTAACAGCCGATCGCGCTAGCCAATTGCGCCACGGAGACAGTCCTGCTCCACTTTCACCACCGTCAGAACATATCTTCAAAGCTATCAGCCCACAGAAAAAAAAAGGGCCGCACAACCACCGGGTAGGCTCGAACCTCCGACTTTTCGGTTAACAGCCGATCGCGCTAGCCAATTGCGCCACGGAGACAGTCCTACTCCACTCTCACCACCGTCAGAACATTTCTTCAGAGGTATCAGCCCAAAGAAAAAAAAAGCGCTGCACCACCACCGCGTGGGCTCGAAACTCCTACCTTTCGGTTAACAGCCGATCGCGTTAGCCAATTGCGCCACGGAGACAATCCTGCTCCACTCTCACCACCATCAGAACATATCTTCAAAGCTATCAGCCCAAAGAAAAAAAAGCGCGGCACCACCAACGGGTGGTCTCGAACCTCCAACTTTCTGGTTAACAGCCGATCACGCTAGCCAATTGCGCCACGGAGACAGTCTTGCTCCACTCTCACGACCATCAGAACATATCTTCAAATCTATCAGCCCACAGAAAAAAAAGCGCCGCACAACCACCGGGTAGGCTCGAACCTCCAACTTTTCGGTTAAAAGCCGATCGCGCTGGCCAATTGCGCCACGGAGACAGTCTTGCTCTACTCTCACAACCATCAGAACATAACTTCAAAGCTATCAGCCCAAAGAAAAAAAAGCACCGCACCACCACCGGGTGGGCTCGAACCTCCAACCTTTCGGTTAACAGCCGATCGCGCTAGCCCAGTGCGCCACGGAGACATTCTTGCTCCACTCTCACCACCATCAGAACATATCTTCAAAGCTATCAGCGCAAAGAAAAAAGCAACACACCACCACCGCGTGGGCTCGAAACTCCTACCTTTCGGTTAACAGCCGATCGCGTTAGCCAATTGCGCCACGGAGACAGTCCTGCTCCACTTTCACCACCATAAGAACATATCTTCAAAGCTATCAGCCCAAAGAAAAAAGCAACACACCACTCCCGGGAGGGCTCGAAACTCCAACCTTTCGGTCAACAGCCAATCGCGCTAGCCCATTGCGCCACGGAGACAGTCTTGCTCATCTCTCACCACCATCAGATCATATCATCAAAGCTATCAGCCCAAAGAAAAAAAAGCACCGCGCCACCACCGTGTGGGCTCGAACCTCCGACCTCTCGGTTAACAGCCGATCGCGCTAGCCAACTGCGCCACGGAAACAGTCGTGCTCCACTCTCACCACCATCAGAACATATCTTCAAAGCTATCAGCCCAAAGAAAAAAAAGCACCGCACCACCACCGGGTGGTCTCGAACCTCCAACTTTTCGGTTAACAGCCGATCACGCTAGCCAATTGCGCCACGGAGACAGTCCTGCTCCACTTTCACCACCGTCAGAACATATCTTCAAAGCTATCAGCCCACAGAAAAAAAAAGGGCCGCACAACCACCGGGTAGGCTCGAACCTCCGACTTTTCGGTTAAAAGCCGATCGCGCTGGCCAATTGCGCCACGGAGACAGTCCTACTCCACTCTCACCACCGTCAGAACATAACTTCAGAGGTATCAGCCCAAAGAAAAAAAAAGCGCCGCACCACCACCGCGTGGGCTCGAACCTCCAACCTTTCGGTTAACAGCCGATCGCGCTAGCCCAGTGCGCCACGGAGACATTCTTGCTCCACTCTCACCACCATCAGAACATATCTTCAAAGCTATCAGCGCAAAGAAAAAAAAGCGCGGCACCACCAACGGGTGGTCTCGAACCTCCAACTTTCTGGTTAACAGCCGATCACGCTAGCCAATTGCGCCACGGAGACAGTCTTGCTCCACTCTCACGACCATCAGAACATATCTTCAAATCTATCAGCCCACAGAAAAAAAAGCGCCGCACAACCACCGGGTAGGCTCGAACCTCCAACTTTTCGGTTAAAAGCCGATCGCGCTGGCCAATTGCGCCACGGAGACAGTCTTGCTCTACTCTCACAACCATCAGAACATAACTTCAAATCTATCAGCCCAAAGAAAAAAAAGCACCGCACCACCACCGGGTGGGCTCGAACCTCCAACCTTTCGGTTAACAGCCGATCGCGCTAGCCAATTGCGCCACGGAGACAGTCGTGCTCCACTCTCACCACCATCAGAACATATCTTCAAAGCTATCAGCGCAAAGAAAAAAGCAAAACACCACTCCGAGGAGGGCTCGAACCTCCAACTTTTCGGTTAACAGCCGATCGCGCTGGCCAATTGCGCCACGGAGAAAGTCCTGCTCAACTCTCACCACAATTAGAACATATCTTCAAAGCTATCAGCACAAAGAAAAAAGAAGCGCCACACCACCACCGGGTGGGCTCGAACCTCCAACTTTTCGGTTAACAGCCGATCGCGCTGGCCAATTGCGCCACGGGGACCATCCTGCTCCACTCTCACCATCGCCAGACCATTTCTTCAGAGCTATCACCCCAAAGAAAAAAAAGCGCCGCACCACCTCCGGGTGGGCTCGAACCTCCAACCTTTCGGTTAACAGCCGATCGCGCTAGCCAATTGCCCCACGGAGACAGTCGTGCTCCACTCTCACCACCGTCAGAACATTTCTTCAGAGCTATCACCCCAAAGAAAAAAAAGCGCCGCACCATCACCGGTTGGGCTCGAACCTCCAACCTTTCGGTTAACAGCCGATCGCGCTAGCCAATTTCGCCACGAAGACAGTCCTGCTCCACTCTCACCACCATCAGAACATATCTTCAAAGCTATTACCGCAAAGAAAAAAGCAACACACCACTCCCGGGAGGGCTCAAAACTTCAAACTTTCGGTTTACCGCCGATCGCGCTAGCCCATTGCGCCACGGAGACAGTCTTGCTCCACTCTCCCCACCATCAGAAGATATCTTCAAAGCTATCAGCGCAAAGAAAAAACGCGCTGTACCACCACCGGGTGGGCTCTAACCTCCAACCTTTCGGTTAACAGCCGATCGCGCTAGCCCATTGCGCCACGGAGACCATCTTTTGCCACTCTCACCACCATCAGAACATATCTTCAAAGCTATCAGCGCAAAGAAAAAAGCATTACACCACTCCCGGGAGGGCTCGAAACTCCAACTTTTCGGTTAACAGCCGATCGCGCTAGCCAATTGCGCCAAAGAGACAGTCGTGCTCCACTCTCACCACCATCAGAACATATCTTCAAAGCTATCCGCGCAAAGAAAAAAGCAAAACACCACTCCCGGGAGGGCTCGAACCTCCAACTTTTCGGTTAACAGCCGATCGCGCTGGCCAATTGCGCCACGGAAAAAGTCCTGCTCAACTCTCACCACAATAGGAACATATCTTCAAAGCTATCAGCCCAAAGAAAAAAAAGCGCCGCACCACCACCGGGTGGGCTCGAACCTCCAACTTTTCGGTTAACAGCCGATCGCGCTAGCCCATTGCGCCACGGAGACAGTCTTGCTCCACTCTCCCCAGCATCAGAAGATATCTTCAAAGCTATCAGCGCAAAGAAAAAAAGCGCTGTACCACCACCGGGTGGGCTCGAACCTCCAACCTTTCGGTTAACAGCCGATCGCGCTAGCCCTTTGCGCCACGGAGACAGTCTTGCTCCCCTCTCACCACCATCAGAACATATCTTCAAAGCTATCAGCGCAAAAAAAAAGCAACACACCACTCCCGGGAGGGCTCGAAACTTCAACTTTTCGGTTAACAGCCGATCGCGCTAGCCAATTGCGCCAAGGAAGGAGTCGTGCTCCACTCTCACCACCATCAGAACATATCTTCAAAGCTATCCGCGCAAAGAAAAAAGCAAAACACCACTCCCGGGAGGGCTCGAACCTCCAACTTTTCGGTTAACAGCCGATCGCGCTGGCCAATTGCGCCACGGAAAAAGTCCTGCTCAACTCTCACCACAATAAGAACATATCTTCAAAGCTATCAGCCCAAAGAAAAAAAAGCGCCGCACCACCACCGGGTGGGCTCGAACCTCCAACTTTTCGGTTAACAGCCGATCGCGCTAGCCAATTGCGCCACGGAGACAGTCTTGCTCCACTCTCACCACATCAGAAGATATCTTCAAAGCTATCAGCGCAAAGAAAAAAAGCGCTGTACCACCACCGGGTGGGCTCGAACCTCCAAACTTTCGGTTAACAGCCGATCGCGCTAGCCCATTGCGCCACGGAGACAGTCTTGATCCACTCTCACCACCATCAGAACATATCTTCAAAGCTATCAGCGCAAAGAAAAAAGCAACACACCACTCCCGGGAGGGCTCGAAACTCCAACTTTTCGGTTAACAGCCGATCGCGCTAGCCAATTGCGCCAAGGAGACAGTCGTGCTCCACTCTCACCACCATCAGAACATATCTTCAAAGCTATCCGCGCAAAGAAAAAAGCAAAACACCACTGCCGGGAGGGCTCGAACCTCCAACTTTTCGGTTAACAGCCGATCGCGCTGGCCAATTGCGCCACGGTAAAAGTCCTGCTCAACTCTCACCACAATAAGAACATATCTTCAAAGCTATCAGCCCAAAGAAAAAAAAGCGCCGCACCACCACCGGGTGGGCTCGAACCTCCAACTTTTCGGTTAACAGCCGATCGCGCTAGCCAATTGCGCCACGGGGACCGTCCTGCTCCACTCTCACCCCCGTCAGACCATTTCTTCAGAGCTATCACCCCAAAGAAAAAAAAGCGCCGCACCACCACCGGGTGGGCTCGAACCCTCCACCTTTCGGTTAACAGCCGATCGTGCTAGCCAATTGCCCCACGGAGACAGTCGTGCTCCACTCTCACCACCGTCAGAACATTTCTTCAGAGCTATCACCCCAAAGAAAAAAAAGCGCCGCACCACCACCGGTTGGGCTCGAACCTCCAACCTTTCGGTAACAGCCGATCGCGCTAGCCAATTGCGCCACGAAGACAGTCCTGCTCCACTTTCACCACCATCAGAAGATATCTTCAAAGCTATTACCGCAAAGAAAAAAGCAAAACACCACTCCCGGGAGGGCTCGAACCTCCAGATTTCCGGTTAACAGCCGATCACGCTAGCCAATTGCGCCACGGAGACAGTCTTGCTCTACTCTCACAACCATCAGAACATAACTTCAAAGCTATCAGCCCACAGAAAAAAAAAGCGCTGCACCACCACCGGGTGGGCTCGAACCTCCAATCTTACGGTTAACAACCGATCGCGCTAGCCAATATCTCCACGGAGACAGTCGTGCTCCACTCTCACAATCGTCAGAACATTTTTCAGAGCTATCACCCCAAAGAAAAAAAAAGCGCCGCACCACCACCGGTTGGGCTCGAACCTCCAACTTTTCGGTTAACAGCCGATCGCGCTAGCCAATTGCGCCACGGAGACAGTCTTGCTCCACTCTCACCACATCAGAAGATATCTTCAAAGCTATCAGCGCAAAGAAAAAAAGCGCTGTACCACCACCGGGTGGGCTCGAACCTCCAAACTTTCGGTTAACAGCCGATCGCGCTAGCCCATTGCGCCACGGAGACAGTCTTGATCCACTCTCACCACCATCAGAACATATCTTCAAAGCTATCAGCGCAAAGAAAAAAGGAACACACCACTCCCGGGAGGGCTCGAAACTCCAACTTTTCGGTTAACAGCCGATCGCGCTAGCCAATTGCGCCAAGGAGACAGTCGTGCTCCACTCTCACCACCATCAGAACATATCTTCAAAGCTATCCGCGCAAAGAAAAAAGCAAAACACCACTGCCGGGAGGGCTCGAACCTCCAACTTTTCGGTTAACAGCCGATCGCGCTGGCCAATTGCGCCACGGTAAAAGTCCTGCTCAACTCTCACCACAATAAGAACATATCTTCAAAGCTATCAGCCCAAAGAAAAAAAAGCGCCGCACCACCACCGGGTGGGCTCGAACCTCCAACTTTTCGGTTAACAGCCGATCGCGCTAGCCAATTGCGCCACGGGGACCGTCCTGCTCCACTCTCACCACCATCAGAACATATCTTCAGAGCTATCACCCCAAAGAAAAAAAAGCGCCGCACCACCACCGGTTGGGCTCGAACCTCCAACCTTTCGGTTAACAGCCGATCGCGCTAGCCAATTGCGCCACGAAGACAGTCCTGCTCCACTCTCACCACCGTCAGAACATTTCTTCAGAGCTATCACCCCAAAGAAAAAAAAGCGCCGCACCACCACCGGTTGGGCTCGAACCTCCAACCTTTCGGTTAACAGCCGATC
Organism: Rhipicephalus microplus; assembly: GCF_043290135.1. NCBI lineage: Eukaryota > Metazoa > Arthropoda > Arachnida > Ixodida > Ixodidae > Rhipicephalus > Rhipicephalus microplus. The sequence continues at coordinate 1,989,190 of NW_027464587.1, read as the reverse complement.
GCGCTAGCCAATTGCGCCACGAAGACAGTCCTGCTCCACTTTCACCACCATCAGAACATATCTTCAAAGCTATTACCGCAAAGAAAAAAGCAAAACACCACTCCCGGGAGGGCTCGAACCTCCAGATTTCCGGTTAACAGCCGATCACGCTAGCCAATTGCGCCACGGAGACAGTCTTGCTCTACTCTCACAACCATCAGAACATAACTTCAAAGCTATCAGCCCACAGAAAAAAAAAAGCGCTGCACCACCACCGGGTGGGCTCGAACCTCCAATATTACGGTTAACAACCGATCGCGCTAGCCAATATCTCCACGGAGACAGTCGTGCTCCACTCTCACAATCGTCAGAACATTTTTCAGAGCTATCACCCCAAAGAAAAAAAAAGCGCCGCACCACCACCGGTTGGGCTCGAACCTCCAACCTTTCGGTTAACAGCCGATCGCGCTAGCCAATTGCGCCACGAAGAATGTCCTGCTCCAATCTCACCACCATCAGAACATATCTTCAAAGCTATTACCGCAAAGAAAAAAGCAACACACCACTCCTGGGAGGGCTCGAGACTCCAACCTTTCGGTTAACAGCCGATCGCGCTATCCCATTGCGCCACGGAGACATTCTTGCTCCCTTCTCACCACCATCAGAACATAACTTCAAAGCTATCAGCCCAAAGAAAAAAAAGCACCGCACCACCACCGGGTGGGCTCGAACCTCCAACCTTTCGGTTAACAGCCGATCGCGCTAGCCAATTGAGCCACGGAGACGGTCGTGCTCCACTCTCACCACCATCAGAACATATCTTCAAAGCTAACAGCGCAAAGAAAAAAGCAAAACACCACTCCCGGGAGGGCTCGAACCTCCAACTTTTCGGTTAACAGCCGATCGCGCTGGCCAATTGCGCCACGGAGAAAGTCCTGCTCAACTCTCACCACAATTAGAACATATCTTCAAAGCTATCAGCACAAAGAAAAAAAAAGCGCCGCACCACCACCGGGTGGGCTCGAACCTCCAACTTTTCGGTTAACAGCCGATCGCGCTAGCCAATTGCGCCACGGGGACCGTCCTGCTCCACTCTCACCACCGCCAGACCATTTCTTCAGAGCTATCACCCCAAAGAAAAAAAAGCGCCGCACCACCTCCGGGTGGGTTCGAACCTCCAACCTTTCGGTTAACAGCCGATCGCGCTAGCCAATTGCCCCACGGAGACAGTCGTGCTCCACTCTCACCACCGTCAGAACATTTCTTCAGAGCTATCACCCCAAAGAAAAAAAAGCGCCGCACCATCACCGGTTGGGCTCGAACCTCCAGCCTTTCGGTTAACAGCCGATCGCGCTAGCCAATTGCGCCACGAAGACAGTCCAGCTCCACTCTCACCACCATCAGAACATATCTTCAAAGCTATTACCGCAAAGAAAAAAGCAACACACCACTCCCGGGAGGGCTCAAAACTCCAAACTTTCGGTTTACCGCCGATCGCGCTAGCCCATTGCTCCACGGAGACAGTCTTGCTCCACTCTCACCACCATCAGAAGATATCTTCAAAGCTATCAGCGCAAAGAAAAAAAGCGCTGTACCACCACCGGGTGGGCTCGAACCTCCAACCTTTCGGTTAACAACCGATCGCGCTAGCCAATAGCGCCACGAAGACAGTCCTGTTCCACTCTCACCACCATCAGAACATATCTTCAAAGCCATTACCGCAAAGAAAAAAGCAACACACCACTCCCGGGAGGCTCAAAACTCCAACCTTTCGGTTAACAGCTGATCGCGCTAGCACAATGCGCCACGGAGACAGTCTTGCTCCACTTTCACCACCATCAGCACATATCTTCAAAGCTATCATCGCAAAGAAAAAAGCAACACACCACTCCCGGGAGGGCTCAAAACTTCAACCTTTCGGTCAACAGCCGATCGCGCTAGCCCATTGCGCCACGGAGACAGTCTTGCTCATCTCTCACCACCATAGAACATATCATCAAAGCTATCAGCCCAAAGAAATAAAAGCACCGCACCACCACCGGGTGGGCTCGGACCTTCAACTTTTCGGTTAACAGCCGATAACGCTGGCCAATTGCGCCACGGAGACAGGCCTGCTCCACTCTCACCACAATTAGAACATATCTTCAAAGCTATCAGCCCAAAGAAAAAAAAGCGCCGTACCACCACCAGGTGGGCTCGAACCTCCAACCTTTCTGTTAACAGCAGATCGCGCTAGCCAATTGCGCAACGGAGACAATCGTGCTCCACTCTCACCACCATCAGAACATATCTTCAAAGCTATCAGCGCAAAGAAAAAAAAGCGCCGCAACACCACCGAGTGGGTTCGAACCTCCAATCTTTCGGTTAACAGCCGATCGCGCAAGCCAATTTCGCCACGGAGACGGTCCTGCTCCACTCTCACCACCATCAGAACATATCTTCAAAGGTATCAGCCCGAAGAAAAAAAAGCGCCGCACCACCACCGGGTGGGCTCGAACCTCCGACCTTTTGGTTAACAGCCGATCGCTCTAGCAGATTGCACCACGGAGACAGTCCTGCTCCACTCTCACCACCATCAGAAGATATCTTCAAAGCTATCAGCCCACAGAAAAAAAAGCGCCGCACAACCACCGGGTAGGCTCGAACCTCCAACTTTTCGGTTAACAGCCGATCGCGCTAGCCAATTGCGCCACGGAGACAGTCCTGCTCCACTCTCACCACCATAAGAACATATCTTCAAAGCTATCAGCCCAAAAAAAGCGCCGCACCACCACCGGGTGGGCTCGAACCTCCAACCTTTCGGTTAACAGCCGATCACGCTAGCCAATTGCCCCACGAAGACAGTCATGCTCCACTCTCACCACCGTCAAAACATTTCTTCAGAGCTATCACCCCAAAGAAAAAAAAGCGCCGCACCACCATCGGTTGGGCTCGAACCTCCAACCTTTCAGGTAACAGCCGATCGCGCTAGCCAATTGTGCCACGAAGACAGTCCTGCTCCACTCTCACCACCATCAGAACATATCTTCAAAGCTATTACCGCAAAGAAAAAAGCAACACACCACTCCCGGGAGGGCTCGAAACTCCAACCTTTCGGTTAACAGCCGATCGCGCTAGCCCATTGCGCCACGGAGGCAGTCATGCTCCACTCTCACCATCATCAGAACATATCTTCAAAGCTATCAGCGCAAAAAAAGCGCTGCACCACCACCGCGTGGGCTCAAACCTCCAACCTTTCGGTTAACAGCCGATCGTGCTAGCCCAGTGCGCCACGGAGACAGTCTTGCTCCACTCTCACCACCATCAGAACATATCTTCAAAGCTATCAGCGCAAAGAAAAAAGCAACACACCACTCCCGGGAGGGCTCGAAACTTCAACTTTTCGGTCAACAGCTGATCGCGCCAGCCCATTGCGCCACGAAGGCAGTCTTGCTCCCCTCTCACCACCATCAGAACATATCTTCAAAGCTATCAGCCCGAAGAAATAAAAGCACCGCATCACCACCGGGTGGGCTTGAACCTCCAACCTTTCGGTTAACAACCGATCGCGCTAACCAATTGCGCCACGGAGACAGTCGTGCTCCACTCTCACCACCATCAGAACATATCTTCAAAGCTATATGGGCAAAGAAAAAAGCAAAACACCACTCCCGGGAGGGCTCGAACCTCCGACTTTTCGGTTAACAGCCGATCGCGCTAGCCAATTGCGCTACGGGGACCGTCCTGCTCCACTCTCACCACCGTCAAACCATTTCTTCAGAGCTATCACCCCAAAGAAAAAAAAGCGCCGCACCACCACCGGGTGGGCTCGAACCTCCAACCTTTCGGTTAACAGCCGATCGCGCTAGCCAATTGCGCCACGGAGACAGTCCTGCTCTACTCTCACCACCATCAGAACATATCTTCAAAGCTATCAGCCCAAAGAAAAAAAAGCGCCGCACCACAGCCGGGTGGGCTCGAAACTCCAACCTTTCGGTTAACAGCCGATCGCGCTAGCCAATTGCGCCACGGAGACAGTCCTGCTCCACTCTCACCACCATGAGAACATATCTTCAAAGCTATCAGCCCAAAAAAAGCGCCGCACCACCACCGGGTGGGTTCGAACCTTCAACCTTTCGGTTAACAGCCGATCACGCTAGCCAATTGCCCAACGAAGACAGTCGTGCTCCACTCTCACCACCGTCAGAACATTTCTTCAGAGCTATCACCCCAAAGAAAAAAAAGCGCCGCACTACCACCGGTTGGGCTCGTACCTCCAACCTTTCGGTTAACAGCCGATCGCGCTAGCCAATTGCTCCACGAAGACAGTCCTGCTTCACTCTCACCACCATCAGAACATATCTTCAAAGCTATTACCGCAAAGAAAAAAGCAACACACCACTCCCGGGAGGGCTCGAAACTCCAACCTTTCGGTCAACAGCTGATCGCGCTAGCCCATTGCGCCACAGAGACAGTCTTGCTCCCCTCTCACCACCATCAGAACATATCTTCAAATCTATCAGCCCAAAGAAAAAAAAGCGCCGAACCACCGCCGGGTGGGCTCGAAACTCCAACCTTACGGTTAACAACCGATCGCGCTAGCCAATATCCCCACGGAGACAGTCGTGCTCCACTCTCACAATCTTCAGAACATTTCTTCAGAGCTATCACCCCAAAGAAAAAAAAAGCGCCGCACCACCACCGGTTGGGCTCGAACCTCCAACCTTTCGGTTAACAGCCGATCGCGCTAGCCAATTGCGCCACGAAGAATGTCCTGCTCCAATCTCACCACCATCAGAACATATCTTCAAAGGTATTACCGCAAAGAAAAAAGCAACACACCACTCCTGGGAGGGCTCGAGACTCCAACCTTTCGGTTAACAGCCGATCGCGCTATCCCATTGCGCCAAGGAGACATTCTTGCTCCCTTCTCACCACCATCAGAACATAACTTCAAAGCTATCAGCCCAAAGAAAAAAAAGCACCGCACCACCACCGGGTGGGCTCGAACCTCCAACCTTTCGGTTAACAGCCGATCGCGCTAGCCAATTGCGCCACGGAGACAGTCGTGCTCCACTCTCACCACCATCAGAACATATCTTCAAAGCTATCAGCGCAAAGAAAAAAGCAAAACACCACTCCCGGGAGGGCTCGAACCTCCAACTTTTCGGTTAACAGCCGATCGCGCTGGCCAATTGCGCCACGAAGAAAGTCCTGCTCAACTCTCACCACAATTAGAACATATCTTCAAAGCTATCAGCACAAAGAAAAAAAAAGCGCCACACCACCACCGGGTGGGCTCGAACCTCCAACTTTTCGGTTAACAGCCGATCACGCTGGCCAATTGCGCCACGGGGACCATCCTGCTCCACTCTCACCATCGCCAGACCATTTCTTCAGAGCTATCACCCCAAAGAAAAAAAAGCGCCGCACCACCTCCGGGTGGGCTCGAACCTCCAACCTTTCGGTTAACAGCCGATCGCGCTAGCCAATTGCCCCACGGAGACAGTCGTGCTCCACTCTCACCACCGTCAGAACATTTCTTCAGAGCTATCACCCCAAAGAAAAAAAAGCGCCGCACCATCACCAGTTGGGCTCGAACCTCCAACCTTTCGGTTAACAGCCGATCGCGCTAGCCAATTTCGCCACGAAGACAGTCCTGCTCCACTCTCACCACCATCAGAACATATCTTCAAAGCTATTACCGCAAAGAAAAAAGCAACACACCACTCCCGGAGGGCTCAAAACTTCAAACTTTCGGTTTACCGCCGATCGCGCTAGCCCATTGCGCCACGGAGACAGTCTTGCTCCACTCTCCCCACCATCAGAAGATATCTTCAAAGCTATCAGCGCAAAGAAAAAAAGCGCTGTACCACCACCGGGTGGGCTCTAACCTCCAACCTTTCGGTTAACAGCCGATCGCGCTAGCCCATTGCGCCACGGAGACCATCTTTTGCCACTCTCACCACCATCAGAACATATCTTCAAAGCTATCAGCGCAAAGTAAAAAGCAACACACCACTCCCGGGAGGGCTCGAAACTCCAACTTTTCGGTTAACAGCCGATCGTGCTAGCCAATTGCGCCAAGGAGACATTCGTGCTCCACTCTCACCACCATCAGAACATATCTTCAAAGCTATCCGCGCAAAGAAAAAAGAAAAACACCACTCCCGGGAGGGCTCGAACCTCCAACTTTTCGGTTAACAGCCGATCGCGCTGGCCAATTGCGCCACGGAAAAAGTCCTGCTCAACTCTCACCACAATAGGAACATATCTTCAAAGCTATCAGCCCAAAGAAAAAAAAGCGCCGCACCACCACCGGGTGGGCTCGAACCTCCAACTTTTCGGTTAACAGCCGATCGCGCTAGCCCATTGCGCCACGGAGACAGTCTTGCTCCACTCTCCCCACCATCAGAAGATATCTTCAAAGCTATCAGCGCAAAGAAAAAAAGCGCTGTACCACCACCGGGTGGGCTCGAACCTCCAACCTTTCGGTTAACAGCCGATCGCGCTAGCCCATTGCGCCACGGAGACAGTCTTGCTCCCCTCTCACCACCATCAGAACATATCTTCAAAGCTATCAGCGCAAAAAAAAAGCAACACACCACTCCCGGGAGGGCTCGAAACTCCAACTTTTCGGTTAACAGCCGATCGCGCTAGCCAATTGCGCCAAGGACCCAGTCGTGCTCGACTCTCACCACCATCAGAACATATCTTCAAAGCTATCCGCGCAAAGAAAAAAGCAAAACACCACTCCCGGGAGGGCTGGAACCTCCAACTTTTCGGTTAACAGCCGATCGCGCTGGCCAATTGCGCCACGGAAAAAGTCCTGCTCAACTCTCACCACAATAAGAACATATCTTCAAAGCTATCAGCCCAAAGAAAAAAAAGCGCCGCACCACCACCGGGTGGGCTCGAACCTCCAACTTTTCGGTTAACAGCCGATGGCGCTAGCCAATTGCGCCACGGAGACAGTCTTGCTCCACTCTCACCACCATCAGAACATATCTTCAAAGCTATCAGCGCAAAGAAAAAAGCAACACACCACTCCCGGGAGGGCTCGAAACTCCAACTTTTCGGTTAACAGCCGATCGCGCTAGCCAATTGCGCCAAGAAGACAGTCGTGCTCCACTCTCACCACCATCAGAACATATCTTCAAAGCTATCCGCGCAAAGAAAAAAGCAAAACACCACTCCCGGGAGGGCTTGAACCTCCAACTTTTCGGTTAACAGCCGATCGCGCTGGCCAATTGCGCCACGGAAAAAGTCCTGCTCAACTCTCACCACAATAAGAAGATATCTTCAAAGCTATCAGCGCAAAGAAAAAAAGCGCTGTACCACCACCGGGTGGGCTCGAACCTCCAACCTTTCGGTTAACAGCCGATCGCGCTAGCCCATTGCGCCACGGGGACAGTCTTGCTCCCCTCTCACCACCATCAGAACATATCTTCAAAGCTATCAGCGCAAAAAAAAGCAACACACCACTCCCGGGAGGGCTCGAAACTCCAACTTTTCGGTTAACAGCCGATCGCGCTAGCCAACTGCGCCAAGGAGACAGTTGTGCTCCACTCTCACCACCATCAGAACATATCTTCAAAGCTATCCGCGCAAAGAAAAAAGCAAAACACCACTCCCGGGAGGGCTCGAACCTCCAACTTTTCGGTTAACAGCTGATCGCGCTGGCCAATTGCGCCACGGAAAAAGTCCTGCTCAACTCTCACCACAATAAGAACATATCTTCAAAGCTATCAGCCCAAAGAAAAAAAAGCGCCGCACCACCACCGGGTGGGCTCGAACCTCCAACTTTTCGGTTAACAGCCGATCGCGCTAGCCCATTGCGCCACGGAGACAGTCTTGCTCCACCCTCCCCACCATCAGAAGATATCTTCAAAGCTATCAGCGCAAAGAAAAAAAGCGCTGTACCACCACCGGGTGGGCTCGAACCTCCAACCTTTCGGTTAACAGCCGATCGCGCTAGCCCATTGCGCCACGGAGACAGTCTTGCTCCCCTCTCACCACCATCAGAACATATCTTCAAAGCTATCAGCGCAAAAAAAAAGCAACACACCACTCCCGGGAGGGCTCGAAACTCCAACTTTTCGGTTAACAGCCGATCGCGCTAGCCAATTGCGCCAAGGAGACAGTCGTGCTCCACTCTCACCACCATCAGAACATATTTTCAAAGCTATCCGCGCAAAGAAAAAAGCAAAACACCACTCCCGGGAGGGCTCGAACCTCCAACTTTTCGGTTAACAGCCGATCGCGCTGGCCAATTGCGCCACGGAAAAAGTCCTGCTCAACTCTCACCACAATAAGAACATATCTTCAAAGCTATCAGCCCAAAGAAATAAAAGCGCCGCACCACCACCGGGTGGGCTCGAACCTCCAACTTTTCGGTTAACAGCCGATCGCGCTAGCCAATTGCGCCACGGAGACAGTCTTGCTCCACTCTCGCCACATCAGAAGATATCTTCAAAGCTATCAGCGCAAAGAAAAAAAGCGCTGTACCACCACCGGGTGGGCTCGAGCCTCCAAACTTTCGGTTAACAGCCGATCGCGCTAGCCCATTGCGCCACGGAGACAGTCTTGCTCCACTCTCACCACGATCAGAACATATCTTCATAGCTATCAGCGCAAAGAAAAAAGCAACACACCACTCCCGGGAGGGCTCGAAACTCCAACTTTTCGGTTAACAGCCGATCGCGCTAGCCAATTGCGCCAAGGAGACAGTCGTGCTCCACTCTCACCACCATCAGAACATATCTTCAAAGCTGTCCGCGCAAAGAAAAAAGCAAAACACCACTCCCGGGAGGGCTCGAACCTCCAACTTTTCGGTTAACAGCCGATCGCGCTGGCCAATTGCGCCACGGAAAAATTCCTGCTCAACTCTCACCACAATAAGAACATATCTTCAAAGCTATCAGCCCAAAGAAAAAAAAGCGCCGCACCACCACCGGGAGGGCTCGAACCTCCAACTTTTCGGTTAACAGCCGATCGCGCTAGCCAATAGCGCCACGAAGACAGTCCTGTTCCACTCTCACCACCATCAGAACATATCTTCAAAGCCATTACCGCAAAGAAAAAAGCAACACAGCACTCCCGGGAGGCTCAAAACTCCAACCTTTCGGTTAACAGCCGATCGCGCTAGCCCAATGCGCCACGGAGACAGTCTTGCTCCACTCTCACAACCATCAGAACATATCTTCAAAGCTATCATCGCAAAGAAAAAAGCAACACACCACTCCCGGGAGGGCTCAAAACTTCAACCTTTCGGTCAACAGCCGATCGCGCTAGCCCATTGCGCCACGGAGACAGTCGTGCTCCACTCTCACCACCATCAGAACATATCTTCAAAGCTATCCGCGCAAAGAAAAAAGCAAAACACCACTCCCGGGAGGGCTCGAACCTCCAACTTTTCGGTTAACAGCCGATCGCGCTGGCCAATTGCGCCACGGAAAAAGTCCTGCTCAACTCTCACCACAATAAGAACATATCCTCAAAGCTATCAGAACAAAGAAAAAAAAGCGCCGCACCACCACCGGGTGGGCTCGAACCTCCAACTTTTCGGTTAACAGCCGATCGCGCTAGCAAATTGCGCCACGGGGACCGTCCTGCTCCACTCTCACCACCGTCAGAACATTTCTTCAGAGCTATCAGCCCAAAGAAAAAAAAGCGCTGCAAAACCGCCGGGTGGGCACGAACCTCCGACCTTTTGGTTAACAGCCGATCGCGCTAGCCAATTGCACCACGGAGACAGTCCTGCTCCACTCTCACCACCATCAGAACATATCTTCAAAGCTATCAGCCCACAGAAAAAAAAGCGCCGCACAACCACCGGGTAGGCTCGAACCTCCAACTTTTCTGTTAACAGCCGATCGCGCCAGCCAATTGCGCCACGGAGACAGACCTGCTCCACTCTCGCCACCATCAGAACATATCTTCAAAGCTATCAGCCCAAAGAAAAAAAAGCGCCGCACCACCACCGGTTGGGCTCGAACCTCTGACCTTTCGGTTAACAGCCGATCGCGCTAGCCAATTGCGCCACAAAGACAGTCCTGCTCCACTCTCACCACCATCAGAACATATCTTCAAAGCTATTACCGCAAAGAAAAAAGCAAAACACCACTTTCGGGAGGGCTCGAACCTCCAACTTTCCGGTTAACAGCCGATCACGCTAGCCAATTGCGCCACGGAGACAGTCTTGCTCTACTCTCACAACCATCAGAACATAACTTCAAAGCTATCAGCCCACACAAAAAAAACGCCGCACCACCACCGGGAGAGCTCAAACCTCCAGTTTTTCGGTTAAAAGCCGATCGCGCTAGCCAATTGCGTCACGCAGACAGTCCTGCTCCACTCTCACCACCGTCAGAACATTTCTTCAGAGCTATCAGCCCAAAGAAAAAAAAGCGCTGCAAAACCGCCGGGTGGGCTCGAACCTCCAACCTTACGGTTAACAGCCGATCGCGCTAGCCAATTGCCCCACGGAGACAGTCGTGCTCCACTCTCACCACCGTCAGAACATTTCTTCAGAGCTATCACCCCAAAGAAAAAAAAGCGCCGCACCATCACCAGTTGGGCTCGAACCTCCAACCTTTCGGTTAACAGCCGATCGCGCTAGCCAATTTCGCCACGAAGACAGTCCTGCTCCACTCTCACCACCATCAGAACATATCTTCAAAGCTATTACCGCAAAGAAAAAAGCAACACACCACTCCCGGAGGGCTCAAAACTTCAAACTTTCGGTTTACCGCCGATCGCGCTAGCCCATTGCGCCACGGAGACAGTCTTGCTCCACTCTCCCCACCATCAGAAGATATCTTCAAAGCTATCAGCGCAAAGAAAAAAAGCGCTGTACCACCACCGGGTGGGCTCTAACCTCCAACCTTTCGGTTAACAGCCGATCGCGCTAGCCCATTGCGCCACGGAGACCATCTTTTGCCACTCTCACCACCATCAGAACATATCTTCAAAGCTATCAGCGCAAAGTAAAAAGCAACACACCACTCCCGGGAGGGCTCGAAACTCCAACTTTTCGGTTAACAGCCGATCGTGCTAGCCAATTGCGCCAAGGAGACATTCGTGCTCCACTCTCACCACCATCAGAACATATCTTCAAAGCTATCCGCGCAAAGAAAAAAGAAAAACACCACTCCCGGGAGGGCTCGAACCTCCAACTTTTCGGTTAACAGCCGATCGCGCTGGCCAATTGCGCCACGGAAAAAGTCCTGCTCAACTCTCACCACAATAGGAACATATCTTCAAAGCTATCAGCCCAAAGAAAAAAAAAGCGCCGCACCACCACCGGGTGGGCTCGAACCTCCAACTTTTCGGTTAACAGCCGATCGCGCTAGCCCATTGCGCCACGGAGACAGTCTTGCTCCACTCTCCCCACCATCAGAAGATATCTTCAAAGCTATCAGCGCAAAGAAAAAAAGCGCTGTACCACCACCGGGTGGGCTCGAACCTCCAACCTTTCGGTTAACAGCCGATCGCGCTAGCCCATTGCGCCACGGAGACAGTCTTGCTCCCCTCTCACCACCATCAGAACATATCTTCAAAGCTATCAGCGCAAAAAAAAAGCAACACACCACTCCCGGGAGGGCTCGAAACTCCAACTTTTCGGTTAACAGCCGATCGCGCTAGCCAATTGCGCCAAGGACCCAGTCGTGCTCGACTCTCACCACCATCAGAACATATCTTCAAAGCTATCCGCGCAAAGAAAAAAGCAAAACACCACTCCCGGGAGGGCTGGAACCTCCAACTTTTCGGTTAACAGCCGATCGCGCTGGCCAATTGCGCCACGGAAAAAGTCCTGCTCAACTCTCACCACAATAAGAACATATCTTCAAAGCTATCAGCCCAAAGAAAAAAAAGCGCCGCACCACCACCGGGTGGGCTCGAACCTCCAACTTTTCGGTTAACAGCCGATGGCGCTAGCCAATTGCGCCACGGAGACAGTCTTGCTCCACTCTCACCACCATCAGAACATATCTTCAAAGCTATCAGCGCAAAGAAAAAAGCAACACACCACTCCCGGGAGGGCTCGAAACTCCAACTTTTCGGTTAACAGCCGATCGCGCTAGCCAATTGCGCCAAGAAGACAGTCGTGCTCCACTCTCACCACCATCAGAACATATCTTCAAAGCTATCCGCGCAAAGAAAAAAGCAAAACACCACTCCCGGGAGGGCTTGAACCTCCAACTTTTCGGTTAACAGCCGATCGCGCTGGCCAATTGCGCCACGGAAAAAGTCCTGCTCAACTCTCACCACAATAAGAAGATATCTTCAAAGCTATCAGCGCAAAGAAAAAAAGCGCTGTACCACCACCGGGTGGGCTCGAACCTCCAACCTTTCGGTTAACAGCCGATCGCGCTAGCCCATTGCGCCACGGGGACAGTCTTGCTCCCCTCTCACCACCATCAGAACATATCTTCAAAGCTATCAGCGCAAAAAAAAGCAACACACCACTCCCGGGAGGGCTCGAAACTCCAACTTTTCGGTTAACAGCCGATCGCGCTAGCCAACTGCGCCAAGGAGACAGTTGTGCTCCACTCTCACCACCATCAGAACATATCTTCAAAGCTATCCGCGCAAAGAAAAAAGCAAAACACCACTCCCGGGAGGGCTCGAACCTCCAACTTTTCGGTTAACAGCTGATCGCGCTGGCCAATTGCGCCACGGAAAAAGTCCTGCTCAACTCTCACCACAATAAGAACATATCTTCAAAGCTATCAGCCCAAAGAAAAAAAAGCGCCGCACCACCACCGGGTGGGCTCGAACCTCCAACTTTTCGGTTAACAGCCGATCGCGCTAGCCCATTGCGCCACGGAGACAGTCTTGCTCCACCCTCCCCACCATCAGAAGATATCTTCAAAGCTATCAGCGCAAAGAAAAAAAGCGCTGTACCACCACCGGGTGGGCTCGAACCTCCAACCTTTCGGTTAACAGCCGATCGCGCTAGCCCATTGCGCCACGGAGACAGTCTTGCTCCCCTCTCACCACCATCAGAACATATCTTCAAAGCTATCAGCGCAAAAAAAAAGCAACACACCACTCCCGGGAGGGCTCGAAACTCCAACTTTTCGGTTAACAGCCGATCGCGCTAGCCAATTGCGCCAAGGAGACAGTCGTGCTCCACTCTCACCACCATCAGAACATATTTTCAAAGCTATCCGCGCAAAGAAAAAAGCAAAACACCACTCCCGGGAGGGCTCGAACCTCCAACTTTTCGGTTAACAGCCGATCGCGCTGGCCAATTGCGCCACGGAAAAAGTCCTGCTCAACTCTCACCACAATAAGAAGATATCTTCAAAGCTATCAGCCCAAAGAAATAAAAGCGCCGCACCACCACCGGGTGGGCTCGAACCTCCAACTTTTCGGTTAACAGCCGATCGCGCTAGCCAATTGCGCCACGGAGACAGTCTTGCTCCACTCTCGCCACATCAGAAGATATCTTCAAAGCTATCAGCGCAAAGAAAAAAAGCGCTGTACCACCACCGGGTGGGCTCGAGCCTCCAAACTTTCGGTTAACAGCCGATCGCGCTAGCCCATTGCGCCACGGAGACAGTCTTGCTCCACTCTCACCACGATCAGAACATATCTTCATAGCTATCAGCGCAAAGAAAAAAGCAACACACCACTCCCGGGAGGGCTCGAAACTCCAACTTTTCGGTTAACAGCCGATCGCGCTAGCCAATTGCGCCAAGGAGACAGTCGTGCTCCACTCTCACCACCATCAGAACATATCTTCAAAGCTGTCCGCGCAAAGAAAAAAGCAAAACACCACTCCCGGGAGGGCTCGAACCTCCAACTTTTCGGTTAACAGCCGATCGCGCTGGCCAATTGCGCCACGGAAAAATTCCTGCTCAACTCTCACCACAATAAGAACATATCTTCAAAGCTATCAGCCCAAAGAAAAAAAAGCGCCGCACCACCACCGGGAGGGCTCAAACCTCCAACTTTTCGGTTAACAGCCGATCGCGCTAGCCAATAGCGCCACGAAGACAGTCCTGTTCCACTCTCACCACCATCAGAACATATCTTCAAAGCCATTACCGCAAAGAAAAAAGCAACACAGCACTCCCGGGAGGCTCAAAACTCCAACCTTTCGGTTAACAGCCGATCGCGCTAGCCCAATGCGCCACGGAGACAGTCTTGCTCCACTCTCACAACCATCAGAACATATCTTCAAAGCTATCATCGCAAAGAAAAAAGCAACACACCACTCCCGGGAGGGCTCAAAACTTCAACCTTTCGGTCAACAGCCGATCGCGCTAGCCCATTGCGCCACGGAGACAGTCGTGCTCCACTCTCACCACCATCAGAACATATCTTCAAAGCTATCCGCGCAAAGAAAAAAGCAAAACACCACTCCCGGGAGGGCTCGAACCTCCAACTTTTCGGTTAACAGCCGATCGCGCTGGCCAATTGCGCCACGGAAAAAGTCCTGCTCAACTCTCACCACAATAAGAACATATCTTCAAAGCTATCAGAACAAAGAAAAAAAAGCGCCGCACCACCACCGGGTGGGCTCGAACCTCCAACTTTTCGGTTAACAGCCGATCGCGCTAGCAAATTGCGCCACGGGGACCGTCCTGCTCCACTCTCACCACCGTCAGAACATTTCTTCAGAGCTATCAGCCCAAAGAAAAAAAAGCGCTGCAAAACCGCCGGGTGGGCACGAACCTCCGACCTTTTGGTTAACAGCCGATCGCGCTAGCCAATTGCACCACGGAGACAGTCCTGCTCCACTCTCACCACCATCAGAACATATCTTCAAAGCTATCAGCCCACAGAAAAAAAAGCGCCGCACAACCACCGGGTAGGCTCGAACCTCCAACTTTTCTGTTAACAGCCGATCGCGCCAGCCAATTGCGCCACGGAGACAGACCTGCTCCACTCTCACCACCATCAGAACATATCTTCAAAGCTATCAGCCCAAAGAAAAAAAAGCGCCGCACCACCACCGGTTGGGCTCGAACCTCTGACCTTTCGGTTAACAGCCGATCGCGCTAGCCAATTGCGCCACAAAGACAGTCCTGCTCCACTCTCACCACCATCAGAACATATCTTCAAAGCTATTACCGCAAAGAAAAAAGCAAAACACCACTTTCGGGAGGGCTCGAACCTCCAACTTTCCGGTTAACAGCCGATCACGCTAGCCAATTGCGCCACGGAGACAGTCTTGCTCTACTCTCACAACCATCAGAACATAACTTCAAAGCTATCAGCCCACACAAAAAAAACGCCGCACCACCACCGGGAGAGCTCAAACCTCCAGTTTTTCGGTTAAAAGCCGATCGCGCTAGCCAATTGCGTCACGCAGACAGTCCTGCTCCACTCTCACCACCGTCAGAACATTTCTTCAGAGCTATCAGCCCAAAGAAAAAAAAGCGCTGCAAAACCGCCGGGTGGGCTCGAACCTCCAACCTTACGGTTAACAGCCGATCGCGCTAGCCAATTGCCCCACGGAGACAGTCGTGCAACACTCTCACCATCGTCAGAACATTTCTTTAGAGCTATCACCCCAAAGAAAAAAAAGCGCCGCACCACCACCGGTTGGGCTCGAACCTCCAACCTTTCGGTTAACAGCCGATCGCGCTAGCCAATTGCGCCACGAAGACTGTCCTGCTCCAATCTCACCACCATCAGAACATATCTTCAAAGCTATTACCGCAAAGAAAAAAGCAACACACCACTCCTGGGAGGGCTCGAGACTCCAACCTTTCGGTTAACAGCCGATCGCGCTAGCCCATTGCGCCACGGAGGCAGTCTTGCTCCACTCTCACCATCATAAGAACATATCTTCAAAGCTATCAGCGCAAAGAAAAAAAAGCGCTGCACCACCACCAGGTGCGCTCGAACCTCCAACCTTTCGGTTAACAGCCGATCGCGCTAGCCCATTGCGCCACGGAGACAGTCTTGCTCCACTCTCACCACCATCAGAACATAACTTCAAAGCTATCAGCGCAAAGAAAAAAGCAACACACCACTCCCGGGGGGGCTCGAAACTCCAGCCTTTGGGTCAACAGCCGATCGCGCTAGCCCATTGCGCCACGGAGACAGTCTTGCTCCCCTCTCACCACCATCAGAACATATCTTCAAAGCTATCAGCCCAAAGAAAAAAAAGCACCGCACCACAACCGGGTGGGCTCAAACCTCCAACCTTTAGGTTAACAGCCAATCGCGCTAGCCAATTGCGCCATGGAGACAGTCGTGCTCCACTCTCACCACCATCAGAACATATCTTCAAAGCTATCAGCGCAAAGAAAAAAGCAAAACACCCCTCCCGGGAGAGCTGGAACCTCCAACTTTTCGGTTAACAGCCGATCGCGCTGGCCAAATGCGCCACGGAGACAGTCCTGCTCCACTCTCACCACAGTTAGAACATATCTTCAAAGCTATCAGCCCAAAGAAAAAAAAAGCGCCGCACCACCACCGGGTGGGCTCGAACTTCCAACCTTTCGCTTAACAGCAGATCGCGCTAGCCAATTGCGCCACGGAGAAAATCGTGCTCCACTGTCACCACCATCAGAACATATCTTCAAAGCTATCAGCGCAAAGAAAAAAGCAACACACCCCACCCGGGAGGGCTCGAACCCCCAACTTTTCGGTTAACAGCCGAACGCGCTAGCCAATTGCGCCACGGGGACCGTCCTGCTCCACTCTCATCACCGTCAGACCATTTCTGCAGAGCTATCACCCCAAAGAAAAAAAAGCGCCGCACCACCACCGGGTGGGCTCGAACCTCCAACCTTTCGGTTAACAGCCGATCGCGCTAGCCAATTGCGCCACGGAGACAGTCCTGCTCTACTCTCACCACCATCAGACCATATCTTCAAAGCTATCAGCCCAAAGATAAAAAAGCACCGAACCACCGCCGTGTGGGCTCGAAACTCCAACCTTTCGGTTAACAGCCGATCGCGCTAGGCAATTGCGCCACGGAGACAGACCTGCTCCACTCTCACCACCATAAGAACATATCATCAAAGCTATCAGTCCGAAGAAAAAAAAGCGCCGCACCACCACTGGGTGGGCTCGAACCTCCGACCTTTTGGTTAACAGCCGATCGCGCTAGCCAATTGCGCCACGGAGACAGTCCTGCTCCACTCTCACCACCATCAGAACATATCTTCAAAGCTATCAGCCCAAAGAAAAAAAAGCGCCGCACCACCACCGGGTGGGCAAGAACCTCCAACTTTCCGGTTAACAGCCCATCACGCTAGCCAATTGCGCCACGGAGACAGTCCTGCTCCACTCTCACCACCGTCAGAACATTTCTTCAGAGCTATCAGCCCAAAGAAAAAAAAAGCGCTGCACCATCACCGGGTGGGCTCGAACCTCCAACCTTTCAGTTAACAGCCGATCGCGCTAGCCAATTGCCCCACGGAGACAGTCGTGCTCCACTCTCACCATCATCAGAACATTTCTTCAAAGCTATTACCGCAAAGAAAAAAGCAAAACACCACTCTCGGGAGGGCTCGAACCTCCAACTTTCCGGTTAACAGCCGATCACGCTAGCCAATTGCGCCACGGAGACAGTCTTGCTCTACTCTCACAACCATCAGAACATAACTTCAAAGCTATCAGCCCACAGAAAAAAAAACGCCGCACCACTACCGGGAGAGCTCGAACCTCCAACTTTTCGGCTAAAAGCCGATCGCGCTAGCCAATTGCGCCACGCAGACAGTCCTGCTCCACTCTCACCACCGTCAGAACATTTATTCAGAGCTATCAGCCCAAAGAAAAAAAAGCGCTGCAAAACCGCCGGGTGGGCTCGAACCTCCAACCTTACGGTTAACAGCCGATCGCGCTAGCCAATTGCCCCACGGAGACAGTCGTGCAACACTCTCACCATCGTCAGAACATTTCTTTAGAGCTATCACCCCAAAGAAAAAAAAGCGCCGCACCACCACCGGTTGGGCTCGAACCTCCAACCTTTCGGTTAACAGCCGATCGCGCTAGCCAATTGCGCCACGAAGACTGTCCTGCTCCAATCTCACCACCATCAGAACATATCTTCAAAGCTATTACCGCAAAGAAAAAAGCAACACACCACTCCTGGGAGGGCTCGAGACTCCAACCTTTCGGTTAACAGCCGATCGCGCTAGCCCATTGCGCCACGGAGTCTTGCTCCACTCTCACCATCATCAGAACATATCTTCAAAGCTATCAGCGCAAAGAAAAAAAGCGCTGCACCACCACCAGGTGGGCTCGAACCTCCAACCTTTCGGTTAACAGCCGATCGCGCTAGCCCATTGCGCCACGGAGACAGTCTTGCTCCACTCTCACCACCATCAGAACATAACTTCGAAGCTATCAGCGCAAAGAAAAAAGCAACACACCACTCCTGGGAGGGCTCGAAACTCCAACCTTTGGGTCAACAGCCGATCGCGCTAGCCTATTGCGCCACGGAGACAGTCTTGCTCCCTTCTCACCACCATCAGAACATAACTTCAAAGCTATCAGCCCAAAAAAAGCACCGCACCACCACCGGGTAGGCTCGAACCTCCAACCTTTCGGTTAACAGCCGATCGCACAAGCCAATTGCGCCACGGAGACAGTCGTGCTCCACTCTCACCACCATCAGAACATATCTTCAAAGCTATCAGCGCAAAGAAAAAAGCAACACACCACTTCCGGGAGGGCTCGAAACTCCAACCGTTCGGTTAACAGCCGAACGCGCTAGCCAATTGCGCCAAGGAGACAGTCGTGCTCCACTCTCACCACCATCAGAACATATCTTCAAAGCTATCCGCGCAAAGAAAAAAGCAAAACACCAATCCCGGGAGGGCTCGAGCCTCCAAATTTTCGGTTAACAGCCGATCGCTCTGGCCAATTGCGCCACGGAGAAAGTCCTGCTCAACTCTCACCACAATTAGAACATATCTTCAAAGCTATCAGCCCAAAGAAAAAAAAGCGCCGCACCACCACCGGGTGGGCTCGAACCTCCAACTTTTTGGTTAACAGCCGATCGCGCTAGCCAATTGCGCCACGGGGACCATCCAGCTCCACTCTCACCACCGTCAGACCATTTCTTCAGAGCTATCACCCCAAAGAAAAAAAAGCGCCACACCACCACCGGGTAGGCTCGAACCTCCAACTTTTCTGTTAACAGCCGATCGCGCTAGCCAATTGCGCCACGGAGACAGACCTGCTCCACTCTCACCACCATCAGAACATATCTTCAAAGCTATCAGCCCAAAGAAAAAAAAGCGCCGCACCACCACCGGTTGGGCTCGAACCTCTGACCTTTCGGTTAACAGCCGATCGCGCTAGCCAATTGCGCCACAAAGACAGTCCTGCTCCACTCTCACCACCATCAGAACATATCTTCAAAGCTATTACCGCAAAGAAAAAAGCAAAACACCACTCCCGGGAGGGCTCGAACCTCCAACTTTCCGGTTAACAGCCGATCACGCTAGCCAATTGCGCCACGGAGACAGTCTTGCTCTACTCTCACAACCATCAGAACATAACTTCAAAGCTATCAGCCCACACAAAAAAAAACGCCGCACCACCACCGGGAGAGCTCGAACCTCCAGCTTTTCGGTTAAAAGCCGATCGCGCTAGCCAATTGCGTCACGCAGACAGTCCTGCTCCACTCTCACCACCGTCAGAACATTTCTTCAGAGCTATCAGCCCAAAGAAAAAAAAGCGCTGCAAAACCGCCGGGTGGGCTCGAACCTCCAACCTTACGGTTAACAGCCGATCGCGCTAGCCAATTGCCCCACGGAGACAGTCGTGCAACACTCTCACCATCGTCAGAACATTTCTTTAGAGCTATCACCCCAAAGAAAAAAAAGCGCCGCACCACCACCGGTTGGGCTCGGACCTCCAACCTTTCGGTTAACAGCCGATCGCGCTAGCCAATTGCGCCACGAAGACTGTCTTGCTCCACTCTCACCATCATCAGAACATATCTTCAAAGCTATCAGCGCAAAGAAAAAAAAGCGCTGCACCACCACCAGGTGCGCTCGAACCTCCAACCTTTCGGTTAACAGCCGATCGCGCTAGCCCATTGCGCCACGGAGACAGTCTTGCTCCACTCTCACCACCATCAGAACATAACTTCAAAGCTATCAGCGCAAAGAAAAAAAAGCGCTGCACCACCACCAGGTGCGCTCGAACCTCCAACTTTTCTGTTAACAGCCGATCGCGCTAGCCAATTGCGCCACGGAGACAGTCCTGCTCCACTCTCACCACTATAAGAACATATCTTCAAAGCTATCAGCCCAACGAGATAAAAGCACCGCACCACCACTGGGTGGGCTCGAACCTCCGACCTTTTGGTTAACCGCCGATCGCGCTAGCCAATTGCGCCACGGAGACAGTCCTGCTCCACTCTCACCACCATCAGAACATATCTTCAAAGCTATCAGCCCAAAGAAAAAAAGCGCCGCACCACCACCGGGTGGGCTCGAACCTCCAACTTTCCGGTTAACAGCCGATCACGCTAGCCGATTGCGCCACGGAGACAGTCCTGCTCCACTCTCACCACCGTCAGAACATTTCTTCAGAGCTATCAGCCCAAAGAAAAAAAAAAGCGCTGCACCACCACCGGGTGGGCTCGAACCTTCAACCTTTCAGTTAACAGCCGATCGCGCTAGCCAATTGCCCCACGGAGACAGTCGCGCTCCACTCTCACCATCGTCAGAACATTTCTTCAGAGCTATCACCCCAAAGAAAAAAAAGCGCCGCACCACCACCGGTTGGGCTCGAACCTCTGACCTTTCGGTTAACAGCCGATCGCGCTAGTCAATTGCGCCACGAAGACAGTCCTGCTACACTTTCACCACCATCAGAACTTATCTTCAAAGCTATTACCGCAAAGAAAAAAGCAAAACACCACTCCCGGAGGGCTTGAACCTCCAACTTTCCGGTTAACAGCCGATCACGCTAGCCAATTGCGCCACGGAGACAGTCTTACTCTACTCTCACAACCATCAGAACATAACTTCAAAGCTATCAGCCCACAGAAAAAAAAGCGCCGCACCACCACCGGGAGAGCTTGAACCTCCAACTTTTCGGTTAACAGCCGATCGTGCTAGCCAATTGCGCCCGCAGACTGTCCTGCTCCACTCTCACTACCGTCAGAACATTTCTTCAGAGCTATCAGCCCAAAGAAAAAAAAGCGCTGCACAACCACCGGGTGGGCTCGAACCTCCAACATTACGGTTAACAGCCGATCGCGCTAGCCCATTACGCCACGGAGGCAGCCTTGCTCCACCCTCACCATTATCAGAACATATCTTCAAAGCTATCAGCGCAAAGAAAAAAAAAGCGCTGCACCACCACCAGGTGGGCTCGAACCTCCAACCTTTCGGTTAACAGCCAATCGCGCTAGTCCATTGCGCCACGGAGACAGTCTTGCTCCACTCTCACCACCATCAGAACATAACTTCAATGCTATCAGCGCAAAGAAAAAAGCAACACACCACTCCCGGGAGGGCTTGAACCTCCAACTTTCCGGTTAACAGCCGATCACGCTAGCCAATTGCGCCACGGAGACAGTCTTACTATACTCTCACAACCATCAGAACATATCTTCAAAGCTATCAGCCCACAGAAAAAAAAGCGCCGCACCACCACCGGGAGAGCTCGATTCTCCAACTTTTCGGTTAACAGCCGATCGCGCTAGCCAATTGCGCCACGTAGACTGTCCTGCTCCACTCTCACCACCGTGAGAAAATTTCTTCAGAGCTATAAGCCCAAAGAAAAAAAAGCACTGCACCACCACCGGGTGGGCTCGAACCTCCAACCTTACGGTTAACAGCCGATCGCGCTAGCCAATTGCCCCACGGAGACAGTCGTGCTCCACTCTCACCATCGTCAGAACATTTCTTCAGAGCTATCACCCCAAAGAAAAAAAAAGCGCCGCACCACCACCGGTTGGGCTCGAACCTCCAACTTTTCGGTTAACAGCTGATCGCGCTAGCCAATTGCGCCATGGGGACCGTCCTGCTCCACTCTCACCACTGCCAGACCATTTCTTCAGAGCTATCACCCCAAAGAAAAAAGAGCGCCGCACCACATCCGGGTGAGCTCGAACCTCCAATCTTTCGGTTAACGGCCGATCGCGCTAGCCAATTGCCCCACGGAGACAGTCGTGCTCCACTCTCACCACCGTCAGAACATTTCTTCAGAGCTATCACCCCAAAGAAAAAAAAGCGCCGCACCACCACCGGTTGGGCTCGAACCTCCAACCTTTCGGTTAACAGCCGATCGCGCTAGCCAATTGCGCCACGAAGACAGTCCTGCTCCACTCTCACCACCATCAGAACATATCTTCAAAGCTATTACCGCAAAGAAAAAAGCAACACACCACTCCCGGGAGGGCTCAAAACTCCAACCTTTCGGTTTACAGCCGATCGCGCTAGCCTATTGCGCCACGGAGACAGTCTTGCTCCACTCTCACCACCATAAGAACATATCTTCAAAGCTATCAGCGCAAAGAAAAAAAGCGCTGCACCGCCACCGCGTGGGCTCGAAACTCCTACCTTTCGGTTAACAGCCGATCGCGCTAGCCAATTGCGCCACGGAGACAATCCTGCTCCACTCTCACCACCATCAGAACATATCTTCAAATCTATCAGCCCACAGAAAAAAAAGCGCCGCACAACCACCGGGTAGGCTCGAACCTCCAACTTTTCGGTTAACAGCCGATCGCGCTAGCCAATTGCGCCACGAAGACAGTCCTGCTCCACTCTCACCACCATAAGAACATATCTTCAAAGCTATCAGCCCGAAGAAAAAAGCAACACACAACACCCGGGAGGGCTCGAAACTCCAACCTTTCGGTCAACAGCCGATCGCGCTAGCCCATTGCGCCACGGAGACAGTCTTGCTCATCTCTCACCACCATCAGATCATATCATCAAAGCTATCAGCCCAAAGAAAAAAAAGCACCGCACCACCACCGGGTGGGCTCGAACCTCCAACCTTTCGGTTAACAGCCGATCGCGCTAGCCAACTGCGCCACGGAGACAGTCGTGCTACACTCTCACCACCATCAGAACATATCTTCAAAGCTATCAGCCCAAACAAAAAAAAAGCGCCGCACCACCGCCGGGTGGGCTCGAAACTCCAACCTTTCGGTTAACAGCCGATCGCGCTAGCCAATTGCGCCACGGAGACAGTCCTGCTTCACTCTTACCACCATCAGAACATATCTTCAAAGCTATCAGCCCAAAGACAAAAAAGCGCCATACCACCACCGGGTGGGCTCGAACCTCCGACCTTTTGGTTAACAGCCGATCGCGCTAGCCAATTGCGCCATGGAGACAGTCCTGCTCCACTCTCACCACCATCAGAACATATCTTCAAAGCTATCAGCCCAAAGAAAAAAAAAGCACCGCACCACCACCGGGTGGGCTCGAACCTCCAACTTTTCGGTTAACAGCCGATCACGCTAGCCAATTGCGCCACGGAGACATGTCCTGCTCCACTCTCAGCACCGTCAGAACATTTCTTCAGAGCTATCAGCCCAAAGAAAAAAAAAGCGCTGCACCACCACCGGGTGGGCTCGAACCTTCAACCTTTCAGTTAACAGCCGATCGCGCTAGCCAATTGCCCCACGGAGACAGTCGCGCTCCACTCTCACCATCGTCAGAACATTTCTTCAGAGCTATCACCCCAAAGAAAAAAAAGCGCCGCACCACCACCGGTTGGGCTCGAACCTCTGACCTTTCGGTTAACAGCCGATCGCGCTAGTCAATTGCGCCACGAAGACAGTCCTGCTACACTTTCACCACCATCAGAACTTATCTTCAAAGCTATTACCGCAAAGAAAAAAGCAAAACACCACTCCCGGAGGGCTTGAACCTCCAACTTTCCGGTTAACAGCCGATCACGCTAGCCAATTGCGCCACGGAGACAGTCTTACTCTACTCTCACAACCATCAGAACATAACTTCAAAGCTATCAGCCCACAGAAAAAAAAGCGCCGCACCACCACCGGGAGAGCTTGAACCTCCAACTTTTCGGTTAACAGCCGATCGTGCTAGCCAATTGCGCCACGCAGACTGTCCTGCTCCACTCTCACTACCGTCAGAACATTTCTTCAGAGCTATCAGCCCAAAGAAAAAAAAGCGCTGCACAACCACCGGGTGGGCTCGAACCTCCAACATTACGGTTAACAGCCGATCGCGCTAGCCCATTACGCCACGGAGGCAGCCTTGCTCCACCCTCACCATTATCAGAACATATCTTCAAAGCTATCAGCGCAAACAAAAAAAAAGCGCTGCACCACCACCAGGTGGGCTCGAACCTCCAACCTTTCGGTTAACAGCCAATCGCGCTAGTCCATTGCGCCACGGAGACAGTCTTGCTCCACTCTCACCACCATCAGAACATAACTTCAATGCTATCAGCGCAAAGAAAAAAGCAACACACCACTCCCGGGAGGGCTTGAACCTCCAACTTTCCGGTTAACAGCCGATCACGCTAGCCAATTGCGCCACGGAGACAGTCTTACTATACTCTCACAACCATCAGAACATATCTTCAAAGCTATCAGCCCACAGAAAAAAAAGCGCCGCACCACCACCGGGAGAGCTCGAACCTCCAACTTTTCGGTTAACAGCCGATCGCGCTAGCCAATTGCGCCACGTAGACTGTCCTGCTCCACTCTCACCATCGTCAGAACATTTCTTCAGAGCTATCACCCCAAAGAAAAAAAAAGCGCCGCACCACCACCGGTTGGGCTCGAACCTCAAACCTTTCGGTTAACAGCCGATCGCGCTAGCCAATTGCGCCACGAAGACTGTCCTGCTCATATCTCACCACCATCAGAACTTATCTTCAAAGCTATTACCGCAAAGAAAAAAGCAACACACCACTCCTGGGAGGGCTCGAGACTCCAACCTTTAGGTTAACAGCCGATCACGCTAGCCAATTGCGCCACGGAGACAGTCCTGCTCCACTCTCACCACCGTCAGAACATTTCTTCAAAGCTATCAGCCCAAAGAAAAAAGCAACACACCACTCCCGGGAGGGCTCGAAACTCCAACCTTTCGGTCAACAGCCGATCGCGCTAGCCCATTGCGCCACGGAGACAGTCTTGCTCATCTCTCACCACCATCAGATCATATCATCAAAGCTATCAGCCCAAAGAAAAAAAAGCACCGCGCCACCACCGGGTGGGCTCGAACCTCCAACCTTTCGGTTAACAGCCGATCGCGCTAGCCAACTGCGCCACGGAGACAGTCGTGCTCCACTCTCACCACCATCAGAACATATCTTCAAAGCTATCAGCCCAAACAAAAAAAGCGCCGCACCACCGCCGGGTGGGCTCGAAACTCCAACCTTTCGGTTAACAGCCGATCGCGCTAGCCAAATGCGCCATGGAGACAGTCGTGCTTCACTCTCACCACCATCAGAACATATCTTCAAAGCTATCAGCGCAAAGAAAAAAGCAAAACACCACTCCCGGGAGGGCTCGAACCTCAAACTTTTCGGTTAACAGCCGTTCGCGCTGGCCAATTGCACCACGGAGAAATTCCTGCTCAACTCTCACCAAAATTAGAACATATCTTCAAAGCTATCAGCCCAAAGAAAAAAAAGCGCCGCACCACCACCGGGTGGGCTCGAACCTCCAACTTTTCGGTTAACAGCTGATCGCGCTAGCCAATTGCGCCACGGGGACCGTCCTGCTCCACTCTCACCACTGCCAGACCATTTCTTCAGAGCTATCACCCCAAAGAAAAAAGAGCGCCGCACCACATCCGGGTGAGCTCGAACCTCCAACCTTTCGGTTAACGGCCGATCGCGCTAGCCAATTGCCCCACGGAGACAGTCGTGCTCCACTCTCACCACCGTCAGAACATTTCTTCAGAGCTATCACCCCAAAGAAAAAAAAGCGCCGCACCACCACCGGTTGGGCTCGAACCTCCAACCTTTCGGTTAACAGCCGATCGCGCTAGCCAATTGCGCCACGAAGACAGTCCTGCTCCACTCTCACCACCATCAGAACATATCTTCAAAGCTATTACCGCAAAGAAAAAAGCAACACACCACTCCCGGGAGGGCTCAAAACTCCAACCTTTCGGTTTACAGCCGATCGCGCTAGCCTATTGCGCCACGGAGACAGTCTTGCTCCACTCTCACCACCATAAGAACATATCTTCAAAGCTATCAGCGCAAAGAAAAAAAGCGCTGCACCGCCACCGCGTGGGCTCGAAACTCCTACCTTTCGGTTAACAGCCGATCGCGCTAGCCAATTGCGCCACGGAGACAATCCTGCTCCACTCTCACCACCATCAGAACATATCTTCAAATCTATGAGCCCACAGAAAAAAAAGCGCCGCACAACCACCGGGTAGGCTCGAACCTCCAACTTTTCGGTTAACAGCCGATCGCGCTAGCCAATTGCGCCACGAAGACAGTCCTGCTCCACTCTCACCACCATAAGAACATATCTTCAAAGCTATCAGCCCGAAGAAAAAAGCAACACACAACTCCCGGGAGGGCTCGAAACTCCAACCTTTCGGTCAACAGCCGATCGCGCTAGCCCATTGCGCCACGGAGACAGTCTTGCTCATCTCTCACCACCATCAGATCATATCATCAAAGCTATCAGCCCAAAGAAAAAAAAGCACCGCACCACCACCGGGTGGGCTCGAACCTCCAACCTTTCGGTTAACAGCCGATCGCGCTAGCCAACTGCGCCACGGAGACAGTCGTGCTACACTCTCACCACCATCAGAACATATCTTCAAAGCTATCAGCCCAAACAAAAAAAAAGCGCCGCACCACCGCCGGGTGGGCTCGAAACTCCAACCTTTCGGTTAACAGCCGATCGCGCTAGCCAATTGCGCCACGGAGACAGTCCTGCTTCACTCTTACCACCATCAGAACATATCTTCAAAGCTATCAGCCCAAAGACAAAAAAGCGCCATACCACCACCGGGTGGGCTCGAACCTCCGACCTTTTGGTTAACAGCCGATCGCGCTAGCCAATTGCGCCATGGAGACAGTCCTGCTCCACTCTCACCACCATCAGAACATATCTTCAAAGCTATCAGCCCACAGAAAAAAAAGCGCCGCACAACCACCGGGTAGGCTCGAACCTCCGACTTTTCGGTTAACAGCCGATCGCGCTAGCCAATTGCGCCACGGAGACCTGGAACCTCCAACCACTCTCACCCTATAAGAACATATCCTCAAAGCTATCAGCCCAACGAAAAAAAAGCGCCGCACGACCACTTGGTGGGCTCGAACCTCCGACCTTTTGGTTAACCGCCGATCGCGCTAGCCAATTGCGCCACGGAGACAGTCCCGCTCCACTCTCACCACCATCAGAACATATCTTCAAAGCTATCAGCCCAAAGAAAAAAAAGCGCCGCACCACCACCGGGTGGGCTCGAACCGTCAACTTTCCGGTTAACAGCCGATCACGCTAGCCAATTGCGCCACGGAGACAGCCCTGCTCCACTCTCACCACCATCAGAACATATCTTCA
Source organism: Rhipicephalus microplus (assembly GCF_043290135.1). NCBI lineage: Eukaryota > Metazoa > Arthropoda > Arachnida > Ixodida > Ixodidae > Rhipicephalus > Rhipicephalus microplus. The sequence goes on along the minus strand of NW_027464587.1, from coordinate 1,961,769 downwards.
AAGCTTTCAGCCCACAGAAAAAAAAAGCGCCGCACAACCACCGGGTAGGCTCGAACCTCCAACTTTTCGGTTAACAGCCGATCGCGCTAGCCAATTGCGCCACGGAGACAGACCTGCTCCACTCTCACCACCATAAGAACATATCATCGAAGCCATCAGCCCGAAGAAAAAAAAGCGCCGCACCACCACTGGGTGGGCTCGAACCTCCGACCTTTCGGTTATCAGCCGATCGCGCTAGCCAATTGCGCCACGGAGACAGTCCTGCTCCACTCTCACCACCATCAGAACATATCTTCAAAGCTATCAGCCCAAAGAAAAAAAAGCGCCGCACCACCACCGGGTGGGCAAGAACCTCCAACTTTCCGGTTAACAGCCGATCACGCTAGCCAATTGCGCCACGGAGACAGTCCTGCTCCACTCTCACCACCGTCAGAACATTTCTTCAGAGGTATCAGCCCAAAGAAAAAAAAGCGCTGCACCACCACCGGGTGGGCTTGAACCTTCAACCTTTCAGTTAACAGCCGATCGCGCTAGCCAATTGCCCCACGGAGACAGTCGTGCTCCACTCTCACCATCGTCAGATTATTTCTTCAGAGCTATCACTCCAAAGAAAAAAAGCGCCGCACCACCACCGGGTGGGCTCGAACCTCCAACCTTATGTGCTCCACTCTCACCACCGTCAGAACATTTCTTCAGAGCTATCACCCCAAAGAAAAAAAAGCGCCGCACCACCACCGGTTGGGCTCGAACCTCCAACCTTTCGGTTAACAGCCGATCGCGCTAGCCAATCGCGCCACGAAGACAGTCCTGCTCCACTCTCACCACCATCAGAACATATCTTCAAAGCTATTACCGCAAAGAAAAAAGCAACACACCACTCCCGGGAGGGCTCAAACCTCCAACCTTTCGGTTTATAGCCGATCGCGCTAGCCCATTGCGCCACGGAGACAGTCTTGCTCCACTCTCACCACCATAAGAACATAACTTCAAAGCTATCAGCGCAAAGAAAAAAAGCGCTGCACCACCACCGCGTGGGCTCGAAACTCCTACCTGTCGGTTCACAGCCGATCGCGTTAGCCAATTGCGCCACGGAGACAATCCTGCTCCACTCTCACCACCATCAGAACATATCTTCAAAGCTATCAGCCCAAAGAAAAAAAAGCACCGCACCACCACCGGGTGGGCTCGAACCTCCAACTTTTCGGTTACCAGCCGATCACGCTAGCCAATTGCGCCACGGAGACAGTCCTGCTCCACTTTCACCACCATAAGAACATATCTTCAAAGCTATGAGCCCAAAGAAAAAAGCAACACACCACTCCCGGGAGGGCTCGAAACTCCGACCTTTCGGTCAACAGCCGATCGCGCTAGCCCATTGCGCCACGGAGACAGTCTTGCTCATCTCTCACCACCATCAGATCATATCATCAAAGCTATCAGCCCAAAGAAAAAAAAGCACCGCGCCACCACCGTGTGGGCTCGAACCTCCAACCTCTCGGTTAACAGCCGATCGCGCTAGCCAACTGTGCCACGGAAACAGTCGTGCTCCACTCTCACCACCATCAGAACATATCTTCAAAGCTATCAGCCCAAAGAAAAAAAAGCACCGCACCACCACCGGGTGGGCTCGAACCTCCAACTTTTCGGTTAACAGCCGATCACGCTAGCCAATTGCGCCACGGAGACAGTCCTGCTCCACTTTCACCACCGTCAGAACATATCTTCAAAGCTATCAGCCCACAGAAAAAAAAAGCGCCGCACAACCACCGGGTAGGCTCGAACCTCCGACTTTTCGGTTAACAGCCGATCGCGCTAGCCAATTGCGCCACGGAGACAGTCCTGCTCCACTCTCACCACCGTCAGAACATTTCTTCAGAGGTATCAGCCCAAAGAAAAAAAAGCGCTGCACCACCACCGCGTGGGCTCGAAACTCCTACCTTTCGGTTAACAGCCAATCGCGCTAGTCCATTGCGCCACGGAGACAGTCTTGCTCCACTCTCACCACCATCAGAACATAACTTCAATGCTATCAGCGCAAAGAAAAAAGCAACACACCACTCCCGGGAGGGCTTGAACCTCCAACTTTCCGGTTAACAGCCGATCACGCTAGCCAATTGCGCCACGGAGACAGTCTTACTATACTCTCACAACCATCAGAACATATCTTCAAAGCTATCAGCCCACAGAAAAAAAAGCGCCGCACCACCACCGGGAGAGCTCGATTCTCCAACTTTTCGGTTAACAGCCGATCGCGCTAGCCAATTGCTCCACGTAGACTGTCCTGCTCCACTCTCACCACCGTGAGAAAATTTCTTCAGAGCTATAAGCCCAAAGAAAAAAAAGCACTGCACCACCACCGGGTGGGCTCGAACCTCCAACCTTACGGTTAACAGCCGATCGCGCTAGCCAATTGCCCCAAGGAGACAGTCGTGCTCCACTCTCACCATCGTCAGAACATTTCTTCAGAGCTATCACCCCAAAGAAAAAAAAAGCGCCGCACCACCACCGGTTGGGCTCGAACCTCCAACTTTTCGGTTAACAGCTGATCGCGCTAGCCAATTGCGCCACGGGGACCGTCCTGCTCCACTCTCACCACTGCCAGACCATTTCTTCAGAGCTATCACCCCAAAGAAAAAAGAGCGCCGCACCACATCCGGGTGAGCTCGAACCTCCAATCTTTCGGTTAACGGCCGATCGCGCTAGCCAATTGCCCCACGGAGACAGTCGTGCTCCACTCTCACCACCGTCAGAACATTTCTTCAGAGCTATCACCCCAAAGAAAAAAAAGCGCCGCACCACCACCGGTTGGGCTCGAACCTCCAACCTTTCTGTTAACAGCCGATCGCGCTAGCCAATTGCGCCACGAAGACAGTCCTGCTCCACTCTCACCACCATCAGAACATATCTTCAAAGCTATTACCGCAAAGAAAAAAGCAACACACCACTCCCGGGAGGGCTCAAAACTCCAACCTTTCGGTTTACAGCCGATCGCGCTAGCCTATTGCGCCACGGAGACAGTCTTGCTCCACTCTCACCACCATAAGAACATATCTTCAAAGCTACCAGCGCAAAGAAAAAAAGCGCTGCACCGCCACCGCGTGGGCTCGAAACTCCTACCTTTCGGTTAACAGCCGATCGCGCTAGCCAATTGCGCCACGGAGACAATCCTGCTCCACTCTCACCACCATCAGAACATATCTTCAAATCTATCAGCCCACAGAAAAAAAAGCGCCGCACAACCACCGGGTAGGCTCGAACCTCCAACTTTTCGGTTAACAGCCGATCGCGCTAGCCAATTGCGCCACGAAGACAGTCCTGCTCCACTCTCACCACCATAAGAACATATCTTCAAAGCTATCAGCCCGAAGAAAAAAGCAACACACAACACCCGGGAGGGCTCGAAACTCCAACCTTTCGGTCAACAGCCGATCGCGCTAGCCCATTGCGCCACGGAGACAGTCTTGCTCATCTCTCACCACCATCAGATCATATCATCAAAGCTATCAGCCCAAAGAAAAAAAAGCACCGCACCACCACCGGGTGGGCTCGAACCTCCAACCTTTCGGTTAACAGCCGATCGCGCTAGCCAACTGCGCCACGGAGACAGTCGTGCTACACTCTCACCACCATCAGAACATATCTTCAAAGCTATCAGCCCAAACAAAAAAAAAAGCGCCGCACCACCGCCGGGTGGGCTCGAAACTCCAACCTTTCGGTTAACAGCCGATCGCGCTAGCCAATTGCGCCACGGAGACAGTCCTGCTTCACTCTTACCACCATCAGAACATATCTTCAAAGCTATCAGCCCAAAGACAAAAAAGCGCCATACCACCACCGGGTGGGCTCGAACCTCCGACCTTTTGGTTAACAGCCGATCGCGCTAGCCAATTGCGCCATGGAGACAGTCCTGCTCCACTCTCACCACCATCAGAACATATCTTCAAAGCTATCAGCCCAAAGAAAAAAAAAGCACCGCACCACCACCGGGTGGGCTCGAACCTCCAACTTTTCGGTTAACAGCCGATCACGCTAGCCAATTGCGCCACGGAGACATGTCCTGCTCCACTCTCAGCACCGTCAGAACATTTCTTCAGAGCTATCAGCCCAAAGAAAAAAAAAGCGCTGCACCACCACTGGGTGGGCTCGAACCTTCAACCTTTCAGTTAACAGCCGATCGCGCTAGCCAATTGCCCCACGGAGACAGTCGCGCTCCACTCTCACCATCGTCAGAACATTTCTTCAGAGCTATCACCCCAAAGAAAAAAAAGCGCCGCACCACCACCGGTTGGGCTCGAACCTCTGACCTTTCGGTTAACAGCCGATCGCGCTAGTCAATTGCGCCACGAAGACAGTCCTGCTACACTTTCACCACCATCAGAACTTATCTTCAAAGCTATTACCGCAAAGAAAAAAGCAAAACACCACTCCCGGAGGGCTTGAACCTCCAACTTTCCGGTTAACAGCCGATCACGCTAGCCAATTGCGCCACGGAGACAGTCTTACTCTACTCTCACAACCATCAGAACATAACTTCAAAGCTATCAGCCCACAGAAAAAAAAGCGCCGCACCACCACCGGGAGAGCTTGAACCTCCAACTTTTCGGTTAACAGCCGATCGTGCTAGCCAATTGCGCCACGCAGACTGTCCTGCTCCACTCTCACTACCGTCAGAACATTTCTTCAGAGCTATCAGCCCAAAGAAAAAAAAGCGCTGCACAACCACCGGGTGGGCTCGAACCTCCAACATTACGGTTAACAGCCGATCGCGCTAGCCCATTACGCCACGGAGGCAGCCTTGCTCCACCCTCACCATTATCAGAACATATCTTCAAAGCTATCAGCGCAAACAAAAAAAAAGCGCTGCACCACCACCAGGTGGGCTCGAACCTCCAACCTTTCGGTTAACAGCCAATCGCGCTAGTCCATTGCGCCACGGAGACAGTCTTGCTCCACTCTCACCACCATCAGAACATAACTTCAATGCTATCAGCGCAAAGAAAAAAGCAACACACCACTCCCGGGAGGGCTTGAACCTCCAACTTTCCGGTTAACAGCCGATCACGCTAGCCAATTGCGCCACGGAGACAGTCTTACTATACTCTCACAACCATCAGAACATATCTTCAAAGCTATCAGCCCACAGAAAAAAAAGCGCCGCACCACCACCGGGAGAGCTCGAACCTCCAACTTTTCGGTTAACAGCCGATCGCGCTAGCCAATTGCGCCACGTAGACTGTCCTGCTCCACTCTCACCACCGTGAGAAAATTTCTTCAGAGCTATAAGCCCAAAGAAAAAAAAGCACTGCACCACCACCGGGTGGGCTCGAACCTCCAACCTTACGGTTAACAGCCGATCGCGCTAGCCAATTGCCCCACGGAGACAGTCGTGCTCCACTCTCACCATCGTCAGAACATTTCTTCAGAGCTATCACCCCAAAGAAAAAAAAAGCGCCGCACCACCACCGGTTGGGCTCGAACCTCAAACCTTTCGGTTAACAGCCGATCGCGCTAGCCAATTGCGCCACGAAGACTGTCCTGCTCATATCTCACCACCATCAGAACTTATCTTCAAAGCTATTACCGCAAAGAAAAAAGCAACACACCACTCCTGGGAGGGCTCGAGACTCCAACCTTTAGGTTAACAGCCGATCACGCTAGCCAATTGCGCCACGGAGACAGTCCTGCTCCACTCTCACCACCGTCAGAACATTTCTTCAAAGCTATCAGCCCAAAGAAAAAAGCAACACACCACTCCCGGGAGGGCTCGAAACTCCAACCTTTCGGTCAACAGCCGATCGCGCTAGCCCATTGCGCCACGGAGACAGTCTTGCTCATCTCTCACCACCATCAGATCATATCATCAAAGCTATCAGCCCAAAGAAAAAAAAGCACCGCGCCACCACCGGGTGGGCTCGAACCTCCAACCTCTCGGTTAACAGCCGATCGCGCTAGCCAACTGCGCCGCGGAGACAGTCGTGCTCCACTCTCACCACCATCAGAACATATCTTCAAAGCTATCAGCCCAAACAAAAAAAGCGCCGCACCACCGCCGGGTGGGCTCGAAACTCCAACCTTTCGGTTAACAGCCGATCGCGCTAGCCAAATGCGCCATGGAGACAGTCGTGCTTCACTCTCACCACCATCAGAACATATCTTCAAAGCTATCAGCGCAAAGAAAAAAGCAAAACACCACTCCCGGGAGGGCTCGAACCTCAAACTTTTCGGTTAACAGCCGTTCGCGCTGGCCAATTGCACCACGGAGAAATTCCTGCTCAACTCTCACCAAAATTAGAACATATCTTCAAAGCTATCAGCCCAAAGAAAAAAAAGCGCCGCACCACCACCGGGTGGGCTCGAACCTCCAACTTTTCGGTTAACAGCTGATCGCGCTAGCCAATTGCGCCACGGGGACCGTCCTGCTCCACTCTCACCACTGCCAGACCATTTCTTCAGAGCTATCACCCCAAAGAAAAAAGAGCGCCGCACCACATCCGGGTGAGCTCGAACCTCCAACCTTTCGGTTAACGGCCGATCGCGCTAGCCAATTGCCCCACGGAGACAGTCGTGCTCCACTCTCACCACCGTCAGAACATTTCTTCAGAGCTATCACCCCAAAGAAAAAAAAGCGCCGCACCACCACCGGTTGGGCTCGAACCTCCAACCTTTCGGTTAACAGCCGATCGCGCTAGCCAATTGCGCCACGAAGACAGTCCTGCTCCACTCTCACCACCATCAGAACATATCTTCAAAGCTATTGCCGCAAAGAAAAAAGCAACACACCACTCCCGGGAGGGCTCAAAACTCCAACCTTTCGGTTTACAGCCGATCGCGCTAGCCTATTGCGCCACGGAGACAGTCTTGCTCCACTCTCACCACCATAAGAACATATCTTCAAAGCTATCAGCGCAAAGAAAAAAAGCGCTGCACCGCCACCGCGTGGGCTCGAAACTCCTACCTTTCGGTTAACAGCCGATCGCGCTAGCCAATTGCGCCACGGAGACAATCCTGCTCCACTCTCACCACCATCAGAACATATCTTCAAATCTATGAGCCCACAGAAAAAAAAGCGCCGCACAACCACCGGGTAGGCTCGAACCTCCAACTTTTCGGTTAACAGCCGATCGCGCTAGCCAATTGCGCCACGAAGACAGTCCTGCTCCACTCTCACCACCATAAGAACATATCTTCAAAGCTATCAGCCCGAAGAAAAAAGCAACACACAACTCCCGGGAGGGCTCGAAACTCCAACCTTTCGGTCAACAGCCGATCGCGCTAGCCCATTGCGCCACGGAGACAGTCTTGCTCATCTCTCACCACCATCAGATCATATCATCAAAGCTATCAGCCCAAAGAAAAAAAAGCACCGCACCACCACCGGGTGGGCTCGAACCTCCAACCTTTCGGTTAACAGCCGATCGCGCTAGCCAACTGCGCCACGGAGACAGTCGTGCTACATTCTCACCACCATCAGAACATATCTTCAAAGCTATCAGCCCAAACAAAAAAAAGCGCCGCACCACCGCCGGGTGGGCTCGAAACTCCAACCTTTCGGTTAACAGCCGATCGCGCTAGCCAATTGCGCCACGGAGACAGTCCTGCTTCACTCTTACCACCATCAGAACATATCTTCAAAGCTATCAGCCCAAAGACAAAAAAGCGCCATACCACCACCGGGTGGGCTCGAACCTCCGACCTTTTGGTTAACAGCCGATCGCGCTAGCCAATTGCGCCATGGAGACAGTCCTGCTCCACTCTCACCACCATCAGAACATATCTTCAAAGCTATCAGCCCACAGAAAAAAAAAGCGCCGCACAACCACCGGGTAGGCTCGAACCTCCGACTTTTCGGTTAACAGCCGATCGCGCTAGCCAATTGCGCCACGGAGACCTGGAACCTCCAACCACTCTCACCCTATAAGAACATATCTTCAAAGCTATCAGCCCAACGAAAAAAAAGCGCCGCACGACCACTTGGTGGGCTCGAACCTCCGACCTTTTGGTTAACCGCCGATCGCGCTAGCCAATTGCGCCACGGAGACAGTCCCGCTCCACTCTCACCACCATCAGAACATATCTTCAAAGCTATCAGCCCAAAGAAAAAAAAGCGCCGCACCACCACCGGGTGGGCTCGAACCGTCAACTTTCCGGTTAACAGCCGATCACGCTAGCCAATTGCGCCACGGAGACAGCCCTGCTCCACTCTCACCACCATCAGAACATATCTTCAAAGCTTTCAGCCCACAGAAAAAAAAAGCGCCGCACAACCACCGGGTAGGCTCGAACCTCCAACTTTTCGGTTAACAGCCGATCGCGCTAGCCAATTGCGCCACGGAGACAGACCTGCTCCACTCTCACCACCATAAGAACATATCATCGAAGCTATCAGCCCGAAGAAAAAAAAGCGCCGCACCACCACTGGGTGGGCTCGAACCTCCGACCTTTCGGTTATCAGCCGATCGCGCTAGCCAATTGCGCCACGGAGACAGTCCTGCTCCACTCTCACCACCATCAGAACATATCTTCAAAGCTATCAGCCCAAAGAAAAAAAAGCGCCGCACCACCACCGGGTGGGCAAGAACCTCCAACTTTCCGGTTAACAGCCGATCACGCTAGCCAATTGCGCCACGGAGACAGTCCTGCTCCACTCTCACCACCGTCAGAACATTTCTTCAGAGGTATCAGCCCAAAGAAAAAAAAGCGCTGCACCACCACCGGGTGGGCTTGAACCTTCAACCTTTCAGTTAACAGCCGATCGCGCTAGCCAATTGCCCCACGGAGACAGTCGTGCTCCACTCTCACCATCGTCAGATTATTTCTTCAGAGCTATCACTCCAAAGAAAAAAAGCGCCGCACCACCACCGGGTGGGCTCGAACCTCCAACCTTATGTGCTCCACTCTCACCACCGTCAGAACATTTCTTCAGAGCTATCACCCCAAAGAAAAAAAAGCGCCGCACCACCACCGGTTGGGCTCGAACCTCCAACCTTTCGGTTAACAGCCGATCGCGCTAGCCAATCGCGCCACGAAGACAGTCCTGCTCCACTCTCACCACCATCAGAACATATCTTCAAAGCTATTACCGCAAAGAAAAAAGCAACACACCACTCCCGGGAGGGCTCAAACCTCCAACCTTTCGGTTTATAGCCGATCGCGCTAGCCCATTGCGCCACGGAGACAGTCTTGCTCCACTCTCACCACCATAAGAACATAACTTCAAAGCTATCAGCGCAAAGAAAAAAAGCGCTGCACCACCACCGCGTGGGCTCGAAACTCCTACCTGTCGGTTCACAGCCGATCGCGTTAGCCAATTGCGCCACGGAGACAATCCTGCTCCACTCTCACCACCATCAGAACATATCTTCAAAGCTATCAGCCCAAAGAAAAAAAAGCACCGCACCACCACCGGGTGGGCTCGAACCTCCAACTTTTCGGTTAACAGCCGATCACGCTAGCCAATTGCGCCACGGAGACAGTCCTGCTCCACTTTCACCACCATAAGAACATATCTTCAAAGCTATCAGCCCAAAGAAAAAAGCAACACACCACTCCCGGGAGGGCTCGAAACTCCAACCTTTCGGTCAACAGCCGATCGCGCTAGCCCATTGCGCCACGGAGACAGTCTTGCTCATCTCTCACCACCATCAGATCATATCATCAAAGCTATCAGCCCAAAGAAAAAAAAGCACCGCGCCACCACCGTGTGGGCTCGAACCTCCAACCTCTCGGTTAACAGCCGATCGCGCTAGCCAACTGTGCCACGGAAACAGTCGTGCTCCACTCTCACCACCATCAGAACATATCTTCAAAGCTATCAGCAGAAAGAAAAAAAAGCACCGCACCACCACCGGGTGGGCTCGAACCTCCAACTTTTCGGTTAACAGCCGATCACGCTAGCCAATTGCGCCACGGAGACAGTCCTGCTCCACTTTCACCACCGTCAGAACATATCTTCAAAGCTATCAGCCCACAGAAAAAAAAAGCGCCGCACAACCACCGGGTAGGCTCGAACCTCCGACTTTTCGGTTAACAGCCGATCGCGCTAGCCAATTGCGCCACGGAGACAGTCCTGCTCCACTCTCACCACCGTCAGAACATTTCTTCAGAGGTATCAGCCCAAAGAAAAAAAAGCGCTGCACCACCACCGCGTGGGCTCGAAACTCCTACCTTTCGGTTAACAGCCAATCGCGCTAGTCCATTGCGCCACGGAGACAGTCTTGCTCCACTCTCACCACCATCAGAACATAACTTCAATGCTATCAGCGCAAAGAAAAAAGCAACACACCACTCCCGGGAGGGCTTGAACCTCCAACTTTCCGGTTAACAGCCGATCACGCTAGCCAATTGCGCCACGGAGACAGTCTTACTATACTCTCACAACCATCAGAACATATCTTCAAAGCTATCAGCCCACAGAAAAAAAAGCGCCGCACCACCACCGGGAGAGCTCGATTCTCCAACTTTTCGCTTAACAGCCGATCGCGCTAGCCAATTGCGCCACGTAGACTGTCCTGCTCCACTCTCACCACCGTGAGAAAATTTCTTCAGAGCTATAAGCCCAAAGAAAAAAAAGCACTGCACCACCACAGGGTGGGCTCGAACCTCCAACCTTACGGTTAACAGCCGATCGCGCTAGCCAATTGCCCCAAGGAGACAGTCGTGCTCCACTCTCACCATCGTCAGAACATTTCTTCAGAGCTATCACCCCAAAGAAAAAAAAAGCGCCGCACCACCACCGGTTGGGCTCGAACCTCCAACTTTTCGGTTAACAGCTGATCGCGCTAGCCAATTGCGCCACGGGGACCGTCCTGCTCCACTCTCACCACTGCCAGACCATTTCTTCAGAGCTATCACCCCAAAGAAAAAAGAGCGCCGCACCACATCCGGGTGAGCTCGAACCTCCAATCTTTCGGTTAACGGCCGATCGCGCTAGCCAATTGCCCCACGGAGACAGTCGTGCTCCACTCTCACCACCGTCAGAACATTTCTTCAGAGCTATCACCCCAAAGAAAAAAAAGCGCCGCACCACCACCGGTTGGGCTCGAACCTCCAACCTTTCGGTTAACAGCCGATCGCGCTAGCCAATTGCGCCACGAAGACAGTCCTGCTCCACTCTCACCACCATCAGAACATATCTTCAAAGCTATTACCGCAAAGAAAAAAGCAACACACCACTCCCGGGAGGGCTCAAAACTCCAACCTTTCGGTTTACAGCCGATCGCGCTAGCCTATTGCGCCACGGAGACAGTCTTGCTCCACTCTCACCACCATAAGAACATATCTTCAAAGCTACCAGCGCAAAGAAAAAAAGCGCTGCACCGCCACCGCGTGGGCTCGAAACTCCTACCTTTCGGTTAACAGCCGATCGCGCTAGCCAATTGCGCCACGGAGACAATCCTGCTCCACTCTCACCACCATCAGAACATATCTTCAAATCTATCAGCCCACAGAAAAAAAAGCGCCGCACAACCACCGGGTAGGCTCGAACCTCCAACTTTTCGGTTAACAGCCGATCGCGCTAGCCAATTGCGCCACGAAGACAGTCCTGCTCCACTCTCACCACCATAAGAACATATCTTCAAAGCTATCAGCCCGAAGAAAAAAGCAACACACAACACCCGGGAGGGCTCGAAACTCCAACCTTTCGGTACAAGCCGATCGCGCTAGCCCATTGCGCCACGGAGACAGTCTTGCTCATCTCTCACCACCATCAGATCATATCATCAAAGCTATCAGCCCAAAGAAAAAAAAGCACCGCACCACCACCGGGTGGGCTCGAACCTCCAACCTTTCGGTTAACAGCCGATCGCGCTAGCCAACTGCGCCACGGAGACAGTCGTGCTACACTCTCACCACCATCAGAACATATCTTCAAAGCTATCAGCCCAAACAAAAAAAAAGCGCCGCACCACCGCCGGGTGGGCTCGAAACTCCAACCTTTCGGTTAACAGCTGATCGCGCTAGCCAATTGCGCCACGGAGACAGTCCTGCTTCACTCTTACCACCATCAGAACATATCTTCAAAGCTATCAGCCCAAAGACAAAAAAGCGCCATACCACCACCGGGTGGGCTCGAACCTCCGACCTTTTGGTTAACAGCCGATCGCGCTAGCCAATTGCGCCATGGAGACAGTCCTGCTCCACTCTCACCACCATCAGAACATATCTTCAAAGCTATCAGCCCAAAGAAAAAAAAGCACCGCACCACCACCGGGTGGGCTCGAACCTCCAACTTTTCGGTTAACAGCCGATCACGCTAGCCAATTGCGCCACGGAGACATGTCCTGCTCCACTCTCAGCACCGTCAGAACATTTCTTCAGAGCTATCAGCCCAAAGAAAAAAAAAAGCGCTGCACCACCACCGGGTGGGCTCGAACCTTCAACCTTTCAGTTAACAGCCGATCGCGCTAGCCAATTGCCCCACGGAGACAGTCGCGCTCCACTCTCACCATCGTCAGAACATTTCTTCAGAGCTATCACCCCAAAGAAAAAAAAGCGCCGCACCACCACCGGTTGGGCTCGAACCTCTGACCTTTCGGTTAACAGCCGATCGCGCTAGTCAATTGCGCCACGAAGACAGTCCTGCTACGCTTTCACCACCATCAGAACTTGTCTTCAAAGCTATTACCGCAAAGAAAAAAGCAAAACACCACTCCCGGAGGGCTTGAACCTCCAACTTTCCGGTTAACAGCCGATCACGCTAGGCAATTGCGCCACGGAGACAGTCTTACTCTACTCTCACAACCGTCAGAACATAACTTCAAAGCTATCAGCCCACAGAAAAAAAAGCGCCGCACCACCACCGGGAGAGCTTGAACCTCCAACTTTTCGGTTAACAGCCGATCGTGCTAGCCAATTGCGCCACGCAGACTGTCCTGCTCCACTCTCACTACCGTCAGAACATTTCTTCAGAGCTATCAGCCCAAAGAAAAAAAAGCGCTGCACAACCACCGGGTGGGCTCGAACCTCCAACATTACGGTTAACAGCCGATCGCGCTAGCCCATTACGCCACGGAGGCAGCCTTGCTCCACCCTCACCATTATCAGAACATATCTTCAAAGCTATCAGCGCAAACAAAAAAAAAGCGCTGCACCACCACCAGGTGGGCTCGAACCTCCAACCTTTCGGTTAACAGCCAATCGCGCTAGTCCATTGCGCCACGGAGACAGTCTTGCTACACTCTCACCACCATCAGAACATAACTTCAATGCTATCAGCGCAAAGAAAAAAGCAACACACCACTCCCGGGAGGGCTTGAACCTCCAACTTTCCGGTTAACAGCCGATCACGCTAGCCAATTGCGCCACGGAGACAGTCTTACTATACTCTCACAACCATCAGAACATATCTTCAAAGCTATCAGCCCACAGAAAAAAAAGCGCCGCACCACCACCGGGAGAGCTCGAACCTCCAACTTTTCGGTTAACAGCCGATCGCGCTAGCCAATTGCGCCACGTAGACTGTCCTGCTCCACTCTCACCACCGTCAGAACATTTCTTCAGAGCTATCACCCCAAAGAAAAAAAAAGCGCCGCACCACCACCGGTTGGGCTCGAACCTCAAACCTTTCGGTTAACAGCCGATCGCGCTAGCCAATTGCGCCACGAAGACTGTCCTGCTGATATCTCACCACCATCAGAACTTATCTTCAAAGCTATTACCGCAAAGAAAAAAGCAACACACCACTCCTGGGAGGGCTCGAGACTCCAACCTTTAGGTTAACAGCCGATCACGCTAGCCAATTGCGCCACGGAGACAGTCCTGCTCCACTCTCACCACCGTCAGAACATTTCTTCAAAGCTATCAGCCCAAAGAAAAAAGCAACACACCACTCCCGGGAGGGCTCGAAACTCCAACCTTTCGGTCAACAGCCGATCGCGCTAGCCCATTGCGCCACGGAGACAGTCTTGCTCATCTCTCACCACCATCAGATCATATCATCAAAGCTATCAGCCCAAAGAAAAAAAAGCACCGCGCCACCACCGGGTGGGCTCGAACCTCCAACCTTTCGGTTAACAGCCGATCGCGCTAGCCAAATGCGCCATGGAGACAGTCGTGCTTCACTCTCACCACCATCAGAACATATCTTCAAAGCTATCAGCGCAAAGAAAAAAGCAAAACACCACTCCCGGGAGGGCTCGAACCTCAAACTTTTCGGTTAACAGCCGTTCGCGCTGGCCAATTGCACCACGGAGAAATTCCTGCTCAACTCTCACCAAAATTAGAACATATCTTCAAAGCTATCAGCCCAAAGAAAAAAAAGCGCCGCACCACCACCGGGTGGGCTCGAACCTCCAACTTTTCGGTTAACAGCTGATCGCGCTAGCCAATTGCGCCACGGGGACCGTCCTGCTCCACTCTCACCACTGCCAGACCATTTCTTCAGAGCTATCACCCCAAAGAAAAAAGAGCGCCGCACCACATCCGGGTGAGCTCGAACCTCCAACCTTTCGGTTAACGGCCGATCGCGCTAGCCAATTGCCCCACGGAGACAGTCGTGCTCCACTCTCACCACCGTCAGAACATTTCTTCAGAGCTATCACCCCAAAGAAAAAAAAGCGCCGCACCACCACCGGTTGGGCTCGAACCTCCAACATTTCGGTTAACAGCCGATCGCGCTAGCCAATTGCGCCACGAAGACAGTCCTGCTCCACTCTCACCACCATCAGAACATATCTTCAAAGCTATTACCGCAAAGAAAAAAGCAACACACCACTCCCGGGAGGGCTCAAAACTCCAACCTTTCGGTTTACAGCCGATCGCGCTAGCCTATTGCGCCACGGAGACAGTCTTGCTCCACTCTCACCACCATAAGAACATATCTTCAAAGCTATCAGCGCAAAGAAAAAAAGCGCTGCACCGCCACCGCGTGGGCTCGAAACTCCTACCTTTCGGTTAACAGCCGATCGCGCTAGCCAATTGCGCCACGGAGACAATCCTGCTCCACTCTCACCACCATCAGAACATATCTTCAAATCTATGAGCCCACAGAAAAAAAAGCGCCGCACAACCACCGGGTAGGCTCGAACCTCCAACTTTTCGGTTAACAGCCGATCGCGCTAGCCAATTGCGCCACGAAGACAGTCCTGCTCCACTCTCACCACCATAAGAACATATCTTCAAAGCTATCAGCCCGAAGAAAAAAGCAACACACAACTCCCGGGAGGGCTCGAAACTCCAACCTTTCGGTCAACAGCCGATCGCGCTAGCCCATTGGGCCACGGAGACAGTCTTGCTCATCTCTCACCACCATCAGATCATATCATCAAAGCTATCAGCCCAAAGAAAAAAAAGCACCGCACCACCACCGGGTGGGCTCGAACCTCCAACCTTTCGGTTAACAGCCGATCGCGCTAGCCAACTGCGCCACGGAGACAGTCGTGCTACACTCTCACCACCATCAGAACATATCTTCAAAGCTATCAGCCCAAACAAAAAAAAAGCGCCGCACCACCGCCGGGTGGGCTCGAAACTCCAACCTTTCGGTTAACAGCCGATCGCGCTAGCCCATTGCGCCACGGAGACAGTCTTGCTCATCTCTCACCACCATCAGATCATATCATCAAAGCTATCAGCCCAAAGAAAAAAAAGCACCGCACCACCACCGGGTGGGCTCGAACCTCCAACCTTTCGGTTAACAGCCGATCGCGCTAGCCAACTGCGCCACGGAGACAGTCGTGCTACACTCTCACCACCATCAGAACATATCTTCAAAGCTATCAGCCCAAACAAAAAAAAAGCGCCGCACCACCGCCGGGTGGGCTCGAAACTCCAACCTTTCGGTTAACAGCCGATCGCGCTAGCCAATTGCGCCACGGAGACAGTCCTGCTTCACTCTTACCACCATCAGAACATATCTTCAAAGCTATCAGCCCAAAGACAAAAAAGCGCCATACCACCACCGGGTGGGCTCGAACCTCCGACCTTTTGGTTAACAGCCGATCGCGCTAGCCAATTGCGCCATGGAGACAGTCCTGCTCCACTCTCACCACCATCAGAACATATCTTCAAAGCTATCAGCCCAAAGAAAAAAAAAGCACCGCACCACCACCGGGTGGGCTCGAACCTCCAACTTTTCGGTTAACAGCCGATCACGCTAGCCAATTGCGCCACGGAGACATGTCCTGCTCCACTCTCAGCACCGTCAGAACATTTCTTCAGAGCTATCAGCCCAAAGAAAAAAAAAAGCGCTGCACCACCACCGGGTGGGCTCGAACCTTCAACCTTTCAGTTAACAGCCGATCGCGCTAGCCAATTGCCCCACGGAGACAGTCGCGCTCCACTCTCACCATCGTCAGAACATTTCTTCAGAGCTATCACCCCAAAGAAAAAAAAGCGCCGCACCACCACCGGTTGGGCTCGAACCTCTGACCTTTCGGTTAACAGCCGATCGCGCTAGTCAATTGCGCCACGAAGACAGTCCTGCTACACTTTCACCACCATCAGAACTTATCTTCAAAGCTATTACCGCAAAGAAAAAAGCAAAACACCACTCCCGGAGGGCTTGAACCTCCAACTTTCCGGTTAACAGCCGATCACGCTAGCCAATTGCGCCACGGAGACAGTCTTACTCTACTCTCACAACCGTCAGAACATAACTTCAAAGCTATCAGCCCACAGAAAAAAAAGCGCCGCACCACCACCGGGAGAGCTTGAACCTCCAACTTTTCGGTTAACAGCCGATCGTGCTAGCCAATTGCGCCACGCAGACTGTCCTGCTCTACTCTCACTACCGTCAGAACATTTCTTCAGAGCTATCAGCCCAAAGAAAAAAAAGCGCTGCACAACCACCGGGTGGGCTCGAACCTCCAACATTACGGTTAACAGCCGATCGCGCTAGCCCATTACGCCACGGAGGCAGCCTTGCTCCACCCTCACCATTATCAGAACATATCTTCAAAGCTATCAGCGCAAACAAAAAAAAAGCGCTGCACCACCACCAGGTGGGCTCGAACCTCCAACCTTTCGGTTAACAGCCAATCGCGCTAGTCCATTGCGCCACGGAGACAGTCTTGCTACACTCTCACCACCATCAGAACATAACTTCAATGCTATCAGCGCAAAGAAAAAAGCAACACACCACTCCCGGGAGGGCTTGAACCTCCAACTTTCCGGTTAACAGCCGATCACGCTAGCCAATTGCGCCACGGAGACAGTCTTACTATACTCTCACAACCATCAGAACATATCTTCAAAGCTATCAGCCCACAGAAAAAAAAGCGCCGCACCACCACCGGGAGAGCTCGAACCTCCAATTTTTCGGTTAACAGCCGATCGCGCTAGCCAATTGCGCCACGTAGACTGTCCTGCTCCACTCTCACCACCGTGAGAAAATTTCTTCAGAGCTATAAGCCCAAAGAAAAAAAAGCACTGCACCACCACCGGGTGGGCTCGAACCTCCAACCTTACGGTTAACAGCCGATCGCGCTAGCCAATTGCCCCACGGAGACAGTCGTGCTCCACTCTCACCATCGTCAGAACATTTCTTCAGAGCTATCACCCCAAAGAAAAAAAAAGCGCCGCACCACCACCGGTTGGGCTCGAACCTCAAACCTTTCGGTTAACAGCCGATCGCGCTAGCCAATTGCGCCACGAAGACTGTCCTGCTGATATCTCACCACCATCAGAACTTATCTTCAAAGCTATTACCGCAAAGAAAAAAGCAACACACCACTCCTGGGAGGGCTCGAGACTCCAACCTTTAGGTTAACAGCCGATCACGCTAGCCAATTGCGCCACGGAGACAGTCCTGCTCCACTCTCACCACCGTCAGAACATTTCTTCAAAGCTATCAGCCCAAAGAAAAAAGCAACACACCACTCCCGGGAGGGCTCGAAACTCCAACCTTTCGGTCAACAGCCGATCGCGCTAGCCCATTGCGCCACGGAGACAGTCTTGCTCATCTCTCACCACCATCAGATCATATCATCAAAGCTATCAGCCCAAAGAAAAAAAAGCACCGCGCCACCACCGGGTGGGCTCGAACCTCCAACCTTTCGGTTAACAGCCGATCGCGCTAGCCAACTGCGCCACGGAGACAGTCGTGCTCCACTCTCACCACCATCAGAACATATCTTCAAAGCTATCAGCCCAAACAAAAAAAGCGCCGCACCACCGCCGGGTGGGCTCGAAACTCCAACCTTTCGGTTAACAGCCGATCGCGCTACCCAAATGCGCCATGGAGACAGTCGTGCTTCACTCTCACCACCATCAGAACATATCTTCAAAGCTATCAGCGCAAAGAAAAAAGCAAAACACCACTCCCGGGAGGGCTCGAACCTCAAACTTTTCGGTTAACAGCCGTTCGCGCTGGCCAATTGCACCACGGAGAAATTCCTGCTCAACTCTCACCAAAATTAGAACATATCTTCAAAGCTATCAGCCCAAAGAAAAAAAAGCGCCGCACCACCACCGGGTGGGCTCGAACCTCCAACTTTTCGGTTAACAGCTGATCGCGCTAGCCAATTGCGCCACGGGGACCGTCCTGCTCCACTCTCACCACTGCCAGACCATTTCTTCAGAGCTATCACCCCAAAGAAAAAAGAGCGCCGCACCACATCCGGGTGAGCTCGAACCTCCAACCTTTCGGTTAACGGCCGATCGCGCTAGCCAATTGCCCCACGGAGACAGTCGTGCTCCACTCTCACCACCGTCAGAACATTTCTTCAGAGCTATCACCCCAAAGAAAAAAAAGCGCCGCACCACCACCGGTTGGGCTCGAACCTCCAACATTTCGGTTAACAGCCGATCGCGCTAGCCAATTGCGCCACGAAGACAGTCCTGCTCCACTCTCACCACCATCAGAACATATCTTCAAAGCTATTACCGCAAAGAAAAAAGCAACACACCACTCCCGGGAGGGCTCAAATCTCCAACCTTTCGGTTTACAGCCGATCGCGCTAGCCTATTGCGCCACGGAGACAGTCTTGCTCCACTCTCACCACCATAAGAACATATCTTCAAAGCTATCAGCGCAAAGAAAAAAAGCGCTGCACCGCCACCGCGTGGGCTCGAAACTCCTACCTTTCGGTTAACAGCCGATCGCGCTAGCCAATTGCGCCACGGAGACAATCCTGCTCCACTCTCACCACCATCAGAACATATCTTCAAATCTATGAGCCCACAGAAAAAAAAGCACCGCACAACCACCGGGTAGGCTCGAACCTCCAACTTTTCGGTTAACAGCCGATCGCGCTAGCCAATTGCGCCACGAAGACAGTCCTGCTCCACTCTCACCACCATAAGAACATATCTTCAAAGCTATCAGCCCGAAGAAAAAAGCAACACACAACTCCCGGGAGGGCTCGAAACTCCAACCTTTCGGTCAACAGCCGATCGCGCTAGCCCATTGGGCCACGGAGACAGTCTTGCTCATCTCTCACCACCATCAGATCATATCATCAAAGCTATCAGCCCAAAGAAAAAAAAGCACCGCACCACCACCGGGTGGGCTCGAACCTCCAACCTTTCGGTTAACAGCCGATCGCGCTAGCCAACTGCGCCACGGAGACAGTCGTGCTACACTCTCACCACCATCAGAACATATCTTCAAAGCTATCAGCCCAAACAAAAAAAAAGCGCCGCACCACCGCCGGGTGGGCTCGAAACTCCAACCTTTCGGTTAACAGCCGATCGCGCTAGCCAATTGCGCCACGGAGACAGTCCTGCTTCACTCTTACCACCATCAGAACATATCTTCAAAGCTATCAGCCCAAAGACAAAAAAGCGCCATACCACCACCGGGTGGGCTCGAACCTCTGACCTTTTGGTTAACAGCCGATCGCGCTAGCCAATTGCGCCATGGAGACAGTCCTGCTCCACTCTCACCACCATCAGAACATATCTTCAAAGCTATCAGCCCACAGAAAAAAAAAGCGCCGCACAACCACCGGGTAGGCTCGAACCTCCGACTTTTCGGTTAACAGCCGATCGCGCTAGCCAATTGCGCCACGGAGACCTGGAACCTCCAACCACTCTCACCCTATAAGAACATATCTTCAAAGCTATCAGCCCAACGAAAAAAAAGCGCCGCACGACCACTTGGTGGGCTCGAACCTCCGACCTTTTGGTTAACCTCCGATCGCGCTAGCCAATTGCGCCACGGAGACAGTCCCGCTCCACTCTCACCACCATCAGAACATATCTTCAAAGCTATCAGCCCAAAGAAAAAAAAGCGCCGCACCACCACCGGGTGGGCTCGAACCGTCAACTTTCCGGTTAACAGCCGATCACGCTAGCCAATTGCGCCACGGAGACAGCCCTGCTCCACTCTCACCACCATCAGAACATATCTTCAAAGCTTTCAGCCCACAGAAAAAAAAAGCGCCGCACAACCACCGGGTAGGCTCGAACCTCCAACTTTTCGGTTAACAGCCGATCGCGCTAGCCAATTGCGCCACGGAGACAGACCTGCTCCACTCTCACCACCATAAGAACATATCATCGAAGCTATCAGCCCGAAGAAAAAAAAGCGCCGCACCACCACTGGGTGGGCTCGAACCTCCGACCTTTCGGTTATCAGCCGATCGCGCTAGCCAATTGCGCCACGGAGACAGTCCTGCTCCACTCTCACCACCATCAGAACATATCTTCAAAGCTATCAGCCCAAAGAAAAAAAAGCGCCGCACCACCACCGGGTGGGCAAGAACCTCCAACTTTCCGGTTAACAGCCGATCACGCTAGCCAATTGCGCCACGGAGACAGTCCTGCTCCACTCTCACCACCGTCAGAACATTTCTTCAGAGGTATCAGCCCAAAGAAAAAAAAGCGCTGCACCACCACCGGGTGGGCTTGAACCTTCAACCTTTCAGTTAACAGCCGATCGCGCTAGCCAATTGCCCCACGGAGACAGTCGTGCTCCACTCTCACCATCGTCAGAACATTTCTTCAGAGCTATCACTCCAAAGAAAAAAAGCGCCGCACCACCACCGGGTGGGCTCGAACCTCCAACCTTATGTGCTCCACTCTCACCACCGTCAGAACATTTCTTCAGAGCTATCACCCCAAAGAAAAAAAAGCGCCGCACCACCACCGGTTGGGCTCGAACCTCCAACCTTTCGGTTAACAGCCGATCGCGCTAGCCAATCGCGCCACGAAGACAGTCCTGCTCCACTCTCACCACCATCAGAACATATCTTCAAAGCTATTACCGCAAAGAAAAAAGCAACACACCACTCCCGGGAGGGCTCAAACCTCCAACCTTTCGGTTTATAGCCGATCGCGCTAGCCCATTGCGCCACGGAGACAGTCTTGCTCCACTCTCACCACCATAAGAACATAACTTCAAAGCTATCAGCGCAAAGAAAAAAAGCGCTGCACCACCACCGCGTGGGCTCGAAACTCCTACCTTTCGGTTAACAGCCGATCGCGTTAGCCAATTGCGCCACGGAGACAATCCTGCTCCACTCTCACCACCATCAGAACATATCTTCAAAGCTATCAGCCCAAAGAAAAAAAAGCACCGCACCACCACCGGGTGGGCTCGAACCTCCAACTTTTCGGTTAACAGCCGATCACGCTAGCCAATTGCGCCACGGAGACAGTCCTGCTCCACTTTCACCACCATAAGAACATATCTTCAAAGCTATCAGCCCAAAGAAAAAAGCAACACACCACTCCCGGGAGGGCTCGAAACTCCAACCTTTCGGTCAACAGCCGATCGCGCTAGCCCATTGCGCCACGGAGACAGTCTTGCTCATCTCTCACCACCATCAGATCATATCATCAAAGCTATCAGCCCAAAGAAAAAAAAGCACCGCGCCACCACCGGGTGGGCTCGAACCTCCAACCTTTCGGTTAACAGCCGATCGCGCTAGCCAACTGCGCCACGGAGACAGTCGTGCTCCACTCTCACCACCATCAGAACATATCTTCAAAGCTATCAGCCCAAACAAAAAAAGCGCCGCACCACCGCCGGGTGGGCTCGAAACTCCAACCTTTCGGTTAACAGCCGATCGCGCTAGCCAAATGCGCCATGGAGACAGTCGTGCTTCACTCTCACCACCATCAGAACATATCTTCAAAGCTATCAGCGCAAAGAAAAAAGCAAAACACCACTCCCGGGAGGGCTCGAACCTCAAACTTTTCGGTTAACAGCCGTTCGCGCTGGCCAATTGCACCACGGAGAAATTCCTGCTCAACTCTCACCAAAATTAGAACATATCTTCAAAGCTATCAGCCCAAAGAAAAAAAAGCGCCGCACCACCACCGGGTGGGCTCGAACCTCCAACTTTTCGGTTAACAGCTGATCGCGCTAGCCAATTGCGCCACGGGGACCGTCCTGCTCCACTCTCACCACTGCCAGACCATTTCTTCAGAGCTATCACCCCAAAGAAAAAAGAGCGCCGCACCACATCCGGGTGAGCTCGAACCTCCAACCTTTCGGTTAACGGCCGATCGCGCTAGCCAATTGCCCCACGGAGACAGTCGTGCTCCACTCTCACCACCGTCAGAACATTTCTTCAGAGCTATCACCCCAAAGAAAAAAAAAGCGCCGCACCACCACCGGTTGGGCTCGAACCTCCAACATTTCGGTTAACAGCCGATCGCGCTAGCCAATTGCGCCACGAAGACAGTCCTGCTCCACTCTCACCACCATCAGAACATATCTTCAAAGCTATTACCGCAAAGAAAAAAGCAACACACCACTCCCGGGAGGGCTCAAAACTCCAACCTTTCGGTTTACAGCCGATCGCGCTAGCCTATTGCGCCACGGAGACAGTCTTGCTCCACTCTCACCACCATAAGAACATATCTTCAAAGCTATCAGCGCAAAGAAAAAAAGCGCTGCACCGCCACCGCGTGGGCTCGAAACTCCTACCTTTCGGTTAACAGCCGATCGCGCTAGCCAATTGCGCCACGGAGACAATCCTGCTCCACTCTCACCACCATCAGAACATATCTTCAAATCTATGAGCCCACAGAAAAAAAAGCGCCGCACAACCACCGGGTAGGCTCGAACCTCCAACTTTTCGGTTAACAGCCGATCGCGCTAGCCAATTGCGCCACGAAGACAGTCGTGCTACACTCTCACCACCATCAGAACATATCTTCAAAGCTATCAGCCCAAACAAAAAAAAAGCGCCGCACCACCGCCGGGTGGGCTCGAAACTCCAACCTTTCGGTTAACAGCCGATCGCGCTAGCCAATTGCGCCACGGAGACAGTCCTGCTTCACTCTTACCACCATCAGAACATATCTTCAAAGCTATCAGCCCAAAGACAAAAAAGCGCCATACCACCACCGGGTGGGCTCGAACCTCTGACCTTTTGGTTAACAGCCGATCGCGCTAGCCAATTGCGCCATGGAGACAGTCCTGTTCCACTCTCACCACCATCAGAACATATCTTCAAAGCTATCAGCCCACAGAAAAAAAAAGCGCCGCACAACCACCGGGTAGGCTCGAACCTCTGACTTTTCGGTTAACAGCCGATCGCGCTAGCCAATTGCGCCACGGAGACCTGGAACCTCCAACCACTCTCACCCTATAAGAACATATCTTCAAAGCTATCAGCCCAACAAAAAAAAAAGCGCCGCACGACCACTTGGTGGGCTCGAACCTCCGACCTTTTGGTTAACCGCCGATCGCGCTAGCCAATTGCGCCACGGAGACAGCCCTGCTCCACTCTCACCACCATCAGAACATATCTTCAAAGCTTTCAGCCCACAGAAAAAAAAAGCGCCGCACAACCACCGGGTAGGCTCGAACCTCCAACTTTTCGGTTAACAGCCGATCGCGCTAGCCAATTGCGCCACGGAGACAGACCTGCTCCACTCTCACCACCATAAGAACATATCATCGAAGCTATCAGCCCGAAGAAAAAAAAGCGCCGCACCACCACTGGGTGGGCTCGAACCTCCGACCTTTCGGTTATCAGCCGATCGCGCTAGCCAATTGCGCCACGGAGACAGTCCTGCTCCACTCTCACCACCATCAGAACATATCTTCAAAGCTATCAGCCCAAAGAAAAAAAAGCGCCGCACCACCACCGGGTGGGCTCGAACCTCCAACCTTTCGGTTAACAGCCGATCGCGCTAGCCAACTGCGCCACGGAGACAGTCGTGCTACACTCTCACCACCATCAGAACATATCTTCAAAGCTATCAGCCCAAACAAAAAAAAAAGCGCCGCACCACCGCCGGGTGGGCTCGAACCTCCAACCTTTCGGTTAACAGCCGATCGCGCTAGCCAATCGCGCCACGAAGACAGTCCTGCTCCACTCTCACCACCATCAGAACATATCTTCAAAGCTATTACCGCAAAGAAAAAAGCAACACACCACTCCCGGGAGGGCTCAAACCTCCAACCTTTCGGTTTATAGCCGATCGCGCTAGCCCATTGCGCCACGGAGACAGTCTTGCTCCACTCTCACCACCATAAGAACATAACTTCAAAGCTATCAGCGCAAAGAAAAAAAGCGCTGCACCACCACCGCGTGGGCTCGAAACTCCTACCTTTCGGTTAACAGCCGATCGCGTTAGCCAATTGCGCCACGGAGACAATCCTGCTCCACTCTCACCACCATCAGAACATATCTTCAAAGCTATCAGCCCAAAGAAAAAAAAGCACCGCACCACCACCGGGTGGGCTCGAACCTCCAACTTTTCGGTTAACAGCCGATCACGCTAGCCAATTGCGCCACGGAGACAGTCCTGCTCCACTTTCACCACCATAAGAACATATCTTCAAAGCTATCAGCCCAAAGAAAAAAGCAACACACCACTCCCGGGAGGGCTCGAAACTCCAACCTTTCGGTCAACAGCCGATCGCGCTAGCCCATTGCGCCACGGAGACAGTCTTGCTCATCTCTCACCACCATCAGATCATATCATCAAAGCTATCAGCCCAAAGAAAAAAAAGCACCGCGCCACCACCGTGTGGGCTCGAACCTCCAACCTCTCGGTTAACAGCCGATCGCGCTAGCCAACTGTGCCACGGAAACAGTCGTGCTCCACTCTCACCACCATCAGAACATATCTTCAAAGCTATCAGCCCAAAGAAAAAAAAGCACCGCACCACCACCGGGTGGGCTCGAACCTCCAACTTTTCGGTTAACAGCCGATCACGCTAGCCAATTGCGCCACGGAGACAGTCCTGCTCCACTTTCACCACCGTCAGAACATATCTTCAAAGCTATCAGCCCACAGAAAAAAAAAGCGCCGCACAACCACCGGGTAGGCTCGAACCTCCGACTTTTCGGTTAACAGCCGATCGCGCTAGCCAATTGCGCCACGGAGACAGTCCTGCTCCACTCTCACCACCGTCAGAACATTTCTTCAGAGGTATCAGCCCAAAGAAAAAAAAAGCGCTGCACCACCACCGCGTGGGCTCGAAACTCCTACCTTTCGGTTAACAGCCGATCGCGTTAGCCAATTGCGCCACGGAGACAATCCTGCTCCACTCTCACCACCATCAGAACATATCTTCAAAGCTATCAGCCCAAAGAAAAAAAAGCGCGGCACCACCACCGGGTGGTCTCGAACCTCCAACTTTCTGGTTAACAGCCGATCACGCTAGCCAATTGCGCCACGGAGACAGTCTTGCTCCACTCTCACGACCATCAGAACATATCTTCAAATCTATCAGCCCACAGAAAAAAAAGCGCCGCACAACCACCGGGTAGGCTCGAACCTCCAACTTTTCGGTTAACAGCCGATCGCGCTAGCCAATTGCGCCACGAAGACTGTCCTGCTCCAATCTCACCACCATCAGAACTTATCTTCAAAGCTATTACCGCAAAGAAAAAAGCAACACACCACTCCTGGGAGGGCTCGAGACTCCAACCTTTAGGTTAACAGCCGATCGCGCTAGCCCATTGCGCCACGGAGGCAGTCTTGCTCCAATCTCACCATCATCAGAACATATCTTCAAAGCTATCAGCGCAAAGAAAAAAAAAGCGCCGCACCACATCCGGGTGGGCTCAAACCTCCAACCTTTCGGTTAACAGCCGATCGCGCTAGCCCATTGCGCCACGGAGACAGTCTTGCTCCACTCTCACCACCATCAGAACATAACTTCAAAGCTATCAGCGCAAAGAAAAAAGCAACACACCACTCCCGGGAGGGCTCGAAACTCCAACCTTTCGGTCAACAGCCGATCGCGCTAGCCCATTGCGCCACGGAGTCAGTCTTGCTCCCTTCTCACCACCATCAAGACATAACTTCAAAGCTATCAGCCCAAAGAAAAAAAAGCACCGCACCACCACCGGGTGGGCTCGAACCTCCAACCTTTCGGTTAACAGCCGATCGCGCTAGCCAAATGCGCCATGGAGACAGTCGTGCTTCACTCTCACCACCATCAGAACATATCTTCAAAGCTATCAGCGCAAAGAAAAAAGCAAAACACCACTCCCGGGAGGGCTCGAACCTCAAACTTTTCGGTTAACAGCCGATCGCGCTGCCCAATTGCACCACGGAGAAATTCCTGCTCAACTCTCACCAAAATTAGAACATATCTTCAAAGCTATCAGCCCAAAGAAAAAAAAGCGCCGCACCACCACCGGGTGGGCTCGAACCTCCAACTTTTCGGTTAACAGCCGATCGCGCTAGCAAATTGCACCACGGGGACCGTCCTGCTCCACTCTCACCACTGCCAGACCATTTCTTCAGAGCTATCACCCCAAAGAAAAAAGAGCGCCGCACCACATCCGGGTGAGCACGAACCTCCAACCTTTCGGTTAACGGCCGATCGCGCTAGCCAATTGCCCCACGGAGACAGTCGTGCTCCACTCTCACCACCGTCAGAACATTTCTTCGGAGCTATCACCCCAAAGAAAAAAAAGCGCCGCACCACCACCGGTTGGGCTCGAACCTCCAACCTTTCGGTTAACAGCCGATCGCGCTAGCCAATTGCGCCACGAAGACAGTCCTGCTCCACTCTCACCACCATCAGAACATATCTTCAAAGCTATTACCGCAAAAAAAAAGTAACACACCACTCCCGGGAAGGCTCAAAACTCCAACCTTTCGGTTTACAGCCGATCGCGCTAGCCTATTGCGCCACGGAGACAATCCTGCTCCACTCTCACCACCATCAGAACATATCTTCAAATCTATCAGCCCACAGAAAAAAAAGCGCCGCACAACCACCGGGTAGGCTCGAACCTCCAACTTTTCGGTTAACAGCCGATCGCGCTAGCCAATTGCGCCACGGAGACAGTCCTGCTTCACTCTTACCACCATCAGAACATATCTTCAAAGCTATCAGCCCAAAGAAAAAAAAGCGCCATGCCACCACCGGGTGGGCTCGAACCTCCGACCTTTTGGTTAACAGCCGATCGCGCTAGCCAATTGCGCCATGGAGACAGTCCTGCTCCACTCTCACCACCATCAGAACATATCTTCAAAGCTATCAGCCCAAAGAAAAAAAAGCACCGCACCACCACCGGGTGGGCTCGAACCTCCAACTTTTCGGTTAACAGCCGATCACGCTAGCCAATTGCGCCACGGAGACATGTCCTGCTTCACTCTCAGCACCGTCAGAACATATCTTCAAAGCTATCAGCCCACAGAAAAAAAAAGCGCCGCACAACCACCGGGTAGGCTCGAACCTCCGACTTTTCGGTTAACAGCCGATCGCGCTAGCCAATTGCGCCACGGAGACCTGGAACCTCCAACCACTCTCACCCTATAAGAACATATCTTCAAAGCTATCAGCCCAACGAAAAAAAAGCGCCGCACGACCACTTGGTGGGCTCGAACCTCCGACCTTTTGGTTAACCGCCGATCGCGCTAGCCAATTGCGCCACGGAGACAGTCCCGCTCCACTCTCACCACCATCAGAACATATCTTCAAAGCTATCAGCCCTAAGAAAAAAAAGCGCCGCACCACCACCGGGTGGGCTCGAACCTTCAACTTTCCGGTTAACAGCCGATCACGCTAGCCAATTGCGCCACGGAGACAGCCCTGCTCCACTCTCACCACCATCAGAACATATCTTCAAAGCTTTCAGCCCACAGAAAAAAAAGCGCCGCACAACCACCGGGTAGGCTCGAACCTCCAACTTTTCGGTTAAAAGCCGATCGCGCTAGCCAATTGCGCCACGGAGACAGACCTGCTCCACTCTCACCACCATAAGAACATATCATCGAAGCTATCAGCCCGAAGAAAAAAAAGCGCCGCACCACCACTGTGTGGGCTCGAACCTCCGACCTTTTGGTTATCAGCCGATCGCGCTAGCCAATTGCGCCACGGAGACAGTCCTGCTCCACTCTCACCACCATCAGAACATATCTTCAAAGCTATCAGCCCAAAGAAAAAAAAGCGCCGCACCACCACCGGGTGGGCAAGAACCTCCAACTTTCCGGTTAACAGCCGATCACGCTAGCCAATTGCGCCACGGAGACAGTCCTGCTCCACTCTCACCACCGTCAGAACATTTCTTCAGAGGTATCAGCCCAAAGAAAAAAAAGCGCTGCACCACCACCGGGTGGGCTCGAACCTTCAACCTTTCAGTTAACAGCCGATCGCGCTAGCCAATTGCCCCACGGAGACAGTCGTGCTCAACTCTCACCATCGTCAGAACATTTCTTCAGAGCTATCACTCCAAAGAAAAAAAAGCGCCGCACCACCACCGGTTGGGCTCGAACCTCCAACCTTTCGGTTAACAGCCGATCGCGCTAGCCAATTGCGCCACGAAGACTGTCCTGCTCCAATCTCACCACCATCAGAACTTATCTTCAAAGCTATTACCGCAAAGAAAAAAGCAACACACCACTCCTGGGAGGGCTCGAGACTCCAACCTTTCGGTTAACAGCCGATCGGGCTAGCCCAATGCGACACGGAGGCAGTCTTGCTCCACTCTCACCATCATCAGAACATATCTTCAAAGCTATCAGCGCATAGAAAAAAAAGCGCTGCACCACCACCAGGTGGGCTCGAACCTCCAACCTTTCGGTTAACAGCCGATAGCGCTAGCCCATTGCGCCACGGAGACAGTCTTGCTCCACTCTCACCACCATCAGAACATAACTTCAAAGCTATCAGCCCGAAGAAAAAAGAAACACACAACTCCCGGGAGGGCTCGAAACTCCAACCATTCGGTCAACAGCCGATCGCGCTAGCCCATTGCGCCACGGAGACAGTCTTGCTCATCTCTCACCACCATCAGATCATATCATCAAAGCTATCAGCCCAAAGAAAAAAAAGCACCGCACCACCACCAGGTGGCCTCGAACCTCCAACCTTTCGGTTAACAGCCGATCGCGCTAGCCCATTGCGCCACGGAGACAGTCTTGCTCCACTCTCACCACCATCAGAACATATCTTCAAAGCTATCAGCGCAAAGAAAAAAGCAACACACCACTCCCGGGAGGGTTCGAAACTCCAACCTTTCGGTCAACAGCCGATCACGCTAGCCAATTGCGCCACGGAGACAGTCCTGCTCCACTCTCACCACCATCAGAACATAACTTCAAAGCTATCAGCGCAAAGAAAAAAGCAACACACCACTCCCGGGAGGGCTTGAACCTCCAACTTTCCGGTTAACAGCCGATCACGCTAGCCAATTGCGCCACGGAGACAGTCTTACTCTACTCTCACAACCATCAGAACATAACTTCAAAGCTATCAGCCCACAGAAAAAAAAGCGCCGCACCACCACCGGGAGAGCTCGAACCTCCAACGTTTCGGTTAACAGCCGATCGCGCTAGCCAATTGCGCCACGCAGACTGTCCTGCTCCACTCTCACCACCGTCAGAACATTTCTTCAGAGCTATCAGCCCAAAGAAAAAAAAGCGCTGCACCACCACCGGGTGGGCTCGAACCTCCAACCTTACGTGCTCCACTCTCACCACCGTCAAAACATTTCTTCAGAGCTATCACCCCAAAGAAAAAAAAGCGCCGCACCACCACCGGTTGGGCTCGAACCTCCAACCTTTCGGTTAACAGCCGATCGCGCTAGCCAATCGCGCCACGAAGACAGTCCTGCTCCACTCTCACCACCATCAGAACATATCTTCAAAGCTATTACCGCAAAGAAAAAAGCAACACACCACTCCCGGGAGGGCTCAAACCTCCAACCTTTCGGTTTATAGCCGATCGCGCTAGCCCATTGCGCCACGGAGACAGTCTTGCTCCACTCTCACCACCATAAGAACATAACTTCAAAGCTATCAGCGCAAAGAAAAAAAGCGCTGCACCACCACCGCGTGGGCTCGAAACTCCTACCTTTCGGTTAACAGCCGATCGCGTTAGCCAATTGCGCCACGGAGACAATCCTGCTCCACTCTCACCATCATCAGAACATATCTTCAAAGCTATCAGCCCAAAGAAAAAAAAAGCGCGGCACCACCACCGGGTGGGCTCGAACCTCCAACTTTCTGGTTAACAGCCGATCACGCTAGCCAATTGCGCCACGGAGACAGTCTTGCTCCACTCTCACGACCATCAGAACATATCTTCAAATCTATCAGCCCACAGAAAAAAAGCGCCGCACAACCACCGGTTAGGCTCGAACCTCCAACTTTTCGGTTAACAGCCGATCGCGCTAGCCAATTGCGCCACGGAGACAGTCCTGCTCCACTCTCACCACCATAAGAACATATCTTCAAAGCTATCAGCGCAAAGAAAAAAGCAACACACCACTCCCGGGAGGGCTCGAAACTCCAACCTTTCGGTCAACAGCCGATCGCGCTAGCCCATTGCGCCACGGAGACAGTCTTGCTTATCTCTCACTACCATCAGATCATATCATCAAAGCTATCAGCCCAAAGAAAAAAAAAGCACCGCGCCACCATCGGGTGGGCTCGAACCTCCAACCTCTCGGTTAACAGCCGATCGCGCTAGCCAACTGCGCCACGGAAACAGTCGTGCTCCACTCTCACCACCATCAGAACATATCTTCAAAGCTATCAGCCCAAAGAAAAAAAAGCACCGCACCACCACCGGGTGGGCTCGAACCTCCAACTTTTCGGTTAACAGCCGATCACGCTAGCCAATTGCGCCACGGAGACATGTCCTGCTCCACTCTCAGCACCGTCAGAACATATCTTCAAAGCTATCAGCCCACAGAAAAAAAAGCGCCGCACAACCACCGGGTAGGCTCGAACCTCCGACTTTTCGGTTAACAGCCGATCGCGCTAGCCAATTGCGCCACGGAGACCTGGAACCTCCAACCACTCTCACCCTATA
The DNA here is from genome assembly GCF_043290135.1 of Rhipicephalus microplus. Taxonomy (NCBI): domain Eukaryota; kingdom Metazoa; phylum Arthropoda; class Arachnida; order Ixodida; family Ixodidae; genus Rhipicephalus; species Rhipicephalus microplus. The sequence goes on along the minus strand of NW_027464587.1, from coordinate 1,930,643 downwards.
AGAACATATCTTCAAAGCTATCAGCCCAACGAAAAAAAAAGCGCCGCACGACCACTTGGTGGGCTCGAACCTCCGACCTTTTGGTTAACCGCCGATCGCGCTAGCCAATTGCGCCACGGAGACAGTCCCGCTCCACTCTCACCACCATCAGAACATATCTTCAAAGCTATCAGCCCAAAGAAAAAAAAGCGCCGCACCACCACCGGGTGGGCTCGAACCTTCAACTTTCCGGTTAACAGCCGATCACGCTAGCCAATTGCGCCACGGAGACAGCCCTGCTCCACTCTCACCACCATCAGAACATATCTTCAAAGCTTTCAGCCCACAGAAAAAAAAGCGCCGCACAACCACCGGGTAGGCTCGAACCTCCAACTTTTCGGTTAACAGCCGATCGCGCTAGCCAATTGCGCCACGGAGACAGACCTGCTCCACTTTCACCACCATAAGAACATATCATCGAAGCTATCAGCCCGAAGAAAAAAAAGCGCTGCACCACCACTGGGTGGGCTCGAACCTCCGACCTTTTGGTTATCAGCCGATCGCGCTAGCCAATTGCGCCACGGAGACAGTCCTGCTCCACTCTCACCACCATCAGAACATAACTTCAAAGCTATCAGCCCACAGAAAAAAAAGCGCCGCCCCACCACCGGGAGGGCTCGAACCTCCAACGTTTCGGTTAACAGCCGATCGCGCTAGCCAATTGCGCCACGCAGACTGTCCTGCTCCACTCTCACCACCGTCAGAACATTTCTTCAGAGCTATCAGCCCAAAGAAAAAAAAGCGCTGCACCACCACCGGGTGGGCTCGAACCTCCAACCTTACGTGCTCCACTCTCACCACCGTCAGAACATTTCTTCAGAGCTATCACCCCAAAGAAAAAAAAGCGCCGCACCACCACCGGTTGGGCTCGAACCTCCAACCTTTCGGTTAACAGCCGATCGCGCTAGCCAATCACGCCACGAAGACAGTCCTGCTCCACTCTCACCACCATCAGAACATATCTTCAAAGCTATTACCGCAAAGAAAAAAGCAACACAACACTTCCGGGAGGGCTCAAACCTCCAACCTTTCGGTTTATAGCCGATCGCGCTAGCCCATTGCGCCACGGAGACAGTCTTGCTCCACTCTCACCACCATAAGAACATAACTTCAAAGCTATCAGCGCAAAGAAAAAAAGCGCTGCACCACCACCGCGTGGGCTCGAAACTCCTACCTTTCGGTTAACAGCCGATCGCGTTAGCCAATTGCGCCACGGAGACAATCCTGCTCCACTCTCACCACCATCAGAACATATCTTCAAAGCTATCAGCCCAAAGAAAAAAAAAGCGCGGCACCACCACCGGGTGGGCTCGAACCTCCAACTTTCTGGTTAACAGCCGATCACGCTAGCCAATTGCGCCACGGAGACAGTCTTGCTCCACTCTCACGACCATCAGAACATATCTTCAAATCTATCAGCCCACAGAAAAAAAGCGCCGCACAACCACCGGTTAGGCTCGAACCTCCAACTTTTCGGTTAACAGCCGATCGCGCTAGCCAATTGCGCCACGGAGACAGTCCTGCTCCACTCTCACCACCATAAGAACATATCTTCAAAGCTATCAGCGCAAAGAAAAAAGCAACACACCACTCCCGGGAGGGTTCGAAACTCCAACCTTTCGGTCAACAGCCGATCGCGCTAGCCCATTGCGCCACGGAGACAGTCTTGCTTATCTCTCACCACCATCAGATCATATCATCAAAGCTATCAGCCCAAAGAAAAAAAAGCACCGCGCCACCATCGGGTGGGCTCGAACCTCCAACCTCTCGGTTAACAGCCGATCGCGCTAGCCAACTGCGCCACGGAAACAGTCGTGCTCCACTCTCACCCCCATCAGAACATATCTTCAAAGCTATCAGCCCAAAGAAAAAAAAGCACCGCACCACCACCGGGTGGGCTCGAACCTCCAACTTTTCGGTTAACAGCCGATCACGCTAGCCAATTGCGCCACGGAGACATGTCCTGCTCCACTCTCAGCACCGTCAGAACATATCTTCAAAGCTATCAGCCCACAGAAAAAAAAAGCGCCGCACAACCACCGGGTAGGCTCGAACCTCCGACTTTTCGGTTAACAGCCGATCGCGCTAGCCAATTGCGCCACGGAGACCTGGAACCTCCAACCACTCTCACCCTATAAGAACATATCTTCAAAGCTATCAGCCCAACGAAAAAAAAGCGCCGCACGACCACTTGGTGGGCTCGAACCTCCGACCTTTTGGTTAACCGCCGATCGCGCTAGCCAATTGCGCCACGGAGACAGTCCCGCTCCACTCTCACCACCATCAGAACATATCTTCAAAGCTATCAGCCCAAAGAAAAAAAAGCGCCGCACCACCACCGGGTGGGCTCGAACCTTCAACTTTCCGGTTAACAGCCGATCACGCTAGCCAATTGCGCCACGGAGACAGCCCTGCTCCACTCTCACCACCATCAGAACATATCTTCAAAGCTTTCAGCCCACAGAAAAAAAAGCGCCGCACAACCACCGGGTAGGCTCGAACCTCCAACTTTTCGGTTAACAGCCGATCGCGCTAGCCAATTGCGCCACGGAGACAGACCTGCTCCACTCTCACCACCATAAGAACATATCATCGAAGCTATCAGCCCGAAGAAAAAAAGCGCCGCACCACCACTGGGTGGGCTCGAACCTCCGACCTTTTGGTTATCAGCCGATCGCGCTAGCCAATTGCGCCACGGAGACAGTCCTGCTCCACTCTCACCACCATCAGAACATATCTTCAAAGCTATCAGCCCAAAGAAAAAAAAGCACCGCACCACCACCGGGTGGGCTCGAACCTCCAACCTTTCGGTTAACAGCCGATCGCGCTAGCCAACTGCGCCACGGAGACAGTCTTACTCTACTCTCACAACCGTCAGAACATTTCTTCAGAGGTATCAGCCCAAAGAAAAAAAAGCACCGCGCCACCACCGGGTGGGCTCGAACCTCCAACCTTTCGGTTAACAGCCGATCGCGCTAGCCAACTGCGCCACGGAGACAGTCGTGCTCCACTCTCACCACCATCAGAACATATCTTCAAAGCTATCAGCCCAAACAAAAAAAGCGCCACACCACCGCCGGGTGGGCTCGAAACTCCAACCTTTCGGTTAACAGCCGATCGCGCTAGCCAATTGCGCCACGGAGACAGTCCTGCTTCACTCTCACCACCATCAGAACATATCTTCAAAGCTATCAGCCCAAAGAAAAAAAAGCGCCATACCACCACCGGGTGGGCTCGAACCTCCGACCTTTTGGTTAACAGCCGATCGCGCTAGCCAATTGCGCCATGGAGACAGTCCTGCTCCACTCTCACCACCATCAGAACATATCTTCAAAGCTATCAGCCCAAAGAAAAAAAAGCACCGCACCACCACCGGGTGGGCTCGAACCTCCAACTTTTCGGTTAACAGCTGATCACGCTAGCCAATTGCGCCACGGAGACAGTCCTGCTCCACTCTCACCACCGTCAGAACATATCTTCAAAGCTATCAGCCCACAGAAAAAAAAGCGCCGCACAACCACCGGGGAGGCTCGAACCTCCGACTTTTCGGTTAACAGCCGATCGCGCTAGCCAATTGCGCCACGGAGACAGTCCTGCTCCACTCTCACCACCGTCAGAACATTTCTTCAGAGGTATCAGCCCAAAGAAAAAAAAAGCGCTGCACCACCACCGCGTGGGCTCGAAACTCCTACCTTTCGGTTAACAGCCGATCACGTTAGCCAATTGCGCCACGGAGACAATGCTGCTCCACTCTCACCACCATCAGAACATATCTTCAAAGCTATCAGCCCAAAGAAAAAAAAGCGCGGCACCACCACCGGGTGGGCTCGAACCTCCAACTTTCTGGTTAACAGCCGATCACGCTAGCCAATTGCGCCACGGAGACAGTCTTGCTCCACTCTCACGACCATCAGAACATATCTTCAAATCTATCAGCCCACAGAAAAAAGAAGCGCCGCACAACCACCGGGTAGGCTCGAACCTCCAACTTTTCGGTTAACAGCCGATCGCGCTATCCAATTGCGCCACGGAGACAGTCCTGCTCCACTCTCACCACCATAAGAACATATCTTCAAAGCTATCAGCCCAAAGAAAAAAGCAACACACCACTCCCGGGAGGGCTCGAAACTCCAACCTTTCGGTCAACAGCCGATCGCGCTAGCCCATTGCGCCACGGAGACAGTCTTGCTCATCTCTCACCACCATCAGATCATATCATCAAAGCTATCAGCCCAAAGAAAAAAAAGCATCGCGCCACCACCGGGTGGGCTCGAACCTCCAACCTTTCGGTTAACAGCCGATCGCGCTAGCCAACTCCGCCACGGAGACAGTCGTGCTCCACTCTCACCACCATCATAACATATCTTCAAAGCTATCAGCCCAAACAAAAAAAGCGCCGCACCACCGCCGGGTGGGCTCGAAACTCCAACCTTTCGGTTAACAGCCGATCGCGCTAGCCAATTGCGCCGCGGAGACAGTCCTGCTTCACTCTCACCACCATCAGAACATATCTTCAAAGCTATCAGCCCAAAGAAAAAAAAGCACCGCACCACCACCGGGTGGGCTCGAACCTCCAACTTTTCGGTTAACAGCCGATCACGCTAGCCAATTGCGCCACGGAGACAGTCGTGCTCCACTCTCACCACCGTCAGAACATATCTTCAAAGCTATCAGCCCACAGAAAAAAAAGCGCCGCACAACCACCGGGTAGGCTCGAACCTCCAACTTTCCGGTTAACAGCCGCTCACGCTAGCCAATCGCGCCACGGAGACAGTCGTGCTCCACTCTCACCATTATCAGAACATATCTTCAAAGCTATCAGCCCAAACAAAAAAAGCACCGCACCACCACCGGGTGGGCTCGAACCTCCGACCTTTTGGTTAACAGCCGATCGCGCTAGCCAATTGCGCCATGGAGACAGTCCTGCTCCACTCTCACCACCATCAGAACATATCTTCAAAGCTATCAGGCCAAAGAAAAAAAGCACCGCACCACCACCGGGTGGCCTCGAACCTCCAACTTTTCGGTTAACAGACGATCACGCTAGCCAATTGCGCCACGGAGACAGTCCTGCTCCACTCTCACCACCGTCAGAACATATCTTCAAAGCTATCAGCCCACAGAAAAAAAAGCGCCGCACAACCACCGGGTAGCCTCGAACCTCCAACTTTCCGGTTAACAGCCGATCACGCTAGCCAATCGCGCCACGGAGACAGTCCTGCTCCACTCCCACCACCATCAGAACATATCTTCAAAGCTATCAGCCCACAGAAAAAAAAGCGCCGCACAACCACCGGGTAGGCTCGAACCTCCAACTTTTCGGTTAACAGCCGATCGCGCTAGCCAATTGCGCCACGGAGACAGACCTGCTCCACTCTCACCACCATAAGAACATATCATCGAAGCTATCAGCCCGAAGAAAAAAAAGCGCCGCACCACCACTAGGTGGGCTCGAACCTCCGACCTTTTGGTTAACAGCCAATCGCGCTAGCCAATTGCGCCACGGAGACAGTCCTGCTCCACTCTCACCACCATCAGAACATATCTTCAAAGCTATCAGCCCAAAGAAAAAAAGCGCCGCACCACCACCGGGTGGGCAAGAACCTCCAACTTTCCGGTTAACAGCCGATCACGCTAGCCAATTGCGCCACGGAGACAGTCCTGCTCCACTCTCACCACCGTCAGAACATTTCTTCAGAGCTATCAGCCCAAAGAAAAAAAAAGCGCTGCACCACCACCGGGTGGGCTCGAACCTTCAACCTTTCAGTTAACAGCCGATCGCGCTAGCCAATTGCCCCACGGAGACAGTCGCGCTCCACTCTCACCATCGTCAGAACATTTCTTCAGAGCTATCACCCCAAAGAAAAAAAAAGCGCCGCACCACCACCGGTTGGGTTCGAACCTCTGACCTTTCGGTTAACAGCCGATCGCGCTAGTCAATGGCGCCACGAAGACAGTCCTGCTCCACTTTCACCACCATCAGAACATATCTTCAAAGCTATTACCGCAAAGAAAAAAGCAAAACACCACTCCCGGGAGGGCTTGAACCTCCAACTTTCCGGTTAACAGCCGATCACGCTAGCCAATTGCGCCACGGAGACAGTCTTACTCTACTCTCACAACCATCAGAACATAACTTCAAAGCTATCAGTACCAAAGAAAAAAAAGCACCGCACCACCACCGGGTGGGCTCGAACCTCCAACCTTTCGGTTAACAGCCGATCGCGATAGCCATCTGCGCCATGGAGACAGTCGTGCTTCACTCTCACCACCATCAGAACATATCTTCAAAGCTATCAGCGCAAAGAAAAAAGCAAAACACCACTCCCGGGAGGGCTCGAACCTCCAACTTTTCGGTTAACAGCCGATCGCGCTGGCCAATTGCACCACGGAGAAATTCCTGCTCAACTCTCACCAAAATTAGAACATATCTTCAAAGCTATCAGCCCAAAAAAAAAGCGCCGCACCACCACCGGTTGGGCTCGAACATCCAACTTTTCGGTTAACAGCCGATTGCGCTAGCCAATTGCGCCACGGGGACAGTCTTACTCTACTCTCACAACCATCAGAACATAACTTCAAAGCTATCAGTACCAAAGAAAAAAAAGCACCGCACCACCACCGGGTGGGCTCGAACCTCCAACCTTTCGGTTAACAGCCGATCGCGATAGCCATCTGCGCCATGGAGACAGTCGTGCTTCACTCTCACCACCGTCAGAACATTTCTTCAGAGCTATCACCCCAAAGAAAAAAAAGCGCCGCACCACCACCGGTTGGGCTCGAACCTCCAACCTTTCGGTTAACAGCCGATCGCGCTAGCCAATTGCGCCACGAAGACAGTCCTGCTCCACTCTCACCACCATCAGAACATATCTTAAAAACTATTACCGCAAAGAAAAAAGCAACACACCACTCCCGAGAGGGCTCAAAACTCCAACCTTTCGGTTTACAGCCGATCGCGCTAGCCCATTGCGCCACGGAGACAGTCTTGCTCCACTCTCACCACCATAAGAACATATCTTCAAAGCTATCAGCGCAAAGAAAAAAAGCGCTGCACGACCACCGCGTGGGCTCGAAACTCCTACCTTTCGGTTAACAGCCGATCGCGCTAGCCAATTGCGCCACGGAGACAATCCTGCTCCACTCTCATCACCATCAGAACATATCTTCAAAGCTATCAGCCCAAAGAAAAAAAAGCGCGGCACCACCACCGGGTGGGCTCGAACCTCCAACTTTCTGGTTAACAGCCGATCACGCTAGCCAATTGCGCCACGGAGACAGTCCTGCTCCACTCTCACGACCATCAGAACATATCTTCAAATCTATCAGCCCACAGAAAAAAAAGCGCCGCACAACCACCGGGTAGGCTCGAACCTCCAACTTTTCGGTTAACAGCCGATCGCGCTAGCCAATTGCGCCACGGAGACAGTCCTGCTCCACTCTCACCACCATAAGAACATATCTTCAAAGCTATCAGCCCGAAGAAAAAAGCAACACACCACTCCCGGGAGGGCTCGAAACTCCAACCTTTCGGTCAACAGCCGATCGCGCTAGCCCATTGCGCCACGGAGACAGTCTTGCTCATCTCTCACCACCATCAGATCATATCATCAAAGCTATCAGCCCAAAGAAAAAAAAACACCGCACCACCACCGGGTGGGCTCGAGCCTCCAACCTTTCGGTTAACAGCCGATCGCGCTAGCCAACTGCGCCACGGAGACAGTCGTGCTCCACTCTCACCACCATCAGAACATATCTTCAAAGCTATCAGCCCAATCAAAAAAAAAAGCGCCGCACCACCGCCGGGTGGGCTTGAAACTCCAACCTTTCGGTTAACAGCCGATCGCGCTAGCCAATTGCGCCACGGAGACAGTCCTGCTTCACTCTCACCACCATCAGAACATATCTTCAAAGCTATCAGCCCAAAGAAAAAAAAGCGCCATACCACCACCGGGTGGGCTCGAACCTCCTACCTTTTGGTTAACAGCCTATCGCGCTAGCCAATTGCGCCAAGGAGACAGTCCTGCTCCACTCTCACCACCATGAGAACATATCTTCAAAGCTATCAGCCCAAAGAAAAAAAGCACCGCACCACCACCGGGTGGGCTCGAACCTCCAACTTTTCGGTTAAAAGCCGATCACGCTAGCCAATTGCGCCACGGAGACAGTCCTGCTCCACTCTCAGCACCGTCAGAACATATTTCAAAGCTATCAGCCCACAGAAAAAAAAGCGCTGCACAACCACCGGGTAGGCTCGAACCTCCGATTTTTCGGTTAACAGCCGATCGCGCTAGCCAATTGCGCCACGGAGACCTCGAACCTCCAACCACTCTCACCCTATAAGAACATATCTTCAAAGCTATCAGCCCAACGAAAAAAAAGCGCCGCACCACCACTGGGTGGGCTCGAACCTGCGACCTTTTGGTTAACCGCCGATCGCGCTAGCCAATTGCGCCACGGAGACAGTCCCGCTCCACTCTCACCACCATCAGAACATATCTTCAAAGCTATCAGCCCAAAGAAAAAAAAGCGCCGCACCACCACCGGGTGGGCTCGAACCTCCAACTTTCCGGTTAACAGCCAATCGCGCTAGCCAATTGCGCCACGGAGACAGTCCTGCTCCACTCTCACCACCATCAGAACATATCTTCAAAGCTATCAGCCCAAAGAAAAAAAGCGCCGCACCACCACCGGGTGGGCAAGAACCTCCAACTTTCCGGTTAACAGCCGATCACGCTAGCCAATTGCGCCACGGAGACAGTCCTGCTCCACTCTCACCACCGTCAGAACATTTCTTCAGAGCTATCAGCCCAAAGAAAAAAAAGCGCTGCACCACCACCGGGTGGGCTCGAACCTTCAACCTTTCAGTTAACAGCCGATCGCGCTAGCCAATTGCCCCACGGAGACAGTCGCGCTCCACTCTCACCATAGTCAGAACATTTCTTCAGAGCTATCACCCCAAAGAAAAAAAGCGCCGCACCACCACCGGTTGGGTTCGAACCTCTGACCTTTCGGTTAACAGCCGATCGCGCTAGTCAATGGCGCCACGAAGACAGTCCTGCTCCACTTTCACCACCATCAGAACATATCTTCAAAGCTATTACCGCAAAGAAAAAAGCAAAACACCACTCCCGGGAGGGCTTGAACCTCCAACTTTCCGGTTAACAGCCGATCACGCTAGCCAATTGCGCCACGGAGACAGTCTTACTCTACTCTCACAACCATCAGAACATAACTTCAAAGCTATCAGCCCAAAGAAAAAAAAGCACCGCACCACCACCGGGTGGGCTCGAACCTCCAACCTTTCGGTTAACAGCCGATCGCGCTAGCCAATTGCGCCATGGAGACAGTCGTGCTTCACTCTCACCACCATCAGAACATATCTTCAAAGCTATCAGCGCAAAGAAAAAAGCAAAACACCACTCCCGGGAGGGCTCGAACCTCCAACTTTTCGGTTAACAGCCGATCGCGCTGGCCAATTGCACCACGGAGAAATTCCTGCTCAACTCTCACCAAAATTAGAACATATCTTCAAAGCTATCAGCCCAAAAAAAAGCGCCGCACCACCACCGGGTGGGCTCGAACATCCAACTTTTCGGTTAACAGCCGATTGCGCTAGCCAATTGCGCCACGGGGACCGTCCTGCTCCACTCTCACCACTGCCAGACCATTTCTTCAGAGCTATCACCCCAAAGTAAAAAGAGCGCCGCACCACATCCGGGTGAGCTCGAACCTCTAACCTTTCGGTTAACAGCCGATCGCGCTAGCCAATTGCCCCACGGAGACAGTCGTGCTCCACTCTCACCACCATCAGAACATATCTTCAAAACTATTACCGCAAAGAAAAAAGCAACACACCACTCCCGAGAGGGCTCAAAACTCCAACCTTTCGGTTTACAGCCGATCGCGCTAGCCCATTGCGCCACGGAGACAGTCTTGCTCCACTCTCACCACCATAAGAACATATCTTCAAAGCTATCAGCGCAAAGAAAAAAAGCGCTGCACCACCACCGCGTGGGCTCGAAACTCCTACCTTTCGGTTAACAGCCGATCGCGCTAGCCAATTGCGCCACGGAGACAATCCTGCTCCACTCTCATCACCATCAGAACATATCTTCAAAGCTATCAGCCCAAACAAAAAAAAGCGCGGCACCACCACCGGGTGGGCTCGAACCTCCAACTTTCTGGTTAACAGCCGATCACGCTAGCCAATTGCGCCACGGAGACAGTCCTGCTCCACTCTCACGACCATCAGAACATATCTTCAAATCTATCAGCCCACAGAAAAAAAAGCGCCGCACAACCACCGGGTAGGCTCGAACCTCCAACTTTTCGGTTAACAGCCGATCGCGCTAGCCAATTGCGCCACGGAGACAGTCCTGCTCCACTCTCACCACCATAAGAACATATCTTCAAAGCTATCAGCCCGAAGAAAAAAGCAACACACCACTCCCGGGAGGGCTCGAAACTCCAACCTTTCGGTCAACAGCCGATCGCGCTAGCCCATTGCGCCACGGAGACAGTCTTGCTCATCTCTCACCACCATCAGATCATATCATCAAAGCTATCAGCCCAAAGAAAAAAAAACACCGCACCACCACCGGGTGGGCTCGAGCCTCCAACCTTTCGGTTAACAGCCGATCGCGCTAGCCAACTGCGCCACGGAGACAGTCGTGCTCCACTCTCACCACCATCAGAACATATCTTCAAAGCTATTAGCCCAATCAAAAAAAAAAGCGCCGCACCACCGCCGGGTGGGCTTGAAACTCCAACCTTTCGGTTAACAGCCGATCGCGCTAGCCAATTGCGCCACGAAGACAGTCCTGCTTCACTCTCACCACCATCAGAACATATCTTCAAAGCTATCAGCCCAAAGAAAAAAAAGCGCCATACCACCACCGGGTGGGCTCGAACCTCCGACCTTTTGGTTAACAGCCGATCGCCTAGCCAATTGCGCCATGGAGACAGTCCTGCTCCACTCTCACCACCATGAGAACATATCTTCAAAGCTATCAGCCCAAAGAAAAAAAGCACCGCACCACCACCGGGTGGGCTCGAACCTCCAACTTTTCGGTTAACAGCCGATCACGCTAGCCAATTGCGCCACGGAGACAGTCCTGCTCCACTCTCAGCACCGTCAGAACATATCTTCAAAGCTATCAGCCCACAGAAAAAAAAGCGCTGCACAACCACCGGGTAGGCTCGAACCTCCGATTTTTCGGTTAACAGCCGATCGCGCTAGCCAATTGCGCCACGGAGACCTCGAACCTCCATCCACTCTCACCCTATAAGAACATATCTTCAAAGCTATCAGCCCAACGAAAAAAAAGCGCCGCACCACCACTGGGTGGGCTCGAACCTGCGACCTTTTCGTTAACCGCCGATTGCACTAGCCAATTGCGCCACGGAGACAGTCCTGCTCCACTCTCACCACCATCAGAACATATCTTCAGAGCTATCAGCCCACAGAAAAAAAAGCGCCGCACAACCACCGGGTAGGCTCGAACCTCCAACATTTCGGTTAACAGCCGATCGCGCTAGCCAATTGCGCCACGGAGACAGACCTGCTCCACTCTCACCACCATAAGAACATATATCGAAGCTATCAGCCCGAAGAAAAAAAAGCGCCGCACCACCACTGGGTGGCTCGAACCTCCGACCTTTTGGTTAACAGCCGATCGCGCTAGCCAATTGCGCCACGGAGACAGTCCTGCTCCACTCTCACCACCATCAGAACATATCTTCAAAGCTATCAGCCCAAAGAAAAAAAAGCGCCGCACCACCACCGGGTGGGCAAGAACCTCCAACTTTCCGGTTAACAGCCGATCACGCTAGCCAATTGTGCCACGGAGACAGTCCTGCTCCACTCTCACCCCCGTCAGAACATTTCTTCAGAGCTATCAGCCCAAAGAAAAAAAAGCGCTGCACCACCACCGGGTGGGCTCGAACCTTCAACCTTTCAGTTAACAGCCGATCGCGCTAGCCAATTGCCCCACGGAGACAGTCGTGCTCCACTCTCACCATCGTCAGAACATTTCTTCAGAGCTATCACTCCAAAGGAAAAAAAGCGCCGTACCACCACCGGTTGGGCTCGAACCTCCAACCTTTCGGTTAACAGCCGATCGCGCTAGCCAATTGCGCCACAAAGACTGTCCTGCTCCAATCTCACCACCATCAGAACTTATCTTCAAAGCTATTATCGCAAAGAAAAAAGCAACACACCACTCCTGGGAGGGCTCGAGACTCCAACCTTTCGGTTAACAGCCGATCGCGCTAGCCCAATGCGCCACGGAGGCAGTCTTGCTCCACTCTCACCATCATCAGAACATATCTTCAAAGCTATCAGCGCATAGAAAAAAAGCGCTGCACCACCACCAGGTGGGCTCGAACCTCCAACCTGTCGGTTAACAGCCGATCGCGCTAGCCCATTGCGCCACGGAGACAGTCTTGCTCCACTCTCACCACCATCAGAACATAACTTCAAAGCTATCAGCGCAAAGAAAAAAGCAACACACCACTCCCGGGAGGGCTTGAACCTACAACTTTCCGGTTAACAGCCGATCACGCTACCAATTGCGCCACGGAGACAGTCTTACTCTACTCTCACAACCATCAGAACATAACTTCAAAGCTATCAGCCCACAGAAAAAAAAGCGCCGCACCACCACCGGGAGAGCTCGAACCTCCAACGTTTCGGTTAACAGCCGATCGCGCTAGCCAATTGCGCCACGGAGACAATCCTGCTCCACTCTCACCACCATCAGAACATATCTTCAAAGCTATCAGCCCAAAGAAAAAAAAGCGCGGCACCACCACCGGGTGGGCTCGAACCTCCAACTTTCTGGTTAACAGCCGATCGCGCTAGCCAACTGCGCCACGGAGACAGTCGTGCTCCACTCTCACCACCATCAGAACATATGTTCAAAGCTATCAGCCCAAACAAAAAAAAGCGCCGCACCACCGCCGGGTGGGCTCGAAACTCCAACCTTTCGGTTAACAGCCGATCGCGCTAGCCAATTGCGCCACGAAGACAGTCCTGCTTCACTCTCACCACCATCAGAACATATCTTCAAAGCTATCAGCCTAAAGAAAAAAAAGCGCCATACCACCACCGGGTGGGCTCGAACCTCCGACCTTTTGGTTAACAGCCGATCGCGCTAGCCAATTGCGCCATGGAGACAGTCTTGCTCCACTCTAACCACCATCAGAACATATCTTCAAAGCTATCAGCCCAAAGAAAAAAAAGCACCGCACCACCACCGGGTGGGCTCGAACCTCCAACTTTTCGGTTAACAGCCGATCACGCTAGCCAATTGCGCCACGGAGACAGTCCTGCTCCCCTCTCACCACCGTCAGAACATATCTTCAAAGCTATCAGCGCACAGAAAAAAAAGCGCCGCACAACCACCGGGTAGGCTCGAACCTCCGACTTTTCGGTTAACAGCCGATCGCGCTAGCCAATTGCACCACGGAGACAGACCTGCTCCACTCTCAACACCATAAGAACATATCATCTAAGCTATCAGCCCGAAGAAAAAAAAGCGCCGCACCACCACTGGGTGGGCTCGAACCTCCGACCTTTTGGTTAACAGCCAATCGCGCTAGCCAATTGCGCCACGGAGACAGTCCTGCTCCACTCTCACCACCATCAGAACATATCTTCAAAGCTATCAGCCCAAAGAAAAAAAGCGCCGCACCACCACCGGGTGGGCAAGAACCTCCAACTTTCCGGTTAACAGCCGATCACGCTAGCCAATTGCGCCGTGGAGACAGTCCTGCTCCACTCTCACCACCATCAGAACATATCTTCAAAGCTATCAGCCCAAAGAAAAAAAAGCACCGCACCACCACCGGGTGGGCTCGAACCTCCAACTTTTCGGTTAACAGCCGATCACGCTAGCCAATTGCGCCACGGAGACAGTCCTGCTCCACTCTCACCACCATCAGAACATATCTTCAAAGCTATCAGCCCACAGAAAAAAAAAGCGCCGCACAACCACCGGGTAGGCTCGAACCTCCAACATTTCGGTTAACAGCCGATCGCGCTAGCCAATTGCGCCACGGAGACAGACCTGATCCACTCTCACCACCATAAGAACATATATCGAAGCTATCAGCCCGAAGAAAAAAAAGCGCCGCACCACCACTGGGTGGCTCGAACCTCCGACCTTTTGGTTAACAGCCGATCGCGCTAGCCAATTGCGCCACGGAGACAGTCCTGCTCCACTCTCACCACCATCAGAACATATCTTCAAAGCTATCAGCCCAAAGAAAAAAAAGCGCCGCACCACAACCGGGTGGGCAAGAACCTCCAACTTTCCGGTTAACAGCCGATCACGCTAGCCAATTGCGCCACGGAGACAGTCCTGCTCCACTCTCACCCCCGTCAGAACATTTCTTCAGAGCTATCAGCCCAAAGAAAAAAAAGCGCTGCACCACCACCGGGTGGGCTCGAACCTTCAACCTTTCAGTTAACAGCCGATCGCGCTAGCCAATTGCCCCACGGAGACAGTCGTGCTCCACTCTCACCATCGTCAGAACATTTCTTCAGAGCTATCACTCCAAAGGAAAAAAAGCGCCGCACCACCACCGGTTCGGCTCGAACCTCCAACCTTTCGGTTAACAGCCGATCGCGCTAGCCAATTGCGCCACGAAGACTGTCCTGCTCCAATCTCACCACCATCAGAACTTATCTTCAAAGCTATTACCGCAAAGAAAAAAGCAACACACCACTCCTGGGAGGGCTCGAGACTCCAACCTTTCGGTTAACAGCCGATCGCGCTAGCCCAATGCGCCACGGAGGCAGTCTTGCTCCACTCTCACCATCATCAGAACATATCTTCAAAGCTATCAGCGCTTAGAAAAAAAGCGCTGCACCACCACCAGGTGGGCTCGAACCTCCAACCTGTCGGTTAACAGCCGATCGCGCTAGCCCATTGCGCCACGGAGACAGTCTTGCTCCACTCTCACCACCATCAGAACATAACTTCAAAGCTATCAGCGCAAAGAAAAAAGCAACACACCACTCCCGGGAGGGCTTGAACCTACAACTTTCCGGTTAACAGCCGATCACGCTAGCCAATTGCGCCACGGAGACAGTCTTACTCTACTCTCACAACCATCAGAACATAACTTCAAAGCTATCAGCCCACAGAAAAAAAAGCGCCGCACCACCACCGGGAGAGCTCGAACCTCCAACGTTTCGGTTAACAGCCGATCGCGCTAGCCAATTGCGCCACGGAGACAATCCTGCTCCACTCTCACCACCATCAGAACATATCTTCAAAGCTATCAGCCCAAAGAAAAAAAAGCGCGGCACCACCACCGGGTGGGCTCGAACCTCCAACTTTCTGGTTAACAGCCGATCGCGCTAGCCAACTGCGCCACGGAGACAGTCGTGCTCCACTCTCACCACCATCAGAACATATCTTCAAAGCTATCAGCCCAAACAAAAAAAAAGCGCCGCACCACCGCCGGGTGGGCTCGAAACTCCAACCTTTCTGTTAACAGCCGATCGCGCTAGCCAATCTCGCCACGGAGACAGTCCTGCTTCACTCTCACCACCATCAGAACATATCTTCAAAGCTATCAGCCTAAAGAAAAAAAGCGCCATACCACCACCGGGTGGGCTCGAACCTCCGACCTTTTGGTTAACAGCCGATCGCGCTAGCCAATTGCGCCATGGAGACAGTCCTGCTCCACTCTCACCACCATCAGAACATATCTTCAAAGCTATCAGCCCAAAGAAAAAAAAGCACCGCACCACCACCGGGTGGGCTCGAACCTCCAACTTTTCGGTTAACAGCCGATCACGGTAGCCAATTGCGCCACGGAGACAGTCCTGCTCCCCTCTCACCACCGTCAGAACATATCTTCAAAGCTATCAGCCCACAGAAAAAAAAGCGCCGCACAACCACCGGGTAGGCTCGAACCTCCGACTTTTCGGTTAACAGCCGATCGCGCTAGCCAATTGCGCCACGGAGACAGTCCTGCTCCACTCTCACCACTATAAGAACATATCTTCAAAGCTATCAGCCCAACGAAAAAAAAGCGCCGCACCACCACTGGGTGGGCTCGAACCTCCGACCTTTTGGTTAACCGCCGATCGCGCTAGCCAGTTGCGCCACGGAGACAGTCCTGCTCCACTCTCACCACCATCAGAACATATCTTCAAAGCTATCAGCCCAAAGAAAAAAAAGCGCCGCACCACCAACGGGTGGGCTCGAACCTCCAACTTTCCGGTTAACAGCCGATCACGCTAGCCAATTGCGCCACGGAGACAGTCCTGCTTCACTCTCACCACCATCAGAACATATCTTCAAAGCTATCAGCCCACAGAAAAAAAAGCGCCGCACAACCACCGGGTAGGCTCGAACCTCCAACTTTTCGGTTAACAGCCGATCGCGCTAGCCAATTGCGCCATGGAGACAGACCTGCTCCACTCTCAACACCATAAGAACATATCATCGAAGCTATCAGCCCGAAGAAAAAAAAGCGCCGCACCACCTCTGGGTGGGCTCGAACCTCCGACCTTTTGGTTAACAGCCAATCGTGCTAGCAAATTGCGCCACGGAGACAGTCCTGTTCCACTCTCACCACCATCAGAACATATCTTCAAAGCTATCAGCCCAAAGAAAAAAAGCGCCGCACCACCACCGGGTGGGCAAGAACCTCCAACTTTCCGGTTAACAGCCGATCACGCTAGCCAATTGCGCCACGGAGACAGTCCTGCTCCACTCTCACCACCGTCAGAACAATTCTTCAAAGCTATCAGCCCAAAGAAAAAAGCAACACACCACTCCCGGGAGGGCTCGAAACTCCAACCTTTCGGTCAACAGCCGATCGCGCTAGCCCATTGCGCCACGGAGACAGTCTTGCTCATCTCTCACCACCATCAGACCATATCATCAAAGCTATCAGCCCAAAGAAAAAAAAGCACCGCGCCACCACCGGGTGGGCTCGAACCTCCAACCTTTCGGTTAACAGCCGATCGCGCTAGCCAACTGCGCCACGGAGACAGTCGTGCTCCACTCTCACCACCATCAGAACATATCTTCAAAGCTATCAGCCCAAACAAAAAAAGCGCCGCACCACCGCCGGGTGGGCTCGAAACTCCAACCTTTCGGTTAACAGCCGATCGCGCTAGCCAATTGCGCCACGGAGACAGTCCTGCTTCACTCTCACCACCATCAGAACATATCTTCAAAGCTATCAGCCTAAAGAAAAAAAAGCGCCATACCACCACCGGGTGGGCTCGAACCTCCGACCTTTTGGTTAACAGCCGATCGCGCTAGCCAATTGCGCCATGGAGACTGTCCTGCTCCACTCTCACCACCATCAGAACATATCTTCAAAGCTATCAGCCCAAAGAAAAAAAAGCGCCGCACCACCACCGGGTGGGCAAGAACCTCCAACTTTCCGGTTAACAGCCGATCACGCTGGCCAATTGCGCCACGGAGAGAGTCCTGCTCCACTCTCACCCCCGTCAGAACATTTCTTCAGAGCTATCAGCCCAAAGAAAAAAAAGCGCTGCACCACCACCGGTTGGGCTCGAACCTTCAACCTTTCAGTTAACAGCCGATCGCGCTAGCCAATTGCCCCACGGAGACAGTCGTGCTCCACTCTCACCATCGTCAGAACATTTCTTCAGAGCTATCACTCCAAAGGAAAAAAAGCGCCGCACCACCACCGGTTGGGCTCGAACCTCCAACCTTTCGGTTAACAGCCGATCGCGCTAGCCAATTGCGCCACGAAGACTGTCCTGCTCCAATCTCACCACCATCAGAACTTATCTTCAAAGCTATTACCGCAAAGAAAAAAGCAACACACCACTCCTGGGAGGGCTCGAGACTCCAACCTTTCGGTTAACAGCCGATCGCGCTAGCCCAATGCGCCACGGAGGCAGTCTTGCTCCACTCTCACCATCATCAGAACATATCTTCAAAGCTATCAGCGCATAGAAAAAAAGCGCTGCACCACCACCAGGTGGGCTCGAACCTCCAACCTGTCGGTTAACAGCCGATCGCGCTAGCCCATTGCGCCACGGAGACAGTCTTGCTCCACTCTCACCACCATCAGAACATAACTTCAAAGCTATCAGCGCAAAGAAAAAAGCAACACACCACTCCCGGGAGGGCTTGAACCTACAACTTTCCGGTTAACAGCCGATCACGCTAGCCAATTGCGCCACGGAGACAGTCTTACTCTACTCTCACAACCATCAGAACATAACTTCAAAGCTATCAGCCCACAGAAAAAAAGCGCCGCACCACCACCGGGAGAGCTCGAACCTCCAACGTTTCGGTTAACAGCCGATCGCGCTAGCCAATTGCGCCACGGTGACAATCCTGCTCCACTCTCACCACCATCAGAACATATCTTCAAAGCTATCAGCCCAAAGAAAAAAAAGCGCGGCACCACCACCGGGTGGGCTCGAACCTCCAACTTTCTGGTTAACAGCCGATCGCGCTAGCCAACTGCGCCACGGAGACAGTCGTGCTCCACTCTCACCACCATCAGAACATATGTTCAAAGCTATCAGCCCAAACAAAAAAAAGCGCCGCACCACCGCCGGGTGGGCTCGAAACTCCAACCTTTCGGTTAACAGCCGATCGCGCTAGCCAATTGCGCCACGGAGACAGTCCTGCTTCACTCTCACCACCATCAGAACATATCTTCAAAGCTATCAGCCTAAAGAAAAAAAAGCGCCATACCACCACCGGGTGGGCTCGAACCTCCGACCTTTTGGTTAACAGCCGATCGCGCTAGCCAATTGCGCCACGGAGACAGTCCTGCTCCACTCTCACCACTATAAGAACATATCTTCAAAGCTATCAGCCCAACGAAAAAAAAGCGCCGCACCACCACTTGGTGGGCTCGAACCTCCGACCTTTTGGTTAACCGCCGATCGCGCTAGCCAGTTGCGCCACGGAGACAGTCCTGCTCCACTCTCACCACCATCAGAACATATCTTCAAAGCTATCAGCCCAAAGAAAAAAAAGCGCCGCACCACCACCGGGTGGGCTCGAACCTCCGACTTTCCGGTTAACAGCCGATCACGCTAGCCAATTGCGCCACGGAGACAGTCCTGCTCCACTCTCACCACCATCAGAACATATCTTCAAAGCTATCAGCCCACAGAAAAAAAAGCGCCGCACAACCACCGGGTAGGCTCGAACCTCCAACTTTTCGGTTAACAGCCGATCGCGCTAGCCCATTGCGCCACGGAGACAGACCTGCTCCACTCTCAACACCATAAGAACATATCATCTAAGCTATCAGCCCGAAGAAAAAAAAGCGCCGCACCACCACTGGGTGGGCTCGAACCTCCGACCTTTTGGTTAACAGCCAATCGCGCTAGCCAATTGCGCCACGGAGACAGTCCTGCTCCACTCTCACCACCATCAGAACATATCTTCAAAGCTATCAGCCCAAAGAAAAAAAGCGCCGCACCACCACCGGGTGGGCAAGAACCTCCAACTTTCCGGTTAACAGCCGATCACGCTAGCCAATTGCGCTACGGAGACAGTCGTGCTCCACTCTCACCACCATCAGAACACATCTTCAAAGCTATCAGCCCAAACAAAAAAAGCGCCGCACCACCGCCGGGTGGGCTCGAAACTCCAACCTTTCGGTTAACAGCCAATCGCGCTAGCCAATTGCGCCACGGAGACAGTCCTGCTTCACTCTCACCACCATCAGAACATATCTTCAAAGCTATCAGCCTAAAGAAAAAAAGCGCCATACCACCACCGGGTGGGCTCGAACCTCCGACCTTTTGGTTAACAGCCGATCGCGCTAGCCAATTGCGCCGTGGAGACAGTCCTGCTCCACTCTCACCACCATCAGAACACATCTTCAAAGCTATCAGCCCAAAGAAAAAAAAGCACCGCACCACCACCGGGTGGGCTCGAACCTCCAACTTTTCGGTTAACAGCCGATCACGCTAGCCAATTGCGCCACGGAGACAGTCCTGCTCCACTCTCACCACCATCAGAACATATCTTCAAAGCTATCAGCCCACAGAAAAAAAAAGCGCCGCACAACCACCGGGTAGGCTCGAACCTCCAACATTTCGGTTAACAGCCGATCGCGCTAGCCAATTGCGCCACGGAGACAGACCTGATCCACTCTCACCACCATAAGAACATATATCGAAGCTATCAGCCCGAAGAAAAAAAAGCGCCGCACCACCACTGGGTGGCTCGAACCTCCGACCTTTTGGTTAACAGCCGATCGCGCTAGCCAATTGCGCCACGGAGACAGTCCTGCTCCACTCTCACCACCATCAGAACATATCTTCAAAGCTATCAGCCCAAAGAAAAAAAAGCGCCGCACCACCACCGGGTGGGCAAGAACCTCCAACTTTCCGGTTAACAGCCGATCACGCTAGCCAATTGCGCCACGGAGACAGTCCTGCTCCACTCTCACCCCCGTCAGAACATTTCTTCAGAGCTATCAGCCCAAAGAAAAAAAAGCGCTGCACCACCACCGGGTGGGCTCGAACCTTCAACCTTTCAGTTAACAGCCGATCGCGCTAGCCAATTGCCCCACGGAGACAGTCGTGCTCCACTCTCACCATCGTCAGAACATTTCTTCAGAGCTATCACTCCAAAGGAAAAAAAGCGCCGCACCACCACCGGTTCGGCTCGAACCTCCAACTTTTCGGTTAACAGCCGATCGCGCTAGCCAATTGCGCCACGAAGACTGTCCTGCTCCAATCTCACCACCATCAGAACTTATCTTCAAAGCTATTACCGCAAAGAAAAAAGCAACACACCACTCCTGGGAGGGCTCGAGACTCCAACCTTTCGGTTAACTGCCGATCGCGCTAGCCCAATGCGCCACGGAGGCAGTCTTGCTCCACTCTCACCATCATCAGAACATATCTTCAAAGCTATCAGCGCATAGAAAAAAAGCGCTGCACCACCACCAGGTGGGCTCGAACCTCCAACCTGTCGGTTAACAGCCGATCGCGCTAGCCAGTGGCGCCACGGAGACAGTCCTGCTCCACTCTCACCACCATCAGAACATATCTTCAAAGCTATCAGCCCAAAGAAAAAAAAGCGCCGCACCACCACCGGGTGGGCTCGAACCTCCAACTTTCCGGTTAACAGCCGATCACGCTAGCCAATTGCGCCACGGAGACAGTCCTGCTCCACTCTCACCACTATAAGAACATATCTTCAAAGCTATCAGCCCAACGAAAAAAAAAGCGCCGCACCACCACTGGGTGGGCTCGAACCTCCGACCTTTTGGTTAACCGCCGATCGCGCTAGCCAGTGGCGCCACGGAGACAGTCCTGCTCCACTCTCACCACCATCAGAACATATCTTCAAAGCTATCAGCCCAAAGAAAAAAAAGCGCCGCACCACCACCGGGTGGGCTCGAACCTCCAACTTTCCGGTTAACAGCCGATCACGCTAGCCAATTGCGCCACGGAGACAGTCCTGCTTCACTCTCACCACCATCAGAACATATCTTCAAAGCTATCAGCCCACAGAAAAAAAAGCGCCGCACAACCACCGGGTAGGCTCGAACCTCCAACTTTTCGGTTAACAGCCGATCGCGCTAGCCAATTGCGCCACGGAGACAGACCTGCTCCACTCTCAACACCATAAGAACATATCATCGAAGCTATCAGCCCGAAGAAAAAAAAGCGCCGCACCACCTCTGGGTGGGCTCGAACCTCCGACCTTTTGGTTAACAGCCAATCGCGCTAGCAAATTGCGCCACGGAGACAGTCCTGCTCCACTCTCACCACCATCAGAACATATCTTCAAAGCTATCAGCCCAAAGAAAAAAAGCGCCGCACCACCACCGGGTGGGCAAGAACCTCCAACTTTCCGGTTAACAGCCGATCACGCTAGCCAATTGCGCCACGGAGACAGTCCTGCTCCACTCTCACCATCGTCAGAACATTTCTTCAAAGCTATCAGCCCAAAGAAAAAAGCAACACACCACTCCTGGGAGGGCTCGAAACTCCAACCTTTCGGTCAACAGCCGATCGCGCTACCCCTTTGCTCCACGGAGACAGTCTTGCTCATCTCTCACCACCATCAGATCATATCATCAAAGCTATCAGCCCAAAGAAAAAAAAGCACCGCGCCACCACCGGGTGGGCTCGAACCTCCAACCTTTCGGTTAACAGCCGATCGCGCTAGCCAACTGCGCCACGGAGACAGTCGTGCTCCACTCTCACCACCATCAGAACATATCTTCAAAGCTATCAGCCCAAACAAAAAAAGCGCCGCACCACCGCCGGGAGGGCTCGAAACTCCAACCTTTCGGTTAACAGCCGATCGCGCTAGCCAATTGCGCCACGGAGACAGTCCTGCTTCACTCTCACCACCATCAGAACATATCTTCAAAGCTATCAGCCTATGAAAAAAAAGCGCCATACCACCACCGGGTGGGCTCGAACCTCCGACCTTTTAGTTAACAGCCGATCGCGCTAGCCAATTGCGCCATGGAGACAGTCCTGCTCCACTCTCACCACCATCAGAACATATCTTCAAAGCTATCAGCCCAAAGAAAAAAAAGCACCGCACCACCACCGGGTGGGCTCGAACCTCCAACTTTTCGGTTAACAGCCGATCACGCTAGCCAATTGCGCCACGGAGACAGTCCTGCTCCCCTCTCACCACCGTCAGAACATATCTTCAAAGCTATCAGCCCACAGAAAAAAAAGCGCCGCACAACCACCGGGTAGGCTCGAACCTCCGACGTTTCGGTTAACAGCCGATCGCGCTAGCCAATTGCGCCACGGAGACAGTCCTGCTCCACTCTCACCACTATAAGAACATATCTTCAAAGCTATCAGCCCAACGAAAAAAAAGCGCCGCACCACCACTGGGTGGGCTCGAACCTCCGACCTTTTGGTTAACCACCGATCGCGCTAGCCAATTGCGCCACGGAGACAGTCTTGCTCCACTCTCACCACCATCAGAACATATCTTCAAAGCTATCAGCCCAAAGAAAAAAAAGCGCCGCACCACCACCGGGTGGGCTCGAACCTCCAACTTTCCGGTTAACAGCCGATCACGCTAGCCAATTGCGCCACGGAGACAGTCCTGCTCCACTCTCACCCCCATCAGAACATATCTTCAAAGCTATTAGCCCACAGAAAAAAAAGCGCCGCACAACCACCGGGTAGGCTCGAACCTCCAACTTTTCGGTTAACAGCCGATCGCGCTAGCCAATTGCGCCACGGAGACAGACCTGCTCCACTCTCACCACCATAAGAACATATCATCGAAGCTATCAGCCCGAAGGAAAAAAAGCGCCGCACCACCACTGGGTGGGCTCGAACCTCCGACGTTTTGGTTAACAGCCAATCGCGCTAGCCAATTGCGCCACGGAGACAGTCCTGCTCCACTCTAACACCATCAGAACATATCGTCAAAGCTATCAGCCCAAAGAAAAAAAGCGCCGCACCACCACCGGGTGGGCAAGAACCTCCA
Source organism: Rhipicephalus microplus (assembly GCF_043290135.1). NCBI lineage: Eukaryota > Metazoa > Arthropoda > Arachnida > Ixodida > Ixodidae > Rhipicephalus > Rhipicephalus microplus. Next base: position 1,907,142 of record NW_027464587.1, on the reverse strand, counting down.
ACTTTCCGGTTAACAGCCGATCACGCTAGCCAATTGCGCCACGGAGACAGTCCTGCTCCACTCTCACCACCGTCAGAACATTTCTTCAGAGCTATCAGCCCAAAGAAAAAAAAGCGCTGCACCACCACCGGGTGGGCTCGAACCTTCAACCTTTCAGTTAACAGCCGATCGCGCTAGCCAATTGCCCCACGGAGACAGTCGCGCTCCACTCTCACCATCGTCAGAACATTTCTTCAGAGCTATCACCCCAAAGAAAAAAAAAGCGCCGCACCACCACCGGTTGGGCTCGAACTTCTGACCTTTCGGTTAACAGCCGATCGCGCTAGTCAATTGCGCCACTAAGACATTCCTGCTCCACTTTCACCACCATCAGAACATATCTTCAAAGCTATTACCGCAAAGAAAAAAGCAAAACACCACTCCCGGGAGGGCTTGAACCTCCAACTTTCCGGTTAACAGCCGATCACGCTAGCCAATTGCGCCACGGAGACAGTCTTACTCTACTCTCACAACCATCAGAACATAACTTCAAAGCTATCAGCCCACAGAAAAAAAAGCGCCGCACCACCACCGGGAGAGCTCGAACCTCCAACTTTTCGGTTAACAGCCGATCGCGCTAGCCAATTGCGCCACGAAGACTGTCCTGCTCCAATCTGACCACCATCAGAACTTATCTTCAAAGCTATTACCGCAAAGAAAAAAGCAACACACCACTCCTGGGAGGGCTCGAGACTCCAACCTTTCGGTTAACAGCCGATCGCGCTAGCCCATTGCGCCACGGAGGCAGTCTTGCTCCACTCTCATCATCATCAGAACATATCTTCAAAGCTATCAGCGCAAAGAAAAAAAAGCGCTGCACCACCACCAGGTGGGCTCGAACCTCCAACCTTTCGGTTAACAGCCGATCGCGCTAGCCCATTGCGCCACGGAGACAGTCTTGCTCCACTCTCACCACCATCAGAACATAACTTCAAAGCTATCAGCGCAAAGAAAAAAGCAACACACCACTCCCGGGAGGGCTTGAACCTCCAACTTTCCGGTTAACAGCCGATAACGCTAGCCAATTGCGCCACGGAGACAGTCTTACTCTACTCTCACAACCATCAGAACATAACTTCAAAGCTATCAGCCCACAGAAAAAAAGCGCCGCACCACCACCGGGAGAGCTCGAACCTCCAACTTTTCGGTTAACAGCCGATCGCGCTAGCCAGTTGCGCCACGCAGACTGTCCTGCTCCACTCTCACCACCGTCAGAACATTTCTTCAGAGCTATCAGCCCAAAGAAAAAAAAGCGCTGCACCAACACCGGGTGGGCTCGAACCTCCAACCTTACGGTTAACAGCCGATCGCGCTAGCCAATTGCGCCACGGAGACAGACCTGCTCCACTCTCAACACCATAAGAACATATCATCGAAGCTATCAGCCCGAAGAAAAAAAAGCGCCGCACCACCACTGGGTGGGCTCGAACCTCCGACCTTTTGGTTAACAGCCAATCGCGCTAGCCAATTGCGCCACGGAGACAGTCCTGCTCCACTCTCACCACCATCAGAACATATCTTCAAAGCTATCAGCCCAAAGAAAAAAAGCGCCGCACCACCACCGGGTGGGCAAGAACCTCCAACTTTCCGGTTAACAGCCGATCACGCTAGCCAATTGCGCCACGGAGACAGTCCTGCTCCACTCTCACCACCGTCAGAACATTTCTTCAAAGCTATCAGCCCAAAGAAAAAAGCAACACACCACTCCTGGGAGGGCTCGAAACTCCAACCTTTCGGTCAACAGCCGATCGCGCTAGCCCATTGCGCCACGGAGACAGTCTTGCTCATCTCTCACCACCATCAGATCATACCATCAAAGCTATCAGCCCAAAGAAAAAAAAGCACCGCGCCACCACCGGGTGGGCTCGAACCTCCAACCTTTCGGTTAACAGCCGATCGCGCTAGCCAACTGCGCCACGGAGACAGTCGTGCTCCACTCTCACCACCATCAGAACATATCTTCAAAGCTATCAGCCCAAACAAATAAAGCGCCGCACCACCGCCGGGTGGGCTCGAAACTCCAACCTTTCGGTTAACAGCCGATCGCGCTAGCCAATTGCGCCACGGAGACAGTCCTGCTTCACTCTCACCACCATCAGAACATATCTTCAAAGCTATCAGCCTAAAGAAAAAAAAGCGCCATACCACCACCGGGTGGGCTCGAACCTCCGACCTTTTGGTTAACAGCCGATCGCGCTAGCCAATTGCGCCATGGAGACAGTCCTGCTCCATTCTCACCACCATCAGAACATATCTTCAAAGCTATCAGCCCAAAGAAAAAAAAGCACCGCACCACCACCGGGTGGGCTCGAACCTCCAACTTTTCGGTTAACAGCCGATCACGCTAGCCAATTGCGCCACGGAGACAGTCCTGCTCCCCTCTCACCACCGTCAGAACATATCTTCAAAGCTATCAGCCCACAGAAAAAAAAGCGCCGCACAACCACCGGGTAGGCTCGAACCTCCGACGTTTCGGTTAACAGCCGATCGCGCTTGCCAATTGCGCCACGGAGACAGTCCTGCTCCACTCTCACCACTATAAAAACATATCTTCAAAGCTATCAGCCCAACGAAAAAAAAGCGCCGCACCACCACTGGGTGGGCTCGAACCTCCGACCTTTTGGTTAACCGCCGATCGCGCTAGCCAATTGCGCCACGGAGACAGTCCTGCTCCACTCTCACCACCATCAGAACATATCTTCAAAGCTATCAGCCCAAAGAAAAAAAAAGCGCCGCACCACCACCGGGTGGGCTCGAACCTCCAACTTTCCGGTTAACAGCCGATCACGCTAGCCAATTGCGCCACGGAGACAGACCTGCTCCACTCTCACCACCATAAGAACATATCATCGAAGCTATCAGCCCGAAGAAAAAAAAGCGCCGCACCACCACTGGGTGGGCTCGAACCTCCGACCTTTTGGTTAACAGCCAATCGCGCTAGCCAATTGCGCCACGGAGACAGTCCTGCTCCACTCTCACCACCATCAGAACATATCTTCAAAGCTATCAGCCCAAAGAAAAAAAGCGCCGCACCACCACCGGGTGGGCAAGAACCTCCAACTTTCCGGTTAACAGCCGATCACGCTAGCCAATTGCGCCACGGAGACAGTCCTGCTCCACTCTCACCACCGTCAGAACATTTCTTCAGAGCTATCAGCCCAAAGAAAAAAAGTTCTGCACCACCACCGGGTGGGCTCGAACCTTCAACCTTTCAGTTAACAGCCGATCGTGCTAGCCAATTGCCCCACGGAGACAGTCGCGCTCCACTCTCACCATCGTCAGAACATTTCTTCAGAGCTATCACCCCAAAGAAAAAAAATGCGCCGCACCACCACCGGTTGGGCTCGAACTTCTGACCTTTCGGTTAACAGCCGATCGCGCTAGTCAATTGCGCCACTAAGACAGTCCTGCTCCACTTTCACCACCATCAGAACATATCTTCAAAGCTATTACCGCAAAGAAAAAAGCAAAACACCACTCCCGGGAGGGCTTGAACCTCCAACTTTCCGGTTAACAGCCGATCACGCTAGCCAATTGCGCCACGGAGACAGTCTTACTCTAGTCTCACAACCATCAGAACATAACTTCAAAGCTATCAGCCCACAGAAAAAAAGCGCCGCACCACCACCGGGAGAGCTCGAACCTCCAACTTTTCGGTTAACAGCTGATCGCGCTAGCCAATTGCGCCACGCAGACTGTCCTGCTCCACTCTCACCACCGTCAGAACATTTCTTCAGAGCTATCAGCCCAAAGAAAAAAAAGCGCTGCACCAACACCGGGTGGGCTCGAACCTCCAACCTTACGGTTAACAGCCGATCGCGCTAGCCAATTGCCCCACGGAGACAGTCGTGCTCCACTCTCACCATCGTCAGAACATTTCTTCAGAGCTATCACCCCAAAGAAAAAAAAAGTGCCGCACCACCACCTGTTGGGCTCGAACCTCCAACCTTTCGGTTAATAGCCGATCGCACTAGCCGATTCCGCCACGAAGACTCTCCTGCTCCAATCTCATCACCATCAGAACTTATCTTCAAAGCTATTACCGCAAAGAAAAAAGCAACACACCACTCCTGGGAGGGCTCGAGACTCCAACCTTTCGGTTAACAGCCGATCGCACTAGCCCATTGCGCCACGGAGACAGTCTTGCTCCCTTCTCACCACCATCTGGACATAACTTCAAAGCTATCAGCCGAAACAAAAAAGCGCCACACCACCACCGGGTGGGCTCGAACCTCCGACCTTTCGGTTAACAGCCGATCGTGCTAGCCAATTGCGCCATGGAGACAGTCCTGCTCCACTCTCCCCACCATCAGAACATATCTTCAAAGCTATCAGCCCAAAGAAAAAAAAGCGCCGCACCACCACGAGGTGGGTTTGAACCTCCAACTTTTCGGTTAACAGCCGATCACGCTAGCCAATTGCGCCACGGAGACAGTCCTGCTCCACTCTCACCACCATCAGAGCATATCTTCAAAGCTATCAGCCCAAAGAAAAAAAAGCGCCGCACCACCACCGGGTGGGCTCGAACCTCCGACCTTTTGGTTAACAGCCGATCGCGCTAGCCAATCGCTCCAAGGAGACAGTCCTGCTCCACTCTCACCACCATAAAACATATCTTCAAAGCTATCAGCCCAAAGAAAAAAAAGCGCCGCACCACCACCGGGTGGGCTCGAACCTCCAACCTTTCGGTTAACAGCTGATTGCGCTAGCCAATTGCGCCACGGAGACAGTCCTGCTTTACTCTCACCATCATCAGAACATATCTTAAAAGCTATCAGCGCAAAGAAAAAAAAAGCGCTGCACCACCACCAGGTTGGCTCGAACCTCCAACCTTTCGGTTAACAGCTGATCGCGCTAGCCCATTGCGCCACGGAGACAATCTTGCTCCACTCTCACCACCATCAGAACATATCTTCAAAGCTATCAGCGCAAAGCAAAAAAGCGCTGCACCACCACCGGGTGGGCTCGAACCTCCAACCTTTCGGTTAACAGCCGATCGCGCTAGCCCATTGCGCCACGGAGACAGTCTTGCTCCACTCTCACCACCATCAGAACATATCTTCAAAGCTATCAGCGCAAAGAAAAAAGCAACACACCACTCCCGGGAGGGCTCGAAACTCCAACCTTTCGGTCAACAGCCGATCGCGCTAGCCAATTGCGCCACGGAGACAGTCCTGCTCAGCTCTCATCACCATCAGAACTTATCTTCAAAGCTATCAGCCAAAAGAAAAAAAAAGCGCCATACCACCACCGGGTGGGCTCGAACCTCCGACCTTTTGGTTAACACTGCTCCACTCTCACCACCATCAGAACATATCTTCAAAGCTATCAGCCCAAAGAAAAAAATCGCCGCACCACCACCGGGTGGGCTCGAACCTCCAACTTTATGGTTAACAGCCGAGCACGCTAGCCAATTGCGCCACGGAGACAGCCCTGCTCCACTCTCACCACCATCAGAACATATCTTCAAAGCTATCAGCCCACAGAAAAAAGCAACACACCACTCCCGGGAGGGCTCGAAACTCCAACCTTTCGGTCAACAGCCGATCGCGCTAGCCAATTGCGAACCGGAGACAGTCCTGCTCAACTCTCATCACCATCAGAACTTATCTTCAAAGCTATCAGCCAAAAGAAAAAAAAAGCGCCATACCACCACCGGGTGGGCTCGAACCTCCGACCTTTTGGTTAACACTGCTCCACTCTCACCACCATCAGAACATATCTTCAAAGCTATCAGCCCAAAGAAAAAAAATCGCCGCACCACCACCGGGTGGGCTCGAACCTCCAACTTTATGGTTAACAGCCGAGCACGCTAGCCAGTTGCGCCACGGAGACAGCCCTGCTCCACTCTCACCACCATCAGAACATATCTTCAAAGCTATCAGCCCACAGAAAAAAAAGCGCCGCACAACCACCGGGTAGGCTCGAACCTCCAACTTTTCGGTTAACAGCCGATCGCGCTAGCCAATTGCGCCATGAAGACAGTCCTGCTACACTCTCACCACCATCAGAACATATCTTCAAAGCTATTAACGCAAAGAAAAAAGCAACACACCACTCCCGGGAGGGCTCGAAACTCAAACCTTTTGGTTAACAGCCGATCGCACTAGCCCATTGCGCCACGGAGGCAGTCTTGCTCCACTCTCACCATCATCAGAACATATCTTCAAAGCTATCAGCGCAAAGAAAAAAAGCCCTGCACCACCACCGCGTGGGCTCGAACCTCCAACCTTTCGGTTAACAGCCGATCGCGCTAGCCCATTGTGCCACGGAGACAGTCTTGCTCCACTCTCCCCACCATCAGAACATATCTTCAAAGCTATTACCGCAAAGAAAAAAGAGCAACACACCATTCCCGGGAGGGCTCGAAACTCAAACTTTTCGGTTAACAGCCGATCGCGCTAGCCAATTGCGCCACGGAGAAAGTCCTGCTCAACTCTCACCACAATTAGAACATATCTTCAAAGCTATCAGCCCAAAGAAAAAAAGCGCCGCACCACCACCGGGTGGGCTCGAACCTCCAACTTTTCGGTTAACAGCCGATCGCGCTAGCCAATTGCGCCACGGGGACCGTCCTGCTCCACTCTCACCACCGTCATACCATTTCTTCAGAGCTATCACCCCAAAGAAAAAAAGCGCCGCACCACCACCGGGTGGGCTCGAACCCCCCACCTTTCGGTCAACAGCCGAATGTGCTAGCCAATTGCCCCACGGAGACAGTCGTGCTCCACTCTCACCACCGTCAGAACATTTCTTCAGAGCTATCACCTCAAAGAAAAAAAAGCGCCGTACCACCACCGGTTGGGCTCGAACCTCCAACCTTTCGGTTAACAGCCGATCGCGCTAGCCAATAGCGCCACGAAGACAGTCCTGCTCCACTCTCACCACCATCAGAACATATCTTCAAAGCCATTACCGCAAAGAAAAAAGCAACACACCACTCCCGGGAGGGCTCAAAACTCCAACCTTTCGGTTAACAGCCGATCGCGCTAGCCGAATGCGCCACGGAGACAGTCTTGCTCCACTCTCACCACCATCAGAACATATCTTCAAAGCTATCATCGCAAAGAAAAAAGCAACACACAACTCCCGGGAGGGCTCAAAACTCCAACTTTTCGGTTAACAGCCGATCGCGCTGGCCAATTGCGCTACGGAGACAGTCCTGCTCCACTCTCACCACAATTAGAACATATCTTCAAAGCTATCAGCCCAAAGAAAAAAAAGCGCCGCACCACCACCGGGTGGGCTCGACCTCCAACCTTTCTGTTAACAGCAGATCGCGCTAGCCAATTGCGCAACGGAGACAATCGTGCTCCACTCTCACCACCTATCATATCTTCAAAGCTATCAGCGCAAAGAAAAAAAAAGCGCCGCACCACTACCGGGTGGGCTCGAACCTCCAACCTTTCGGTTAACAGCCGATCGCGCAAGCCAATTTCGCCATGGAGACGGTCCTGCTCCACTCTCACCACCATCAGAACATATCTTCAAAGCTATCAGCCCACAGAAAAAAAAGCGCCGCACAACCACCGGGTAGGCTCGAACCTCCAACTTTTCGGTTAACAGCCGATCGCGCAAGCCAATTGCTCACGGAGACAGTCCTGCTCCACTCTCACCACCATAAGAACATATCTTCAATGCTATCAGCCCAAAAAAAGCGCCGCACCACCACCGGGTGGGCTCGAACCTCCAACCTTTCGGTTAACAGCCGATCACGCTAGCCAATTGCCCCACGAAGACAGTCGTGCTCCACTCTCACCACCGTCACAACATTTCTTCAGAGCTATCACCCCCCAAAAAAACGCCACACCACCACCGGTTGGGCTCGAACCTCCAACCTTTCGGTTAACAGCCGATCGCGCTAGCCCATTGCGCCACGGAGACAGTCTTGCTCCACTCTCACCACCATCAGAACATATCTTCAAAGCTATCAGCGCAAAGAAAAAAGCAACACACCACTCCCGGGAGGGCTCGAAACTCTAACCTTTCGGTTAACAGCCGATCGCGCTAGCCCATTGTGCCACGGAGGCAGTCATGCTCCACTCTCACCACCATAAAAACATATCTTCAAAGCTATCAGCCCAAAGAAAAGAAAGCGCCGCACCACCACCGGGTGGGCTCGAACCTCCAACCTTTCGGTTAACAGCTGATTGCGCTTGCCAATTGCGCCACGGAGACAGTCCTGCTTTACTCTCACCATCATCAGAACATATCTTAAAAGCTATCAGCGCAAAGAAAAAAAAAGCGCTGCACCACCACCAGGTTGGCTCGAACATCCAACCTTTCGGTTAACAGCTGATCGCGCTAGCCCATTGCGCCACGGAGACAATCTTGCTCCACTCTCACCACCATCAGAACATATCTTCAAAGCTATCAGCGCAAAGCAAAAAAGCGCTGCACCACCACCGGGTGGGCTCGAACCTCCAACCTTTCGGTTAACAGCCGATCGCGCTAGCCCATTGCGCCACGGAGACAGTCTTGCTCCACTCTCACCACCATCAGAACATATCTTCAAAGCTATCAGCGCAAAGAAAAAAGCAACACACCACTCCCGGGAGGGCTCGAAACTCCAACCTTTCGGTCAACAGCCGATCGCGCTAGCCAATTGCGCCACGGAGACAGTCCTGCTCAACTCTCATCACCATCAGAACTTATCTTCAAAGCTATCAGCCAAAAGAAAAAAAAAGCGCCATACCACCACCGGGTGGGCTCGAACCTCCGACCTTTTGGTTAACACTGCTCCACTCTCACCACCATCAGAACATATCTTCAAAGCTATCAGCCCAAAGAAAAAAATCGCCGCACCACCACCGGGTGGGCTCGAACCTCCAACTTTATGGTTAACAGCCGAGCACGCTAGCCAATTGCGCCACGGAGACAGCCCTGCTCCACTCTCACCACCATCAGAACATATCTTCAAAGCTATCAGCCCACAGAAAAAAAAGCGCCGCACAACCACCGGGTAGGCTCGAACCTCCAACTTTTCGGTTAACAGCCGATCGCGCTAGCCAATTGCGCCACGGAGAAAGTCCTGCTCAACTCTCACCACAATTAGAACATATCTTCAAAGCTATCAGCCCAAAGAAAAAAAGCGCCGCACCACCACCGGGTGGGCTCGAACCTCCAACTTTTCGGTTAACAGCCGATCGCGCTAGCCAATTGCGCCACGGGGACCGTCCTGCTCCACTCTCACCACCGTCATACCATTTCTTCAGAGCTATCACCCCAAAGAAAAAAAAGCGCCGCACCACCACCGGGTGGGCTCGAACCCCCCACCTTTCGGTTAACAGCCGAATGTGCTAGCCAATTGCCCCACGGAGACAGTCGTGCTCCACTCTCACCACCGTCAGAACATTTCTTCAGAGCTATCACCCCAAAGAAAAAAAAAGCGCCGTACCACCACCGGTTGGGCTCGAACCTCCAACCTTTCGGTTAACAGCCGATCGCGCTAGCCAATAGCGCCACGAAGACAGTCCTGCTCCACTCTCACCACCATCAGAACATATCTTCAAAGCCATTACCGCAAAGAAAAAAGCAACACACCACTCCCGGGAGGGCTCAAAACTCCAACCTTTCGGTTAACAGCCGATCGCGCTAGCCCAATGCGCCACGGAGACAGTCTTGCTCCACTCTCACCACCATCAGAACATATCTTCAAAGCTATCATCGCAAAGAAAAAAGCAACACACCACTCCCGGGAGGGCTCAAAACTCCAACCTTTCGGTCAACAGCCGATCGCGCTAGCCCATTGCGCCACGGAGACAGTCTTGCTCATCTATCACCACCATCAGAACATATCATCAAAGCTATCAGCCCAAAGAAAAAAAAGCACCCCACCACCAGCGGGTGGGCTCGAACCTCCAACTTTTCGGTTAACAGCCGATCGCGCTGGCCAATTGCGCCACGGAGACAGTCCTGCTCCACTCTCACCACAATTAGAACATATCTTCAAAGCTATCAGCCGAAAGGAAAAAAAGCGCCGCACCACCACCGGGTGGGCTCGAACCTCCAACCTTTCTGTTAACAGCAGATCGCGCTAGCCAATTGCGCAACGGAGACAATCGTGCTCCACTCTCACCACCTTCAGATCATATCTTCAAAGCTATCAGCGCAAAGAAAAAAAAGCGCCGCACCACTACCGGGTGGGCTCGAACCTCCAACCTTTCGGTTAACAGCCGATCGCGCAAGCCAATTTCGCCACGGAGACGGTCCTGCTCCACTCTCACCACCATCAGAATATATCTTCAAAGCTATCAGCCCACAGAAAAAAAAGCGCCGCACAACCACCGGGTAGGCTCGAACCTCCAACTTTTCGGTTAACAGCCGATCGCGCTAGCCAATTGCTCACGGAGACAGTCCTGCTCCACTCTCACCACCATAAGAACATATCTTCAATGCTATCAGCCCAAAAAAAGCGCCGCACCACCACCGGTTGGGCTCGAACCTCCAACCTTTCGGTTAACAGCCGATCGCGCTAGCCCATTGCGCCACAGAGGCAGTCATGCTCCACTCTCACCATCATCAGAACATAACTTCAAAGCTATCAGCACAATGAAAAAAAGCGCTGCACCACCACCGCGTGGGCTCGAACCTCCAACCTTTCGGTTAACAGCCGATCGCGCTAGCCCAGTGCGCCACGGAGACAGTCTTGCTCCACTCTCACCACCATCAGAACATATCTTCAAAGCTATCAGCGCAAAGAAAAAAGCAACACATCACTCCCGGGAGGGCTCGAAACTCCAACCTTTCGGTCAACAGCTGATCGCGCTAGCCCATTGCGCCACGGAGACAGTCTTGCTCCCCTCTCACCACCATCAGAACATATTTTCAAAGCTATCAGCCCAAAGAAAAAAAAGCACCGCACCACCACCGGGTGGGCTCGAACCTCCAACCTTTAGGTTAACAGCCGATCGCGCTAGCCAATTGCGCCACGGAGACAGTCGTGCTCCACTCTCACCACCATCAGAACATATTTTCAAAGCTATCAGCGCAAAAAAAAAGCAAAACACCACTCCCGGGAGGGCTCGAACCTCCAACTTTTCGGTTAACAGCCGATCGCGCTGGCCACTTGCGCCACGGAGACAGTCCTGCTCCACTCTCACCTTAATTAGAACATATCTTCAAAGCTATCAGCCCAAAGAAAAAAAAGCGCCGCACCACCATCGGGTGCGATCGAACTTCCAACCTTTCGGTTAACAGCAGATCGCGCTAGCCAATTGCGCCACGGAGACAATCGTGCTCCACCCTCACCACCATCAGAACATATCTTCAAAGCTATCAGCGCAAAGAAAAAAGCAACACACCCCACCCAGGAGGGCTCGAACTTCCAACTTTAGGTTAACAGCCGATAGCGCTAGCCTATTGCGCCACGGAGACACTCCTGCTCTACTCTCACCACCATAAGAACATATCTTCAAAGCTATCAACCCAAAGAAAAAAAGCGCCGCACCACCGCCGGGTGGGCTCGAAACTCCAACCTTTCGGTTAACAGCCGATCGCGCTATCCCATTGCGCCACGGAGACATTCTTGCTCCCTTCTCACCACCATCAGAACATAACTTCAAAGCTATCAGCCCAAAGAAAAAAAAGCACCGCACCACCACCGGGTGGGCTCGAACCTCCAACCTTTCGGTTAACAGCCGATCGCGCTAGCCAATTGCGCCACGGAGACAGTCGTGCTCCACTCTCACCACCATCAGAACATATCTTCAAAGCTAACAGCGCAAAGAAAAAAGCAAAACACCACTCCCGGGAGGGCTCGAACCTCCAACTTTTCGGTTAACAGCCGATCGCGCTGGCCAATTGCGCCACGGAGAAAGTCCTGCTCAACTCTCACCACAATTAGAACATATCTTCAAAGCTATCAGCACAAAGAAAGAAAAGCGCCGCACCACCACCGGGTGGGCTCGAACCTCCAACTTTTCGGTTAACAGCCGATCGCGCTAGCCAATTGCGCCACGGGGACCGTCCTGCTCCAATCTCACCACCGTCAAACCATTTCTTCAGAGCTATCACCCCAAAGAAAAAAAAGCGCCGCACCACCACCGGGTGCGCTCGAACCTCCAACCTTTCGGTTAACAGCCGATCGCGCTAGCCAATTGCGCCACGGAGACAGTCCTGCTCTACTCTCACCACCATCAGAACATATCTTCAAAGCTATCAGCCCAAAGAAAAAAAAGCGCCGCACCACAGCCGGGTGGGCTCGAAACTCCAACCTTTCGGTTAACAGCCGATCGCGCTAGCCAATTGCGCCACGGAGACAGTCCTGCTCCACTCTCACCACCATGAGAACATATCTTCAAAGCTATCAGCCCAAAAAAAGCGCCGCACCACCACCGGGTGGGCTCGAACCTCCAACCTTTCGGTTAACAGCCGAAAACGCTAGCCAATTGCCCAACGAAGACAGTCGTGCTCCACTCTCACCACCGTCAGAACATTTCTTCAGAGCTATCACCCCAAAGAAAAAAAAAGCGCCGCACTACCACCGGTTGGGCTCGAACCTCCAACCTTTCGGTTAACAGCCGATCGCGCTAGCCAATTGCGCCACGAAGACAGTCCTGCTTCACTCTCACCACCATCAGAACATATCTTCAAAGCTATTACCGCAAAGAAAAAAGCAACACACCACTCCCGGGAGGGCTCGAAACTCCAACCTTTCGGTCAACAGCTGATCGCGCTAGCCCATTGCGCCACAGAGACAGTCTTGCTCCCCTCTCACCACCATCAGAACATATCTTCAAAGCTATCAGCCCAAAGAAAAAAAAGCGCCGAACCACCGCCGGGTGGGCTCGAAACTCCAACCTTCGGTTAACAACCGATCGCGCTAGCCAATATCCCCATGGAGACAGTCGTGCTCCACTCTCACAATCTTGAGAACATTTCTTCAGAGCTATCACCCCAAAGAAAAAAAAAGCGCCGCACCACCACCGGTTGGGCTCGAACCTCCAACCTTTCGGTTAACAGCCGATCGCGCTAGCCAATTGCGCCACGAAGAATGTCCTGCTCCAATCTCACCACCATCAGAACATATCTTCAAAGCTATTACCGCAAAGAAAAAAGCAACACACCACTCCTGGGAGGGCTCGAGACTCCAACCTTTCGGTTAACAGCCGATCGCGCTATCCCATTGCGCCAAGGAGACATTCTTGCTCCCTTCTCACCACCATCAGAACATAACTTCAAAGCTATCAGCCCAAAGAAAAAAAAGCACCGCACCACCACCGGGTGGGCTCGAACCTCCAACCTTTCGGTTAACAGCCGATCGCGCTAGCCAATTGCGCCACGGAGACAGTCGTGCTCCACTCTCACCACCATCAGAACATATCTTCAAAGCTATCAGCGCAAAGAAAAAAGCAAAACACCACTCCCGCGAGGGCTCGAAACTCCAACTTTTCGGTTAACAGCCGATCGCGCTAGCCAATTGCGCCAAGGAGACAGTCCTGCTACACTCTCACCACCATCAGAACATATCTTCAAAGCTATCCGCGCAAAGAAAAAAGCAAAACACCACTCCCGGGAGGGCTCGAACCTCCAACTTTTCGGTTAACAGCCGATCGCGCTGGCCAATTGCGCCACGGAAAAAGTCCTGCTCAACTCTCACCACAATAGGAACATATCTTCAAAGCTATCAGCCCAAAGAAAAAAAAGCGCCGCACCACCACCGGGTGGGCTCGAACCTCGAACTTTTCGGTTAACAGCCGATCGCGCTAGCCCATTGCGCCACGGAGACAGTCTTGCTCCACTCTCCCCACCATCAGAAGATATCTTCAAAGCTATCAGCGCAAAGAAAAAAAGCGCTGTACCACCACCGGGTGGGCTCGAACCTCCAACCTTTCGGTTAACAGCCGATCGCGCTAGCCCATTGCGCCACGGAGACAGTCTTGCTCCCCTCTCACCACCATCAGAACATATCTTCAAAGCTATCAGCGCAAAAAAAAGCAACACACCACTCCCGGGAGGGCTCGAAACTCCAACTTTTCGGTTAACAGCCGATCGCGCTAGCCAATTGCGCCAAGGAGACAGTCGTGCTCCACTCTCACCACCATCAGAACATATCTTCAAAGCTATCCGCGCAAAGAAAAAAGCAAAACACCACTCCCTGGAGGGCTCGAACCTCCAACTTTTCGGTTAACAGCCGATCGCGCTGGCCAATTGCGCCACGGAAAAAGTCCTGCTCAACTCTCACCACAATAAGAACATATCTTCAAAGCTATCAGCCCAAAGAAAAAAAAGCGCCGCACCACCACCGGGTGGGCTCGAACCTCCAACTTTTCGGTTAACAGCCGATCGCGCTAGCCAATTGCGCCACGGAGACAGTGTTGCTCCACTCTCACCACATCAGAAGATATCTTCAAAGCTATCAGCGCAAAGAAAAAAAGCGCTGTACCACCACCGGGTGGGCTCGAACCTCCAAACTTTCGGTTAACAGCCGATCGCGCTAGCCCATTGCGCCACGGAGACAGTCTTGCTCCACTCTCACCACCATCAGAACATATCTTCAAAGCTATCAGCGCAAAGAAAAAAGCAACACACCACTCCCGGGAGGGCTCGAAACTCCAACTTTTCGGTTAACAACCGATCGCGCTAGCCAATTGCGCCAAGGAGACAGTCGTGCTCCACTCTCACCACCATCAGAACATATCTTCAAAGCTATCCGCGCAAAGAAAAAAGCAAAACACCACTCCCGGGAGGGCTCGAACCTCCAACTTTTCGGTTAACAGCCGATCGCGCTGGCCAATTGCGCCACGGTAAAAGTCCTGCTCAACTCTCACCACAATAAGAACATATCTTCAAAGCTATCAGCCCAAAGAAAAAAAAGCGCCGCACCACCACCGGGTGGGCTCGAACCTCCAGCTTTTCGGTTAACAGCCGATCGCGCTAGCCAATTGCGCCACGGGGACCGTCCTGCTCCACTCTCACCCCCGTCAGACCATTTCTTCAAAGCTATCAGCGCAAAGAAAAAAGCAAAACACCACTCCCGCGAGGGCTCGAAACTCCAACTTTTCGGTTAACAGCCGATCGCGCTAGCCAATTGCGCCAAGGAGACAGTCCTGCTCCACTCTCACCACCATCAGAACATATCTTCAAAGCTATCCGCGCAAAGAAAAAAGCAAAACACCACTCCCGGGAGGGCTCGAACCTCCAACTTTTCGGTTAACAGCCGATCGCGCTGGCCAATTGCGCCACGGAAAAAGTCCTGCTCAACTCTCACCACAATAGGAACATATCTTCAAAGCTATCAGCCCAAAGAAAAAAAAGCGCCGCACCACCACCGGGTGGGCTCGAACCTCCAACTTTTCGGTTAACAGCCGATCGCGCTAGCCCATTGCGCCACGGAGACAGTCTTGCTCCACTCTCCCCACCATCAGAAGATATCTTCAAAGCTATCAGCGCAAAGAAAAAAAGCGCTGTACCACCACCGGGTGGGCTCGAACCTCCAACCTTTCGGTTAACAGCCGATCGCGCTAGCCCATTGCGCCACGGAGACAGTCTTGCTCCCCTCTCACCACCATCAGAACATATCTTCAAAGCTATCAGCGCAAAAAAAAGCAACACACCACTCCCGGGAGGGCTCGAAACTCCAACTTTTCGGTTAACAGCCGATCGCGCTAGCCAATTGCGCCAAGGAGACAGTCGTGCTCCACTCTCACCACCATCAGAACATATCTTCAAAGCTATCCGCGCAAAGAAAAAAGCAAAACACCACTCCCTGGAGGGCTCGAACCTCCAACTTTTCGGTTAACAGCCGATCGCGCTGGCCAATTGCGCCACGGAAAAAGTCCTGCTCAACTCTCACCACAATAAGAACATATCTTCAAAGCTATCAGCCCAAAGAAAAAAAAGCGCCGCACCACCACCGGGTGGGCTCGAACCTCCAACTTTTCGGTTAACAGCCGATCGCGCTAGCCAATTGCGCCACGGAGACAGTCTTGCTCCACTCTCACCACATCAGAAGATATCTTCAAAGCTATCAGCGCAAAGAAAAAAAGCGCTGTACCACCACCGGGTGGGCTCGAACCTCCAAACTTTCGGTTAACAGCCGATCGCGCTAGCCCATTGCGCCACGGAGACAGTCTTGCTCCACTCTCACCACCATCAGAACATATCTTCAAAGCTATCAGCGCAAAGAAAAAAGCAACACACCACTCCCGGGAGGGCTCGAAACTCCAACTTTTCGGTTAACAACCGATCGCGCTAGCCAATTGCGCCAAGGAGACAGTCGTGCTCCACTCTCACCACCATCAGAACATATCTTCAAAGCTATCCGCGCAAAGAAAAAAGCAAAACACCACTCCCGGGAGGGCTCGAACCTCCAACTTTTCGGTTAACAGCCGATCGCGCTGGCCAATTGCGCCACGGTAAAAGTCCTGCTCAACTCTCACCACAATAAGAACATATCTTCAAAGCTATGAGCCCAAAGAAAAAAAAGCGCCGCACCACCACCGGGTGGGCTCGAACCTCCAACTTTTCGGTTAACAGCCGATCGTGCTAGCCAATTGCCCCACGGAGACAGTCGTGCTCCACTCTCACCACCGTCAGAACATTTCTTCAGAGCTATCACCCCAAAGAAAAAAAAGCGCCGTACCACCACCGGTTGGGCTCGAACCTCCAACCTTTCGGTTAACAGCCGATCGCGCTAGCCAATTGCGCCACGAAGACAGTCCTGCTCCACTTTCACCACCATCAGAACATATCTTCAAAGCTATTACCGCAAAGAAAAAAGCAAAACACCACTCCCGGGAGGGCTCGAACCTCCAGTTTTCTGGTTAACAGCCGATCACGCTAGCCAATTGCGCCACGGAGACAGTCTTGCTCTACTCTCACAACCGTCAGAACATAACTTCAAAGCTATCAGCCCACAGAAAAAAAAAGCGCTGCACCACCACCGGGTGGGCTCGAACCTCCAATCTTACGGTTAACAACCGATCGCGCTAGCCAATATCTCCACGGAGACAGTCGTGCTCCACTCTCACAATCGTCAGAACATTTTTCAGAGCTATCACCCCAAAGAAAAAAAACAGCGCCGCACCACCACCGGTTGGGCTCGAACCTCCAACCTTTCGGTTAACAGCCGATCGCGCTAGCCAATTGCGCCACGAAGAATGTCCTGCTCCAATCTCACCACCATCAGAACATATCTTCAAAGCTATTACCGCAAAGAAAAAAGCAACACACCACTCCTGGGAGGGCTCGAGACTCCAAACTTTCGGTTTACCGCCGATCGCGCTAGCCCATTGCTCCACGGAGACAGTCTTGCTCCACTCTCACCACCATCAGAAGATATCTTCAAAGCTATCAGCGCAAAGAAAAAAAGCGCTGTACCACCACCGGGTGGGCTCGAACCTCCAACCTTTCGGTTAACAGCCGATCGCGCTAGCCAATAGCGCCACGAAGACAGTCCTGTTCCACTGTCACCACCATCAGAACATATCTTCAAAGCCATTACCGCAAAGAAAAAAGCGACACACCACTCCCGGGAGGCTTAAAACTCCAACCTTTCGGTTAACAGCTGATCGCGCTAGCACAATGCGCCACGAAGACAGTCTTGCTCCACTCTCACAACCATCAGAACATATCTTCAAAGCTATCATCGCAAAGAAAAAAGCAACACACC
This sequence comes from Rhipicephalus microplus, assembly GCF_043290135.1. NCBI lineage: Eukaryota > Metazoa > Arthropoda > Arachnida > Ixodida > Ixodidae > Rhipicephalus > Rhipicephalus microplus. The sequence continues at coordinate 1,889,489 of NW_027464587.1, read as the reverse complement.
ACTCCCGGGAGGGCTCAAAACTTCAACCTTTCGGTCAACAGCCGATCGCGCTAGCCCATTGCGCCACGGAGACAGTCTTGCTCATCTCTCACCACCATAGAACATATCATCAAAGCTATCAGCCCAAAGAAATAAAAGCACCGCACCACCACCGGGTGGGCTCGAACCTCCAACTTTTCGGTTAACTGCCGATAACGCTGGCCAATTGCGCCACGGAGACAGGCCTGCTCCACTCTCACCACAATTAGAACATATCGTCAAAGCTATCAGCCCAAAGAAAAAAAAACGCCGTACCACCACCAGGTGGGCTCGAACCTCCAACCTTTCTGTTAACAGCAGATCGCGCTAGCCAATTGCGCAACGGAGACAATCGTGCTCCACTCTCACCACCATCAGAACATATCTTCAAAGCTATCAGCGCAAAGAAAAAAAAGCGCCGCAACACCACCGCGTGGGTTCGAACCTCCAACCTTTCGGTTAACAGCCGATCGCGCAAGCCAATTTCGCCACGGAGACGGTCCTGCTCCACTCTCACCACCATCAGAACATATCTTCAAAGGTATCAGCCCGAAGAAAAAAAAGCGCCGCACCACCACCGGGTGGGCTCGAACCTCCGACCTTTTGGTTAACAGCCGATCGCTCTAGCAAATTGCACCACGGAGACAGTCCTGCTCCACTCTCACCACCATCAGAACATATCTTCAAAGCTATCAGCCCACAGAAAAAAAGCGCCGCACAACCACCGGGTAGGCTCGAACCTCCAACTTTTCGGTTAACAGCCGATCGCGCTAGCCAATTGCGCCACGGAGACAGTCCTGCTCCACTCTCACCACCATAAGAACATATCTTCAAAGCTATCAGCCCAAAAAAAAGCGCCGCACCACCACCGGGTGGGCTCGAACCTCCAACCTTTCGGTTAACAGCCGATCACGCTAGCCAATTGCCCCACGAAGACAGTCGTGCTCCACTCTCACCACCGTCAGAACATTTCTTCAGAGCTATCACCCCAAAGAAAAAAAAAGCGCCGCACCACCATCGGTTGGGCTCGAACCTCCAACCTTTCAGGTAACAGCCGATCGCGCTAGCCAATTGTGCCACGAAGACAGTCCTGCTCCACTCTCACCACCATCAGAACATATCTTCAAAGCTATTACCGCAAAGAAAAAAGCAACACACCACTCCCGGGAGGGCTCGAAACTCCAACCTTTCGGTTAACAGCCGATCGCGCTAGCCCATTGCGCCACGGAGGCAGTCATGCTCCACTCTCACCATCATCAGAACATATCTTCAAAGCTATCAGCGCAAAAAAAGCGCTGCACCACCACCGCGTGGGCTCAAACCTCCAACCTTTCGGTTAACAGCCGATCGCGCTAGCCCAGTGCGCCACGGAGACAGTCTTGCTCCACTCTCACCACCATCAGAACATATCTTCAAAGCTATCAGCGCAAACAAAAAAGCAACACACCACTCCCGGGAGGGCTCGAAACTCCAACCTTTCGGTCAACAGCTGATCGCGCCAGCCCATTGCGCCACGAAGGCAGTCTTGCTCCCCTCTCACCACCATCAGAACATATCTTCAAAGCTATCAGCCCAAAGAAATAAAAGCACCGCATCACCACCGGGTGGGCTTGAACCTCCAACCTTTCGGTTAACAGCCGATCGCGCTAACCAATTGCGCCACGGAGACAGTCGTGCTCCACTCTCACCACCATCAGAACATATCTTCAAAGCTATATGCGCAAAGAAAAAAGCAAAACACCACTCCCGGGAGGCTCAAAACTCCAACCTTTCGGTTAACAGCTGATTGCGCTAGCCCAATGCGCCACGGAGACAGTCTTGCTCCACTCTCACCACCATCAGAACATATCTTCAAAGCTATCATCGCAAAGAAAAAAGCAACACACCACTCCAGGGAGGGCTCAAAACTTCAACCTTTCGGTTAACAGCCGATCGCGCTATCCCATTGCGCCAAGGAGACATTCTTGCTCCCTTCTCACCACCATCAGAACATAACTTCAAAGCTATCAGCCCAAAGAAAAAAAAAGCACCGCACCACCACCGGGTGGGCTTGAACCTCCAACCTTTCGGTTAACAGCCGATCGCGCTAACCAATTGCGCCACAGAGACAGTCGTGCTCCACTCTCACCACCATCAGAACATATCTTCAAAGCTATATGCGCAAAGAAAAAAGCAAAACACCACTCCCGGGAGGCTCAAAACTCCAACCTTTCGGTTAACAGCTGATCGCGCTAGCCCAATGCGCCACGGAGACAGTCTTGCTCCACTCTCACCACCATCAGAACATATCTTCAAAGCTATCATCGCAAAGAAAAAAGCAACACACCACTCCCGGGAGGGCTCAAAACTTCAACATTTCGGTTAACAGCCGATCGCGCTATCCCATTGCGCCAAGGAGACATTCTTGCTCCCTTCTCACCACCATCAGAACATAACTTCAAAGCTATCAGCCCAAAGAAAAAAAAGCACCGCACCACCACCGGGTGGGCTCGAACCTCCAACCTTTCGGTTAACAGCCGATCGCGCTAGCCAATTGCGCCACGGAGACAGTCGTGCTCCACTCTCACCACCATCAGAACATATCTTCAAAGCCATTACCGCAAAGAAAAAAGCAACACACCACTCCCGGGAGGCTCAAAACTCCAACCTTTCGGTTAACAGCTGATCGCGCTAGCCCAATGCGCCACGGAGACAGTCTTGCTCCACTCTCACCACCATCAGAACATATCTTCAAAGCTATCATCGCAAAGAAAAAAGCAACACACCACTCCCGGGAGGGCTCAAAACTTCAACCTTTCGGTCAACAGCCGATCGCGCTAGCCCATTGCTCCACGGAGACAGTCTTGCTCCACTCTCACCACCATCAGAAGATATCTTCAAAGCTATCAGCGCAAAAAAAGCGCTGCACCACCACCGCGTGGGCTCGAACCTCCAACCTTTCGGTTAACAGCCGATCGCGCTAGCCCAGTGCGCCACGGAGACAGTCTTGCTCCACTCTCACCACCATCAGAACATATCTTCAAAGCTATCAGCGCAAAGAAAAAAGCAACACACCACTCCCGGGAGGGCTCGAAACTCCAACCTTTCGGTCAACAGCTGATCGCGCCAGCTCATTGCGCCACGAAGGCAGTCTTGCTCCCCTCTCACCACCATCAGAACATATCTTCAAAGCTATCAGCCCAAAGAAATAAAAGCACCGCATCACCACCGGGTGGGCTTGAACCTCCAACCTTTCGGTTAACAGCCGATCGCGCTAACCAATTGCGCCACGGAGACAGTCGTGCTCCACTCTCACCACCATCAGAACATATCTTCAAAGCTATATGCGCAAAGAAAAAAGCAAAACACCACTCCCGGGAGGGCTCGAACCTCCAACTTTTCGGTTAACAGCCGATCGCGCTAGCCAATTGCGCTACGGGGACCGTCCTGCTCCACTCTCACCACCGTCAAACCATTTCTTCAGAGCTATCACCCCAAAGAAAAAAAAGCGCCGCACCACCACCGGGTGCGCTCGAACCTCCAACCTTTCGGTTAACAGCCGATCGCGCTAGCCAATTGCGCCACGGAGACAGTCCAGCTCTACTCTCACCACCATCAGAACATATCTTCAAAGCTATCAGCCCAAAGAAAAAAAAGCGCCGCACCACAGCCGGGTGGGCTCGAAACTCCAACCTTTCGGTTAACAGCCGATCGCGCTAGCCAATTGCGCCACGGAGACAGTCCTGCTCCACTCTCACCACCATGAGAACATATCTTCAAAGCTATCAGCCCAAAAAAAGCGCCGCACCACCACCGGGTGGGCTCGAACCTCCAACCTTTCGGTTAACAGCCGATCACGCTAGCCAATTGCCCAACGAAGACAGTCGTGCTCCACTCTCACCCCCGTCAGAACATTTCTTCAGAGCTATCACCCCAAAGAAAAAAAAGCGCCGCACTACCACCGGTTGGGCTCGAACCTCCAACCTTTCGGTTAACAGCCGATCGCGCTAGCCAATTGCGCCACGAAGACAGTCCTGCTTCACTCTCACCACCATCAGAACATATCTTCAAAGCTATTACCGCAAAGAAAAAAGCAACACACCACTCCCGGGAGGGCTCGAAACTCCAACCTTTCGGTCAACAGCTGATCGCGCTAGCCCATTGCGCCACAGAGACAGTCTTGCTCCCCTCTCACCACCATCAGAACATATCTTCAAAGCTATCAGCCCAAAGAAAAAAAAGCGCCGAACCACCGCCGGGTGGGCTCGAAACTCCAACCTTCGGTTAACAACCGATCGCGCTAGCCAATATCCCCACGGAGACAGTCGTGCTCCACTCTCACAATCTTCAGAACATTTCTTCAGAGCTATCACCCCAAAGAAAAAAAAAGCGCCGCACCACCACCGGTTGGGCTCGAACCTCCAACCTTTCGGTTAACAGCCGATCGCGCTAGCCAATTGCGCCACGAAGAATGTCCTGCTCCAATCTCACCACCATCAGAACATATCTTCAAAGCTATTACCGCAAAGAAAAAAGCAACACACCACTCCTGGGAGGGCTCGAGACTCCAACCTTTCGGTTAACAGCCGATCGCGCTATCCCATTGCGCCAAGGAGACATTCTTGCTCCCTTCTCACCACCATCAGAACATAACTTCAAAGCTATCAGCCCAAAGAAAAAAAAGCACCGCACCACCACCGGGTGGGCTCGAACCTCCAACCTTTCGGTTAACAGCCGATCGCGCTAGCCAATTGCGCCACGGAGACAGTCGTGCTCCACTCTCACCACCATCAGAACATATCTTCAAAGCTATCAGCGCAAAGAAAAAAGCAAAACACCACTCCCGGGAGGGCTCGAACCTCCAACTTTTCGGTTAACAGCCGATCGCGCTGGCCAATTGCGCCACGGAGAAAGTCCTGCTCAACTCTCACCACAATTAGAACATATCTTCAAAGCTATCAGCACAAAGAAAAAAAAAGCGCCACACCACCACCGGGTGGGCTCGAACCTCCAACTTTTCGGTTAACAGCCGATCGCGCTGGCCAATTGCGCCACGGGGACCATCCTGCTCCACTCTCACCATCGCCAGACCATTTCTTCAGAGCTATCACCCCAAAGAAAAAAAAGCGCCGCACCACCTCCGGGTGGGCTCGAACCTCCAACCTTTCGGTTAACAGCCGATCGCGCTAGCCAATTGCCCCACGGAGACAGTCGTGCTCCACTCTCACCACCGTCAGAACATTTCTTCAGAGCTATCACCCCAAAGAAATAAAAGCGCCGCACCATCACCGGTTGGGCTCGAACCTCCAACCTTTCGGTTAACAGCCGATCGCGCTAGCCAATTTCGCCACGAAGACAGTCCTGCTCCACTCTCACCACCATCAGAACATATCTTCAAAGCTATTACCGCAAAGAAAAAAGCAACACACCACTCCCGGGAGGGCTCAAAACTTCAAACTTTCGGTTTACCGCCGATCGCGCTAGCCCATTGCGCCACGGAGACAGTCTTGCTCCACTCTCCCCACCATCAGAAGATATCTTCAAAGCTATCAGCGCAAAGAAAAAACGCGCTGTACCACCACCGGGTGGGCTCTAACCTCCAACCTTTCGGTTAACAGCCGATCGCGCTAGCCCAATGCGCCACGGAGACCATCTTTTGCCACTCTCACCACCATCAGAACATATCTTCAAAGCTATCAGCGCAAAGAAAAAAGCAACACACCACTCCCGGGAGGGCTCGAAACTCCAACTTTTCGGTTAACAGCCGATCGCGCTAGCCAATTGCGCCAAGGAGACAGTCGTGCTCCCCTCTCACCACCATCAGAACATATCTTCAAAGCTATCCGCGCAAAGAAAAAAGCAAAACACCACTCCCGGGAGGGCTCGAATCTCCAACTTTTCGGTTAACAGCCGATCGCGCTGGCCAATTGCGCCACGGAAAAAGTCCTGCTCAACTCTCACCACAATAGGAACATATCTTCAAAGCTATCAGCCCAAAGAAAAAAAAGCGCCGCACCACCACCGGGTGGGCTCGAACCTCCAACTTTTCGGTTAACAGCCGATCGCGCTAGCCCATTGCGCCACGGAGACAGTCTTGCTCCACTCTCCCCACCATCAGAAGATATCTTCAAAGCTATCAGCGCAAAGAAAAAAAGCGCTGTACCACCACCGGGTGGGCTCGAACCTCCAACCTTTCGGTTAACAGCCGATCGCGCTAGCCCATTGCGCCACGGAGACAGTCTTGCTCCCCTCTCACCACCATCAGAACATATCTTCAAAGCTATCAGCGCAAAAAAAAAGCAACACACCACTCCCGGGAGGGCTCGAAACTCCAACTTTTCGGTTAACAGCCGATCGCGCTAGCGAATTGCGCCAAGGAGACAGTCGTGCTCCACTCTCACCACCATCAGAACATATCTTCAAAGCTATCCGCGCAAAGAAAAAAGCAAAACACCACTCCCGGGAGGGCTCGAACCTCCAACTTTTCGGTTAACAGCCGACCGCGCTGGCCAATTGCGCCACGGAAAAAGTCCTGCTCAACTCTCACCACAATAAGAACATATCTTCAAAGCTATCAGCCCAAAGAAAAAAAAGCGCCGCACCACCACCGGGTGGGCTCGAACCTCCAACTTTTCGGTTAACAGCCGATCGCGCTAGCCAATTGCGCCACGGAGACAGTCTTGCTCCACTCTCACCACATCAGAAGATATCTTCAAAGCTATCAGCGCAAAGAAAAAAAGCGCTGTACCACCACCGGGTGGGCTCGAACCTCCAAACTTTCGGTTAACAGCCGATCGCGCTAGCCCATTGCGCCACGGAGACAGTCTTGCTCCACTCTCACCACCATCAGAACATATCTTCAAAGCTATCAGCGCAAAGAAAAAAGCGACACACCACTCCCGGGAGGGCTCGAAACTCCAACTTTTCGGTTAACAGCCGATCGCGCTAGCCAATTGCGCCAAGGAGACAGTCGTGCTCCACTCTCACCACCATCAGAACATATCTTCAAAGCTATCCGCGAAAAGAAAAAAGCAAAACACCACTCCCGGGAGGGCTCGAACCTCCAACTTTTCGGTTAACAGCCGATCGCGCTGGCCAATTGCGCCACGGTAAAAGTCCTGCTCAACTCTCACCACAATGAGAACATATCTTCAAAGCTATCAACCCAAAGAAAAAAAAGCGCCGCACCACCACCGGGTGGGCTCGAACCTCCAACTTTTCGGTTAACAGCCGATCGCGCTAGCCAATTGCGCCACGGGGACCGTCCTGCTCCACTCTCACCCCCGTCAGACCATTTCTTCAGAGCTATCACCCCAAAGAAAAAAAAGCGCCGCACCACCACCGGGTGGGCTCGAACCCTCCACCTTTCGGTTAACAGCCGATCGTGCTAGCCAATTGCCCCACGGAGACAGTCGTGCTCCACTCTCACCACCGTCAGAACATTTCTTCAGAGCTATCACCCCAAAGAAAAAAAAGCGCCGCACCACCACCGGTTGGGCTCGAACCTCCAACCTTTCGGTTAACAGCCGATCGCGCTAGCCAATTGCGCCGCGAAGACAGTCCTGCTCCACTTTCACCACCATCAGAACATATCTTCAAAGCTATTACCGCAAAGAAAAAAGCAAAACACCACTCCCGGGAGGGCTCGAACCTCCAGATTTCCGGTTAACAGCCGATCACGCTAGCCAATTGCGCCACGGAGACAGTCTTGCTCTACTCTCACAACCATCAGAACATAACTTCAAAGCTATCAGCCCACAGAAAAAAAAAAGCGCTGCACCACCACCGGGTGGGCTCGAACCTCCAATCTTACGGTTAACAACCGATCGCGCTAGCCAATATCTCCACGGAGACAGTCGTGCTCCACTCTCACAATCGTCAGAACATTTTTCAGAGCTATCACCCCAAAGAAAAAAAAAGCGCCGCACCACCACCGGTTGGGCTCGAACCTCCAACGTTTCGGTTAACAGCCAATCGCGCTAGCCAATTGCGCCACGAAGAATGCCCTGCTCCAATCTCACCACCATCAGAACATAACTTCAAAGCTATTACCGCAAAGAAAAAAGCAACACACCACTCCTGGGAGGGCTCGAGACTCCAACCTTTCGGTTAACAGCCGATCGCGCTATCCCTTTGCGCCACGGAGACATTCTTGCTCCCTTCTCACCACCATCAGAACATAACTTCAAAGCTATCAGCCCAAAGAAAAAAAAGCACCGCACCACCACCGGGTGGGCTCGAACCTCCAACCTTTCGGTTAACAGCCGATCGCGCTAGCCAATTGCGCCACGGAGACGGTCGTGCTCCACTCTCACCACCATCAGAACATATCTTCAAAGCTAACAGCGCAAAGAAAAAAGCAAAACACCACTCCCGGGAGGGCTCGAACCTCCAACTTTTCGGTTAACAGCCGATCGCGCTGGCCAATTGCGCCACGGAGAAAGTCCTGCTCAACTCTCACCACAATTAGAACATATCTTCAAAGCTATCAGCACAAAGAAAAAAAAGCGCCGCACCACCACCGGGTGGGCTCGAACCTCCAACTTTTCGGTTAACAGCCGATCGCGCTAGCCAATTGCGCCACGGGGACCGTCCTGCTCCACTCTCACCACCGCCAGATCATTTCTTCAGAGCTATCACCCCAAAGAAAAAAAAGCGCCGCACCACCTCCGGGTGGGTTCGAACCTCCAACCTTTCGGTTAACTGCCGATCGCGCTAGCCAATTGCCCCACGGAGACAGTCGTGCTCCACTCTCACCACCGTCAGAACATTTCTTCAGAGCTATCACCCCAAAGAAAAAAAAGCGCCGCACCATCACCGGTTGGGCTCGAACCTCCAGCCTTTCGGTTAACAGCCGATCGCGCTAGCCAATTGCGCCACGAAGACAGTCCTGCTCCACTCTCACCACCATCAGAACATATCTTCAAAGCTATTACCGCAAAGAAAAAAGCAACACACCACTCCCGGGAGGGCTCAAAACTCCAAACTTTCGGTTTACCGCCGATCGCGCTAGCCCATTGCTCCACGGAGACAGTCTTGCTCCACTCTCACCACCATCAGAAGATATCTTCAAAGCTATCAGCGCAAAGAAAAAAAAGCGCTGTACCACCACCGGGTGGGCTCGAACCTCCAACCTTTCGGTTAACAGCCGATCGCGCTAGCCAATAGCGCCACGAAGACAGTCCTGTTCCACTCTCACCACCATCAGAACATATCTTCAAAGCCATTACCGCAAAGAAAAAAGCAACACACCACTCCCGGGAGGCTCAAAACTCCAACCTTTCGGTTAACAGCTGATCGCGCTAGCACAATGCGCCACGGAGACAGTCTTGCTCCACTCTCACCACCATCAGAACATATCTTCAAAGCTATCATTGCAAAGAAAAAAGCAACACACCACTCCCGGGAGGGCTCAAAACTTCAACCTTTCGGTCAACAGCCGATCGCGCTAGCCCATTGCGCCACGGAGACAGTCTTGCTCATCTCTCACCACCATAGAACATATCATCAAAGCTATCAGCCCAAAGAAATAAAAGCACCGCACCACCACCGGGTGGGCTCGAACCTCCAACTTTTCGGTTAACAGCCGATAACGCTGGCCAATTGCGCCACGGAGACAGGCCTGCTCCACTCTCACCACAATTAGAACATATCTTCAAAGCTATCAGCCCAAAGAAAAAAAAGCGCCGTACCACCACCAGGTGGGCTCGAACCTCCAACCTTTCTGTTAACAGCAGATCGCGCTAGCCAATTGCGCAACGGAGACAATCGTGCTCCACTCTCACCACCATCAGAACATATCTTCAAAGCTATCAGCGCAAAGAAAAAAAGTGCCGCAACACCACCGAGTGGGTTCGAACCTCCAACCTTTCGGTTAACAGCCGATCGCGCAAGCCAATTTCGCCACGGAGACGGTCCTGCTCCACTCTCACCACCATCAGAACATATCTTCAAAGGTATCAGCCCGAAGAAAAAAAAGCGCCGCACCACCACCGGGTGGGCTCGAACCTCCGACCTTTTGGTTAACAGCCGATCGCTCTAGCAAATTGCACCACGGAGACAGTCCTGCTCCACTCTCACCACCATCAGAACATATCTTCAAAGCTATCAGCCCACAGAAAAAAAAGCGCCGCACAACCACCGGGTAGGCTCGAACCTCCAACTTTTCGGTTAACAGCCGATCGCGCTAGCCAATTGCGCCACGGAGACAGTCCTGCTCCACTCTCACCACCATAAGAACATATCTTCAAAGCTATCAGCCCAAAAAAAAGCGCCGCACCACCACCGGGTGGGCTCGAACCTCCAACCTTTCGGTTAACAGCCGATCACGCTAGCCAATTGCCCCACGAAGACAGTCGTGCTCCACTCTCACCACCGTCAGAACATTTCTTCAGAGCTATCACCCCAAAGAAAAAAAAAGCACCGCACCACCATCGGTTGGGCTCGAACCTCCAACCTTTCAGGTAACAGCCGATCGCGCTAGCCAATTGTGCCACGAAGACAGTCCTGCTCCACTCTCACCACCATCAGAACATATCTTAAAAGCTATTACCGCAAAGAAAAAAGCAACACACCACTCCCGGGAGGGCTCGAAACTCCAATCTTTCGGTTAACAGCCGATCGCGCTAGCCCATTGCGCCACGGAGGCAGTCATGCTCCACTCTCACCATCATCAGAACATATCTTCAAAGCTATCAGCGCAAAAAAAGCGCTGCACCACCACCGCGTGGGCTCAAACCTCCAACCTTTCGGTTAACAGCCGATCGCGCTAGCCCAGTGCGCCACGGAGACAGTCTTGCTCCACTCTCACCACCATCAGAACATATCTTCAAAGCTATCAGCGCAAAGAAAAAAGCAACACACCACTCCCGGGAGGGCTCGAAACTCCAACCTTTCGGTCAACAGCTGATCGCGCCAGCCCATTGTGCCACGAAGGCAGTCTTGCTCCCCTCTCACCACCATCAGAACATATCTTCAAAGCTATCAGCCCAAAGAAATAAAAGCACCGCATCACCACCGGGTGGGCTTGAACCTCCAACCTTTCGGTTAACAGCCGATCGCGCTAACCAATTGCGCCACGGAGACAGTCGTGCTCCACTCTCACCACCATCAGAACATATCTTCAAAGCTATATGCGCAAAGAAAAAAGCAAAACACCACTCCCGGGAGGGCTCGAACCTCCAACTTTTCGGTTAACAGCCGATCGCGCTAGCCAATTGCGCTACGGGGACCGTCCTGCTCCACTCTCACCACCGTCAGAACATTTCTTCAGAGCTATCACCCCAAAGAAAAAAAAAGCGCCGCAACACCACCGAGTGGGTTCGAACCTCCAACCTTTCGGTTAACAGCCGATCGCGCAAGCCAATTTCGCCACGGAGACGGTCCTGCTCCACTCTCACCACCATCAGAACATATCTTCAAAGGTATCAGCCCGAAGAAAAAAAAGCGCCGCACCACCACCGGGTGGGCTCGAACCTCCTGTATCAGACCCAGGTAGGCTGATCAAAGACTGAGACGGTCACCGATGAAGCAGGATGCAGCAATGCCTTGCCGGGTTTATTGTCGCCGCTTATATTAGGCATAATCGGTCGGTGCGCACCGGAGTGCGCATCATGAGTCATGGTCAGCATGACCCAGCACGATACATCTCCCATCCTTTTTTTTTTAACAAGGCGTGAAAAAGAAGTGCAATGCGATAGAAAAAATACAAATTCAGCAGTATTCCGCCGGAACTAGCTGCTAAACTATTTGAGCAAAGTTGGGGCCGTATGCTAAACGTCTTGGTTCCTCCCTAATGCGCGCGGATCTTCTAGGTGCCGGCGAAGTCACGCGAGGCGGGCTCTGATGTGGAGGCTCTTCTGCGTCATCATCTCCGACGTCAGTGTCACTGTCGCTGGAGTACGTAAATGGCTCCGAGGTTGCCAGTAGCTGTTGGCGGTTACGCCGCAGCGTTCTCCCCTCTCCTGTTGCGACGTTGTAGGACCTCGGGGCTACTTTTCCCAATACCTTAGCCTTTTGAGACCAAGCCTGGCCTTTCACGCGAACCACGTCTCCCGGTAGGAGTGGTCTCAGCGGTCGTCCAGACGACGTCTGCTGGCGCTTTTTTACAGGACTCTTGGGCTGCAGGTTGAAGTCGGGGATCCTAGTGCGTAGAGGCCTGCCCTGCAGAAGTTCCGCCGGCGACCGGCCATCCTGCAAGGGAGCAGAGCGGTAACCAAGTAACCCAAGCCAAAAATCTTCATGTGTGGTCCCAGTCTTCTTAAGCAGCCGCTTTATAATTTGGACACCCTTTTCTGCTAGCCCGTTGGAACGTGGAAACATTGGGCTCGAAGTTATATGTTTGAAATCGTACCGTCTGGAGAACGTGGCGAATTGGTGACTTGCGAACTGGGGGCCGTTGTCTGTGCAGACTTCCATCGGTATTCCATACCTTGCAAAGATGGCTGCCAGCTTGTCGATAACCGCAGTTGCCGATGTCTCCTCGAGTTTTTCAACTTCTGGAAAATTGGAATAGGCATCAAAAACAGCAAGGTACGTGGCTCCAGCATAACAAAAAAGATCTACGCCCACTCGGTACCAAGGGTGATCAGGAGGGGTTCGTAGCAAGAGGGGCTCGTCCGGTTGTTTGTACGCATAGGTTTTACAGACAGCACAATTCCGTACAACGTCAGCAATGTCAGAGTTCAAACCAGGCCAAAATACTAAACGCCGTGCCCTAGCTTTGCACTTATTTAAACCCAGATGGCCCTCGTGAATGCGGCTTAGGGTTTCTGGACGCAGTTTCTTTGGTATAACTACTTTACAGCCCTTCAGAAGAATTCCGTCGACAACTGAAAGTTCAGAGGCGAACGGCTTGAGTGTTCCTTCGAAGTCTTTGTTTAACGACAAGCTTTCTACTACCGCACGTAGCTCCGGGTCGTTAGATGTTTCCCGAGACAAAAGCTGTTTCGTTCTTTCACTCACTAAAGATGACAAAACGGCCACTGCGTGTACTTGAATGTCGCCAAAATCCACTGTGTCTTCACGCTCTGGCGGTGTGGCCCTTGAGAGCATGTCAGCAAGGACCAATTCTTAGCCTGGAACAAACTGTAGAACATAGTCGTATATTAATAAGCGCAGAAAAAATCTTTGAAGTCTTGGGGGCATGTTCCCGATATCTTTCGACGAAATGGCTAGCAACGGTTTGTGATCGGTGTCGATCACAATTTTCCTACCGTACACAAACTGGTGGAACTTCTCGCAACCGTATGCTATACCCATCGCTTCTTTCTCTATTTGAGAATAACGCTTTTCAACGTCGGTCATGGCTCGTGACGCGTAGGCGATAGGACGCCAGCCACTGGAGTGTCGCTGGAGCAGTGCGGCCCCTATGCCATCCTTAGATGCGTCTGCCGTTATCTTTGTCTCTTTCGCGGGGTCGAATATAGCGAGGAGCGGGGCAGTGCGCAGCGCTTCGCAGACTGCGTGCCATTCCTGAGCGTGTTTTTCGGTCCAGTCAAATACGGTGTCCTTCCGTATCAGGCTATGAAGAAGCTTCGTTCTATCAGCGAGAGTTGGCACATATTTTCCAAAATAGTTTATTACTCCAAGCATACGTTGTACGGCAAGTTTTTCAGTTGGTACGGGCATTTTGCTCAAACAGTCTACAAGAGCTGCATTTGGACGAATTCCTGCTGAGCTGATAACATCGCCCAAGAAAACTATCTTCTGCACTCCAAACTGGCACTTCGCCCTGTTGAATGTTAGCCCTGCGCGTTGGGCTGCGCATAGAGCGGCTTGAAGGCGACTGTCATGCTCTTGCTTGGTTGCTCCCCACACGAGAATGTCATCAATGTACACTCTAACTCCGGGTAAATGGTCAAAAATCTCGCTCAGTGTTTTCTGGAAGACTTCGGGGGCAGATGCAATGCCAAATGGAAGTCTAAGAAATCGGTAGCGCCCGAACGGCGTGGCGAACGTGCATATCTTTGAGGTAGGTTCATCAAGGGGAATTTGGTGAAACCCTGCGTTAGCGTCTAGTCGACTGAAGAAATTCGCACCAGACAGCTCCGCCTCAATGTCTTCGCGTTGTGGCATCTGGTAGTGTTCGCGTTTCAAGCATGCGTTTACGCTTCTTGGATCCATGCATACCCTGAGGCTACCGTCTTTTTTTCTTACAATAACAAGCGGGCTTACCCAATCAGTTGGTTCGTCCACCTTGCAGATGATGTTCGCCTGTTCCATGCGCACCAGCTCTTTCTGTAGGGGTTCCCGTAAGGCCAAAGGAACGCGTCGCGCTGCATGGATCACTGGAACCGCATCGTCATGTAGTACCATACGATATTGCCGCTTCACGCACCCAGTGCCTTCGAAGAGGTGGCTGAATTTCTGCGTCGTTGGGAGAGACCGTTGCGTCATTGGAGTCATCCCTTCAGTGGTTACGAAATCAACCACCCTGGAGACAAGTGCTAGAGATTCAGCCAGTTCGAGACCTAATATACTCTGGCCCCGCTTCACAACGAAGAAATCTGCAAGGCACCGACGCTCGTTGATCGTAATCACCTGAGTTGTCACTCCGTAGTGCATGATAGCGTTTCCGCTATAGGATCGTAAAACGGAATTACTTGCCCTGAGGGGTGGATTCGTTCGGAATCTTTTGTACACTGACAGTGGTAATAAATGGGCTTGGGAACCAGTGTCTACTTTGAATGCAACTTCTTGCTGTCCAACTTGGGCCTTAACAATCCAATCTGTTTTCTGGATTCCGCACACGGTGACGTCCAAGATTGCAAAGTCTTCCTTTTCCTCTTGTACTTCGTCGACCTCATACTTTCTGCAGCAAACCGCAAAATGATTTCGGCCTGCGCAGGCGCGGCATATTTTGCCAAAGGCGGGACATTTCCTAGGCTCATGTCTTCGATTGCACTTGCAGCACTGGACAGGAGCTTTCCGGCCTTGGGTGCGATGTAGGTAACGTTTTTCGGTGGCGTCCACTCTTGCTTCGTTACCTTGCCATGCTTCGTTTTGCTTGTTCGCGAGCTCTGCTGCTTTGCAGATTTGTTCGGCCTTCTGGAGCGTCAAGTCCTTCTCGCGTAGCATCTTTTCCCTCAGTTTAGTGTTCCAGGAGCCAAATACGATTTGGTCGCGTATCATCGAGTCAGCAAGCGGACCGAAGTTGCAATACCTTGCTTGCTTGCGCAGGTCTCTTATGAAATGTTCCACTGGTTCAGCTTCATCTTGCGTCCTTGTCCTGAAGACATATCTTTCGTAGACTTCGTTTTGCTGCTCTGCACAGTACTCTTCAAATTTCTTTACCACAGTCTGGTAGTCTTGCTTGTTCTCGCCTTCTGCGAATGTAAAGTTATTGAAGACTTCTAAAGCGTCGTCCCCAGCAACAGTCAGGAGCCTGGCTGTTCTAGCAGCTTCTGTCAGTCGTGTAGCTGGCTCTGTTGCTTGTATAAACAATTCGAACTTTTGTTTAAAAAGCTGCCAGTTCTTCTGAACATTTCCTGTCAGGCATAGTCGGTCCGGTGGCTTCAGTAGTTCCATGATTGTCGGCACCGGCGAAGCGATGTGGTAGCATCCGCCGTCAATCCCACTTCTGACACCATGTATCAGACCCAGGTAGGCTGATCAAAGACTAAGACGGTCACCGATGAAGCAGGATGCAGCAATGCCTTGCCGGGTTTATTGTCGCCGCTTATATTAGGCATAATCGGTCGGTGCGCACCGGAGTGCGCATCATGAGTCATGGTCAGCATGACCCAGCACGATACACCTCCGACCTTTTGGTTAACAGCCGATCGCTCTAGCAAATTGCACCACGGAGACAGTCCTGCTCCACTCTCACCACCATCAGAACATATCTTCAAAGCTATCAGCCCACAGAAAAAAAAGCGCCGCACAACCACCGGGTAGGCTCGAACCTCCAACCTTTCGGTTAACAGCCGATCACGCTAGCCAATTGCCCCACGAAGACAGTCGTGCTCCACTCTCACCACCGTCAGAACATTTCTTCAGAGCTATCACCCCAAAGAAAAAAAAAGCGCCGCACCACCATCGGTTGGGCTCGAACCTCCAACCTTTCAGGTAACAGCCGATCGCGCTAGCCAATTGTGCCACGAAGACAGTCCTGCTCCACTCTCACCACCATCAGAACATATCTTCAAAGCTATTACCGCAAAGAGAAAAGCAACACACCACTCCCGGGAGGGCTCGAAACTCCGACCTTTCGGTTAACAGCCGATCGCGCTAGCCCATTGCGCCACGGAGGCAGTCATGCTCCACTCTCACCATCATCAGAACATATCTTCAAAGCTATCAGCGCAAAAAAAGCGCTGCACCACCACCGCGTGGGCTCAAACCTCCAACCTTTCGGTTAACAGCCGCTCGCGCTAGCCCAGTGCGCCACGAACACAGTCTTGCTCCACTCTCACCACCATCAGAACATATCTTCAAAGCTATCAGCGCAAAGAAAAAAGCAACACACCACTCCCGGGAGGGCTCGAAACTCCAACCTTTCGGTCAACAGCTGATCGCGCCAGCCCATTGCGCCACGAAGGCAGTCTTGCTCCCCTCTCACCACCATCAGAACATATCTTCAAAGCTATCAGCCCAAAGAAATAAAAGCACCGCATCACCACCGGGTGGGCTTGAACCTCCAACCTTTCGGTTAACAGCCGATCGCGCTAACCAATTGCGCCACGGAGACAGTCGTGCTCCACTCTCACCACCATCAGAACATATCTTCAAAGCTATATGCGCAAAGAAAAAAGCAAAACACCACTCCCGGGAGGGCTCGAACCTCCAACTTTTCGGTTAACAGCCGATCGCGCTAGCCAATTGCGCTACGGGGACCGTCCTGCTCCACTCTCACCACCGTCAAACCATTTCTTCAGAGCTATCACCCCAAAGAAAAAAAAGCGCCGCACCACCACCAGGTGGGCTCGAACCTCCAACCTTTCGGTTAACAGCCGATCGCGCTAGCCAATTGCGCCACGGAGACAGTCCTGCTCTACTCTCACCACCATCAGAACATATCTTCAAAGCTATCAGCCCAAAGAAAAAAAAGCGCCGCACCACAGCCGGTGGGCTCGAAACTCCAATTTTTCGGTTAACAGCCGATCGCGCTAGCCAATTGCGCCACGGAGACAGTCCTGCTCCACTCTCACCACCATGAGAACATATCTTCAAAGCTATCCGCCCAAAAAAAGCGCCGCACCACCACCGGGTGGGCTCGAACCTCCAACCTTTCGGTTAACAGCCGATCACGCTAGCCAATTGCCCAACGAAGACAGTCGTGCTCCACTCTCACCACCGTCAGAACATTTCTTCAGAGCTATCACCCCAAAGAAAAAAAAAGCGCCGCACTACCACCGGTTGGGCTCGTACCTCCAACCTTTCGGTTAACAGCCGATCGCGCTAGCCAATTGCGCCACGAAGACAGTCCTGCTTCACTCTCACCACCATCAGAACATATCTTCAAAGCTATTACCGCAAAGAAAAAAGCAACACACCACTCCCGGGAGGGCTCGAAACTCCAACCTTTCGGTCAACAGCTGATCGCGCTAGCCCATTGCGCCACAGAGACAGTCTTGCTCCCCTCTCACCACCATCAGAACATATCTTCAAAGCTATCAGCCCAAAGAAAAAAAAGCGCCGAACCACCGCCGGGTGGGCTCGAAACTCCAACCTTACGGTTAACAACCGATCGCGCTAGCCAATATCCCCACGGAGACAGTCGTGCTCCACTCTCACAATCTTCAGAACATTTCTTTAGAGCTATCACCCCAAAGAAAAAAAAAGCGCCGCACCACCACCGGTTGGGCTCGAACCTCCAACCTTTCGGTTAACAGCCGATCGCGCTAGCCAATTGCGCCACGAAGAATGTCCTGCTCCAATCTCACCACCATCAGAACATATCTTCAAAGCTATTACCGAAAAAAAAAGCAACACACCACTCCTGGGAGGGCTCGAGACTCCAACCTTTCGGTTAACAGCCGATCGCGCTATCCCATTGCGCCAAGGAGACATTCTTGCTCCCTTCTCACCACCATCAAAACATAACTTCAAAGCTATCAGCCCAAAGAAAAAAAAGCACCGCACCACCACCGGGTGGGCTCGAACCTCCAACCTTTCGGTTAACAGCCGATCGCGCTAGCCAATTGCGCCACGGAGACAGTCGTGCTCCACTCTCACCACCATCAGAACATATCTTCAAAGCTATCAGCGCAAAGAAAAAAGCAAAACACCACTCCCGGGAGGGCTCGAACCTCCAACTTTTCGGTTAACAGCCGATCGCGCTGGCCAATTGCGCCACGGAGAAAGTCCTGCTCAACTCTCACCACAATTAGAACATATCTTCAAAGCTATATGCGCAAAGAAAAAAGCAAAACACCACTCCCGGGAGGGCTCGAACCTCCAACTTTTCGGTTAACAGTCGATCGCCCTAGCCAATTGCGCTACGGGGACCGTCCTGCTCCACTCTCACCACCGTCAAACCATTTCTTCAGAGCTATCACCCCAAAGAAAAAAAGCGCCGCACCACCACCGGGTGGGCTCGAACCTCCAACCTTTCGGTTAACAGCCGATCGCGCTAGCCAATTGCGCCACGGAGACAGTCCTGCTCTACTCTCACCACCATCAGAACATATCTTCAAAGCTATCAGCCCAAAGAAAAAAAAGCGCCGCACCACAGCCGGGTGGGCTCGAAACTCCAACCTTTCGGTTAACAGCCGATCGCGCTAGCCAATTGCGCCACGGAGACAGTCCTGCTCCACTCTCACCACCATGAGAACATATCTTCAAAGCTATCAGCCCAAAAAAAGCGCCGCACCACCACCGGGTGGGCTCGAACCTCCAACCTTTCGGTTAACAGCCGATCACGCTAGCCAATTGCCCAACGAAGACAGTCGTGCTCCACTCTCACCACCGTCAGAACATTTCTTCAGAGCTATCACCCCAAAGAAAAAAAAAAGCGCCGCACTACCACCGGTTGGGCTCGTACCTCCAACCTTTCGGTTAACAGCCGATCGCGCTAGCCAATTGCGCCACGAAGACAGTCCTGCTTCACTCTCACCACCATCAGAACATATCTTCAAAGCTATTACCGCAAAGAAAAAAGCAACACACCACTCCCGGGAGGGCTCGAAACTCCAACCTTTCGGTCAACAGCTGATCGCGCTAGCCCATTGCGCCACAGAGACAGTCTTGCTCCCCTCTCACCACCATCAGAACATATCTTCAAAGCTATCAGCCCAAAGAAAAAAAAGCGCCGAACCACCGCCGGGTGGGCTCGAAACTCCAACCTTACGGTTAACAACCGATCGCGCTAGCCAATATCCCCACGGAGACAGTCGTGCTCCACTCTCACAATCTTCAGAACATTTCTTTAGAGCTATCACCCCAAAGAAAAAAAAGCGCCGCACCACCACCGGTTGGGCTCGAACCTCCAACCTTTCGGTTAACAGCCGATCGCGCTAGCCAATTGCGCCACGAAGAATGTCCTGCTCCAATCTCACCACCATCAGAACATATCTTCAAAGCTATTACCGCAAAGAAAAAAGCAACACACCACTCCTGGGAGGGCTCGAGACTCCAACCTTTCGGTTAACAGCCGATCGCGCTATCCCATTGCGCCAAAGAGACATTCTTGCTCCCTTCTCACCACCATCAAAACATAACTTCAAAGCTATCAGCCCAAAGAAAAAAAAGCACCGCACCACCACCGGGTGGGCTCGAACCTCCAACCTTTCGGTTAACAGCCGATCGCGCTAGCCAATTGCGCCACGGAGACAGTCGTGCTCCACTCTCACCACCATCAGAACATATCTTCAAAGCTATCAGCGCAAAGAAAAAAGCAAAACACCACTCCCGGGAGGGCTCGAACCTCCAACTTTTCGGTTAACAGCCGATCGCGCTGGCCAATTGCGCCACGGAGAAAGTCCTGCTCAACTCTCACCACAATTAGAACATATCTTCAAAGCTATATGCGCAAAGAAAAAAGCAAAACACCACTCCCGGGAGGGCTCGAACCTCCAACTTTTCGGTTAACAGCCGATCGCGCTAGCCAATTGCGCTACGGGGACCGTCCTGCTCCACTCTCACCACCGTCAAACCATTTCTTCAGAGCTATTACCCCAAAGAAAAAAAAGCGCCGCACCACCACCGGGTGGGCTCGAACCTCCAACCTTTCGGTTAACAGCCGATCGCGCTAGCCAATTGCGCCACGGAGACAGTCCTGCTCTACTCTCACCACCATCAGAACATATCTTCAAAGCTATCAGCCCAAAGAAAAAAAAGCGCCGCACCACAGCCGGGTGGGCTCGAAACTCCAACCTTTCGGTTAACAGCCGATCGCGCTAGCCAATTGCGCCACGGAGACAGTCCTGCTCCACTCTCACCACCATGAGAACATATCTTCAAAGCTATCAGCCCAAAAAAAGCGCCGCACCACCACCGGGTGGGCTCGAACCTCCAACCTTTCGGTTAACAGCCGATCACGCTAGCCAATTGCCCAACGAAGACAGTCGTGCTCCACTCTCACCACCGTCAAAACATTTCTTCAGAGCTATCACCCCAAAGAAAAAAAAAGCGCCGCACCACCACCGGTTGGGCTCGAACCTCCAACCTTTCGGTTAACAGCCGATCGCGCTAGCCAATTGCGCCACGAAGAATGTCCTGCTCCAATCTCACCACCATCAGAACATATCTTCAAAGCTATTACCGCAAAGAAAAAAGCAACACACCACTCCTGGGAGGGCTCGAGACTCCAACCTTTCGGTTAACAGCCGATCGCGCTATCCTATTGCGCCAAGGAGACATTCTTGCTCCCTTCTCACCACCATCAGAACATAACTTCAAAGCTATCAGCCCAAAGAAAAAAAAGCACCGCACCACCACCGGGTGGGCTCGAACCTCCAACCTTTCGGTTAACAGCCGATCGCGCTAGCCAATTGCGCCACGGAGACAGTCGTGCTCCACTCTCACCACCATCAGAACATATCTTCAAAGCTATCAGCGCAAAGAAAAAAGCAAAACACCACTCCCGGGAGGGCTCGAACCTCCAACTTTTCGGTTAACAGCCGATCGCGCTGGCCAATTGCGCCACGGAGAAAGTCCTGCTCAACTCTCACCACAATTAGAACATATCTTCAAAGCTATCAGCACAAAGAAAAAAAAGCGCCACACCACCACCGGGTGGGCTCGAACCTCCAACTTTTCGGTTAACAGCCGATCACGCTGGCCAATTGCGCCACGGGGACCATCCTGCTCCACTCTCACCATCGCCAGACCATTTCTTCAGAGCTATCACCCCAAAGAAAAAAAAGCGCCGCACCACCTCCGGGTGGGCTCGAACCTCCAACCTTTCGGTTAACAGCCGATCGCGCTAGCCAATTGCCCCACGGAGACAGTCGTGCTCCACTCTCACCACCGTCAGAACATTTCTTCAGAGCTATCACCCCAAAGAAAAAAAAGCGCCGCACCATCACCGGTTGGGCTCGAACCTCCAACCTTTCGGTTAACAGCCGATCGCGCTAGCCAATTTCGCCACGAAGACAGTCCTGCTCCACTCTCACCACCATCAGAACATATCTTCAAAGCTATTACCGCAAAGAAAAAAGCAACACACCACTCCCGGGAGGGCTCAAAACTTCAAACTTTCGGTTTACCGCCGATCGCGCTAGCCCATTGCGCCACGGAGACAGTCTTGCTCCACTCTCCCCACCATCAGAAGATATCTTCAAAGCTATCAGCGCAAAGAAAAAAAGCGCTGTACCACCACCGGGTGGGCTCTAACCTCCAACCTTTCGGTTAACAGCCGATCGCGCTAGCCCATTGCGCCACGGAGACCATCTTTTGCCACTCTCACCACCATCAGAACATATCTTCAAAGCTATCAGCGCAAAGTAAAAAGCAACACACCACTCCCGGGAGGGCTCGAAACTCCAACTTTTCGGTTAACAGCCGATCGCGCTAGCCAATTGCGCCAAGGAGACAGTCGTGCTCCACTCTCACCACCATCAGAACATATCTTCAAAGCTATCCGCGCAAAGAAAAAAGAAAAACACCACTCCCGGGAGGGCTCGAACCTCCAACTTTTCGGTTAACAGCCGATCGCGCTGGCCAATTGCGCCACGGAAAAAGTCCTGCTCAACTCTCACCACAATAGGAACATATCTTCAAAGCTATCAGCCCAAAGAAAAAAAAGCGCCGCACCACCACCGGGTGGGCTCGAACCTCCAACTTTTCGGTTAACAGCCGATCGCGCTAGCCCATTGCGCCACGGAGACAGTCTTGCTCCACTCTCCCCACCATCAGAAGATATCTTCAAAGCTATCAGCGCAAAGAAAAAAAGCGCTGTACCACCACCGGGTGGGCTCGAACCTCCAACCTTTCGGTTAACAGCCGATCGCGCTAGCCCATTGCGCCACGGAGACAGTCTTGCTCCCCTCTCACCACCATCAGAACATATCTTCAAAGCTATCAGCGCAAAAAAAAGCAACACACCACTCCCGGGAGGGCTCGAAACTCCAACTTTTCGGTTAACAGCCGATCGCGCTAGCCAATTGCGCCAAGGAGACAGTCGTGCTCGACTCTCACCACCATCAGAACATATCTTCAAAGCTATCCGCGCAAAGAAAAAAGCAAAACACCACTCCCGGGAGGGCTCGAACCTCCAACTTTTCGGTTAACAGCCGATCGCGCTGGCCAATTGCGCCACGGAAAAAGTCCTGCTCAACTCTCACCACAATAAGAACATATCTTCAAAGCTATCAGCCCAAAGAAAAAAAAGCGCCGCACCACCACCGGGTGGGCTCGAACCTCCAACTTTTCGGTTAACAGCCGATGGCGCTAGCCAATTGCGCCACGGAGACAGTCTTGCTCCACTCTCACCACATCAGAAGATATCTTCAAAGCTATCAGCGCAAAGAAAAAAAGCGCTGTACCACCACCGGGTGGGCTCGAACCTCCAAACTTTCGGTTAACAGCCGATCGCGCTAGCCCATTGCGCCACGGAGACAGTCTTGCTCCACTCTCACCACCATCAGAACATACCTTCAAATCTATCAGCGCAAAGAAAAAAGCAACACACCACTCCCGGGAGGGCTCGAAACTCCAACTTTTCGGTTAACAGCCGATCGCGCTAGCCAATTGCGCCAAGGAGACAGTCGTGCTCCACTCTCACCACCATCAGAACATATCTTCAAAGCTATCCGCGCAAAGAAAAAAGCAAAACACCACTCCCGGGAGGGCTCGAACCTCCAACTTTTCGGTTAACAGCCGATCGCGCTGGCCAATTGCGCCACGGAAAAAGTCCTGCTCAACTCTCACCACAATAAAAAGATATCTTCAAAGCTATCAGCGCAAAGAAAAAAAGCGCTGTACCACCACCGGGTGGGCTCGAACCTCCAACCTTTCGGTTAACAGCCGATCGCGCTAGCCCATTGCGCCACGGGGACAGTCTTGCTCCCCTCTCACCACCATCAGAACATATCTTCAAAGCTATCAGCGCAAAAAAAAGCAACACACCACTCCCGGGAGGGCTCGAAACTCCAACTTTTCGGTTAACAGCCGATCGCGCTAGCCAATTGCGCCAAGGAGACAGTCGTGCTCCACTCTCACCACCATCAGAACATATCTTCAAAGCTATCCGCGCAAAGAAAAAAGCAAAACACCACTCCCGGGAGTGCTCGAACCTCCAACTTTTCGGTTAACAGCCGATCTTGCTGGCCAATTGCGCCACGGAAAAAGTCCTACTCAACTCTCACCACAATAAGAACATATCTTCAAAGCTATCAGCCCAAAGAAAAAAAAGCGCCGCACCACCACCGGGTTGGCTCGAACCTCCAACTTTTCGGTTAACAGCCGATCGCGCTAGCCCATTGCGCCACGGAGACAGTCTTGCTCCACTCTCCCCACCATCAGAAGATATCTTCAAAGCTATCAGCGCAAAGAAAAAAAGCGCTGTACCACCACCGGGTGGGCTCGAACCTCCAACCTTTCGGTTAACAGCCGATCGCGCTAGCCCATTGCGCCACGGAGACAGTCTTGCTCCCCTCTCACCACCATCAGAACATATCTTCAAAGCTATCAGCGCAAAAAAAAGCAACACACCACTCCCGGGAGGGCTCGAAACTCCAACTTTTCGGTTAACAGCCGATCGCGCTAGCCAATTGCGCCAAGGAGACAGTCGTGCTCCACTCTCACCACCATCAGAACATATTTTCAAAGCTATCCGCGCAAAGAAAAAAGCAAAACACCACTCCCGGGAGGGCTCGAACCTCCAACTTTTCGGTTAACAGCCGATCGCGCTGGCCAATTGCGCAACGGAAAAAGTCCTGCTCAACTCTCACCACAATAAGAACATATCTTCAAAGCTATCAGCCCAAAGAAAAAAAAGCGCCGCACCACCACCGGGTGGGCTCGAACCTCCAACTTTTCGGTTAACAGCCGATCGCGCTAGCCAATTGCGCCACGGAGACAGTCTTGCTCCACTCTCACCGCATCAGAAGATATCTTCAAAGCTATCAGCGCAAAGAAAAAAAGCGCTGTACCACCACCGGGTGGGCTCGAACCTCCAAACTTTCGGTTAACAGCCGATCGCGCTAGCCCATTGCGCCACGGAGACAGTCTTGCTCCACTCTCACCACGATCAGAACATATCTTCAAAGCTATCAGCGAAAAGAAAAAAGCAACACACCACTCCCGGGAGGGCTCGAAACTCCGACTTTTCGGTTAACAGCCGATCGCGCTAGCCAATTGCGCCAAGGAGACAGTCGTGCTCCACTCTCACCACCATCAGAACATATCTTCAAAGCTATCCGCGCAAAGAAAAAAGCAAAACACCACTCCCGGGAGGGCTCGAACCTCCAACTTTTCGGTTAACAGCCGATCGCGCTGGCCAATTGCGCCACGGAAAAAGTCCTGCTCAACTCTCACCACAATAAGAACATATCTTCAAAGCTATCAGCCCAAAGAAAAAAAAGCGCCGCACCACCACCGGGTGGGCTCGAACCTCCAACTTTTTGGTTAACAGCCGATCGCGCTAGCCAATTGCGCCACGGGGACCGTCCTGCTCCACTCTCACCCCCGTCAGACCATTTCTTCAGAGCTATCACCCCAAAGAAAAAAAAGCGCCGCACCACCACCGGGTGGGCTCGAACCCTCCACCTTTCGGTTAACAGCCGATCGTGCTAGCCAATTGCCCCACGGAGACAGTCGTGCTCCACTCTCACCAACGTCAGAACATTTCTTCAGAGCTATGACCCCAAAGAAAAAAAAGCGCCGCACCACCACCGGTTGGGCTCGAACCTCCAACCTTTCGGTTAACAGCCGATCGCGCTAGCCAATAGCGCCACGAAGACAGTCCTGTTCCACTCTCACCACCATCAGAACATATCTTCAAAGCCATTACCGCAAAGAAAAAAGCAACACAGCACTCCCGGGAGGCTCAAAACTCCAACCTTTCGGTTAACAGCCGATCGCGCTAGCCCAATGCGCCACGGAGACAGTCTTGCTCCACTCTCACAACCATCAGAACATATCTTCAAAGCTATCATCGCAAAGAAAAAAGCAACACACCACTCCCGGGAGGGCTCGAAACTTCAACCTTTCGGTCAAGAGCCGATCGCGCTAGCCCATTGCGCCACGGAGACAGTCGTGCTCCACTCTCACCACCATCAGAACATATCTTCAAAGCTATCCGCGCAAAGAAAAAAGCAAAAACCACTCCCGGGAGGGCTCGAACCTCCAACTTTTCGGTTAACAGCCGATCGCGCTGGCCAATTGCGCCACGGAAAAAGTCCTGCTCAACTCTCACCACAATAAGAACATATCTTCAAAGCTATCAGAACAAAGAAAAAAAAGCGCCGCACCACCACCGGGTGGGCTCGAACCTCCAACTTTTCGGTTAACAGCCGATCGCGCTAGCAAATCGCGCCACGGGGACCGTCCTGCTCCACTCTCACCACCGTCAGACCATTTTTTGGAGCTATCACCCCAAAGAAAAAAAAGCGCCGCACCACCACCGGGTGGGCTCGAACCTCCAACCTTTCGGTTAACAGCCGATCACGCTAGCCAATTGCCCCACGAAGAAAGTCGTGCGCCACTCTCACCACCGTCAGAACATTTCTTCAGAGCTATCACCCCAAAGAAAAAAAAAGCGCCGCACCACCACCGGTCGGGCTCGAACCTCCAACCTTTCGGTTAACAGCCGATCGCGCTAGCCCAGTGCGCCACGGAGACAGTCTTGCTCCACTCTCACCACCATCAGAACATATCTTCAAAGCTATCAGCGCAAAGAAAAAAGCAACACACCACTCCCGGGAGGGTCGAAACTCCAACCTTTCGGTCAACAGCTGATCGCGCCAGCCCATTGCGCCACGAAGACAGTCTTGCTCCACTCTCACCACCATCAGAACATATCTTCAAAGCTATCAGCCCAAAGAAATAAAAGCACCGCACCACCACCACCGGGTGGGCTTGAACCTCCAACCTTTCGGTTAACAGCCGATCGCGCTAGCCAATTGCGCCACGGAGACAGTCGTGCTCCACTCTCACCACCATCAGAACATATCTTCAAAGCTATCAGCGCAAAGAAAAAAGCAAAACACCACTCCCGGGAGGGCTCGAACCTCCAACTTTTCGGTTAACAGCCGATCGCGCTGGCCAATTGCGCCACGGAGACAGTCCTGCTCCACTCTCACCACAATTAGAACATATCTTCAAAGCTATCAGCCCAAAAAAAAAAGTGCCGCACCACCACCGGGTGGGTTCGAACTTCCAACCTTCCGGTTAACAGCAGATCGCGCTAGCCAATTGCGCCACGGAGACAATCGTGTTCCCCTCTCACCACCATCAGAACATATCTTCAAAGCTATCAGCGCAAAGAAAAAAGCAACACACCCCACCCGGGAGGGCTCGAACCTCCAACTTTTCGGTTAACAGCCGATCGCGCTAGCCAATTGCGCTACGGGGACCGTCCTGCTCCACTCTCACCACCGTCAAACCATTTCTTCAGAGCTATCACCCCAAAGAAAAAAAAGCGCCGCACCACCACCGGGTGGGCTCGAACCTCCAACCTTTCGGTTAACAGCCGATCGCGCTAGCCAATTGCGCCACGGAGACAGTCCTGCTCTACTCTCACCACCATCAGAACATATCTTCAAAGCTATCAGCCCAAAGAAAAAAAGCGCCGCACCACTGCCGGGTGGGCTCGAAACTCCAACCTTTCGGTTAAAAGCCGATCGCGCTAGCCAATTGCCCCACGGAGACAGTCGTGCTCCACTCTCACCACCGTCAGAACATTTCGTCAGAGCTATCACCCCAAAGAAAAAAAAGCGCCGCACCATCACCGGTTGGGCTCGAACCTCCAACCTTTCGGTTAACAGCCGATCGCGCTAGCCAATTTCGCCACGAAGACAGTCCTGCTCCACTCTCACCACCATCAGAACATATCTTCAAAGCTATTACCGCAAAGAAAAAAAGCGCTGTACCACCACCGGGTGGGCTCTAACCTCCAACCTTTCGGTTAACAGCCGATCGCGCTAGCCCATTGCGCCACGGAGACCACCTTTTGCCACTCTCACCACCATCAGAACATATCTTCAAAGCTATCAGCGCAAAGTAAAAAGCAACACACCACTCCCGGGAGGGCTCGAAACTCCAACTTTTCGGTTAACAGCCGATCGCGCTAGCCAATTGCGCCAAGGAGACAGTCGTGCTCCACTCTCACCACCATCAGAACATATCTTCAAAGCTATCCGCGCAAAGAAAAAAGAAAAACACCACTCCCGGGAGGGCTCGAACCTCCAACTTTTCGGTTAACAGCCGATCGCGCTGGCCAATTGCGCCACGGAAAAAGTCCTGCTCAACTCTCACCACAATAGGAACATATCTTCAAAGCTATCAGCCCAAAGAAAAAAAAGCGCCGCACCACCACCGGGTGGGCTCGAACCTCCAACTTTTCGGTTAACAGCCGATCGCGCTAGCCCATTGCGCCACGGAGACAGTCTTGCTCCACTCTCCCCACCATCAGAAGATATCTTCAAAGCTATCAGCGCAAAGAAAAAAAGCGCTGTACCACCACCGGGTGGGCTCGAACCTCCAACCTTTCGGTTAACAGCCGATCGCGCTAGCCCATTGCGCCACGGAGACAGTCTTGCTCCCCTCTCACCACCATCAGAACATATCTTCAAAGCTATCAGCGCAAAAAAAAGCAACACACCACTCCCGGGAGGGCTCGAAACTCCAACTTTTCGGTTAACAGCCGATCGCGCTAGCCAATTGCGCCAAGGAGACAGTCGTGCTCGACTCTCACCACCATCAGAACATATCTTCAAAGCTATCCGCGCAAAGAAAAAAGCAAAACACCACTCCCGGGAGGGCTCGAACCTCCAACTTTTCGGTTAACAGCCGATCGCGCTGGCCAATTGCGCCACGGAAAAAGTCCTGCTCAACTCTCACCACAATAAGAACATATCTTCAAAGCTATCAGCCCAAAGAAAAAAAAGCGCCGCACCACCACCGGGTGGGCTCGAACCTCCAACTTTTCGGTTAACAGCCGATGGCGCTAGCCAATTGCGCCACGGAGACAGTCTTGCTCCACTCTCACCACATCAGAAGATATCTTCAAAGCTATCAGCGCAAAGAAAAAAAGCGCTGTACCACCACCGGGTGGGCTCGAACCTCCAAACTTTCGGTTAACAGCCGATCGCGCTAGCCCATTGCGCCACGCAGACAGTCTTGCTCCACTCTCACCACCATCAGAACATACCTTCAAATCTATCAGCGCAAAGAAAAAAGCAACACACCACTCCCGGGAGGGCTCGAAACTCCAACTTTTCGGTTAACAGCCGATCGCGCTAGCCAATTGCGCCAAGGAGACAGTCGTGCTCCACTCTCACCACCATCAGAACATATCTTCAAAGCTATCCGCGCAAAGAAAAAGCAAAACACCACTCCCGGGAGGGCTCGAACCTCCAACTTTTCGGTTAACAGCCGATCGCGCTGGCCAATTGCGCCACGGAAAAAGTCCTGCTCAACTCTCACCACAATAAGAAGATATCTTCAAAGCTATCAGCGCAAAGAAAAAAAGCGCTGTACCACCACCGGGTGGGCTCGAACCTCCAACCTTTCGGTTAACAGCCGATCGCGCTAGCCCATTGCGCTACGGGGACCGTCCTGCTCCACTCTCACCACCGTCAAACCATTTCTTCAGAGCTATCACCCCAAAGAAAAAAAAGCGCCGCACCACCACCGGGTGGGCTCGAACCTCCAACCTTTCGGTTAACAGCCGATCGCGCTAGCCAATTGCGCCACGGGGACCGTCCTGCTCCAATCTCACCCCCGTCAGACCATTTCTTCAGAGCTATCACCCCAAAGAAAAAAAAGCGCCGCACCACCACCGGGTGGGCTCGAACCCTCCACCTTTCGGTTAACAGCCGATCGTGCTAGCCAATTGCCCCACGGAGACAGTCGTGCTCCACTCTCACCACCGTCAGAACATTTCTTCAGAGCTATCACCCCAAAGAAAAAAAAGCGCCGCACCACCACCGGTTGGGCTCGAACCTCCAACCTTTCGGTTAACAGCCGATCGCGCTAGCCAATAGCGCCACGAAGACAGTCCTGTTCCACTCTCACCACCATCAGAACATATCTTCAAAGCCATTACCGCAAAGAAAAAAGCAACACAGCACTCCCGGGAGGCTCAAAACTCCAACCTTTCGGTTAACAGCCGATCGCGCTAGCCCAATGCGCCACGGAGACAGTCTTGCTCCACTCTCACAACCATCAGAACATATCTTCAAAGCTATCATCGCAAAGAAAAAAGCAACACACCACTCCCGGGAGGGCTCGAAACTTCAACCTTTCGGTCAACAGCCGATCGCGCTAGCCCATTGCGCCACGGAGACAGTCGTGCTCCACTCTCACCACCATCAGAACATATCTTCAAAGCTATCCGCGCAAAGAAAAAAGCAAAAACCACTCCCGGGAGGGCTCGAACCTCCAACTTTTCGGTTAACAGCCGATCGCGCTGGCCAATTGCGCCACGGAAAAAGTCCTGCTCAACTCTCACCACAATAAGAACATATCTTCAAAGCTATCAGAACAAAGAAAAAAAAGCGCCGCACCACCACCGGGTGGGCTCGAACCTCCAACTTTTCGGTTAACAGCCGATCGCGCTAGCAAATTGCGCCACGGGGACCGTCCTGCTCCACTCTCACCACCGTCAGACCATTTTTCAGAGCTATCACCCCAAAGAAAAAAAAGCGCCGCACCACCACCGGGTGGGCTCGAACCTCCAACCTTTCGGTTAACAGCCGATCACGCTAGCCAATTGCCCCACGAAGAAAGTCGTGCGCCACTCTCACCACTGTCAGAACATTTCTTCAGAGCTATCACCCCAAAGAAAAAAAAAAGCGCCGCACCACCACCGGTCGGGCTCGAACCTCCAACCTTTCGGTTAACAGCCGATCGCGCTAGCCCAGTGCGCCACGGAGACAGTCTTGCTCCACTCTCACCACCATCAGAACATATCTTCAAAGCTATCAGCGCAAAGAAAAAAGCAACACACCACTCCCGGGAGGGTCGAAACTCCAACCTTTCGGTCAACAGCTGATCGCGCCAGCCCATTGCGCCACGAAGACAGTCTTGCTCCACTCTCACCACCATCAGAACATATCTTCAAAGCTATCAGCCCAAAGAAATAAAAGCACCGCACCACCACCACCGGGTGGGCTTGAACCTCCAACCTTTCGGTTAACAGCCGATCGCGCTAGCCAATTGCGCCACGGAGACAGTCGTGCTCCACTCTCACCACCATCAGAACATATCTTCAAAGCTATCAGCGCAAAGAAAAAAGCAAAACACCACTCCCGGGAGGGCTCGAACCTCCAACTTTTCGGTTAACAGCCGATCGCGCTGGCCAATTGCGCCACGGAGACAGTCCTGCTCCACTCTCACCACAATTAGAACATATCTTCAAAGCTATCAGCCCAAAGAAAAAAAAGTGCCGCACCACCACCGGGTGGGTTCGAACTTCCAACCTTCCGGTTAACAGCAGATCGCGCTAGCCAATTGCGCCACGGAGACAATCGTGTTCCCCTCTCACCACCATCAGAACATATCTTCAAAGCTATCAGCGCAAAGAAAAAAGCAACACACCCCACCCGGGAGGGCTCGAACCTCCAACTTTTCGGTTAACAGCCGATCGCGCTAGCCAATTGCGCTACGGGGACCGTCCTGCTCCACTCTCACCACCGTCAAACCATTTCTTCAGAGCTATCACCCCAAAGAAAAAAAAGCGCCGCACCACCACCGGGTGGGCTCGAACCTCCAACCTTTCGGTTAACAGCCGATCGCGCTAGCCAATTGCGCCACGGAGACAGTCCTGCTCTACTCTCACCACCATCAGAACATATCTTCAAAGCTATCAGCCCAAAGAAAAAAAGCGCCGCACCACTGCCGGGTGGGCTCGAAACTCCAACCTTTCGGTTAAAAGCCGATCGCGCTAGCCAATTGCCCCACGGAGACAGTCGTGCTCCACTCTCACCACCGTCAGAACATTTCTTCAGAGCTATCACCCCAAAGAAAAAAAAGCGCCGCACCATCACCGGTTGGGCTCGAACCTCCAACTTTTCGGTTAACAGCCGATCGCGCTAGCCAATTTCTCCACGAAGACAGTCCTGCTCCACTCTCACCACCATCAGAACATATCTTCAAAGCTATTACCGCAAAGAAAAAAGCAACACACCACTCCCGGGAGGGCTCAAAACTTCAAACTTTCGGTTTACCGCCGATCGCGCTAGCCCATTGCGCCACGGAGACAGTCTTGCTCCACTCTCCCCACCATCAGAAGATATCTTCAAAGCTATCAGCGCAAAGAAAAAAAGCGCTGTACCACCACCGGGTGGGCTCTAACCTCCAACCTTTCGGTTAACAGCCGATCGCGCTAGCCCATTGCGCCACGGA
Source organism: Rhipicephalus microplus (assembly GCF_043290135.1). NCBI lineage: Eukaryota > Metazoa > Arthropoda > Arachnida > Ixodida > Ixodidae > Rhipicephalus > Rhipicephalus microplus. The sequence goes on along the minus strand of NW_027464587.1, from coordinate 1,857,539 downwards.
GACCATCTTTTGCCACTCTCACCACCATCAGAACATATCTTCAAAGCTATCAGCGCAAAGTAAAAAGCAACACACCACTCCCGGGAGGGCTCGAAACTCCAACTTTTCGGTTAACAGCCGATCGCGCTAGCCAATTGCGCCAAGGAGACAGTCGTGCTCCACTCTCACCACCATCAGAACATATCTTCAAAGCTATCCGCGCAAAGAAAAAAGAAAAACACCACTCCCGGGAGGGCTCGAACCTCCAACTTTTCGGTTAACAGCCGATCGCGCTGGCCAATTGCGCCACGGAAAAAGTCCTGCTCAACTCTCACCACAATAGGAACATATCTTCAAAGCTATCAGCCCAAAGAAAAAAAAAGCGCCGCACCACCACCGGGTGGGCTCGAACCTCCAACTTTTCGGTTAACAGCCGATCGCGCTAGCCCATTGCGCCACGGAGACAGTCTTGCTCCACTCTCCCCACCATCAGAAGATATCTTCAAAGCTATCAGCGCAAAGAAAAAAAGCGCTGTACCACCACCGGGTGGGCTCGAACCTCCAACCTTTCGGTTAACAGCCGATCGCGCTAGCCCATTGCGCCACGGAGACAGTCTTGCTCCCCTCTCACCACCATCAGAACATATCTTCAAAGCTATCAGCGCAAAAAAAAAGCAACACACCACTCCCGGGAGGGCTCGAAACTCCAACTTTTCGGTTAACAGCCGATCGCGCTAGCCAATTGCGCCAAGGAGACAGTCGTGCTCGACTCTCACCACCATCAGAACATATCTTCAAAGCTATCCGCGCAAAGAAAAAAGCAAAACACCACTCCCGGGAGGGCTCGAACCTCCAACTTTTCGGTTAACAGCCGATCGCGCTGGCCAATTGCGCCACGGAAAAAGTCCTGCTCAACTCTCACCACAATAAGAACATATCTTCAAAGCTATCAGCCCAAAGAAAAAAAGCGCCGCACCACCACCGGGTGGGCTCGAACCTCCAACTTTTCGGTTAACAGCCGATGGCGCTAGCCAATTGCGCCACGGAGACAGTCTTGCTCCACTCTCACCACATCAGAAGATATCTTCAAAGCTATCAGCGCAAAGAAAAAAAGCGCTGTACCACCACCGGGTGGGCTCGAACCTCCAAACTTTCGGTTAACAGCCGATCGCGCTAGCCCATTGCGCCACGGAGACAGTCTTGCTCCACTCTCACCACCATCAGAACATACCTTCAAATCTATCAGCGCAAAGAAAAAAGCAACACACCACTCCCGGGAGGGCTCGAAACTCCAACTTTTCGGTTAACAGCCGATCGCGCTAGCCAATTGCGCCAAGGAGACAGTCGTGCTCCACTCTCACCACCATCAGAACATATCTTCAAAGCTATCCGCGCAAAGAAAAAAGCAAAACACCACTCCCGGGAGGGCTCGAACCTCCAACTTTTCGGTTAACAGCCGATCGCGCTGGCCAATTGCGCCACGGAAAAAGTCCTGCACAACTCTCACCACAATAAGAAGATATCTTCAAAGCTATCAGCGCAAAGAAAAAAAGCGCTGTACCACCACCGGGTGGGCTCGAACCTCCAACCTTTCGGTTAACAGCCGATCGCGCTAGCCCATTGCGCCACGGGGACAGTCTTGCTCCCCTCTCACCACCATCAGAACATATCTTCAAAGCTATCAGCGCAAAAAAAAGCAACACACCACTCCCGGGAGGGCTCGAAACTCCAACTTTTCGGTTAACAGCCGATCGCGCTAGCCAATTGCGCCAAGGAGACAGTCGTGCTCCACTCTCACCACCATCAGAACATATCTTCAAAGCTATCCGCGCAAAGAAAAAAGCAAAACACCACTCCCGGGAGTGCTCGAACCTCCAACTTTTCGGTTAACAGCCGATCGCGCTGGCCAATTGCGCCACGGAAAAAGTCCTGCTCAACTCTCACCACAATAAGAACATATCTTCAAAGCTATCAGCCCAAAGAAAAAAAAGCGCCGCACCACCACCGGGTTGGCTCGAACCTCCAACTTTTCGGTTAACAGCCGATCGCGCTAGCCCATTGCGCCACGGAGACAGTCTTGCTCCACTCTCCCCACCATCAGAAGATATCTTCAAAGCTATCAGCGCAAAGAAAAAAAGCGCTGTACCACCACCGGGTGGGCTCGAACCTCCAACCTTTCGGTTAACAGCCGATCGCGCTAGCCCATTGCGCCACGGAGACAGTCTTGCTCCCCTCTCACCACCATCAGAACATATCTTCAAAGCTATCAGCGCAAAAAAAAGCAACACACCACTCCCGGGAGGGCTCGAAACTCCAACTTTTCGGTTAACAGCCGATCGCGCTAGCCAATTGCGCCAAGGAGACAGTCGTGCTCCACTCTCACCACCATCAGAACATATTTTCAAAGCTATCCGCGCAAAGAAAAAAGCAAAACACCACTCCCGGGAGGGCTCGAACCTCCAACTTTTCGGTTAACAGCCGATCGCGCTGGCGAATTGCGCAACGGAAAAAGTCCTGCTCAACTCTCACCACAATAAGAACATATCTTCAAAGCTATCAGCCCAAAGAAAAAAAAGCGCCGCACCACCACCGGGTGGGCTCGAACCTCCAACTTTTCGGTTAACAGCCGATCGCGCTAGCCAATTGCGCCACGGAGACAGTCTTGCTCCACTCTCACCACATCAGAAGATATCTTCAAAGCTATCAGCGCAAAGAAAAAAAGCGCTGTACCACCACCGGGTGGGCTCGAACCTCCAAACTTTCGGTTAACAGCCGATCGCGCTAGCCCATTGCGCCACGGAGACAGTCTTGCTCCACTCTCACCACGATCAGAACATATCTTCAAAGCTATCAGCGCAAAGAAAAAAGCAACACACCACTCCCGGGAGGGCTCGAAACTCCGACTTTTCGGTTAACAGCCGATCGCGCTAGCCAATTGCGCCAAGGAGACAGTCGTGCTCCACTCTCACCACCATCAGAACATATCTTCAAAGCTATCCGCGCAAAGAAAAAAGCAAAACACCACTCCCGGGAGGGCTCGAACCTCCAACTTTTCGGTTAACAGCCGATCGCGCTGGCCAATTGCGCCACGGAAAAAGTCCTGCTCAACTCTCACCACAATAAGAACATATCTTCAAAGCTATCAGCCCAAAGAAAAAAAAGCGCCGCACCACCACCGGGTGGGCTCGAACCTCCAACTTTTCGGTTAACAGCCGATCGCGCTAGCCAATTGCGCCACGGGGACCGTCCTGCTCCACTCTCACCCCCGTCAGACCATTTCTTCAGAGCTATCACCCCAAAGAAAAAAAAGCGCCGCACCACCACCGGGTGGGCTCGAACCCTCCACCTTTCGGTTAACAGCCGATCGTGCTAGCCAATTGCCCCACGGAGACAGTCGTGCTCCACTCTCACCACCGTCAGAACATTTCTTCAGAGCTATCACCCCAAAGAAAAAAAAGCGCCGCACCACCACCGGTTGGGCTCGAACCTCCAACCTTTCGGTTAACAGCCGATCGCGCTAGCCAATAGCGCCACGAAGACAGTCCTGTTCCACTCTCACCACCATCAGAACATATCTTCAAAGCCATTACCGCAAAGAAAAAAGCAACACAGCACTCCCGGGAGGCTCAAAACTCCAACCTTTCGGTTAACAGCCGATCGCGCTAGCCCAATGCGCCACGGAGACAGTCTTGCTCCACTCTCACAACCATCAGAACATATCTTCAAAGCTATCATCGCAAAGAAAAATGCAACACACCACTCCCGGGAGGGCTCGAAACTTCAACCTTTCGGTCAACAGCCGATCGCGCTAGCCCATTGCGCCACGGAGACCGTCGTGCTCCACTCTCACCACCATCAGAACATATCTTCAAAGCTATCCGCGCAAAGAAAAAAGCAAAACACCACTCCCGGGAGGGCTCGAACCTCCAAATTTTCGGTTAACAGCCGATCGCGCTGGCCAATTGCGCCACGGAAAAAGTCCTGCTCAACTCTCACCACAATAAGAACATATCTTCAAAGCTATCAGAACAAAGAAAAAAAAGCGCCGCACCACCACCGGGTGGGCTCGAACCTCCAACTTTTCGGTTAACAGCCGATCGCGCTAGCAAATTGCGCCACGGGGACCGTCTTGCTCCACTCTCACCACCGTCAGACCATTTTTCAGAGCTATCACCCCAAAGAAAAAAAAGCGCCGCACCACCACCGGGTGGGCTCGAACCTCCAACCTTTCGGTTAACAGCCGATCACGCTAGCCAATTGCCCCACGAAGAAAGTCGTGCGCCACTCTCACCACCGTCAGAACATTTCTTCAGAGCTATCACCCCAAAGAAAAAAAAAAGCGCCGCACCACCACCGGTCGGGCTCGAACCTCCAACCTTTCGGTTAACAGCCGATCGCGCTAGCCCAGTGCGCCACGGAGACAGTCTTGCTCCACTCTCACCACCATCAGAACATATCTTCAAAGCTATCAGCGCAAAGAAAAAAGCAACACACCACTCCCGGGAGGGTCGAAACTCCAACCTTTCGGTCAACAGCTGATCGCGCCAGCCCATTGCGCCACGAAGACAGTCTTGCTCCACTCTCACCACCATCAGAACATATCTTCAAAGCTATCAGCCCAAAGAAATAAAAGCACCGCACCACCACCACCGGGTGGGCTTGAACCTCCAACCTTTCGGTTAACAGCCGATCGCGCTAGCCAATTGCGCCACGGAGACAGTCGTGCTCCACTCTCACCACCATCAGAACATATCTTCAAAGCTATCAGCGCAAAGAAAAAAGCAAAACACCACTCCCGGGAGGGCTCGAACCTCCAACTTTTCGGTTAACAGCCGATCGCGCTGGCCAATTGCGCCACGGAGACAGTCCTGCTCCACTCTCACCACAATTAGAACATATCTTCAAAGCTATCAGCCCAAAGAAAAAAAAGTGCCGCACCACCACCGGGTGGGTTCGAACTTCCAACCTTCCGGTTAACAGCAGATCGCGCTAGCCAATTGCGCCACGGAGACAATCGTGTTCCCCTCTCACCACCATCAGAACATATCTTCAAAGCTATCAGCGCAAAGAAAAAAGCAACACACCCCACCCGGGAGGGCTCGAACCTCCAACTTTTCGGTTAACAGCCGATCGCGCTAGCCAATTGCGCTACGGGGACCGTCCTGCTCCACTCTCACCACCGTCAAACCATTTCTTCAGAGCTATCACCCCAAAGAAAAAAAAGCGCCGCACCACCACCGGGTGGGCTCGAACCTCCAACCTTTCGGTTAACAGCCGATCGCGCTAGCCAATTGCGCCACGGAGACAGTCCTGCTCTACTCTCACCACCATCAGAACATATCTTCAAAGCTATCAGCCCAAAGAAAAAAAAGCGCCGCACCACTGCCGGGTGGGCTCGAAACTCCAACCTTTCGGTTAACAGCCGATCGCGCTAGCCAATTGCGCCACGGAGACAGCCCTGCTCCACACTCACCACCATGAGAACATATCTTCAAAGCTATCAGCCCAAACAAAAGCGCCGCACCACCACCGGGTGGGCTCGAACCTCCAACCTTTCGGTTAACAGCCGATCACGCTAGCCAATTGCCCCACGAAGACAGTCGTGCTCCACTCTCACCACCGTCAGAACATTTCTTCGGAGCTATCACCCCAAAGAAAAAAAAGCGCCGCACTACCACCGGTTGGCCTCGAACCTGCAACCTTTCGGTTAACAGCCGATCGCGCTAGCCAATTGCGCCACGAAGACAGTCCTGCTCCACTCTCACCACCATCAGAACATATCTTCAAAGCTATTACAGCAAAGAAAAAAGCAACACACCACTCCCGGGAGGGCTCGAAACTTCAACCTTTCGGTTAACAGCCGATCGCGCTAGCCCATTGCGCCACGGAGGCAGTCATGCTCCACTCTCACAATCATCAGAACATATCTTCAAAGCTATCAGCGCAAAGAAAAAAAAGCGCTGCACCACCACCGCGTGGGCTCGAACCTCCAACCATTCGGTTAACAGCCGGTCGCGCTAGTCCAGTGCGCCACGGAGACAGTCTTGCTCCACTCTCACCACCATCAGAACATATCTTCAAAGCTATCAGCGCAAAGAAAAAAGAAACACACCACTCCCGGGAGGGCTCGAAACTCCAACCTTTCGGTCAATTTAAGAGCTGATCGCGCTAGCCCATTGCGCCACAGAGACAGTCTTGCTCCCCTCTCACCACCATCAGAACATATCTTCAAAGCTATCAGCCCAAAGAAAAAAAAGCACCGCACCACCACCGGATGGGCTCGAACCTCCAACCTTTCGGTTAACAGCCGATCGCGCTAGCCAATTGCGCCACGGAGACAGTCGTGCTCCACTCTCACCACCATCAGAACATATCTTCAAAGCTATCAGCGCAAAGAAAAAAGCAAAACACCCCTCCCGGGAGAGCTCGAACCTCCAACTTTTCGGTTAACAGCCGATCGCGCTGGCCAAATGCCCCACGGAGACAGTCCTGCTCCACTCTCACCACAGTTAGAACATATCTTCAAAGCTATCAGCCCAAAGAAAAAAAAGCGCCGCACCACCACCGGGTGGGCTCGAACTTCCAACCCTTCGCTTAACAGCAGATCGCGCTAGCCAATTGCGCCACGGAGACAATCCTGCTCCACTCTCACCACCATCAGAACATATCTTCAAAACTATCAGCGCAAAGAAAAAAGCAACACACCCCACCCGGGAGGGCCCGAACCTCCAACTTTTCGGTTAACAGCCGATCGCGCTAGCCAATTGCGCCACGGGGACCGTCCTGCTCCACTCTCACCACCGTCAGACCATTTCTTCAGAGCTATCACCCCAAAGAAAAAAATGCGCCGCACCACCACCGGGTGGGCTCGAACCTCCAACCTTTCGGTTAACAGCCGATCGCGCTAGCCAATTGCGCCACGGAGACAGTCCTGCTCTACTCTCACCACCATCAGAACATATCTTCACAGCTATCAGCCCAAAGATAAAAAAAGCACCGAACCACCGCCGGGTGGGCTCGAAACTCCAACTTTTCGGTTAACAGCCGATCGCGCTAGCCAATTGCGCCACGGAGACAGTCCTGCTCCACTCTCACCACCATGAGAACATATCTTCAAAGCTATCAGCCCAAAGAAAAAAAAGCGCCATACCACCACCGGGTGGGCTCGAACCTCCGACCTTTTGGTTAACAGCCGATCGCGCTAGCCAATTGCGCCACGGAAACAGTCCTGCTCCACTCTCACCACCATCAGAACATATCTTCAAAGCTATCAGCCCACAGAAAAAAAAGCGCCGCACAACCACCGGGTAGGCTCGAACCTCCAACTTTTCTGTTAACAGCTGATCGCGCTAGCCAATTGCGCCACAGAGACAGACCTGCTCCACTCTCACCACCATAAGAACATATCATCAAAGCTATCAGTCCGAAGAAAAAAAAGCGCCGCACCATCACTGGGTGGACTCGAACCTCCGACCTTTTGGTTAACAGCTGATCGCGCTAGCCAATTGCACCACGGAGACAGTCCTGCTCCACTCTCACCACCATCAGAACATATCTTCAAAGCTATCAGCCCAAAGAAAAAAAAGCGCCGCACCACCACCGGTTGGGCTCGAACCTCTGACCTTTCGGTTAACAGCCGATCGCGCTAGCCAATTGCGCCACAAAGACAGTCCTGCTCCACTCTCACCACCATCAGAACATATCTTCAAAGCTATTACCGCAAAGAAAAAAGCAAAACACCACCACCGGGAGAGCTCGAACCTCCAACTTTTCGGTTAAAAGCCGATCGCGCTAGCCAATTGCGTCACGCAGACAGTCCTGCTCCACTCTCACCACCGTCAGAACATTTCTTCAGAGCTATCAGCCCAAAGAAAAAAAAGCGCTGCAAAACCGCCGGGTGGGCTCGAACCTCCAACCTTACGGTTAACAGCCGATCGCGCTAGCCAATTGCGCCACGAAGACTGTCCTGCTCCAATCTCACCACCATCAGAACATATCTTCAAAGCTATTACCGCAAAGAAAAAAGCAACACACCACTCCCGGGAGGGCTCGAAACTCCAACATTTCGGTTAACAGCCGATCGCGCTAGCCCATTGCGCTACGGAGGCAGTCATGCTCCACACTCACCATCATCAGAACATATCTTCAAAGCTATCAGCGCAAAAAAAGCGCTGCACCACCACCGCGTGGGCTCGAACCTCCAACCTTTCGGTTAACAGCCGATCGCGCTAGCCCAGTGCGCCACGGAAACAGTCTTGCTCCACTCTCACCACCATCAGAACATATCTTCAAAGCTATCAGCGCAAAGAAAAAAGCAACACACCACTCCCGGGAGGGTCGAAACTCCAACCTTTCGGTCAACAGCTGATCGCGCCAGCCCATTGCGCCACGAAGACAGTCTTGCTCCCCTCTCACCACCATCAGAACATATCTTCAAAGCTATCAGCCCAAAGAAATAAAAGCACCGCACCACCACCGGGTGGGCTTGAACCTCCAACCTTTCGGTTAACAGCCGATCGCGCTAGCCAATTGCGCCACGGAGACAGTCGTGCTCCACTCTCACCACCATCAGAACACATCTTCAAAGCTATCAGCGCAAAGAAAAAAGAAACACACCACTCCCGGGAGGGCTCGAAACTCCAACCTTTCGGTCAATTTAAGAGCTGATCGCGCTAGCCCATTGCGCCACAGAGACAGTGTTGCTCCCCTCTCACCACCATCAGAACATATCTTCAAAGCTATCAGCCCAAAGAAAAAAAAAGCACCGCACCACCACCGGGTGGGCTCGAACCTCCAACCTTTCGGTTAACAGCCGATCGCGCTAGCCAATTGCGCCACGGAGACAGTCGTGCTCCACTCTCACCACCATCAGAACATATCTTCAAAGCTATCAGCGCAAAGAAAAAAGCAAAACACCCCTCCCGGGAGAGCTCGAACCTCCAACTTTTCGGTTAACAGCCGATCGCGCTGGCCAAATGCCCCACGGAGACAGTCCTGCTCCACTCTCACCACAGTTAGAACATATCTTCAAAGCTATCAGCCCAAAGAAAAAAAAGCGCCGCACCACCACCAGGTGGGCTCGAACTTCCAACCCTTCGCTTAACAGCAGATCGCGCTAGCCAATTGCGCCACGGAGACAATCGTGCTCCACTCTCACCACCATCAGAACATATCTTCAAAACTATCAGCGCAAAGAAAAAAGCAACACACCCCACCCGGGAGGGCCCGAACCTCCAACTTTTCGGTTAACAGCCGATCGCGGTAGCCAATTGCGCCACGGGGACCGTCCTGCTCCACTCTCACCACCGTCAGACCATTTCTTCAGAGCTATCACCCCAAAGAAAAAAAATGCGCCGCACCACCACCGGGTGGGCTCGAACCTCCAACCTTTCGGTTAACAGCCGATCGCGCTAGCCAATTGCGCCACGGAGACAGTCCTGCTCTACTCTCACCACCATCATAACATATCTTCATAGCTATCAGCCCAAAGATAAAAAAGCACCGAACCACCGCCGGGTGGGCTCGAAACTCCAACTTTTCGGTTAACAGCCGATCGCGCTAGCCAATTGCGCCACGGAGACAGTCCTGCTCCACTCTCACCACCATGAGAACATATCTTCAAAGCTATCAGCCCAAAGAAAAAAAAGCGCCGCACCACCACCGGTTGGGCTCAAACCTCTGACCTTTCGGTTAACAGCCGATCGCGCTAGCCAATTGCGCCACAAAGACAGTCCTGCTCCACTCTCACCACCATCAGAACATATCTTCAAAGCTATAACCGCAAAGAAAAAAGCAAAACACCACCACCGGGAGAGCTCGAACCTCCAACTTTTCGGTTAAAAGCCGATCGCGCTAGCCAATTGCGTCACGCAGACAGTCCTCCTCCACTCTCAACACCGTCAGAACATTTCTTCAGAGCTATCAGCCCAAAGAAAAAAAAGCGCTGCAAAACCGCCGGGTGGGCTCGAACCTCCAACCTTACGGTTAACAGCCGATCGCGCTAGCCAATTGCCCCACGGAGACAGTCGTGCAACACTCTCACCATCGTCAGAACATTTCTTTAGAGCTATCACCCCAAAGAAAAAAAAGCGCCGCACCACCACCGGTTGGGCTCGAACCTCCAACCTTTCGGTTAACAGCCGATCGCGCTAGCCAATTGCGCCACGAAGACTGTCCTGCTCCAATCTCACCACCATCAGAACATATCTTCAAAGCTATTACCGCAAAGAAAAAAGCAACACACCACTCCCGGGAGGGCTCGAAACTCCAACCTTTCGGTTAACAGCCGATCGCGCTAGCCCATTGCGCTACGGAGGCAGTCATGCTCCACACTCACCATCATCAGAACATATCTTCAAAGCTATCAGCGCAAAAAAAGCGCTGCACCACCACCGCGTGGGCTCGAACCTCCAACCTTTCGGTTAACAGCCGATCGCGCTAGCCCAGTGCGCCACGGAGACAGTCTTGCTCCACTCTCACCACCATCAGAACATATCTTCAAAGCTATCAGCGCAAAGAAAAAAGCAACACACCACTCCCGGGAGGGTCGAAACTCCAACCTTTCGGTCAACAGCTGATCGCGCCAGCCCATTGCGCCACGAAGACAGTCTTGCTCCCCTCTCACCACCATCAGAACATATCTTCAAAGCTATCAGCCCAAAGAAATAAAAGCACCGCACCACCACCGGGTGGGCTTGAACCTCCAACCTTTCGGTTAACAGCCGATCGCGCTAGCCAATTGCGCCACGGAGACAGTCGTGCTCCACTCTCACCACCATCAGAACATATCTTCAAAGCTATCAGCGCAAAGAAAAAAGCAAAACACCACTCCCGGGAGGGCTCGAACCTCCAACTTTTCGGTTAACAGCCGATCGCGCTGGCCAATTGCGCCACGGAGACAGTCCTGCTCCACTCTCACCACAATTGGAACATATCTTCAAAGCTATCAGCCCAAAGAAAAAAAAGTGCCGCACCACCACCGGGTGGGCTCGAACTTCCAACCTACCGGTTAACAGCAGATCGCGCTAGCCAATTGCGCCACGGAGACAATCGTGTTCCCCTCTCACCACCATCAGAACATATCTTCAAAGCTATCAGCGCAAAGAAAAAAGCAACACACCCCACCCGGGAGGGCTCGAACCTCCAACTTTTCGGTTAACAGCCGATCGCGCTAGCCAATTGCGCTACGGGGACCGTCCTGCTCCACTCTCACCACCGTCAAACCATTTCTTCAGAGCTATCAGCCCAAAGAAAAAAAAAGCACCGCACCACCACCGGGTGGGCTCGAACCTCCAACATTTCGGTTAACAGCCGATCGCGCTAGCCAATTGCGCCACGGAGACAGTCGTGCTCCAATCTCACCACCATCAGAACATATCTTCAAAGCTATCAGCGCAAAGAAAAAAGCAAAACACCCCTCCCGGGAGAGCTCGAACCTCCAACTTTTCGGTTAACAGCCGATCGCGCTGGCCAAATGCCCCACGGAGACAGTCCTGCTCCACTCTCACCACAGTTAGAACATATCTTCAAAGCTATCAGCCCAAAGAAAAAAAAGCGCCGCACCACCACCGGGTGGGCTCGAACTTCCAACCCTTCGCTTAACAGCAGATCGCGCTAGCCAATTGCGCCACGGAGACAATCGTGCTCCACTCTCACCACCATCGGAACATATCTTCAAAACTATCAGCGCAAAGAAAAAAGCAACACACCCCACCCGGGAGGGCTCGAACCTCCAACTTTTCGGGTAACAGCCGATCGCGCTAGCCAATTGCGCCACGGGGACCGTCCTGCTCCACTCTCACCACCGTCAGACCATTTCTTCAGAGCTATCACCCCAAAGAAAAAAAATGCGCCGCACCACCACCGGGTGGGCTCGAACCTCCAACCTTTCGGTTAACAGCCGATCGCGCTAGCCAATTGCGCCACGGAGACAGTCCTGCTCTACTCTCACCACCATCAGAACATATCTTCACAGCTATCAGCCCAAAGATAAAAAAGCACCGAACCACCACCGGGTGGGCTCGAAACTCCAACCTTTCGGTTAACAGCCGATCGCGCTAGCCAATTGCGCCACGGAGACAGTCCTGCTCCACTCTCACCACCATGAGAACATATCTTCAAAGCTATCAGCCCAAAGAAAAAAAAGCGCCATACCACCACCGGGTGGGCACGAACCTCCGACCTTTTGGTTAACAGCCGATCGCGCTAGCCAATTGCGCCACGGAGACAGTCCTGCTCCACTCTCACCACCATCAGCACATATCTTCAAAGCTATCAGCCCACAGAAAAAAAAGCGCCGCACAACCACCGGGTAGGCTCGAACCTCCAACTTTTCTGTTAACAGCCGATCGCGCTAGCCAATTGCGCCACGGAGACAGACCTGCTCCACTCTCACCACCATCAGAACATATCTTCAAAGCTATCAGCCCAAAGAAAAAAAAGCGCCGCACCACCACCGGTTGGGCTCGAACCTCTGACCTTTCGGTTAACAGCCGATCGCGCTAGCCAATTGCGCCACAAAGACAGTCCTGCTCCACTCTCACCACCATCAGAACATATCTTCAAAGCTATTACCGCAAAGAAAAAAGCAAAACACCACTCCCGGGAGGGCTCGAACCTCCAACTTTCCGGTTAACAGCCGATCACGCTAGCCAATTGCGCCACGGAGACAGTCTTGCTCTACTCTCACAACCATCAGAACATAACTTCAAAGCTATCAGCCCACACAAAAAAAACGCCGCACCACCACCGGGAGAGCTCGAACCTCCAGCTTTTCGGTTAAAAGCCGATCGCGCTAGCCAATTGCGTCACGCAGACAGTCCTGCTCCACTCTCACCAACGTCAGAACATTTCTTCAGAGCTATCAGCCCAAAGAAAAAAAAGCGCTGCAAAACCGCCGGGTGGGCTCGAACCTCCAACCTTACGGTTAACAGCCGATCGCGCTAGCCAATTGCCCCACGGAGACAGTCGTGCAACACTCTCACCATCGTCAGAAACTTTCTTTAGAGCTATCACCCCAAAGAAAAAAAAGCGCCGCACCACCACCGGTTGGGCTCGAACCTCCAACCTTTCGGTTAACAGCCGATCGCGCTAGCCAATTGCGCCACGAAGACTGTCCTGCTCCAATCTCACCACCATCAGAACATATCTTCAAAGCTATTACCGCAAAGAAAAAAGCAACACACCACTCCTGGGAGGGCTCGAGACTCCAACCTTTCGGTTAACAGCCGATCGCGCTAGCCCATTGCGCCACGGATGCAGTCTTGCTCCACTCTCACCATCATCAGAACATATCTTCAAAGCTATCAGCGCAAAGAAAAAAAAGCGCTGCACCACCACCAGGTGCGCTCGAACCTCCAACCTTTCGGTTAACAGCCGATCGCGCTAGCCCATTGCGCCACGGAGACAGTCTTGCTCCACTCTCACCACCATCAGAACATAACTTCAAAGCTATCAGCGCAAAGAAAAAAGCAACACACCACTCCCGGGGGGGCTCGAAACTCCAGCCTTTGGGTCAACAGCCGATCGCGCTAGCCCATTGCGCCACGGAGACAGTCTTGCTCCCCTCTCACCACCATCAGAACATATCTTCAAAGCTATCAGCCCAAAGAAAAAAAAGCACCGCACCACCACCGGGTGGGCTCAAACCTCCAACCTTTAGGTTAACAGCCGATCGCGCTAGCCAATTGCGCCATGGAGACAGTCGTGCTCCACTCTCAGCACCATCAGAACATATCTTCAAAGCTATCAGCGCAAAGAAAAAAGCAAAACACCCCTCCCGGGAGAGCTCGAACCTCCAACTTTTCGGTTAACAGCCGATCGCGCTGGCCAAATGCGCCACGGAGACAGTCCTGCTCCACTCTCACCACAGTTAGAACATATCTTCAAAGCTATCAGCCCAAAGAAAAAAAAAGCGCCGCACCACCACCGGGTGGGCTCGAACTTCCAACCTTTCGCTTAACAGCAGATCGCGCTAGCCAATTGCGCCACGGAGAAAATCGTGCTCCACTGTCACCACCATCAGAACATATCTTCAAAGCTATCAGCGCAAAGAAAAAAGAAACACACCCCACCCGGGAGGGCTCGAACCTCCAACTTTTCGGTTAACAGCCGATCGCGCTAGCCAATTGCGCCACGGGGACCGTCCTGCTCCACTCTCATCACCGTCAGACCATTTCTTCAGAGCTATCACCCCAAAGAAAAAAAAGCGCCGCACCACCACCGGGTGGGCTCGAACCTCCAACCTTTCGGTTAAAAGCCGATCGCGCTAGCCAATTGCGCCACGGAGACAGTCCTGCTCTACTCTCACCACCATCAGAACATATCTTCAAAGCTATCAGCCCAAAGATAAAAAAGCACCGAACTACCGCCGGGTGGGCTCGAAACTCCAACCTTTCGGTTAACAGCCGGTCGCGCTAGTCCAGTGCGCCACGGAGACAGTCTTGCTCCACTCTCACCACCATCAGAACATATCTTCAAAGCTATCAGCGCAAAGAAAAAAGAAACACACCACTCCCGGAAGGGCTCGAAACTCCAACCTTTCGGTCAATTTAAGAGCTGATCGCGCTAGCCCATTGCGCCACAGAGACAGTCTTGCTCCCCTCTCACCACCATCAGAACATATCTTCAAAGCTATCAGCCCAAAGAAAAAAAAGCACCGCACCACCACCGGATGGGCTCGAACCTCCAACCTTTCGGTTAACAGCCGATCGCGCTAGCCAATTGCGCCACGGAGACAGTCGTGCTCCACTCTCACCACCATCAGAACATATCTTCAAAGCTATCAGCGCAAAGAAAAAAGCAAAACACCCCTCCCGGGAGAGCTCGAACCTCCAACTTTTCGGTTAACAGCCGATCGCGCTGGCCAAATGCCCCACGGAGACAGTCCTGCTCCACTCTCACCACAGTTAGAACATATCTTCAAAGCTATCAGCCCAAAGAAAAAAAAGCGCCGCACCACCACCGAGTGGGCTCGAACTTCCAACCCTTCGCTTAACAGCAGATCGCGCTAGCCAATTGCGCCACGGAGACAATCGTGCTCCACTCTCACCACCATCAGAACATATCTTCAAAACTATCAGCGCAAAGATAAAAAAGCACCGAACCACCGCCGGGTGGGCTCGAAACTCCAACTTTTCGGTTAACAGCCGATCGCGCTAGCCAATTGCGCCACGGAGACAGTCCTGCTCCACTCTCACCACCATGAGAACATATCTTCAAAGCTATCAGCCCAAAGAAAAAAAAGCGCCATACCACCACCGGGTGGGCTCGAACCTCCGACCTTTTGGTTAACAGCCGATCGCGCTAGCCAATTGCGCCACGGAAACAGTCCTGCTCCACTCTCACCACCATCAGAACATATCTTCAAAGCTATCAGCCCACAGAAAAAAAAGCGCCGCACAACCACCGGGTAGGCTCGAACCTCCAACTTTTCTGTTAACAGCTGATCGCGCTAGCCAATTGCGCCACAGAGACAGACCTGCTCCACTCTCACCACCATAAGAACATATCATCAAAGCTATCAGTCCGAAGAAAAAAAAGCGCCGCACCACCACTGGGTGGGCTCGAACCTCCGACCTTTTGGTTAACAGCTGATCGCGCTAGCCAATTGCACCACGGAGACAGTCCTGCTCCACTCTCACCACCATCAGAACATATCTTCAAAGCTATCAGCCCAAAGAAAAAAAAGCGCCGCACCACCACCGGTTGGGCTCGAACCTCTGACCTTTCGGTTAACAGCCGATCGCGCTAGCCAATTGCGCCACAAAGACAGTCCTGCTCCACTCTCACCACCATCAGAACATATCTTCAAAGCTATTACCGCAAAGAAAAAAGCAAAACACCACCACCGGGAGAGCTCGAACCTCCAACTTTTCGGTTAAAAGCCGATCGCGCTAGCCAATTGCGTCACGCAGACAGTCCTGCTCCACTCTCACCACCGTCAGAACATTTCTTCAGAGCTATCAGCCCAAAGAAAAAAAAGCGCTGCAAAACCGCCGGGTGGGCTCGAACCTCCAACCTTTCGCTTAACAGCAGATCGCGCTAGCCAATTGCGCCACGGAGAAAATCGTGCTCCACTGTCACCACCATCAGAACATATCTTCAAAGCTATCAGCGCAAAGAAAAAAGCAACACACCCCACCCGGGAGGGCTCGAACCTCCAACTTTTCGGTTAACAGCCGATCGCGCTAGCCAATTGCGCCACGGGGACCGTCCTGCTCCACTCTCATCACCGTCAGACCATTTCTTCAGAGCTATCACCCCAAAGAAAAAAAAGCGCCGCACCACCACCGGGTGGGCTCGAACCTCCAACCTTTCGGTTAAAAGCCGATCGCGCTAGCCAATTGCGCCACGGAGACAGTCCTGCTCTACTCTCACCACCATCAGAACATATCTTCAAAGCTATCAGCCCAAAGATAAAAAAGCACCGAACTACCGCCGGGTGGGCTCGAAACTCCAACCTTTCGGTTAACAGCCGGTCGCGCTAGTCCAGTGCGCCACGGAGACAGTCTTGCTCCACTCTCACCACCATCAGAACATATCTTCAAAGCTATCAGCGCAAAGAAAAAAGAAACACACCACTCCCGGAAGGGCTCGAAACTCCAACCTTTCGGTCAATTTAAGAGCTGATCGCGCTAGCCCATTGCGCCACAGAGACAGTCTTGCTCCCCTCTCACCACCATCAGAACATATCTTCAAAGCTATCAGCCCAAAGAAAAAAAAGCACCGCACCACCACCGGATGGGCTCGAACCTCCAACCTTTCGGTTAACAGCCGATCGCGCTAGCCAATTGCGCCACGGAGACAGTCGTGCTCCACTCTCACCACCATCAGAACATATCTTCAAAGCTATCAGCGCAAAGAAAAAAGCAAAACACCCCTCCCGGGAGAGCTCGAACCTCCAACTTTTCGGTTAACAGCCGATCGCGCTGGCCAAATGCCCCACGGAGACAGTCCTGCTCCACTCTCACCACAGTTAGAACATATCTTCAAAGCTATCAGCCCAAAGAAAAAAAAGCGCCGCACCACCACCGAGTGGGCTCGAACTTCCAACCCTTCGCTTAACAGCAGATCGCGCTAGCCAATTGCGCCACGGAGACAATCGTGCTCCACTCTCACCACCATCAGAACATATCTTCAAAACTATCAGCGCAAAGATAAAAAAGCACCGAACCACCGCCGGGTGGGCTCGAAACTCCAACTTTTCGGTTAACAGCCGATCGCGCTAGCCAATTGCGCCACGGAGACAGTCCTGCTCCACTCTCACCACCATGAGAACATATCTTCAAAGCTATCAGCCCAAAGAAAAAAAAGCGCCATACCACCACCGGGTGGGCTCGAACCTCCGACCTTTTGGTTAACAGCCGATCGCGCTAGCCAATTGCGCCACGGAAACAGTCCTGCTCCACTCTCACCACCATCAGAACATATCTTCAAAGCTATCAGCCCACAGAAAAAAAAGCGCCGCACAACCACCGGGTAGGCTCGAACCTCCAACTTTTCTGTTAACAGCTGATCGCGCTAGCCAATTGCGCCACAGAGACAGACCTGCTCCACTCTCACCACCATAAGAACATATCATCAAAGCTATCAGTCCGAAGAAAAAAAAGCGCCGCACCACCACTGGGTGGGCTCGAACCTCCGACCTTTTGGTTAACAGCTGATCGCGCTAGCCAATTGCACCACGGAGACAGTCCTGCTCCACTCTCACCACCATCAGAACATATCTTCAAAGCTATCAGCCCAAAGAAAAAAAAGCGCCGCACCACCACCGGTTGGGCTCGAACCTCTGACCTTTCGGTTAACAGCCGATCGCGCTAGCCAATTGCGCCACAAAGACAGTCCTGCTCCACTCTCACCACCATCAGAACATATCTTCAAAGCTATTACCGCAAAGAAAAAAGCAAAACACCACCACCGGGAGAGCTCGAACCTCCAACTTTTCGGTTAAAAGCCGATCGCGCTAGCCAATTGCGTCACGCAGACAGTCCTGCTCCACTCTCACCACCGTCAGAACATTTCTTCAGAGCTATCAGCCCAAAGAAAAAAAAGCGCTGCAAAACCGCCGGGTGGGCTCGAACCTCCAACCTTACGGTTAACAGCCGATCGCGCTAGCCAATTGCGCCACGAAGACTGTCCTGCACAAATCTCACCACCATCAGAACATATCTTCAAAGCTATTACCGCAAAGAAAAAAGCAACACACCACTCCCGGGAGGGCTCGAAACTCCAACCTTTCGGTTAACAGCCGATCGCGCTAGCCCATTGCGCTACGGAGGCAGTCATGCTCCACACTCACCATCATCAGAACATATCTTCAAAGCTATCAGCGCAAAAAAAGCGCTGCACCACCACCGCGTGGGCTCGAACCTCCAACCTTTCGGTTAACAGCCGATCGCGCTAGCCCAGTGCGCCACGGAAACAGTCTTGCTCCACTCTCACCACCATCAGAACATATCTTCAAAGCTATCAGCGCAAAGAAAAAAGCAACACACCACTCCCGGGAGGGTCGAAACTCCAACCTTTCGGTCAACAGCTGATCGCGCCAGCCCATTGCGCCACGAAGACAGTCTTGCTCCCCTCTCACCACCATCAGAACATATCTTCAAAGCTATCAGCCCAAAGAAATAAAAGCACCGCACCACCACCGGGTGGGCTTGAACCTCCAACCTTTCGGTTAACAGCCGATCGCGCTAGCCAATTGCGCCACGGAGACAGTCGTGCTCCACTCTTACCACCATCAGAACACATCTTCAAAGCTATCAGCGCAAAGAAAAAAGAAACACACCACTCCCGGGAGGGCTCGAAACTCCAACCTTTCGGTCAATTTAAGAGCTGATCGCGCTAGCCCATTGCGCCACAGAGACAGTGTTGCTCCCCTCTCACCACCATCAGAACATATCTTCAAAGCTATCAGCCCAAAGAAAAAAAAGCACCGCACCACCACCGGGTGGGCTCGAACCTCCAACCTTTCGGTTAACAGCCGATCGCGCTAGCCAATTGCGCCACGGAGACAGTCGTGCTCCACTCTCACCACCATCAGAACATATCTTCAAAGCTATCAGCGCAAAGAAAAAAGCAAAACACCCCTCCCGGGAGAGCTCGAACCTCCAACTTTTCGGTTAACAGCCGATCGCGCTGGCCAAATGCCCCACGGAGACAGTCCTGCTCCACTCTCACCACAGTTAGAACATATCTTCAAAGCTATCAGCCCAAAGAAAAAAAAGCGCCGCACCACCACCAGGTGGGCTCGAACTTCCAACCCTTCGCTTAACAGCAGATCGCGCTAGCCAATTGCGCCACGGAGACAATCGTGCTCCACTCTCACCACCATCAGAACATATCTTCACAACTATCAGCGCAAAGAAAAAAGCAACACACCCCACCCGGGAGGGCCCGAACCTCCAACTTTTCGGTTAACAGCCGATCGCGCTAGCCAATTGCGCCACGGGGACCGTCCTGCTCCTCTCTCACCACCGTCAGACCATTTCTTCAGAGCTATCACCCCAAAGAAAAAAAATGCGCCGCACCACCACCGGGTGGGCTCGAACCTCCAACCTTTCGGTTAACAGCCGATCGCGCTAGCCAATTGCGCCACGGAGACAGTCCTGCTCTACTCTCACCACCATCATAACATATCTTCATAGCTATCAGCCCAAAGATAAAAAAGCACCGAACCACCGCCGGGTGGGCTCGAAACTCCAACTTTTCGGTTAACAGCCGATCGCGCTAGCCAATTGCGCCACGGAGACAGTCCTGCTCCACTCTCACCACCATGAGAACATATCTTCAAAGCTATCAGCCCAAAGAAAAAAAAGCGCCGCACCACCACCGGTTGGGCTCGAACCTCTGACCTTTCGGTTAACAGCCGATCGCGCTAGCCAATTGCGCCACAAAGACAGTCCTGCTCCACTCTCACCACCATCAGAACATATCTTCAAAGCTATAACCGCAAAGAAAAAAGCAAAACACCACCACCGGGAGAGCTCGAACCTCCAACTTTTCGGTTAAAAGCCGATCGCGCTAGCCAATTGCGTCACGCAGACAGTCCTGCTCCACTCTCAACACCGTCAGAACATTTCTTCAGAGCTATCAGCCCAAAGAAAAAAAAGCGCTGCAAAACCGCCGGGTGGGCTCGAACCTCCAACCTTACGGTTAACAGCCGATCGCGCTAGCCAATTGCCCCACGGAGACAGTCGTGCAACACTCTCACCATCGTCAGAACATTTCTTTAGAGCTATCACCCCAAAGAAAAAAAAGCGCCGCACCACCACCGGTTGGGCTCGAACCTCCAACCTTTCGGTTAACAGCCGATCGCGCTAGCCAATTGCGCCACGAAGACTGTCCTGCTCCAATCTCACCACCATCAGAACATATCTTCAAAGCTATTACCGCAAAGAAAAAAGCAACACACCACTCCCGGGAGGGCTCGAAACTCCAACCTTTCGGTTAACAGCCGATCGCGCTAGCCCATTGCGCTACGGAGGCAGTCATGCTCCACACTCACCATCATCAGAACATATCTTCAAAGCTATCAGCGCAAAAAAAGCGCTGCACCACCACCGCGTGGGCTCGAACCTCCAACCTTTCGGTTAACAGCCGATCGCGCTAGCCCAGTGCGCCACGGAGACAGTCTTGCTCCACTCTCACCACCATCAGAACATATCTTCAAAGCTATCAGCGCAAAGAAAAAAGCAACACACCACTCCCGGGAGGGTCGAAACTCCAACCTTTCGGTCAACAGCTGATCGCGCCAGCCCATTGCGCCACGAAGACAGTCTTGCTCCCCTCTCACCACCATCAGAACATATCTTCAAAGCTATCAGCCCAAAGAAATAAAAGCACCGCACCACCACCGGGTGGGCTTGAACCTCCAACCTTTCGGTTAACAGCCGATCGCGCTAGCCAATTGCGCCACGGAGACAGTCGTGCTCCACTCTCACCACCATCAGAACATATCTTCAAAGCTATCAGCGCAAAGAAAAAAGCAAAACACCACTCCCGGGAGGGCTCGAACCTCCAACTTTTCGGTTAACAGCCGATCGCGCTGGCCAATTGCGCCACGGAGACAGTCCTGCTCCACTCTCACCACAATTGGAACATATCTTCAAAGCTATCAGCCCAAAGAAAAAAAAGTGCCGCACCACCACCGGGTGGGCTCGAACTTCCAACCTTCCGGTTAACAGCAGATCGCGCTAGCCAATTGCGCCACGGAGACAATCGTGTTCCCCTCTCACCACCATCAGAACATATCTTCAAAGCTATCAGCGCAAAGAAAAAAGCAACACACCCCACCCGGGAGGGCTCGAACCTCCAACTTTTCGGTTAACAGCCGATCGCGCTAGCCAATTGCGCTACGGGGACCGTCCTGCTCCACTCTCACCACCGTCAAACCATTTCTTCAGAGCTATCAGCCCAAAGAAAAAAAAAGCACCGCACCACCACCGGGTGGGCTCGAACCTCCAACATTTCGGTTAACAGCCGATCGCGCTAGCCAATTGCGCCACGGAGACAGTCGTGCTCCAATCTCACCACCATCAGAACATATCTTCAAAGCTATCAGCGCAAAGAAAAAAGCAAAACACCCCTCCCGGGAGAGCTCGAACCTCCAACTTTTCGGTTAACAGCCGATCGCGCTGGCCAAATGCCCCACGGAGACAGTCCTGCTCCACTCTCACCACAGTTAGAACATATCTTCAAAGCTATCAGCCCAAAGAAAAAAAAGCGCCGCACCACCACCGGGTGGGCTCGAACTTCAACCCTTCGCTTAACAGCAGATCGCGCTAGCCAATTGCGCCACGGAGACAATCGTGCTCCACTCTCACCACCATCGGAACATATCTTCAAAACTATCAGCGCAAAGAAAAAAGCAACACACCCCACCCGGGAGGGCTCGAACCTCCAACTTTTCGGGTAACAGCCGATCGCGCTAGCCAATTGCGCCACGGGGACCGTCCTGCTCCACTCTCACCACCGTCAGACCATTTCTTCAGAGCTATCACCCCAAAGAAAAAAAATGCGCCGCACCACCACCGGGTGGGCTCGAACCTCCAACCTTTCGGTTAACAGCCGATCGCGCTAGCCAATTGCGCCACGGAGACAGTCCTGCTTTACTCTCACCACCATCAGAACATATCTTCACAGCTATCAGCCCAAAGATAAAAAAGCACCGAACCACCACCGGGTGGGCTCGAAACTCCAACCTTTCGGTTAACAGCCGATCGCGCTAGCCAATTGCGCCACGGAGACAGTCCTGCTCCACTCTCACCACCATGAGAACATATCTTCAAAGCTATCAGCCCAAAGAAAAAAAAGCGCCATACCACCACCGGGTGGGCACGAACCTCCGACCTTTTGGTTAACAGCCGATCGCGCTAGCCAATTGCGCCACGGAGACAGTCCTGCTCCACTCTCACCACCATCAGCACATATCTTCAAAGCTATCAGCCCACAGAAAAAAAAGCGCCGCACAACCACCGGGTAGGCTCGAACCTCCAACTTTTCTGTTAACAGCCGATCGCGCTAGCCAATTGCGCCACGGAGACAGACCTGCTCCACTCTCACCTCCATCAGAACATATCTTCAAAGCTATCAGCCCAAAGAAAAAAAAGCGCCGCACCACCACCGGTTGGGCTCGAACCTCTGACCTTTCGGTTAACAGCCGATCGCGCTAGCCAATTGCGCCACAAAGACAGTCCTGCTCCACTCTCACCACCATCAGAACATATCTTCAAAGCTATTACCGCAAAGAAAAAAGCAAAACACCACTCCCGGGAGGGCTCGAACCTCCAACTTTCCGGTTAACAGCCGATCACGCTAGCCAATTGCGCCACGGAGACAGTCTTGCTCTACTCTCACAACCATCAGAACATAACTTCAAAGCTATCAGCCCACACAAAAAAAAACGCCGCACCACCACCGGGAGAGCTCGAACCTCCAGCTTTTCGGTTAAAAGCCGATCGCGCTAGCCAATTGCGTCACGCAGACAGTCCTGCTCCACTCTCACCACCGTCAGAACATTTCTTCAGAGCTATCAGCCCAAAGAAAAAAAAGCGCTGCAAAACCGCCGGGTGGGCTCGAACCTCCAACCTTACGGTTAACAGCCGATCGCGCTAGCCAATTGCCCCACGGAGACAGTCGTGCAACACTCTCACTATCGTCAGAAACTTTCTTTAGAGCTATCACCCCAAAGAAAAAAAAAGCGCCGCACCACCACCGGTTGGGCTCGAACCTCCAACCTTTCGGTTAACAGCCGATCGCGCTAGCCAATTGCGCCACGAAGACTGTCCTGCTCCAATCTCACCACCATCAGAACATATCTTCAAAGCTATTACCGCAAAGAAAAAAGCAACACACCACTCCTGGGAGGGCTCGAGACTCCAACCTTTCGGTTAACAGCCGATCGCGCTAGCCCATTGCGCCACGGAGGCAGTCTTGCTCCACTCTCACCATCATCAGAACATATCTTCAAAGCTATCAGCGCAAAGAAAAAAAAGCGCTGCACCACCACCAGGTGCGCTCGAACCTCCAACCTTTCGGTTAACAGCCGATCGCGCTAGCCCATTGCGCCACGGAGACAGTCTTGCTCCACTCTCACCACCATCAGAACATAACTTCAAAGCTATCAGCGCAAAGAAAAAAGCAACACACCACTCCCGGGGGGGCTCGAAACTCCAGCCTTTGGGTCAACAGCCGATCGCGCTAGCCCATTGCGCCACGGAGACAGTCTTGCTCCCCTCTCACCACCATCAGAACATATCTTCAAAGCTATCAGCCCAAAAAAAAAAGCACCGCACCACCACCGGGTGGGCTCAAACCTCCAACCTTTAGGTTAACAGCCGATCGCGCTAGCCAATTGCGCCATGGAGACAGTCGTGCTCCACTCTCAGCACCATCAGAACATATCTTCAAAGCTATCAGCGCAAAGAAAAAAGCAAAACACCCCTCCCGGGAGAGCTCGAACCTCCAACTTTTCGGTTAACAGCCGATCGCGCTGGCCAAATGCGCCACGGAGACAGTCCTGCTCCACTCTCACCACAGTTAGAACATATCTTCAAAGCTATCAGCCCAAAGAAAAAAAAAGCGCCGCACCACCACCGGGTGGGCTCGAACTTCCAACCTTTCGCTTAACAGCAGATCGCGCTAGCCAATTGCGCCACGGAGAAAATCGTGCTCCACTGTCACCACCATCAGAACATATCTTCAAAGCTATCAGCGCAAAGAAAAAAGCAACACACCCCACCCGGGAGGGCTCGAACCTCCAACTTTTCGGTTAACAGCCGATCGCGCTAGCCAATTGCGCCACGGGGACCGTCCTGCTCCACTCTCATCACCGTCAGACCATTTCTTCAGAGCTATCACCCCAAAGAAAAAAAGCGCCGCACCACCACCGGGTGGGCTCGAACCTCCAACCTTTCGGTTAACAGCCGATCGCGCTAGCCAATTGCGCCACGGAGACAGTCCTGCTCTACTCTCACCACCATCAGAACATATCTTCAAAGCTATCAGCCCAAAGATAAAAAAGCACCGAACTACCGCCGGGTGGGCTCGAAACTCCAACCTTTCGGTTAACAGCCGATCGCGCTAGCCAATTGCGCCACGGAGACAGACCTGCTCCACTCTCACCACCATAAGAACATATCATCAAAGCTATCAGTCCGAAGAAAAAAAAGCGCCGCACCACCACCGGGTGGGCAAGAACCTCCAACTTTCCGGTTAACAGCCGATCACGCTAGCCAATTGCGCCACGGAGACAGTCCTGCTCCACTCTCACCACCGTCAGAACATTTCTTCAGAGCTATCAGCCCAAAGAAAAAAAAAGCGCTGCACCATCACCGGGTGGGCTCGAACCTCCAACCTTTCAGTTAACAGCCGATCGCGCTAGCCAATTGCCCCACGGAGACAGTCATGCTCCACTCTCACCATCATCAGAACATTTCTTCAAAGCTATTACCGCAAAGAAAAAAGCAAAACACCACTCCCGGGAGGGCTCGAACCTCCAACTTTCCGGTTAACAGCCGATCACGCTAGCCAATTGCGCCACGGAGACAGTCTTGCTCTACTCTCACAACCATCAGAACATAACTTCAAAGCTATCAGCCCACAGAAAAAAAAACGCCGCAACACTACCGGGAGAGCTCGAACCTCCACCTTTTCGGCTAAAAGCCGATCGCGCTAGCCAATTGCGCCACGCAGACAGTCCTGCTCCACTCTCACCACCGTCAGAACATTTCTTCAGAGCTATCAGCCCAAAGAAAAAAAAGCGCTGCAAAACCGCCGGGTGGGCTCGAACCTCCAACCTTACGGTTAACAGCCGATCGCGCTAGCCAATTGCCCCACGGAGACAGTCGTGCAACACTCTCACCATCGTCAGAACATTTCTTTAGAGCTATCACCCCAAAGAAAAAAAAGCGCCGCACCACCACCGGTTGGGCTCGAACCTCCAACCTTTCGGTTAACAGCCGATCGCGCTAGCCAATTGCGCCACGAAGACTGTCCTGCTCCAATCTCACCACCATCAGAACATATCTTCAAAGCTATTACCGCAAAGAAAAAAGCAACACACCACTCCTGGGAGGGCTCGAGACTCCAACCTTTCGGTTAACAGCCGATCGCGCTAGCCCATTGCGCCACGGAGTCTTGCTCCACTCTCACCATCATCAGAACATATCTTCAAAGCTATCAGCGCAAAGAAAAAAAGCGCTGCACCACCACCAGGTGGGCTCGAACCTCCAACCTTTCGGTTAACAGCCGATCGCGCTAGCCCATTGCGCCACGGAGACAGTCTTGCTCCACTCTCACCACCATCAGAACATAACTTCGAAGCTATCAGCGCAAAGAAAAAAGCAACACACCACTCCCGGGAGGGCTCGAAACTCCAACCTTTGGGTCAACAGCCGATCGCGCTAGCCTATTGCGCCACGGAGAGAGTCTTGCTCCCTTCTCACCACCATCAGAACATAACTTCAAAGCTATCAGCCCAAAAAAAGCACCGCACCACCACCGGGTAGGCTCGAACCTCCAACCTTTCGGTTAACAGCCGATCGCACAAGCCAATTGCGCCACGGAGACAGTCGTGCTCCACTCTCACCACCATCAGAACATGTCTTCAAAGCTATCTGCGCAAAGAAAAAAGCAACACACCACTTCCGGGAGGGCTCGAAACTCCAACCTTTCGGTTAACAGCCGA
The DNA here is from genome assembly GCF_043290135.1 of Rhipicephalus microplus. Classification (NCBI taxonomy): domain Eukaryota; kingdom Metazoa; phylum Arthropoda; class Arachnida; order Ixodida; family Ixodidae; genus Rhipicephalus; species Rhipicephalus microplus. Next base: position 1,831,372 of record NW_027464587.1, on the reverse strand, counting down.
ACGCGCTAGCCAATTGCGCCAAGGAGACAGTCGTGCTCCACTCTCACCACCATCAGAACAAATCTTCAAAGCTATCCGCGCAAAGAAAAAAGCAAAACACCAATCCCGGGAGGGCTCGAGCCTCCAAATTTTCGGTTAACAGCCGATCGCTCTGGCCAATGGCGCCACGGAGAAAGTCCTGCTCAACTCTCACCACAATTAGAACATATCTTCAAAGCTATCAGCCCAAAGAAAAAAAAGCGCCCCACCACCACCGGGTGGGCTCGAACCTCCAACTTTTTGGTTAACAGCCGATCGCGCTAGCCAATTGCGCCACGGGGACCATCCAGCTCCACTCTCACCACCGTCAGACCATTTCTTCAGAGCTATCACCCCAAAGAAAAAAAAGCGCCACACCACCACCGGGTGGGCTCGAACCTCCCACCTTTCGGTTAACAGCCGATCGCGCTAGCCAATTGCCCCACGGAGACAGTCGTGCTCCACTCTCACCACCGTCAGAACATTTCTTCAGAGCTATCACCCCAAAGAAAAAAATCGCCGCACCACCACCGGGTGGGCTCGAACCTCCAACCTTTCGGTTAACAGCCGATCGCGCTAGCCAATTGCGCCACGGAGACAGTCGTGCTCCACTCTCACCACCATCAGAACATAACTTCAAAGCTATCAGCGCAAAGAAAAAAGCAAAACACCCCTTCCGGGAGACCTCGAACCTCCAACTTTTCGGTTAACAGCCGATCGCGCTGGCCAAATGCCCCACGGAGACAGTCCTGCTCCACTCTCACCACAGTTAGAACATATCTTCAAAGCTATCAGCCCAAAGAAAAAAAAGCGCCGCACGACCACCGGGTGGGCTCGAACTTCCAACCCTTCGCTTAACAGCAGATCGCGCTAGCCAATTGCGCCACGGAGACAATCGTGCTCCACTCTCACCACCATCAGAACATATCTTCAAAACTATCAGCGCAAAGAAAAAAGCAACACACCCCACCCGGGAGGGCCCGAACCTCCAACTTTTCGGTTAACAGCCGATCGCGCTAGCCAATTGCGCCACGGGGACCGTCCTGCTCCACTCTCACCACCGTCAGACCATTTCTTCAGAGCTATCACCCCAAAGAAAAAAAATGCGCCGCACCACCACCGGGTGGGCTCGAACCTCCAACCTTTCGGTTAACAGCCGATCGCGCTAGCCAATTGCGCCACGGAGACAGTCCTGCTCTACTCTCACCACCATCAGAACATATCTTCACAGCTATCAGCCCAAAGATAAAAAAGCACCGAACCACCGCCGGGTGGGCTCGAAACTCCAACTTTTCGGTTAACAGCCGATCGCGCTAGCCAATTGCGCCACGGAGACAGTCCTGCTCCACTCTCACCACCATGAGAACATATCTTCAAAGCTATCAGCCCAAAGAAAAAAAAGCGCCATACCACCACCGGGTGGGCTCGAACCTCCGACCTTTTGGTTAACAGCCGATCGCGCTAGCCAATTGCGCCACGGAGACAGTCCTGCTCCACTCTCACCACCATCAGAACATATCTTCAAAGCTATCAGCCCACAGAAAAAAAAGCGCCGCACAACCACCGGGTAGGCTCGAACCTCCAACTTTTCTGTTAACAGCTGATCGCGCTAGCCAATTGCGCCACGGAGACAGACCTGCTCCACTCTCACCACCATAAGAACATATCATCAAAGCTATCAGTCCGAAGAAAAAAAAGCGCCGCACCACCACTGGGTGGGCTCGAACCTCCGACCTTTTGGTTAACAGCCGATCGCGCTAGCCAATTGCACCACGGAGACAGTCCTGCTCCACTCTCACCACCATCAGAACATATCTTCAAAGCTATCAGCCCAAAGAAAAAAAAGCGCCGCACCACCACCGGTTGGGCTCGAACCTCTGACCTTTCGGTTAACAGCCGATCGCGCTAGCCAATTGCGCCACAAAGACAGTCCTGCTCCACTCTCACCACCATCAGAACATATCTTCAAAGCTATTACCGCAAAGAAAAAAGCAAAACACCACCACCGGGAGAGCTCGAACCTCCAACTTTTCGGTTAAAAGCCGATCGCGCTAGCCAATTGCGTCACGCAGACAGTCCTGCTCCACTCTCACCACCGTCAGAACATTTCTTCAGAGCTATCAGCCCAAAGAAAAAAAAGCGCTGCAAAACCGCCGGGTGGGCTCGAACCTCCAACCTTACGGTTAACAGCCGATCGCGCTAGCCAATTGCCCCACGGAGACAGTCGTGCAACACTCTCACCATCGTCAGAACATTTCTTTAGAGCTATCACCCCAAAGAAAAAAAAGCGCCGCACCACCACCGGTTGGGCTCGAACCTCCAACCTTTCGGTTAACAGCCGATGGCGCTAGCCAATTGCGCCACGAAGACTGTCCTGCTCCAATCTCACCACCATCAGAACATATCTTCAAAGCTATTACCGCAAAGAAAAAAGCAACACACCACTCCCGGGAGGGCTCGAAACTCCAACCTTTCGGTTAACAGCCGTTCGCGCTAGCCCATTGCGCTACGGAGGCAGTCATGCTCCACACTCACCATCATCAGAACATATCTTCAAAGCTATCAGCGCAAAAAAAGCGCTGCACCACCACCGCGTGGGCTCGAACCTCCAACCTTTCGGTTAACAGCCGATCGCGCTAGCCCAGTGCGCCACGGAGACAGTCTTGCTCCACTCTCACCACCATCAGAACATATCTTCAAAGCTATCAGCGCAAAGAAAAAAGCAACACACCAATCCCGGGAGGGTCGAAACTCCAACCTTTCGGTCAACAGCTGATCGCGCCAGCCCATTGCGCCACGAAGACAGTCTTGCTCCCCTCTCACCACCATCAGAACATATCTTCAAAGCTATCAGCCCAAAGAAATAAAAGCACCGCACCACCACCGGGTGGGCTTGAACCTCCAACCTTTCGGTTAACAGCCGATCGCGCTAGCCAATTGCGCCACGGAGACAGTCGTGCTCCACTCTCACCACCATCAGAACATATCTTCAAAGCTATCAGCGCAAAGAAAAAAGCAAAACACCACTCCCGGGAGGGCTCGAACCTCCAACTTTTCGGTTAACAGCCGATCGCACTGGCCAATTGCGCCACGGAGACAGTCCTGCTCCACTCTCACCACAATTGGAACATATCTTCAAAGCTATCAGCCCAAAGAAAAAAAAGTGCCGCACCACCACCGGGTGGGCTCGAACTTCCAACCTTCCGGTTAACAGCAGATCGCGCTAGCCAATTGCGCCACGGAGACAATCGTGTTCCCCTCTCACCACCATCAGAACATATCTTCAAAGCTATCAGCGCAAAGAAAAAAGCAACACACCCCACCCGGGAGGGCTCGAACCTCCAACTTTTCGGTTAACAGCCGATCGCGCTAGCCAATTGCGCTACGGGGACCGTCCTGCTCCACTCTCACCACCGTCAAACCATTTCTTCAGAGCTATCAGCCCAAAGAAAAAAAAGCACCGCACCACCACCGGGTGGGCTCGAACCTCCAACCTTTCGGTTAACAGCCGATCGCGCTAGCCAATTGCGCCACGGAGACAGTCGTGCTCCAATCTCACCACCATCAGAACATATCTTCAAAGCTATCAGCGCAAAGAAAAAAGCAAAACACCCCTCCCGGGAGAGCTCGAACCTCCAACTTTTCGGTTAACAGCCGATCGCGCTGGCCAAATGCCCCACGGAGACAGTCCTGCTCCACTCTCACCACAGTTAGAACATATCTTCAAAGCTATCAGCCCAAAGAAAAAAAAGCGCCGCACCACCACCGGGTGGGCTCGAACTTCCAACCCTTCGCTTAACAGCAGATCGCGCTAGCCAATTGCGCCACGGAGACAATCGTGCTCCACTCTCACCACCATCGGAACATATCTTCAAAACTATCAGCGCAAAGAAAAAAAATGCGCCGCACCACCACCGGGTAGGCTCGAACCTCCAACCTTTCGGTTAACAGCCGATCGCGCTAGCCAATTGCGCCACGGAGACAGTCCTGCTCTACTCTCACCACCATCAGAACATATCTTCACAGCTATCAGCCCAAAGATAAAAAAGCACCGAACCACCGCCGGGTGGGGTCGAAACTCCAACCTTTCGGTTAACAGCCGATCGCGCTAGCCAATTGCGCCACGGAGACAGTCCTGCTCCACTCTCACCACCATGAGAACATATCTTCAAAGCTATCAGCCCAAAGAAAAAAAAGCGCCATACCACCACCGGGTGGGCACGAACCTCCGACCTTTTTGTTAACAGCCGATCGCGCTAGCCAATTGCGCCACGGAGACAGTCCTGCTCCACTCTCACCACCATCAGAACATATCTTCAAAGCTATCAGCCCACAGAAAAAAAAGCGCCGCACAACCACCGGGTAGGCTCGAACCTCCAACTTTTCTGTTAACAGCCGATCGCGCTAGCCAATTGCGCCACGGAGACAGACCTGCTCCACTCTCACCACCATCAGAACATATCTTCAAAGCTATCAGCCCAAAGAAAAAAAATGCGCCGCACCACCACCGGTTGGGCTCGAACCTCTGACCTTTCGGTTAACAGCCGATCGCGCTAGCCAATTGCGCCACAAAGACAGTCCTGCTCCACTCTCACCACCATCAGAACATATCTTCAAAGCTATTACCGCAAAGAAAAAAGCAAAACACCACTCCCGGGAGGGCTCGAACCTCCAACTTTCCGGTTAACAGCCGATCACGCTAGCCAATTGCGCCACGGAGACAGTCTTGCTCTACTCACACAACCATCAGAACATAACTTCAAAGCTATCAGCCCACACAAAAAAAAACGCCGCACCACCACCGGGAGAGCTCGAACCTCCAGCTTTTCGGTTAAAAGCCGATCGCGCTAGCCAATTGCGTCACGCAGACAGTCCTGTTCCACTCTCACCACCGTCAGAACATTTCTTCAGAGCTATCAGCCCAAAGAAAAAAAAGCGCTGCAAAACCGCCGGGTGGGCTCGAACCTCCAACCTTACGGTTAACAGCCGAACGCGCTAGCCAATTGCCCCACGGAGACAGTCGTGCAACACTCTCACCATCGTCAGAACATTTCTTTAGAGCTATCACCCCAAAGAAAAAAAAGCGCCGCACCACCAACGGTTGGGCTCGAACCTCCAACCTTTCGGTTAACAGCCGATCGCGCTAGCCAATTGCGCCACGAAGACTGTCCTGCTCCAATCTCACCACCATCAGAACATATCTTCAAAGCTATTACCGCAAAGAAAAAAGCAACACACCACTCCTGGGAGGGCTCGAGACTCCAACCTTTCGGTTAACAGCCGATCGCGCTAGCCCATTGCGCCACGGAGGCAGTCTTGCTCCACTCTCACCATCATCAGAACATATCTTCAAAGCTATCAGCGCAAAGAAAAAAAAGCGCTGCACCACCACCAGGTGCGCTCGAACCTCCAACCTTTCGGTTAACAGCCGATCGCGCTAGCCCATTGCGCCACGGAGACAGTCTTGCTCCACTCTCACCACCATCAGAACATAACTTCAAAGCTATCAGCGCAAAGAAAAAAGCAACACACCACTCCCGGGGGGGGCTCGAAACTCCAGCCTTTGGGTCAACAGCCGATCGCGCTAGCCCATTGCGCCACGGAGACAGTCTTGCTCCCCTCTCACCACCATCAGAACATATCTTCAAAGCTATCAGCCCAAAGAAAAAAAAGCACCGCACCACCACCGGGTGGGCTCAAACCTCCAACCTTTAGGTTAACAGCCGATCGCGCTAGCCAATTGCGCCATGGAGACAGTCGTGCTCCACTCTCACCACCATCAGAACATATCTTCAAAGCTATCAGCGCAAAGAAAAAAGCAAAACACCCCTCCCGGGAGAGCTCGAACCTCCAACTTTTCGGTTAACAGCCGATCGCGCTGGCCAAATGCGCCACGGAGACAGTCCTGCTCCACTCTCACCACAGTTAGAACATATCTTCAAAGCTATCAGCCCAAAGAAAAAAAAAAGCGCCGCACCACCACCGGGTGGGCTCGAACTTCCAACCTTTCGCTTAACAGCAGATCGCGCTAGCCAATTGCGCCACGGAGAAAATCGTGCTCCACTGTCACCACCATCAGAACATATCTTCAAAGCTATCAGCGCAAAGAAAAAAGCAACACACCCCACCCGGGAGGGCTCGAACCTCCAACTTTTCGGTTAACAGCCGATCGCGCTAGCCAATTGCGCCACGGGGACCGTCCTGCTCCACTCTCATCACCGTCAGACCATTTCTTCAGAGCTATCACCCCAAAGAAAAAAAAGCGCCGCACCACCACCGGGTGGGCTCGAACCTCCAACCTTTCGGTTAACAGCCGATCGCGCTAGCCAATTGCGCCACGGAGACAGTCCTGCTCTACTCTCACCACCATCAGAACATATCTTCAAAGCTATCAGCCCAAAGATAAAAAAGCACCGAACCACCGCCGGGTGGGCTCGAAACTCCAACCTTTCGGTTAACAGCCGATCGCGCTAGCCAATTGCGCCACGGAGACAGACCTGCTCCACTCTCACCACCATAAGAACATATCATCAAATCTATCAGTCCGAAGAAAAAAAAGCGCCGCACCACCACTGGGTGGGCTCGAACCTCCGACCTTTTGGTTAACAGCCGATCGCGCTAGCCAATTGCGCCACGGAGACAGTCCTGCTACACTCTCACCACCATCAGAACATATTTTCAAAGCTATCAGCCCAAAGAAAAAAAAGCGCCGCACCACCACCGGGTGGGCAAGAACCTCCAACTTTCCGGTTAACAGCCGATCACGCTAGCCAATTGCGCCACGGAGACAGTCCTGCTCCACTCTCACCACCGTCAGAACATTTCTTCAGAGCTATCAGCCCAAAGAAAAAAAAAGCGCTGCACCATCACCGGGTGGGCTCGAACCTCCAACCTTTCAGTTAACAGCCGATCGCGCTAGCCAATTGCCCCACGGAGACAGTCATGCTCCACTCTCACCATCATCAGAACATTTCTTCAAAGCTATTACCGCAAAGAAAAAAGCAAAACACCGCTCCCGGGAGCGCTCGAACCTCCAACTTTCCGGTTAACAGCCGATCACGCTAGCCAATTGCGCCACGGAGACAGTCTTGCTCTACTCTCACAACCATCAGAACATAACTTCAAAGCTATCAGCCCACAGAAAAAAAAACGCCGCAACACTACCGGGAGAGCTCGAACCTCCACCTTTTCGGCTAAAAGCCGATCGCGCTAGCCAATTGCGCCACGCAGACAGTCCTGCTCCACTCTCACCACCGTCAGAACATTTCTTCAGAGCTATCAGCCCAAAGAAAAAAAAGCGCTGCAAAACCGCCGGGTGGGCTCGAACCTCCAACCTTACGGTTAACAGCCGATCGCGCTAGCCAATTGCCCCATGGAGACAGTCGTGCAACACTCTCACCATCGTCAGAACATTTCTTTAGAGCTATCACCCCAAAGAAAAAAAAGCGCCGCACCACCACCGGTTGGGCTCGAACCTCCAACCTTTCGGTTAACAGCCGATCGCGCTAGCCAATTGCGCCACGAAGACTGTCCTGCTCCAGTCTCACCACCATCAGAACATATCTTCAAAGCTATTACCGCAAAGAAAAAAGCAACACACCACTCCTGGGAGGGCTCGAGACTCCAACCTTTCTGTTAGCAGCCGATCGCGCTAGCCCATTGCGCCACGGAGTCTTGCTCCACTCTCACCATCATCAGAACATATCTTCAAAGCTATCAGCGCAAAGAAAAAAAGCGCTGCACCACCACCAGGTGGGCTCGAACCTCCAACCTTTCGGTTAACAGCCGATCGCGCTAGCCCATTGCGCCACGTAGACAGTCTTGCTCCACTCTCACCACCATCAGAACATAACTTCGAAGCTATCAGCGCAAAGAAAAAAGCAACACACCACTCCCGGGAGGGCTCGAAACTCCAACCTTTGGGTCAACAGCCGATCGCGCTAGCCTATTGCGCCACGGAGACAGTCTTGCTCCCTCATCACCACCATCAGAACATAACTTCAAAGCTATCAGCCCAAAAAAAGCACCGCACCACCACCGGGTAGGCTCGAACCTCCAACCTTTCGGTTAACAGCCGATCGCACAAGCCAATTGCGCCACGGAGACAGTCGTGCTCCACTCTCACCACCATCAGAACATATCTTCAAAGCTATCAGCGCAAAGAAAAAAGCAACACACCACTTCCGGGAGGGCTCGAAACTCCAACCTTTCGGTTAACAGCCGAACGCGCTAGCCAATTGCGCCAAGGAGACAGTCGTGCTCCACTCTCACCACCATCAGAACAAATCTTCAAAGCTATCCGCGCAAAGAAAAAAGCAAAACACCAATCCCGGGAGGGCTCGAGCCTCCAAATTTTCGGTTAACAGCCGATCGCTCTGGCCAATTGCGCCACGGAGAAAGTCCTGCTCAACTCTCACCACAATTAGAACATATCTTCAAAGCTATCAGCCCAAAGAAAAAAAAGCGCCGCACCACCACCGGGTGGGCTCGAACCTCCAACTTTTTGGTTAACAGCCGATCGCGCTAGCCAATTGCGCCACGGGGACCATCCAGCTCCACTCTCACCACCGTCAGACCATTTCTTCAGAGCTATCACCCCAAAGAAAAAAAAGCGCCACACCACCACCGGGTGGGCTCGAACCTCCCACCTTTCGGTTAACAGCCGATCGCGCTAGCCAATTGCCCCACGGAGACAGTCGTGCTCCACTCTCACCACCGTCAGAACATTTCTTCAGAGCTATCACCCCAAAGAAAAAAATCGCCGCACCACCACCGGTTGGGCTCGAAACTCCAACCTTTCGGTTAACAGCCGATCGCGCTAGCCAATAGCGCCACGAAGACAGTCCTGCTCCACTCTCACCACCATCAGAACATATCTTCAAAGCTATCATGGCAAAGAAAAAAGCAACACACCACTCCCGGGAGGGCTCAAAACTCCAACCTTTCGGTCAACAGCCGATCGCGCTAGCCCATTGCGCCACGGAGAGAGTCTTGCTCATCTCTCACCACCATCAGAACATATCATCAAAGCTATCAGCCCAAAGAAAAAAAAGCACCGCACCACCACCGGGTGGGCTCGAACCTCAAACTTTTCGGTTAACAGCCGATTGCGCTGGCCAATTGCGCCACGGAGACAGTCCTGCTCCACTGTCACCACAATTAGAACATATCTTCAAAGCTATCAGCCCAAAGAAAAAAAAAGCGCCACACCACCACCGGGTGGGCTCGAACCTCCAACCTTTCGGTTAACAGCCGATCGCTCTAGCAAATTGCACCACGGAGACAGTCCTGCTCCACTCTCACCACCATCAGAACATAACTTCAAAGCTATCAGCCCACAAAAAAAAGCGCCGCACAACCACCGGGTAGGCTCGAACCTCCAACTTTTCGGTTAACAGCCGATCGCGCTAGCCAATTGTGCCATGGAGACAGTCCTGCTCCACTCTCACCACCATAAGAACATATCTTCAAAGCTATCAGCCCAAAAAAAGCGCCGCACCACCACCGGGTGGGCTCGAACCTCCAACCTTTCGGTTAACAGCCGATCACGCTAGCCAATTGCCCCACGAAGACAGTCGTGCTCCACTCTCACCACCGTCAGAACATTTCTTCAGAGCTATCAGCCCAAAGAAAAAAAAAGCGCTGCACCACCACCGGGTGGGCTCGAACCTTCAACTTTTCGGTTAACAGCCGATCGCGCTAGCCAATTGCGCCACGGAGACAGTCCTGCTCCACTCTCACCACCATAAGAGTATATCTTCAAAGCTATCAGCCCGAAGAAAAAAGCAATACACCACTCCCGGGAGGTCTCGAAACTCCAACCTTTCGGTTAACAGCCGATCGCGCTAGCCAATTGCGCCACGGAGACAGTCCTGCTCCACTCTCACCACTATAAGAACATATCTTCAAAGCTATCAGCCCAACGAGATAAAAGCACCGCACCACCACTGGGTGGGCTCGAACCTCCGACCTTTTGGTTAACCGCCGATCGCGCTAGCCAATTGCGCCACGGAGACAGTCCTGCTCCACTCTCACCACCATCAGAACATATCTTCAAAGCTATCAGCCCAAAGAAAAAAAGCGCCGCACCACCACCGGGTGGGCTCGAACCTCCAACTTTCCGGTTAACAGCCGATCACGCTAGCCGATTGCGCCACGGAGACAGTCCTGCTCCACTCTCACCACCGTCAGAACATTTCTTCAGAGCTATCAGCCCAAAGAAAAAAAAAGCACCGCACCACCACCGGGTGGGCTCGAACCTCCAACCTTTCGGTTAACAGCCGATCGCACTAGCCAAATGCGCCATGGAGACAGTCGTGCTTCACTCTCACCACCATCAGAACATATCTTCAATGCTATCAGCGCAAAGAAAAAAGCAAAACACCACTCCCGGGAGGGCTCGAACCTCAAACTTTTCGGTTAACAGCCGATCGCGCTGGCCAATTGCACCACGGAGAAATTCCTGCTCAACTCTCACCAAAATTAGAACATATCTTCAAAGCTATCAGACCAAAGAAAAAAAAGCGCCGCACCACCACCGGGAGGGCTCGAACCTCCAACTTTTCGGTTAACAGCCGATCGCGCTAGCCAATTGCGCCACGGGGACCGTCCTGCTCCACTCTCACCACTGCCAGACCATTTCTTCAGAGCTATCACCCCAAAGAAAAAAGAGCGCCGCACCACATCCGGGTGAGCTCGAACCTCCAACCTTTCGGTTAACGGCCGATCGCGCTAGCCAATTGCCCCACGGAGACAGTCGTGCTCCACTCTCACCACCGTCAGAACATTTCTTCAGAGCTATCACCCCAAAGAAAAAAAAGCGCCGCACCACCACCGGTTGGGCTCGAACCTCCAACCTTTCGGTTAACAGCCGATCGCGCTAGCCAATTGCGCCACGAAGACAGTCCTGCTCCACTCTCACCACCATCAGAACATATCTTCAAAGCTATTACCGCAAAGAAAAAAGCAACACACCACTCCCGGGAGGGCTCAAAACTCCAACCTTTCGGTTTACAGCCGATCGCGCTAGCCTATTGCGCCACGGAGACAGTCTTGCTCCACTCTCACCACCATAAGAACATATCTTCAAAGCTATCAGCGCAAAGAAAAAAAGCGCTGCACCGCCACCGGGTGGGCTCGAACCTCCAACATTACGGTTAACAGCCGATCGCGCTAGCCCATTACGCCACGGAGGCAGCCTTGCTCCACCCTCACCATTATCAGAACATATCTTCAAAGCTATCAGCGCAAAGAAAAAAAAAGCGCTGCACCACCACCAGGTGGGCTCGAACCTCCAACCTTTCGGTTAACAGCCAATCGCGCTAGCCCATTGCGCCACGGAGACAGTCTTACTATACTCTCACAACCATCAGAACATAACTTCAAAGCTATCAGCCCACAGAAAAAAAAGCGCCGCACCACCACCGGGAGAGCTCGAACCTCCAACTTTTCGGTTAACAGCCGATCGCGCTAGCCAATTGCGCCACGTAGACTGTCCTGCTCCACTCTCACCACCGTGAGAAAATTTCTTCAGAGCTATCAGCCCAAAGAAAAAAAAGCACTGCACCACCACCGGGTGGGCTCGAACCTCCAACCTTACGGTTAACAGCCGATCGCGCTAGCCAATTGCCCCACGGAGACAGTCGTGCTCCACTCTCACCATCGTCAGAACATTTCTTCAGAGCTATCACCCCAAAGAAAAAAAAAGCGCCGCACCACCACCGGTTGGGCTCGAACCTCAAAACTTTCGGTTAACAGCCGATCGCGCTAGCCAATTGCGCCACGAAGACTGTCCTGCTCCAATCTCACCACCATAAGAACTTATCTTCAAAGCTATTACCGCAAAGAAAAAAGCAACACACCACTCCTGGGAGGGCTCGAGACTCCAACCTTTAGGTTAACAGCCGATCGCGCTAGCCCATTGCGCCACGGACGCAGTCTTGCTCCACTCTCACCATCATCAGAACATATCTTCAAAGCTATCAGCGCAAAGAAAAAAAAGCGCCGCACCACATCCGGGTGGGCTCGAACCTCCACCCTTTCGGTTAACAGCCGATCGCGCTAGCCCATTGCGCCACGGAGACAGTCTTGCTCCACTCTCACCACCATCAGAACATAACTTCAAAATATCAGCGCAAAGAAAAAAGCAACACACCACTCCCGGGAGGGCTCGAAACTCCAACCTTTCGGTCAACAGCCGATCGCGCTAGCCCATTGCGCCACGGAGACAGTCTTGCTCCCTTCTCACCACCATCAAGACATAACTTCAAAGCTATCAGCCCAAAGAAAAAAAAGCACCGCACCACCACCGGGTGGGCTCGAACCTCCAACCTTTCGGTTAACAGCCGATCGCGCTAGCCAAATGCGCCATGGAGACAGTCGTGCTTCACTCTCACCACCATCAGAACATATCTTCAAAGCTATCAGCGCAAAGAAAAAAGCAAAACACCACTCCCGGGAGGGCTCGAACCTCAAACTTTTCGGTTAACAGCCGATCGCGCTGGCCAATTGCACCACGGAGAAATTCCTGCTCAACTCTCACCAAAATTAGAACATATCTTCAAAGCTATCAGACCAAAGAAAAAAAAGCACCGCACCACCACCGGGAGGGCTCGAACCTCCAACTTTTCGGTTAACAGCCGATCGCGCTAGCCAATTGCGCCACGGGGACCGTCCTGCTCCACTCTCACCACTGCCAGACCATTTCTTCAGAGCTATCACCCCAAAGAAAAAAGAGCGCCGCACCACATCCGGGTGAGCTCGAACCTCCAACCTTTCGGTTAACGGCCGATCGCGCTAGCCAATTGCCCCACGGAGACAGTCGTGCTCCACTCTCACCACCGTCAGAACATTTCTTCAGAGCTATCACCCCAAAGAAAAAAAAGCGCCGCACCACCACCGGTTGGGCTCGAACCTCCAACCTTTCGGTTAACAGCCGATCGCGCTAGCCAATTGCGCCACGAAGACAGTCCTGCTCCACTCTCACCACCATCAGAACATATCTTCAAAGCTATTACCGCAAAGAAAAAAGCAACACACCACTCCCGGGAGGGCTCAAAACTCCAACCTTTCGGTTTACAGCCGATCGCGCTAGCCTATTGCGCCACGGAGACAGTCTTGCTCCACTCTCACCACCATAAGAACATATCTTCAAAGCTATCAGCGCAAAGAAAAAAAGCGCTGCACCGCCACCGCGTGGGCTCGAAACTCCTACCTTTCGGTTAACAGCCGATCGCGCTAGCCAATTGCGCCACGGAGACAATCCTGCTCCACTCTCACCACCATCAGAACATATCTTCAAATCTATCAGCCCACAGAAAAAAAAGCGCCGCACAACCACCGGGTAGGCTCGAACCTCCAACTTTTCGGTTAACAGCCGATCGCGCTAGCCAATTGCGCCACGAAGACAGTCCTGCTCCACTCTCACCACCATAAGAACATATCTTCAAAGCTATCAGCCCGAAGAAAAAAGCAACACACAACTCCCGGGAGGGCTCGAAACTCCAACCTTTCGGTCAACAGCCGATCGCGCTAGCCCATTGCGCCACGGAGACAGTCTTGCTCATCTCTCACCACCATCAGATCATATCATCAAAGCTATCAGCCCAAAGAAAAAAAAGCACCGCACCACCACCGGGTGGGCTCGAACCTCCAACCTTTCGGTTAACAGCCAATCGCGCTAGCCAACTGCGCCACGGAGACAGTCGTGCTCCACTCTCACCACCATCAGAACATATCTTCAAAGCTATCAGCCCAAACAAAAAAAAGCGCCGCACCACCGCCGGGTGGGCTCGAAACTCCAACCTTTCGGTTAACAGCCGATCGCGCTAGCCAATTGCGCCACGGAGACAGTCCTGCTTCACTCTTACCACCATCAGAACATATCTTCAAAGCTATCAGCCCAAAGAAAAAAAAGCGCCATACCACCACCGGGTGGGCTCGAACCTCCGACCTTTTGGTTAACAGCCGATCGCGCTAGCCAATTGCGCCATGGAGACAGTCCTGCTCCACTCTCACCACCATCAGAACATATCTTCAAAGCTATCAGCCCAAAGAAAAAAAAGCACCGCACCACCAAAGCGTGGGCTCGAACCTCCAACCTTTCGGTTAACAGCCGATCGCACAAGCCAATTGCGCCACGGAGACAGTCGTGCTCCACTCTCACCACCATCAGAACATATCTTCAAAGCTATCAGCGCAAAGAAAAAAGCAACACACCACTTCCGGGAGGGCTCGAAACTCCAACCTTTCGGTTAACAGCCGAACGCGCTAGCCAATTGCGCCAAGGAGACAGTCGTGCTCCACTCTCACCACCATCAGAACAAATCTTCAAAGCTATCCGCGCAAAGAAAAAAGCAAAACACCAATCCCGGGAGGGCTCGAGCCTCCAAATTTTCGGTTAACAGCCGATCGCTCTGGCCAATTGCGCCACGGAGAAAGTCCTGCTCAACTCTCACCACAATTAGAACATATCTTCAAAGCTATCAGCCCAAAGAAAAAAAAGCGCCGCACCACCACCGGGTGGGCTCGAACCTCCAACTTTTTGGTTAACAGCCGATCGCGCTAGCCAATTGCGCCACGGGGACCATCCAGCTCCACTCTCACCACCGTCAGACCATTTCTTCAGAGCTATCACCCCAAAGAAAAAAAAGCGCCACACCACCACCGGGTGGGCTCGAACCTCCCACCTTTCGGTTAACAGCCGATCGCGCTAGCCAATTGCCCCACGGAGACAGTCGTGCTCCACTCTCACCACAATTAGAACATATCTTCAAAGCTATCAGCCCAAAGAAAAAAAAAGCGCCGCACAACCACCGGGTAAGCTCTAACCTCCAACTTTTCGGTTAACAGCCGATCGCGCTAGCCAATTGTGCCATGGAGACAGTCCTGCTCCACTCTCACCACCATAAGAACATATCTTCAAAGCTATCAGCCCAAAAAAAGCGCCGCACCACCACCGGGTGGGCTCGAACCTCCAACCTTTCGGTTAACAGCCGATCACGCTAGCCAATTGCCCCACGAAGACAGTCGTGCTCCACTCTCACCACCGTCAGAACATTTCTTCAGAGCTATCAGCCCAAAGAAAAAAAAGCGCTGCACCACCACCGGGTGGGCTCGAACCTTCAACTTTTCGGTTAACAGCCGATCGCGCTAGCCAATTGCGCCACGGAGACAGTCCTGCTCCACTCTCACCACCATAAGAACATATCTTCAAAGCTATCAGCCCGAAGAAAAAAGCAATACACCACTCCCGGGAGGTCTCGAAACTCCAACCTTTCGGTTAACAGCCGATCGCGCTAGCCAATTGCGCCACGGAGACAGTCCTGCTCCACTCTCACCACTATAAGAACATATCTTCAAAGCTATCAGCCCAACGAGATAAAAGCACCGCACCACCACTGGGTGGGCTCGAACCTCCGACCTTTTGCTTAACCGCCGAGCGCGCTAGCCAATTGCGCCACGGAGACAGTCCTGCTCCACTCTCACCACCATCAGAACATATCTTCAAAGCTATCAGCCCAAAGAAAAAAAGCGCCGCACCACCACCGGGTGGGCTCGAACCTCCAACTTTCCGGTTAACAGCCGATCACGCTAGCCGATTGCGCCACGGAGACAGTCCTGCTCCACTCTCACCACCGTCAAAACATTTCTTCAGAGCTATCAGCCCAAAGAAAAAAAAGCGCTGCACCACCACCGGGTGGGCTCGAACCTTCAACCTTTCAGTTAACAGCCGATCGCGCTAGCCAATTGCCCCACGGAGACAGTCGCGCTCCACTCTCGCCATCGTCAGAACATTTCTTCAGAGCTATCACCCCAAAGAAAAAAAAGCGCCGCACCACCACCGGTTGGGCTCGAACCTCTGACCTTTCGGTTAACAGCCGATCGCGCTAGTCAATTGCGCCACGAAGACAGTCCTGCTCCACTTTCACCACCATCAGAACATATCTTCAAAGCTATTACCGCAAAGAAAAAAGCAAAACACCACTCCCGGAGGGCTTGAACCTCCAACTTTCCGGTTAACAGCCGATCACGCTAGCCAATTGCGCCACGGAGACAGTCTTACTCTACTCTCACAACCATCAGAACATAACTTCAAAGTTATCAGCCCACAGAAAAAAAAAGCGCCGCACCACCACCGAGAGAGCTTGAACCTCCAACTTTTCGGTTAACAGCCGATCGTGCTAGCCAGTTGCGCCACGCAGACTGTCCTGCTCCACTCTCACTACCGTCAGAACATTTCTTCAGAGCTATCAGCCCAAAGAAAAAAAAGCGCTGCACAACCACCGGGTGGGCTCGAACCTCCAACATTACGGTTAACAGCCGATCGCGCTAGCCCATTACGCCACGGAGGCAGCCTTGCTCCACCCTCACTATTATCAGAACATATCTTCAAAGCTATCAGCGCAAAGAAAAAAAAAGCGCTGCACCACCACCAGGTGGGCTCGAACCTCCAACCTTTCGGTTAACAGCCAATCGCGCTAGCCCATTGCGCCACGGAGACAGTCTTGCTCCACTCTCACCACCATCAGAACATAACTTCAATGCTATCAGCGCAAAGAAAAAAGCAACACACCCCTCCCGGGAGGGCTTGAACCTCCAACTTTCCGGTTAACAGCCGATCACGCTAGCCAATTGCGCCACGGAGACAGTCTTACTATACTCTCACAACCATCAGAACATAACTTCAAAGCTATCAGCCCACAGAAAAAAAAGCGCCGCACCACCACCGGGAGAGCTCGAACCTCCAACTTTTCGGTTAACAGCCGATCGCGCTAGCCAATTACGCCACGTAGACTGTCCTGCTCCACTCTCACCATCGTCAGAACATTTCTTCAGAGCTATCACCCCAAAGAAAAAAAAAGCGCCGCACCACCACCGGTTGGGCTCGAACCTCAAACCTTTCGGTTAACAGCCGATCGCGCTAGCCAATTGCGCCACGAAGACTGTCCTGCTCCAATCTCACCACCATCAGAACTTATCTTCAAAGCTATTACCGCAAAGAAAAAAGCAACACACCACTCCTGGGAGGGCTCGAGACTCCAACCTTTAGGTTAACAGCCGATCGCGCTAGCCCATTGCGCCACGGAGGCAGTCTTGCTCCACTCTCACCATCATCAGAACATATCTTCAAAGCTATCAGCGCAAAGAAAAAAAAAGCGCCGCACCACATCCGGGTGGGCTCGAACCTCCACCCTTTCGGTTAACAGCCGATCGCGCTAGCCCATTGCGCCACGGAGACAGTCTTGCTCCACTCTCACCACCATCAGAACATAACTTCAAAGTATCAGCGCAAAGAAAAAAGCAACACACCACTCCCGGGAGGGCTCGAAACTCCAACCTTTCGGTCAACAGCCGATCGCGCTAGCCCATTGCGCCACGGAGACAGTCTTGCTCCCTTCTCACCACCATCTAGACATAACTTCAAAGCTATCAGCCCAAAGAAAAAAAAGCACCGCACCACCACCGGGTGGGCTCGAACCTCCAACCTTTCGGTTAACAGCCGATCGCGCTAGCGATATGCGCCATGGAGACAGTCGTGCTTCACTCTCACCACCATCAGAACATATCTTCAAAGCTATCAGCGCAAAGAAAAAAGCAAAACACCACTCCCGGGAGGGCTCGAACCTCAAACTTTTCGGTTAACAGCCGATCGCGCTGGCCAATTGCACCACGGAGAAATTCCTGCTCAACTCTCACCAAAATTAGAACATATCTTCAAAGCTATCAGACCAAAGAAAAAAAAGCGCCGCACCAACACCGGGTGGGCTCGAACCTCCAACTTTTCGGTTAACAGCCGATCGCGCTAGCCAATTGCGCCACGGGGACCGTCCTGCTCCACTCTCACCACTGCCAGACCATTTCTTCAGAGCTATCACCCCAAAGAAAAAAGAGCGCCGCACCACATCCGGGTGAGCTCGAACCTCCAACCTTTCGGTTAACGGCCGATCGCGCTAGCCAATTGCCCCACGGAGACAGTCGTGCTCCACTCTCACCACCGTCAGAACATTTCTTCAGAGCTATCACCCCAAAGAAAAAAAAGCACCGCACCACCACCGGTTGGGCTCGAACCTCCAACTTTTCGGTTAACAGCCGATCGCGCTAGCCAATTGCGCCACGAAGACAGTCCTGCTCCACTATCACCACCATAAGAACATATCTTCAAAGCTATCAGCGCAAAGAAAAAAAGCGCTGCACCGCCACCGCGTGGGCTCGAACCTCCAACTTTTCGGTTAACAGCCGATCGCGCTAGCCAATTGCGCCACGAAGACAGTCCTGCTCCACTCTCACCACCATAAGAACATATCTTCAAAGCTATCAGCCCGAAGAAAAAAGCAACACACAACTCCCGGGAGGGCTCGAAACTCCAACCTTTCGGTCAACAGCCGATCGCGCTAGCCCATTGCGCCACGGAGACAGTCTTGCTCATCTCTCACCACCATCAGATCATATCATCAAAGCTATCAGCCCAAAGAAAAAAAAGCACCGCACCACCACCGGGTGGGCTCGAACCTCCAACCTTTCGGTTAACAGCCGATCGCGCTAGCCAACTGCGCCACGGAGACAGTCGTGCTCCACTCTCACCACCATCAGAACATATCTTCAAAGCTATCAGCCCAAACAAAAAAAAGCGCCGCACCACCGCCGGGTGGGCTCGAAACTCCAACCTTTCGGTTAACAGCCGATCGCGCTAGCCAATTGCGCCACGGAGACAGTCCTGCTTCACTCTTACCACCATCAGAACATATCTTCAAAGCTATCAGCCCAAAGAAAAAAAGCGCCATACCACCACCGGGTGGGCTCGAACCTCCGACCTTTTGGTTAACAGCCGATCACGCTAGCCAATTGCGCCACGAAGACATGTCCTGCTCCACTCTCAGCACCGTCAGAACATATCTTCAAAGCTATCAGCCCACAGAAAAAAAAGCGCCGCACAACCACCGGGTAGGCTCGAACCTCCGACTTTTCGGTTAACAGCCGATCGCGCTAGCCAATTGCGCCACGGAGACCTGGAACCTCCAACCACTCTCACCCTATAAGAACATATCTTCAAAGCTATCAGCCCAACGAAAAAAAAAGCGCCGCACGACCACTTGGTGGGCTCGAACCTCCGACCTTTTGGTTAACCGCCGTTCGCGCTAGCCAATTGCGCCACGGAGACAGTCCCGCTCCACTCTCACCACCATCAGAACATATCTTCAAAGCTATCAGCCCAAAGAAAAAAAGCGCCGCACCACCACCGGGTGGGCTCGAACCTACAACTTTCCGGTTAACAGCCGATCACGCTAGCCAATTGCGCCACGGAGACAGCCCTGCTCCACTCTCACCACCATCAGAACATATCTTCAAAGCTTTCAGCCCACAGAAAAAAAAAGCGCCGCACAACCACCGGGTAGGCTCGAACCTCCAACTTTTCGGTTAACAGCCGATCGCGCTAGCCAATTGCGCCACGGAGACAGACCTGCTCCACTCTCACCACCATAAGAACATATCATCGAAGCTATCAGCCCGAAGAAAAAAAAGCGCCGCACCACCACTGGGTGGGCTCGAACCTCCGACCTTTTGGTTATCAGCCGATCGCGCTAGCCAATTGCGCCACGGAGACAGTCCTGCTCCACTCTCACCACCATCAGAACATATCTTCAAAGCTATCAGCCCAAAGAAAAAAAAGCGCCGCACCACCACCGGGTGGGCAAGAATCCAACTTTCCGGTTAACAGCCGATCACGCTAGCCAATTGCGCCACGGAGACAGTCCTGCTCCACTCTCACCACCGTCAGAACATTTCTTCAGAGGTATCAGCCCAAAGAAAAAAAAGCGCTGCACCACCACCGGGTGGGCTTGAACCTTCAACCTTTCAGTTAACAGCCGATCGCGCTAGCCAATTGCCCCACGGAGACAGTCGTGCTCCACTCTCACCATCGTCAGAACATTTCTTCAGAGCTATCACTCCAAAGAAAAAAAGCGCCGCACCACCACCGGGTGGGCTCGAACCTCCAACTTTTCGGTTAACAGCCGATCACGCTAGCCAATTGCGCCACGGAGACAGTCCTGCTCCACTTTCACCACCATAAGAACATATCTTCAAAGCTATCAGCCCAAAGAAAAAAGCAACACACCACTCCCGGGAGGGCTCGAAACTCCAAACTCCAACCTTTCGGTCAACAGCCGATCGCGCTAGCCCATTGCGCCACGGAGACAGTCTTGCTCATCTCTCACCACCATCAGATCATATCATCAAAGCTATCAGCCCAAAGAAAAAAAAGCACCGCGCCACCACCGGGTGGGCTCGAACCTCCAACCTCTCGGTTAACAGCCGATCGCGCTAGCCAACTGCGCCACGGAAACAGTCGTGCTCCACTCTCACCACCATCAGAACATATCTTCAAAGCTATCAGCCCAAAGAAAAAAAAGCACCGCACCACCACCGGGTGGGCTCGAACCTCCAACTTTTCGGTTAACAGCCGATTACGCTAGCCAATTGCGCCACGGAGACAGTCCTGCTCCACTTTCACCACCGTCAGAACATATCTTCAAAGCTATCAGCCCACAGAAAAAAAAAAGCGCCGCACAACCACCGGGTAGGCTCGAACCTCCGACTTTTCGGTTAACAGCCGATCGCGCTAGCCAATTGCGCCACGGAGACAGTCCTGCTCCACTCTCACCACCGTCAGAACATTTCTTCAGAGGTATCAGCCCAAAGAAAAAAAAGCGCTGCACCACCACCGCGTGGGCTCGAAACTCCTACCTTTCGGTTAACAGCCGATCGCGTTAGCCAATTGCGCCACGGAGACAATCCTGCTCCACTCTCACCACCATCAGAACATATCTTCAAAGCTATCAGCCCAAAGAAAAAAAAGCGCGGCACCACCACCGGGTGGTCTCGAACCTCCAACTTTCTGGTTAACAGCCGATCACGCTAGCCAATTGCGCCACGGAGACAGTCTTGCTCCACTCTCACGACCATCAGAACATATCTTCAAATCTATCAGCCCACAGAAAAAAAAGCGCCGCACAACCACCGGGTAGGCTCGAACCTCCAACTTTTCGGTTAACAGCCGATCGCGCTAGCCAATTGCGCCACGAAGACTGTCCTGCTCCAATCTCAGCACCATCAGAACTTATCTTCAAAGCTATTACCGCAAAGAAAAAAGCAACACACCACTCCTGGGAGGGCTCGAGACTCCAACCTTTAGGTTAACAGCCGATCGCGCTAGCCCATTGCGCCACGGAGGCAGTCTTGCTCCACTCTCACCATCATCAGAACATATCTTCAAAGCTATCAGCGCAAAGAAAAAAAAGCGCCGCACCACATCCGGGTGGGCTCGAACCTCCAACCTTTCGGTTAACAGCCGATCGCGCTAGCCCATTGCGCCACGGAGACAGTCTTGCTCCACTCTCACCACCATCAGAACATAACTTCAAAGCTATCAGCGCAAAGAAAAAAGCAACACACCACTCCCGGGAGGGCTCGAACCTCCAACCTTTCGGTCAACAGCCGATCGCGCTAGCCCATTGCGCCACGGAGACAGTCTTGCTCCCTTCTCACCACCATCTAGACATAACTTCAAAGCTATCAGCCCAAAGAAAAAAAAGCACCGCACCACCACCGGGTGGGCTCGAACCTCCAACCTTTCGGTTAACAGCCGATCGCGCTAGCGATATGCGCCATGGAGACAGTCGTGCTTCACTCTCACCACCATCAGAACATATCTTCAAAGCTATCAGCGCAAAGAAAAAAGCAAAACACCACTCCCGGGAGGGCTCGAACCTCAAACTTTTCGGTTAACAGCCGATCGCGCTGGCCAATTGCACCACGGAGAAATTCCTGCTCAACTCTCACCAAAATTAGAACATATCTTCAAAGCTATCAGACCAAAGAAAAAAAAGCGCCGCACCACCACCGGGTGGGCTCGAACCTCCAACTTTTCGGTTAACAGCCGATCGCGCTAGCCAATTGCGCCACGGGGACCGTCCTGCTCCACTCTCACCACTGCCAGACCATTTCTTCAGAGCTATCACCCCAAAGAAAAAAGAGCGCCGCACCACATCCGGGTGAGCTCGAACCTCCAACCTTTCGGTTAACGGCCGATCGCGCTAGCCAATTGCCCCACGGAGACAGTCGTGCTCCACTCTCACCACCGTCAGAACATTTCTTCAGAGCTATCACCCCAAAGAAAAAAAAGCACCGCACCACCACCGGTTGGGCTCGAACCTCCAACTTTTCGGTTAACAGCCGATCGCGCTAGCCAATTGCGCCACGAAGACAGTCCTGCTCCACTATCACCACCATAAGAACATATCTTCAAAGCTATCAGCGCAAAGAAAAAAAGCGCTGCACCGCCACCGCGTGGGCTCGAACCTCCAACTTTTCGGTTAACAGCCGATCGCGCTAGCCAATTGCGCCACGAAGACAGTCCTGCTCCACTCTCACCACCATAAGAACATATCTTCAAAGCTATCAGCCCGAAGAAAAAAGCAACACACAACTCCCGGGAGGGCTCGAAACTCCAACCTTTCGGTCAACAGCCGATCGCGCTAGCCCATTGCGCCACGGAGACAGTCTTGCTCATCTCTCACCACCATCAGATCATATCATCAAAGCTATCAGCCCAAAGAAAAAAAAGCACCGCACCACCACCGGGTGGGCTCGAACCTCCAACCTTTCGGTTAACAGCCGATCGCGCTAGCCAACTGCGCCACGGAGACAGTCGTGCTCCACTCTCACCACCATCAGAACATATCTTCAAAGCTATCAGCCCAAACAAAAAAAAGCGCCGCACCACCGCCGGGTGGGCTCGAAACTCCAACCTTTCGGTTAACAGCCGATCGCGCTAGCCAATTGCGCCACGGAGACAGTCCTGCTTCACTCTTACCACCATCAGAACATATCTTCAAAGCTATCAGCCCAAAGAAAAAAAAGCGCCATACCACCACCGGGTGGGCTCGAACCTCCGACCTTTTGGTTAACAGCCGATCACGCTAGCCAATTGCGCCACGAAGACATGTCCTGCTCCACTCTCAGCACCGTCAGAACATATCTTCAAAGCTATCAGCCCACAGAAAAAAAAGCGCCGCACAACCACCGGGTAGGCTCGAACCTCCGACTTTTCGGTTAACAGCCGATCGCGCTAGCCAATTGCGCCACGGAGACAGTCCTGCTCCACTCTCACCACCGTCAGAACATTTCTTCAGAGGTATCAGCCCAAAGAAAAAAAAGCGCTGCACCACCACCGGGTGGGCTTGAACCTTCAACCTTTCAGTTAACAGCCGATCGCGCTAGCCAATTGCCCCACGGAGACAATCCTGCTCCACTCTCACCACCATCAGAACATATCTTCAAATCTATCAGCCCACAGAAAAAAAAGCGCCGCACAACCACCGGGTAGGCTCGAACCTCCAACGTTTCGGTTAACAGCCGATCGCGCTAGCCAATTGCGCCACGAAGACAGTCCTGCTCCACTCTCACCACCATAAGAACATATCTTCAAAGCTATCAGCCCCAAAAAAGCGCCGCACCACCACCGGGTGGGCTCGAACCTCCAACCTTTCGGTTAACAGCCGATCACGCTAGCCAATTGCCCCACGAAGACAGTCGTGCTCCACTCTCACCACCGTCAGAACATTTCTTCAGAGCTATCAGCCCAAAGAAAAAGAAAGCGCTGCACCACCACCGGGTGGGCTCGAACCTTCAACTTTTCGGTTAACAGCCGATCGCGCTAGCCAATTGCGCCACGGAGACAGTCCTGCTCCACTCTCACCACCATAAGAACATATCTTCAAAGCTATCAGCCCGAAGAAAAAAGCAATACACCACTCCCGGGAGGTCTCGAAACTCCAACCTTTCGGTTAACAGCCGATCGCGCTAGCCCATTGCGCCACGGAGACAGTCTTGCTCCACTCTCACCATCATCAGAACATATCTTCAAAGCTATCAGCGCAAAGAAAAAAAAGCGCCGCACCACATCCGGGTGGGCTCGAACCTCCAACCTTTCGGTTAACAGCCGATCGCGCTAGCGATATGCGCCATGGAGACAGTCGTGCTTCACTCTCACCACCATCAGAACATATCTTCAAAGCTATCAGCGCAAAGAAAAAAGCAAAACACCACTCCCGGGAGGGCTCGAACCTCAAACTTTTCGGTTAACAGCCGATCGCGCTGGCCAATTGCACCACGGAGAAATTCCTGCTCAACTCTCACCAAAATTAGAACATATCTTCAAAGCTATCAGACCAAAGAAAAAAAAGCGCCGCACCACCACCGGGTGGGCTCGAACCTCCAACTTTTCGGTTAACAGCCGATCGCGCTAGCCAATTGCGCCACGGGGACCGTCCTGCTCCACTCTCACCACTGCCAGACCATTTCTTCAGAGCTATCACCCCAAAGAAAAAAGAGCGCCGCACCACATCCGGGTGAGCTCGAACCTCCAACCTTTCGGTTAACGGCCGATCGCGCTAGCCAATTGCCCCACGGAGACAGTCGTGCTCCACTCTCACCACCGTCAGAACATTTCTTCAGAGCTATCACCCCAAAGAAAAAAAAGCACCGCACCACCACCGGTTGGGCTCGAACCTCCAACTTTTCGGTTAACAGCCGATCGCGCTAGCCAATTGCGCCACGAAGACAGTCCTGCTCCACTATCACCACCATAAGAACATATCTTCAAAGCTATCAGCGCAAAGAAAAAAAGCGCTGCACCGCCACCGCGTGGGCTCGAACCTCCAACTTTTCGGTTAACAGCCGATCGCGCTAGCCAATTGCGCCACGAAGACAGTCCTGCTCCACTCTCACCACCATAAGAACATATCTTCAAAGCTATCAGCCCGAAGAAAAAAGCAACACACAACTCCCGGGAGGGCTCGAAACTCCAACCTTTCGGTCAACAGCCGATCGCGCTAGCCCATTGCGCCACGGAGACAGTCTTGCTCATCTCTCACCACCATCAGATCATATCATCAAAGCTATCAGCCCAAAGAAAAAAAAGCACCGCACCACCACCGGGTGGGCTCGAACCTCCAACCTTTCGGTTAACAGCCGATCGCGCTAGCCAACTGCGCCACGGAGACAGTCGTGCTCCACTCTCACCACCATCAGAACATATCTTCAAAGCTATCAGCCCAAACAAAAAAAAGCGCCGCACCACCGCCGGGTGGGCTCGAAACTCCAACCTTTCGGTTAACAGCCGATCGCGCTAGCCAATTGCGCCACGGAGACAGTCCTGCTTCACTCTTACCACCATCAGAACATATCTTCAAAGCTATCAGCCCAAAGAAAAAAAAGCGCCATACCACCACCGGGTGGGCTCGAACCTCCGACCTTTTGGTTAACAGCCGATCACGCTAGCCAATTGCGCCACGAAGACATGTCCTGCTCCACTCTCACCACCATCAGAACATATCTTCAAAGCTATTACCGCAAAAAAAGCAACACACCACTCCCGGGAAGGCTCAAAACTCCAACCTTTCGGTTTACAGCCGATCGCGCTAGCCTATTGCGCCACGGAGACAGTCTTGCTCCACTCTCACCACCATAAGAACATATCTTCAAAGCTATCAGCGCAAAGAAAAAAGCGCTGCACCGCCACCGCGTGGGCTCGAAACTCCTACCTTTCGGTTAACAGCCGATCGCGCTAGCCAATTGCGCCACGGAGACAATCCTGCTCCACTCTCACCACCATCAGAACATATCTTCAAATCTATCAGCCCACAGAAAAAAAAGCGCCGCACAACCACCGGGTAGGCTCGAACCTCCAACGTTTCGGTTAACAGCCGATCGCGCTAGCCAATTGCGCCACGAAGACAGTCCTGCTCCACTCTCACCACCATAAGAACATATCTTCAAAGCTATCAGCCCCAAAAAAGCGCCGCACCACCACCGGGTGGGCTCGAACCTCCAACCTTTCGGTTAACAGCCGATCACGCTAGCCAATTGCCCCACGAAGACAGTCGTGCTCCACTCTCACCACCGTCAGAACATTTCTTCAGAGCTATCAGCCCAAAGAAAAAGAAAGCGCTGCACCACCACCGGGTGGGCTCGAACCTTCAACTTTTCGGTTAACAGCCGATCGCGCTAGCCAATTGCGCCACGGAGACAGTCCTGCTCCACTCTCACCACCATAAGAACATATCTTCAAAGCTATCAGCCCGAAGAAAAAAGCAATACACCACTCCCGGGAGGTCTCGAAACTCCAACCTTTCGGTTAACAGCCGATCGCGCTAGCCCATTGCGCCACGGAGACAGTCTTGCTCATCTCTCACCACCATCAGATCATATCATCAAAGCTATCAGCCCAAAGAAAAAAAAGCACCGCGCCACCACCGGGTGGGCTCGAACCTCCAACCTCTCGGTTAACAGCCGATCACGCTAGCCAATTGCGCCACGGAGACTGTCCTGCTCCACTCTCACCACCGTCAGAACATTTCTTCAGAGGTATCAGCCCAAAGAAAAAAAAGCGCTGCACCACCACCGGGTGGGCTTGAACCTTCAACCTTTCAGTTAACAGCCGATCGCGCTAGCCAATTGCCCCACGGAGACAGTCGTGCTCCACTCTCACCATCGTCAGAACATTTCTTCAGAGCTATCACTCCAAAGAAAAAAAGCGCCGCACCACCACCGGGTGGGCTCGAACCTCCAACTTTTCGGTTAACAGCCGATCACGCTAGCCAATTGCGCCACGGAGACAGTCCTGCTCCACTTTCACCACCATAAGAACATATCTTCAAAGCTATCAGCCCAAAGAAAAAAGCAACACACCACTCCCGGGAGGGCTCGAAACTCCAACCTTTCGGTCAACAGCCGATCGCGCTAGCCCATTGCGCCACGGAGACAGTCTTGCTCATCTCTCACCACCATCAGATCATATCATCAAAGCTATCAGCCCAAAGAAAAAAAAGCACCGCGCCACCACCGGGTGGGCTCGAACCTCCAACCTCTCGGTTAACAGCCGATCGCGCTAGCCAACTGCGCCACGGAAACAGTCGTGCTCCACTCTCACCACCATCAGAACATATCTTCAAAGCTATCAGCCCAAAGAAAAAAAAGCACCGCACCACCACCGGGTGGGCTCGAACCTCCAACTTTTCGGTTAACAGCCGATTACGCTAGCCAATTGCGCCACGGAGACAGTCCTGCTCCACTTTCACCACCGTCAGAACATATCTTCAAAGCTATCAGCCCACAGAAAAAAAAAGCGCCGCACAACCACCGGGTAGGCTCGAACCTCCGACTTTTCGGTTAACAGCCGATCGCGCTAGCCAATTGCGCCACGGAGACAGTCCTGCTCCACTCTCACCACCGTCAGAACATTTCTTCAGAGGTATCAGCCCAAAGAAAAAAAAAGCGCTGCACCACCACCGCGTGGGCTCGAAACTCCTACCTTTCGGTTAACAGCCGATCGCGTTAGCCAATTGCGCCACGGAGACAATCCTGCTCCACTCTCACCACCATCAGAACATATCTTCAAAGCTATCAGCCCAAAGAAAAAAAAGCGCGGCACCACCACCGGGTGGTCTCGAACCTCCAACTTTCTGGTTAACAGCCGATCACGCTAGCCAATTGCGCCACGGAGACAGTCTTGCTCCACTCTCACGACCATCAGAACATATCTTCAAATCTATCAGCCCACAGAAAAAAAAGCGCCGCACAACCACCGGGTAGGCTCGAACCTCCAACTTTTCGGTTAACAGCCGATCGCGCTAGCCGATTGCGCCACGAAGACTGTCCTGCTCCAATCTCACCACCATCAGAACTTATCTTCAAAGCTATTACCGCAAAGAAAAAAGCAACACACCACTCCTGGGAGGGCTCGAGACTCAAACCTTTAGGTTAACAGCCGATCGCGCTAGCCCATTGCGCCACGGAGGCAGTCTTGCTCCACTCTCACCATCATCAGAACATATCTTCAAAGCTATCAGCGCAAAGAAAAAAAAGCGCCGCACCACATCCGGGTGGGCTCGAACCTCCAACCTTTCGGTTAACAGCCGATCGCGCTAGCCCATTGCGCCACGGAGACAGTCTTGCTCCAATCTCACCACCATCAGAACTTATCTTCAAAGCTATTACCGCAAAGAAAAAAGCAACACACCACTCCTGGGAGGGCTCGAGACTCCAACCTTTCGGTTAACAGCCGATCGCGCTAGCCAATTGCGCCACGGAGACAGTCCTGCTTCACTCTTACCACCATCAGAACATATCTTCAAAGCTATCAGCCCAAAGAAAAAAAAGCGCCATACCACCACCGGGTGGGCTCGAACCTCCGACCTTTTGGTTAACAGCCGATCACGCTAGCCAATTGCGCCACGAAGACATGTCCTGCTCCACTCTCACCACCATCAGAACATATCTTCAAAGCTATTACCGCAAAAAAAAGCAACACACCACTCCCGGGAAGGCTCAAAACTCCAACCTTTCGGTTTACAGCCGATCGCGCTAGCCTATTGCGCCACGGAGACAGTCTTGCTCCACTCTCACCACCATAAGAACATATCTTCAAAGCTATCAGCGCAAAGAAAAAAGCGCTGCACCGCCACCGCGTGGGCTCGAAACTCCTACCTTTCGGTTAACAGCCGATCGCGCTAGCCAATTGCGCCACGGAGACAATCCTGCTCCACTCTCACCACCATCAGAACATATCTTCAAATCTATCAGCCCACAGAAAAAAAAGCGCCGCACAACCACCGGGTAGGCTCGAACCTCCAACGTTTCGGTTAACAGCCGATCGCGCTAGCCAATTGCGCCACGAAGACAGTCCTGCTCCACTCTCACCACCATAAGAACATATCTTCAAAGCTATCAGCCCCAAAAAAGCGCCGCACCACCACCGGGTGGGCTCGAACCTCCAACCTTTCGGTTAACAGCCGATCACGCTAGCCAATTGCCCCACGAAGACAGTCGTGCTCCACTCTCACCACCGTCAGAACATTTCTTCAGAGCTATCAGCCCAAAGAAAAAGAAAGCGCTGCACCACCACCGGGTGGGCTCGAACCTTCAACTTTTCGGTTAACAGCCGATCGCGCTAGCCAATTGCGCCACGGAGACAGTCCTGCTCCACTCTCACCACCATAAGAACATATCTTCAAAGCTATCAGCCCGAAGAAAAAAGCAATACACCACTCCCGGGAGGTCTCGAAACTCCAACCTTTCGGTTAACAGCCGATCGCGCTAGCCCATTGCGCCACGGAGACAGTCTTGCTCATCTCTCACCACCATCAGATCATATCATCAAAGCTATCAGCCCAAAGAAAAAAAAGCACCGCGCCACCACCGGGTGGGCTCGAACCTCCAACCTCTCGGTTAACAGCCGATCACGCTAGCCAATTGCGCCACGGAGACAGTCCTGCTCCACTCTCACCACCGTCAGAACATTTCTTCAGAGGTATCAGCCCAAAGAAAAAAAAGCGCTGCACCACCACCGGGTGGGCTTGAACCTTCAACCTTTCAGTTAACAGCCGATCGCGCTAGCCAATTGCCCCACGGAGACAGTCGTGCTCCACTCTCACCATCGTCAGAACATTTCTTCAGAGCTATCACTCCAAAGAAAAAAAGCGCCGCACCACCACCGGGTGGGCTCGAACCTCCAACTTTTCGGTTAACAGCCGATCACGCTAGCCAATTGCGCCACGGAGACAGTCCTGCTCCACTTTCACCACCATAAGAACATATCTTCAAAGCTATCAGCCCAAAGAAAAAAGCAACACACCACTCCCGGGAGGGCTCGAAACTCCAACCTTTCGGTCAACAGCCGATCGCGCTAGCCCATTGCGCCACGGAGACAGTCTTGCTCATCTCTCACCACCATCAGATCATATCATCAAAGCTATCAGCCCAAAGAAAAAAAAGCACCGCGCCACCACCGGGTGGGCTCGAACCTCCAACCTCTCGGTTAACAGCCGATCGCGCTAGCCAACTGCGCCACGGAAACAGTCGTGCTCCACTCTCACCACCATCAGAACATATCTTCAAAGCTATCAGCCCAAAGAAAAAAAAGCACCGCACCACCACCGGGTGGGCTCGAACCTCCAACTTTTCGGTTAACAGCCGATTACGCTAGCCAATTGCGCCACGGAGACAGTCCTGCTCCACTTTCACCACCGTCAGAACATATCTTCAAAGCTATCAGCCCACAGAAAAAAAAAGCGCCGCACAACCACCGGGTAGGCTCGAACCTCCGACTTTTCGGTTAACAGCCGATCGCGCTAGCCAATTGCGCCACGGAGACAGTCCTGCTCCACTCTCACCACCGTCAGAACATTTCTTCAGAGGTATCAGCCCAAAGAAAAAAAAAGCGCTGCACCACCACCGCGTGGGCTCGAAACTCCTACCTTTCGGTTAACAGCCGATCGCGTTAGCCAATTGCGCCACGGAGACAATCCTGCTCCACTCTCACCACCATCAGAACATATCTTCAAAGCTATCAGCCCAAAGAAAAAAAAGCGCGGCACCACCACCGGGTGGTCTCGAACCTCCAACTTTCTGGTTAACAGCCGATCACGCTAGCCAATTGCGCCACGGAGACAGTCTTGCTCCACTCTCACGACCATCAGAACATATCTTCAAATCTATCAGCCCACAGAAAAAAAAGCGCCGCACAACCACCGGGTAGGCTCGAACCTCCAACTTTTCGGTTAACAGCCGATCGCGCTAGCCGATTGCGCCACGAAGACTGTCCTGCTCCAATCTCACCACCATCAGAACTTATCTTCAAAGCTATTACCGCAAAGAAAAAAGCAACACACCACTCCTGGGAGGGCTCGAGACTCAAACCTTTAGGTTAACAGCCGATCGCGCTAGCCCATTGCGCCACGGAGGCAGTCTTGCTCCACTCTCACCATCATCAGAACATATCTTCAAAGCTATCAGCGCAAAGAAAAAAAAGCGCCGCACCACATCCGGGTGGGCTCGAACCTCCAACCTTTCGGTTAACAGCCGATCGCGCTAGCCCATTGCGCCACGGAGACAGTCTTGCTCCACTCTCACCACCATCAGAACATAACTTCAAAGCTATCAGCGCAAAGAAAAAAGCAACACACCACTCCCGGGAGGGCTCGAAACTCCAACCTTTTGGTCAACAGCCGATCGCGCTAGCCCATTGCGCCACGGAGACAGTCTTGCTCCCTTCTCACCACCATCAAGACATAACTTCAAAGCTATCAGCCCAAAGAAAAAAAAGCACCGCACCACCACCGGGTGGGCTCGAACCTCCAACCTTTCGGTTAACAGCCGATCGCGCTAGCCAAATGCGCCATGGAGACAGTCGTGCTTCACTCTCACCACCATCAGAACATATCTTCAAAGCTATCAGCGCAAAGAAAAAAGCAAAACACCACTCCCGGGAGGGCTCGAAACTCAAACTTTTCGGTTAACAGCCGATCGCGCTGCCCAATTGCACCACGGAGAAATTCCTGCTCAACTCTCACCAAAATTAGAACATATCTTCAAAGCTATCAGCCCAAAGAAAAAAAAGCGCCGCACCACCACCGGGTGGGCTCGAACCTCCAACTTTTCGGTTAACAGCCGATCGCGCTAGCAAATTGCGCCACGGGGACCGTCCTGCTCCACTCTCACCACTGCCAGACCATTTCTTCAGAGCTATCACCCCAAAGAAAAAAGAGCGCCGCACCACATCCGGGTGAGCTCGAACCTCCAACCTTTCGGTTAACAGCCGATCGCGCTAGCCAATTGCGCCACGAAGACAGTCCTGCTCCACTCTCACCACCATCAGAACATATCTTCAAAGCTATTACCGCAAAAAAAAAGCAACACACCACTCCCGGGAAGGCTCAAAACTCCAACCTTTCGGTTTACAGCCGATCGCGCTAGCCTATTGCGCCACGGAGACAGTCTTGCTCCACTCTCACCACCATAAGAACATATCTTCAAAGCTATCAGCGCAAAGAAAAAAAGCGCTGCACCGCCACCGCGTGGGCTCGAAACTCCTACCTTTCGGTTAACAGCCGATCGCGCTAGCCAATTGCGCCACGGAGACAATCCTGCTCCACTCTCACCACCATCAGAACATATCTTCAAATCTATCAGCCCACAGAAAAAAAAGCGCCGCACAACCACCGGGTAGGCTCGAACCTCCAACGTTTCGGTTAACAGCCGATCGCGCTAGCCAATTGCGCCACGAAGACAGTCCTGCTCCACTCTCACCACCATAAGAACATATCTTCAAAGCTATCAGCCCAAAAAAAGCGCCGCACCACCACCGGGTGGGCTCGAACCTCCAACCTTTCGGTTAACAGCCGATCACGCTAGCCAATTGCCCCACGAAGACAGTCGTGCTCCACTCTCACCACCGTCAGAACATTTCTTCAGAGCTATCAGCCCAAAGAAAAAGAAAGCGCTGCACCACCACCGGGTGGGCTCGAACCTTCAACTTTTCGGTTAACAGCCGATCGCGCTAGCCAATTGCGCCACGGAGACAGTCCTGCTCCACTCTCACCACCATAAGAACATATCTTCAAAGCTATCAGCCCGAAGAAAAAAGCAATACACCACTCCCGGGAGGTCTCGAAACTCCAACCTTTCGGTTAACAGCCGATCGCGCTAGCCCATTGCGCCACGGAGACCGTCTTGCTCATCTCTCACCACCATCAGATCATATCATCAAAGCTATCAGCCCAAAGAAAAAAAAGCACCGCGCCACCACCGGGTGGGCTCGAACCTCCAACCTCTCGGTTAACAGCCGATCACGCTAGCCAATTGCGCCACGGAGACAGTCCTGCTCCACTCTCACCACCGTCAGAACATTTCTTCAGAGGTATCAGCCCAAAGAAAAAAAAGCGCTGCACCACCACCGGGTGGGCTTGAACCTTCAACCTTTCAGTTAACAGCCGATCGCGCTAGCCAATTGCCCCACGGAGACAGTCGTGCTCCACTCTCACCATCGTCAGAACATTTCTTCAGAGCTATCACTCCAAAGAAAAAAAGCGCCGCACCACCACCGGGTGGGCTCGAACCTCCAACTTTTCGGTTAACAGCCGATCACGCTAGCCAATTGCGCCACGGAGACAGTCCTGCTCCACTTTCACCACCATAAGAACATATCTTCAAAGCTATCAGCCCAAAGAAAAAAGCAACACACCACTCCCGGGAGGGCTCGAAACTCCAACCTTTCGGTCAACAGCCGATCGCGCTAGCCCATTGCGCCACGGAGACAGTCTTGCTCATCTCTCACCACCATCAGATCATATCATCAAAGCTATCAGCCCAAAGAAAAAAAAGCACCGCGCCACCACCGGGTGGGCTCGAACCTCCAACCTCTCGGTTAACAGCCGATCGCGCTAGCCAACTGCGCCACGGAAACAGTCGTGCTCCACTCTCACCACCATCAGAACATATCTTCAAAGCTATCAGCCCAAAGAAAAAAAAAGCACCGCACCACCACCGGGTGGGCTCGAACCTCCAACTTTTCGGTTAACAGCCGATTACGCTAGCCAATTGCGCCACGGAGACAGTCCTGCTCCACTTTCACCACCGTCAGAACATATCTTCAAAGCTATCAGCCCACAGAAAAAAAAAAGCGCCGCACAACCACCGGGTAGGCTCGAACCTCCGACTTTTCGGTTAACAGCCGATCGCGCTAGCCAATTGCGCCACGGAGACAGTCCTGCTTCACTCTCACCACCGTCAGAACATTTCTTCAGAGGTATCAGCCCAAAGAAAAAAAAAGCGCTGCACCACCACCGCGTGGGCTCGAATCTCCTACCTTTCGGTTAACAGCCGATCGCGTTAGCCAATTGCGCCACGGAGACAATCCTGCTCCACTCTCACCACCATCAGAACATAT
Source organism: Rhipicephalus microplus (assembly GCF_043290135.1). Classification (NCBI taxonomy): domain Eukaryota; kingdom Metazoa; phylum Arthropoda; class Arachnida; order Ixodida; family Ixodidae; genus Rhipicephalus; species Rhipicephalus microplus. The sequence continues at coordinate 1,797,567 of NW_027464587.1, read as the reverse complement.
CTTCAAAGCTATCAGCCCAAAGAAAAAAAAGCGCGGCACCACCACCGGGTGGTCTCGAACCTCCAACTTTCTGGTTAACAGCCGATCACGCTAGCCAATTGCGCCACGGAGACAGTCTTGCTCCACTCTCACGACCATCAGAACATATCTTCAAATCTATCAGCCCACAGAAAAAAAAGCGCCGCACAACCACCGGGTAGGCTCGAACCTCCAACTTTTCGGTTAACAGCCGATCGCGCTAGCCGATTGCGCCACGAAGACTGTCCTGCTCCAATCTCACCACCATCAGAACTTATCTTCAAAGCTATTACCGCAAAGAAAAAAGCAACACACCACTCCTGGGAGGGCTCGAGACTCAAACCTTTAGGTTAACAGCCGATCGCGCTAGCCCATTGCGCCACGGAGGCAGTCTTGCTCCACTCTCACCATCATCAGAACATATCTTCAAAGCTATCAGCGCAAAGAAAAAAAGCGCCGCACCACATCCGGGTGGGCTCGAACCTCCAACCTTTCGGTTAACAGCCGATCGCGCTAGCCCATTGCGCCACGGAGACAGTCTTGCTCCACTCTCACCACCATCAGAACATAACTTCAAAGCTATCAGCGCAAAGAAAAAAGCAACACACACCTCTCCCGGGAGGGCTCGAAACTCCAACCTTTCGGTCAACAGCCGATCGCGCTAGCCCATTGCGCCACGGAGACAGTCTTGCTCCCTTCTCACCACCATCAAGACATAACTTCAAAGCTATCAGCCCAAAGAAAAAAAAGCACCGCACCACCACCGGGTGGGCTCGAACCTCCAACCTTTCGGTTAACAGCCGATCGCGCTAGCCAAATGCGCCATGGAGACAGTCGTGCTTCACTCTCACCACCATCAGAACATATCTTCAAAGCTATCAGCGCAAAGAAAAAAGCAAAACACCACTCCCGGGAGGGCTCGAACCTCAAACTTTTCGGTTAACAGCCGATCGCGCTGCCCAATTGCACCACGGAGAAATTCCTGCTCAACTCTCACCAAAATTAGAACATATCTTCAAAGCTATCAGCCCAAAGAAAAAAAAGCGCCGCACCACCACCGGGTGGGCTCGAACCTCCAACTTTTCGGTTAACAGCCGATCGCGCTAGCAAATTGCGCCACGGGGACCGTCCTGCTCCACTCTCACCACTGCCAGACCATTTCTTCAGAGCTATCACCCCAAAGAAAAAAGAGCGCCGCACCACATCCGGGTGAGCTCGAACCTCCAACCTTTCGGTTAACAGCCGATCGCGCTAGCCAATTGCGCCACGAAGACAGTCCTGCTCTACTCTCACCACCATCAGAACATATCTTCAAAGCTATTACCGCAAAAAAAAAGCAACACACCACTCCCGGGAAGGCTCAAAACTCCAACCTTTCGGTTTACAGCCGATCGCGCTAGCCTATTGCGCCACGGAGACAGTCTTGCTCCACTCTCACCACCATAAGAACATATCTTCAAAGCTATCAGCGCAAAGAAAAAAAGCGCTGCAGCGCCACCGCGTGGGCTCGAAACTCCTACCTTTCGGTTAACAGCCGATCGCGCTAGCCAATTGCGCCACGGAGACAATCCTGCTCCACTCTCACCACCATCAGAACATATCTTCAAATCTATCAGCCCACAGAAAAAAAAGCGCCGCACAACCACCGGGTAGGCTCGAACCTCCAACGTTTCGGTTAACAGCCGATCGCGCTAGCCAATTGCGCCACGAAGACAGTCCTGCTCCACTCTCACCACCATAAGAACATATCTTCAAAGCTATCAGCCCAAAAAAAGCGCCGCACCACCACCGGGTGGGCTCGAACCTCCAACCTTTCGGTTAACAGCCGATCACGCTAGCCAATTGCCCCACGAAGACAGTCGTGCTCCACTCTCACCACCGTCAGAACATTTCTTCAGAGCTATCAGCCCAAAGAAAAAGAAAGCGCTGCACCACCACGGGGTGGGCTCGAACCTTCAACTTTTCGGTTAACAGCCGATCGCGCTAGCCAATTGCGCCACGGAGACAGTCCTGCTCCACTCTCACCACCATAAGAACATATCTTCAAAGCTATCAGCCCGAAGAAAAAAGCAATACACCACTCCCGGGAGGTCTCGAAACTCCAACCTTTCGGTTAACAGCCGATCGCGCTAGCCCATTGCGCCACGGAGACAGTCTTGCTCATCTCTCACCACCATCAGATCATATCATCAAAGCTATCAGCCCAAAGAAAAAAAAGCACCGCGCCACCACCGGGTGGGCTCGAACCTCCAACCTCTCGGTTAACAGCCGATCACGCTAGCCAATTGCGCCACGGAGACAGTCCTGCTCCACTCTCACCACCGTCAGAACATTTCTTCAGAGGTATCAGCCCAAAGAAAAAAAAGCGCTGCACCACCACCGGGTGGGCTTGAACCTTCAACCTTTCAGTTAACAGCCGATCGCGCTAGCCAATTGCCCCACGGAGACAGTCGTGCTCCACTCTCACCATCGTCAGAACATTTCTTCAGAGCTATCACTCCAAAGAAAAAAAGCGCCGCACCACCACCGGGTGGGCTCGAACCTCCAACTTTTCGGTTAACAGCCGATCACGCTAGCCAATTGCGCCACGGAGACAGTCCTGCTCCACTTTCACCACCATAAGAACATATCTTCAAAGCTATCAGCCCAAAAAAAAAAGCAACACACCACTCCCGGGAGGGCTCGAAACTCCAACCTTTCGGTCAACAGCCGATCGCGCTAGCCCATTGCGCCACGGAGACAGTCTTGCTCATCTCTCACCACCATCAGATCATATCATCAAAGCTATCAGCCCAAAGAAAAAAAAGCACCGCGCCACCACCGGGTGGGCTCGAACCTCCAACCTCTCGGTTAACAGCCGATCGCGCTAGCCAACTGCGCCACGGAAACAGTCGTGCTCCACTCTCACCACCATCAGAACATATCTTCAAAGCTATCAGCCCAAAGAAAAAAAAGCACCGCACCACCACCGGGTGGGCTCGAACCTCCAACTTTTCGGTTAACAGCCGATTACGCTAGCCAATTGCGCCACGGAGACAGTCCTTCTCCACTTTCACCACCGTCAGAACATATCTTCAAAGCTATCAGCCCACAGAAAAAAAAAAGCGCCGCACAACCACCGGGTAGGCTCGAACCTCCGACTTTTCGGTTAACAGCCGATCGCGCTAGCCAATTGCGCCACGGAGACAGTCCTGCTCCACTCTCACCACCGTCAGAACATTTCTTCAGAGGTATCAGCCCAAAGAAAAAAAAAGCGCTGCACCACCACCGCGTGGGCTCGAAACTCCTACCTTTCGGTTAACAGCCGATCGCGTTAGCCAATTGCGCCACGGAGACAATCCTGCTCCACTCTCACCACCATCAGAACATATCTTCAAAGCTATCAGCCCAAAGAAAAAAAAGCGCGGCACCACCACCGGGTGGTCTCGAACCTCCAACTTTCTGGTTAACAGCCGATCACGCTAGCCAATTGCGCCACGGAGACAGTCTTGCTCCACTCTCACGACCATCAGAACATATCTTCAAATCTATCAGCCCACAGAAAAAAAAGCGCCGCACAACCACCGGGTAGGCTCGAACCTCCAACTTTTCGGTTAACAGCCGATCGCGCTAGCCGATTGCGCCACGAAGACTGTCCTGCTCCAATCTCACCACCATCAGAACTTATCTTCAAAGCTATTACCGCAAAGAAAAAAGCAACACACCACTCCTGGGAGGGCTCGAGACTCCAACCTTTAGGTTAACAGCCGATCGCGCTAGCCCATTGCGCCACGGAGGCAGTCTTGCTCCACTCTCACCATCATCAGAACATATCTTCAAAGCTATCAGCGCAAAGAAAAAAAAGCGCCGCACCACATCCGGGTGGGCTCGAACCTCCAACCTTTCGGTTAACAGCCGATCGCGCTAGCCCATTGCGCCACGGAGACAGTCTTGCTCCACTCTCACCACCATCAGAACATAACTTCAAAGCTATCAGCGCAAAGAAAAAAGCAACACACCACTCCCGGGAGGGCTCGAAACTCCAACCTTTCGGTCAACAGCCGATCGCGCTAGCCCATTGCGCCACGGAGACAGTCTTGCTCCCTTCTCACCACCATCAAGACATAACTTCAAAGCTATCAGCCCAAAGAAAAAAAAGCACCGCACCACCACCGGGTGGGCTCGAACCTCCAACCTTTCGGTTAACAGCCGATCGCGCTAGCCAAATGCGCCATGGAGACAGTCGTGCTTCACTCTCACCACCATCAGAACATATCTTCAAAGCTATCAGCGCAAAGAAAAAAGCAAAACACCACTCCCGGGAGGGCTCGAACCTCAAACTTTTCGGTTAACAGCCGATCGCGCTGCCCAATTGCACCACGGAGAAATTCCTGCTCAACTCTCACCAAAATTAGAACATATCTTCAAAGCTATCAGCCCAAAGAAAAAAAAGCGCCGCACCACCACCGGGTGGGCTCGAACCTCCAACTTTTCGGTTAACAGCCGATCGCGCTAGCAAATTGCGCCACGGGGACCGTCCTGCTCCACTCTCACCACTGCCAGACCATTTCTTCAGAGCTATCACCCCAAAGAAAAAAGAGCGCCGCACCACATCCGGGTGAGCTCGAACCTCCAACCTTTCGGTTAACAGCCGATCGCGCTAGCCAATTGCGCCACGAAGACAGTCCTGCTCCACTCTCACCACCATCAGAACATATCTTCAAAGCTATTACCGCAAAAAAAAAAGCAACACACCAATCCCGGGAAGGCTCAAAACTCCAACCTTTCGGTTTACAGCCGATCGCGCTAGCCTATTGCGCCACGGAGACAGTCTTGCTCCACTCTCACCACCATAAGAACATATCTTCAAAGCTATCAGCGCAAAGAAAAAAAGCGCTGCACCGCCACCGCGTGGGCTCGAAACTCCTACCTTTCGGTTAACAGCCGATCGCGCTAGCCAATTGCGCCACGGAGACAATCCTGCTCCACTCTCACCACCATCAGAACATATCTTCAAATCTATCAGCCCACAGAAAAAAAAGCGCCGCACAACCACCGGGTAGGCTCGAACCTCCAACGTTTCGGTTAACAGCCGATCGCGCTAGCCAATTGCGCCACGAAGACAGTCCTGCTCCACTCTCACCACCATAAGAACATATCTTCAAAGCTATCAGCCCAAAAAAAGCGCCGCACCACCACCGGGTGGGCTCGAACCTCCAACCTTTCGGTTAACAGCCGATCACGCTAGCCAATTGCCCCACGAAGACAGTCGTGCTCCACTCTCACCACCGTCAGAACATTTCTTCAGAGCTATCAGCCCAAAGAAAAAGAAAGCGCTGCACCACCACCGGGTGGGCTCGAACCTTCAACTTTTCGGTTAACAGCCGATCGCGCTAGCCAATTGCGCCACGGAGACAGTCCTGCTCCACTCTCACCACCATAAGAACATATCTTCAAAGCTATCAGCCCGAAGAAAAAAGCAATACACCACTCCCGGGAGGTCTCGAAACTCCAACCTTTCGGTTAACAGCCGATCGCGCTAGCCAATTGCGCCACGGAGACAGTCCTGCTCCACTCTCACCACTATAAGAACATATCTTCAAAGCTATCAGCCCAACGAGATAAAAGCACCGCACCACCACTGGGTGGGCTCGAACCTCCGACCTTTTGGTTAACCGCCGATCGCGCTAGCCAATTGCGCCACGGAGGCAGTCCTGCTCCACTCTCACCACCATCAGAACATATCTTCAAAGCTATCAGCCCAAAGAAAAAAAGCGCCGCACCACCACCGGGTGGGCTCGAACCTCCAACTTTCCGGTTAACAGCCGATCACGCTAGCCGATTGCGCCACGGAGACAGTCCTGCTCCACTCTCACCACCGTCAGAACATTTCTTCAGAGCTATCAGCCCAAAGAAAAAAAAAGCGCTGCACCACCACCGGGTGGGCTCGAACCTTCAACCTTTCAGTTAACAGCCGATCGCGCTAGCCAATTGCGCCACGGAGACAGTCCTGCTCCACTCTCACCACCATAAGAACATATCTTCAAAGCTATCAGCCCGAAGAATAAAGCAATACACCACTCCCGGGAGGTCTCGAAACTCCAACCTTTCGGTTAACAGCCGATCGCGCTAGCCAATTGCCCCACGGAGACAGTCGCGCACCACTCTCACCATCGTCAGAACATTTCTTCAGAGCTATCACCCCAAAGAAAAAAAGCGCCGCACCACCACCGGTTGGGCTCGAACCTCTGACCTTTCGGTTAACAGCCGATCGCGCTAGTCAATTGCGCCACGAAGACAGTCCTGCTCCACTTTCACCACCATCAGAACATATCTTCAAAGCTATTACCGCAAAGAAAAAAGCAAAACACCACTCCCGGAGGGCTTGAACCTCCAACTTTCCGGTTAACAGCCGATCACGCTAGCCAATTGCGCCACGGAGACAGTCTTACTCTACTCTCACAACCATCAGAACATAACTTCAAAGCTATCAGCCCACAGAAAAAAAAGCGCCGCACCACCACCGGGAGAGCTTGAACCTCCAACTTTTCGGTTAACAGCCGATCGTGCTAGCCAATTGCGCCACGCAGACTGTCCTGCTCCACTCTCACTACCGTCAGAACATTTCTTCAGAGCTATCAGCCCAAAGAAAAAAAAGCGCTGCTCAACCACCGGGTGGGCTCGAACCTCCAACATTACGGTTAACAGCCGATCGCGCTAGCCCATTACGCCACGGAGGCAGCCTTGCTCCACCCTCACCATTATCAGAACATATCTTCAAAGCTATCAGCGCAAAGAAAAAAAAAGCGCTGCACCACCACCAGGTGGGCTCGAACCTCCAACCTTTCGGTTAACAGCCAATCGCGCTAGCCCATTGCGCCACGGAGACAGTCTTGCTCCACTCTCACCACCATCAGAACATAACTTCAATGCTATCAGCGCAAAGAAAAAAGCAACCCACCACTCCCGGGAGGGCTTGAACCTCCAACTTTCCGGTTAACAGCCGATCACGCTAGCCAACTGCGCCACGGAAACAGTCTTACTATACTCTCACAACCATCAGAACATAATTTCAAAGCTATCAGCCCACAGAAAAAAAAGCGCCGCACCACCACCGCGAGAGCTCGAACCTCCAACTTTTCGGTTAACAGCCGATCGCGCTAGCCAATTGCGCCACGTAGACTGTCCTGCTCCACTCTCACCACCGTGAGAAAATTTCTTCAGAGCTATCAGCCCAAAGAAAAAAAAGCACTGCACCACCACCGGGTGGGCTCGAACCTCCAACCTTACGGTTAACAGCCGATCGCGCTAGCCAATTGCCCCACGGAGACAGTCGTGCTCCACTCTCACCATCGTCAGAACATTTCTTCAGAGCTATCACCCCAAAGAAAAAAAAAGCGCCGCACCACCACCGGTTGGGCTCGAACCTCAAACCTTTCGGTTAACAGCCGATCGCGCTAGCCAATTGCGCCACGAAGACTGTCCTGCTCCAATCTCACCACCATCAGAACTTATCTTCAAAGCTATTACCGTAAAGAAAAAAGCAACACACCACTCCTGGGAGGGCTCGAGACTCAAACCTTTAGGTTAACAGCCGATCGCGCTAGCCCATTGCGCCATGGAGGCAGTCTTGCTCCACTCTCACCATCATCAGAACATATCTTCAAAGCTATCAGCGCAAAGAAAAAAAAGCGCCGCACCAGATCCGGGTGGTCTCGAACCTCCACCCTTTCGGTTAACAGCCGATCGGGCTAGCCCATTGCGCCACGGAGACAGTCTTGCTCCACTCTCACCACCATCAGAACATAACTTCAAAGTATCAGCGCAAAGAAAAAAGCAACACACCACTCCCGGGAGGGCTCGAAACTCCAACCTTTCGGTCAACAGCCGATCGCGCTAGCCCATTGCGCCACGGAGACAGTCTTGCTCCCTTCTCACCACCATCAAGACATAACTTCAAAGCTATCAGCCCAAAGAAAAAAAAGCACAGCACCACCACCGGGTGGGCTCGAACCTCCAACCTTTCGGTTAACAGCCGATCGCGCTAGCCAAATGCGCCATGGAGACAGTCGTGCTTCACTCTCACCACCATCAGAACATATCTTCAAAGCTATCAGCGCAAAGAAAAAAGCAAAACACCACTCCCGGAAGGGCTCGAACCTCAAACTTTTCGGTTAACAGCCGATCGCGCTGGCCAATTGCACCACGGAGAAATTCCTGCTCAACTCTCACCAAAATTAGAACATATCTTCAAAGCTATCAGCCCAAAGAAAAAAAAGCGCCGCACCACCACCGGGTGGGCTCGAACCTCCAACTTTTCGGTTAACAGCCGATCGCGCTAGCCAATTGCACCACGGGGACCGTCCTGCTCCACTCTCACCACTGCCAGACCATTTCTTCAGAGCTATCACCCCAAAGAAAAAAGAGCGCCGCACCACATCCGGGTGAGCTCGAACCTCCAACCTTTCGGTTAACGGCCGATCGCGCTAGCCAATTGCCCCACGGAGACAGTCGTGCTCCACTCTCACCACCGTCAGAACATTTCTTCAGAGCTATCACCCCAAAGAAAAAAAAGCGCCGAACCACCACCGGTTGGGCTCGAACCTCCAACCTTTCGGTTAACAGCCGATCGCGCTAACCAATTGCGCCACGAAGACAGTCCTGCTCCACTCTCACCACCATCAGAACATATCTTCAAAGCTATTACCGCAAAGAAAAAAGCAACACACCACTCCCGGGAGGGCTCAAAACTCCAACCTTTCGGTTTACAGCTGATCGCGCTAGCCTATTGCGCCACGGAGACAGTCTTGCTCCACTCTCACCACCATAAGAACATATCTTCAAAGCTATCAGCCCACAGAAAAAAAAGCGCCGCACAACCACCGGGTAGGCTCGAACCTCCAACTTTTCGGTTAACAGCCGATCGCGCTAGCCAATTGCGCCACGAAGACAGTCCTGCTCCACTCTCACCACCATAAGAACATATCTTTAAAGCTATCAGCCCGAAGAAAAAAGCAACACACAACTCCCGGGAGGGCTCGAAACTCCAACCTTTCGGTCAACAGCCGATCGCGCTAGCCCATTGCGCCACGGAGACAGTCTTGCTCATCTCTCACCACCATCAGATCATATCATCAAAGCTATCAGCCCAAAGAAAAAAAAAGCACCGCACCACCACCGGGTGGGCTCGAACCTCCAACCTTTCGGTTAACAGCCGATCGCGCTAGCCAACTGCGCCACGGAGACAGTCGTGCTCCACTCTCACCACCATCAGAACATATCTTCAAAGCTATCAGCCCAAACAAAAAAAAGCGCCGCACCACCGCCGGGTGGGCTCGAAACTCCAACCTTTCGGTTAACAGCCGATCGCGCTAGCCAATTGCGCCACGGAGACAGTCCTGCTTCACTCTTACCACCATCAGAACATATCTTCAAAGCTATCAGCCCAAAGAAAAAAAAGCGCCATACCACCACCGGGTGGGCTCGAACCTCCGACCTTTTGGTTAACAGCCGATCGCGCTAGCCAATTGCGCCATGGAGACAGTCCTGCTCCACTCTCACCACCATCAGAACATATCTTCAAAGCTATCAGCCCAAAGAAAAAAAAGCACCGCACCACCACCGGGTGGGCTCGAACCTCCAACTTTTCGGTTAACAGCCGATCACGCTAGCCAATTGCGCCACGGAGACATGTCCTGCTCCACTCTCAGCACCGTCATAACATATCTTCAAAGCTATCAGCCCACAGAAAAAAAAGCGCCGCACAACCACCGGGTAGGCTCGAACCTCCGACTTTTCGGTTAACAGCCGATCGCGCTAGCCAATTGCGCCACGGAGACCTGGAACCTCCAACCACTCTCACCCTATAAGAACATATCTTCAAAGCTATCAGCCCAACGAAAAAAAAGCGCCGCACGACCACTTGGTGGGCTCGAACCTCCGACCTTTTGGTTAACCGCCGATCGCGCTAGCCAATTGCGCCACGGAGACAGTCCCGCTCCACTCTCACCACCATCAGAACATATCTTCAAAGCTATCAGCCCAAAGAAAAAAAAGCGCCGCACCACCACCGGGTGGGCTCGAACCTTCAACTTTCCGGTTAACAGCCGATCACGCTAGCCAATTGCGCCACGGAGACAGCCCTGCTCCACTCTCACCACCATCAGAACATATCTTCAAAGCTTTCAGCCCACAGAAAAAAAAGCGCCGCACAACCACCGGGTAGGCTCGAACCTCCAACTTTTCTGTTAACAGCCGATCGCGCTAGCCAATTGCGCCACGGAGACAGACCTGCTCCACTCTCACCACCATAAGAACATATCATCGAAGCTATCAGCCCGAAGAAAAAAAAGCGCCGCACCACCACTGGGTGGGCTCGAACCTCCGACCTTTTGGTTATCAGCCGATCGCGCTAGCCAATTGCGCCACGGAGACAGGCCTGCTCCACTCTCACCACCATCAGAACATATCTTCAAAGCTATCAGCCCAAAGAAAAAAAAGCGCCGCACCACCACCGGGTGGGCAAGAACCTCCAACTTTCCGGTTAACAGCCGATCACGCTAGCCAATTGCGCCACGGAGACAGTCCTGCTCCACTCTCACCACCGTCAGAACATTTCTTCAGAGGTATCAGCCCAAAGAAAAAAAAGCGCTGCACCACCACCGGGTGGGCTTGAACCTTCAACCTTTCAGTTAACAGCCGATCGCGCTAGCCAATTGCCCCACGGAGACAGTCGTGCTCCACTCTCACCATCGTCAGAACATTTCTTCAGAGCTATCACTCCAAAGATAAAAAGCGCCGCACCACCACCGGGTGGGCTCGAACCTCCAACCTTATGTGCTCCACTCTCACCACCGTCAGAACATTTCTTCAGAGCTATCACCCCAAAGAAAAAAAAGCGCCGCACCACCACCGGTTGGGCTCGAACCTCCAACCTTTCGGTTAACAGCCGATCGCGCTAGCCAATCGCGCCACGAAGACAGTCCTGCTCCACTCTCACCACCATCAGAACATATCTTCAAAGCTATTACCGCAAAGAAAAAAGCAACACACCACTCCAGGGAGGGCTCAAACCTCCAACCTTTCGGTTTATAGCCGATCGCGCTAGCCCATTGCGCCACGGAGACAGTCTTGCTCCACTCTCACCACCATAAGAACATAACTTCAAAGCTATCAGCACAAAGAAAAAAAGCACTGCACCACCACCGCGTGGGCTCGAAACTCCTACCTTTCGGTTAACAGCCGATCGCGTTAGCCAATTGCGCCACGGAGACAATCCTGCTCCACTCTCACCACCATCAGAACATATCTTCAAAGCTATCAGCCCAAAGAAAAAAAAGCACTGCACCACCACCGGGTGGGCTCGAACCTCCAACTTTTCGGTTAACAGCCGATCACGCTAGCCAATTGCGCCACGGAGACAGTCCTGCTCCACTTTCACCACCATAAGAACATATCTTCAAAGCTATCAGCCCAAAGAAAAAAGCAACACACCACTCCCGGGAGGGCTCGAAACTCCAACCTTTCGGTCAACAGCCGATCGCGCTAGCCCATTGCGCCACGGAGACAGTCTTGCTCATCTCTCACCACCATCAGATCATATCATCAAAGCTATCAGCCCAAAGAAAAAAAAGCACCGCGCCACCACCGGGTGGGCTCGAACCTCCAACCTCTCGGTTAACAGCCGATCGCGCTAGCCAACTGCGCCACGGAGACAGTCCTGCTCCACTTTCACCACCGTCAGAACATATCTTCAAAGCTATCAGCCCACAGAAAAAAAAGCGCCGCACAACCACCGGGTAGGCTCGAACCTCCGACTTTTCGGTTAACAGCCGATCGCGCTAGCCAATTGCGCCACGGAGACAGTCCTGCTCCACTCTCACCACCGTCAGAACATTTCTTCAGAGGTATCAGCCCAAAGAAAAAAAAAGCGCTGCACCACCACCGCGTGGGCTCGAAACTCCTACCTTTCGGTTAACAGCCGATCGCGTTAGCCAATTGCGCCACGGAGACAATCCTGCTCCACTCTCACCACCATCAGAACATATCTTCAAAGCTATCAGCCCAAAGAAAAAAAAGCGCGGCACCACCACCGGGTGGTCTCGAACCTCCAACTTTCTGGTTAACAGCCGATCACGCTAGCCAATTGCGCCACGGAGACAGTCTTGCTCCACTCTCACGACCATCAGAACATATCTTCAAATCTATCAGCCCACAGAAAAAAAAGCGCCGCACAACCACCGGGTAGGCTCGAACCTCCAACTTTTCGGTTAACAGCCGATCGCGCTAGCCAATTGCGCCACGAAGACTGTCCTGCTCCAATCTCACCACCATCAGAACTTATCTTCAAAGCTATTACCTCAAAGAAAAAAGCAACACACCACTCCTGGGAGGGCTCGAGACTCCAACCTTTAGGTTAACAGCCGATCGCGCTAGCCCATTGCGCCACGGAGGCAGTCTTGCTCCACTCTCACCATCATCAGAACATATCTTCGAAGCTATCAGCGCAAAGAAAAAAAAGCGCCGCACCACATCCGGGTGGGCTCGAACCTCCAACCTTTCGGTTAACAGCCGATCGCGCTAGCCCATTGCGCCACGGAGACAGTCTTGCTCCACTCTCACCACCATAAGAACATAACTTTAAAGCTATCAGCGCAAAGAAAAAAGCAACACACCACTCCCGGGAGGGCTCGAAACTCCAACCTTTCGGTCAACAGCCGATCGCGCTAGCCCATTGCGCCACGGAGACAGTCTTGCTCCCTTCTCACCACCATCAAGACATAACTTCAAAGCTATCAGCCCAAAGAAAAAAAAGCACCGCACCACCACCGGGTGGGCTCGAACCTCCAACCTTTCGGTTAACAGCCGATCGCGCTAGCCAAATGCGCCATGGAGACAGTCGTGCTTCACTCTCACCACCATCAGAACATATCTTCAAAGCTATCAGCGCAAAGAAAAAAGCAACACACCACTTCCGGGAGGGCTCGAAACTCCAACCTTTCGGTTAACAGCCGAACGCGCTAGCCGATTGCGCCAAGGAGACAGTCGTGCTCCACTCTCACCACCATCAGAACAAATCTTCAAAGCTATCCGCGCAAAGAAAAAAGCAAAACACCAATCCCGGGAGGGCTCGAGCCTCCAAATTTTCGGTTAACAGCCGATCGCTCTGGCCAATTGCGCCACGGAGAAAGTCCTGCTCAACTCTCACCACAATTAGAACATATCTTCAAAGCTATCAGCCCAAAGAAATAAAAGCGCCGCACCACCACCGGGTGGGCTCGAACCTCCAACTTTTTGGTTAACAGCCGATCGCGCTAGCCAATTGCGCCACGGGGACCATCCAGCTCCACTCTCACCACCGTCAGACCATTTCTTCAGAGCTATCACCCCAAAGAAAAAAAAGCGCCACACCACCACCGGGTGGGCTCGAACCTCCCACCTTTCGGTTAACAGCCGATCGCGCTAGCCAATTGCCCCACGGAGACAGTCGTGCTCCACTCTCACCACCGTCAGAACATTTCTTCAGAGCTATCACCCCAAAGAAAAAAATCGCCGCACCACCACCGGTTGGGCTCGAAACTCCAACCTTTCGGTTAACAGCCGATCGCGCTAGCCAATAGCGCCACGAAGACAGTCCTGCTCCACTCTCACCACCATCAGAACATATCTTCAAAGCTATCATGGCAAAGAAAAAAGCAACACACCACTCCCGGGAGGGCTCAAAACTCCAACCTTTCGGTCAACAGCCGATCGCGCTAGCCCATTGCGCCACGGAGACAGTCTTGCTCATCTCTCACCACCATCAGAACATATCATCAAAGCTATCAGCCCAAAGAAAAAAAAGCACCGCACCACCACCGGGTTGGCTCGAACCTCCAACTTTTCGGTTAACAGCCGATTGCGCTGCCAATTGCGCCACGGAGACAGTCCTGCTCCACTCTCGCCACAATTAGAACATATCTTGAAAGCTATCAGCCCAAAGAAAAAAAAAGCGCCACACCACCACCGGGTGGGCTCGAACCTCCAACCTTTCGGTTAACAGCCGATCGCTCTAGCAAATTGCACCACAGAGACAGTCCTGCTCCACTCTCACCACCATCAGAACATAACTTCAAAGCTATCAGCCCACAAAAAAAAGCGCCGCACAACCACCGGGTAGGCTCGAACCTCCAACTTTTCGGTTAACAGCCGATCGCGCTAGCCAATTGTGCCATGGAGACAGTCCTGCTCCACTCTCACCACCATAAGAACATATCTTCAAAGCTATCAGCCCAAAAAAAGCGCCGCACCACCGCCGGGTGGGCTCGAACCTCCAACCTTTCGGTTAACAGCCGATCACGCTAGCCAATTGCCCCACGAAGACAGTCGTGCTCCACTCTCACCACCGTCAGAACATTTCTTCAGAGCTATCAGCCCAAAGAAAAAAAAAGCGCTGCACCACCACCGGGTGGGCTCGAACCTTCAACTTTTCGGTTAACAGCCGATCGCGCTAGCCAATTGCGCCACGGAGACAGTCCTGCTCCACTCTCACCACCATAAGAACATATCTTCAAAGCTATCAGCCCGAAGAAAAAAGCAATACACCACTCCCGGGAGGTCTCGAAACTCCAACCTTTCGGTTAACAGCCGATCGCGCTAGCCAATTGCGCCACGGAGACAGTCCTGCTCCACTCTCACCACTATAAGAACATATCTTCAAAGCTATCAGCCCAAAGAAAAAAAAGCGCCGCACCACCACCGGTTGGGCAAGAACCTCCAACTTTCCGGTTAACAGCCGATCACGCTAGCCAATTGCGCCACGGAGACAGTCCTGCTCCACTCTCACCACCGTCAGAACATTCTTCAGAGGTATCAGCCCAAAGAAAAAAAAGCGCTGCACCACCACCGGGTGGGCTTGAACCTTCAACCTTTCAGTTAACAGCCGATCGCGCTAGCCAATTGCCCCACGGAGACAGTCGTGCTCCACTCTCACCATCGTCAGAACATTTCTTCAGAGCTATCACTCCAAAGAAAAAAAGCGCCGCACCACCACCGGGTGGGCTCGAACCTCCAACTTTTCGGTTAACAGCCGATCACGCTAGCCAATTGCGCCACGGAGACAGTCCTGCTCCACTTTCACCACCATAAGAACATATCTTCAAAGCTATCAGCCCAAAGAAAAAAGCAACACACCACTCCCGGGAGGGCTCGAAACTCCAACCTTTCGGTCAACAGCCGATCGCGCTAGCCCATTGCGCCACGGAGACAGTCTTGCTCATCTCTCACCACCATCAGATCATATCATCAAAGGTATCAGCCCAAAGAAAAAAAAAGCACCGCGCCACCACCGGGTCGGCTCGAACCTCCAACCTCTCGGTTAACAGCCGATCGCGCTAGCCAACTGCGCCACGGAAATAGTCGTGCTCCACTCTCACCACCATCAGAACATATCTTCAAAGCTATCAGCCCAAAGAAAAAAAAGCACCGCACCACCACCGGGTGGGCTCGAACCTCCAACTTTTCGGTTAACAGCCGATTACGCTAGCCAATTGCGCCACGGAGACAGTCCTGCTCCACTTTCACCACCGTCAGAACATATCTTCAAAGCTATCAGCCCACAGAAAAAAAAAAGCGCCGCACAACCACCGGGTAGGCTCGAACCTCCGACTTTTCGGTTAACAGCCGATCGCGCTAGCCAATTGCGCCATGGAGACAGTCCTGCTCCACTCTCACCACCGTCAGAACATTTCTTCAGAGGTATCAGCCCAAAGAAAAAAAAAGCGCTGCACCACCACCGCGTGGGCTCGAAACTCCTACCTTTCGGTTAACAGCCGATCGCGTTAGCCAATTGCGCCACGGAGACAATCCTGCTCCACTCTCACCACCATCAGAACATATCTTCAAAGCTATCAGCCCAAAGAAAAAAAAGCGCGGCACCACCACCGGGTGGTCTCGAACCTCCAACTTTCTGGTTAACAGCCGATCACGCTAGCCAATTGCGCCACGGAGACAGTCTTGCTCCACTCTCACGACCATCAGAACATATCTTCAAATCTATCAGCCCACAGAAAAAAAAGCGCCGCACAACCACCGGGTAGGCTCGAACCTCCAACTTTTCGGTTAACAGCCGATCGCGCTAGTCAATTGCGCCACGAAGACTGTCCTGCTCCAATCTCACCACCATCAGAACTTATCTTCAAAGCTATTACCGTAAAGAAAAAAGCAACACACCACTCCTGGGAGGGCTCGAGACTCCAACCTTTAGGTTAACAGCCGATCGCGCTAGCCCATTGCGCCACGGAGGCAGTCTTGCTCCACTCTCACCATCATCAGAACATATCTTCAAAGCTATCAGCGCAAAGAAAAAAAAGCGCCGCACCACATCCGGGTGGGCTCGAACCTCCAACCTTTCGGTTAACAGCCGATCGCGCTAGCCCATTGCGCCACGGAGACAGTCTTGCTCCACTCTCACCACCATCAGAACATAACTTCAAAGCTATCAGCGCAAAGAAAAAAGCAACACACCACTCCCGGGAGGGCTCGAAACTCCAACCTTTCGGTCAACAGCCGATCGCGCTAGCCCATTGCGCCACGGAGACAGTCTTGCTCCCTTCTCACCACCATCAAGACATAACTTCAAAGCTATCAGCCCAAAGAAAAAAAAGCACCGCACCACCACCGGGTGGGCTCGAACCTCCAACCTTTCGGTTAACAGCCGATCGCGCTAGCCAAATGCGCCATGGAGACAGTCGTGCTTCACTCTCACCACCATCAGAACATATCTTCAAAGCTATCAGCGCAAAGAAAAAAGCAAAACACCACTCTCGGGAGGGCTCGAACCTCAAACTTTTCGGTTAACAGCCGATCGCGCTGCCCAATTGCACCACGGAGAAATTCCTGCTCAACTCTCACCAAAATTAGAACATATCTTCAAAGCTATCAGCCCAAAGAAAAAAAAGCGCCGCACCACCACCGGGTGGGCTCGAACCTCCAACCTTTCGGTTAACAGCCGATCGCGCTAGCCAATTGCGCCACGAAGACAGTCCTGCTCCACTCTCACCACCAACAGAACATATCTTCAAAGCTATTACCGCAAAAAAAGCAACACACCACTCCCGGGAAGGCTCAAAACTCCAACCTTTCGGTTTACAGCCGATCGCGCTAGCCTATTGCGCCACGGAGACAGTCTTGCTCCACTCTCACCACCATAAGAACATATCTTCAAAGCTATCAGCGCAAAGAAAAAAAGCGCTGCACCGCCACCGCGTGGGCTCGAAACTCCTACCTTTCGGTTAACAGCCGATCGCGCTAGCCAATTGCGCCACGGAGACAATCCTGCTCCACTCTCATCACCATCAGAACATATCTTCAAATCTATCAGCCCACAGAAAAAAAAGCGCCGCACAACCACCGGGTAGGCTCGAACCTCCAACGTTTCGGTTAACAGCCGATCGCGCTAGCCAATTGCGCCACGAAGACAGTCCTGCTCCACTCTCACCACCATAAGAACATATCTTCAAAGCTATCAGCCCAAAAAAAGCGCCGCACCACCACCGGGTGGGCTCGAACCTCCAACCTTTCGGTTAACAGCCGATCACGCTAGCCAATTGCCCCACGAAGACAGTCGTGCTCCACTCTCACCACCGTCAGAACATTTCTTCAGAGCTATCAGCCCAAAGAAAAAGAAAGCGCTGCACCACCACCGGGTGGGCTCGAACCTTCAACTTTTCGGTTAACAGCCGATCGCGCTAGCCAATTGCGCCACGGAGACAGTCCTGCTCCACTCTCACCACCATAAGAACATATCTTCAAAGCTATCAGCCCGAAGAAAAAAGCAATACACCACTCCCGGGAGGTCTCGAAACTCCAACCTTTCGGTTAACAGCCGATCGCGCTAGCCAATTGCGCCACGGAGACAGTCCTGCTCCACTCTCACCACTATAAGAACCTATCTTCAAAGCTATCAGCCCAACGAGATAAAAGCACCGCACCACCACTGGGTGGGCTCGAACCTCCGACCTTTTGGTTAACCGCCGATCGCGCTAGCCAATTGCGCCACGGAGACAGTCCTGCTCCACTCTCACCACCATCAGAACATATCTTCAAAGCTATCAGCCCAAAGAAAAAAAGCGCCGCACCACCACCGGGTGGGCTCGAACCTCCAACTTTCCGGTTAACAGCCGATCACGCTAGCCGATTGCGCCACGGAGACAGTCCTGCTCCACTCTCACCACCGTCAGAACATTTCTTCAGAGCTATCAGCCCAAAGAAAAAAAAAGCGCAGCACCACCACCGGGTGGGCTCGAACCTTCAACCTTTCAGTTAACAGCCGATCGCGCTAGCCAATTGCGCCACGGAGACAGTCCTGCTCCACTCTCACCACCATAAGAACATATCTTCAAAGCTATCAGCCCGAAGAAAAAAGCAATACACCACTCCCGGGAGGTCTCGAAACTCCAACCTTCCGGTTAACAGCCGATTGCGCTAGCCAATTGCCCCACGGAGACAGTCGCGCTCCACTCTCACCATCGTCAGAACATTTCTTCAGAGCTATCACCCCAAAGAAAAAAAGCGCCGCACCACCACCGGTTGGGCTCGAACCTCTGACCTTTCGGTTAACAGCCGATCGCGCTAGTCAATTGCGCCACGAAGACAGTCCTGCTCCACTTTCACCACCATCAGAACATATCTTCAAAGCTATTACCGCAAAGAAAA
Source organism: Rhipicephalus microplus (assembly GCF_043290135.1). Classification (NCBI taxonomy): domain Eukaryota; kingdom Metazoa; phylum Arthropoda; class Arachnida; order Ixodida; family Ixodidae; genus Rhipicephalus; species Rhipicephalus microplus. The sequence continues at coordinate 1,778,877 of NW_027464587.1, read as the reverse complement.
AAGCAAAACACCACTCCCGGAGGGCTTGAACCTCCAACTTTCCGGTTAACAGCCGATCACGCTAGCCAATTGCGCCACGGAGACAGTCTTACTCTACTCTCACAACCATCAGAACATAACTTCAAAGCTATTAGCCCACAGAAAAAAAAGCGCCGCACCACCACCGGGAGAGCTTTAACCTCCAACTTTTCGGTTAACAGCCGATCGTGCTAGCCAATTGCGCCACGCAGACTGTCCTGCTCCACTCTCACTACCGTCAGAACATTTCTTCAGAGCTATCAGCCCAAAGAAAAAAAAGCGCTGCTCAACCACCAGGTGGGCTCGAACCTCCAACATTACGGTTAACAGCCGATCGCGCTAGCCCATTACGCCACGGAGGCAGCCTTGCTCCACCCTCACCATTATCAGAACATATCTTCAAAGCTATCAGCGCAAAGAAAAAAAAAGCGCTGCACCACCACCAGGTGGGCTCGAACCTCCAACCTTTCGGTTAACAGCCAATCGCGCTAGCCCATTGCGCCACGGAGACAGTCTTGCTCCACTCTCACCACCATCAGAACATAACTTCAATGCTATCAGCGCAAAGAAAAAAGCAACACACCACTCCCGGGAGGGCTTGAACCTCCAACTTTCCGGTTAACAGCCGATCACGCTAGCCAATTGCGCCACGGAGACAGTCTTACTATACTCTCACAACCATCAGAACATAACTTCAAAGCTATCAGCCCACAGAAAAAAAAGCGCCGCACCACCACCGGGAGAGCTCGAACCTCCAACTTTTCGGTTAACAGCCGATCGCGCTAGCCCATTGCGCCACGTAGACTGTCCTGCTCCACTCTCACCACCGTGAGAAAATTTCTTCAGAGCTATCAGCCCAAAGAAAAAAAAGCACTGCACCACCACCGGGTGGGCTCGAACCTCCAACCTTACGGTTAACAGCCGATCGCGCTAGCCAATTGCCCCACGGAGACAGTCGTGCTCCACTCTCACCATCGTCAGAACATTTCTTCAGAGCTATCACCCCAAAGAAAAAAAAAGCGCCGCACCACCACCGGTTGGGCTCGAACCTCAAACCTTTCGGTTAACAGCCGATCGCGCTAGCCAATTGCGCCACGAAGACTGTCCTGCTCCAATCTCACCACCATCAGAACTTATCTTCAAAGCTATTACCGCAAAGAAAAAAGCAACACACCACTCCTGGGAGGGCTCGAGACTCCAACCTTTAGGTTAACAGCCGATCGCGCTAGCCCATTGCGCCACGGAGGCAGTCTTGCTCCACTCTCACCATCATCAGAACATATCTTCAAAGCTATCAGCGCAAAGAAAAAAAAGCGCCGCACCACATCCGGGTGGGCTCGAACCTCCACCCTTTCGGTTAACAGCCGATTGCGCTAGCCCGTTGCGCCACGGAGACAGTCTTGCTCCACTCTCACCACCATCAGAACATAACTTCAAAGTATCAGCGCAAAGAAAAAAGCAACACACCACTCCCGGGAGGGCTCGAAACTCCAACCTTTCGGTCAACAGCCGATCGCGCTAGCCCATTGCGCCACGGAGACAGTCTTGCTCCCTTCTCACCACCATCAAGACATAACTTCAAAGCTATCAGCCCAAAGAAAAAAAAGCACCGCACCACCACCGGGTGGGCTCGAACCTCCAACCTTTCGGTTAACAGCCGATCGCGCTAGCCAATTGCGCCACGAAGACAGTCCTGCTCCACTCTCACCACCATCAGAACATATCTTCAAAGCTATTACCGCAAAGAAAAAAGCAACACACCACTCCCGGGAGGGCTCGAAACTCCAACCTTTCGGTCAACAGCTGATCGCGCTAGCCCATTGCGCCACGGAGACAGTCTTGCTCATCTCTCACCACCATCAGATCATATCATCAAAGCTATCAGCCCAAAGAAAAAAAAGCACCGCACCACCACCGGGTGGGCTCGAACCTCCAACCTTTCGGTTAACAGCCGATCGCGCTAGCCAACTGCGCCACGGAGACAGTCGTGCTCCACTCTCACCACCATCAGAACATATCTTCAAAGCTATCAGCCCAAACAAAAAAAAGCGCCGCACCACCGCCGGGTGGGCTCGAAACTCCAACCTTTCGGTTAACAGCCGATCGCGCTAGCCAATTGCGCCACGGAGACAGTCCTGCTTCACTCTTACCACCATCAGAACATATCTTCAAAGCTATCAGCCCAAAGAAAAAAAAGCGCCATACCACCACCGGGTGGGCTCGAACCTCCAACTTTTCGGTTAACAGCCGATCACGCTAGCCAATTGCGCCACGGAGACATGTCCTGCTCCACTCTCAGCACCGTCAGAACATATCTTCAAAGCTATCAGCCCACAGAAAAAAAAAGCTACGCACAACCACCGGGTAGGCTCGAACCTCCGACTTTTCGGTTAACAGCCGATCGCGCTAGCCAATTGCGCCACGGAGACCTGGAACCTCCAACCACTCTCACCCTATAAGAACATATCTTCAAAGCTATCAGCCCAACGAAAAAAAGCGCCGCACGACCACTTGGTGGGCTCGAACCTCCGACCTTTTGGTTAACCGCCGATCGCGCTAGCCAATTGCGCCACGGAGACAGTCCCGCTCCACTCTCACCACCATCAGAACATATCTTCAAAGCTATCAGCCCAAAGAAAAAAAAGCGCCGCACCACCACCGGGTGGGCTCGAACCTTCAACTTTCCGGTTAACAGCCGATCACGCTAGCCAATTGCGCCACGGAGACAGCCCTGCTCCACTCTCACCACCATCAGAACATATCTTCAAAGCTTTCAGCCCACAGAAAAAAAAAGCGCCGCACAACCACCGGGTAGGCTCGAACCTCCAACTTTTCGGTTAACAGCCGATCGCGCTAGCCAATCGCGCCACGGAGACAGACCTGCTCCACTCTCACCACCATAAGAACATATCATCGAAGCTATCAGCCCGAAGAAAAAAAAGCGCCGCACCACCACTGGGTGGGCTCGAACCTCCGACCTTTTGGTTATCAGCCGATCGCGCTAGCCCATTGCGCCACGGAGACAGTGTTGCTCCCTTCTCACCACCATCAAGACATAACTTCAAAGCTATCAGCCCAAAGAAAAAAAAGCACCGCACCACCACCGGGTGGGCTCGAACCTCCAACCTTTCGGTTAACAGCCGATCGCGCTAGCCAAATGCGCCATGGAGACAGTCCTGCTCCACTCTCACCACCATAAGAACATATCTTCAAAGCTATCAGCCCGAAGAAAAAAGCAATACACCACTCCCGGGAGGTCTCGAAACTCCAACCTTTCGGTTAACAGCCGATCGCGCTAGCCAATTGCGCCACGGAGACAGTCCTGCTCCACTCTCACCACTATAAGAACCTATCTTCAAAGCTATCAGCCCAACGAGATAAAAGCACCGCACCACCACTGGGTGGGCTCGAACCTCCGACCTTTTGGTTAACCGCCGATCGCGCTAGCCAATTGCGCCACGGAGACAGTCCTGCTCCACTCTCACCACCATCAGAACATATCTTCAAAGCTATCAGCCCAAAGAAAAAAAGCGCCGCACCACCACCGGGTGGGCTCGAACCTCCAACTTTCCGGTTAACAGCCGATCACGCTAGCCGATTGCGCCACGGAGACAGTCCTGCTCCACTCTCACCACCGTCAGAACATTTCTTCAGAGCTATCAGCCCAAAGAAAAAAAAGCGCAGCACCACCACCGGGTGGGCTCGAACCTTCAACCTTTCAGTTAACAGCCGATCGCGCTAGCCAATTGCGCCACGGAGACAGTCCTGCTCCACTCTCACCACCATAAGAACATATCTTCAAAGCTATCAGCCCGAAGAAAAAAGCAATACACCTCTCCCGGGAGGTCTCGAAACTCCAACCTTCCGGTTAACAGCCGATTGCGCTAGCCAATTGCCCCACGGAGACAGTCGCGCTCCACTCTCACCATCGTCAGAACATTTCTTCAGAGCTATCACCCCAAAGAAAAAAAGCGCCGCACCACCACCGGTTCGGCTCGAACCTCTGACCTTTCGGTTAACAGCCGATCGCGCTAGTCAATTGCGCCACGAAGACAGTCCTGCTCCACTTTCACCACCATCAGAACATATCTTCAAAGCTATTACCGCAAAGAAAAAAGCAAAACACCACTCCCGGAGGGCTTGAACCTCCAACTTTCCGGTTAACAGCCGATCACGCTAGCCAATTGCGCCACGGAGACAGTCTTTCTCTACTCTCACAACCATCAGAACATAACTTCAAAGCTATCAGCCCACAGAAAAAAAGCGCCGCACCACCACCGGGAGAGCTTTAACCTTCAACTTTTCGGTTAACAGCCGATCGTGCTAGCCAATTGCGCCACGCAGACTGTCCTGCTCCACTCTCACTACCGTCAGAACATTTCTTCAGAGCTATCAGCCCAAAGAAAAAAAAGCGCTGCTCAACCACCAGGTGGGCTCGAACCTCCAACATTACGGCTAACAGCCGATCGCGCTAGCCCATTACGCCACGGAGGCAGCCTTGCTCCACCCTCACCATTATCAGAACATATCTTCAAAGCTATCAGCGCAAAGAAAAAAAAAGCGCTGCACCACCACCAGGTGGGCTCGAACCTCCAACCTTTCGGTTAACAGCCAATCGCGCTAGCCCATTGCGCCACGGAGACAGTCTTGCTCCACTCTCACCACCATCAGAACATAACTTCAATGCTATCAGCGCAAAGAAAAAAGCAACACACCACTCCCGGGAGGGCTTGAACCTCCAACTTTCCGGTTAACAGCCGATCACGCTAGCCAATTGCGCCACGGAGACAGTCTTACTATACTCTCACAACCATCAGAACATAACTTCAAAGCTATCAGCCCACAGAAAAAAAAGCGCCGCACCACCACCGGGAGAGCTCGAACCTCCAACTTTTCGGTTAACAGCCGATCGCGCTAGCCAATTGCGCCACGTAGACTGTCCTGCTCCACTCTCACCACCGTGAGAAAATTTCTTCAGAGCTATCAGCCCAAAGAAAAAAAAGCACTGCACCACCACCGGGTGGGCTCGAACCTCCAACCTTACGGTTAACAGCCGATCGCGCTAGCCAATTGCCCCACGGAGACAGTCGTGCTCCACTCTCACCATCGTCAGAACATTTCTTCAGAGCTATCACCCCAAAGAAAAAAAAAGCGCCGCACCACCACCGGTTGGGCTCGAACCTCAAACCTTTCGGTTAACAGCCGATCGCGCTAGCCAATTGCGCCACGAAGACTGTCCTGCTCCAATCTCACCACCATCAGAACTTATCTTCAAAGCTATTACCGCAAAGAAAAAAGCAACACACCACTCCTGGGAGGGCTCGAGACTCCAACCTTTAGGTTAACAGCCGATCGCGCTAGCCCATTGCGCCACGGAGGCAGTCTTGCTCCACTCTCACCATCATCAGAACATATCTTCAAAGCTATCAGCGCAAAGAAAAAAAAGCGCCGCACCACATCCGGGTGGGCTCGAACCTCCACCCTTTCGGTTAACAGCCGATTGCGCTAGCCCATTGCGCCACGGAGACAGTCTTGCTCCACTCTCACCACCATCAGAACATAACTTCAAAGTATCAGCGCAAAGAAAAAAGCAACACACCACTCCCGGGAGGGCTCGAAACTCCAACCTTTCGGTCAACAGCCGATCGCGCTAGCCCATTGCGCCACGGAGACAGTCTTGCTCCCTTCTCACCACCATCAAGACATAACTTCAAAGCTATCAGCCCAAAGAAAAAAAAGCACCGCACCACCACCGGGTGGGCTCGAACCTCCAACCTTTCGGTTAACAGCCGATCGCGCTAGCCAATTGCGCCACGAAGACAGTCCTGCTCCACTCTCACCACCATCAGAACATATCTTCAAAGCTATTACCGCAAAGAAAAAAGCAACACACCACTCCCGGGAGGGCTCGAAACTCCAACCTTTCGGTCAACAGCTGATCGCGCTAGCCCATTGCGCCACGGAGACAGTCTTGCTCATCTCTCACCACCATCAGATCATATCATCAAAGCTATCAGCCCAAAGAAAAAAAAGCACCGCACCACCACCGGGTGGGCTCGAACCTCCAACCTTTCGGTTAACAGCCGATCGCGCTAGCCAACTGCGCCACGGAGACAGTCGTGCTCCACTCTCACCACCATCAGAACATATCTTCAAAGCTATCAGCCCAAACAAAAAAAAGCGCCGCACCACCGCCGGGTGGGCTCGAAACTCCAACCTTTCGGTTAACAGCCGATCGCGCTAGCCAATTGCGCCACGGAGACAGTCCTGCTTCACTCTTACCACCATCAGAACATATCTTCAAAGCTATCAGCCCAAAGAAAAAAAAAGCGCCATACCACCACCGGGTGGGCTCGAACCTCCGACCTTTTGGTTAACAGCCGATCGCGCTAGCCAATTGCGCCATGGAGACAGTCCTGCTCCACTCTCACCACCATCAGAACATATCTTCAAAGCTATCAGCCCAAAGAAAAAAAAGCACCGCACCACCACCGGGTGGGCTCGAACCTCCAACTTTTCGGTTAACAGCCGATCACGCTAGCCAATTGCGCCACGGAGACATGTCCTGCTCCACTCTCAGCACCGTCAGAACATATCTTCAAAGCTATCAGCCCACAGAAAAAAAAAGCGCCGCACAACCACCGGGTAGGCTCGAACCTCCGACTTTTCGGTTAACAGCCGATCGCGCTAGCCAATTGCGCCACGGAGACCTGGAACCTCCAACCACTCTCACCATATAAGAACATATCTTCAAAGCTATCAGCCCAACGAAAAAAAAGCGCCGCACCACCACTGGGTGGGCTCGAACCTCCGACCTTTTGGTTATCAGCCGATCGCGCTAGCCAATTGCGCCACGGAGACAGTCCTGCTCCACTCTCACCACCATCAGAACATATCTTCAAAGCTATCAGCCCAAAGAAAAAAAAGCGCCGCACCACCACCGGGTGGGCAAGAACCTCCAACTTTCCGGTTAACAGCCGATCACGCTAGCCAATTGCGCCACGGAGACAGTCCTGCTCCACTCTCACCACCGTCAGAACATTTCTTCAGAGGTATCAGCCCAAAGAAAAAAAAGCGCTGCACCACCACCGGGTGGGCTTGAACCTTCAACCTTTCAGTTAACAGCCGATCGCGCTAGCCAATTGCCCCACGGAGACAGTCGTGCTCCACTCTCACCATCGTCAGAACATTTCTTCAGAGCTATCACTCCAAAGAAAAAAAGCGCCGCACCACCACCGGGTGGGCTCGAACCTCCAACCTTATGTGCTCCACTCTCACCACCGTCAGAACATTTCTTCAGAGCTATCACCCCAAAGAAAAAAAAGCGCCGCACCACCACCGGTTGGGCTCGAACTTCCAACCTTTCGGTTAACAGCCGATCGCGCTAGCCAATCGCGCCACGAAGACAGTCCTGCTCCACTATCACCACCATCAGAACATATCTTCAAAGCTATTACCGCAAAGAAAAAAGCAACACACCACTCCCGGGAGGGCTCAAACCTCCAACCTTTCGGTTTATAGCCGATCGCGCTAGCCCATTGCGCCACGGAGACAGTCTTGCTCCACTCTCACCACCATAAGAACATAACTTCAAAGCTATCAGCGCAAAGAAAAAAAGCACTGCACCACCACCGCGTGGGCTCGAAACTCCTACCTTTCGGTTAACAGCCGATCGCGTTAGCCAATTGCGCCACGGAGACAATCCTGCTCCACTCTCACCACCATCAGAACATATCTTCAAAGCTATCAGCCCAAAGAAAAAAAAGCACCGCACCACCACCGGGTGGGCTCGAACCTCCAACTTTTCGGTTAACAGCCGATCACGCTAGCCAATTGCGCCACGGAGACAGTCCTGCTCCACTTTCACCACCATAAGAACATATCTTCAAAGCTATCAGCCCAAAGAAAAAAGCAACACACCACTCCCGGGAGGGCTCGAAACTCCAACCTTTCGGTCAACAGCCGATCGCGCTAGCCCATTGCGCCACGGAGACAGTCTTGCTCATCTCTCACCACCATCAGATCATATCATCAAAGCTATCAGCCCAAAGAAAAAAAAGCACCGCGCCACCACCGGGTGGGCTCGAACCTCCAACCTCTCGGTTAACAGCCGATCGCGCTAGCCAACTGCGCCACGGAAACAGTCGTGCTCCACTCTCACCACCATCAGAACATATCTTCAAAGCTATCAGCCCAAAGAAAAAAAAGCACCGCACCACCACCGGGTGGGCTCGAACCTCCAACTTTTCGGTTAACAGCCGATCACGCTAGCCAATTGCGCCACGGAGACAGTCCTGCTCCACTTTCACCACCGTCAGAACATATCTTCAAAGCTATCAGCCCACAGAAAAAAAAGCGCCGCACAACCACCGGGTAGGCTCGAACCTCCGACTTTTCGGTTAACAGCCGATCGCGCTAGCCAATTGCGCCACGGAGACAGTACTGCTCCACTCTCACCACCGTCAGAACATTTCTTCAGAGGTATCAGCCCAAAGAAAAAAAAAGCGCTGCACCACCACCGCGTGGGCTCGAAACTCCTACCTTTCGGTTAACAGCCGATCGCGTTAGCCAATTGCTCCACGGAGACAATCCTGCTCCACTCTCACCACCATCAGAACATATCTTCAAAGCTATCAGCCCAAAGAAAAAAAAGCGCGGCACCACCACCGGGTGGTCTCGAACCTCCAACTTTCTGGTTAACAGCCGATCACGCTAGCCAATTGCGCCACGGAGACAGTCTTGCTCCACTCTCACGACCATCAGAACATATCTTCAAATCTATCAGCCCACAGAAAAAAAAGCGCCGCACAACCACCGGGTAGGCTCGAACCTCAACTTTTCGGTTAACAGCCGATCGCGCTAGCCAATTGCGCCACGAAGACTGTCCTGCTCCACTTTCACCACCGTCAGAACATATCTTCAAAGCTATCAGCCCACAGAAAAAAAAAGCGCCGCACAACCACCGGGTAGGCTCGAACCTCCGACTTTTCGGTTAACAGCCGATCGCGCTAGCCAATTGCGCCACGGAGACAGTACTGCTCCACTCTCACCACCGTCAGAACATTTCTTCAGAGGTATCAGCCCAAAGAAAAAAAAAGCGCTGCACCACCACCGCGTGGGCTCGAAACTCCTACCTTTCGGTTAACAGCCGATCGCGTTAGCCAATTGCGCCACGGAGACAATCCTGCTCCACTCTCACCACCATCAGAACATATCTTCAAAGCTATCAGCCCAAAGAAAAAAAAGCGCGGCACCACCACCGGGTGGTCTCGAACCTCCAACTTTCTGGTTAACAGCCGATCACGCTAGCCAATTGCGCCACGGAGACAGTCTTGCTCCACTCTCACGACCATCAGAACATATCTTCAAATCTATCAGCCCACAGAAAAAAAAGCGCCGCACAACCACCGGGTAGGCTCGAACCTCAACTTTTCGGTTAACAGCCGATCGCGCTAGCCAATTGCGCCACGAAGACTGTCCTGCTCCAATCTCACCACCATCAGAACTTATCTTCAAAGCTATTACCGCAAAGAAAAAAGCAACACACCACTCCTGGGAGGGCTCGAGACTCCAACCTTTAGGTTAACAGCCGATCGCGCTAGCCCATTGCGCCACGGAGGCAGTCTTGCTCCACTCTCACCATCAGCAGAACATATCTTCAAAGCTATCAGCGCAAAGAAAAAAAAGCGCCGCACCACATCCGGGTGGGCTCGAACCTCCAACCTTTCGGTTAACAGCCGATCGCGCTAGCCCATTGCGCCACGGAGACAGTCTTGCTCCACTCTCACCACCATCAGAACATAACTTCAAAGCTATCAGCGCAAAGAAAAAAGCAACCCACCACTCCCGGGAGGGCTCGAAACTCCAACCTTTCGGTCAACAGCCGATCGCGCTAGCCCATTGCGCCACGGAGACAGTCTTGCTCCCTTCTCACCACCATCAAGACATAACTTCAAAGCTATCAGCCCAAAGAAAAAAAAGCACCGCACCACCACCGGGTGGGCTCGAACCTCCAACCTTTCGGTTAACAGCCGATCGCGCTAGCCAAATGCGCCATGGAGACAGTCGTGCTTCACTCTCACCACCATCAGAACATATCTTCAAAGCTATCAGCGCAAAGTAAAAAGCAAAACACCACTCCCGGGAGGGCTCGAACCTCAAACTTTTCGGTTAACAGCCGATCGCGCTGCCCAATTGCACCACGGAGAAATTCCTGCTCAACTCTCACCAAAATTAGAACATATCTTCAAAGCTATCAGCCCAAAGAAAAAAAATCGCCACACCACCACCGGGTGGGCTCGAACCTCCAACTTTTCGGTTAACAGCCGATCGCGCTAGCAAATAGCGCCACGGGGACCGTCCTGCTCCACTCTCACCACTGCCAGACCATTTCTTCAGAGCTATCACCCCAAAGAAAAAAGAGCGCCGCACCACATCCGGGTGAGCTCGAACCTCCAACCTTTCGGTTTACAGCCGATCGCGCTAGCCTATTGCGCCACGGAGACAGTCTTGCTCCACTCTCACCACCATAAGAACATATCTTCAAAGCTATCAGCGCAAAGAAAAAAAGCGCTGCACCGCCACCGCGTGGGCTCGAAACTCCTACCTTTCGGTTAACAGCCGATCGCGCTAGCCAATTGCGCCACGGAGACAATCCTGCTCCACTCTCACCACCATCAGAACATATCTTCAAATCTATCAGCCCACAGAAAAAAAAGCGCCGCACAACCACCGGGTAGGCTCGAACCTCCAACTTTTCGGTTAACAGCCGATCGCGCTAGCCAATTGCGCCACGAAGACAGTCCTGCTCCACTCTCACCACCATAAGAACATATCTTCAAAGCTATCAGCCCGAAGAAAAAAGCAACACACAACTCCCGGGAGGGCTCGAAACTCCAACCTTTCGGTCAACAGCCGATCGCGCTAGCCCATTGCGCCACGGAGACAGTCTTGCTCATCTCTCACCACCATCAGATCATATCATCAAAGCTATCAGCCCAAAGAAAAAAAAGCACCGCACCACCACCGGGTGGGCTCGAACCTCCAACCTTTCGGGTAACAGCCGATCGCGCTAGCCAACTGCGCCACGGAGACAGTCGTGCTCCACTCTCACCACCATCAGAACATATCTTCAAAGCTATCAGCCCAAACAAAAAAAAGCGCCGCACCACCGCCGGGTGGGCTCGAAACTCCAACCTTTCGGTTAACAGCCGATCGCGCTAGCCAATTGCGCCACGGAGACAGTCCTGCTTCACTCTTACCACCATCAGAACATATCTTCAAAGCTATCAGCCCAAAGAAAAAAAAGCGCCATACCACCACCGGGTGGGCTCGAACCTCCGACCTTTTGGTTAACAGCCGATCGCGCTAGCCAATTGCGCCATGGAGACAGTCCTGCTCCACTCTCACCACCATCAGAACATATCTTCAAAGCTATCAGCCCAAAGAAAAAAAAGCACCGCACCACCACCGGGTGGGCTCGAACCTCCAACTTTCCGGTTAACAGCCGATCACGCTAGCCAATTGCGCCACGGAGACATGTCCTGCTCCACTCTCACCACCGTCAGAACATTTCTTCAGAGGTATCAGCCCAAAGAAAAAAAAAGCGCTGCACCACCACCGGGTGGGCTCGAACCTTCAACCTTTCAGTTAACAGCCGATCGCGCTAGCCAATCGCCCCACGGAGACAGTCGTGCTCCACTCTCACCATCGTCAGAACATTTCTTCAGAGCTATCACTCCAAAGAAAAAAAAGCGCCGCACCACCACCGGTTGGGCTCGAACCTCCAACCTTTCGGTTAACAGCCGATCGCGCTAGCCAATTGCGCCACGAAGACTGTCCTGCTCCAATCTCACCACCATCAGAACTTATCTTCAAAGCTATTACCGCAAAGAAAAAAGCAACACACCACTCCTGGGAGGGCTCGAGACTCCAACCTTTCGGTTAACAGCCGATCGGGCTAGCCCAATGCGCCACGGAGGCAGTCTTGCTCCACTCTCACCATCATCAGAACATATCTTCAAAGCTATCAGCGCATAGAAAAAAAAGCGTTGCACCACCACCAGGTGGGCTCGAACCTCCAACCTTTCGGTTAACAGCCGATAGCGCTAGCCCATTGCGCCACGGAGACAGTCTTGCTCCACTCTCACCACCATAAGAACATAACTTCAAAGCTATCAGCGCAAAGAAAAAAAGCGCTGCACCACCACCGCGTGAGCTCGAAACTCCTACCTTTCGGTTAACAGCCGATCGCGTTAGCCAATTGCGCCACGGAGACAATCCTGCTCCACTCTCACCACCATCAGAACATATCTTCAAAGCTATCAGCCAAAAGAAAAAAAAGCGCGGCACCACCACCGGGTGGGCTCGAACCTCCAACTTTCTGGTTAACAGCCGATCACGCTAGCCAATTGCGCCACGGAGACAGTCTTGCTCCACTCTCACGACCATCAGAACATATCTTCAAATCTATCAGCCCACAGAAAAAAAGCGCCGCACAACCACCGGTTAGGCTCGAACCTCCAACTTTTCGGTTAACAGCCGGTCGCGCTAGCCAATTGCGCCACGGAGACAGTCCTGCTCCACTCTCACCACCATAAGAACATATCTTCAAAGCTATCAGCCCAAAGAAAAAAGCAACACACCACTCCCGGGAGGGCTCGAAACTCCAACCTTTCGGTCAACAGCCGATCGCGCTAGCCCATTACGCCACGGAGACAGTCTTGCTTATCTCTCACCACCATCAGATCATATCATCAAAGCTATCAGCCCAAAGAAAAAAAAGCACCGCGCCACCATCGGGTGGGCTCGAACCTCCAACCTCTCGGTTAACAGCCGATCGCGGTAGCCAACTGCGCCACGGAAACAGTCGTGCTCCACTCTCACCACCATCAGAACATAACTTCAAAGCTATCAGCGCAAAGAAAAAAGCAACACACCACTCCCGGGAGGGCTTGAACCTCCAACTTTCCGGTTAACAGCCGATCACGCTAGCCAATTGCGCCACGGAGACAGTCTTACTCTACTCTCACAACCATCAGAACATAACTTCAAAGCTATCAGCCCACAGAAAAAAAAGCGCCGCACCACCACCGGGAGAGCTCGAACCTCCAACGTTTCGGTTAACAGCCGATCGCGCTAGCCAATTGCGCCACGCAGACTGTCCTGCTCCACTCTCACCACCGTCAGAACATTTCTTCAGAGCTATCAGCCCAAAGAAAAAAAAGCGCTGCACCACCACCGGGTGGGCTCGAACCTCCAACCTTACGTGCTCCACTCTCACCACCGTCAGAACATTTCTTCAGAGCTATCACCCCAAAGAAAAAAAAGCGCCGCACCACCACCGGTTGGGCTCGAACCTCCAACCTTTCGGTTAACAGCCGATCGCGCTAGCCAATCGCGCCACGAAGACAGTCCTGCTCCACTCTCACCACCATCAGAACATATCTTCAAAGCTATTACCGCGAAGAAAAAAGCAACACACCACTCCCGGGAGGGCTCAAACCTCCAATCTTTCGGTTTATAGCCGATCGCGCTAGCCCATTGCGCCACGGAGACAGTCTTGCTCCACTCTCACCACCATAAGAACATAACTTCAAAGCTATCAGCGCAAAGAAAAAAAGCGCTGCACCACCACCGCGTGGGCTCGAAACTCCTACCTTTCGGTTAACAGCCGATCGCGTTAGCCAATTGCGCCACGGAGACAATCCTGCTCCACTCTCACCACCATCAGAACATATCTTCAAAGCTATCAGCCCAAAGAAAAAAAAAGCGCGGCACCACCACCGGGTGGGCTCGAACCTCCAACTTTCTGGTTAACAGCCGATCACGCTAGCCAATTGCGCCACGGAGACAGTCTTGCTCCACTCTCACGACCATCAGAACATATCTTCAAATCTATCAGCCCACAGAAAAAAAGCGCCGCACAACCACCGGTTAGGCTCGAACCTCCAACTTTTCGGTTAACAGCCGATCGCGCTAGCCAATTGCGCCACGGAGACAGTCCTGCTCCACTCTCACCACCATAAGAACATATCTTCAAAGCTATCAGCCCAAAGAAAAAAGCAACACACCACTCCCGGGAGGGCTCGAAACTCCAACCTTTCGGTCAACAGCCGATCGCGCTAGCCCATTACGCCACGGAGACAGTCTTGCTTATCTCTCACCACCATCAGATCATATCATCAAAGCTATCAGCCCAAAGAAAAAAAAGCACCGCACCACCACCGGGTGGGCTCGAACCTCCAACTTTTCGGTTAACAGCCGATCACGCTAGCCAATTGCGCCACGGAGACATGTCCTGCTCCACTCTCAGCACCGTCAGAACATATCTTCAAAGCTATCAGCCCACACAAAAAAAAAAGCTCCGCACAACCACCGGGTAGGCTCGAACCTCCGACTTTTCGGTTAACAGCCGATCGCGCTAGCCAATTGCGCCACGGAGACCTGGAACCTCCAACCACTCTCACCCTATAAGAACATATCTTCAAAGCTATCAGCCCAACGAAAAAAAAGCGCCGCACGACCACTTGGTGGGCTCGAACCTCCGACCTTTTGGTTAACCGCCGATCGCGCTAGCCAATTGCGCCACGGAGACAGTCCCGCTCCACTCTCACCACCATCAGAACATACCTTCAAAGCTATCAGCCCAAAGAAAAAAAAGCGCCGCACCACCACCGGGTGGGCTCGAACCTCCAACCTTTCGGTTAACAGCCGATAGCGCTAGCCCATTGCGCCACGGAGACAGTCTTGCTCCACTCTCACCACCATCAGAACATAACTTGAAAGCTATCAGCGCAAAGAAAAAAGCAACACACCACTCCCGGGAGGGCTTGAACCTCCGACTTTCCGGTTAACAGCCGATCACGCTAGCCAATTGCGCCACGGAGACAGTCTTACTCTACTCTCACAACCATCAGAACATAACTTCAAAGCTATCAGCCCACAGAAAAAAAAGCGCCGCACCACCACCGGGAGAGCTCGAACCTCCAACCTCTCGGTTAACAGCCGATCGCGCTAGCCTACTGCGCCACGGAAACAGTCGTGCTCCACTCTCACCACCATCAGAACATATCTTCAAAGCTATCAGCCCAAAGAAAAAAAAGCACCGCACCACCACCGGGTGGGCTCGAACCTCCAACTTTTCGGTTAACAGCCGATCACGCTAGCCAATTGCGCCACGGAGACAGTCTTACTCTACTCTCACAACCATCAGAACATAACTTCAAAGCTATCAGCCCACAGAAAAAAAAGCGCCGCACCACCACCGGGAGAGCTCGAACCTCCAACCTCTCGGTTAACAGCCGATCGCGCTAGCCAATTGCGCCACGGAGACAGACCTGCTCCACTCTCACCACCATAAGAACATATATCGAAGCTATCAGCCCGAAGAAAAAAAAGCGCCGCACCACCACTGGGTGGCTCGAACCTCCGACCTTTTATTTAACAGCCGATCGCGCTAGCCAATTGCGCCACGGAGACAGTCCTGCTCCACTCTCACCACCATCAGAACATATCTTCAAAGCTATCAGCCCAAAGAAAAAAAAGCGCCGCCCCACCACCGGGTGGGCAAGAACCTCCAACTTTCCGGTTAACAGCCGATCACGCTAGCCAATTGCGCCACGGAAACAGTCCTGCTCCACTCTCACCCCCGTCAGAACATTTCTTCAGAGCTATCAGCCCAAAGAAAAAAAAGCGCTGCACCACCACCGGGTGGGCTCGAACCTTCAACCTTTCAGTTAACAGCCGATCGCGCTAGCCAATTGCCCCACGGAGACAGTCGTGCTCCACTCTCACCATCGTCAGAACATTTCTTCAGAGCTATCACTCCAAAGGAAAAAAAGCGCCGCACCACCACCGGTTGGGCTCGAACCTCCAACCTTTCGGTTAACAGCCGATCGCGCTAGCCAATTGCGCCACGAAGACTGTCCTGCTCCAATCTCACCACCATCAGAACTTATCTTCAAAGCTATTACCGCAAAGAAAAAAGCAACACACCACTCCTGGGAGGGCTCGAGACTCCAACCTTTCGGTTAACAGCCGATCGCGCTAGCCCAATGCGCCACGGAGGCAGTCTTGCTCCACTCTCACCATCATCAGAACATATCTTCAAAGCTATCAGCGCATAGAAAAAAGCGCTGCACCACCACCAGGTGGGCTCGAACCTCCAACCTGTCGGTTAACAGCCGATCGCGCTAGCCCATTGCGCCACGGAGACAGTCTTGCTCCACTCTCACCACCATCAGAACATAACTTCAAAGCTATCAGCGCAAAGAAAAAAGCAACACACCACTCCCGGGAGGGCTTGAACCTACAACTTACCGGTTAACAGCCGATCACGCTAGCCAATTGCGCCACGGAGACAGTCTTACTCTACTCTCACAACCATCAGAACATAACTTCAAAGCTATCAGCCCACAGAAAAAAAAGCGCCGCACCACCACCGGGAGAGCTCGAACCTCCAACGTTTCGGTTAACAGCCGATCGCGCTAGCCAATTGCGCCACGGAGACAATCCTGCTCCACTCTCACCACCATCAGAACATATCTTCAAAGCTATCAGCCCAAAGAAAAAAAAAAGAGCGGCACCACCACCGGGTGGGCTCGAACCTCCAACTTTCTGGTTAACAGCCGATCGCGCTAGCCAACTGCGCCACGGAGACAGTCGTGCTCCACTCTCACCACCATCAGAACATATCTTCAAAGCTATCAGCCCAAACAAAAAAAAGCGCCGCACCACCGCCGGGTGGGCTCGAAACTCCAACCTTTCGGTTAACAGCCGATCGCGCTAGCCAATTGCGCCACGGAGACAGTCCTGCTTCAATCTCACCACCATCAGAACATATCTTCAAAGCTATCAGCCTAAAGAAAAAAAAGCGCCATACCACCACCGGGTGGGCTCGAACCTCCGACCTTTTGGTTAACAGCCGATCGCGCTAGCCAATTGCGCCATGGAGACAGTCCTGCTCCACTCTCACCACCATCAGAACATATCTTCAAAGCTATCAGCCCAAAGAAAAAAAAGCACCGCACCACCACCGGGTGGGCTCGAACCTCCAACTTTTCGGTTAACAGCCGATCACGCTAGCCAATTGCGCCACGGAGACAGTCCTGCTCCCCTCTCACCACCGTCAGAACATATCTTCAAAGCTATCAGCCCACAGAAAAAAAAGCGCCGCACAACCACCGGGTAGGCTCGAACCTCCGACTTTTCGGTTAACAGCCGATCGCGCTAGCCAATTTCGCCACGGAGACAGTCCTGCTCCACTCTCACCACTATAAGAACATATCTTCAAAGCTATCAGCCCAACGAAAAAAAAAGCGCCGCACCACCACTGGGTGGGCTCGAACCTCCGACCTTTTGGTTAACCGCCGATCGCGCTAGCCAGTTGCGCCACGGAGACAGTCCTGCTCCACTCTCACCACCATCAGAACATATCTTCAAAGCTATCAGCCCACAGAAAAAAAAAGCGCCGCACAACCACCGGGTAGGCTCGAACCTCCAACTTTTCGGTTAACAGCCGATCGCGCTAGCCAATTGCGCCACGGAGACAGACCTGCTCCACTCTCAACACCATAAGAACATATCATCGAAGCTATCAGCCCGAAGAAAAAAAAGCGCCGCACCACCACTGGGTGGGCTCGAACCTCCGACCTTTTGGTTAACAGCCAATCGCGCTAGCCAATTGCGCCACGGAGACAGTCCTGCTCCACTATCACCACCATCAGAACATATCTTCAAAGCTATCAGCCCAAAGAAAAAAAGCGCCGCACCACCACCGGGTGGGCAAGAACCTCCAACTTTCCGGTTAACAGCCGATCACGCTAGCCAATTGCGCCACGGAGACAGTCCTGCTCCACTCTCACCACCGTCAGAACATTTCTTCAAAGCTATCAGCCCAAAGAAAAAAGCAACACACCACTCCCGGGAGGGCTCGAAACTCCAACCTTTCGGTCAACAGCCGATCGCGCTAGCCCATTGCGCCACGGAGACAGTCTTGCTCATCTCTCACCACCATCAGATCATATCATCAAAGCTATCAGCCCAAAGAAAAAAAAGCACCGCGCCACCACCGGGTGGGCTCGAACCTCCAACCTTTCGGTTAACAGCCGATCGCGCTAGCCAACTGCGCCACGGAGACAGTCGTGCTCCACTCTCACCATCATCAGAACATATCTTCAAAGCTATCAGCGCATAGAAAAAAGCGCTGCACCACCACCAGGTGGGCTCGAACCTCCAACCTGTCGGTTAACAGCCGATCGCGCTAGCCCATTGCGCCACGGAGACAGTCTTGCTCCACTCTCACCACCATCAGAACATAACTTCAAAGCTATCAGCGCAAAGAAAAAAGCAACACACCACTCCCGGGAGGGCTTGAACCTACAACTTTCCGGTTAACAGCCGATCACGCTAGCCAATTGCGCCACGGAGACAGTCCTACTCTACTCTCACAACCATCAGAACATAACTTCAAAGCTATCAGCCCACAGAAAAAAAAGCGCCGCACCACCACCGGGAGAGCTCGAACCTCCAACGTTTCGGTTAACAGCCGATCGCGCTAGCCAATTGCGCCACGGAGACAATCCTGCTCCACTCTCACCACCATCAGAACATATCTTCAAAGCTATCAGCCCAAAGAAAAAAAAGCGCGGCACCACCACCGGGTGGGCTCGAACCTCCAACTTTCTGGTTAACAGCCGATCGCGCTCGCCAACTGCGCCACGGAGACAGTCGTGCTCCACTCTCACCACCATCAGAACATATCTTCAAAGCTATCAGCCCAAACAAAAAAAAAAGCGCCGCACCACCGCCGGGTGGGCTCGAAACTCCAACCTTTCGGTTAACAGCCGATCGCGCTAGCCAATTGCGCCACGGAGACAGTCCTGCTTCAATCTCACCACCATCAGAACATATCTTCAAAGCTATCAGCCTAAAGAAAAAAAAGCGCCATACCACCACCGGGTGGGCTCGAACCTCCGACCTTTTGGTTAACAGCCGATCGCGCTAGCCAATTGCGCCATGGAGACAGTCCTGCTCCACTCTCACCACCATCAGAACATATCTTCAAAGCTATCAGCCCAAAGAAAAAAAAGCACCGCACCACCACCGGGTGGGCTCGAACCTCCAACTTTTCGGTTAACAGCCGATCACGCTAGCCAATTGCGCCACGGAGACAGTCCTGCTCCCCTCTCACCACCGTCAGAACATATCTTCAAAGCTATCAGCCCACAGAAAAAAAAGCGCCGCACAACCACCGGGTAGGCTCGAACCTCCGACTTTTCGGTTAACAGCCGATCGCGCTAGCCAATTTCGCCACGGAGACAGTCCTGCTCCACTCTCACCACTATAAGAACATATCTTCAAAGCTATCAGCCCAACGAAAAAAAAAGCGCCGCACCACCACTGGGTGGGCTCGAACCTCCGACCTTTTGGTTAACCGCCGATCGCGCTAGCCAGTTGCGCCACGGAGACAGTCCTGCTCCACTCTCACCACCATCAGAACATATCTTCAAAGCTATCAGCCCACAGAAAAAAAAGCGCCGCACAACCACCGGGTAGGCTCGAACCTCCAACTTTTCGGTTAACAGCCGATCGCGCTAGCCAATTGCGCCACGGAGACAGACCTGCTCCACTCTCAACACCATAAGAACATATCATCGAAGCTATCAGCCCGAAGAAAAAAAAGCGCCGCACCACCACTGGGTGGGCTCGAACCTCCGACCTTTTGGTTAACAGCCAATCGCGCTAGCCAATTGCGCCACGGAGACAGTCCTGCTCCACTATCACCACCATCAGAACATATCTTCAAAGCTATCAGCCCAAAGAAAAAAAGCGCCGCACCACCACCGGGTGGGCAAGAACCTCCAACTTTCCGGTTAACAGCCGATCACGCTAGCCAATTGCGCCACGGAGACAGTCGTGCTCCACTCTCACCACCATCAGAACATATCTTCAAAGCTATCAGCCCAAAGAAAAAAGCAACACACCACTCCCGGGAGGGCTCGAAACTCCAACCTTTCGGTCAACAGCCGATCGCGCTAGCCCATTGCGCCACGGAGACAGTCTTGCTCATCTCTCACCACCATCAGATCATATCATCAAAGCTATCAGCCCAAAGAAAAAAAAGCACCGCGCCACCGCCGGGTGGGCTCGAAACTCCAACCTTTCGGTTAACAGCCGATCGCGCTAGCCAATTGCGCCACGGAGACAGTCCTGCTTCACTCTCACCACCATCAGAACATATCTTCAAAGCTATCAGCCTAAAGAAAAAAAAGCGCCATACCACCACCGGGTGGGCTCGAACCTCCGACCTTTTGGTTAACAGCCGATCGCGCTAGCCAATTGCGCCGTGGAGACAGTCCTGCTCCACTCTCACCACCATCAGAACATATCTTCAAAGCTATCAGCCCAAAGAAAAAAAAGCACCGCACCACCACCGGGTGGGCTCGAACCTCCAACTTTTCGGTTAACAGCCGATCACGCTAGCCAATTGCGCCACGGAGACAGTCCTGCTCCACTCTCACCACCATCAGAACATATCTTCAAAGCTATCAGCCCACAGAAAAAAAAAGCGCCGCACAACCACCGGGTAGGCTCGAACCTCCAACATTTCGGTTAACAGCCGATCGCGCTAGCCAATTCCGCCACGGAGACAGACCTGATCCACTCTCACCACCATAAGAACATATATCGAAGCTATCAGCCCGAAGAAAAAAAAGCGCCGCACCACCACTGGGTGGCTCGAACCTCCGACCTTTTGGTTAACAGCCGATCGCGCTAGCCAATTGCGCCACGGAGACAGTCCTGCTCCACTCTCACCACCATCAGAACATATCTTCAAAGCTATCAGCCCAAAGAAAAAAAAGCGCCGCACCACCACCGGGTGGGCAAGAACCTCCAACTTTCCGGTTAACAGCCGATCACGCTAGCCAATTGCGCCACGGAGACAGTCCTGCTCCACTCTCACCCCCGTCAGAACATTTCTTCAGAGCTATCAGCCCAAAGAAAAAAAAGCGCTGCACCACCACCCGGTGGGCTCGAACCTTCAACCTTTCAGTTAACAGCCGATCGTGCTAGCCAATTGCCCCACGGAGACAGTCGTGCTCCACTCTCACCATCGTCAGAACATTTCTTCAGAGCTATCACTCCAAAGGAAAAAAAGCGCCGCACCACCACCGGTTCGGCTCGAACCTCCAACCTTTCGGTTAACAGCCGATCGCGCTAGCCAATTGCGCCACGAAGACTGTCCTGCTCCAATCTCACCACCATCAGAACTTATCTTCAAAGCTATTACCGCAAAGAAAAAAGCAACACACCACTCCTGGGAGGGCTCGAGACTCCAACCTTTCGGTTAACAGCCGATCGCGCTAGCCCAATGCGCCACGGAGGCAGTCTTGCTCCACTCTCACCATCATCAGAACATATCTTCAAAGCTATCAGCGCATAGAAGAAAAGCGCTGCACCACCACCAGGTGGGCTCGAACCTCCAACCTGTCGGTTAACAGCCAATCGCGCTAGCCCATTGCGCCACGGAGACAGTCTTGCTCCACTCTCACCACAATTAGAACATATCTTCAAAGCTATCAGCCCAAAGAAAAAAAAAGCGCCACACCACCACCGGGTGGGCTCGAACCTCCAACCTTTCGGTTAACAGCCGATCGCTCTAGCAAATTGCACCACGGAGACAGTCCTGCTCCACTCTCACCACCATCAGAACATATCTTCAAAGCTATCAGCCCACAAAAAAAAGCGCCGCACAACCACCGGGTAGGCTCGAACCTCCAACTTTTCGGTTAACTGCCGATCGCGCTAGCCAATTGTGCCATGGAGACAGTCCTGCTCCACTCTCACCACCATAAGAACATATCTTCAAAGCTATCAGCCCAAAAAAAGCGCCGCACCACCACCGGGTGGGCTCGAACCTCCAACCTTTCGGTTAACAGCCGATCACGCTAGCCAATTGCCCCACGAAGACAGTCGTGCTCCACTCTCACCACCGTCATAACATTTCTTCAGAGCTATCAGCCCAAAGAAAAAAAAAGCGCTGCACCACCACCAGGTGGGCTCGAACCTTCAACTTTTCGGTTAACAGCCGATCGCGCTAGCCAATTGCGCCACGGAGACAGACCTGCTCCACTCTCACCACCATAAGAACATATCTTCAAAGCTATCAGCCCGAAGAAAAAAGCAATACACCACTCCCGGGAGGTCTCGAAACTCCAACCTTTCGGTTAACAGCCGATCGCGCTAGCCAATTGCGCCACGGAGACAGTCCTGCTTCACTCTCACCACCATCAGAACATATCTTCAAAGCTATCAGCCCAAAGAAAAAAAAGCACCGCACCACCACCGGGTGGGCTCGAACCTCCGACCTTTTGGTTAACAGCCGATCGCGCTAGCCAATTGCGCCATGGAGACAGTCCTGCTCCACTCTCACCACCGTCAGAACATATCTTCAAAGCTATCAGCCCAAAGAAAAAAAAGCACCGCACCACCACCGGGTGGGCTCGAACCTCCAACTTTTCGGTTAACAGCCGATCACGCTAGCCAATTGCGCCACGGAGACAGTCCTGCTCCACTCTTACCACCGTCAGAACATATCTTCAAAGCTATCAGCCCACAGAAAAAAAAGCGCCGCACAACCACCGGGTAGGCTCGAACCTCCGACTTTTCGGTTAACAGCCGATCGCACTAGCCAATTGCGCCACGGAGACAGTCCTGCTCCACTCTCACCACTATAAGAACATATCTTCAAAGCAATCAGCCCAACGAGATAAAAGCACCGCACCACCACTGGGTGGGCTCGAACCTCCGACCTTTTGGTTAACCGCCGATCGCGCTAGCCAATTGCGCCACGGAGACAGTCCTGCTCCACTCTCACCACCATCAGAACATATCTTCAAAGCTATCAGCCCAAAGAAAAAAAGCGCCGCACCACCACCGGGTGGGCTCGAACCTCAAACTTTCCGGTTAACAGCCGATCACGCTAGCCGATTGCGCCACGGAGACAGTCCTGCTCCACTCTCACCACCGTCAGAACATTTCTTCAGAGCTATCAGCCCAAAGAAAAAAAAAGCGCTGCACCACCACCGGGTGGGCTCGAACCTTCAACCTTTCAGTTAACAGCCGATCGCGCTAGCCAATTGCCCCACGGAGACAGTCGCGCTCCACTCTCACCATCTTCAGAACATTTCTTCAGAGCTATCACCCCAAAGAAAAAAAAGCGCCGCACCACCACCGGTTGGGCTCGAACCTGTGACCTTTCGGTTAACAGCCGATCGCGCTAGTCAATTGCGCCACGAAGACAGTCCTGCTCCACTTTCACCACCATCAGAACATATCTTCAAAGCTATTACCGCAAAGAAAAAAGCAAAACACCACTCCCGGAGGGCTTGAACCTCCAACTTTCCGGTTAACAGCCGATCACGCTAGCCAATTGCGCCACGGAGACAGTCTTACTCTACTCTCACAACCATCAGAACATAACTTCAAAGCTATCAGCCCACAGAAAAAAAAGCGCCGCACCACCACCGGGAGAGCTTGAACCTCCAACTTTTCGGTTAACAGCCGATCGTGCTAGCCAATTGCGCCACGCAGACTGTCCTGCTCCACTCTCACTACCGTCAGAACTTTTCTTCAGAGCTATCAGCCCAAAGAAAAAAAAGCGCTGCACAACCACCGGGTGGGCTCGAACCTCCAACATTACGGTTAACAGCCGATCGCGCTAGCCCATTACGCCACGGAGGCAGCCTTGCTCCACCCTCACCATTATCAGAACATATCTTCAAAGCTATCAGCGCAAAGAAAAAAAAGCGCTGCACCACCACCAGGTGGGCTCGAACCTCCAACCTTTCGGTTAACAGCCAATCGCGCTAGCCCATTGCGCCACGGAGACAGTCTTGCTCCACTCTCACCACCATCAGAACATAACTTCAATGCTATCAGCGCAAAGAAAAAAGCAACACACCACTCCCGGGAGGGCTTGAACCTCCAACTTTCCGGTTAACAGCCGATCACGCTAGCCAATTGCGCCACGGAGACAGTCTTACTATACTCTCACAACCATCAGAACATAACTTCAAAGCTATCAGCCACAGAAAAAAAAGTGCCGCACCACCACCGGGAGAGCTCGAACCTCCAACTTTTCGGTTAACAGCCGATCGCGCTAGCCAATTGCGCCACGTAGACTGTCCTGCTCCACTCTCACCACCGTGAGAAAATTTCTTCAGAGCTATCAGCCCAAAGAAAAAAAAGCACTGCACCACCACCGGGTGGGCTCGAACCTCAAACCTTTCGGTTAACAGCCGATCGCGCTAGCCAACTGCGCCACGAAGACTGTCCTGCTCCAATCTCACCACCATCAGAACTTATCTTCAAAGCTATTACCGCAAAGAAAAAAGCAACACACCACTCCTGGGAGGGCTCGAGACTCCAACCTTTAGGTTAACAGCCGATCGCGCTAGCCCATTGCGCCACGGAGGCAGTCTTGCTCCACTCTCACCATCATCAGAACATATCTTCAAAGCTATCAGCGCAAAGAAAAAAGCAACACACCACTCCTGGGAGGGCTCGAGACTCCAACCTTTAGGTTAACAGCCGATCGCGCTAGCCCATTGCGCCACGGAGGATGTCTTGCTCCACTCTCACCATCATCAGAACATATCTTCAAAGCTATCAGCGCAAAGAAAAAAAAGCGCCGCACCACATCCGGGTGGGCTCGAACCTCCACCCTTTCGGTTAACAGCCGATCGCGCTAGCCCATTGCGCCACGGAGACAGTCTTGCTCCACTCTCACCATCGTCAGAACATTTCTTCAGAGCTATCACCCCAAAGAAAAAAAAAGCGCCGCACCACCACCGGTTGGGCTCGAACCTCAAACCTTTCGGTTAACAGCCGATCGCGCTAGCCAACTGCGCCACGAAGACTGTCCTGCTCCAATCTCACCACCATCAGAACTTATCTTCAAAGCTATTACCGCAAAGAAAAAAGCAACACACCACTCCTGGGAGGGCTCGAGACTCCAACCTTTAGGTTAACAGCCGATCGCGCTAGCCCATTGCGCCACGGAGGCAGTCTTGCTCCACTCTCACCATCATCAGAACATATCTTCAAAGCTATCAGCGCAAAGAAAAAAAAGCGCCGCACCACATCCGGGTGGGCTCGAACCTCCACCCTTTCGGTTAACAGCCGATCGCGCTAGCCCATTGCGCCACGGAGACAGTCTTGCTCCACTCTCACCACCATCAGAACATAACTTCAAAGTATCAGCGCAAAGAAAAAAGCAACACACCACTCCCGGGAGGGCTCGAAACTCCAACCTTTCGGTCAACAGCCGATCGCGCTAGCCCATTGCGCCACGGAGACAGTCTTGCTCCCTTCTCACCACCATCAAGACATAACTTCAAAGCTATCAGCCCAAAGAAAAAAAAGCACCGCAACACCAGCGGGTGGGCTCGAACCTCCAACCTTTCGGTTAACAGCCGATCGCGCTAGCCAAATGCGCCATGGAGACAGTCGTGCTTCACTCTCACCACCATCAGAACATATCTTCAAAGCTATCAGCGCAAAGAAAAAAGCAAAACACCACTCCCGGGAGGGCTCGAACCTCAAACTTTTCGGTTAACAGCCGATCGCGCTGGCCAATTGCACCACGGAGAAATTCCTGCTCAACTCTCACCAAAATTAGAACATATCTTCAAAGCTATCAGCCCAAAGAAAAAAAAGCGCCGCACCACTACCGGGTGGGCTCGAACCTCCAACTTTTCGGTTAACAGCCGATCGCGCTAGCCAATTGCGCCACGGGGACCGTCCTGCTCCACTCTCACCACTGCCAGACCATTTCTTCAGAGCTATCACCCCAAAGAAAAAAGAGCGCCGCACCACATCCGGGTGAGCTCGAACCTCCAACCTTTCGGTTAACGGCCGATCGCGCTAGCCAATTGCCCCACGGAGACAGTCGTGCTCCACTCTCACCACCGTCAGAACATTTCTTCAGAGCTATCACCCCAAAGAAAAAAAAGCGCCGCACCACCACCGGTTGGGCTCGAACCTCCAACCTTTCGGTTAACAGCCGATCGCGCTAGCCAATTGCGCCACGAAGACAGTCCTGCTCCACTCTCACCACCATCAGAACATATCTTCAAAGCTATTACCGCAAAGCAAAAAGCAACACACCACTCCCGGGAGGGCTCAAAACTCCAACCTTTCGGTTTACAGCCGATCGCGCTAGCCTATTGCGCCACGGAGACAGTCTTGCTCCACTCTCACCACCATAAGAACATATCTTCAAAGCTATCAGCGCAAAGAAAAAAAGCGCTGCACCGCCACCGCGTGGGCTCGAAACTCCTACCTTTCGGTTAACAGCCGATCGCGCTAGCCAATTGCGCCACGGAGACAATCCTGCTCCACTCTCACCACCATCAGAACATATCTTCAAATCTATCAGCCCACAGAAAAAAAAGCGCCGCACAACCACCGGGTAGGCTCGAACCTCCAACTTTTCGGTTAACAGCCGATCGCGCTAGCCAATTGCGCCACGAAGACAGTCCTGCTCCACTCTCACCACCATAAGAACATATCTTCAAAGCTATCAGCCCGAAGAAAAAAGCAACACACAACTCCCGGGAGGGCTCGAAACTCCAACCTTTCGGTCAACAGCTGATCGCGCTAGCCCATTGCGCCACGGAGACAGTCTTGCTCATCTCTCACCACCATCAGATCATATCATCAAAGCTATCAGCCCAAAGAAAAAAAAGCACCGCACCACCACCGGGTGGGCTCGAACCTCCAACCTTTCGGTTAACAGCCGATCGGGCTAGCCAACTGCGCCACGGAGACAGTCGTGCTCCACTCTCACCACCATCAGAACATATCTTCAAAGCTATCAGCCCAAACAAAAAAAAGCGCCGCACCACCGCTGGGTGGGCTCGAAACTCCAACCTTTCGGTTAACAGCCGATCGCGCTAGCCAATTGCGCCACGGAGACAGTCCTGCTTCACTCTCACCACCATCAGAACATATCTTCAAAGCTATCAGCCCAAAGAAAAAAAAGGGCCATACCACCACCGGGTGGGCTCGAACCTCCGACCTTTTGGTTAACAGCCAATCGCGCTAGCCAATTGCGCCATGGAGACAGTCCTGCTCCACTCTCACCACCATCAGAACATATCTTCAAAGCTATCAGCCCAAAGAAAAAAAAGCACCGCACCACCACCGGGTGGGCTCGAACCTCCAACTTTTCGGTTAACAGCCGATCACGCTAGCCAATTGCGCCACGGAGACATGTCCTGCTCCACTCTCAGCACCGTCAGAACATATCTTCAAAGCTATCAGCCCACAGAAAAAAAAGCGCCGCACAACCACCGGGTAGGCTCGAACCTCCGACTTTTCGGTTAACAGCCGATCGCGCTAGCCAATTGCGCCACGGAGACCTGGAACCTCCAACCACTCTCACCCTATAAGAACATATCTTCAAAGCTATCAGCCCAACGAAAAAAAAGCGCCGCACGACCACTTGGTGGGCTCGAACCTCCGACCTTTTGGTTAACCGCCGATCGCGCTAGCCAATTGCGCCACGGAGACAGTCCCGCTCCACTCTCACCACCATCAGAACATATCTTCAAAGCTATCAGCCCAAAGAAAAAAAAGCGCCGCACCACCACCGGGTGGGCTCGAACCTTCAACTTTCCGGTTAACAGCCGATCACGCTAGCCAATTGCGCCACGGAGACAGCCCTGCTCCACTCTCACCACCATCAGAACATATCTTCAAAGCTTTCAGCCCACAGAAAAAAAAGCGCCGCACAACCACCGGGTAGGCTCGAACCTCCAACTTTTCGGTTAACAGCCGATCGCGCTAGCCAATTGCGCCACGGAGACAGACCTGCTCCACTCTCACCACCATAAGAACATATCATCGAAGCTATCAGCCCGAAGAAAAAAAGCGCCGCACCACCACTGGGTGGGCTCGAACCTCCGACCTTTTGGTTATCAGCCGATCGCGCTAGCCAATTGCGCCACGGAGACAGTCCTGCTCCACTCTCACCACCATCAGAACATATCTTCAAAGCTATCAGCCCAAAGAAAAAAAAGCGCCGCACCACCACCGGGTGGGCAAGAACCTCCAACTTTCCGGTTAACAGCCGATCACGCTAGCCAATTGCGCCACGGAGACAGTCCTGCTCCACTCTCACCACCGTCAGAACATTTCTTCAGAGGTATCAGCCCAAAGAAAAAAAAAGCGCTGCACCACCACCGGGTGGGCTTGAACCTTCAACCTTTCAGTTAACAGCCGATCGCGCTAGCCAATTGCCCCATGGAGACAGTCGTGCTCCACTCTCACCATCGTCAGAACATTTCTTCAGAGCTATCACTCCAAAGAAAAAAAGCGCCGCACCACCACCGGGTGGGCTCGAACCTCCAACCTTATGTGCTCCACTCTCACCACCGTCAGAACATTTCTTCAGAGCTATCACCCCAAAGAAAAAAAAGCGCCGCACCACCACCGGTTGGGCTCGAACCTCCAACCTTTCGGTTAACAGCCGATCGCGCTAGCCAATCGCGCCACGAAGACAGTCCTGCTCCACTCTCACCACCATCAGAACATATCTTCAAAGCTATTACCGCAAAGAAAAAAGCAACACACCACTACCGGGAGGGCTCAAACCTCCAACCTTTCGGTTTATAGCCGATCGCGCTAGCCCATTGCGCCAAGGAGACAGTCTTGCTCCACTCTCACCACCATAAGAACATAACTTCAAAGCTATCAGCGCAAAGAAAAAAAGCGCTGCACCACCACCGCGTGGGCTCGAAACTCCTACCTTTCGGTTAACAGCCGATCGCGTTAGCCAATTGCGCCACGGAGACAATCCTGCTCCACTCTCACCACCATCAGAACATATCTTCAAAGCTATCAGCCCAAAGAAAAAAAAGCACCGCACCACCACCGGGTGGGCTCGAACCTCCAACTTTTCGGTTAACAGCCGATCACGCTAGCCAATTGCGCCACGGAGACAGTCCTGCTCCACTTTCACCACCATAAGAACATATCTTCAAAGCTATCAGCCCAAAGAAAAAAGCAACACACCACTCCCGGGAGGGCTCGAAACTCCAACCTTTCGGTCAACAGCCGATCGCGCTAGCCCATTGCGCCACGGAGACAGTCTTGCTCATCTCTCACCACCATCAGATCATATCATCAAAGCTATCAGCCCAAAGAAAAAAAAGCACCGCGCCACCACCGGGTGGGCTCGAACCTCCAACCTCTCGGTTAACAGCCGATCGCGCTAGCCAACTGCGCCACGGAAACAGTCGTGCTCCACTCTCACCACCATCAGAACATATCTTCAAAGCTATCAGCCCAAAGAAAAAAAAGCACCGCACCACCACCGGGTGGGCTCGAACCTCCAACTTTTCGGTTAACAGCCGATCACGCTAGCCAATTGCGCCACGGAGACAGTCCTGCTCCACTTTCACCACCATCAGAACATATCTTCAAAGCTATCAGCCCAAAGAAAAAAAAAGCGCCGCACAACCACCGGGTAGGCTCGAACCTCCGACTTTTCGGTTAACAGCCGATCGCGCTAGCCAATTGCGCCACGGAGACAGTCCTGCTCCACTCTCACCACCGTCAGAACATTTCTTCAGAGGTATCAGCCCAAAGAAAAAAAAAGCGCTGCACCACCACCGCGTGGGCTCGAAACTCCTACCTTTCGGTTAACAGCCGATCGCGTTAGCCAATTGCGCCACGGAGACAATCCTGCTCCACTCTCACCACCATCAGAACATATCTTCAAAGCTATCAGCCCAAAGAAAAAAAAGCGCGGCACCACCACCGGGTGGTCTCGAACCTCCAACTTTCTGGTTAACAGCCGATCACGCTAGCCAATTGCGCCACGGAGACAGTCTTGCTCCACTCTCACGACCATCAGAACATATCTTCAAATCTATCAGCCCACAGAAAAAAAAGCGCCGCACAACCACCGGGTAGGCTCGAACCTCCAACTTTTCGGTTAACAGCCGATCGCGCTAGCCAATTGCGCCACGAAGACTGTCCTGCTCCAATCTCACCACCATCAGAACTTATCTTCAAAGCTATTACCGCAAAGAAAAAAGCAACACACCACTCCTGGGAGTGCTCGAGACTCCAACCTTTAGGTTAACAGCCGATCGCGCTAGCCCATTGCGCCACGGAGGCAGTCTTGCTCCACTCTCACCATCATCAGAACATATCTTCAAAGCTATCAGCGCAAAGAAAAAAAAGCGCCGCACCACATCCGGGTGGGCTCGAACCTCCAACCTTTCGGTTAACAGCCGATCGCGCTAGCCCATTGCGCCACGGAGACAGTCTTGCTCCACTCTCACCACCATCAGAACATAACTTCAAAGCTATCAGTGCAAAGAAAAAAGCAACACACCACTCCCGGGAGGGCTCGAAACTCCAACCTTTCGGTCAACAGCCGATCGCGCTAGCCCATTGCGCCACGGAGACAGTCTTGCTCCCTTCTCACCACCATCAAGACATAACTTCAAAGCTATCAGCCCAAAGAAAAAAAAGCACCGCACCACCACCGGGTGGGCTCGAACCTCCAACCTTTCGGTTAACAGCCGATCGCGCTAGCCAAATGCGCCATGGAGACAGTCGTGCTTCACTCTCACCACCATCAGAACATATCTTCAAAGCTATCAGCGCAAAGAAAAAAGCAAAACACCACTCCCGGGAGGGCTCGAACCTCAAACTTTTCGGTTAACAGCCGATCGCGCTGCCCAATTGCACCACGGAGAAATTCCTGCTCAACTCTCACCAAAATTAGAACATATCTTCAAAGCTATCAGCCCAAAGAAAAAAAAGCGCCGCACCACCACCGGGTTGGCTCGAACCTCCAACTTTTCGGTTAACAGCCGATCGCGCTAGCAAATTGCGCCACGGGGACCGTCCTGCTCCACTCTCACCACTGCCAGACCATTTCTTCAGAGCTATCA
Organism: Rhipicephalus microplus; assembly: GCF_043290135.1. Lineage (NCBI taxonomy): Eukaryota > Metazoa > Arthropoda > Arachnida > Ixodida > Ixodidae > Rhipicephalus > Rhipicephalus microplus. Next base: position 1,747,882 of record NW_027464587.1, on the reverse strand, counting down.
CCCCAAAGAAAAAAGAGCGCCGCACCACATCCGGGTGAGCTCGAACCTCCAACCTTTCGGTTAACGGCCGATCGCGCTAGCCAATTGCCCCACGGAGACAGTCGTGCTCCACTCTCACCACCGTCAGAACATTTCTTCAGAGCTATCACCCCAAAGAAAAAAAAGCGCCGCACCACCACCGGTTGGGCTCGAACCTCCAACCTTTCGGTTAACAGCCGATCGCGCTAGCCAATTGCGCCACGAAGACAGTCCTGCTCCACTCTCAACACCATCAGAACATATCTTCAAAGCTATTACCGCAAAAAAAAAGCAACACACCACTCCCGGGAAGGCTCAAAACTCCAACCTTTCGGTTTACAGCCGATCGCGCTAGCCTATTGCGCCACGGAGACAGTCTTGCTCCACTCTCACCACCATAAGAACATATCTTCAAAGCTATCAGCGCAAAGAAAAAAAGCGATGCACCGCCACCGCGTGGGCTCGAAACTCCTACCTTTCGGTTAACAGCCGATCGCGCTAGCCAATTGCGCCACGGAGACAATCCTGCTCCACTCTCACCACCATCAGAACATATCTTCAAATCTATCAGCCCACAGAAAAAAAAGCGCCGCACAACCACCGGGTAGGCTCGAACCTCCAACTTTTCGGTTAACAGCCGATCGCGCTAGCCAATTGCGCCACGAAGACAGTCCTGCTCCACTCTCACCACCATAAGAACATATCTTCAAAGCTATCAGCCCGAAGAAAAAAGCAACACACAACTCCCGGGAGGGCTCGAAACTCCAACCTTTCGGTCAACAGCCGATCGCGCTAGCCCATTGCGCCACGGAGACAGTCTTGCTCATCTCTCACCACCATCAGATCATATTGCCACAGGCATTGAACGAGGTTTAGCACTGCCAATGCGGGTATGTGCCATGGTGTGAAAGAAGAAGAAGACGGTTGGTGTGTGCTCGTGCTCTAACGTTCGGTTCGGCTCGACGTCCAGTGCTGCTCCTGTGAACAGACGTTGTGGTCGTTCTGTGATCACGTGACATTTTCTGGTGGAGGTGCTGGGTAGTGTTGTATGCACTGCAATCAGCAGCAAGGTCCCGACACTAGCCACGACTTGGAAGAACCAGCTGACCTACGGCGTAGCAGGCGACAACTAGGCCTACCTCCTGAATTCGGACCATTTCCTCAACTCGGCAGTACTATGGCTAGTGCGGGAACGCAAACCCAAGAAACATCAACGCTGCCTCCTCCGTGGTTCTTCAACGTCCCGCGTACTCCGAAGCCGTTCCACGGTGACCCTTATGAGGACGTCGATGACTGGCTCGACGACTACAACCGTTGCGGCAGCGTCAACGAGTGGAACGAGCAGCGAAAGCTTCGGTACGTCTACTTTTATCTCGAAGACTCTGCGCGCACTTGGTTCGAAAACCATGAAGCCACTATGACAACCTGGCCAGAGTTTTGCAACCAGTTGCGAAATACTTTCCGAAGCTCTGACCGAAAGGAGCAAGCGGAACGACTCCTCAATTGCCGAAACCAGCGTCCGAACGAGAGTGTTGCCATGTTCGTTGAGGACATGACGCGGCTGTTCAGGCGAGCCGACTCTTCAATGACGGAAGAAAAGAAGGTGCGCCTCCTAATGCGTGGAGTGAAGGAGCAGCTGTTCGCGGGACTAGTGCGGAACCCTCCCGGCACTGTAGAGGATTTCCTTCGCGAAGCCACGACAATGGAGAGAATGCTAAGGCAGCGTTCGTACCAGTATGAACGTCCTGGCAGTCTTTCGTCAGTGTCGTCGGCCCTACAAACACCTGACGTCACGACTGTAAAAGACCTGACGGAGCTCGTGCGCAGTATTGTGCGCGAGGAGCTGCAAAAGCTGCACGTGGTGTCTTCTCCGCCCCATGTTGCTGCTTTAACGGATGTCGTTCGCGAAGAGGTCCGGCAGCTGGTGCACCCCATGACGACTCTGCGTGCAGCCGAAGTTCAACCCATGACGGCCCCGCGTCCAGCCGAAGCTCCGCTATTAACGTACGCGGAAGCACTGCGTACTCCTGCACCGGCTGTTGGCTATCCGTCCCGTCCGCCCACCCTGCAGACGGCACCGTCGTTCTACTCGGGACCACCGCAGTACGGCAACCCACCCCTTACACGGAAATCCAGTGTATGGCGTGCTCCCGACAACCGGCCTCTTTGTTATCACTGTGGTGAACCAGGTCACATCTACCGTGAGTGCGCCTACAGGCGCATGGGTCTTCCCGGCTTTCGTCCGGATGCTCGTCGAGCCAGAGATGGTGAGCGGCCCCGTGCTATCGCCGAATACTTGGCAAGCCAAAGATCCTCGAACCTTCCGCGTCGCCAATCCCGCTCACCATCTCCACGGCGTTCCACGTCTCCTGGCCAACAATCAACCTTTGCGGACGTCCTTGCAGGAAGATCACCTAGATCCACAAGCCCGCGCCGGATGGATGGATGGATGGATGCTATGAGCGTCCCCTTTATAACGGGGTGGTGACAAGTATGCCACCAGGCTCGACAAAAAAAAACCTTTTTTCCCTTTTTTCTTTATGTTGGCCTAATGCCTCTACTTCGATAAATTCTATCTTAATGGAAAAAAAGGTAAATTTTCAGCTTAAGTTCTCTGCCATTTACGGCACACTGTCCATAGTTTATTTTTCCAATATTTATTTTTGTCCTTTCTCTCTAATTTTCTGCCACCAATACTCTAACCGTCTCTTACTTATTTCAATCGCGGGTGTGTTCAGCTTTCCATTGTTGTCCCTAAAACCCAAGGCTTCCTGTAGGCTCGTGCCCAAACGTACACCTGGGTGGATATCTCCACATTCAATCAGAACATGCTCCGCCGTTTCCTTATCTTTCCCGCAGCATGTGCATTGTTCTTCTTCTTTACTGAATCTTGCTTTATAACTACGCGTTCTAAGGCAACCCGATCTCGCTTCAAACAGTAAAGCGCTTCCCCTTGAATTATCGTAAAATGCCTCCCTCCTTATTTCATTTTTGCCCTTTCGGTAGTTACTCAGAGCCGGTTTTTTCTCCATAGCTGCCATCCAGTAAATCCTCTCCGCCTCCCTGACTTTTCCCTTAACGCTCTTTGTTGACATATGGCTCACAATACCAGCCGTATATTTACTAGTGAGTCTTCTAGTTCTTTTTCTCCACTGTGTGTCCACGCTCTTCCTATACAAATAACGGAACACCTTCTCTGCCCATCTACTCTCCTTCATATTTCTTAGCCTTTCTTCGAACCTTATTTTGCTCTGCGCTTCCCTCGCCTCAAAACCTGCCCACCCCATATCGCCCTTTACAGCCTCGTTTGTCGTCTTCCCGTGAGCACCCAACGCGAGGCGTCCCACAGTCCTTTGATTTACATCCATTCCCGATTGCACCTCTGCCCTCATGCACACCACTGAGTTCCCAAAAGTAAGCCCTGGAACCATTACACCCTTCCACAGACCTCGAAGCACCTCATACCTATTGTATCCCCACAACGCTCTGTGCTTCATTATTGCCGCATTCCTCTTTCCTTTTGCTGCCGAGGCTTTTTCCTGTACCTCCATGTATCTATCACTCTCATTTACCCATACTCCAAGGTACTTGTATTCACTTACCCTCGGTATTTCTTGGCCTTGTATGGACACCGTCTGATCACAGGGATCATTGAATACCATCAATCCACACTTCGTTACACTGAATCCTAGTCCAAGAGCTTCACCTTCCCTTCCGCATATATTCGCCAGCTGCTGTATATCATCTCGACTGTCCGCAAATAAGACGATATCGTCCGCATAAAATAAACCTGGAAGCTTCTGCTCAATCATCATGCCGCCCTGTTTGTGTGACAGATTAAATCCAATGTTGCTACCTTCTAGCGCTTTTTCCATACTCACCATGTACAGCATGAATAACAGTGGGGACAAAGGACATCCCTGTCTCAGACCCCTGCTAACCTCAACGTTCTCTTTGCTACGCATTCCTTCCCACTCTATGCAAACTGTATTTTCTCGGTATATCTCCCTCAAAAGCTGTATACAGTCGTCGCCCATGCCCATTCCTTTCAATATATCCCACAAAATTTCCTGATTAACGTTGTCGTATGCCCCAGTGATGTCTAGAAAAGCCACGTACAAGGGCCTATTCTCTATTTTAGATATTTCTATACACTGAGTGAGAACAAACAGGTTATCGTCTAACCGCCTGTCGACTCGAAATCCGTTCTGAAGTTCTCCCAAAATATCGTTATGTTCGGCCCATGTTTCTATTTTCATTTTTACTGCTTGCATCGCCAACCTGTATAGTACCGATGTAATGGTTAGTGGTCTATACGAGCGAATCTTGTCCTTTTCTCCCTTGCCTTTATAGATTAAGTTCATTCTACTTTGTCGCCAACTGTCCGGTATTTGTCCGTCCTTTAAGCTTTTTTCTACTGCTTTTAACAATGCTTCTTTAGTGTTATGTCCTAGTTCGTTAATGAGGCTAACGGGAATCCCATCTAAACCCGCGGCAGTGCGCTTTGGAATTTTTCCTTCGGCCTTTTTCCAGTTGAAATTATCAAGTACTAGCTCTTCCTCTGTTGCTTTCTCCGCCACACTTTTACTCACCGGGGAGATCCCCTGGACGCTCTTTTGAAACGAATCGGCTGTTACCTTTTGGATGTAACCTAGCGCTTCGTACCCTTCCAATTGATTTCCTCCTTCATCTAGAATATGTTGTTGCGTTGTGACAGACTTCCTACCTAGCGCCTTTATGTGGCTCCAAAAAATCCTAGGCGCGGCCTCCTTTTTTTCGTGTATCTCTGTCATCCAGCGTTCACTTTCACCTTTAATTTTTGCCTCTACCAATTTCTGTACAAGGGATTTTTTCTCCAAATATATTTCCCATATTTTTTTGACTTCGTCCTGCGGCCGCTTCTCCTTTTTTGCCTTTCTATGCTCCCGTGATGCTTCGCGTCGCTTCTCGATCGCCTCCCGGATTTCCTTGTTCCACCAACTTTTTGGCTTCCTTTTTCCTTTCCAGCAAACAGTTTTCTTCTCTTTCCCTATCTCCTTCGTCATTAGATGTAACAGCTCACTATACTCCCAGTCCTTGCCTGGTATTTCGCCTACTTCTTCCTCGACTCTTGCGGCTATATTTATTATTTGTTTGTCATTTAAATACGAGCTGCCAGACTTTGATTCCATGCTCATATTTTTAGTTTCGTATCCCATTTGTAATGTTATTCGTTTATGATCACTACCCAAGCTGTTAATGCCTTCCTCGTCTATCCTCATTTCTGTCAGTTTGTGGTAAATTCCTTCAGTCATGAGACAATAATCAATACTTGATTGCTTGTTTCCGACTTCCCATGTGATCTGGCCGTCACATTTAGGCCCCGTGTTAACTATCTCCAGACTATGTTGCTCGCAAAGATCTAGTAATAACTTCCCATTGGTGTCTGAATATCCGTCAAGGTCATGTACGTGGGCATTCATGTCCCCTAGAAGGATGATTTCGGCCCCATTACCAAATTCCTTAATATCCGCACTCATGCAATCCACTATCTCCTGATTCTTTTCTCTGCAGTTATTCCCCGTCCACAAGTAGGCTACCCCTAGCCACGTTTCCTTTCCACCTACTGTGCCCAGAACCCAGAGGTGCTCTGAACACGTCTGTTTCACTCTAACCCATTTGGCTCCGCGGTGAATTAGCATTCCTACACCCCCACCTTTCCTTTCCGATATGGTCCTGTTACACCCTTCCCAAACATAATTTTTAATATGTGGTGGCTCTTCCAAGTCTCTAAGGTGTGTTTCTGTAACCGCATACACGCCTATCTGTTCTTTGTTTAACTGCTCCTCAATCTCTAACCATTTTGCCTTCTTTCTGCCACCCTGCATGTTTATGTAACTAATTGCAACACGCGCCTTTTTCCTTTTTCTTTTACCTTTTTTCTGGTTTTTCGCAATTCTACCTGTCAAAGCGTCCTCCTGGTTGTTTTCCCTGTTACGAGCTACCCCGGACTCCGAAGGGCCCGTGAGCCCCCCAAAAAAGCTACTGCGCGTCCTGCCAGTCGCCAGCCCACCTCGTGTCCAAGCCTCTTATCGAAATGAATCTTGTCTCTTTGGAATCCACCCCACCTGTGCACTTCCCTGTTTAAATCCACTACCTCGAAACCCTTCTCTCGACTAATTCGCCATATCTCTTTGTTTGCGTCGACAACCGCTCTTTGCAGGTTGACGTTGCGTACTGGTACTTCCGGTACTGTGCATACTACAATTTGCACCTGGGGGGACACGGTGCGCATGTCATCCACCCCTTTCGCCAAGGTCGTCGCTAGTCCTGACGATTCTTTTTTCAGGACGTCATTTAACCCTCCCGCAATTACAACGAGGTTACGATTGTTAGCTTTAGCTGCGAGTTGTTCACCCGCTTGACTCATTACTGTCCCCAGCGTTTGTCCTGGGAACGTCCCTATCGCAACTCTCTTGTCGCCTTTCACCCTTTCTTTGATTGCCGCTGCGCATCGGACTAAATTTGAGTCACCGGCGATGATGACCTGTTCAGACATTCCTTCTGAAACCTGCACCTGGCTGCTGACTAGGTGACTAGCATGAGTCACGGCTGCTGGTTTGCTCCCTCCCTCCCTCAAAACTACTTCCCGGTAGCTGGGCCCTGTGGCCAATGTATCTGCCTTTGTCATGCCTGTTTCCCTCATCTCTCCCGCACGGGGGGTCGTCGCCATAATGCTTCCGCTGTCACCTGGGTCCTCGCTCCCCTTCACGACCTTCGATAGGCCCTTCTCGGCTACCCGGAGCCTTTCCTCCATGGCTGACGTTTTCTCACGCTCCTTCGCCAATGCATTCTCCAGCTCTGCGATTTTCTCCATGAGCCCACTCTGGACCGCCATCATATTTTTCATTTTCTCCTCGAACTCGCACTGTCTACACTTGGCGTCATCTTCTGCTTTCTCTTCCGCACTAATTTCCACCTTCCACCCTAACCCGCACTCTGAACACTTTACGGTCTTTTTGACCATGGCTAGCTCAGTTTACCGATGCCCACGTGTTAGAAAACTGTACTAAAATACACTGGTCTAAGCCAAAAAGAACCACAATAATACATGAATACGCTACACTTCACAGCACCTGTGCATGCACGTGGTCGGTCTACGCGCAGGCCTCAGCCACGTGGTGGCTGGAGCAAAAAAAAAAAAAGACACAGTACAGAATACTAAAAAAAAACGTACACCGTACTAGACCTAATCAAGCTTTACGCTAGCGCCTTACGTTCTCATAACGCTACATACAGAGGCAAGCTGGAAACATGCAAAAACACTTATCTGTAGCTGTCATTCCGGAGCTCTCCAAAAACACGTCCGACCTCCTACACACGCTGGTGGCATAATCAGCTACAAGTACCGCTATCTAGTGAACACTCCGGGGAAACTAAGAACAGCGACCTCTGGGGGTGAGGCCGCTGTTGATCGACCGTTACAAGACCCTCCCCCGATTTGCCTGCCGACATCCGACGACATTCTTTCACCGACGTGTGCCATCGACGACAAACAGGTCTCTGCTCGTATCTCTGTTCTTCTCGACAACCACCCGCTGACCGCTCTGGTAGATACGGGTGCCGATTATTCTGTTATAAGCGCTGACCTCGCTGCACAGCTAAGAAAGGTAACGACACCTTGGGGACATGGAACCAACCTCCGGACTGCGGGAGGTCACCTATTGACACCACTAGGAATGTGCACTGCCCGCCTCCGAATTCGTGAGTCGACGTACATTGTTTCCTTCGTTGTATTGCGCGAATGCTCCCAAAACCTGATTCTCGGAATGGATTTTCTCCGCGAGCATGGAGCCATTATTAACCTTCGCGACCTGCTCATAACGTTATCCAACGACCATACAGCCCTACGAAAGGATGCAGTTACGCCGACCACAACACTTCGAATTGCTGACGACACCATCGCACTGCCGCCGCGAGCCAGTATGTTGGTAACAGTGGAGAGCGACTGTGACAACAAGAGTAGTGGCATCGCGGAAACTAACCTGTCGGTGCTCTTGGCTCGGCAGATTTGTGTCGCGCGTGCTATCGTCAAACTGAGACATCGGCGGACTCAGCTTCTGATCACGAATTTCGGCGGCCAGTACCAACACTTAGCAAAGCGAACAGCAATCGCGAACTTTGAAGCCATCGATGACGCAGAATGTTCCACTATCGCTCCGATTGCCACTGCTGCCGAAGGTAACTCTGATATAGCCAGTACGGTTGACGTAAATTGCCAGCTATCCTGTGCGCAGCAACACCAGATACGCATGATTTTACGTACGTATAGTGATTGCTTTGCGTCCACCTCCAAAATCAAGCAGACCCCAACCGTGAAGCACCGCATTATAACGGACCCTACCGAACGGCCTGTACGACAGCATGCCTACCGCGTGTCGCAAAAAGAACAAGAGGCAATACGTTTTCAAGTGAAACAGATGCTCGACGACGACGTCATCTAACCCTCGAACAGTCCATGGGCGTCACCCGTCGTACTTGTTAAAAAGAAAGACGGCACTCTTCGATTTTGCGTCGATTACCGGAAGCTAAACAAAGTGACGAAGAGAGACGTCTACCCTCTCCCACGCATAGATGATTCACTGGATCGACTTCGACATGCCCGATATTTTTCCTCAATGGATTTACGCAGCGGCTACTGGCAGATCGAGGTCGATGAACGGGACAGGGAAAAAACAGCATTCATAACTCCCGATGGCCTCTACGAATTCAAAGTGTTACCATTTGGATTGTGCTCTGCACCGGCAACGTTCCAAAGGATGATGGACACCGTCCTGTCCGGTCTGAAGTGGGAATCCTGCCTCGTGTATTTAGACGACGTCGTTGTTTTTTCCAAAACATTTGAGCAACATTTACAACGACTTCAGTCCGTCTTCGTCGCTATTCGATCCGCAGGCCTATCTCTAAAACCGGAGAAGTGTCATTTCGGCTACGAAGAACTAAAGTTCCTCGGCCACCTTATCAGTCACGATGGCATTAGACCAGACCCAGAAAAGACCATGGCTGTTGCTGCATTTCCTCCACCTTCGAACAAACGGGATTTGCGCCGGTTTTTGGGTCTCTGCGCCTACTACAGGCGCTTTGTCCAGAGCTTTGCCAACATCGCTGAACCCCTTACCCGTTTAACGAAGGAGGATACTCCTTTTGTGTGGGGTCCAGAGCAGAGAGCCGCCTTTTCCCAGCTTCAGCAGTGCCTTCAGAGTGAACCCTTACTAGGGCACTTTGATGAAGATGCCACCACCGAACTTCACACTGACGCAAGCAACATCGGTCTTGGTGCAGTATTCGTCCAGTGGCAAGACGGCGCTGAACGTCCCATCGCTTATGCTAGCCGCATTTTGTCATCTGCGGAAACTAACTACTCGACCACGGAGAAGGAATGTCTTGCTGTTATTTGGGCGATAACAAAGTTCCGACCGTATCTGTATGGCCGTCCATTCAGAGTAGTTACGGACCATCATGCCCTCTGTTGGCTGGCCAATCTCAAGGACCCTTCAGGGCGCCTCGCGAGGTGGAGCTTACGCCTTCAAGAATTTGAGGTTACAGTTGTCTACAAGTCGGGCCGCAGGCACACTGATGCTGATTGCCTTTCGCGCGCACCCCTCGCGACGACATCAAGGGACGATGATACCGATGGCCATTTTCTTTGTGCAGTCAGTGAATCCGACTTGGCCCAACAACAGTGGAATGATTCAGAGATCCAACAACTTATCAAATACCTTCAAGGTCGCAGCTCGAGTCCACCATCGGCATTTGCACGTTCAGGGTCATTTTGTCTCCGCAACGACATCGTCTACAAAAAGAACTTCGAACCGTATGCGACTGAGTACCTCCTCGTCGTTCCACCAGGGCTACGTGCTGACATTTTATTTGCCTGCCACGACGAGCCTTCCTCCGGCCACCTAGGATTCGCACGCACCCTTGCCCGGATTCGGACTCGCTACTACTGGCCAAAGCTCACCCAGGATGTCAAGCATTACGTTAAAACATGCAATCATTGCCAGCGCCGTAAAGCCCCACCTGTGCGCCCTGCTGGTTTATTACAGCCTGTTGCACCCCCGTCACAACCGTTTGAACGAATCGGCATGGACTTGCTTGGGCCCTTCACGAAGTCACATGATGGCAACCGCTGGATCGTAGTCGCTACTGACTATTTAACAAGGTACTGCGAAACGAAAGCCCTACAACGAGGCACCGCCAATGAGGTTGCGTATTTTTTTATCAACAACATCGTCCTCCGCCATGGAGCGCCAACAGTTCTTATCACTGACCGTGGAACAGCCTTTACAGCCCAATCGATGCAAGACGTCACGAGACTTAGTGGAACAGCTCATCGCAAAACAACCGCATACCATCCACAAACCAACGGTCTGACGGAGAGATTAAACAAGACGCTCGCTGACATGCTATCCATGTACGTCGACCGTAATCACAAGAACTGGGATGCAATTTTGCCATACGTAACGTTCGCTTACAACACTGCGGTTCAAGAGACTACGGGTTTCACTCCATTCCGGTTGCTTCACGGCCGAGAAGCAATTACGATGCTTGATGCCATGCTGTTGCCTGACACGACCGATATTACTACTGATGCGAACGACTTTATCCGGCTCGCCGACGCGGCCCGCCAGCTTGCACTCAAGCGGATCCGAAAACAACAACGAATCGACTCGCAGAGGTACAACTCCCGTCATCGCCAAGTCATTTACCAACCCGGTGATCTGGTCTGGCTGTGGATACCCGTTCGCCAAAGGGGCCGCTCGGAAAAGTTACTTCACCGCTACTTCGGTCCCTATAGAGTACTACGGCGCCTCACAGATGTCAACTACGAAATTCTGCTTGAAGACACAGCTCAGCGATCTCGACGTTTCCAACAGGCCGACATTGTTCATGTGTCACGGATGAAGCCACACTACCCCCGAGCCACCTGACACTGCTTCTTCGCGCGTCTTTGTGCGTGTACGCGACCACTTTAACTTTTAATCGGCATTGCCCTATCGGAAAAAAACGAATGGTGGGCATGGTGGAAACCACCACCCACCATTATAGTGGATTAATGTAGTGGGTGAATGGTGGGAAACACCCACCATGGCGCATGGTGGGTATGGTGGGTGCTGCAGTGCCGGCAACGCTTGAGCGCGAAATGACGTCAGAATCACCGTGACGAGCTGCCACAAAAAATAAAAAAGAATTCTATAAAAACGGTTGAAAAAAACACCCGTCCCGTAAAAAAAAAAAACAAGGCGCCACGGAGGATCGAACGTGCAACCTGCGGATTCCCATTTGAAGACGCTAACCACTGCGCCACACCAACATTACGGTGATAGCGTGTTAAATACTTAGTTGGCATACCAACTTAAGGTTTAACTTAAGTTATGTTTGTCGTGTACACAACATAGACAAGATCTACACCTGCTACTAAAAATTGCACATTTATTAAACACAAGCAACTGCGGCCTGTAACGATTGCCACTATGTTATTGGCACTAGTGCTATTTTTTTTACAATTCACAACTTCAAGGAAAAAAATCCAAGTGGACTGGGGAGCAGCAACAGTTTACCGGCGGGGTCTGCCAAGTTTAATATCCGTTTCGCGCTCGTTCTAAAGGGCGACATCTGCTCACGCTTTATGACCCTTCTAGGCTCATTTCATAGATACGCCCACCTAATTTATTTGATTGAGTATTGGGATGCTTTTCGCGCAATGAAGAGGGCGGTCGCGCCAGCGAAATGCTGTAGCTCTTTCGCTAAAGCAACAACTACATAACGGCTTGCCCAAAACGAATGCAGTGTACCGGAAACATTACGCTATCATAAGGGTTCACCAAGCACACGAATTGCCACGTCTGAGTTCTCGTACAAAAGCTAGAGAAGTGCCGGCGAATGCGACCGGCGGCTGTCGGTGAGAAGACACTTAATTACGTTCTCTGGGAGTGCTTTAATCGCGTCACATCGATGTTTGTTGCTTCTTGAGCGAACACCATACACAATGAAAAATGCTTCATTTAGGTTAATTGATGTCATATGGCTGCGCTGTATTGTGATACTTAATCGTCGTAATCGTGTATTCTGAAACCCGGAAGCACGGATAACACAATTGTACGGGCTCGGTCAGTAGGCCTAACCTTTGGTGGAAATCATGATGGTAGAACATGTAATGTACAGATCCCAGCTTGGTACACTATATAATTTGCCCGCCATCATAAGCCCACCCATCATCTGCTTACTGCTTCCCAGCATTATCGCGATGGTGGGCAGAGCTTCTTAGCTTGGTACACCATGTGGCCCACCATAACAAGCAGCACCCATCATCTGCTTAGTGCTTCCCAGCATTATCGCAATTGTGGGAAGAGTTTCTCAGCTTGGTACACCATGTAGCCCACCATAATAGGCACCACCCACCATATGCTTAGGGCTTCCCAGCATTATTGCAATGGTGGGCAGAGTGTCCCATTATTGCCCACTATCTAGCCTCTGCTTTCCACCATCATTTCCACTTTACCCATCATCTGTACGCCATACCACCCAGTATGTCCCGGCATAACCACCATATTTTCCACTACGTCCCACCATAGCCATCATATTTTCCACCATGCCCACTATTATTTCCACCATGCCCACTATTATTTCCACTACGCCCACCATGTTTTCCAGTATCCACCATGGCAATTTTTCCAATAGGGTGGTCATCGGGGTGGTACTTTTTTTTCGAAGGGGGGGTAGTGCCACAGGCATTGAACGAGGTTTAGCACTGCCAATGCGGGTATGTGCCATGGTGTGAAAGAAGAAGAAGACGGTTGGTGTGTGCTCGTGCTCTCACGTTCGGTTCAGCTCGACGTCCAGTGCTGCTCCTGTGAACAGACGTTGTGGTCGTTCTGTGATCACGTGACAATATCATCAAAGCTATCAGCCCAAAGAAAAAAAAGCACCGCACCACCACCGGGTGGGCTCGAACCTCCAACCTTTCGGTTAACAGCCGATCGCGCTAGCCAACTGCGCCACGGGGACAGTCGTGCTCCACTCTCACCACCATCAGAACATATCTTCAAAGCTATCAGCCCAAACAAAAAAAAGCGCCGCACCACCGCCGGGTGGGCTCGAAACTCCAACCTTTCGGTTAACAGCCGATCGCGCTAGCCAATTGCGCCACGGAGACAGTCCTGCTTCACTCTTACCACCATCAGAACATATCTTCAAAGCTATCAGCCCAAAGAAAAAAAAGCGCCATACCACCACCGGGTGGGCTCGAACCTCCGACCTTTTGGTTAACAGCCGATCGCGCTAGCCAATTGCGCCATGGAGACAGTCCTGCTCCACTCTCAGCACCGTCAGAACATATCTTCAAAGCTATCAGCCCACAGAAAAAAAAAGCGCCGCACAACCACCGGGTAGGCTCGAACCTCCGACTTTTCGGTTAACAGCCGATCGCGCTAGCCAATTGCGCCACGGAGACCTGGAACCTCCAACCACTCTCACCTTATAAGAACATATCTTCAAAGCTATCAGCCCAACGAAAAAAAAGCGCCGCACGACCACTTGGTGGGCTCGAACCTCCGACCTTTTGGTTAACCGCCGATCGCGCTAGCCAATTGCGCCACGGAGACAGTCCCGCTCCACTCTCACCACCATCAGAACATATCTTCAAAGCTATCAGCCCAAAGAAAAAAAAGCGCCGCACCACCACCGGGTGGGCTCGAACCTTCAACTTTCCGGTTAACAGCCGATCACGCTAGCCAATTGCGCCACGGAGACAGCCCTGCTCCACTCTCACCACCATCAGAACATATCTTCAAAGCTTTCAGCCCACAGAAAAAAAAAGCGCCGCACAACCACCGGGTAGGCTCGAACCTCCAACTTTTCGGTTAAAAGCCGATCGCGCTAGCCAATTGCGCCACGGAGACAGACCTGCTCCACTCTCACCACCATAAGAACATATCATCGAAGCTATCAGCCCGAAGAAAAAAAAGCGCCGCACCACCACTGGGTGGGCTCGAACCTCCGACCTTTTGGTTATCAGCCGATCGCGCTAGCCAATTGCGCCACGGAGACAGTCCTGCTCCACTCTCACCACCATCAGAACATATCTTCAAAGCTATCAGCCCAAAGAAAAAAAAGCGCCGCACCACCACCGGGTGGGCAAGAACCTCCAACTTTCCGGTTAACAGCCGATCACGCTAGCCAATTGCGCCACGGAGACAGTCCTGCTCCACTCTCACCACCGTCAGAACATTTCTTCATAGGTATCAGCCCAAAGAAAAAAAAGCGCTGCACCACCACCGGGTGGGCTCGAACCTTCAACCTTTCAGTTAACAGCCGATCGCGCTAGCCAATTGCCCCACGGTGACAGTCGTGCTCCACTCTCACCATCGTCAGAACATTTCTTCAGAGCTATCACTCCAAAGAAAAAAAAGCGCCGCACCACCACCGGTTGGGCTCGAACCTCCAACCTTTCGGTTAACAGCCGATCGCGCTAGCCAATTGCGCCACGAAGACTGTCCTGCTCCAATCTCACCACCATCAGAGCTTATCTTCAAAGCTATTACCGCAAAGAAAAAAGCAACACACCACTCCTGGGAGGGCTCGAGACTCCAACCTTTCGGTTAACAGCCGATCGGGCTAGCCCAATGCGCCACGGAGGCAGTCTTGCTCCACTCTCACCATCATCAGAACATATCTTCAAAGCTATCAGCGCATAGAAAAAAAAGCGCTGCACCACCACCAGGTGGGCTCGAACCTCCAACCTTTCGGTTAACAGCCGATAGCGCTAGCCCATTGCGCCACGGAGACAGTCTTGCTCCACTCTCACCACCATCAGAACATAACTTCAAAGCTATCAGCGCAAAGAAAAAAGCAACACACCACTCCCGGGAGGGCTTGAACCTCCAACTTTCCGGTTAACAGCCGATCACGCTAGCCAATTGCGCCACGGAGACAGTCTTACTCTACTCTCACAACCATCAGAACATAACTTCAAAGCTATCAGCCCATAGAAAAAAAAACCGCACCACCACCGGGAGAGCTCGAACCTCCAACGTTTCGGTTAACAGCCGATCGTGCTAGCCAATTGCGCCACGCAGACTGTCCTGCTCCACTCTCACCACCGTCAGAACATTTCTTCAGAGCTATCAGCCCAAAGAAAAAAAAGCGCTGCACCACCACCGGGTGGGCTCGAACCTCCAACCTTACGTGCTCCACTCTCACCACCGTCAGAACATTTCTTCAGAGCTATCACCCCAAAGAAAAAAAAGCGCCGCACCACCACCGGTTGGGCTCGAACCTCCAACCTTTCGGTTAACAGCCGATCGCGCTAGCCAATCGCGCCACGAAGACAGTCCTGCTCCACTCTCACCACCATCAGAACATATCTTCAAA
Organism: Rhipicephalus microplus; assembly: GCF_043290135.1. Classification (NCBI taxonomy): domain Eukaryota; kingdom Metazoa; phylum Arthropoda; class Arachnida; order Ixodida; family Ixodidae; genus Rhipicephalus; species Rhipicephalus microplus. Next base: position 1,732,453 of record NW_027464587.1, on the reverse strand, counting down.
GCTATTACCGCAAAGAAAAAAGCAACACACCACTCCCGGGAGGGCTCAAACCTCCAACCTTTCGGTTTATAGCCGATCGCGCTAGCCCATTGCGCCACGGAGACAGTCTTGCTCCACTCTCACCACCATAAGAACATAACTTCAAAGCTATCAGCGCAAAGAAAAAAAGCGCTGCACCACCACCGCGTGGGCTCGAAACTCCTACCTTTCGGTTAACAGCCGATCGCGTTAGCCAATTGCGCCACGGAGACAATCCTGCTCCACTCTCACCACCATCAGAACATATCTTCAAAGCTATCAGCCCAAAGAAAAAAAAAGCGCGGCACCACCACCGGGTGGGCTCGAACCTCCAACTTTCTGGTTAACAGCCGATCACGCTAGCCAATTGCGCCACGGAGACAGTCTTGCTCCACTCTCACGACCATCAGAACATATCTTCAAATCTATCAGCCCACAGAAAAAAAGCGCCGCACAACCACCGGTTAGGCTCGAACCTCCAACTTTTCGGTTAACAGCCGATCGCGCTAGCCAATTGCGCCACGGAGACAGTCCTGCTCCACTCTCACCACCATAAGAACATATCTTCAAAGCTATCAGCCCAAAGAAAAAAGCAACACACCACTTTCGGGAGGGCTCGAAACTCCAACCTTTCGGTCAACAGCCGATCGCGCTAGCCCATTGCGCCACGGAGACAGTCTTGCTTATCTCTCACCACCATCAGATCATATCATCAAAGCTATCAGCCCAAAGAAAAAAAAGCACCGCGCCACCATCGGGTGGGCTCGAACCTCCAACCTCTCGGTTAACAGCCGATCGCGCTAGCCAACTGCGCCACGGAAACAGTCGTGCTCCACTCTCACCACCATCAGAACATATCTTCAAAGCTATCAGCCCAAAGAAAAAAAAGCACCGCACCACCACCGGGTGGGCTCGAACCTCCAACTTTTCGGTTAACAGCCGATCACGCTAGCCAATTGCGCCACGGAGACATGTCCTGCTCCACTCTCAGCACCGTCAGAACATATCTTCAAAGCTATCAGCCCACAAAAAAAAAGCGCCGCACAACCACCGGGTAGGCTCGAACCTCCGACTTTTCGGTTAACAGCCGATCGCGCTAGCCAATTGCGCCACGGAGACCTGGAACCTCCAACCACTCTCACCCTATAAGAACATATCTTCAAAGCTATCAGCCCAACGAAAAAAAAGCGCCGCACGACCACTTGGTGGGCTCGAACCTCCGACCTTTTGGTTAACCGCCGATCGCGCTAGCCAATTGCGCCACGGAGACAGTCCCGCTCCACTCTCACCACCATCAAAACATATCTTCAAAGCTATCAGCCCAAAGAAAAAAAAGCGCCGCACCACCACCGGGTGGGCTCGAACCTTCAACTTTCCGGTTAACAGCCGATCACACTAGCCAATTGCGCCACGGAGACAGCCCTGCTCCACTCTCACCACCATCAGAACATATCTTCAAAGCTTTCAGCCCACAGAAAAAAAAGCGCCGCACAACCACCGGGTAGGCTCGAACCTCCTACTTTTCGGTTAACAGCCGATCGCGCTAGCCAATTGCGCCACGGAGACAGACCTGCTCCACTCTCACCACCATAAGAACATATCATCGAAGCTATCAGCCCGAAGAAAAAAAAGCGCCGCACCACCACTGGGTGGGCTCGAACCTCCGACCCTTTGGTTAACAGCCGATCGCGCTAGCCAATTGCGCCATGGAGACAGTCCTGCTCCACTCTCACCACCATCAGAACATATCTTCAAAGCTATCAGCCCAAAGAAAAAAAAAGCGCCGCACCGCCACCGGGTGGGCAAGAACCTCCAACTTTCCGGTTAACAGCCGATCACGCTAGCCAATTGCGCCACGGAGACAGTCCTGCTCCACTCTCACCACCGTCAGAACATTTCTTCAGAGGTATCAGCCCAAAGAAAAAAAAAGCGCTGCACCACCACCGGCTGGGCTCGAACCTTCAACCTTTCAGTTAACAGCCGATCGCGCTAGCCAATTGCCCCACGGAGACAGTCGTGCTCCACTCTCACCATCGTCAGAACATTTCTTCAGAGCTATCACTCCAAAGAAAAAAAAGCACCGCACCACCACCGGTTGGGCTCGAACCTCCAACCTTTCGGTTAACAGCCGATCGCGCTACCCAATTGCGCCACGAAGACTGTCCTGCTCCAATCTCACCACCATCAGAACTTATCTTCAAAGCTATTACCGCAAAGAAAAAAGCAACACACCACTCCTGGGAGGGCTCGAGACTCCAACCTTTCGGTTAACAGCCGATCGCGCTAGCCCAATGCGCCACGGAGGCAGTCTTGCTCCACTCTCACCATCATCAGAACATATCTTCAAAGCTATCAGCGCATAGAAAAAAAAGCGCTGCACCACCACCAGGTGGGCTCGAACCTCCAACCTTTCGGTTAACAGCCGATAGCGCTAGCCCATTGCGCCACGGAGACAGTCTTGCTCCACTCTCACCACCATCAGAACATAACTTCAAAGCTATCAGCGCAAAGAAAAAAGCAACACACCACTCCCGGGAGGGCTTGAACCTCCAACTTTCCGGTTAACAGCCGATCACGCTAGCCAATTGCGCCACGGAGACAGTCTTACTCTACTCTCACAACCATCAGAACATAACTTCAAAGCTATCAGCCCACAGAAAAAAAAGCGCCGCACCACCACCGGGAGAGCTCGAACCTCCAACCTCTCGGTTAACAGCCGATCGCGCTAGCCAACTGCGCCACGGAAACAGTCGTGCTCCACTCTCACCACCATCAGAACATATCTTCAAAGCTATCAGCCCAAAGAAAAAAAAGCACCGCACCACCACCGGGTGGGCTCGAACCTCCAACTTTTCGGTTAACAGCCCATCACGCTAGCCAATTGCGCCACGGAGACAGTCCTGCTCCACTTTCACCACCGTCAGAACATATCTTCAAAGCTATCAGCCCACAGAAAAAAAAAGCGCCGCACAACCACCGGGTAGGCTCGAACCTCCGACTTTTCGGTTAACAGCCGATCGCGCTAGCCAATTGCGCCACGGAGACAGTCCTGCTCCACTCTCACCACCGTCAGAACATTTCTTCAGAGGTATCAGCCCAAAGAAAAAAAAAGCGCTGCACCACCACCGCGTGGGCTCGAAACTCCTACCTTTCGGTTAACAGCCGATCGCGTTAGCCAATTGCGCCACGGAGACAATCCTGCTCCACTCTCACCACCATCAGAACATATCTTCAAAGCTATCAGCCCAAAGAAAAAAAAGCGCGGCACCACCACCGGGTGGTCTCGAACCTCCAACTTTCTGGTTAACAGCCGATCACGCTAGCCAATTGCGCCACGGAGACAGTCTTGCTCCACTCTCACGACCATCAGAACATATCTTCAAATCTATCAGCCCACAGAAAAAAAAGCGCTGCACAACCACCGGGTAGGCTCGAACCTCTAACTTTTCGGTTAACAGCCGATCGCGCTAGCCAATTGCGCCACGGACACAGTCCTGCTCCACTCTCACCACCATAAGAACATATCTTCAAAGCTATCAGCCCAAAGAAAAAAGCAACACACCACTCCCGGGAGGGCTCGAAACTCCAACCTTTCGGTCAACAGCCGATCGCGCTAGCCCATTGCGCCACGGAGACAGTCTTGCTCATCTCTCACCACCATCAGATCATATCATCAAAGCTATCAGCCCAAAGAAAAAAAAGCACCGCGCCACCACCGGGTGGGCTCGAACCTCCAACCTTTCGGTTAACAGCCGATCGCGCTAGCCAACTGCGCCACGGAGACAGTCGTGCTCCACTCTCACCACCATCAGAACATATCTTCAAAGCTATCAGCCCAAACAAAAAAAGCGTCACACCACCGCCGGGTGGGCTCGAAACTCCAACCTTTCGGTTAACAGCCGATCGCGCTAGCCAATTGCGCCACGGAGACAGTCCTGCTTCACTCTCACCACCATCAGAACATATCTTCAAAGCTATCAGCCCAAAGAAAAAAAAAGCGCTGCACCACCACCGCGTGGGCTCGAAACTCCTACCTTTCGGTTAACAGCCGATCGCGTTAGCCAATTGCGCCACGGAGACAATCCTGCTCCACTCTCACCACCATCAGAACATATCTTCAAAGCTATCAGCCCAAAGGAAAAAAAGCGCGGCACCACCACCGGGTGGGCTCGAACCTCCAACTTTCTGGTTAACAGCCGATCACGCTAGCCAATTGCGCCACGGAGACAGTCTTGCTCCACTCTCACGACCATCAGTACATATCTTCAAATCTATCAGCCCACAGAAAAAAAAGCGCCGCACAACCACCGGGTAGGCTCGAACCTCCAACTTTTCGGTTAACAGCCGATCGCGCTAGCCAATTGCGCCACGGAGACAGTCCTGCTCCACTCTCACCACCATAAGAACATATCTTCAAAGCTATCAGCCCAAAGAAAAAAGCAACACACCACTCCCGGGAGGGCTCGAAACTCCAACCTTTCGGTCAACAGCCGATCGCGCTAGCCCATTGCGCCACGGAGACAGTCTTGCTCATCTCTCACCACCATCAGATCATATCATCAAAGCTATCAGCCCAAAGAAAAAAAAAGCATCGCGCCACCACCGGGTGGGCTCGAACCTCCAACCTTTCGGTTAACAGCCGATCGCGCTAGCCAACTGCGCCACGGAGACAGTCGTGCTCCACTCTCACCACCATCAGAACATATCTTCAAAGCTATCAGCCCAAACAAAAAAAGCGCCGCACCACCGCCGGGTGGGCTCGAAACTCCAACCTTTCGGTTAACAGCCGATCGCGCTAGCCAATTGCGCCACGGAGACAGTCCTGCTTCACTCTCACCACCATCAGAACATATCTTCAAAGCTATCAGCCCAAAGAAAAAAAAGCACCGCACCACCACCGGGTGGGCTCGAACCTCCAACTTTTCGGTTAACAGCCGATCACGCTAGCCAATTGCGCCACGGAGACAGTCGTGCTCCACTCTCACCACCGTCAGAACATATCTTCAAAGCTATCAGCCCACAGAAAAAAAAAGCGCCGCACAACCACCGGGTAGGCTCGAACCTCCAACTTTCCGGTTAACAGCCGCTCACGCTAGCCAATCGCGCCACGGAGACAGTCGTGCTCCACTCTCACCACCATCAGAACATATCTTCAAAGCTATCAGCCCAAACAAAAAAAGCGCCGCACCACCACCGGGTGGGCTCGAACCTCCGACCTTTTGGTTAACAGCCGATCGCGCTAGCCAATTGCGCCATGGAGACAGTCCTGCTCCACTCTCACCACCATCAGAACATATCTTCAAAGCTATCAGGCCAAAGAAAAAAAAGCACCGCACCACCACCGGGTGGCCTCGAACCTCCAACTTTTCGGTTAACAGCCGATCACGCTAGCCAATTGCGCCACGGAGACAGTCCTGCTCCACTCTCACCACCGTCAGAACATATCTTCAAAGCTATCAGCCCACAGAAAAAAAAGCGCCGCACAACCACCGGGTAGCCTCGAACCTCCAACTTTCCGGTTAACAGCCGATCACGCTAGCCAATCGCGCCACGGAGACAGTCCTGCTCCACTCTCACCACCATCAGAACATATCTTCAAAGCTATCAGCCCACAGAAAAAAAAGCGCCGCACAACCACCGGGTAGGCTCGAACCTCCAACTTTTCGGTTAACAGCCGATCGCGCTAGCCAATTGCGCCACGGAGACAGACCTGCTCCACTCTCACCACCATAAGAACATATCATTGAAGCTATCAGCCCGAAGAAAAAAAAGCGCCGCACCACCACTAGGTGGGCTCGAACCTCCGACCTTTTGGTTAACAGCCAATCGCGCTAGCCAATTGCGCCACGGAGACAGTCCTGCTCCAATCTCACCACCATCAGAACTTATCTTCAAAGCTATTACCGCAAAGAAAAAAGCAACACACCACTCCTGGGAGGGCTCGAGACTCCAACCTTTCGGTTAACAGCCGATCGGGCTAGCCCAATGCGCCACGGAGGCAGTCTTGCTCCACTCTCACCATCATCAGAACATATCTTCAAAGCTATCAGCGCATAGAAAAAAAAGCGCTGCACCACCACCAGGTGGGCTCGAACCTCCAACCTTTCGGTTAACAGCCGATAGCGCTAGCCCATTGCGCCACGGAGACAGTCTTGCTCCACTCTCACCACCATCAGAACATAACTTCAAAGCTATCAGCGCAAAGAAAAAAGCAACACACCACTCCCGGGAGGGCTTGAACCTCCAACTTTCCGGTTAACAGCCGATCACGCTAGCCAATTGCGCCACGGAGACAGTCTTACTCTACTCTCACAACCATCAGAACATAACTTCAAAGCTATCAGCCCATAGAAAAAAAAAACCGCACCACCACCGGGAGAGCTCGAACCTCCAACGTTTCGGTTAACAGCCGATCGTGCTAGCCAATTGCGCCACGCAGACTGTCCTGCTCCACTCTCACCACCGTCAGAACATTTCTTCAGAGCTATCAGCCCAAAGAAAAAAAAGCGCTGCACCACCACCGGGTGGGCTCGAACCTCCAACCTTACGTGCTCCACTCTCACCACCGTCAGAACATTTCTTCAGAGCTATCACCCCAAAGAAAAAAAAGCGCCGCACCACCACCGGTTGGGCTCGAACCTCCAACCTTTCGGTTAACAGCCGATCGCGCTAGCCAATCGCGCCACGAAGACAGTCCTGCTCCACTCTCACCACCATCAGAACATATCTTCAAAGCTATTACCGCAAAGAAAAAAGCAACACACCACTCCCGGGAGGGCTCAAACCTCCAACCTTTCGGTTTATAGCCGATCGCGCTAGCCCATTGCGCCACGGAGACAGTCTTGCTCCACTCTCACCACCATAAGAACATAACTTCAAAGCTATCAGCGCAAAGAAAAAAAGCGCTGCACCACCACCGCGTGGGCTCGAAACTCCTACCTTTCGGTTAACAGCCGATCGCGTTAGCCAATTGCGCCACGGAGACAATCCTGCTCCACTCTCACCACCATCAGAACATATCTTCAAAGCTATCAGCCCAAAGAAAAAAAAAGCGCGGCACCACCACCGGGTGGGCTCGAACCTCCAACTTTCTGGTTAACAGCCGATCACGCTAGCCAATTGCGCCACGGAGACAGTCTTGCTCCACTCTCACGACCATCAGAACATATCTTCAAATCTATCAGCCCACAGAAAAAAAGCGCCGCACAACCACCGGTTAGGCTCGAACCTCCAACTTTTCGGTTAACAGCCGATCGCGCTAGCCAATTGCGCCACGGAGACAGTCCTGCTCCACTCTCACCACCATAAGAACATATCTTCAAAGCTATCAGCCCAAAGAAAAAAGCAACACACCACTTTCGGGAGGGCTCGAAACTCCAACCTTTCGGTCAACAGCCGATCGCGCTAGCCCATTGCGCCACGGAGACAGTCTTGCTTATCTCTCACCACCATCAGATCATATCATCAAAGCTATCAGCCCAAAGAAAAAAAAGCACCGCGCCACCATCGGGTGGGCTCGAACCTCCAACCTCTCGGTTAACAGCCGATCGCGCTAGCCAACTGCGCCACGGAAACAGTCGTGCTCCACTCTCACCACCATCAGAACATATCTTCAAAGCTATCAGCCCAAAGAAAAAAAAGCACCGCACCACCACCGGGTGGGCTCGAACCTCCAACTTTTCGGTTAACAGCCGATCACGCTAGCCAATTGCGCCACGGAGACATGTCCTGCTCCACTCTCAGCACCGTCAGAACATATCTTCAAAGCTATCAGCCCACAGAAAAAAAAAGCGCCGCACAACCACCGGGTAGGCTCGAACCTCCGACTTTTCGGTTAACAGCCGATCGCGCTAGCCAATTGCGCCACGGAGACCTGGAACCTCCAACCACTCTCACCCTATAAGAACATATCTTCAAAGCTATCAGCCCAACGAAAAAAAAGCGCCGCACGACCACTTGGTGGGCTCGAACCTCCGACCTTTTGGTTAACCGCCGATCGCGCTAGCCAATTGCGCCACGGAGACAGTCCCGCTCCACTCTCACCACCATCAAAACATATCTTCAAAGCTATCAGCCCAAAGAAAAAAAAGCGCCGCACCACCACCGGGTGGGCTCGAACCTTCAACTTTCCGGTTAACAGCCGATCACACTAGCCAATTGCGCCACGGAGACAGCCCTGCTCCACTCTCACCACCATCAGAACATATCTTCAAAGCTTTCAGCCCACAGAAAAAAAAGCGCCGCACAACCACCGGGTAGGCTCGAACCTCCTACTTTTCGGTTAACAGCCGATCGCGCTAGCCAATTGCGCCACGGAGACAGACCTGCTCCACTCTCACCACCATAAGAACATATCATCGAAGCTATCAGCCCGAAGAAAAAAAAGCGCCGCACCACCACTGGGTGGGCTCGAACCTCCGACCTTTTGGTTATCAGCCGATCGCGCTAGCCAATTGCGCCATGGAGACAGTCCTGCTCCACTCTCACCACCATCAGAACATTTCTTCAGAGCTATCACTCCAAAGAAAAAAAAGCACCGCACCACCACCGGTTGGGCTCGAACCTCCAACCTTTCGGTTAACAGCCGATCGCGCTACCCAATTGCGCCACGAAGACTGTCCTGCTCCAATCTCACCACCATCAGAACTTATCTTCAAAGCTATTACCGCAAAGAAAAAAGCAACACACCACTCCTGGGAGGGCTCGAGACTCCAACCTTTCGGTTAACAGCCGATCGCGCTAGCCCAATGCGCCACGGAGGCAGTCTTGCTCCACTCTCACCATCATCAGAACATATCTTCAAAGCTATCAGCGCATAGAAAAAAAAGCGCTGCACCACCACCAGGTGGGCTCGAACCTCCAACCTTTCGGTTAACAGCCGATAGCGCTAGCCCATTGCGCCACGGAGACAGTCTTGCTCCACTCTCACCACCATCAGAACATAACTTCAAAGCTATCAGCGCAAAGAAAAAAGCAACACACCACTCCCGGGAGGGCTTGAACCTCCAACTTTCCGGTTAACAGCCGATCACGCTAGCCAATTGCGCCACGGAGACAGTCTTACTCTACTCTCACAACCATCAGAACATAACTTCAAAGCTATCAGCCCACAGAAAAAAAAGCGCCGCACCACCACCGGGAGAGCTCGAACCTCCAACCTCTCGGTTAACAGCCGATCGCGCTAGCCAACTGCGCCACGGAAACAGTCGTGCTCCACTCTCACCACCATCAGAACATATCTTCAAAGCTATCAGCCCAAAGAAAAAAAAAGCACCGCACCACCACCGGGTGGGCTCGAACCTCCAACTTTTCGGTTAACAGCCCATCACGCTAGCCAATTGCGCCACGGAGACAGTCCTGCTCCACTTTCACCACCGTCAGAACATATCTTCAAAGCTATCAGCCCACAGAAAAAAAAAGCGCCGCACAACCACCGGGTAGGGTCGAACCTCCGACTTTTCGGTTAACAGCCGATCGCGCTAGCCAATTGCGCCACGGAGACAGTCCTGCTCCACTCTCACCACCGTCAGAACATTTCTTCAGAGGTATCAGCCCAAAGAAAAAAAAAGCGCTGCACCACCACCGCGTGGGCTCGAAACTCCTACCTTTCGGTTAACAGCCGATCGCGTTAGCCAATTGCGCCACGGAGACAATCCTGCTCCACTCTCACCACCATCAGAACATATCTTCAAAGCTATCAGCCCAAAGAAAAAAAAGCGCGGCACCACCACCGGGTGGTCTCGAACCTCCAACTTTCTGGTTAACAGCCGATCACGCTAGCCAATTGCGCCACGGAGACAGTCTTGCTCCACTCTCACGACCATCAGAACATATCTTCAAATCTATCAGCCCACAGAAAAAAAAGCGCTGCACAACCACCGGGTAGGCTCGAACCTCTAACTTTTCGGTTAACAGCCGATCGCGCTAGCCAATTGCGCCACGGACACAGTCCTGCTCCACTCTCACCACCATAAGAACATATCTTCAAAGCTATCAGCCCAAAGAAAAAAGCAACACACCACTCCCGGGAGGGCTCGAAACTCCAACCTTTCGGTCAACAGCCGATCGCGCTAGCCCATTGCGCCACGGAGACAGTCTTGCTCATCTCTCACCACCATCAGATCATATCATCAAAGCTATCAGCCCAAAGAAAAAAAAGCACCGCGCCACCACCGGGTGGGCTCGAACCTCCAACCTTTCGGTTAACAGCCGATCGCGCTAGCCAACTGCGCCACGGAGACAGTCGTGCTCCACTCTCACCACCATCAGAACATATCTTCAAAGCTATCAGCCCAAACAAAAAAAGCGTCACACCACCGCCGGGTGGGCTCGAAACTCCAACCTTTCGGTTAACAGCCGATCGCGCTAGCCAATTGCGCCACGGAGACAGTCCTGCTTCACTCTCACCACCATCAGAACATATCTTCAAAGCTATCAGCCCAAAGAAAAAAAAAGCGCTGCACCACCACCGCGTGGGCTCGAAACTCCTACCTTTCGGTTAACAGCCGATCGCGTTAGCCAATTGCGCCACGGAGACAATCCTGCTCCACTCTCACCACCATCAGAACATATCTTCAAAGCTATCAGCCCAAAGGAAAAAAAGCGCGGCACCACCACCGGGTGGGCTCGAACCTCCAACTTTCTGGTTAACAGCCGATCACGCTAGCCAATTGCGCCACGGAGACAGTCTTGCTCCACTCTCACGACCATCAGTACATATCTTCAAATCTATCAGCCCACAGAAAAAAAAGCGCCGCACAACCACCGGGTAGGCTCGAACCTCCGACTTTTCGGTTAACAGCCGATCGCGCTAGCCAATTGCGCCACGGAGACCTGGAACCTCCAACCACTCTCACCCTATAAGAACATATCTTCAAAGCTATCAGCCCAACGAAAAAAAAGCGCCGCACGACCACTTGGTGGGCTCGAACCTCCGACCTTTTGGTTAACCGCCGATCGCGCTAGCCAATTGCGCCACGGAGACAGTCCCGCTCCACTCTCACCACCATCAAAACATATCTTCAAAGCTATCAGCCCAAAGAAAAAAAAGCGCCGCACCACCACCGGGTGGGCTCGAACCTTCAACTTTCCGGTTAACAGCCGATCACACTAGCCAATTGCGCCACGGAGACAGCCCTGCTCCACTCTCACCACCATCAGAACATATCTTCAAAGCTTTCAGCCCACAGAAAAAAAAGCGCCGCACAACCACCGGGTAGGCTCGAACCTCCTACTTTTCGGTTAACAGCCGATCGCGCTAGCCAATTGCGCCACGGAGACAGACCTGCTCCACTCTCACCACCATAAGAACATATCATCGAAGCTATCAGCCCGAAGAAAAAAAAGCGCCGCACCACCACTGGGTGGGCTCGAACCTCCGACCTTTTGGTTATCAGCCGATCGCGCTAGCCAATTGCGCCATGGAGACAGTCCTGCTCCACTCTCACCACCATCAGAACATATCTTCAAAGCTATCAGCCCAAAGAAAAAAAAAGCGCCGCACCACCACCGGGTGGGCAAGAACCTCCAACTTTCCGGTTAACAGCCGATCACGCTAGCCAATTGCGCCACGGAGACAGTCCTGCTCCACTCTCACCACCGTCAGAACATTTCTTCAGAGGTATCAGCCCAAAGAAAAAAAAAGCGCTGCAGCACCACCGGCTGGGCTCGAACCTTCAACCTTTCAGTTAACAGCCGATCGCGCTAGCCAATTGCCCCACGGAGACAGTCGTGCTCCACTCTCACCATCGTCAGAACATTTCTTCAGAGCTATCACTCCAAAGAAAAAAAAGCACCGCACCACCACCGGTTGGGCTCGAACCTCCAACCTTTCGGTTAACAGCCGATCGCGCTACCCAATTGCGCCACGAAGACTGTCCTGCTCCAATCTCACCACCATCAGAACTTATCTTCAAAGCTATTACCGCAAAGAAAAAAGCAACACACCACTCCTGGGAGGGCTCGAGACTCCAACCTTTCGGTTAACAGCCGATCGCGCTAGCCCAATGCGCCACGGAGGCAGTCTTGCTCCACTCTCACCATCATCAGAACATATCTTCAAAGCTATCAGCGCATAGAAAAAAAAGCGCTGCACCACCACCAGGTGGGCTCGAACCTCCAACCTTTCGGTTAACAGCCGATAGCGCTAGCCCATTGCGCCACGGAGACAGTCTTGCTCCACTCTCACCACCATCAGAACATAACTTCAAAGCTATCAGCGCAAAGAAAAAAGCAACACACCACTCCCGGGAGGGCTTGAACCTCCAACTTTCCGGTTAACAGCCGATCACGCTAGCCAATTGCGCCACGGAGACAGTCTTACTCTACTCTCACAACCATCAGAACATAACTTCAAAGCTATCAGCCCACAGAAAAAAAAGCGCCGCACCACCACCGGGAGAGCTCGAACCTCCAACCTCTCGGTTAACAGCCGATCGCGCTAGCCAACTGCGCCACGGAAACAGTCGTGCTCCACTCTCACCACCATCAGAACATATCTTCAAAGCTATCAGCCCAAAGAAAAAAAAGCACCGCACCACCACCGGGTGGGCTCGAACCTCCAACTTTTCGGTTAACAGCCCATCACGCTAGCCAATTGCGCCACGGAGACAGTCCTGCTCCACTTTCACCACCGTCAGAACATATCTTCAAAGCTATCAGCCCACAGAAAAAAAAGCGCCGCACAACCACCGGGTAGGCTCGAACCTCCGACTTTTCGGTTAACAGCCGATCGCGCTAGCCAATTGCGCCACGGAGACAGTCCTGCTCCACTCTCACCACCGTCAGAACATTTCTTCAGAGGTATCAGCCCAAAGAAAAAAAAAGCGCTGCACCACCACCGCGTGGGCTCGAAACTCCTACCTTTCGGTTAACAGCCGATCGCGTTAGCCAATTGCGCCACGGAGACAATCCTGCTCCACTCTCACCACCATCAGAACATATCTTCAAAGCTATCAGCCCAAAGAAAAAAAAGCGCGGCACCACCACCGGGTGGTCTCGAACCTCCAACTTTCTGGTTAACAGCCGATCACGCTAGCCAATTGCGCCACGGAGACAGTCTTGCTCCACTCTCACGACCATCAGAACATATCTTCAAATCTATCAGCCCACAGAAAAAAAAGCGCTGCACAACCACCGGGTAGGCTCGAACCTCTAACTTTTCGGTTAACAGCCGATCGCGCTAGCCAATTGCGCCACGGACACAGTCCTGCTCCACTCTCACCACCATAAGAACATATCTTCAAAGCTATCAGCCCAAAGAAAAAGCAACACACCACTCCCGGGAGGGCTCGAAACTCCAACCTTTCGGTCAACAGCCGATCGCGCTAGCCCATTGCGCCACGGAGACAGTCTTGCTCATCTCTCACCACCATCAGATCATATCATCAAAGCTATCAGCCCAAAGAAAAAAAAGCACCGCGCCACCACCGGGTGGGCTCGAACCTCCAACCTTTCGGTTAACAGCCGATCGCGCTAGCCAACTGCGCCACGGAGACAGTCGTGCTCCACTCTCACCACCATCAGAACATATCTTCAAAGCTATCAGCCCAAACAAAAAAAGCGTCACACCACCGCCGGGTGGGCTCGAAACTCCAACCTTTCGGTTAACAGCCGATCGCGCTAGCCAATTGCGCCACGGAGACAGTCCTGCTTCACTCTCACCACCATCAGAACATATCTTCAAAGCTATCAGCCCAAAGAAAAAAAAGCGCTGCACCACCACCGCGTGGGCTCGAAACTCCTACCTTTCGGTTAACAGCCGATCGCGTTAGCCAATTGCGCCACGGAGACAATCCTGCTCCACTCTCACCACCATCAGAACATATCTTCAAAGCTATCAGCCCAAAGGAAAAAAAGCGCGGCACCACCACCGGGTGGGCTCGAACCTCCAACTTTCTGGTTAACAGCCGATCACGCTAGCCAATTGCGCCACGGAGACAGTCTTGCTCCACTCTCACGACCATCAGTACATATCTTCAAATCTATCAGCCCACAGAAAAAAAAGCGCCGCACAACCACCGGGTAGGCTCGAACCTCCAACTTTTCGGTTAACAGCCGATCGCGCTAGCCAATTGCGCCACGGAGACAGTCCTGCTCCACTCTCACCACCATAAGAACATATCTTCAAAGCTATCAGCCCAAAGAAAAAAGCAACACACCACTCCCGGGAGGGCTCGAAACTCCAACCTTTCGGTCAACAGCCGATCGCGCTAGCCCATTGCGCCACGGAGACAGTCTTGCTCATCTCTCACCACCATCAGATCATATCATCAAAGCTATCAGCCCAAAGAAAAAAAAGCATCGCGCCACCACCGGGTGGGCTCGAACCTCCAACCTTTCGGTTAACAGCCGATCGCGCTAGCCAACTGCGCCACGGAGACAGTCGTGCTCCACTCTCACCACCATCAGAACATATCTTCAAAGCTATCAGCCCAAACAAAAAAAGCGCCGCACCACCGCCGGGTGGGCTCGAAACTCCAACCTTTCGGTTAACAGCCGATCGCGCTAGCCAATTGCGCCACGGAGACAGTCCTGCTTCACTCTCACCACCATCAGAACATATCTTCAAAGCTATCAGCCCAAAGAAAAAAAAGCACCGCACCACCACCGGGTGGGCTCGAACCTCCAACTTTTCGGTTAACAGCCGATCACGCTAGCCAATTGCGCCACGGAGACAGTCGTGCTCCACTCTCACCACCGTCAGAACATATCTTCAAAGCTATCAGCCCACAGAAAAAAAAAGCGCCGCACAACCACCGGGTAGGCTCGAACCTCCAACTTTCCGGTTAACAGCCGCTCACGCTAGCCAATCGCGCCACGGAGACAGTCGTGCTCCACTCTCACCACCATCAGAACATATCTTCAAAGCTATCAGCCCAAACAAAAAAGCGCCGCACCACCACCGGGTGGGCTCGAACCTCCGACCTTTTGGTTAACAGCCGATCGCGCTAGCCAATTGCGCCATGGAGACAGTCCTGCTCCACTCTCACCACCATCAGAACATATCTTCAAAGCTATCAGGCCAAAGAAAAAAAAGCACCGCACCACCACCGGGTGGCCTCGAACCTCCAACTTTTCGGTTAACAGCCGATCACGCTAGCCAATTGCGCCACGGAGACAGTCCTGCTCCACTCTCACCACCGTCAGAACATATCTTCAAAGCTATCAGCCCACAGAAAAAAAAAGCGCCGCACAACCACCGGGTAGCCTCGAACCTCCAACTTTCCGGTTAACAGCCGATCACGCTAGCCAATCGCGCCACGGAGACAGTCCTGCTCCACTCTCACCACCATCAGAACATATCTTCAAAGCTATCAGCCCACAGAAAAAAAAGCGCCGCACAACCACCGGGTAGGCTCGAACCTCCAACTTTTCGGTTAACAGCCGATCGCGCTAGCCAATTGCGCCACGGAGACAGACCTGCTCCACTCTCACCACCATAAGAACATATCATTGAAGCTATCAGCCCGAAGAAAAAAAAGCGCCGCACCACCACTAGGTGGGCTCGAACCTCCGACCTTTTGGTTAACAGCCAATCGCGCTAGCCAATTGCGCCACGGAGACAGTCCTGCTCCACTCTCACCACCATCAGAACATATCTTCAAAGCTATCAGCCCAAAGAAAAAAAGCGCCGCACCACCACCGGGTGGGCAAGAACCTCCAACTTTCCGGTTAACAGCCGATCACGCTAGCCAATTGCGCCACGGAGACAGTCCTGCTCCACTCTCACCACCGTCAGAACATTTCTTCAGAGCTATCAGCCCAAAGAAAAAAAAAGCGCTGCACCACCACCGGGTGGGCTCGAACCTTCAACCTTTCAGTTAACAGCCGATCGCGCTAGCCAATTGCCCCACGGAGACAGTCGCGCTCCACTCTCACCATCGTCAGAACATTTCTTCAGAGCTATCACCCCAAAGAAAAAAAAAGCGCCGCACCACCACCGGTTGGGTTCGAACCTCTGACCTTTCGGTTAACAGCCGATCGCGCTAGTCAATGGCGCCACGAAGACAGTCCTGCTCCACTTTCACCACCATCAGAACATATCTTCAAAGCTATTACCGCAAAGAAAAAAGCAAAACACCACTCCCGGGAGGGCTTGAACCTCCAACTTTCCGGTTAACAGCCGATCACGCTAGCCAATTGCGCCACGGAGACAGTCTTACTCTACTCTCACAACCATCAGAACATAACTTCAAAGCTATCAGCCCAAAGAAAAAAAAGCACCGCACCACCACCGGGTGGGCTCGAACCTCCAACCTTTCGGTTAACAGCCGATCGCGCTAGCCAATTGCGCCATGGAGACAGTCGTGCTTCACTTTCACCACCATCAGAACATATCTTCAAAGCTATCAGCGCAAAGAAAAAAGCAAAACACCACTCCCGGGAGGCCTCGAACCTCCAACTTTTCGGTTAACAGCCGATCGCGCTGGCCAATTGCACCACGGAGAAATTCCTGCTCAACTCTCACCAAAATTAGAACATATCTTCAAAGCTATCAGCCCAAAGAAAAAAAAGCGCCGCACCACCACCGGGTGGGCTCGAACATCCAACTTTTCGGTTAACAGCCGATTGCGCTAGCCAATTGCGCCACGGGGACCGTCCTGCTCCACTCTCACCACTGCCAGACCATTTCTTCAGAGCTATCACCCCAAAGAAAAAAGAGCGCCGCACCACATCCGGGTGAGCTCGAACCTCTAACCTTTCGGTTAACAGCCGATCGCGCTAGCCAATTGCCCCACGGAGACAGTCGTGCTCCACTCTCACCACCGTCAGAACATTTCTTCAGAGCTATCACCCCAAAGAAAAAAAAGCGCCGCACCACCACCGGTTGGGCTCGAACCTCCAACCTTTCGGTTAACAGCCGATCGCGCTAGCCAATTGCGCCACGAAGACAGTCCTGCTCCACTCTCACCACCATCAGAACATATCTTCAAAACTATTACCGCAAAGAAAAAAGCAACACACCACTCCCGAGAGGGCTCAAAACTCCAACCTTTCGGTTTACAGCCGATCGCGCTAGCCCATTGCGCCACGGAGACAGTCTTGCTCCACTCTCACCACCATAAGAACATATCTTCAAAGCTATCAGCGCAAAGAAAAAAAGCGCTGCACCACCACCGCGTGGGCTCGAAACTCCTACCTTTCGGTTAACAGCCGATCGCGCTAGCCCATTGCGCCACGGAGACAGTCTTGCTTATCTCTCACCACCATCAGATCATATCATCAAAGCTATCAGCCCAAAGAAAAAAAAGCACCGCGCCACCATCGGGTGGGCTCGAACCTCCAACCTCTCGGTTAACAGCCGATCGCGCTAGCCAACTGCGCCACGGAAACAGTCGTGCTCCACTCTCACCACCATCAGAACATATCTTCAAAGCTATCAGCCCAAAGAAAAAAAAGCACCGCACCACCACCGGGTGGGCTCGAACCTCCAACTTTTCGGTTAACAGCCGATCACGCTAGCCAATTGCGCCACGGAGACATGTCCTGCTCCACTCTCAGCACCGTCAGAACATATCTTCAAAGCTATCAGCCCACAGAAAAAAAAAGCGCCGCACAACCACCGGGTAGGCTCGAACCTCCGACTTTTCGGTTAACAGCCGATCGCGCTAGCAAATTGCGCCACGGAGACCTGGAACCTCCAACCACTCTCACCCTATAAGAACATATCTTCAAAGCTATCAGCCCAACGAAAAAAAAGCGCCGCACGACCACTTGGTGGGCTCGAACCTCCGACCTTTTGGTTAACCGCCGATCGCGCAAGCCAATTGCGCCACGGAGACAGTCCCGCTCCACTCTCACCACCATCAAAACATATCTTCAAAGCTATCAGCCCAAAGAAAAAAAAGCGCCGCACCACCACCGGGTGGGCTCGAACCTTCAACTTTCCGGTTAACAGCCGATCACGCTAGCCAATTGCGCCACGGAGACAGCCCTGCTCCACTCTCACCACCATCAGAACATATCTTCAAAGCTTTCAGCCCACAGAAAAAAAAGCGCCGCACAACCACCGGGTAGGCTCGAACCTCCAACTTTTCGGTTAACAGCCGATCGCGCTAGCCAATTGCGCCACGGAGACAGACCTGCTCCACTCTCACCACCATAAGAACATATCATCGAAGCTATCAGCCCGAAGAAAAAAAAGCGCCGCACCACCACTGGGTGGGCTCGAACCTCCGACCTTTTGGTTATCAGCCGATCGCGCTAGCCAATTGCGCCACGGAGACAGTCCTGCTCCACTCTCACCACCATCAGAACATATCTTCAAAGCTATCAGCCCAAAGAAAAAAAAAGCGCCGCACCACCACCGGGTGGGCAAGAACCTCCAACTTTCCGGTTAACAGCCGATCACGCTAGCCAATTGCGCCACGGAGACAGTCCTGCTCCACTCTCACCACCGTCAGAACATTTCTTCAGAGGTATCAGCCCAAAGAAAAAAAAAGCGCTGCACCACCACCGGGTGGGCTCGAACCTTCAACCTTTCAGTTAACAGCCGATCGCGCTAGCCAATTGCCCCACGGAGACAGTCGTGCTCCACTCTCACCATCGTCAGAACATTTCTTCAGAGCTATCACTCCAAAGAAAAAAAAGCACCGCACCACCACCGGTTGGGCTCGAACCTCCAACCTTTCGGTTAACAGCCGATCGCGCTACCCAATTGCGCCACGAAGACTGTCCTGCTCCAATCTCACCACCATCAGAACTTATCTTCAAAGCTATTACCGCAAAGAAAAAAGCAACACACCACTCCTGGGAGGGCTCGAGACTCCAACCTTTCGGTTAACAGCCGATCGCGCTAGCCCAATGCGCCACGGAGGCAGTCTTGCTCCACTCTCACCATCATCAGAACATATCTTCAAAGCTATCAGCGCGTAGAAAAAAAAGCGCTGCACCACCACCAGGTGGGCTCGAACCTCCAACCTTTCGGTTAACAGCCGATAGCGCTAGCCCATTGCGCCACGGAGACAGTCTTGCTCCACTCTCACCACCATCAGAACATAACTTCAAAGCTATCAGCGCAAAGAAAAAAGCAACACACCACTCCCGGGAGGGCTTGAACCTCCAACTTTCCGGTTAACAGCCGATCACGCTAGCCAATTGCGCCACGGAGACAGTCTTACTCTACTCTCACAACCATCAGAACATAACTTCAAAGCTATCAGCCCACAGAAAAAAAAGCGCCGCACCACCACCGGGAGAGCTCGAACCTCCAACCTCTCGGTTAACAGCCGATCGCGCTAGCCAACTGCGCCACGGAAACAGTCGTGCTCCACTCTCACCACCATCAGAACATATCTTCAAAGCTATCAGCCCAAAGAAAAAAAAGCACCGCACCACCACCGGGTGGGCTCGAACCTCCAACTTTTCGGTTAACAGCCGATCACGCTAGCCAATTGCGCCACGGAGACAGTCCTGCTCCACTTTCACCACCGTCAGAACATATCTTCAAAGCTATCAGCCCACAGAAAAAAAAAGCGCCGCACAACCACCGGGTAGGCTCGAACCTCCGACTTTTCGGTTAACAGCCGATCGCGCTAGCCAATTGCGCCACGGAGACAGTCCTGCTCCACTCTCACCACCGTCAGAACATTTCTTCAGAGGTATCAGCCCAAAGAAAAAAAAAGCGCTGCACCACCACCGCGTGGGCTCGAAACTCCTACCTTTCGGTTAACAGCCGATCGCGTTAGCCAATTGCGCCACGGAGACAATCCTGCTCCACTCTCACCACCATCAGAACGTATCTTCAAAGCTATCAGCCCAAAGAAAAAAAAGCGCGGCACCACCACCGGGTGGTCTCGAACCTCCAACTTTCTGGTTAACAGCCGATCACGCTAGCCAATTGCGCCACGGAGACAGTCTTGCTCCACTCTCACGACCATCAGAACATATCTTCAAATCTATCAGCCCACAGAAAAAAAAGCGCTGCACAACCACCGGGTAGGCTCGAACCTCTAACTTTTCGGTTAACAGCCGATCGCGCTAGCCAATTGCGCCACGGACACAGTCCTGCTCCACTCTCACCACCATAAGAACATATCTTTAAAGCTATCAGCCCAAAGAAAAAAGCAACACACCACTCCCGGGAGGGCTCGAAACTCCAACCTTTCGGTCAACAGCCGATCGCGCTAGCCCATTGCGCCACGGAGACAGTCTTGCTCATCTCTCACCACCATCAGATCATATCATCAAAGCTATCAGCCCAAAGAAAAAAAAGCACCGCGCCACCACCGGGTGGGCTCGAACCTCCAACCTTTCGGTTAACAGCCGATCGCGCTAGCCAACTGCGCCACGGAGACAGTCGTGCTCCACTCTCACCACCATCAGAACATATCTTCAAAGCTATCAGCCCAAACAAAAAAAGCGTCACACCACCGCCGGGTGGGCTCGAAACTCCAACCTTTCGGTTAACAGCCGATCGCGCTAGCCAATTGCGCCACGGAGACAGTCCTGCTTCACTCTCACCACCATCAGAACATATCTTCAAAGCTATCAGCCCAAAGAAAAAAAAAGCGCTGCACCACCACCGCGTGGGCTCGAAACTCCTACCTTTCGGTTAACAGCCGATCGCGTTAGCCAATTGCGCCACGGAGACAATCCTGCTCCACTCTCACCACCATCAGAACATATCTTCAAAGCTATCAGCCCAAAGGAAAAAAAGCGCGGCACCACCACCGGGTGGGCTCGAACCTCCAACTTTCTGGTTAACAGCCGATCACGCTAGCCAATTGCGCCACGGAGACAGTCTTGCTCCACTCTCACGACCATCAGTACATATCTTCAAATCTATCAGCCCACAGAAAAAAAAGCGCCGCACAACCACCGGGTAGGCTCGAACCTCCAACTTTTCGGTTAACAGCCGATCGCGCTAGCCAATTGCGCCACGGAGACAGTCCTGCTCCACTCTCACCACCATAAGAACATATCTTCAAAGCTATCAGCCCAAAGAAAAAAGCAACACACCACTCCCGGGAGGGCTCGAAACTCCAACCTTTCGGTCAACAGCCGATCGCGCTAGCCCATTGCGCCACGGAGACAGTCTTGCTCATCTCTCACCACCATCAGATCATATCATCAAAGCTATCAGCCCAAAGAAAAAAAAAGCATCGCGCCACCACCGGGTGGGCTCGAACCTCCAACCTTTCGGTTAACAGCCGATCGCGCTAGCCAACTGCGCCACGGAGACAGTCGTGCTCCACTCTCACCACCATCAGAACATATCTTCAAAGCTATCAGCCCAAACAAAAAAAGCGCCGCACCACCGCCGGGTGGGCTCGAAACTCCAACCTTTCGGTTAACAGCCGATCGCGCTAGCCAATTGCGCCACGGAGACAGTCCTGCTTCACTCTCACCACCATCAGAACATATCTTCAAAGCTATCAGCCCAAAGAAAAAAAAGCACCGCACCACCACCGGGTGGGCTCGAACCTCCAACTTTTCGGTTAACAGCCGATCACGCTAGCCAATTGCGCCACGGAGACAGTCGTGCTCCACTCTCACCACCGTCAGAACATATCTTCAAAGCTATCAGCCCACAGAAAAAAAAAGCGCCGCACAACCACCGGGTAGGCTCGAACCTCCAACTTTCCGGTTAACAGCCGCTCACGCTAGCCAATCGCGCCACGGAGACAGTCGTGCTCCACTCTCACCACCATCAGAACATATCTTCAAAGCTATCAGCCCAAACAAAAAAGCGCCGCACCACCACCGGGTGGGCTCGAACCTCCGACCTTTTGGTTAACAGCCGATCGCGCTAGCCAATTGCGCCATGGAGACAGTCCTGCTCCACTCTCACCACCATCAGAACATATCTTCAAAGCTATCAGGCCAAAGAAAAAAAAGCACCGCACCACCACCGGGTGGCCTCGAACCTCCAACTTTTCGGTTAACAGCCGATCACGCTAGCCAATTGCGCCACGGAGACAGTCCTGCTCCACTCTCACCACCGTCAGAACATATCTTCAAAGCTATCAGCCCACAGAAAAAAAAAAGCGCCGCACAACCACCGGGTAGCCTCGAACCTCCAACTTTCCGGTTAACAGCCGATCACGCTAGCCAATCGCGCCACGGAGACAGTCCTGCTCCACTCTCACCACCATCAGAACATATCTTCAAAGCTATCAGCCCACAGAAAAAAAAGCGCCGCACAACCACCGGGTAGGCTCGAACCTCCAACTTTTCGGTTAACAGCCGATCGCGCTAGCCAATTGCGCCACGGAGACAGACCTGCTCCACTCTCACCACCATAAGAACATATCATTGAAGCTATCAGCCCGAAGAAAAAAAAGCGCCGCACCACCACTAGGTGGGCTCGAACCTCCGACCTTTTGGTTAACAGCCAATCGCGCTAGCCAATTGCGCCACGGAGACAGTCCTGCTCCACTCTCACCACCATCAGAACATATCTTCAAAGCTATCAGCCCAAAGAAAAAAAGCGCCGCACCACCACCGGGTGGGCAAGAACCTCCAACTTTCCGGTTAACAGCCGATCACGCTAGCCAATTGCGCCACGGAGACAGTCCTGCTCCACTCTCACCACCGTCAGAACATTTCTTCAGAGCTATCAGCCCAAAGAAAAAAAAAGCGCTGCACCACCACCGGGTGGGCTCGAACCTTCAACCTTTCAGTTAACAGCCGATCGCGCTAGCCAATTGCCCCACGGAGACAGTCGTGCTCCACTCTCACCATCGTCAGAACATTTCTTCAGAGCTATCACCCCAAAGAAAAAAAAAGCGCCGCACCACCACCGGTTGGGTTCGAACCTCTGACCTTTCGGTTAACAGCCGATCGCGCTAGTCAATGGCGCCACGAAGACAGTCCTGCTCCACTTTCACCACCATCAGAACATATCTTCAAAGCTATTACCGCAAAGAAAAAAGCAAAACACCACTCCCGGGAGGGCTTGAACCTCCAACTTTCCGGTTAACAGCCGATCACGCTAGCCAATTGCGCCACGGAGACAGTCTTACTCTACTCTCACAACCATCAGAACATAACTTCAAAGCTATCAGCCCAAAGAAAAAAAAGCACCGCACCACCACCGGGTGGGCTCGAACCTCCAACCTTTCGGTTAACAGCCGATCGCGCTAGCCAATTGCGCCATGGAGACAGTCGTACTTCACTTTCACCACCATCAGAACATATCTTCAAAGCTATCAGCGCAAAGAAAAAAGCAAAACACCACTCCCGGGAGGCCTCGAACCTCCAACTTTTCGGTTAACAGCCGATCGCGCTGGCCAATTGCACCACGGAGAAATTCCTGCTCAACTCTCACCAAAATTAGAACATATCTTCAAAGCTATCAGCCCAAAGAAAAAAAAGCGCCGCACCACCACCGGGTGGGCTCGAACATCCAACTTTTCGGTTAACAGCCGATTGCGCTAGCCAATTGCGCCACGGGGACCGTCCTGCTCCACTCTCACCACTGCCAGACCATTTCTTCAGAGCTATCACCCCAAAGAAAAAAGAGCGCCGCACCACATCCGGGTGAGCTCGAACCTCTAACCTTTCGGTTAACAGCCGATCGCGCTAGCCAATTGCCCCACGGAGACAGTCGTGCTCCACTCTCACCACCGTCAGAACATTTCTTCAGAGCTATCACCCCAAAGAAAAAAAAGCGCCGCACCACCACCGGTTGGGCTCGAACCTCCAACCTTTCGGTTAACAGCCGATCGCGCTAGCCAATTGCGCCACGAAGACAGTCCTGCTCCACTCTCACCACCATCAGAACATATCTTCAAAACTATTACCGCAAAGAAAAAAGCAACACACCACTCCCGAGAGGGCTCAAAACTCCAACCTTTCGGTTTACAGCCGATCGCGCTAGCCCATTGCGCCACGGAGACAGTCTTGCTCCACTCTCACCACCATAAGAACATATCTTCAAAGCTATCAGCGCAAAGAAAAAAAGCGCTGCACCACCACCGCGTGGGCTCGAAACTCCTACCTTTCGGTTAACAGCCGATCGCGCTAGCCCATTGCGCCACGGAGACAGTCTTGCTTATCTCTCACCACCATCAGATCATATCATCAAAGCTATCAGCCCAAAGAAAAAAAAGCACCGCGCCACCATCGGGTGGGCTCGAACCTCCAACCTCTCGGTTAACAGCCGATCGCGCTAGCCAACTGCGCCACGGAAACAGTCGTGCTCCACTCTCACCACCATCAGAACATATCTTCAAAGCTATCAGCCCAAAGAAAAAAAAGCACCGCACCACCACCGGGTGGGCTCGAACCTCCAACTTTTCGGTTAACAGCCGATCACGCTAGCCAATTGCGCCACGGAGACATGTCCTGCTCCACTCTCAGCACCGTCAGAACATATCTTCAAAGCTATCAGCCCACAGAAAAAAAAAGCGCCGCACAACCACCGGGTAGGCTCGAACCTCCGACTTTTCGGTTAACAGCCGATCGCGCTAGCAAATTGCGCCACGGAGACCTGGAACCTCCAACCACTCTCACCCTATAAGAACATATCTTCAAAGCTATCAGCCCAACGAAAAAAAAGCGCCGCACGACCACTTGGTGGGCTCGAACCTCCGACCTTTTGGTTAACCGCCGATCGCGCTAGCCAATTGCGCCACGGAGACAGTCCCGCTCCACTCTCACCACCATCAAAACATATCTTCAAAGCTATCAGCCCAAAGAAAAAAAAGCGCCGCACCACCACCGGGTGGGCTCGAACCTTCAACTTTCCGGTTAACAGCCGATCACGCTAGCCAATTGCGCCACGGAGACAGCCCTGCTCCACTCTCACCACCATCAGAACATATCTTCAAAGCTTTCAGCCCACAGAAAAAAAAGCGCCGCACAACCACCGGGTAGGCTCGAACCTCCAACTTTTCGGTTAACAGCCGATCGCGCTAGCCAATTGCGCCACGGAGACAGACCTGCTCCACTCTCACCACCATAAGAACATATCATCGAAGCTATCAGCCCGAAGAAAAAGAAGCGCCGCACCACCACTGGGTGGGCTCGAACCTCCGACCTTTTGGTTATCAGCCGATCGCGCTAGCCAATTGCGCCACGGAGACAGTCCTGCTCCACTCTCACCACCATCAGAACATATCTTCAAAGCTATCAGCCCAAAGAAAAAAAAAGCGCCGCACCACCACCGGGTGGGCAAGAACCTCCAACTTTCCGGTTAACAGCCGATCACGCTAGCCAATTGCGCCACGGAGACAGTCCTGCTCCACTCTCACCACCGTCAGAACATTTCTTCAGAGGTATCAGCCCAAAGAAAAAAAAAGCGCTGCACCACCACCGGGTGGGCTCGAACCTTCAACCTTTCAGTTAACAGCCGATCGCGCTAGCCAATTGCCCCACGGAGACAGTCGTGCTCCACTCTCACCATCGTCAGAACATTTCTTCAGAGCTATCACTCCAAAGAAAAAAAAGCACCGCACCACCACCGGTTGGGCTCGAACCTCCAACCTTTCGGTTAACAGCCGATCGTGCTACCCAATTGCGCCACGAAGACTGTCCTGCTCCAATCTCACCACCATCAGAACTTATCTTCAAAGCTATTACCGCAAAGAAAAAAGCAACACACCACTCCTGGGTGGGCTCGAGACTCCAACCTTTCGGTTAACAGCCGATCGCGCTAGCCCAATGCGCCACGGAGGCAGTCTTGCTCCACTCTCACCATCATCAGAACATATCTTCAAAGCTATCAGCGCGTAGAAAAAAAAGCGCTGCACCACCACCAGGTGGGCTCGAACCTCCAACCTTTCGGTTAACAGCCGATAGCGCTAGCCCATTGCGCCACGGAGACAGTCTTGCTCCACTCTCACCACCATCAGAACATAACTTCAAAGCTATCAGCGCAAAGAAAAAAGCAACACACCACTCCCGGGAGGGCTTGAACCTCCAACTTTCCGGTTAACAGCCGATCACGCTAGCCAATTGCGCCACGGAGACAGTCTTACTCTACTCTCACAACCATCAGAACATAACTTCAAAGCTATCAGCCCACAGAAAAAAAAGCGCCGCACCACCACCGGGAGAGCTCGAACCTCCAACCTCTCGGTTAACAGCCGATCGCGCTAGCCAATTGCGCCACGGAGACAGTCCTGCTCCACTCTCACCACCGTCAGAACATTTCTTCAGAGGTATCAGCCCAAAGAAAAAAAAAGCGCTGCACCACCACCGGCTGGGCTCGAACCTTCAACCTTTCAGTTAACAGCCGATCGCGCTAGCCAATTGCCCCACGGAGACAGTCGTGCTCCACTCTCACCATCGTCAGAACATTTCTTCAGAGCTATCACTCCAAAGAAAAAAAAGCACCGCACCACCACCGGTTGGGCTCGAACCTCCAACCTTTCGGTTAACAGCCGATCGCGCTACCCAATTGCGCCACGAAGACTGTCCTGCTCCAATCTCACCACCATCAGAACTTATCTTCAAAGCTATTACCGCAAAGAAAAAAGCAACACACCACTCCTGGGAGGGCTCGAGACTCCAACCTTTCGGTTAACAGCCGATCGCGCTAGCCCAATGCGCCACGGAGGCAGTCTTGCTCCACTCTCACCATCATCAGAACATATCTTCAAAGCTATCAGCGCATAGAAAAAAAAGCGCTGCACCACCACCAGGTGGGCTCGAACCTCCAACCTTTCGGTTAACAGCCGATAGCGCTAGCCCATTGCGCCACGGAGACAGTCTTGCTCCACTCTCACCACCATCAGAACATAACTTCAAAGCTATCAGCGCAAAGAAAAAAGCAACACACCACTCCCGGGAGGGCTTGAACCTCCAACTTTCCGGTTAACAGCCGATCACGCTAGCCAATTGCGCCACGGAGACAGTCTTACTCTACTCTCACAACCATCAGAACATAACTTCAAAGCTATCAGCCCACAGAAAAAAAAGCGCCGCACCACCACCGGGAGAGCTCGAACCTCCAACCTCTCGGTTAACAGCCGATCGCGCTAGCCAACTGCGCCACGGAAACAGTCGTGCTCCACTCTCACCACCATCAGAACATATCTTCAAAGCTATCAGCCCAAAGAAAAAAAAGCACCGCACCACCACCGGGTGGGCTCGAACCTCCAACTTTTCGGTTAACAGCCCATCACGCTAGCCAATTGCGCCACGGAGACAGTCCTGCTCCACTTTCACCACCGTCAGAACATATCTTCAAAGCTATCAGCCCACAGAAAAAAAAAGCGCCGCACAACCACCGGGTAGGCTCGAACCTCCGACTTTTCGGTTAACAGCCGATCGCGCTAGCCAATTGCGCCACGGAGACAGTCCTGCTCCACTCTCACCACCGTCAGAACATTTCTTCAGAGGTATCAGCCCAAAGAAAAAAAAAGCGCTGCACCACCACCGCGTGGGCTCGAAACTCCTACCTTTCGGTTAACAGCCGATCGCGTTAGCCAATTGCGCCACGGAGACAATCCTGCTCCACTCTCACCACCATCAGAACATATCTTCAAAGCTATCAGCCCAAAGAAAAAAAAGCGCGGCACCACCACCGGGTGGTCTCGAACCTCCAACTTTCTGGTTAACAGCCGATCACGCTAGCCAATTGCGCCACGGAGACAGTCTTGCTCCACTCTCACGACCATCAGAACATATCTTCAAATCTATCAGCCCACAGAAAAAAAAGCGCTGCACAACCACCGGGTAGGCTCGAACCTCTAACTTTTCGGTTAACAGCCGATCGCGCTAGCCAATTGCGCCACGGACACAGTCCTGCTCCACTCTCACCACCATAAGAACATATCTTCAAAGCTATCAGCCCAAAGAAAAAAGCAACACACCACTCCCGGGAGGGCTCGAAACTCCAACCTTTCGGTCAACAGCCGATCGCGCTAGCCCATTGCGCCACGGAGACAGTCTTGCTCATCTCTCACCACCATCAGATCATATCATCAAAGCTATCAGCCCAAAGAAAAAAAAGCACCGCGCCACCACCGGGTGGGCTCGAACCTCCAACCTTTCGGTTAACAGCCGATCGCGCTAGCCAACTGCGCCACGGAGACAGTCGTGCTCCACTCTCACCACCATCAGAACATATCTTCAAAGCTATCAGCCCAAACAAAAAAAGCGTCACACCACCGCCGGGTGGGCTCGAAACTCCAACCTTTCGGTTAACAGCCGATCGCGCTAGCCAATTGCGCCACGGAGACAGTCCTGCTTCACTCTCACCACCATCAGAACATATCTTCAAAGCTATCAGCCCAAAGAAAAAAAAAGCGCTGCACCACCACCGCGTGGGCTCGAAACTCCTACCTTTCGGTTAACAGCCGATCGCGTTAGCCAATTGCGCCACGGAGACAATCCTGCTCCACTCTCACCACCATCAGAACATATCTTCAAAGCTATCAGCCCAAAGGAAAAAAAGCGCGGCACCACCACCGGGTGGGCTCGAACCTCCAACTTTCTGGTTAACAGCCGATCACGCTAGCCAATTGCGCCACGGAGACAGTCTTGCTCCACTCTCACGACCATCAGTACATATCTTCAAATCTATCAGCCCACAGAAAAAAAAGCGCCGCACAACCACCGGGTAGGCTCGAACCTCCGACTTTTCGGTTAACAGCCGATCGCGCTAGCCAATTGCGCCACGGAGACCTGGAACCTCCAACCACTCTCACCCTATAAGAACATATCTTCAAAGCTATCAGCCCAACGAAAAAAAAGCGCCGCACGACCACTTGGTGGGCTCGAACCTCCGACCTTTTGGTTAACCGCCGATCGCGCTAGCCAATTGCGCCACGGAGACAGTCCCGCTCCACTCTCACCACCATCAAAACATATCTTCAAAGCTATCAGCCCAAAGAAAAAAAAGCGCCGCACCACCACCGGGTGGGCTCGAACCTTCAACTTTCCGGTTAACAGCCGATCACACTAGCCAATTGCGCCACGGAGACAGCCCTGCTCCACTCTCACCACCATCAGAACATATCTTCAAAGCTTTCAGCCCACAGAAAAAAAAGCGCCGCACAACCACCGGGTAGGCTCGAACCTCCTACTTTTCGGTTAACAGCCGATCGCGCTAGCCAATTGCGCCACGGAGACAGACCTGCTCCACTCTCACCACCATAAGAACATATCATCGAAGCTATCAGCCCGAAGAAAAAAAAGCGCCGCACCACCACTGGGTGGGCTCGAACCTCCGACCTTTTGGTTATCAGCCGATCGCGCTAGCCAATTGCGCCATGGAGACAGTCCTGCTCCACTCTCACCACCATCAGAACATATCTTCAAAGCTATCAGCCCAAAGAAAAAAAAAGCGCCGCACCACCACCGGGTGGGCAAGAACCTCCAACTTTCCGGTTAACAGCCGATCACGCTAGCCAATTGCGCCACGGAGACAGTCCTGCTCCACTCTCACCACCGTCAGAACATTTCTTCAGAGGTATCAGCCCAAAGAAAAAAAAAGCGCTGCACCACCACCGGCTGGGCTCGAACCTTCAACCTTTCAGTTAACAGCCGATCGCGCTAGCCAATTGCCCCACGGAGACAGTCGTGCTCCACTCTCACCATCGTCAGAACATTTCTTCAGAGCTATCACTCCAAAGAAAAAAAAGCACCGCACCACCACCGGTTGGGCTCGAACCTCCAACCTTTCGGTTAACAGCCGATCGCGCTACCCAATTGCGCCACGAAGACTGTCCTGCTCCAATCTCACCACCATCAGAACTTATCTTCAAAGCTATTACCGCAAAGAAAAAAGCAACACACCACTCCTGGGAGGGCTCGAGACTCCAACCTTTCGGTTAACAGCCGATCGCGCTAGCCCAATGCGCCACGGAGGCAGTCTTGCTCCACTCTCA
Source organism: Rhipicephalus microplus (assembly GCF_043290135.1). Lineage (NCBI taxonomy): Eukaryota > Metazoa > Arthropoda > Arachnida > Ixodida > Ixodidae > Rhipicephalus > Rhipicephalus microplus. Next base: position 1,702,652 of record NW_027464587.1, on the reverse strand, counting down.
CCATCATCAGAACATATCTTCAAAGCTATCAGCGCATAGAAAAAAAAGCGCTGCACCACCACCAGGTGGGCTCGAACCTCCAACCTTTCGGTTAACAGCCGATAGCGCTAGCCCATTGCGCCACGGAGACAGTCTTGCTCCACTCTCACCACCATCAGAACATAACTTCAAAGCTATCAGCGCAAAGAAAAAAGCAACACACCACTCCCGGGAGGGCTTGAACCTCCAACTTTCCGGTTAACAGCCGATCACGCTAGCCAATTGCGCCACGGAGACAGTCTTACTCTACTCTCACAACCATCAGAACATAACTTCAAAGCTATCAGCCCACAGAAAAAAAAGCGCCGCACCACCACCGGGAGAGCTCGAACCTCCAACCTCTCGGTTAACAGCCGATCGCGCTAGCCAACTGCGCCACGGAAACAGTCGTGCTCCACTCTCACCACCATCAGAACATATCTTCAAAGCTATCAGCCCAAAGAAAAAAAAGCACCGCACCACCACCGGGTGGGCTCGAACCTCCAACTTTTCGGTTAACAGCCCATCACGCTAGCCAATTGCGCCACGGAGACAGTCCTGCTCCACTTTCACCACCGTCAGAACATATCTTCAAAGCTATCAGCCCCAGAAAAAAAAAGCGCCGCACAACCACCGGGTAGGCTCGAACCTCCGACTTTTCGGTTAACAGCCGATCGCGCTAGCCAATTGCGCCACGGAGACAGTCCTGCTCCACTCTCACCACCGTCAGAACATTTCTTCAGAGGTATCAGCCCAAAGAAAAAAAAAGCGCTGCACCACCACCGCGTGGGCTCGAAACTCCTACCTTTCGGTTAACAGCCGATCGCGTTAGCCAATTGCGCCACGGAGACAATCCTGCTCCACTCTCACCACCATCAGAACATATCTTCAAAGCTATCAGCCCAAAGAAAAAAAAGCGCGGCACCACCACCGGGTGGTCTCGAACCTCCAACTTTCTGGTTAACAGCCGATCACGCTAGCCAATTGCGCCACGGAGACAGTCTTGCTCCACTCTCACGACCATCAGAACATATCTTCAAATCTATCAGCCCACAGAAAAAAAAGCGCTGCACAACCACCGGGTAGGCTCGAACCTCTAACTTTTCGGTTAACAGCCGATCGCGCTAGCCAATTGCGCCACGGACACAGTCCTGCTCCACTCTCACCACCATAAGAACATATCTTCAAAGCTATCAGCCCAAAGAAAAAAGCAACACACCACTCCCGGGAGGGCTCGAAACTCCAACCTTTCGGTCAACAGCCGATCGCGCTAGCCCATTGCGCCACGGAGACAGTCTTGCTCATCTCTCACCACCATCAGATCATATCATCAAAGCTATCAGCCCAAAGAAAAAAAAGCACCGCGCCACCACCGGGTGGGCTCGAACCTCCAACCTTTCGGTTAACAGCCGATCGCGCTAGCCAACTGCGCCACGGAGACAGTCGTGCTCCACTCTCACCACCATCAGAACATATCTTCAAAGCTATCAGCCCAAACAAAAAAAGCGTCACACCACCGCCGGGTGGGCTCGAAACTCCAACCTTTCGGTTAACAGCCGATCGCGCTAGCCAATTGCGCCACGGAGACAGTCCTGCTTCACTCTCACCACCATCAGAACATATCTTCAAAGCTATCAGCCCAAAGAAAAAAAAAGCGCTGCACCACCACCGCGTGGGCTCGAAACTCCTACCTTTCGGTTAACAGCCGATCGCGTTAGCCAATGGCGCCACGGAGACAATCCTGCTCCACTCTCACCACCATCAGAACATATCTTCAAAGCTATCAGCCCAAAGGAAAAAAAGCGCGGCACCACCACCGGGTGGGCTCGAACCTCCAACTTTCTGGTTAACAGCCGATCACGCTAGCCAATTGCGCCACGGAGACAGTCTTGCTCCACTCTCACGACCATCAGTACATATCTTCAAATCTATCAGCCCACAGAAAAAAAAGCGCCGCACAACCACCGGGTAGGCTCGAACCTCCAACTTTTCGGTTAACAGCCGATCGCGCTAGCCAATTGCGCCACGGAGACAGTCCTGCTCCACTCTCACCACCATAAGAACATATCTTCAAAGCTATCAGCCCAAAGAAAAAAGCAACACACCACTCCCGGGAGGGCTCGAAACTCCAACCTTTCGGTCAACAGCCGATCGCGCTAGCCCATTGCGCCACGGAGACAGTCTTGCTCATCTCTCACCACCATCAGATCATATCATCAAAGCTATCAGCCCAAAGAAAAAAAAGCATCGCGCCACCACCGGGTGGGCTCGAACCTCCAACCTTTCGGTTAACAGCCGATCGCGCTAGCCAACTGCGCCACGGAGACAGTCGTGCTCCACTCTCACCACCATCAGAACATATCTTCAAAGCTATCAGCCCAAACAAAAAAAGCGCCGCACCACCGCCGGGTGGGCTCGAAACTCCAACCTTTCGGTTAACAGCCGATCGCGCTAGCCAATTGCGCCACGGAGACAGTCCTGCTTCACTCTCACCACCATCAGAACATATCTTCAAAGCTATCAGCCCAAAGAAAAAAAAGCACCGCACCACCACCGGGTGGGCTCGAACCTCCAACTTTTCGGTTAACAGCCGATCACGCTAGCCAATTGCGCCACGGAGACAGTCGTGCTCCACTCTCACCACCGTCAGAACATATCTTCAAAGCTATCAGCCCACAGAAAAAAAAAGCGCCGCACAACCACCGGGTAGGCTCGAACCTCCAACTTTCCGGTTAACAGCCGCTCACGCTAGCCAATCGCGCCACGGAGACAGTCGTGCTCCACTCTCACCACCATCAGAACATATCTTCAAAGCTATCAGCCCAAACAAAAAAGCGCCGCACCACCACCGGGTGGGCTCGAACCTCCGACCTTTTGGTTAACAGCCGATCGCGCTAGCCAATTGCGCCATGGAGACAGTCCTGCTCCACTCTCACCACCATCAGAACATATCTTCAAAGCTATCAGGCCAAAGAAAAAAAAGCACCGCACCACCACCGGGTGGCCTCGAACCTCCAACTTTTCGGTTAACAGCCGATCACGCTAGCCAATTGCGCCACGGAGACAGTCCTGCTCCACTCTCACCACCGTCAGAACATATCTTCAAAGCTATCAGCCCACAGAAAAAAAAGCGCCGCACAACCACCGGGTAGCCTCGAACCTCCAACTTTCCGGTTAACAGCCGATCACGCTAGCCAATTGCGCCACGGAGACAGTCTTACTCTACTCTCACAACCATCAGAACATAACTTCAAAGCTATCAGCCCAAAGAAAAAAAAAGCACCGCACCACCACCGGGTGGGCTCGAACCTCCAACCTTTCGGTTAACAGCCGATCGCGCTAGCCAATTGCGCCATGGAGACAGTCGTGCTTCACTTTCACCACCATCAGAACATATCTTCAAAGCTATCAGCGCAAAGAAAAAAGCAAAACACCACTCCCGGGAGGCCTCGAACCTCCAACTTTTCGGTTAACAGCCGATCGCGCTGGCCAATTGCACCACGGAGAAATTCCTGCTCAACTCTCACCAAAATTAGAACATATCTTCAAAGCTATCAGCCCAAAGAAAAAAAAGCGCCGCACCACCACCGGGTGGGCTCGAACATCCAACTTTTCGGTTAACAGCCGATTGCGCTAGCCAATTGCGCCACGGGGACCGTCCTGCTCCACTCTCACCACTGCCAGACCATTTCTTCAGAGCTATCACCCCAAAGAAAAAAGAGCGCCGCACCACATCCGGGTGAGCTCGAACCTCTAACCTTTCGGTTAACAGCCGATCGCGCTAGCCAATTGCCCCACGGAGACAGTCGTGCTCCACTCTCACCACCGTCAGAACATTTCTTCAGAGCTATCACCCCAAAGAAAAAAAAGCGCCGCACCACCACCGGTTGGGCTCGAACCTCCAACCTTTCGGTTAACAGCCGATCGCGCTAGCCAATTGCGCCACGAAGACAGTCCTGCTCCACTCTCACCACCATCAGAACATATCTTCAAAACTATTACCGCAAAGAAAAAAGCAACACACCACTCCCGAGAGGGCTCAAAACTCCAACCTTTCGGTTTACAGCCGATCGCGCTAGCCCATTGCGCCACGGAGACAGTCTTGCTCCACTCTCACCACCATAAGAACATATCTTCAAAGCTATCAGCGCAAAGAAAAAAAGCGCTGCACCACCACCGCGTGGGCTCGAAACTCCTACCTTTCGGTTAACAGCCGATCGCGCTAGCCCATTGCGCCACGGAGACAGTCTTGCTTATCTCTCACCACCATCAGATCATATCATCAAAGCTATCAGCCCAAAGAAAAAAAAGCACCGCGCCACCATCGGGTGGGCTCGAACCTCCAACCTCTCGGTTAACAGCCGATCGCGCTAGCCAACTGCGCCACGGAAACAGTCGTGCTCCACTCTCACCACCATCAGAACATATCTTCAAAGCTATCAGCCCAAAGAAAAAAAAGCACCGCACCACCACCGGGTGGGCTCGAACCTCCAACTTTTCGGTTAACAGCCGATCACGCTAGCCAATTGCGCCACGGAGACATGTCCTGCTCCACTCTCAGCACCGTCAGAACATATCTTCAAAGCTATCAGCCCACAGAAAAAAAAAGCGCCGCACAACCACCGGGTAGGCTCGAACCTCCGACTTTTCGGTTAACAGCCGATCGCGCTAGCAAATTGCGCCACGGAGACCTGGAACCTCCAACCACTCTCACCCTATAAGAACATATCTTCAAAGCTATCAGCCCAACGAAAAAAAAGCGCCGCACGACCACTTGGTGGGCTCGAACCTCCGACCTTTTGGTTAACCGCCGATCGCGCAAGCCAATTGCGCCACGGAGACAGTCCCGCTCCACTCTCACCACCATCAAAACATATCTTCAAAGCTATCAGCCCAAAGAAAAAAAAGCGCCGCACCACCACCGGGTGGGCTCGAACCTTCAACTTTCCGGTTAACAGCCGATCACGCTAGCCAATTGCGCCACGGAGACAGCCCTGCTCCACTCTCACCACCATCAGAACATATCTTCAAAGCTTTCAGCCCACAGAAAAAAAAGCGCCGCACAACCACCGGGTAGGCTCGAACCTCCAACTTTTCGGTTAACAGCCGATCGCGCTAGCCAATTGCGCCACGGAGACAGACCTGCTCCACTCTCACCACCATAAGAACATATCATCGAAGCTATCAGCCCGAAGAAAAAAAAGCGGCGCACCACCACTGGGTGGGCTCGAACCTCCGACCTTTTGGTTATCAGCCGATCGCGCTAGCCAATTGCGCCACGGAGACAGTCCTGCTCCACTCTCACCACCATCAGAACATATCTTCAAAGCTATCAGCCCAAAGAAAAAAAAAGCGCCGCACCACCACCGGGTGGGCAAGAACCTCCAACTTTCCGGTTAACAGCCGATCACGCTAGCCAATTGCGCCACGGAGACAGTCCTGCTCCACTCTCACCACCGTCAGAACATTTCTTCAGAGGTATCAGCCCAAAGAAAAAAAAAGCGCTGCACCACCACCGGGTGGGCTCGAACCTTCAACCTTTCAGTTAACAGCCGATCGCGCTAGCCAATTGCCCCACGGAGACAGTCGTGCTCCACTCTCACCATCGTCAGAACATTTCTTCAGAGCTATCACTCCAAAGAAAAAAAAGCACCGCACCACCACCGGTTGGGCTCGAACCTCCAACCTTTCGGTTAACAGCCGATCGCGCTACCCAATTGCGCCACGAAGACTGTCCTGCTCCAATCTCACCACCATCAGAACTTATCTTCAAAGCTATTACCGCAAAGAAAAAAGCAACACACCACTCCTGGGAGGGCTCGAGACTCCAACCTTTCGGTTAACAGCCGATCGCGCTAGCCCAATGCGCCACGGAGGCAGTCTTGCTCCACTCTCACCATCATCAGAACATATCTTCAAAGCTATCAGCGCGTAGAAAAAAAAGCGCTGCACCACCACCAGGTGGGCTCGAACCTCCAACCTTTCGGTTAACAGCCGATAGCGCTAGCCCATTGCGCCACGGAGACAGTCTTGCTCCACTCTCACCACCATCAGAACATAACTTCAAAGCTATCAGCGCAAAGAAAAAAGCAACACACCACTCCCGGGAGGGCTTGAACCTCCAACTTTCCGGTTAACAGCCGATCACGCTAGCCAATTGCGCCACGGAGACAGTCTTACTCTACTCTCACAACCATCAGAACATAACTTCAAAGCTATCAGCCCACAGAAAAAAAAGCGCCGCACCACCACCGGGAGAGCTCGAACCTCCAACCTCTCGGTTAACAGCCGATCGCGCTAGCCAACTGCGCCACGGAAACAGTCGTGCTCCACTCTCACCACCATCAGAACATATCTTCAAAGCTATCAGCCCAAAGAAAAAAAAGCACCGCACCACCACCGGGTGGGCTCGAACCTCCAACTTTTCGGTTAACAGCCGATCACGCTAGCCAATTGCGCCACGGAGACAGTCCTGCTCCACTTTCACCACCGTCAGAACATATCTTCAAAGCTATCAGCCCACAGAAAAAAAAAGCGCCGCACAACCACCGGGTAGGCTCGAACCTCCGACTTTTCGGTTAACAGCCGATCGCGCTAGCCAATTGCGCCACGGAGACAGTCCTGCTCCACTCTCACCACCGTCAGAACATTTCTTCAGAGGTATCAGCCCAAAGAAAAAAAAAGCGCTGCACCACCACCGCGTGGGCTCGAAACTCCTACCTTTCGGTTAACAGCCGATCGCGTTAGCCAATTGCGCCACGGAGACAATCCTGCTCCACTCTCACCACCATCAGAACGTATCTTCAAAGCTATCAGCCCAAAGAAAAAAAAGCGCGGCACCACCACCGGGTGGTCTCGAACCTCCAACTTTCTGGTTAACAGCCGATCACGCTAGCCAATTGCGCCACGGAGACAGTCGTGCTCCACTCTCACGACCATCAGAACATATCTTCAAATCTATCAGCCCACAGAAAAAAAAGCGCTGCACAACCACCGGGTAGGCTCGAACCTCTAACTTTTCGGTTAACAGCCGATCGCGCTAGCCAATTGCGCCACGGACACAGTCCTGCTCCACTCTCACCACCATAAGAACATATCTTCAAAGCTATCAGCCCAAAGAAAAAAGCAACACACCACTCCCGGGAGGGCTCGAAACTCCAACCTTTCGGTCAACAGCCGATCGCGCTAGCCCATTGCGCCACGGAGACAGTCTTGCTCATCTCTCACCACCATCAGATCATATCATCAAAGCTATCAGCCCAAAGAAAAAAAAAGCACCGCGCCACCACCGGGTGGGCTCGAACCTCCAACCTTTCGGTTAACAGCCGATCGCGCTAGCCAACTGCGCCACGGAGACAGTCGTGCTCCACTCTCACCACCATCAGAACATATCTTCAAAGCTATCAGCCCAAACAAAAAAAGCGTCACACCACCGCCGGGTGGGCTCGAAACTCCAACCTTTCGGTTAACAGCCGATCGCGCTAGCCAATTGCGCCACGGAGACAGTCCTGCTTCACTCTCACCACCATCAGAACATATCTTCAAAGCTATCAGCCCAAAGAAAAAAAAAGCGCTGCACCACCACCGCGTGGGCTCGAAACTCCTACCTTTCGGTTAACAGCCGATCGCGTTAGCCAATTGCGCCACGGAGACAATCCTGCTCCACTCTCACCACCATCAGAACATATCTTCAATGCTATCAGCCCAAAGGAAAAAAAGCGCGGCACCACCACCGGGTGGGCTCGAACCTCCAACTTTCTGGTTAACAGCCGATCACGCTAGCCAATTGCGCCACGGAGACAGTCTTGCTCCACTCTCACGACCATCAGTACATATCTTCAAATCTATCAGCCCACAGAAAAAAAAGCGCCGCACAACCACCGGGTAGGCTCGAACCTCCAACTTTTCGGTTAACAGCCGATCGCGCTGCGCCACGGAGACAGTCCTGCTCCACTCTCACCACCATAAGAACATATCTTCAAAGCTATCAGCCCAAAGAAAAAAGCAACACACCACTCCCGGGAGGGCTCGAAACTCCAACCTTTCGGTCAACAGCCGATCGCGCTAGCCCATTGCGCCACGGAGACAGTCTTGCTCATCTCTCACCACCATCAGATCATATCATCAAAGCTATCAGCCCAAAGAAAAAAAAAGCATCGCGCCACCACCGGGTGGGCTCGAACCTCCAACCTTTCGGTTAACAGCCGATCGCGCTAGCCAACTGCGCCACGGAGACAGTCGTGCTCCACTCTCACCACCATCAGAACATATCTTCAAAGCTATCAGCCCAAACAAAAAAAGCGCCGCACCACCGCCGGGTGGGCTCGAAACTCCAACCTTTCGGTTAACAGCCGATCGCGCTAGCCAATTGCGCCACGGAGACAGTCCTGCTTCACTCTCACCACCATCAGAACATATCTTCAAAGCTATCAGCCCAAAGAAAAAAAAGCACCGCACCACCACCGGGTGGGCTCGAACCTCCAACTTTTCGGTTAACAGCCGATCACGCTAGCCAATTGCGCCACGGAGACAGTCGTGCTCCACTCTCACCACCGTCAGAACATATCTTCAAAGCTATCAGCCCACAGAAAAAAAAAGCGCCGCACAACCACCGGGTAGGCTCGAACCTCCAACTTTCCGGTTAACAGCCGCTCACGCTAGCCAATCGCGCCACGGAGACAGTCGTGCTCCACTCTCACCACCATCAGAACATATCTTCAAAGCTATCAGCCCAAACAAAAAAGCGCCGCACCACCACCGGGTGGGCTCGAACCTCCGACCTTTTGGTTAACAGCCGATCGCGCTAGCCAATTGCGCCATGGAGACAGTCCTGCTCCACTCTCACCACCATCAGAACATATCTTCAAAGCTATCAGGCCAAAGAAAAAAAAGCACCGCACCACCACCGGGTGGCCTCGAACCTCCAACTTTTCGGTTAACAGCAGATCACGCTAGCCAATTGCGCCACGGAGACAGTCCTGCTCCACTCTCACCACCGTCAGAACATATCTTCAAAGCTATCAGCCCACAGAAAAAAAAAGCGCCGCACAACCACCGGGTAGCCTCGAACCTCCAACTTTCCGGTTAACAGCCGATCACGCTAGCCAATCGCGCCACGGAGACAGTCCTGCTCCACTCTCACCACCATCAGAACATATCTTCAAAGCTATCAGCCCACAGAAAAAAAAGCGCCGCACAACCACCGGGTAGGCTCGAACCTCCAACTTTTCGGTTAACAGCCGATCGCGCTAGCCAATTGCGCCACGGAGACAGACCTGCTCCACTCTCACCACCATAAGAACATATCATTGAAGCTATCAGCCCGAAGAAAAAAAAGCGCCGCACCACCACTAGGTGGGCTCGAACCTCCGACCTTTTGGTTAACAGCCAATCGCGCTAGCCAATTGCGCCACGGAGACAGTCCTGCTCCACTCTCACCACCATCAGAACATATCTTCAAAGCTATCAGCCCAAAGAAAAAAAGCGCCGCACCACCACCGGGTGGGCAAGAACCTCCAACTTTCCGGTTAACAGCCGATCACGCTAGCCAATTGCGCCACGGAGACAGTCCTGCTCCACTCTCACCACCGTCAGAACATTTCTTCAGAGCTATCAGCCCAAAGAAAAAAAAAGCGCTGCACCACCACCGGGTGGGCTCGAACCTTCAACCTTTCAGTTAACAGCCGATCGCGCTAGCCAATTGCCCCACGGAGACAGTCGTGCTCCACTCTCACCATCGTCAGAACATTTCTTCAGAGCTATCACCCCAAAGAAAAAAAAAGCGCCGCACCACCACCGGTTGGGTTCGAACCTCTGACCTTTCGGTTAACAGCCGATCGCGCTAGTCAATGGCGCCACGAAGACAGTCCTGCTCCACTTTCACCACCATCAGAACATATCTTCAAAGCTATTACCGCAAAGAAAAAAGCAAAACACCACTCCCGGGAGGGCTTGAACCTCCAACTTTCCGGTTAACAGCCGATCACGCTAGCCAATTGCGCCACGGAGACAGTCTTACTCTACTCTCACAACCATCAGAACATAACTTCAAAGCTATCAGCCCAAAGAAAAAAAAGCACCGCACCACCACCGGGTGGGCTCGAACCTCCAACCTTTCGGTTAACAGCCGATCGCGCTAGCCAATTGCGCCATGGAGACAGTCGTGCTTCACTTTCACCACCATCAGAACATATCTTCAAAGCTATCAGCGCAAAGAAAAAAGCAAAACACCACTCCCGGGAGGCCTCGAACCTCCAACTTTTCGGTTAACAGCCGATCGCGCTGGCCAATTGCACCACGGAGAAATTCCTGCTCAACTCTCACCAAAATTAGAACATATCTTCAAAGCTATCAGCCCAAAGAAAAAAAAGCGCCGCACCACCACCGGGTGGGCTCGAACATCCAACTTTTCGGTTAACAGCCGATTGCGCTAGCCAATTGCGCCACGGGGACCGTCCTGCTCCACTCTCACCACTGCCAGACCATTTCTTCAGAGCTATCACCCCAAAGAAAAAAGAGCGCCGCACCACATCCGGGTGAGCTCGAACCTCTAACCTTTCGGTTAACAGCCGATCGCGCTAGCCAATTGCCCCACGGAGACAGTCGTGCTCCACTCTCACCACCGTCAGAACATTTCTTCAGAGCTATCACCCCAAAGAAAAAAAAGCGCCGCACCACCACCGGTTGGGCTCGAACCTCCAACCTTTCGGTTAACAGCCGATCGCGCTAGCCAATTGCGCCACGAAGACAGTCCTGCTCCACTCTCACCACCATCAGAACATATCTTCAAAACTATTACCGCAAAGAAAAAAGCAACACACCACTCCCGAGAGGGCTCAAAACTCCAACCTTTCGGTTTACAGCCGATCGCGCTAGCCCATTGCGCCACGGAGACAGTCTTGCTCCACTCTCACCACCATAAGAACATATCTTCAAAGCTATCAGCGCAAAGAAAAAAAGCGCTGCACCACCACCGCGTGGGCTCGAAACTCCTACCTTTCGGTTAACAGCCGATCGCGCTAGCCCATTGCGCCACGGAGACAGTCTTGCTTATCTCTCACCACCATCAGATCATATCATCAAAGCTATCAGCCCAAAGAAAAAAAAGCACCGCGCCACCATCGGGTGGGCTCGAACCTCCAACCTCTCGGTTAACAGCCGATCGCGCTAGCCAACTGCGCCACGGAAACAGTCGTGCTCCACTCTCACCACCATCAGAACATATCTTCAAAGCTATCAGCCCAAAGAAAAAAAAGCACCGCACCACCACCGGGTGGGCTCGAACCTCCAACTTTTCGGTTAACAGCCGATCACGCTAGCCAATTGCGCCACGGAGACATGTCCTGCTCCACTCTCAGCACCGTCAGAACATATCTTCAAAGCTATCAGCCCACAGAAAAAAAAAGCGCCGCACAACCACCGGGTAGGCTCGAACCTCCGACTTTTCGGTTAACAGCCGATCGCGCTAGCAAATTGCGCCACGGAGACCTGGAACCTCCAACCACTCTCACCCTATAAGAACATATCTTCAAAGCTATCAGCCCAACGAAAAAAAAGCGCCGCACGACCACTTGGTGGGCTCGAACCTCCGACCTTTTGGTTAACCGCCGATCGCGCTAGCCAATTGCGCCACGGAGACAGTCCCGCTCCACTCTCACCACCATCAAAACATATCTTCAAAGCTATCAGCCCAAAGAAAAAAAAGCGCCGCACCACCACCGGGTGGGCTCGAACCTTCAACTTTCCGGTTAACAGCCGATCACGCTAGCCAATTGCGCCACGGAGACAGCCCTGCTCCACTCTCACCACCATCAGAACATATCTTCAAAGCTTTCAGCCCACAGAAAAAAAAGCGCCGCACAACCACCGGGTAGGCTCGAACCTCCAACTTTTCGGTTAACAGCCGATCGCGCTAGCCAATTGCGCCACGGAGACAGACCTGCTCCACTCTCACCACCATAAGAACATATCATCGAAGCTATCAGCCCGAAGAAAAAAAAGCGCCGCACCACCACTGGGTGGGCTCGAACCTCCGACCTTTTGGTTATCAGCCGATCGCGCTAGCCAATTGCGCCACGGAGACAGTCCTGCTCCACTCTCACCACCATCAGAACATATCTTCAAAGCTATCAGCCCAAAGAAAAAAAAAGCGCCGCACCACCACCGGGTGGGCAAGAACCTCCAACTTTCCGGTTAACAGCCGATCACGCTAGCCAATTGCGCCACGGAGACAGTCCTGCTCCACTCTCACCACCGTCAGAACATTTCTTCAGAGGTATCAGCCCAAAGAAAAAAAAAGCGCTGCACCACCACCGGGTGGGCTCGAACCTTCAACCTTTCAGTTAACAGCCGATCGCGCTAGCCAATTGCCCCACGGAGACAGTCGTGCTCCACTCTCACCATCGTCAGAACATTTCTTCAGAGCTATCACTCCAAAGAAAAAAAAGCACCGCACCACCACCGGTTGGGCTCGAACCTCCAACCTTTCGGTTAACAGCCGATCGCGCTACCCAATTGCGCCACGAAGACTGTCCTGCTCCAATCTCACCACCATCAGAACTTATCTTCAAAGCTATTACCGCAAAGAAAAAAGCAACACACCACTCCTGGGAGGGCTCGAGACTCCAACCTTTCGGTTAACAGCCGATCGCGCTAGCCCAATGCGCCACGGAGGCAGTCTTGCTCCACTCTCACCATCATCAGAACATATCTTCAAAGCTATCAGCGCGTAGAAAAAAAAGCGCTGCACCACCACCAGGTGGGCTCGAACCTCCAACCTTTCGGTTAACAGCCGATAGCGCTAGCCCATTGCGCCACGGAGACAGTCTTGCTCCACTCTCACCACCATCAGAACATAACTTCAAAGCTATCAGCGCAAAGAAAAAAGCAACACACCACTCCCGGGAGGGCTTGAACCTCCAACTTTCCGGTTAACAGCCGATCACGCTAGCCAATTGCGCCACGGAGACAGTCTTACTCTACTCTCACAACCATCAGAACATAACTTCAAAGCTATCAGCCCACAGAAAAAAAAGCGCCGCACCACCACCGGGAGAGCTCGAACCTCCAACCTCTCGGTTAACAGCCGATCGCGCTAGCCAACTGCGCCACGGAAACAGTCGTGCTCCACTCTCACCACCATCAGAACATATCTTCAAAGCTATCAGCCCAAAGAAAAAAAAGCACCGCACCACCACCGGGTGGGCTCGAACCTCCAACTTTTCGGTTAACAGCCGATCACGCTAGCCAATTGCGCCACGGAGACAGTCCTGCTCCACTTTCACCACCGTCAGAACATATCTTCAAAGCTATCAGCCCACAGAAAAAAAAAGCGCCGCACAACCACCGGGTAGGCTCGAACCTTCGACTTTTCGGTTAACAGCCGATCGCGCTAGCCAATTGCGCCACGGAGACAGTCCTGCTCCACTCTCACCACCGTCAGAACATTTCTTCAGAGGTATCAGCCCAAAGAAAAAAAAAGCGCTGCACCACCACCGCGTGGGCTCGAAACTCCTACCTTTCGGTTAACAGCCGATCGCGTTAGCAAATTGCGCCACGGAGACAATCCTGCTCCACTCTCACCACCATCAGAACATATCTTCAAAGCTATCAGCCCAAAGAAAAAAAAGCGCGGCACCACCACCGGGTGGTCTCGAACCTCCAACTTTCTGGTTAACAGCCGATCACGCTAGCCTATTGCGCCACGGAGACAGTCTTGCTCCACTCTCACGACCATCAGAACATATCTTCAAATCTATCAGCCCACAGAAAAAAAAGCGCTGCACAACCACCGGGTAGGCTCGAACCTCTAACTTTTCGGTTAACAGCCGATTGCGCTAGCCAATTGCGCCACGGACACAGTCCTGCTCCACTCTCACCACCATAAGAACATATCTTCAAAGCTATCAGCCCAAAGAAAAAAGCAACACACCACTCCCGGGAGGGCTCGAAACTCCAACCTTTCGGTCAACAGCCGATCGCGCTAGCCAATTGCGCCACGCAGACAGTCCTGCTTCACTCTCACCACCATCAGAACAAATCTTCAAAGCTATCAGCCCAAAGAAAAAAAAAGCGCTCCACCACCACCGCGTGGGCTTGAAACTCCTACCTTTCGGTTAACAGCCGATCGCGTTAGCCAATTGCGCCACGGAGACAATCCTGCTCCACTCTCACCACCATCAGAACATATCTTCAAAGCTATCAGCCCAAAGGAAAAAAAGCGCGGCACCACCACCGGGTGGGCTCGAACCTCCAACTTTCTGGTTAACAGCCGATCACGCTAGCCAATTGCGCCACGGAGACAGTCTTGCTCCACTCTCACGACCATCAGTACATATCTTCAAATCTATCAGCCCACAGAAAAAAAAGCGCCGCACAACCACCGGGTAGGCTCGAACCTCCAACTTTTCGGTTAACAGCCGATCGCGCTAGCCAATTGCGCCACGGAGACAGTCCTGCTCCACTCTCACCACCATAAGAACATACCTTCAAAGCTATCAGCCCAAAGAAAAAAGCAACACACCACTCCCGGGAGGGCTCGAAACTCCAACCTTTCGGTCAACAGCCGATCGCGCTAGCCCATTGCGCCACGGAGACAGTCTTGCTCATCTCTCACCGCCATCAGATCGTATCATCAAAGCTATCAGCCCAAAGAAAAAAAAGAATCGCGCCACCACCGGGTGGGCTCGAACCTCCAACCTTTCGGTTAACAGCCGATCGCGCTAGCCAACTGCGCCACGGAGACAGTCGTGCTCCACTCTCACCACCATCAGAACATATCTTCAAAGCTATCAGCCCAAACAAAAAAAGCGCCGCACCACCGCCGGGTGGGCTCGAAACTCCAACCTTTCGGTTAACAGCCGATCGCGCTAGCCAATTGCGCCACGGAGATAGTCCTGCTTCACTCTCACCACCATCAGAACATATCTTCAAAGCTATCAGCCCAAAGAAAAAAAAGCACTTCACCACCACCGGGTGGGCTCGAACCTCCAACTTTTCGGTTAACAGCCGATCACGCTAGCCAATTGCGCCACGGAGACAGTCCTGCTCCACTTTCACCACCATCAGAACATATCTTCAAAGCTATTACCGCAAAGAAAAAAGCAAAACACCACTCCCGGGAGGGCTTGAACCTCCAACTTTCCGGTTAACAGCCGATCACGCTAGCCAATTGCGCCACGGAGACAGTCTTACTCTACTCTCACAACCATCAGAACATATCTTCAAAGCTATCAGCCCACAGAAAAAAAAGCGCCGCACAACCACCGGGTAGGCTCGAACCTCCAACTTTCCGGTTAACAGCCGCTCACGCTAGCCAATCGCGCCACGGAGACAGTCGTGCTCCACTCTCACCACCATCAGAACATATCTTCAAAGCTATCAGCCCAAACAAAAAAAGCGCCGCACCACCACCGGGTGGGCTCGAACCTCCGACCTTTTGATTAACAGCCGATGGCACTAGCCAATTGCGCCATGGAGACAGTCCTGCTCCACTCTCACCACCATCATAACATATCTTCAAAGCTATCAGGCCAAAGAAAAAAAAGCACCGCACCACCACCGGGTGGCCTCGAACCTCCAACTTTTCGGTTAACAGCCGATCACGCTAGCCAATTGCGCCACGGAGACAGTCCTGCTCCACTCTCACCACCGTCAGAACATATCTTCAAAGCTATCAGCCCACAGAAAAAAAAGCGCCGCACAACCACCGGGTAGCCTCGAACCTCCAACTTTCCGGTTAACAGCCGATCACGCTAGCCAATCGCGCCACGGAGACAGTCCTGCTCCACTCTCACCACCATCAGAACATATCTTCAAAGCTATCAGCCCACAGAAAAAAAAGCGCCGCACAACCACCGGGTAGGCTCGAACCTCCAACTTTTCGGTTAACAGCCGATCGCGCTAGCCAATTGCGCCACGGAGACAGACCTGCTCCACTCTCACCACCATAAGAACATATCATCGAAGCTATCAGCCCGAAGAAAAAAAAGCGCCGCACCACCACTAGGTGGGCTCGAACCTCCGACCTTTTGGTTAACAGCCAATCGCGCTAGCCAATTGCGCCACGGAGACAGTCCTGCTCCACTCTCACCACCATCAGAACATATCTTCAAAGCTATCAGCCCAAAGAAAAAAAGCGCCGCACCACCACCGGGTGGGCAAGAACCTCCAACTTTCCGGTTAACAGCCGATCACGCTAGCCAATTGCGCCACGGAGACAGTCCTGCTCCACTCTCACCACCGTCAGAACATTTCTTCAGAGCTATCAGCCCAAAGAAAAAAAAAGCGCTGCACCACCACCGGGTGGGCTCGAACCTTCAACCTTTCAGTTAACAGCCGATCGCGCTAGCCAATTGCCCCACGGAGACAGTCGCGCTCCACTCTCACCATCGTCAGAACATTTCTTCAGAGCTATCACCCCAAAGAAAAAAAAAGCGCCGCACCACCACCGGTTGGGTTCGAACCTCTGACCTTTCGGTTAACAGCCGATCGCGCTAGTCAATGGCGCCACGAAGACAGTCCTGCTCCACTTTCACCACCATCAGAACATATCTTCAAAGCTATTACCGCAAAGAAAAAAGCAAAACACCACTGCCGGGAGGGCTTGAACCTCCAACTTTCCGGTTAACAGCCGATCACGCTAGCCAATTGCGCCACGGAGACAGTCTTACTCTGCTCTCACAACCATCAGAACATAACTTCAAAGCTATCAGCCCAAAGAAAAAAAAGCACCGCACCACCACCGGGTGGGCTCGAACCTCCAACCTTTCGGTTAACAGCCGATCGCGCTAGCCAATTGCGCCATGGAGACAGTCGTGCTTCACTCTCACCACCATCAGAACATATCTTCAAAGCTATCAGCGCAAAGAAAAAAGCAAAACACCACTCCCGGGAGGGCTCGAACCTCCAACTTTTCGGTTAACAGCCGATCGCGCTGGCCAATTGCACCACGGAGAAATTCCTGCTCAACTCTCACCAAAATTAGAACATATCTTCAAAGCTATCAGCCCAAAGAAAAAAAAGCGCCGCACCACCACCGGGTGGGCTCGAACATCCAACTTTTCGGTTAACAGCCGATTGCGCTAGCCAATTGCGCCACGGGGACCGTCCTGCTCCACTCTCACCACTGCCAGACCATTTCTTCAGAGCTATCACCCCAAAGAAAAAAGAGCGCCGCACCACATCCGGGTGAGCTCGAACCTCTAACCTTTCGGTTAACAGCCGATCGCGCTAGCCAATTACCCCACGGAGACAGTCGTGCTCCACTCTCACCACCGTCAGAACATTTCTTCAGAGCTATCACCCCAAAGAAAAAAAAGCGCCGCACCACCACCGGTTGGGCTCGAACCTCCAACCTTTCGGTTAACAGCCGATCGCGCTAGCCAATTGCGCCACGAAGACAGTCCTGCTCCACTCTCACCACCATCAGAACATATCTTCAAAACTATTACCGCAAAGAAAAAAGCAACACACCACTCCCGAGAGGGCTCAAAACTCCAACCTTTCGGTTTACAGCCGATCGCGCTAGCCCATTGCGCCACGGAGACAGTCTTGCTCCACTCTCACCACCATAAGAACATATCTTCAAAGCTATCAGCGCAAAGAAAAAAAGCGCTGCACCACCACCGCGTGGGCTCGAAACTCCTACCTTTCGGTTAACAGCCGATCGCGCTAGCCAATTGCGCCACGGAGACAATCCTGCTCCACTCTCATCACCATCAGAACATATCTTCAAAGCTATCAGCCCAAAGAAAAAAAAGCGCGGCACCACCACCGGGTGGGCTCGAACCTCCAACTTTCTGGTTAACAGCCGATCACGCTAGCCAATTGCGCCACGGAGACAGTCCTGCTCCACTCTCACGACCATCAGAACATATCTTCAAATCTATCAGCCCACAGAAAAAAAAGCGCCGCACAACCACCGGGTAGGCTCGAACCTCCAACTTTTCGGTTAACAGCCGATCGCGCTAGCCAATTGCGCCACGGAGACAGCCCTGCTCCACTCTCACCACCATAAGAACATATCTTCAAAGCTATCAGCCCGAAGAAAAAAGCAACACACCACTCCCGGGAGGGCTCGAAACTCCAACCTTTCGGTCAACAGCCGATCGCGCTAGCCCATTGCGCCACGGAGACAGTCTTGCTCATCTCTCACCACCATCAGATCATATCATCAAAGCTATCAGCCCAAAGAAAAAAAAACCGCACCACCACCGGGTGGGCTCGAGCCTCCAACCTTTCGGTTAACAGCCGATCGCGCTAGCCAACTGCGCCACGGAGACAGTCGTGCTCCACTCTCACCACCGTCAGAACATATCTTCAAAGCTATCAGCCCAATCAAAAAAAAAGCGCCGCACCACCGCCGGGTGGGCTTGAAACTCCAACCTTTCGGTTAACAGCCGATCGCGCTAGCCAATTGCGCCACGGAGACAGTCCTGCTTCACTCTCACCACCATCAGAACATATCTTCAAAGCTATCAGCCCAAAGAAAAAAAAGCGCCATACCACCACCGGGTGGGCTCGAACCTCCGACCTTTTGGTTAACAGCCGATCGCGCTAGCCAATTGCGCCATGGAGACAGTCCTGCTCCACTCTCACCACCATGAGAACATATCTTCAAAGCTATCAGCCCAAAGAAAAAAAGCACCGCACCACCACCGGGTGGGCTCGAACCTCCAACTTTTCGGTTAACAGCCGATCACGCTAGCCAATTGCGCCACGGAGACAGTCCTGCTCCACTCTCAGCACCGTCAGAACATATCTTCAAAGCTATCAGCCCACAGAAAAAAAAGCGCCGCACAACCACCGGGTAGGCTCGAACCTCCGACTTTTCGGTTAACAGCCGATCGCGCTAGCCAATTGCGCCACGGAGACCTCGAACCTCCAACCACTCTCACCCTATAAGAACATATCTTCAAAGCTATCAGCCCAACGAAAAAAAAGCGCCGCACCACCACTGGGTGTGCTCGAACCTGCGACCTTTTGGTTAACCGCCGATCGCGCTAGCCAATTGCGCCACGGAGACAGTCCCGCTCCACTCTCACCACCATCAGAACATATCTTCAAAGCTATCAGCCCAAAGAAAAAAAAGCGCCGCACCACCACCGGGTGGGCTCGAACCTCCAACTTTCCGGTTAACAGCCGATCACGCTAGCCAATTGCGCCACGGAGACAGTCCTGCTCCACTCTCACCACCATCAGAACATATCTTCAAAGCTATCAGCCCAAAGAAAAAAAAGCGCCGCACCACCACCGGGTGGGCAAGAACCTCCATTTTTCCGGTTAACAGCCGATCACGCTAGCCAATTGCGCCACGGAGACAGTCCTGCTCCACTCTCACCCCCGTCAGAACATTTCTTCAGAGCTATCAGCCCAAAGAAAAAAAAGCGCTGCACCACCACCGGGTGGGCTCGAACCTTCAACCTTTCAGTTAACAGCCGATCACGCTAGCCGATTGCCCCAAGGAGACAGTCGTACTCCACTCTCACCATCGTCAGAACATTTCTTCAGAGCTATCACTCCAAAGGAAAAAAAGCGCCGCACCACCACCGGTTGGGCTCGAACCTCCAACCTTTCGGTTAACAGCCGATCGCGCTAGCCAATTGCGCCACGAAGACTGTCCTGCTCCAATCTCACCACCATCAGAACTTATCTTCAAAGCTATTACCGCAAAGAAAAAAGCAACACACCACTCCTGGGAGGGCTCGGGACTCCAACCTTTCGGTTAACAGCCGATCGCGCTAGCCCAATGCGCCACGGAGGCAGTCTTGCTCCACTCTCACCATCATCAGAACATATCTTCAAAGCTATCAGCGCATAGAAAAAAAGCGCTGCACCACCACCAGGTGGGCTCGAACCTCCAACCTGTCGGTTAACAGCCGATCGCGCTAGCCCATTGCGCCACGGAGACAGTCTTGCTCCACTCTCACCACCATCAGAACATAACTTCAAAGCTATCAGCGCAAAGAAAAAAGCAACACACCACTCCCGGGAGGGCTTGAACCTACAACTTTCCGGTTAACAGCCGATCACGCTAGCCAATTGCGCCACGGAGACAGTCTTACTCTACTCTCACAACCATCAGAACATAACTTCAAAGCTATCAGCCCACAGAAAAAAAAGCGCCGCACCACCGCCGGGAGAGCTCGAACCTCCAACGTTTCGGTTAACAGCCGATCGCGCTAGCCAATTGCGCCACGGAGACAATCCTGCTCCACTCTCACCACCATCAGAACATATCTTCAAAGCTATCAGCCCAAAGAAAAAAAAGCACGGCACCACCACCGGGTGGGCTCGAACCTCCAACTTTCTGGTTAACAGCCGATCGCGCTAGCCAACTGCGCCATGGAGACAGTCGTGCTCCACTCTCACCACCATCAGAACATATCTTCAAAGCTATCAGCCCAAACAAAAAAAAGCGCCGCACCACTCCCGGGAGGGCTCAAACCTCCAACCTTTCGGTTTATAGCCGATCGCGCTAGCCCATTGCGCCACGGAGACAGTCTTGCTCCACTCTCACCACCATAAGAACATAACTTCAAAGCTATCAGCGCAAAGAAAAAAAGCGCTGCACCCCACCGCGTGGGCTCGAAACTCCTACCTTTCGGTTAACAGCCGATCGCGTTAGCCAATTGCGCCACGGAGACAATCCTGCTCCACTCTCACCACCATCAGAACATATCTTCAAAGCTATCAGCCCAAAGAAAAAAAAAGCGCGGCACCACCACCGGGTGGGCTCGAACCTCCAACTTTCTGGTTAACAGCCGATCACGCTAGCCAATTGCGCCACGGAGACAGTCTTGCTCCACTCTCACGACCATCAGAACATATCTTCAAATCTATCAGCCCACAGAAAAAAAGCGCCGCACAACCACCGGTTAGGCTCGAACCTCCAACTTTTCGGTTAACAGCCGATCGCGCTAGCCAATTGCGCCACGGAGACAGTCCTGCTCCACTCTCACCACCATAAGAACATATCTTCAAAGCTATCAGCCCAAAGAAAAAAGCAACACACCACTTTCGGGAGGGCTCGAAACTCCAACCTTTCGGTCAACAGCCGATCGCGCTAGCCCATTGCGCCACGGAGACAGTCTTGCTTATCTCTCACCACCATCAGATCATATCATCAAAGCTATCAGCCCAAAGAAAAAAAAGCACCGCGCCACCATCGGGTGGGCTCGAACCTCCAACCTCTCGGTTAACAGCCGATCGCGCTAGCCAACTGCGCCACGGAAACAGTCGTGCTCCACTCTCACCACCATCAGAACATATCTTCAAAGCTATCAGCCCAAAGAAAAAAAAGCACCGCACCACCACCGGGTGGGCTCGAACCTCCAACTTTTCGGTTAACAGCCGATCACGCTAGCCAATTGCGCCACGGAGACATGTCCTGCTCCACTCTCAGCACCGTCAGAACATATCTTCAAAGCTATCAGCCCACAGAAAAAAAAGCGCCGCACAACCACCGGGTAGGCTCGAACCTCCGACTTTTCGGTTAACAGCCGATCGCGCTAGCCAATTGCGCCACGGAGACCTGGAACCTCCAACCACTCTCACCCTATAAGAACATATCTTCAAAGCTATCAGCCCAACGAAAAAAAAGCGCCGCACGACCACTTGGTGGGCTCGAACCTCCGACCTTTTGGTTAACCGCCGATCGCGCTAGCCAATTGCGCCACGGAGACAGTCCCGCTCCACTCTCACCACCATCAAAACATATCTTCAAAGCTATCAGCCCAAAGAAAAAAAAGCGCCGCACCACCACCGGGTGGGCTCGAACCTTCAACTTTCCGGTTAACAGCCGATCACGCTAGCCAATTGCGCCACGGAGACAGCCCTGCTCCACTCTCACCACCATCAGAACATATCTTCAAAGCTTTCAGCCCACAGAAAAAAAACGCCGCACAACCACCGGGTAGGCTCGAACCTCCAACTTTTCGGTTAACAGCCGATCGCGCTAGCCAATTGCGCCACGGAGACAGACCTGCTCCACTCTCACCACCATAAGAACATATCATCGAAGCTATCAGCCCGAAGAAAAAAAAGCGCCGCACCACCACTGGGTGGGCTCGAACCTCCGACCTTTTGGTTATCAGCCGATCGCGCTAGCCAATTGCGCCACGGAGACAGTCCTGCTCCACTCTCACCACCATCAGAACATATCTTCAAAGCTATCAGCCCAAAGAAAAAAAAAGCGCCGCACCACCACCGGGTGGGCAAGAACCTCCAACTTTCCGGTTAACAGCCGATCACGCTAGCCAATTGCGCCACGGAGACAGTCTTGCTTATCTCTCACCATCGTCAGAACATTTCTTCAGAGCTATCACTCCAAAGAAAAAAAAGCACCGCACCACCACCGGTTGGGCTCGAACCTCCAACCTTTCGGTTAACAGCCGATCGCGCTACCCAATTGCGCCACGAAGACTGTCCTGCTCCAATCTCACCACCATCAGAACTTATCTTCAAAGCTATTACCGCAAAGAAAAAAGCAACACACAACTCCTGGGAGGGCTCGAGACTCCAACCTTTCGGTTAACAGCCGATCGCGCTAGCCCAATGCGCCACGGAGGCAGTCTTGCTCCACTCTCACCATCATCAGAACATATCTTCAAAGCTATCAGCGCATAGAAAAAAAAGCGCTGCACCACCACCAGGTGGGCTCGAACCTCCAACCTTTCGGTTAACAGCCGATAGCGCTAGCCCATTGCGCCACGGAGACAGTCTTGCTCCACTCTCACTACCATCAGAACATAACTTCAAAGCTATCAGCGCAAAGAAAAAAGCAACACACCACTCCCGGGAGGGCTTGAACCTCCAACTTTCCGGTTAACAGCCGATCACGCTAGCCAATTGCGCCACGGAGACAATCCTGCTCCACTCTCACCACCATTAGAACATATCTTCAAAGCTATCAGCCCAAAGAAAAAAAAGCGCGGCACCACCACCGGGTGGTCTCGAACCTCCAACTTTCTGGTTAACAGCCGATCACGCTAGCCAATTGCGCCACGGAGACAGTCTTGCTCCAATCTCACGACCATCAGAACATATCTTCAAATCTATCAGCCCACAGAAAAAAAAGCGCTGCACAACCACCGGGTAGGCTCGAACCTCTAACTTTTCGGTTAACAGCCGATCGCGCTAGCCAATTGCGCCACGGAGACAGTCCTGCTCAACTTTCACCACCGTCAGAACATATCTTCAAAGCTATCAGCCCACAGAAAAAAAAAGCGCCGCACAACCACCGGGTAGGC
Source organism: Rhipicephalus microplus (assembly GCF_043290135.1). Taxonomy (NCBI): domain Eukaryota; kingdom Metazoa; phylum Arthropoda; class Arachnida; order Ixodida; family Ixodidae; genus Rhipicephalus; species Rhipicephalus microplus. Next base: position 1,679,385 of record NW_027464587.1, on the reverse strand, counting down.
TCGAACCTCCGACTTTTCGGTTAACAGCCGATCGCGCTAGCCAATTGCGCCACGGAGACAATCCTGCTCCACTCTCACAACCATCAGAACATAACTTCAAAGCTATCAGCCCACAGAAAAAGAAGCGCCGCACCACCACCGGGAGAGCTCGAACCTCCAACCTCTCGGTTAACAGCCGATCGCGCTAGCCAATTGCGCCACGGAGACAGTCCTGCTCCACTCTCACCACCGTCAGAACATTTCTTCAGAGGTATCAGCCCAAAGAAAAAAAAAGCGCTGCACCACCACCGCGTGGGCTCGAAACTCCTACCTTTCGGTTAACAGCCGATCGCGTTAGCCAATTGCGCCACGGAGACAATCCTGCTCCACTCTCACCACCATCAGAACATATCTTCAAAGCTATCAGCCCAAAGAAAAAAAAGCGCGGCACCACCACCGGGTGGTCTCGAACCTCCAACTTTCTGGTTAACAGCCGATCACGCTAGCCAATTGCGCCACGGAGACAGTCTTGCTCCACTCTCACGACCATCAGAACATATCTTCAAATCTATCAGCCCACAGAAAAAAAAGCGCTGCACAACCACCGGGTAGGCTCGAACCTCTAACTTTTCGGTTAACAGCCGATCGCGCTAGCCAATTGCGCCACGGACACAGTCCTGCTCCACTCTCACCACCATAAGAACATATCTTCAAAGCTATCAGCCCAAAGAAAAAAGCAACACACCACTCCCGGGAGGGCTCGAAACTCCAACCTTTCGGTCAACAGCCGATCGCGCTAGCCCATTGCGCCACGGAGACAGTCTTGCTCATCTCTCACCACCATCAGATCATATCATCAAAGCTATCAGCCCAAAGAAAAAAAGCACCGCGCCACCACCGGGTGGGCTCGAACCTCCAACCTTTCGGTTAACAGCCGATCGCGCTAGCCAACTGCGCCACGGAGACAGTCGTGCTCCACTCTCACCACCATCAGAACATATCTTCAAAGCTATCAGCCCAAACAAAAAAAGCGTCACACCACCGCCGGGTGGGCTCGAAACTCCAACCTTTCGGTTAACAGCCGATCGCGCTAGCCAATTGCGCCACGGAGACAGTCCTGCTTCACTCTCACCACCATCAGAAGATATTTTCAAAGCTATCAGCCCAAAGAAAAAAAAGCGCTGCACCACCACCGCGTGGGCTCGAAACTCCTACCTTTCGGTTAACAGCCGATCGCGTTAGCCAATTGCGCCACGGAGACAATCCTGCTCCACTCTCACCACCATCAGAACATATCTTCAAAGCTATCAGCCCAAAGGAAAAAAAGCGCGGCACCACCACCGGGTGGGCTCGAACCTCCAACTTTCTGGTTAACAGCCGATCACGCTAGCCAATTGCGCCACGGAGACAGTCTTGCTCCACTCTCACGACCATCAGTACATATCTTCAAATCTATCAGCCCACAGAAAAAAAAGCGCCGCACAACCACCGGGTAGGCTCGAACCTCCAACTTTTCGGTTAACAGCCGATCGCGCTAGCCAATTGCGCCACGGAGACAGTCCTGCTCCACTCTCACCACCATAAGAACATATCTTCAAAGCTATCAGCCCAAAGAAAAAAGCAACACACCACTCCCGGGAGGGCTCGAAACTCCAACCTTTCGGTCAACAGCCGATCGCGCTAGCCCATTGCGCCACGGAGACAGTCTTGCTCATCTCTCACCACCATCAGATCATATCATCAAAGCTATCAGCCCAAAGAAAAAAAAGCATCGCGCTACCACCGGGTGGGCTCGAACCTCCAACCTTTCGGTTAACAGCCGATCGCGCTAGCCAACTGCGCCACGGAGACAGTCGTGCTCCACTCTCACCACCATCAGAACATATCTTCAAAGCTATCAGCCCAAACAAAAAAAGCGCCGCACCACCGCCGGGTGGGCTCGAAACTCCAACCTTTCGGTTAACAGCCGATCGCGCTAGCCAATTGCGCCACGGAGACAGTCCTGCTTCACTCTCACCACCATCAGAACATATCTTCAAAGCTATCAGCCCAAAGAAAAAAAAGCACCGCACCACCACCGGGTGGGCTCGAACCTCCAACTTTTCGGTTAACAGCCGATCACGCTAGCCAATTGCGCCACGGAGACAGTCGTGCTCCACTCTCACCACCGTCAGAACATATCTTCAAAGCTATCAGCCCACAGAAAAAAAAGCGCCGCACAACCACCGGGTAGGCTCGAACCTCCAACTTTCCGGTTAACAGCCGCTCACGCTAGCCAATCGCGCCACGGAGACAGTCGTGCTCCACTCTCACCACCATCAGAACATATCTTCAAAGCTATCAGCCCAAACAAAAAAAGCGCCGCACCACCACCGGGTGGGCTCGAACCTCCGACCTTTTGGTTAACAGCCGATCGCGCTAGCCAATTGCGCCATGGAGACAGTCCTGCTCCACTCTCACCACCATCAGAACATATCTTCAAAGCTATCAGGCCAAAGAAAAAAAAGCACCGCACCACCACCGGGTGGCCTCGAACCTCCAACTTTTCGGTTAACAACCGATCACGCTAGCCAATTGCGCCACGGAGACAGTCCTGCTCCACTCTCACCACCGTCAGAACATATCTTCAAAGCTATCAGCCCACAGAAAAAAAAGCGCCGCACAACCACCGGGTAGCCTCGAACCTCCAACTTTCCGGTTAACAGCCGATCACGCTAGCCAATCGCGCCACGGAGACAGTCCTGCTCCACTCTCACCACCATCAGAACATATCTTCAAAGCTATCAGCCCACAGAAAAAAAAGCGCCGCACAACCACCGGGTAGGCTCGAACCTCCAACTTTTCGGTTAACAGCCGATCGCGCTAGCCAATTGCGCCACGGAGACAGACCTGCTCCACTCTCACCACCATAAGAACATATCATCGAAGCTATCAGCCCGAAGAAAAAAAAGCGCCGCACCACCACTAGGTGGGCTCGAACCTCCGACCTTTTGGTTAACAGCCAATCGCGCTAGCCAATTGCGCCACGGAGACAGTCCTGCTCCACTCTCACCACCATCAGAACATATCTTCAAAGCTATCAGCCCAAAGAAAAAAAGCGCCACACCACCACCGGGTGGGCAAAAACCTCCAACTTTCCGGTTAACAGCCGATCACGCTAGCCAATTGCGCCACGGAGACAGTCCTGCTCCACTCTCACCACCGTCAGAACATTTCTTCAGAGCTATCAGCCCAAAGAAAAAAAAGCGCTGCACCACCACCGGGTGGGCTCGAACCTTCAACCTTTCAGTTAACAGCCGATCGCGCTAGCCAATTGCCCCACGGAGACAGTCGCGCTCCACTCTCACCATCGTCAGAACATTTCTTCAGAGCTATCACCCCAAAGAAAAAAAAAGCGCCGCACCACCACCGGTTGGGTTCGAACCTCTGACCTTTCGGTTAACAGCCGATCGCGCTAGTCAATGGCGCCACGAAGACAGTCCTGCTCCACTTTCACCACCATCAGAACATATCTTCAAAGCTATTACCGCAAAGAAAAAAGCAAAACACCACTCCCGGGAGGGCTTGAACCTCCAACTTTCCGGTTAACAGCCGATCACGCTAGCCAATTGCGCCACGGAGACAGTCTTACTCTACTCTCACAACCATCAGAACATAACTTCAAAGCTATCAGCCCAAAGAAAAAAAAGCACCGCACCACCACCGGGTGGGCTCGAACCTCCAACCTTTCGGTTAACAGCCGATCGCGCTAGCCAATTGCGCCATGGAGACAGTCGTGCTTCACTCTCACCACCATCAGAACATATCTTCAAAGCTATCAGCGCAAAGAAAAAAGCAAAACACCACTCCCGGGTAGCCTCGAACCTCCAACTTTCCGGTTAACAGCCGATCACGCTAGCCAATCGCGCCACGGAGACAGTCCTGCTCCACTCTCACCACCATCAGAACATATCTTCAAAGCTATCAGCCCACAGAAAAAAAAGCGCCGCACAACCACCGGGTAGGCTCGAACCTCCAACTTTTCGGTTAACAGCCGATCGCGCTAGCCAATTGCGCCACGGAGACAGACCTGCTCCACTCTCACCACCATAAGAACATATCATCGAAGCTATCAGCCCGAAGAAAAAAAAGCGCCGCACCACCACTAGGTGGGCTCGAACCTCCGACCTTTTGGTTAACAGCCAATCGCGCTAGCCAATTGCGCCACGGAGACAGTCCTGCTCCACTCTCACCACCATCAGAACATATCTTCAAAGCTATCAGCCCAAAGAAAAAAAGCGCCACACCACCACCGGGTGGGCAAAAACCTCCAACTTTCCGGTTAACAGCCGATCACGCTAGCCAATTGCGCCACGGAGACAGTCCTGCTCCACTCTCACCACCGTCAGAACATTTCTTCAGAGCTATCAGCCCAAAGAAAAAAAAGCGCTGCACCACCACCGGGTGGGCTCGAACCTTCAACCTTTCAGTTAACAGCCGATCGCGCTAGCCAATTGCCCCACGGAGACAGTCGCGCTCCACTCTCACCATCGTCAGAACATTTCTTCAGAGCTATCACCCCAAAGAAAAAAAAAGCGCCGCACCACCACCGGTTGGGTTCGAACCTCTGACCTTTCGGTTAACAGCCGATCGCGCTAGTCAATGGCGCCACGAAGACAGTCCTGCTCCACTTTCACCACCATCAGAACATATCTTCAAAGCTATTACCGCAAAGAAAAAAGCAAAACACCACTCCCGGGAGGGCTTGAACCTCCAACTTTCCGGTTAACAGCCGATCACGCTAGCCAATTGCGCCACGGAGACAGTCTTACTCTACTCTCACAACCATCAGAACATAACTTCAAAGCTATCAGCCCAAAGAAAAAAAAGCACCGCACCACCACCGGGTGGGCTCGAACCTCCAACCTTTCGGTTAACAGCCGATCGCGCTAGCCAATTGCGCCATGGAGACAGTCGTGCTTCACTCTCACCACCATCAGAACATATCTTCAAAGCTATCAGCGCAAAGAAAAAAGCAAAACACCACTCCCGGGAGGGCTCGAACCTCCAACTTTTCGGTTAACAGCCGATCGCGCTGGCCAATTGCACCACGGAGAAATTCCTGCTCAACTCTCACCAAAATTAGAACATATCTTCAAAGCTATCAGCCCAAAGAAAAAAAAGCGCCGCACCACCACCGGGTGGGCTCGAACATCCAACTTTTCGGTTAACAGCCGATTGCGCTAGCCAATTGCGCCACGGGGACCGTCCTGCTCCACTCTCACCACTGCCAGACCATTTCTTCAGAGCTATCACCCCAAAGAAAAAAGAGCGCCGCACCACATCCGGGTGAGCTCGAACCTCTAACCTTTCGGTTAACAGCCGATCGCGCTAGCCAATTGCCCCACGGAGACAGTCGTGCTCCACTCTCACCACCGTCAGAACATTTCTTCAGAGCTATCACCCCAAAGAAAAAAAAGCGCCGCACCACCACCGGTTGGGCTCGAACCTCCAACCTTTCGGTTAACAGCCGATCGCGCTAGCCAATTGCGCCACGAAGACAGTCCTGCTCCACTCTCACCACCATCAGAACATATCTTCAAAACTATTACCGCAAAGAAAAAAGCAACACACCACTCCCGAGAGGGCTCAAAACTCCAACCTTTCGGTTTACAGCCGATCGCGCTAGCCCATTGCGCCACGGAGACAGTCTTGCTCCACTCTCACCACCATAAGAACATATCTTCAAAGCTATCAGCGCAAAGAAAAAAAGCGCTGCACCACCACCACGTGGGCTCGAAACTCCTACCTTTCGGTTAACAGCCGATCGCGCTAGCCAATTGCGCCACGGAGACAATCCTGCTCCACTCTCATCACCATCAGAACATATCTTCAAAGCTATCAGCCCAAAGAAAAAAAAGCGCGGCACCACCACCGGGTGGGCTAGAACCTCCAACTTTCTGGTTAACAGCCGATCACGCTAGCCAATTGCGCCACGGAGACAGTCCTGCTCAACTCTCACGACCATCAGAACATATCTTCAAATCTATCAGCCCACAGAAAAAAAAGCGCCGCACAACCACCGGGTAGGCTCGAACCTCCAACCTTTCGGTTAACAGCCGATCGCGCTAGCCAATTGCGCCACGGAGACAGTCCTGCTTCACTCTCACCACCATCAGAACATATCTTCAAAGCTATCAGCCCAAAGAAAAAAAAAGCGCTGCACCACCACCGCGTGGGCTCGAAACTCCTACCTTTCGGTTAACAGCCGATCGCGTTAGCCAATTGCGCCACGGAGACAATCCTGCTCCACTCTCACCACCATCAGAACATATCTTCAAAGCTATCAGCCCAAAGGAAAAAAAGCGCGGCACCACCACCGGGTGGGCTCGAACCTCCAACTTTCTGGTTAACAGCCGATCACGCTAGCCAATTGCGCCACGGAGACAGTCTTGCTCCACTCTCACGACCATCAGTACATATCTTCAAATCTATCAGCCCACAGAAAAAAAAGCGCCGCACAACCACCGGGTAGGCTCGAACCTCCAACTTTTCGGTTAACAGCCGATCGCGCTAGCCAATTGCGCCACGGAGACAGTCCTGCTCCACTCTCACCACCATAAGAACATATCTTCAAAGCTATCAGCCCAAAGAAAAAAGCAACACACCACTCCCGGGAGGGCTCGAAACTCCAACCTTTCGGTCAACAGCCGATCGCGCTAGCCCATTGCGCCACGGAGACAGTCTTGCTCATCTCTCACCACCATCAGATCATATCATCAAAGCTATCAGCCCAAAGAAAAAAAAGCATCGCGCCACCACCGGGTGGGCTCGAACCTCCAACCTTTCGGTTAACAGCCGATCGCGCTAGCCAACTGCGCCACGGAGACAGTCGTGCTCCACTCTCACCACCCTCAGAACATATCTTCAAAGCTGTCAGCCCAAACAAAAAAAGCGCCGCACCACCGCCGGGTGGGCTCGAAACTCCAACCTTTCGGTTAACAGCCGATCGCGCTAGCCAATTGCGCCACGGAGACAGTCCTGCTTCACTCTCACCACCATCAGAACATATCTTCAAAGCTATCAGCCCAAAGAAAAAAAGCACCGCACCACCACCGGGTGGGCTCGAACCTCCAACTTTTCGGTTAACAGCCGATCACGCTAGCCAATTGCGCCACGGAGACAGTCGTGCTCCACTCTCACCACCGTCAGAACATATCTTCAAAGCTATCAGCCCACAGAAAAAAAAGCGCCGCACAACCACCGGGTAGGCTCGAACCTCCAACTTTCCGGTTAACAGCCGCTCACGCTAGCCAATCGCGCCACGGAGACAGTCGTGCTCCACTCTCACCACCATCAGAACATATCTTCAAAGCTATCAGCCCAAATAAAAAAAGCGCCGCACCACCACCGGGTGGGCTCGAACCTCCGACCTTTTGGTTAACAGCCGATCGCGCTAGCCAATTGCGCCATGGAGACAGTCCTGCTCCACTCTCACCACCATCAGAACATATCTTCAAAGCTATCAGGCCAAAGAAAAAAAAGCACCGCACCACCACCCGGTGGCCTCGAACCTCCAACTTTTCGGTTAACAGCCGATCACGCTAGCCAATTGCGCCACGGAGACAGTCCTGCTCCACTCTCACCACCGTCAGAACATATCTTCAAAGCTATCAGCCCACAGAAAAAAAAGCGCCGCACAACCACCGGGTAGCCTCGAACCTCCAACTTTCCGGTTAACAGCCGATCACGCTAGCCAATCGCGCCACGGAGACAGTCCTGCTCCACTCTCACCACCATCAGAACATATCTTCAAAGCTATCAGCCCACAGAAAAAAAAGCGCCGCACAACCACCGGGTAGGCTCGAACCTCCAACTTTTCGGTTAACAGCCGATCGCGCTAGCCAATTGCGCCACGGAGACAGACCTGCTCCACTCTCACCACCATAAGAACATATCATCGAAGCTATCAGCCCGAAGAAAAAAAAGCGCCGCACCACCACTAGGTGGGCTCGAACCTCCGACCTTTTGGTTAACAGCCAATCGCGCTAGCCAATTGCGCCACGGAGACAGTCCTGCTCCACTCTCACCACCATCAGAACATATCTTCAAAGCTATCAGCCCAAAGAAAAAAAGCGCCGCACCACCACCGGGTGGGCAAGAACCTCCAACTTTCCGGTTAACAGCCGATCAGGCTAGCCAATTGCGCCACGGAGACAGTCCTGCTCCACTCTCACCACCGTCAGAACATTTCTTCAGAGCTATCAGCCCAAAGAAAAAAAAAGCGCTGCACCACCACCCGGTGGGCTCGAACCTTCAACCTTTCAGTTAACAGCCGATCGCGCTAGCCAATTGCCCCACGGAGACAGTCGCGCTCCACTCTCACCATCGTCAGAACATTTCTTCAGAGCTATCACCCCAAAGAAAAAAAAGCGCCGCACCACCACCGGTTGGGTTCGAACCTCTGACCTTTCGGTTAACAGCCGATCGCGCTAGTCAATGGCGCCACGAAGACAGTCCTGCTCCATTTTCACCACCATCAGAACATATCTTCAAAGCTATTCCCGCAAAGAAAAAAGCAAAACACCACTCCCGGGAGGGCTTGAACCTCCAACTTTCCGGTTAACAGCCGATCGCGCTAGCCAATTGCCCCACGGAGACAGTCGTGCTCCACTCTCACCACCGTCAGAACATTTCTTCAGAGCTATCACCCCAAAGAAAAAAAAGCGCCGCACCACCACCGGTTGGGCTCGAACCTCCAACCTTTCGGTTAACAGCCGATCGCGCTAGCCAATTGCGCCACGAAGACAGTCCTGCTCCACTCTCACCACCATCAGAACATATCTTCAAAACTATTACCGCAAAGAAAAAAGCAACACACCACTCCCGAGAGGGCTCAAAACTCCAACCTTTCGGTTTACAGCCGATCGCGCTAGCCCATTGCGCCACGGAGACAGTCTTGCTCCACTCTCACTACCATAAGAACATATCTTCAAAGCTATCAGCGCAAAGAAAAAAAGCGCTGCACCACCACCGCGTGGGCTCGAAACTCCTACCTTTCGGTTAACAGCCGATCGCGCTATCCAATTGCGCCACGGAGACAATCCTGCTCCCCTCTCATCACCATCAGAACATATCTTCAAAGCTATCAGCCCAAAGAAAAAAAAGCGCGGCACCACCACCGGGTGGGCTCGAACCTCCAACTTTCTGGTTAACAGCCGATCACGCTAGCCAATTGCGCCACGGAGACAGTCCTGCTCCACTCACGACCATCAGAACATATCTTCAAATCTATCAGCCCACAGAAAAAAAAGCGCCGCACAACCACCGGGTAGGCTCGAACCTCCAACTTTTCGGTTAACAGCCGATCGCGCTAGCCAATTGCGCCACGGAGACAGCCCTGCTCCACTCTCACCACCATAAGAACATATCTTCAAAGCTATCAGCCCGAAGAAAAAAGCAACACACCACTCCCGGGAGGGCTCGAAACTCCAACCTTTCGGTCAACAGCCGATCGCGCTAGCCCATTGCGCCACGGAGACAGTCTTGCTCATCTCTCACCACCATCAGATCATATCATCAAAGCTATCAGCCCAAAGAAAAAAAAACACCGCACCACCACCGGGTGGGCTCGAGCCTCCAACCTTTCGGTTAACAGCCGATCGCGCTAGCCAACTGCGCCACGGAGACAGTCGTGCTCCACTCTCACCACCATCAGAACATATCTTCAAAGCTATCAGCCCAATCAAAAAAAAGCGCCGCACCACCACCGGGTGGGCTTGAAACTCCAACCTTTCGGTTAACAGCCGATCGCGCTAGCCAATTGCGCCACGGAGACAGTCCTGCTTCACTCTCACCACCATCAGAACATATCTTCAAAGCTATCAGCCCAAAGAAAAAAAAGCGCCATACCACCACCGGGTGGGCTCGAACCTCCGACCTTTTGGTTAACAGCCGATCGCGCTAGCCAATTGCGCCATGGAGACAGTCCTGCTCCACTCTCACCACCATGAGAACATATCTTCAAAGCTATCAGCCCAAAGAAAAAAAGCACCGCACCACCACCGGGTGGGCTCGAACCTCCAACTTTTCGGTTAACAGCCGATCACGCTAGCCAATTGCGCCACGGAGACAGTCCTGCTCCACTCTCAGCACCGTCAGAACATATCTTCAAAGCTATCAGCCCACAGAAAAAAAAGCGCCGCACAACCACCGGGTAGGCTCGAACCTCCGACTTTTCGGTTAACAGCCGATCGCGCTAGCCAATTGCGCCACGGAGACCTCGAACCTCCAACCACTCTCACCCTATAAGAACATATCTTCAAAGCTATCAGCCCAACGAAAAAAAAGCGCCGCACCACCACTGGGTGGGCTCGAACCTGCGACCTTTTGGTTAACCGCCGATCGCGCTAGCCAATTGCGCCACGGAGACAGTCCCGCTCCACTCTCACCACCATCAGAACATATCTTCAAAGCTATCAGCCCAAAGAAAAAAAAGCGCCGCACCACCACCGGGTGGGCTCGAACCTCCAACTTTCCGGTTAACAGCCGATCACGCTAGCCAATTGCGCCACGGAGACAGTCCTGCTCCACTCTCACCACCATCAGAACATATCTTCAAAGCTATCAGCCCACAGAAAAAAAAGCGCCGCACAACCACCGGGTAGGCTCGAACCTCCAACATTTCGGTTAACAGCCGATCGCGCTTGCCAATTGCGCCACGGAGACAGACCTGCTCCACTCTCACCACCATAAGAACATATATCGAAGCTATCAGCCCGAAGAAAAAAAAGCGCCGCACCACCACTGGGTGGCTCGAACCTCCGACCTTTTGGTTAACAGCCGATCGCGCTAGCCAATTGCGCCACGGAGACAGTCCTGCTCCACTCTCACCACCATCAGAACATATCTTCAAAGCTATCAGCCCAAAAAAAAAAAGCGCCGCACCACCACCGGGTGGGCAAGAACCTCCAACTTTCCGGTTAACAGCCGATCACGCTAGCCAATTGCGCCACGGAGACAGTCCTGCTCCACTCTCACCCCCGTCAGAACATTTCTTCAGAGCTATCAGCCCAAAGAAAAAAAAGCGCTGCACCACCACCGGGTGGGCTCGAACCTTCAACCTTTCAGTTAACAGCCGATCACGCTGGCCAATTGCCCCACGGAGACAGTCGTGCTCCACTCTCACCATCGTCAGAACATTTCTTCAGAGCTATCACTCCAAAGGAAAAAAAGCGCCGCACCACCACCGGTTGGGCTCGAACCTCCAACCTTTCGGTTAACAGCCGACCGCGCTAGCCAATTGCGCCACGAAGACTGTCCTGCTCCAATCTCACCACCATCAGAACTTATCTTCAAAGCTATTACCGCAAAGAAAAAAGCAACACACCACTCCTGGGAGGGCTCGGGACTCCAACCTTTCGGTTAACAGCCGATCGCGCTAGCCCAATGCGCCACGGAGGCAGTCTTGCTCCACTCTCACCATCATCAGAACATATCTTCAAAGCTATCAGCGCATAGAAAAAAAGCGCTGCACCACCACCAGGTGGGCTCGAACCTCCAACCTGTCGGTTAACAGCCGATCGCGCTAGCCCATTGCGCCACGGAGACAGTCTTGCTCCACTCTCACCACCATCAGAACATAACTTCAAAGCTATCAGCGCAAAGAAAAAAGCAACACACCACTCCCGGGAGGGCTTGAACCTACAACTTTCCGGTTAACAGCCGATCACGCTAGCCAATTGCGCCACGGAGACAGTCTTACTCTACTCTCACAACCATCAGAACATAACTTCAAAGCTATCAGCCCACAGAAAAAAAAGCGCCGCACCACCGCCGGGAGAGCTCGAACCTCCAACGTTTCGGTTAACAGCTGATCGCGCTAGCCAATTGCGCCACGGAGACAATCCTGCTCCACTCTCACCACCATAAGAACATATCTTCAAAGCTATCAGCCCAAAGAAAAAAAAGCACGGCACCACCACCGGGTGGGCTCGAACCTCCAACTTTCTGGTTAACAGCCGATCGCGCTAGCCAACTGCGCCACGGAGACAGTCGTGCTCCACTCTCACCACCATCAGAACATATCTTCAAAGCTATCAGCCCAAACAAAAAAAAGCGCCGCACCACCGCCGGGTGGGCTCGAAACTCCAACCTTTCGGTTAACAGCCGATCGCGCTAGCCAATTGCGCCACGGAGACAGTCCTGCTTCACTCTCACCACCATCAGAACATATCTTCAAAGCTATCAGCCTAAAGAAAAAAAAGCGCCATACCACCACCGGGTGGGCTCGAACCTCCGACCTTTTGGTTAACAGCCGATTGCGCTAGCCAATTGCGCCATGGAGACAGTCCTGCTCCACTCTCACCACCATCAGAACATATCTTCAAAGCTATCAGCCCAAAGAAAAAAAAGCATCGCACCACCACCGGGTGGGCTCGAACCTCCAACTTTTCGGTTAACAGCCGATCACGCTAGCCAATTGCGCCACGGAGACAGTCCTGCTCCCCTCTCACCACCGTCAGAACATATCTTCAAAGCTATCAGCCCACAGAAAAAAAAGCGCCGCACAACCACCGGGTAGGCTCGAACCTCCAACCTTTCGGTTAACAGCCGATCGCGCTAGCCAATTGCGCCACGGAGACAGTCCTGCTTCACTCTCACCACCATCAGAACATATCTTCAAAGCTATCAGCCTAAAGAAAAAAAAGCGCCATACCACCACCGGGTGGGCTCGAACCTCCGACCTTTTGGTTAACAGCCAATCGCGCTAGCCAATTGCGCCATGGAGACAGTCCTGCTCCACTCTCACCACCATCAGAACATATCTTCAAAGCTATCAGCCCAAAGAAAAAAAAGCATCGCACCACCACCGGGTGGGCTCGAACCTCCAACTTTTCGGTTAACAGCCGATCACGCTAGCCAATTGCGCCACGGAGACAGTCCTGCTCCCCTCTCACCACCGTCAGAACATATCTTCAAAGCTATCAGCCCACAGAAAAAAAAGCGCCGCACAACCACCGGGTAGGCTCGAACCTCCGACTTTTCGGTTAACAGCCGATCGCGCTAGCCAGTTGCGCCACGGAGACAGACCTGCTCCACTCTCAACACCATAAGAACATATCATCGAAGCTATCAGCCCGAAGAAAAAAAAGCGCCGCACCACCACTGGGTGGGCTCGAACCTCCGACCTTTTGGTTAACAGCCAATCGCGCTAGCCAATTGCGCCACGGAGACAGTCCTGCTCCACTCTCACCACCATCAGAACATATCTTCAAAGCTATCAGCCCAAAGAAAAAAAGCGCCGCACCACCACCGGGTGGGCAAGAACCTCCAACTTTCCGGTTAACAGCCGATCACGCTAGCCAATTGCGCCACGGAGACAGTCCTGCTCCACTCTCACCACCGTCAGAACATTTCTTCAAAGCTATCAGCCCAAAGAAAAAAGCAACACACCACTCCCGGGAGGGCTCGAAACTCCAACCTTTCGGTCAACAGCCGATCGCGCTAGCCCATTGCGCCACGGAGACAGTCTTGCTCATCTCTCACCACCATCAGATCATATCATCAAAGCTATCAGCCCAAAGAAAAAAAAGCACCGCGCCACCACCGGGTGGGCTCGAACCTCCAACCTTTCGGTTAACAGCCGATCGCGCTAGCCAACTGCGCCACGGAGACAGTCGTGCTCCACTCTCACCACCATCAGAACATATCTTCAAAGCTATCAGCCCAAACGAAAAAAGCGCCGCACCACCGCCGGGTGGGCTCGAAACTCCAACCTTTCGGTTAACAGCCGATCGCGCTAGCCAATTGCGCCGCGGAGACAGTCCTGCTTCACTCTCACCACCATCAGAACATATCTTCAAAGCTATCAGCCTAAAGAAAAAAAAGCGCCATACCACCAACGGGTGGGCTCGAACCTCCGACCTTTTGGTTAACAGCCGATCGCGCTAGCCAATTGCGCCGTGGAGACAGTCCTGCTCCACTCTCACCACCATCAGAACATATCTTCAAAGCTATCAGCCCAAAGAAAAAAAAGCACCGCACCACCACCGGGTGGGCTCGAACCTCCAACTTTTCGGTTAACAGCCGATCACGCTAGCCAATTGCGCCACGGAGACAGTCCTGCTCCACTCTCACCACCATCAGAACATATCTTCAAAGCTATCAGCCCACAGAAAAAAAAGCGCCGCACAACCACCGGGTAGGCTCGAACCTCCAACATTTCGGTTAACAGCCGATCGCGCTAGCCAATTGCGCCCCGGAGACAGACCTGATCCACTCTCACCACCATAAGAACATATATCGAAGCTATCAGCCCGAAGAAAAAAAAGCGCCGCACCACCACTGGGTGGCTCGAACCTCCGACCTTTTGGTTAACAGCCGATCGCGCTAGCCAATTGCGCCACGGAGACAGTCCTGCTCCACTCTCACCACCATCAGAACATATCTTCAAAGCTATCAGCCCAAAGAAAAAAAAGCGCCGCACCACCACCGGGTGGGCAAGAACCTCCAACTTTCCGGTTAACAGCCGATCACGCTAGCCAATTGCGCCACGGAGACAGTCCTGCTCCACTCTCACCCCCGTCAGAACATTTCTTCAGAGCTATAAGCCCAAAGAAAAAAAAGCGCTGCACCACCACCGGGTGGGCTCGAACCTTCAACCTTTCAGTTAACAGCCGATCGCGCTAGCCAATTGCCCCACGGAGACAGTCGTGCTCCACTCTCACCATCGTCAGAACATTTCTTCAGAGCTATCACTCCAAAGGAAAAAAAGCGCCGCACCACCACCGGTTCGGCTCGAACCTCCAACCTTTCGGTTAACAGCCGATCGCGCTAGCCGATTGCGCCACGAAGACTGTCCTGCTCCAATCTCACCACCATCAGAACTTATCTTCAAAGCTATTACCGCAAAGAAAAAAGCAACACACCACTCCAGGGAGGGCTCGAGACTCCAACCTTTCGGTTAACAGCCGATCGCGCTAGCCCAATGCGCCACGGAGGCAGTCTTGCTCCACTCTCACCATCATCAGAACATATCTTCAAAGCTATCAGCGCATAGAAAAAAAGCGCTGCACCACCACCAGGTGGGCTCGAACCTCAAACCTGTCGGTTAACAGCCGATCGCGCTAGCCCATTGCGCCACGGAGACAGTCTTGCTCCACTCTCACCACCATCAGAACATAACTTCAAAGCTATCAGCGCAAAGAAAAAAGCAACACACCACTCCCGGGAGGGCTTGAACCTACAACTTTCCGGTTAACAGCCGATCACGCTAGCCAATTGCGCCACGGAGACAGTCTTACTCTACTCTCACAACCATCAGAACATAACTTCAAAGCTATCAGCCCACAGAAAAAAAAGCGCCGCACCACCACCGGGAGAGCTCGAACCTCCAACGTTTCGGTTAACAGCCGATCGCGCTAGCCAATTGCGCCACGGAGACAATCCTGCTCCACTCTCACCACCATCAGAACATATCTTCAAAGCTATC
The DNA here is from genome assembly GCF_043290135.1 of Rhipicephalus microplus. Classification (NCBI taxonomy): domain Eukaryota; kingdom Metazoa; phylum Arthropoda; class Arachnida; order Ixodida; family Ixodidae; genus Rhipicephalus; species Rhipicephalus microplus. The sequence continues at coordinate 1,663,934 of NW_027464587.1, read as the reverse complement.
AGCCCAAAGAAAAAAAAGCGCGGCACCACCACCGGGTGGGCTCGAACCTCCAACTTTCTGGTTAACAGCCGATCGCGCTAGCCAACTGCGCCACGGAGACAGTCGTGCTCCACTCTCACCACCATCAGAACATATCTTCAAAGCTATCAGCCCAAACAAAAAAAAGCGCCGCACAACCGCCGGGTGGGCTCGAAACTCCAACCTTTCGGTTAACAGCCAATCGCGCTAGCCAATCTCGCCACGGAGACAGTCCTGCTTCACTCTCACCACCATCAGAACATATCTTCAAAGCTATCAGCCTAAAGAAAAAAAAGCGCCATACCACCACCGGGTGGGCTCGAACCTCCGACCTTTTGGTTAACAGCCGATCGCGCTAGCCAATTGCGCCATGGAGACAGTCCTGCTCCACTCTCACCACCATCAGAACATATCTTCAAAGCTATCAGCCCAAAGAAAAAAAAGCACCGCACCACCACCGGGTGGGCTCGAACCTCCAACTTTTCGGTTAACAGCCGATCACGCTAGCCAATTGCGCCACGGAGACAGTCCTGCTCCCCTCTCACCACCGTCAGAACATATCTTCAAAGCTATCAGCCCACAGAAAAAAAAGCGCCGCACAACCACCGGGTAGGCTCGAACCTCCGACTTTTCGGTTAACAGCCGATCGCGCTAGCCAATTGCGCCACGAAGACAGTCCTGCTCCACTCTCACCACTATAAGAACATATCTTCAAAGCTATCAGCCCAACGAAAAAAAAGCGCCGCACCACCACTGGGTGGGCTCGAACCTCCGACCTTTTGGTTAACCGCCGATCGCGCTAGCCAGTTGCGCCACGGAGACAGTCCTGCTCCACTCTCACCACCATCAGAACATATCTTCAAAGCTATCAGCCCACAGAAAAAAAAGCGCCGCACAACCACCGGGTAGGCTCGAACCTCCAACTTTTCGGTTAACAGCCGATCGCGCTAGCCAGTTGCGCCACGGAGACAGACCTGCTCCACTCTCAACACCATAAGAACACATCATCGAAGCTATCAGCCCGAAGAAAAAAAAGCGCCGCACCACCACTGGGTGGGCTCGAACCTCCGACCTTTTGGTTAACAGCCAATCGCGCTAGCAAATTGCGCCACGGAGACAGTCCTGCTCCACTCTCACCACCATCAGAACATATCTTCAAAGCTATCAACCCAAAGAAAAAAATCGCCGCACCACCACCGGGTGGGCAAGAACCTCCAACTTTCCGGTTAACAGCCGATCACGCTAGCCAATTGCGCCACGGAGACAGTCCTGCTCCACTCTCACCACCGTCAGAACATTTCTTCAAAGCTATCAGCCCAAAGAAAAAAGCAACACACCACTCCCGGGAGGGCTCGAAACTCCAACCTTTCGGTCAACAGCCGATCGCGCTAGCCCATTGCGCCACGGAGACAGTCTTGCTCATCTCTCAACACCATCAGATCATATCATCAAAGCTATCAGCCCAAAGAAAAAAAAGCACCGCGCCACCACCGGGTGGGCTCGAACCTCCAACCTTTCGGTTAACAGCCGATCGCGCTAGCCAACTGCGCCACGGAGACAGTCGTGCTCCACTCTCACCACCATCAGAACATATCTTCAAAGCTATCAGCCCAAACAAAAAAAGCGCCGCACCACCGCCGGGTGGGCTCGAAACTCCAACCTTTCGGTTAACAGCCGATCGCGCTAGCCAATTGCGCCACGGAGACAGTCCTGCTCCACTCTCACCACCATCAGAACATATCTTCAAAGCTATCAGCCCAAAGAAAAAAAAGCACCGCACCACCACCGGGTGGGCTCGAACCTCCAACTTTTCGGTTAACAGCCGATCACTCTAGCCAATTGCGCCACGGAGACAGTCCTGCTCCCCTCTCACCACCGTCAGAACATATCTTCAAAGCTATCAGCCCACAGAAAAAAAAAGCGCCGCACAACCACCGGGTAGGCTCGAACCTCCGACGTTTCGGTTAACAGCCGATCGCGCTAGCCAAAGGCGCCACGGATACAGTCCTGCTCCACTCTCACCACTATAAGAACATATCTTCAAAGCTATCAGCCCAACGAAAAAAAAGCGCCGCACCACCACTGGGTGGGCTCGAACCTCCGACCTTTTAATTAACCGCCTATCGCGCTAGCCAATTGCGCCACGGAGACAGTCCTGCTCCACTCTCACCACCATCAGAACATATCTTCAAAGCTATCAGCCCAAAGAAAAAAAAGCGCCGCACCACCACCGGGTGGGCTCGAACCTCCAACTTTCCGGTTAACAGCCGATCACGCTAGCCAATTGCGCCACGGAGACAGTCCTGCTCCACTCTCACCACCATCAGAACATATCTTCAAAGCTATCAGCCCACAGAAAAAAAAGCGCCGCACAACCACCGGGTAGGCTCGAACCTCCAACTTTTCGGTTAACAGCCGATCGCGCTAGCCAATTGCGCCACGGAGACAGACCTGCTCCACTCTCACCACCATAAGAACATATCATCGAAGCTATCAGCCCGAAGAAAAAAAAGCGCCGCACCACCACTGGCTGGGCTCGAACCTCCGACCTTTTGGTTAACAGCCAATCGCGCTAGCCAATTGCGCCACGGAGACAGTCCTGCTCCACTCTCACCACCATCAGAACATATCTTCAAAGCTATCAGCCCAAAGAAAAAAAGCGCCGCACCACCACCGGGTGGGCAAGAACCTCCAACTTTCCGGTTAACAGCCGATCACGCTAGCCAATTGCGCCACGGAGACAGTCCGGCTCCACTCTCACCACCGTCAGAACATTTCTTCAGAGCTATCAGCCCAAAGAAAAAAAAGCGCTGCACCACCACCGGGTGGGCTCGAACCTTCAACCTTTCAGTTAACAGCCGATCGCGCTAGCCAATTGCCCCACGGAGACAGTCGCGCTCCACTCTCACCATCGTCAGAACATTTCTTCAGAGCTATCACCCCAAAGAAAAAAAAAGCGCCGCACCACCACCGGTTGGGCTCGAACTTCTGACCTTTCGGTTAACAGCCGATCGCGCTAGTCAATTGCGCCACTAAGACAGTCCTGCTCCACTTTCACCACCATCAGAACATATCTTCAAAGCTATTACCGCAAAGAAAAAAGCAAAACACCACTCTCGGGAGGACTTGAACCTCCAACTTTCCGGTTAACAGCCGATCACGCTAGCCAATTGCGCCACGGAGACAGTCTTACTCTACTCTCACAACCATCAGAACATAACTTCAAAGCTATCAGCCCACAGAAAAAAAAGCGCCGCACCACCACCGGGAGAGCTCGAACCTCCAACTTTTCGGTTAACAGCCGATCGCGCTAGCCAATTGCGCCACGAAGACTGTCCTGCTCCAATCTCACCACCATCAGAACTTATCTTCAAAGCTATTACCGCAAAGAAAAAAGCAACACACCCCTCCTGGGAGGGCTCGAGACTCCAACCTTTCGGTTAACAGCCGATCGCGCTAGCCCATTGCGCCACGGAGGCAGTCTTGCTCCACTCTCACCATCATCAGAACATATCTTCAAAGCTATCAGCGCAAAGAAAAAAAAGCGCTGCACCACCACCAGGTGGGCTCGAACCTCCAACCTTTCGGTTAACAGCCGATCGCGCTAGCCCATTGCGCCACGGAGACAGTCTTGCTCCACTCTCACCACCATCAGAACATAACTTCAAAGCTATCAGCGCAAAGAAAAAAGCAACACACCACTCCCGGGAGGGCTTGAACCTCCAACTTTCCGGTTAACAGCCGATCACGCTAGCCAATTGCGCCACGGAGACAGTCTTACTCTACTCTCACAACCATCAGAACATAACTTCAAAGCTATCAGCCCACAGAAAAAAAGCGCCGCACCACCACCGGGAGAGCTCGAACCTCCAACTTTTCGGTTAACAGCCGATCGCGCTAGCCAATTGCGCCACGCAGACTGTCCTGCTCCACTCTCACCACCGTCAGAACATTTCTTCAGAGCTATCAGCCCAAAGAAAAAAAAGTGCTGCACCAACACCGGGTGGGCTCGAACCTCCAACCTTACGGTTAACAGCCGATCGCGCTGGCCAATTGCGCCACGGAGACAGACCTGCTCCACTCTCAACACCATAAGAACATATCATCGAAGCTATCAGCCCGAAGAAAAAAAAGAGCCGCACCACCACTGGGTGGGCTCGAACCTCCGACCTTTTGGTTAACAGCCAATCGCGCTAGCCAATTGCGCCACGGAGACAGTCCTGCTCCACTCTCACCACCATCAGAACATATCTTCAAAGCTATCAGCCCAAAGAAAAAAAGCGCCGCACCACCACCGGGTGGGCAAGAACCTCCAACTTTCCGGTTAACAGCCGATCACGCTAGCCAATTGCGCCACGGAGACAGTCCTGCTCCACTCTCACCACCGTCAGAACATTTCTTCAAAGCTATCAGCCCAAAGAAAAAAGCAACACACCACTCCCGGGAGGGCTCGAAACTCCAACCTTTCGGTCAACAGCCGATCGCGCAAGCCCGTTGCGCCACGGAGACAGTCTTGCTCATCTCTCACCACCATCAGATCATATCATCAAAGCTATCAGCCCAAAGAAAAAAAAGCACCGCGCCACCACCGGGTGGGCTCGAACCTCCAACCTTTCGGTTAACAGCCGATCGCGCTAGCCAACTGCGCCACGGAGACAGTCGTGCTCCACTCTCACCACCATCAGAACATATCTTCAAAGCTATCAGCCCAAACAAAAAAATCGCCGCACCACCGCCGGGTGGGCTCGAAACTCCAACCTTTCGGTTAACAGCCGATCGCGCTAGCCAATTGCGCCACGGAGACAGTCCTGCTTCACTCTCACCACCATCAGAACATATCTTCAAAGCTATCAGCCTAAAGAAAAAAAAGCGCCATACCACCACCGGGTGGGCTCGATCCTCCGACCTTTTGGTTAACAGCCGATCGCGCTAGCCAATTGCGCCATGGAGACAGTCCTGCTCCATTCTCACCACCATCAGAACATATCTTCAAAGCTATCAGCCCAAAGAAAAAAAAGCACCGCACCACCACCGGGTGGGCTCGAACCTCCAACTTTTCGGTGAACAGCCGATCACGCTAGCCAATTGCGCCACGGAGACAGTCCTGCTCCCCTTTCACCACCGTCAGAACATATCTTCAAAGCTATCAGCCCACAGAAAAAAAAAAAGCGCCGCACAACCACCGGGTAGGCTCGAACCTCCGACGTTTCGGTTAACAGCCGATCGCGCTAGCCAATTGCGCCACGGAGACAGTCCTGCTCCACTCTCACCACTATAAGAACATATCTTCAAAGCTATCAGCCCAACGAAAAAAAAGCGCCGCACCACCACTGGGTGGGCTCGAACCTCCGACTTTTTGGTTAACCGCCGATCGCGCTAGCCAATTGCGCCACGGAGACAGTCCTGCTCCACTCTCACCACCATCAGAACATATCTTCAAAGCTATCAGCCCAAAGAAAAAAAAGCGCCGCACCACCACCGGGTGGGCTCGAACCTCCAACTTTCCGGTTAACAGCCGATCACGCTAGCCAATTGCGCCACGGAGACAGTCCTGCTCCACTCTCACCACCATCAGAACATATCTTCAAAGCTATCAGCCCACAGAAAAAAAAGCGCCGCACAACCACCGGGTAGGCTCGAACCTCCAACTTTTCGGTTAACAGCCGATCGCGCTAGCCAATTGCGCCACGGAGACAGACCTGCTCCACTCTCACCACCATAAGAACATATCATCGAAGCTATCAGCCCGAAGAAAAAAAAGCGCCGCACCACCACTGGGTGGGCTCGAACCTCCGACCTTTTGGTTAACAGCCAATCGCGCTAGCCAATTGCGCCACGGAGACAGTCCTGCTCCACTCTCACCACCATCAGAACATATCTTCAAAGCTATCAGCCCAAAGAAAAAAAGCGCCGCACCACCACCGGGTGGGCTCGAACATTCAACCTTTCAGTTAACAGCCGATCGCGCTAGCCAATTGCCCCACGGAGACAGTCGCGCTCCACTCTCACCATCGTCAGAACATTTCTTCAGAGCTATCACCCCAAAGAAAAAAAAAGTGCCGCACCACCACCGGTTGGGCTCGAACTTCTGACCTTTCGGTTAACAGCCGATCGCGCTAGTCAATTGCGCCACTAAGACAGTCCTGCTCCACTTTCACCACCATCAGAACATATCTTCAAAGCTATTACCGCAAAGAAAAAAAGCAAAACACCACTCCCGGGTGGGCAAGAACCTCCAACTTTCCGGTTAACAGCCGATCACGCTAGCCAATTGCGCCACGGAGACAGTCCTGCTCCACTCTCACCACCGTCAGAACATTTCTTCAGAGCTATCAGCCCAATTGCCCCACGGAGACAGTCGCGCTCCACTCTCACCATCGTCAGAACATTTCTTCAGAGCTATCACCCCAAAGAAAAAAAAAGCGCCGCACCACCACCGGTTGGGCTCGAACTTCTGACCTTTCGGTTAACAGCCGATCGCGCTAGTCAATTGCGCCACTAAGACAGTCCTGCTCCACTTTCACCACCATCAGAACATATCTTCAAAGCTATTACCGCAAAGAAAAAAAGCAAAACACCACTCCCGGGTGGGAGAGAACCTCCAGCTTTCCGGTTAACAGCCGATCACGCTAGCCAATTGCGCCACGGAGACAGTCCTGCTCCACTCTCACCACCGTCAGAACATTTCTTCAGAGCTATCAGCCCAAAGAAAAAAAAGCGCTGCACCACCACCGGGTGGGCTCGAACCTTCAACCTTTCAGTTAACAGCCGATCGCGCTAGCCAATCGCCCCACGGAGACAGTCGCGCTCCACTCTCACCATCGTCAGAACATTTCTTCAGAGCTATCACCCCAAAGAAAAAAAAAGCGCCGCACCACCACCGGTTGGGCTCGAACTTCTGACCTTTCGGTTAACAGCCGATCGCGCTAGTCAATCGCGCCACTAGGACAGTCCTGCTCCACTTTCACCACCATCAGAACATATCTTCAAAGCTATTACCGCAAAGAAAAAAGCAAAACACCACTCCCGGGAGGGCTTGAACCTCCAACTTTCCGGTTAACAGCCGATCACGCTAGCCAATTGCGCCACGGAGACAGTCTTACTCTACTCTCACAACCATCAGAACATAACTTCAAAGCTATCAGCCCACAGAAAAAAAAGCGCCGCACCACCACCGGGAGAGCTCGAACCTCCAACTTTTCGGTTAACAGCCGATCGCGCTAGCCAATTGCGCCACGAAGACTGTCCTGCTCCAATCTCACCACCATCAGAACTTATCTTCAAAGCTATTACCGCAAAGAAAAAAGCAACACACCACTCCTGGGAGGGCTCGAGACTCCAACCTTTCGGTTAACAGCCGATCGCGCAAGCCCATTGCGCCACGGAGGCAGTCTTGCTCCACTCTCACCATCATCAGAACATATCTTCAAAGCTATCAGCGCAAAGAAACAAAAGCGCTGCACCACCACCAGGTGGGCTCGAACGTCCAACCTTTCGGTTAACAGCCGATCGCCCTAGCCCATTGCGCCATGGAGATAGTCTTGCTCCACTCTCACCACCATTAGAACATAACTTCAAAGCTATCAGCGCAAAGAAAAAAGCAACACACCACTCCCGGGAGGGCTTGAACCTCCAACTTTCCGGTTAACAGCCGATCACGCTAGCCAATTGCGCCACGGAGACAGTCTTACTCTACTCTCACAACCATCAGAACATAACTTCAAAGCTATCAGCCCACAGAAAAAAAGCGCCGCACCACCACCGGGAGAGCTCGAACCTCCAACTTTTCGGTTAACAGCCGATCGCGCTAGCCAATTGCGTCACGCAGATTGTCCTGCTCCACTCTCACCACCGTCAGAACATTTCTTCAGAGCTATCAGCCCAAAGAAAAAAAAGCGCTGCACCAACACCGGGTGGGCTCGAACCTCCAACCTTACGGTTAACAGCCGATCGCGCTAGCCAATTGCGCCACGGAGACAGACCTGCTCCACTCTCAACACCATAAGAACATATCATCGAAGCTATCAGCCCGAAGAAAAAAAAGCGCCGCACCACCACTGGGTGGGCTCGAACCTTGACCTTTTGGTTAACAGCCAATCGCGCTAGCCAATTGCGCCACGGAGACAGTCCTGCTCCATTCTCACCACCATCAGAACATATCTTCAAAGCTATCAGCCCAAAGAAAAAAAGCGCCGCACCACCACCGGGTGGGCAAGAACCTCCAACTTTCCGGTTAACAGCCGATCACGCTAGCCAATTGCGCCACGGAGACAGTCCTGCTCCACTCTCACCACCGTCAGAACATTTCTTCAAAGCTATCAGCCCAAAGAAAAAAGCAACACACCACTCCCGGGAGGGCTCGAAACTCCAACCTTTCGGTCAACAGCCGATCGCGCTAGCCCATTGCGCCACGGAGACAGTCTTGCTCATCTCTCACCACCATCAGATCATATCATCAAAGCTATCAGCCCAAAGAAAAAAAAGCACCGCGCCACCACCGGGTGGGCTCGAACCTCCAACTTTTCGGTTAACAGCCGATCGCGCTAGCCAACTGCGCCACGGAGACAGTCGTGCTCCACTCTCACCACCATCAGAACATATCTTCAAAGCTATCAGCCCAAACAAAAAAAGCGCCGCACCACCGCCGGGTGGGCTCGAAACTCCAACCTTTCGGTTAACAGCCGATCGCGCTAGCCAATTGCGCCACGGAGACAGTCCTGCTTCACTCTCACCACCATCAGAACATATCTTCAAAGCTATCAGCCTAAAGAAAAAAAAGCGCCATACCACCACCGGGTGGGCTCGAACCTCCGACCTTTTGGTTAACAGCCGATCGCGCTAGCCAATTGCGCCATGGAGACAGTCCTGCTCCATTCTCACCACCATCAGAACATATCTTCAAAGCTATCAGCTCAAAGAAAAAAAGCACCGCACCACCACCGGGTGGGCTCGAACCTCCAACTTTTCGGTTAACAGCCGATCACGCTAGCCAATTGCGCCACGGAGACAGTCCTGCTCCCCTCTCACCACCGTCAGAACATATCTTCAAAGCTATCAGCCCACAGAAAAAAAAGCGCCGCACAACCACCGGGTAGGCTCGAACCTCCGACGTTTCGGTTAACAGCCGATCGCGCTAGCCAATTGCGCCACGGAGACAGTCCTGCTCCACTCTCACCACTATAAGAACATATCTTCAAAGCTATCAGCCCAACGAAAAAAAAGCGCCGCACCACCACTGGGTGGGCTCGAACCTCCGACCTTTTGGTTAACCGCCGATCGCGCTAGCCAATTGCGCCACGGAGACAGTCCTGCTCCACTCTCACCACCATCAGAACATATCTTCAAAGCTATCAGCCCAAAGAAAAAAAAGCGCCGCACCACCACCGGGTGGGCTCGAACCTCCAACTTTCCGGTTAACAGCCGATCACGCTAGCCAATTGCGCCACGGAGACAGTCCTGCTCCACTCTCACCACCATCAGAACATATCTTCAAAGCTATCAGCCCACAGAAAAAAAGCGCCGCACAACCACCGGGTAGGCTCGAACCTCCAACTTTTCGGTTAACAGCCGATCGCGCTAGCCAATTGCGCCACGGAGACAGACCTGCTCCACTCTCACCACCATAAGAACATATCATCGAAGCTATCAGCCCGAAGAAAAAAAAGCGCCGCACCACCACTGGGTGGGCCCGAACCTCCGACCTTTTGGTTAACAGCCAATCGCGCTAGCCAATAGCGCCACGGAGACAGTCCTGCTCCACTCTCACCACCATCAGAACATATCTTCAAAGCTATCAGCCCAAAGAAAAAAAGCGCAGCACCACCACCGGGTGGGCAAGAACCTCCAACTTTCCGGTTAACAGCCGATCACGCTAGCCAATTGCGCCACGGAGACAGTCCTGCTCCACTCTCACCACCGTCAGAACATTTCTTCAGAGCTATCAGCCCAAAGAAAAAAAAGTTCTGCACCACCACCGGGTGGGCTCGAACCTTCAACCTTTCAGTTAACAGCCGATCGCGCTAGCCAATTGCCCCACGGAGACAGTCGCGCTCCACTCTCACCATCGTCAGAACATTTCTTCAGAGCTATCACCCCAAAGAAAAAAAAAGCGCCGCACCACCACCGGTTGGGCTCGAACTTCTGACCTTTCGGTTAACAGCCGATCGCGCTAGTCAATTGCGCCACTAAGACAGTCCTGCTCCACTTTCACCACCATCAGAACATATCTTCAAAGCTATTACCGCAAAGAAAAAAGCAAAACACCACTCCCGGGAGGGCTTGAACCTCCAACTTTCCGGTTAACAGCCGATCACGCTAGCCAATTGCGCCACGGAGACAGTCTTACTCTACTCTCACAACCATCAGAACATAACTTCAAAGCTATCAGCCCACAGAAAAAAAAGCGCCGCACCACCACCGGGAGAGCTCGAACCTCCAACTTTTCGGTTAACAGCCGATCGCGCTAGCCAATTGCGCCACGAAGACTGTCCTGCTCAATTCTCACCACCATCAGAACTTATCTTCAAAGCTATTACCGCAAAGAAAAAAGCAACACACCACTCCTGGGAGGGCTCGAGACTCCAACCTTTCGGTTAACAGCCGATCGCGCTAGCCCATTGCGCCACGGAGGCAGTCTTGCTCCACTCTCACCATCATCAGAACATATCTTCAAAGCTATCAGCGCAAAGAAAAAAAAGCGCTGCACCACCACCAGGTGGGCTCGAACCTCCAACCTTTCGGTTAACAGCCGATCGCGCTAGCCCATTGCGCCACGGAGACAGTCTTGCTCCACTCTCACCACCATCAGAACATAACTTCAAAGCTCTCAGCGCAAAGAAAAAAGCAACACACCACTCCGGGAGGGCTTGAACCTCCAACTTTCCGGTTAACAGCCGATCACGCTAGCCAATTGCGCCACGGAGACAGTCTTACTCTACTCTCACAACCATCAGAACATAACTTCAAAGCTATCAGCCCACAGAAAAAAAGCGCCGCACCACCACCGGGAGAGCTCGAACCTCCAACTTTTCGGTTAACAGCCGATCGCGCTAGCCAATTGCGCCACGCAGACTGTCCTGCTCCACTCTCACCACCGTCAGAACATTTCTTCAGAGCTATCAGCCCAAAGAAAAAAAAGCGCTGCACCAACACCGGGTGGGCTCGAACCTCCAACCTTACGGTTAACAGCCGATCGCGCTAGCCAATTGCCCCACGGAGACAGTCGTGCTCCACTCTCACCATCGTCAGAACATTTCTTCAGAGCTATCACCCCAAAGAAAAAAAAAGCGCCGCACCACCACCTGTTGGGCTCGAACCTCCAACCTTTCGGTTAATAGCCGATCGCGCTAGCCGATTCCGCCACGAAGACTGTCCTGCTCCAAACTCATCACCATCAGAACTTATCTTCAAAGCTATTACCGCAAAGAAAAAAAACACCGCACCACCACCGGGAGAGCTCGAACCTCCAACTTTTCGGTTAACAGCCGATCGCGCTAGCCAATTGCGCCACGGAGACAGTCGTGCTCCACTCTCACCATCGTCAGAACATTTCTTCAGAGCTATCACCCCAAAGAAAAAAAAAGCGCCGCACCACTCCTGGGAGGGCTCGAGACTCCAACCTTTCGGTTAACAGCCGATCGCGCTAGCCCATTGCGCCACGGAGACAGTCTTGCTCCCTTCTCACCACCATCTGGACATAACTTCAAAGCTATCAGCCCAAAGAAAAAAAACACCGCACCACCACCGGGTGGGCTCGAACTTCCGACTTTTCGGTTAACAGCCGATCGCGCTAGCCAATTGCGCCACGGAGACAGTCCTGCTCCACTCTCACCACTATAAGAACATATCTTCAAAGCTATCAGCCCAACGAAAAAAAAGCGCCGCACCACCACTGGGTGGGCTCGAACCTCCGACCTTTTGGTTAACCGCCGATCGCGCTAGCCAATTGCGCCACCGAGACAGTCCTGCTCCACTCTCACCACCATCAGAACATATCTTCAAAGCTATCAGCCCAAAGAAAAAAAAGCGCCGCACCACCACCGGGTGGGCTCGAACCTCCAACTTTCCGGTTAACAGCCGATCACGCTAGCCAATTGCGCCACGGAGACAGTCCTGCTCCACTCTCACCACCATCAGAACATATCTTCAAAGCTATCAGCCCACAGAAAAAAAAGCGCCGCACAACCACCGGGTAGGCTCGAACCTCCAACTTTTCGGTTAACAGCCGATCGCGCTAGCCAATTGCGCCACGGAGACAGACCTGCTCCACTCTCACCACCATAAGAACATATCATCGAAGCTATCAGCCCGAAGAAAAAAAAGCGCCGCACCACCACTGGGTGGGCTCGAACCTCCGACCTTTTGGTTAACAGCCAATCGCGCTAGCCAATTGCGCCACGGAGACAGTCCTGCTCCACTCTCACCACCATCAGAACATATCTTCAAAGCTATCAGCCCAAAGAAAAAAAGCGCCGCACCACCACCGGGTGGGCAAGAACCTCCAACTTTCCGGTTAACAGCCGATCACGCTAGCCAATTGCGCCACGGAGACAGTCCTGCTCCACTCTCACCACCGTCAGAACATTTCTTCAGAGCTATCAGCCCAAAGAAAAAAAAGCGCTGCACCACCACCGGGTGGGCTCGAACCTTCAACCTTTCAGTTAACAGCCGATCGCGCTAGCCAATTGCCCCACGGAGACAGTCGCGCTCCACTCTCACCATCGTCAGAACATTTCTTCAGAGCTATCACCCCAATGAAAAAAAAAGCGCCGCACCACCACCGGTTGGGCTCGAACTTCTGACCTTTCGGTTAACAGCCGATCGCGCTAGTCAATTGCGCCACGAAGACAGTCCTGCTCCACTTTCACCACCATCAGAACATATCTTCAAAGCTATTACCGCAAAGAAAAAAGCAAAACACCACTCACGGGAGGGCTTGAACCTCCAACTTTCCGGTTAACAGCCGATCACGCTAGCCAATTGCGCCACGGAGACAGTCTTACTCTACTCTCACAACCATCAGAACATAACTTCAAAGCTATCAGCCCTGTGATGCGGGTTCTTGTTGCTGATTTGTTTCTCCTGGTTGAGCCCCGGAGAGTTTTTCTAATAAGGACAAAGCCGTTTGCTTAACAAACAACACCTAAACATTTACTGCAGAACTGAAGCAAAACTCAAACACAAACTACAAGAAATGAGTAGCTGGCTAAAAGCGGGTTTTAGAAGGAAAACAAACATCTAAAGTCCCGAAACTGCCGACGGAAAGTCACAGCTACATGATGCAGTTCTGACGCGGTGATTCGGCGGTGCAGGGAAGAGAGCAAGTTCGATCTCACCAAAACGTTGCTGCTGTAATGGTGGCGACGGCGTGTACCGATGCTCGCTGGCGGCGACGATGGAACGGGACTCGCTCGGTGATGCCTGTGGCGGCCCAGATTCGCCCGATGAGGTGGCTGGTTGCAAGGCTCAGGCCCGTGACCCGAACTGCCGTTGCTGCACCCGCACCGGAATCTGCAGGCCTTGGTCTCGACCGTTGAGGCAGCTCGCCGTCCTTGGAAGGCGTTGTCCGGAGGTCCAGACCGGGTGAAGTCCAGAAGGCTCAGGTCTGCCACCCGACTGCCTGTCTTCAGCTCCCAGCTGTGACCTTCCTCTTGCCTCGTTCACCTCGAACTACTAGCTCTTTTGCCCTTCAGGATTGGCTTCCTCTGGGGCACACTTGTCTCGTCCCGATTGGCCTTTCAAAACTCCGTGGTGATCAGCCATTGGCCCTTGTTTGCTTTATGGTCTTGGGTGCTTGCGCTCCACGCTCTCACGTGTACCGGTCCTCGGCGTCGTCGTTGTTCAGGCGACCCAGCACGTGCACTCGGTCATCCTTTAATTTCGCGCACTTTTCAATCATTCACAATTACGCGCACCAGTCGCATCACCATCGCATCACAATGGCCCCCTTTCGAAGAAGTTTTTCCCGTTGAAAAACTGTCGTTCGATGCGCACCACACAAGCTATCACAACACACCGATGGCACCACACTGCTTCTTCGTTGACATGTCTCACGTCGAAACACCGAGTCCACAGAACGTAACATTCAACCAACAACAATAAGAAAAGTTTTTGGCAGCAACTAAGAACAGTACAAATACAGTCATTAACTCCAGTAACAGTCCACCACACAAGCATAACCTTGTAATAATAACACACAGAACATATTCACTGCAACCTACTCATGTAGTCGGCTCCAACATTCTCGGATCCCTTTATATGTTCTACGTGAAAGTTGTACTCTTGCAGTACTAAACTCCACCGCAGAACTCTGCTGTTGAGGTGTTTTGCTCGAGATAAGTACTGCAACGGTTGGTGATCTGTTTGAACCGTGAAATATGTCCCATATAAAAATATGTGGAACTTTTCCACTGCCCACACCAACGCGAGACACTCCCGCTCGATTGTTGAGTAGTTCTGTTCTCGAGGCAGTAGCTGACGACTGGCGTATTTTACCGGGTATAAAACACCGTCGTGCTCTTGCATAAGGACTGCACCGATGCAAGAATCGGAGGCGTCACTGCGGAGTACAAATCCACGTTTGAGATCCGGAGCCTTTAAAATAGGTCCAGACGCCAGAGCTTGCTTTAGTGTTTCGAAAGCTGTCTGCCCTTCAATATTCCAATTGATCTTGTTACTCTCCCTTTTCTTTGTCATCTCTGTGAGAGGCAGTGCCTTCTCAGCGTAGTGAGGGATTAGATCACGATAATATCCTGCCAAGCCAAGAAACGAACGTAGTTGTTTCTTCGTAGTGGGTAATGGGGCTTTGGCGATTTTTATGATCGTGTCCTCTACCGGCTGAATTGTTCCATCTCCCAGTCGATGACCCAGGAACACAATCGACGTCATTCCAATCTCCGATTTCTGGGGTTTAATTTTGAGTCCTGCTTCTCGAATCCTATTCATCAGTTCACTCAGAGTCTGCATGTGTTCCTCCCAGGTTGTCGTAGCGACGAGAACATCATCGATATAATGAACGACGTTCGGGATGCCCTGAAGGAGACGTCTCATTAGCCGGGTAAACACTGCGGACGCTGTTTTGATACCGAATGGCATATAGAGGAAATGGTAGTGTCCCGATTGGGTGGAGAATGCCGTTTTTAGCCGGGATTCTTTGTCCAAGGGCACCTGCCAGTATCCTTTCGTAAGGTCAAACTTGGAAAAGAATTTTCTAGTGCCGATCTCTGTAAACAATACATCCGTTCTCGGAATTGGTTCTGCGTCGGAGACCAACACATCATTGATGCGACGGAAGTCGATGCAAGTACGGTAACTCTTATCGGGCTTCTTCACCAGCACCAATGGTGAGTTGTAAGGTGAGTCGGACCTTTCAATCACTCCGAGTCGCAGCATTTCTCCGACTTCTTTCTCAACTACCTCTTTCATTGCGAATGGTAACGGATATTGTGGAGTGTTGATAGGCTCGGACGTTGTCAGTTTAAGACGACACTCTAACAAGTTTGTCTTGCCGGGGACTTCGGAAAAGACGTCTTTATGGGTGGCTAGGAGCTCGTCAATTTCTTCCCTTTGTCTATTCCTGAGGTTAGGACCAAGCTTGATAGCTTCAGTACCAAAGCCCTCAGTAGCTTTAAAGGTAGGCACTGGCGTGTCTGTCTCTTCCTCTTCCACTACAATGAAAGATGCGGACTGGGGTGATATTTCTGGAGGACGCTCTTCGTAGCGTTTTAACATGTTTATATGGAACAGCTTGGTAGTATGTCCCATATCCAGCCAGTAGTCAGAGTCACCCTTCTTTCCTGTGACCCTGAAAGGTCCTTTCCAATGCATCATAAGCTTGTTTTCCGTCGTGGGAAGGAGTACGAGGGCGCGGTCTCCAACCTTTAGCCGACGCATCCGACTTCCCCGGTCATAGTATTTCTTCTGCGTTGTTTTAGCTCGTGACAGGTTTTCTTGTGCCAACTGCAATGTTTTTTCTAGGCGATCTCTGAGATCCAGGACATACCCATATGTTGTCTTCACTTCCTCGCTTTGATTGTCTCCGGTCCATAATTCTTTAAGTAGACTGAGAGGTCCTCGAACATTTCTACCGTAGATCAGCTCAAAAGGCGAAAATCCCAAGCTGGCTTGCGGGACTTCCCGGTACGCAAACAGGAGTGGGGCTAATAGTCGGTCCCATGTCTTGGGCTCCTCTTGGCACAATTTACGCAACATTTGCTTTAGTGTGCCATTAAATCTCTCCACTAAGCCATTACACATGGGATGATAGGGTGTGGAGCTGAGATGCTTGATCGCCAACAAGTCATTGACCTCTCTCATTAGCTCCGATGTAAAGCATGATGCCTGATCACAAAGTACCTCACGCGGGAACCCGATTCGAGAAAACATCTCTACCAGTGCCTCGGCTACTGTGGCCGAATCGATGGATGGCAGGGCTATTGCATCTGGGTATCTAGTAGCGAAGTCCACTAGTGTTAGTATATATCGATTACCCATGTGTGATATTGGCTTTAAAGGCCCGATAATGTCCACTGCCACTCTTTCGAATGGGGTGTCTATCAAAGGCATTCGACCTAGTGGTGCCTTACCAACTCTGCTCTTGGGGTAGGTTCGTTGGCATGCGTCACAAGAGCGCACGTATCTCCTCACTGCCTCTTGAACTCCTGGCCAGTAAAATGATTGCAGAACACGATCAATCGTTCTTTTTATTCCTTGATGCCCCGACATCAGGGTTTCGTGCGCCAAAGTAAGCACTTGGCTGCGCAATCTTTGGGGCACTACTACTTGTTGAATCACCTTACCAGATGGTAGGTGATAATAGCGGTATAGCAGCCCCTTTTCTATCTCGAACGAATAGGACTTTGATCCTCCCTGTAGCCCTTGACCTACTTTACTCCTGCAAGAATCTAGGGTCTTGTCCTGTTTTTGAGCGGCACTAAGATCCTTTCGGGTCGTCTTCAAGGTGGGTACATCGATTTCAGATGAGATTGACCGTTGCTCTCGGATTTTGATACCAACCACTGAAGACTTCAGGGTACCATCCTCTCTATCTGCTCCTTTTCCACTCGCTATATAGTTGGGGTAGGTTTTTACCGGAATCCTTTCCTCCCACTTGGTATCGGGGTCATGGACTTCACGTGAACCTGGTACATTTCCGACGATAAGGTCGTAGAGTGGGTTTGTCATGCATTTGACAATAGATGTACCAGAAAAATAAGGTGAATGAATTTCCACCTCCGCCTCGGGAACGATGATGCTACTGCCATCGGCTAAGAATAGCGTAGCGGTAGTACCTATGAGGGCTTCATCGGGTACCAGAGAACGACGCACCACCAGTGTATTGCTACCCGTATCCCGCAACACTGAGACGGTTCGGCCAAAGATTCGGCCCTGTAACACGGGCATTTTGTGTGTGGCAAACTTCGGGTGAGTATTCACGGCGCCCGCCATGTCCTCTTCTTTGTCCGGTGAAAGCTTCACTTCCGTTGAGTGCTCCTCTGGCGACAAAAGACATGACGTCTTGTTGGCTGAACCGTTCTTCTTTGAGCAAGTTTTGGAATCATGCCCCGCCTTCTGACAATATCCACAGAAAGGTTGTTTTGACCTTGATCGGCACTCCGATGCCCTGTGACCCATTTTGCCACATACAAAACAACGTACTGCTCCTCTCTCCGAGTAACTACCACTTTTTTCCGTATTGCTTTTAGATTCCACTTTTTCTCGGAAAACTAACAGGTTGACTTGCCTCTGAGCTTCTAAAAAGTTATCTGAGGCCTCGGCCATGTCCTCTAGCTTGTTGAAGTTCTTTTCTCGCAGGAAAAGTGCCAAACGGTGATGACAGTTTCTTAAGAACTGTTCTGTAACTATCAAGTTACGAAGAGCCGAATATTCTTTTCCGGTCCTCGACATTTCGACCCAACGATCGAAAAAACTCAGTAGCCTAGTTGCGTACTGCTTGCCTGTTTCGCCGTCCTGTGGCTTGCTTCGTCGGAACTTTTCCCGATACCCTTCGGCCGTAAAACGGAAACGCTGGAGCAACGCCAACTTGGCTTTATCATAATCGAGTGAATCCTCCGGCGAAAGTCTTCCAAACACCTTTAAGGCTTCTCCGCTCAAACATAAACTTAAAGCTGTGGCCCATTTGTCCCTAGGCCATTCTTGACCGATGGCGACTCTCTCGAACCTTTTTAAATAGGCGTCCAAGTCGTCCCGGCTTTCATTAAATCCCGGTATCAACTTATGAGGATTCACGCTGCATGAAACACTCCTTTCTTGTGCTGAGCCTGGTGCTGAGTCAACAGTTCTTGTCTCCACACGGCTACTCTCAGCTTCGGCAAGTCTAAGACGCAGTTGCAGGTTTTGGTTCTCTAATTCCAGCTGCTCCTTCTTTGCGCGTGTCTCCAGTTCGAGCTGTTTTTCTTTTTCGCGCGTCTCGAGCTCAAGCTGCTCCTTCTTGGCCTGCGTCTCCCGTTCCAACTGTTCCTTTCGAGCTTCTCGTTCCGCAGCCCGTTCCTCTCGTGCTCGTGCCTCCTTCTCCTCGTACCATGCTTTAAAATCCGCCCCATCAATTCCCATGCGATCCGCCAAGGCCATTAGCTCTCGCATATTCGACATGATGCCAACCGCGTCAATAAATGAAGGTGTCAAACCAACGGCTTTGTCCTGTCGCTGCGGACGCCAGTTTGTGATGCGGGTTCTTGTTGCTGATTTGTTTCTCCTGGTTGAGCCCCGGAGAGTTTTTCTAATAAGGACAAAGCCGTTTGCTTAACAAACAACACCTAAACATTTACTGCAGAACTGAAGCAAAACTCAAACACAAACTACAAGAAATGAGTAGCTGGCTAAAAGCGGGTTTTAGAAGGAAAACAAACATCTAAAGTCCCGAAACTGCCGACGGAAAGTCACAGCTACATGATGCAGTTCTGACGCGGTGATTCGGCGGTGCAGGGAAGAGAGCAAGTTCGATCTCACCAAAACGTTGCTGCTGTAATGGTGGCGACGGCGTGTACCGATGCTCGCTGGCGGCGACGATGGAACGGGACTCGCTCGGTGATGCCTGTGGCGGCCCAGATTCGCCCGATGAGGTGGCTGGTTGCAAGGCTCAGGCCCGTGACCCGAACTGCCGTTGCTGCACCCGCACCGGAATCTGCAGGCCTTGGTCTCGACCGTTGAGGCAGCTCGCCGTCCTTGGAAGGCGTTGTCCGGAGGTCCAGACCGGGTGAAGTCCAGAAGGCTCAGGTCTGCCACCCGACTGCCTGTCTTCAGCTCCCAGCTGTGACCTTCCTCTTGCCTCGTTCACCTCGAACTACTAGCTCTTTTGCCCTTCAGGATTGGCTTCCTCTGGGGCACACTTGTCTCGTCCCGATTGGCCTTTCAAAACTCCGTGGTGATCAGCCATTGGCCCTTGTTTGCTTTATGGTCTTGGGTGCTTGCGCTCCACGCTCTCACGTGTACCGGTCCTCGGCGTCGTCGTTGTTCAGGCGACCCAGCACGTGCACTCGGTCATCCTTTAATTTCGCGCACTTTTCAATCATTCACAATTACGCGCACCAGTCGCATCACCATCGCATCACAAGCCCACAGAAAAAAAAGCGCCGCACCACCACCGGGAGAGCTCGAACCTCCAACTTTTCGGTTAACAGCCGATCGCGCTAGCCAATTGCGCCACGAAGACTGTCCTGCTCCAATCTCACCACCATCAGAAGTTATCTTCAAAGCTATTACCGCAAAGAAAAAAGCAACACACCACTCCTGGGAGGGCTCGAGACTCCAACCTTTCGGTTAACAGCCGATCGCGCTAGCCCATTGCGCCACGGAGGCAGACTTGCTCCACTCTCACCACCATCAGAACATAACTTCAAAGCTATCAGCGCAAAGAAAAAAGCAACACACCACTCCCGGGTGGGCTCGAACCTCCAACCTTACGGTTAACAGCCGATCGCGCTAGCCAATTGCCCCACGGAGACAGTCGTGCTCCACTCTCCCCATCATCAGAACATTTCTTCAGAGCTATCACCCCAAAGAAAAAAAAAGCGCCGCACCACCACCTGTTGGGCTCGAACCTCCAACCTTTTGGTTAACAGCCGATCGCGCTAGCCAATTGCGCCACGAAGACTGTCCTGCTTCAATCTCATCACCATCAGAACTTATCTTCAAAGCTATTACCGCAAAGAAAAAAGCAACACACCACTCCTGGGAGGGCTCGAGACTCCAACCTTTCGGTTAACAGCCGATCGCGCTAGCCCATTGCGCCACGGAGACAGTCTTGCTCCCTTCTCACCACCATCTGGACATAACTTCAAAGCTATCAGCCCAAAGAAAAAAAAAGCACCGCACCACCACCGGGTGGGCTCGAACCTCCAACCTTTCGGTTAACAGCCGATCGCGCTAGCCAATTGCGCCACGGAGACAGTCGTGCTCCACTCTCACCACCATCAGAACATATCTTCAAAGCTATCAGCGCAAAGAAAAAGCAAAACACCACTCCCGGGAGGGCTCGAACCTCCAACTTTTCGGTTAACAGCCGATCGCGCTGGCCAATTGCACCACGGAGAAATTCCTGCTCAACTCTCACCACAATTAGAACATATCTTCAAAGCTATCAGCCCAAAGAAAAAAAAAGCGCCGCACCACCACCGGGTGGGCTCGAACCTCCAACTTTTCGGTTAACAACCGATCGCGCTAGCTAATTGCGCCACGGGGACCGTCCTGCTCCATTCTCACCACCGCCAGACCATTTCTTCAGAGCTATCACCCCAAAGAAAAAAAAGCGCCGCACCACCACCGGTTGGGCTCGAACCTCCAACCTTTCGGTTAACAGCCGATCGCGCTAGCCAATTGCGCCACGAAGACAGTCCTGCTCCACTCTCACCACCATCAGAACATATCTTCAAAGCTATTACCGCAAAGAAAAAAGCAACACAGCACTCCCGGGAGTGCTCAAAACTCCAAACTTTCGGTTTACAGCCGATCGCGCTAGCCCATTGCGCCACGGAGACAGTCTTGCTCCACTCTCACCACCATCAGAACATATCTTCAAAGCTATCAGCGCAAAGAAAAAAAGCGCTGCACCACCACCGCGTGGGCTCGAACCTCCAACCTTTCGTTTAACAGCTGATCGCGCTAGCCCATTGCGCCACGGAGACAGTCTTGCTCCACTCTCACCACCATCAGAACATATCTTCAAAGCTATCAGCGCAAAGAAAAAAGCAACACACCACTCCCGGGAGGGCTCGAACCTCCAACTTTTCGGTTAACAGCCGATCGCGCTGGCCTATTGCGCCACGGAGAAAGTCCTGCTCAACTCTCACCACAATTAGAACATATCTTCAAAGCTATCAGCCCAAAGATAAAAGCGCCGCACCACCACCGGGTGGGCTCGAACCTCCAACTTTTCGGTTAACAGCCGATCGCGCTAGCCAATTGCGCCACGGGGACCGTCCTGCTCCACTCTCACCACCGTCATACCATTTTTTCAGAGCTATCACCCCAAAGAAAAAAAAGAGCCGCACCACCACCGGGTGGGCTCGAACCTCCCACCTTTCGGTTAACAGCCGATCGTGCTAGCCAATTGCCCCACGGAGACAGTCGTGCTCCACTCTCACCACCGTCAGAACATTTCTTCAGAGCCATTACCGCAAAGAAAAAAGCAACACACCACTCCCGGGAGGGCTCAAAACTCCAACCTTTCGGTTAACAGCCGATCGCACTAGCCCAATGCGCCACGGAGACAGTCTTGCTCCACTCTCACCACCATGAGAACATATCTTCAAAGCTATCATCGCAAAAAAAATGCACCCCACCACTCCCGGGAGGGCTCAAAACTCCAACCTTTCGGTCAACAGCCGATCGCGCTAGCCCATTGCGCCACGGAGACAGTCTTGCTCATCTCTCACCACCATCAGAACATATCATCAAAGCTATCAGCCCAAAGAAAAAAAAGCACCCCACCACCAGCGGGTGGGCTCGAACCTCAAACTTTTCGGTTAACAGCCGATCGCGCTGGCCAATTGCGCCACGGAGACAGTCCTGCTCCACTCTCACCACAATTAGAACATATCTTCAAAGCTATCAGCCCAAAGAAAAAAAAGCGCCGCACCACCACCGCCTGGGCTCGAACCTCCAACCTTTCTGTTAACAGCAGATCGCGCTAGCCAATTGCGCAACGGAGACAATCGTGCTCCACTCTCACCACCTTCAGATCATATCTTCAAAGCTATCAGCGCAAAGAAAAAAAAGCGCCGCACCACTACCGGGTGGGCTCGAACCTCCAACCTTCCGGTTAACAGCCGATCGCGCAGGCCAATTTCGCCACGGAGACGGTCCTGCTCCACTCTCACCACCATCAGAACATATCTTCAAAGCTATCAGCCCACAGAAAAAAAAGCGCCGCACAACCACCGGGTAGGCTCGAACCTCCAACCTTTCGGTTAACAGCCGATCGCGCTAGCCAGTTGCTCACGGAGACAGTCCTGCTCCACTCTCACCACCATAAGAACATATCTTCAAAGCTATCAGCCCAAAAAAAGCGCCGCACCACCACCGGGTAGGCTCGAACCTCCAACCTTTCGGTTAACAGCCGATCACGCTAGCCAATTGCCCCACGAAGACAGTCGTGCTCCACTCTCACCACCGTCAGAATATTTCTTCAGAGCTATCACCCCCAATAAAAACGCCACACCACCACCGGTTGGGCTCGAACCTCCGACCTTTCGGTTAACAGCCGATCGCGCTAGCCAATTGCGCCACGAAGACAGTCCTGCTCCACTCTCACCACCATCAGAACATATCTTCAAAGCTATTACCGCAAAGAAAAAAGCAACACACCACTCCCGGGAGGGCTCGAAACTCTAACCTTTCGGTTAACAGCCGATCGCGCTAGCCCATTGCGCCACGGAGGCAGTCATGCTCCACTCTCACCATCATCAGAACATAACTTCAAAGCTATCAGCGCAAAGAAAAAAAACGCTGCACCACCACCGCGTGGGCTCGAACCTCCGACCTTTCGGTTAACAGCCGATCGCGCTAGCCCAGTGCACCACGGAGACAGTCTTGCTCCACTCTCACCACCATCAGAACATATCTTCAAAGCTATCAGCGCAAAGAAAAAAGCAACACATCACTCCGGTGAGGGCTCGAAACTCCAAGCTTTCGGTCAACAGCTGATCGCGCTAGCCCATTGCGCCACGGAGACAGTCTTGCTCCCCTCTCACCACCATCAGAACATATCTTCAAAGCTATCAGCCTAAAGAAAAAAAAAGCACCGCACCACCACCGGGTGGGCTCGAACCTCCAACCTTTAGGTTAACAGCCGATCGCGCTAGCCAATTGCGCCACGGAGACAGTCGTGCTCCACTCTCACCACCATAAGAACATATCTTCGAAGCTATCAGCCCAAAGAAAAAAAAGCGCCATACCACCACCGGGTGGGCTCGAACCTCCGACCTTTTGGTTGACACTGCTCCACTCTCACCACCATCAGAACATACCTTCAAAGCTATCAGCCCAAAGAAAAAAAAGCGCCGCACCACCACCGGGTGGGCTCGAACCTCCAACTTTTCGGTTAACAGCCGATCGCGCTAGCCAATCGCACCACGGAGACAGTCCTGCTCCACTCTCACCACCATAAGAACATATCTTCAAAGCTATCAGCCCAAAAAAAGCGCCGCACCACCACCGGGTGGGCTCGAACCTCCAACCTTTCGGTTAACAGCCGATCGCGCTAGCCAATTGCGCCACGAAGACAGCCCTGCTACACTCTCACCACCATCAGAACATATCTTCAAAGCTATTACCGCAAAGAAAAAAGCAACACACCACTCCCGGGAGGGCTCGAAACTCAAACCTTTCGGTTAACAGCCAATCGCACTAGCCCATTGCGCCACGGAGGCAGTCTTGCTCCACTCTCACCATCATCAGAACATATCTTCAAAGCTATCAGCGCAAAGAAAAAAAGCGCTGCACCACCACCGCGTGGGCTCGAACCTCCAACCTTTCGGTTAACAGCCGATCGCGCTAGCCCATTGCGCCACGGAGACAGTCTTGCTCCACTCTCCCCACCATCAGAACATATCTTCAAAGCTATTACCGCAAAGAAAAAAGCAACACACCACTCCCGGGAGGGCTCGAAACTCAAAACTTTCGGTTAACAGCCGATCGCACTAGCCCATTGCGCCACGGAGGCAGTCTTGCTCCACTCTCACCACCATCAGAACATATCTTCAAAGCTATCAGCCGAAACAAAAAAGCGCCACACCACCACCGGGTGGGCTCGAACCTCCGACCTTTCGGTTAACAGCCGATCGTGCTAGCCAATTGCGCCATGGAGACAGTCCTTCTCCACTCTCCCCACCATCAGAACATATCTTCAAAGCTATCAGCCCAAAGAAAAAAAAGCGCCGCACCACCACGAGGTGGGTTTGAACCTCCAACGTTTCGGTTAACAGCCGATCACGCTAGCCAATTGCGCCACGGAGACAGTCCTGCTCCACTCTCACCACCATCAGAACATATCTTCAAAGCTATCAGCCCACAGAAAAAAAAGCGCCACACAACCACCGGGTAGGCTCGAACCTCCAACTTTTCGGTTAACAGCCGATCGCGCTAGCCAATTGCACCACAGAGACAGTCCTGCTCCACTCTCACCACCATAAGGACATATCTTCAAAGCTATCAGCCCAAAGAAAAAAAAGCGCCACACCACCACCGGGTGGGCTCGATCCTCCGACCTTTTGGTTAAAAGCCGATCGCGCTAGCCAATCGCTCCAAGGAGACAGTCCTGCTCCACTTTCACCACCATAAAAACATATCTTCAAAGCTATCAGCCCAAAGAAAAAAAAGCGCCGCACCACCACCGGGTGGGCTCGAACGTCCAACCTTTCGGTTAACAGCTGATTGCGCTAGCCAATTGCGCCACGGAGACAGTCCTGCTCCACTCTCACCACCATCAGAACATATCTTCAAAGCTATCAGCCCAAAGAAAAAAAGCGCCGCACCACCACCGGGTGGGCTCGAACCTCCAACCTTTCGGTTAACAGCTGATTGCGCTAGCCAATTGCGCCACGGAGACAGTCTTGCTCCACTCTCACCACCATCAGAACATATCTTCAAAGTTATCAGCGCAAAGAAAAAAGCAACACACCACTCCCGGGAGGGCTCGAAACTCCAACCTTTCGGTCAACAGCCGATTGCGCTAGCCAATTGCGCCACGGAGACAGTCCTGCTCCACTCTCACCACCATCAGAACATATCTTCGAAGCTATCAGCCCAAAGAAAAAAAAGCGCCATACCACCACCGGGTTGGCTCGAACCTCCGACCTTTTGGTTAACACTGCTCCACTCTCACCACCATCAGAACATACCTTCAAAGCTATCAGCCCAAAGAAAAAAAAGCGCCGCACCACCACCGGGTGGGCTCGAACCTCCAACTTTTCGGTTAACAGCCGATCGCGCTAGCCAATCGCACCACGGAGACATTCCTGCTCCACTCTCACCACCATAAGAACATATCTTCAAAGCTATCAGCCCAAAAAAAGCGCCGCACCACCACCGGGTGGGCTCGAACCTCCAACCTTTCGGTTAACAGCCGATCGCGCTAGCCAATTGCGCCACGAAGACAGCCCTGCTACACTCTCACCACCATCAGAACATATCTTCAAAGCTATTACCGCAAAGAAAAAAGCAACACACCACTCCCGGGAGGGCTCGAAACTCAAACCTTTCGGTTAACAGCCAATCGCACTAGCCCATTGCGCCACGGAGGCAGTCTTGCTCCACTCTCACCATCATCAGAACATATCTTCAAAGCTATCAGCGCAAAGAAAAAAAGCGCTGCACCACCACCGCGTGGGCTCGAACCTCCAACCTTTCGGTTAACAGCCAATCGCGCTAGCCCATTGCGCCATGGAGACAGTCTTGCTCCACTCTCCCCACCATCAGAACATATCTTCAAAGCTATTACCGCAAAGAAAAAAGCACCATACCACCACCGGGTGCGCTCGAACCTCCGACCTTTTGGTTAACAGCCGCTTGTGCTAGCCAATTGCGCCATAGAGACAGTCCTGCTCCACTCTCACCACCATCAGAACATATCTTCAAAGCTATCAGCCCAAAGAAAAAAAGCGCCGCACCACCACCGGGTGGGCTCGAACCTCCAACCTTTCGGTTAACAGCTGATTGCGCTAGCCAATTGCGCCATGGAGACAGTCCTGCTTTACTCTCACCATCATCAGAACATATCTTAAAAGCTATCAGCGCAAAGAAAAAAAAGCGCTGCACCACCACCGGGTGGGCTCGAACCTCCAACCTTTCGGTTAACAGCCGATCGCGCTAGCCCATTGCGCCACGGAGACAGTCTTGCTCCACTCTCACCACCATCAGAACATATCTTCAAAGTTATCAGCGCAAAGAAAAAAGCAACACACCACTCCCGGGAGGGCTCGAAACTCCAACCTTTCGGTCAACAGCCGATTGCGCTAGCCAATTGCTACACGGAGACAGTCCTGCTCCACTCTCACCACCATCAGAACATATCTTCGAAGCTATCAACCCAAAGACAAAAAAGCGCCATACCACCACCGGGTGGGCTCGAACCTCCGACCTTTTGGTTAACACTGCTCCACTCTCACCACCATCAGAACATACCTTCAAAGCTATCAGCCCAAAGAAAAAAAAGCGCCGCACCACCACCGGGTGGGCTCGAACCTCCAACTTTTCGGTTAACAGCCGATCGCGCTAGCCAATCGCACCGCGGAGACAGTCCTGCTCCACTCTCACCACCATAAGAACATATCTTCAAAGCTATCAGCCCAAAAAAAGCGCCGCACCACCACCGGGTGGGCTCGAACCTCCAACCTTTCGGTTAACAGCCGATCGCGCTAGCCAATTGCGCCACGAAGACAGCCCTGCTACACTCTCACCACCATCAGAACATATCTTCAAAGCTATTACCGCAAAGAAAAAAGCAACACACCACTCCCGGGAGGGCTCGAAACTCAAACCTTTCGGTTAACAGCCAATCGCACTAGCCCATTGCGCCACGGAGGCAGTCTTGCTCCACTCTCACCATCATCAGAACATATCTTCAAAGCTATCAGCGCAAAGAAAAAAAGCGCTGCACCACCACCGCGTGGGCTCGAACCTCCAACCTTTCGGTTAACAGCCGATCGCGCTAGCCCATTGCGCCACGGAGACAGTCTTGCTCCACTCTCCCCACCATCAGAACATATCTTCAAAGCTATTACCGCAAAGAAAAAAGCAACACACCACTCCCGGGAGGGCTCGAAACTCAAAACTTTCGGTTAACAGCCGATCGCACTAGCCCATTGCGCCACGGAGGCAGTCTTGCTCCACTCTCACCACCATCAGAACATATCTTCAAAGCTATCAGCTGAAACAAAAAAGCGCCACACCACCACCGGGTGGGCTCGAACCTCCGACCTTTCGGTTAACAGCCGATCGTGCTAGCCAATTGCGCCATGGAGACAGTCCTGCTTTACTCTCCCCACCATCAGAACATATCTTCAAAGCTATCAGCCCAAAGAAAAAAAAGCGCCGCACCACCACGAGGTGGGTTTGAACCTCCAACGTTTCGGTTAACAGCCGATCACGCTAGCCAATTGCGCCACGGAGACAGTCCTGCTCCACTCTCACCACCATCAGAACATATCTTCAAAGCTATCAGCCCACAGAAAAAAAAGCGCCACACAACCACCGGGTAGGCTCGAACCTCCAACTTTTCGGTTAACAGCCGATCGCGCTAGCCAATTGCACCACAGAGACAGTCCTGCTCCACTCTCACCACCATAAGGACATATCTTCAAAGCTATCAGCCCAAAGAAAAAAAAGCGCCACACCACCACCGGGTGGGCTCGATCCTCCGACCTTTTGGTTAAAAGCCGATCGCGCTAGCCAATCCCTCCAAGGAGACAGTCCTGCTCCACTCTCACCACCATCAGAACATATCTTCAAAGCTATCAGCCCAAAGAAAAAAAGCGCCGCACCACCACCGGGTGGGCTCGAACCTCCAACCTTTCGGTTAACAGCTGATTGCGCTAGCCAATTGGGCCACGGAGACAGTCCTGCTTTACTCTCACCATCATCAGAACATATCTTAAAAGCTATCAGCGCAAAGAAAAAAAAGCGCTGCACCACCACCGGGTGGGCTCGAACCTCCAACCTTTCGGTTAACAGCCGATCGCGCTAGCCCATTGCGCCACGGAGACAGTCTTGCTACACTCTCACCACCATCAGAACATATCTTTAAAGCTATTACCGCAAAGAAAAAAGCAACACACCACTCCCGGGAGGGCTCGAAACTCAAACCTTTCGGTTAACAGCCAATCGCACTAGCCCATTGCGCCACGGAGGCAGTCTTGCTCCACTCTCACCATCATCAGAACATATCTTAAAAGCTATCAGCGCAAAGAAAAAAAAAGCGCTGCACCACCACCAGGTTGGCTCGAACCTCCAACCTTTCGGTTAACAGCTGATCACGCTAGCCCATTGCGCCACGGAGACAATCTTGCTCCACTCTCACCACCATCAGAACATATCTTCAAAGCTATCAGCGCAAAGAAAAAAAGCGCTGCACCACCACCGGGTGGGCTCGAACCTCCAACCTTTCGGTTAACAGCCGATCGCGCTAGCCCATTGCGCCACGGAGACAGTCTTGCTCCACTCTCACCACCATCAGAACATATCTTCAAAGCTATCAGCGCAAAGAAAAAAGCAACACACCACTCCCGGGAGGGCTCGAAACTCCAACCTTTCGGTCAACAGCCGATCGCGCTAGCCAATTGCGCCACGAAGACAGTCCTGCTCCACTCTCATCACCATCAGAACATATCTTCAAAGCTATCAGCCAAAAGAAAAAAAAGCGCCATACCACCACCGGGTGGGCTCGAACCTCCGACCTTTTGGTTAACACTGCTCCACTCTCACCACCATCAGAACATATCTTCAAAGCTATCAGCCCAAAAAAAAAATCGCCGCACCACCACCGGGTGGGCTCGAACCTCCAACTTTATGGTTAACAGCCGAGCACGCTAGCCAATTGCGTCACGGAGACAGCCCTGCTCCACTCTCACCACCATCAGAACATATCTTCAAAGCTATCAGCCCACAGAAAAAAAAGCGCCGCACAACCACCGGGTAGGCTCGAACCTCCAACTTTTCGGTTAACAGCCGATCGCGCTAGCCAATTGCGCCACGAAGACAGTCGTGCTACACTCTCACCACCATCAGAACATATCTTCAAAGCTATTACCGCAAAGAAAAAAGCAACACACCACTCCCGGGAGGGCTCGAAACTCAAACCTTTCGGTTAACAGCCGATCGCACTAGCCCATTGCGCCACGGAGGCAGTCTTGCTCCACTCTCACCATCATCAGAACATATCTTCAAAGCTATCAGCGCAAAGAAAAAAAGCGCTGCACCACCACCGCGTGGGCTCGAACCTCCAACCTTTCGGTTAACAGCCGATCGCGCTAGCCCTTTGCGCCACGGAGACAGTCTTGCTCCACTCTCCCCACCATCAGAACATATCTTCAAAGCTATTACCGCAAAGAAAAAAGCAACACACCACTCCCGGGAGGGCTCGAAACTCAAACCTTTCGGTTAACAGCCGATCGCACTAGCCCATTGCGCCACGGAGGCAGTCTTGCTCCACTCTCACCACCATCAGAACATATCTTCAAAGCTATCAGCCGAAACAAAAAAGCGCCACACCACCACCGGGTGGGCTCGAACCTCCGACCTTTCGGTTAACAGCCGATCGTGCTAGCCAATTGCGACATGGAGACAGTCCTGCTCCACTCTCCCCACCATCAGAACATATCTTCAAAGCTATCAGCCCAAAGAAAAAAAGCGCCGCACCACCACCGGGTGGGCTCGAACCTCCAACCTTTCGGTTAACAGCTGATTGCGCTAGCCAATTGCGCCACGGAGACAGTCCTGCTTTACTCTCACCATCACCAGAACATATCTTAAAAGCTATCAGCGCAAAGAAAAAAAAGCGCTGCACCACCACCGGGTGGGCTCGAACCTCCGACCTTTTGGTTAACAGCCGATCGCGCTAGCCAATCGCTTCAAGGAGACAGTCCTGCTCCACTCTCACCACCATAAAAACATATCTTCAAAGCTATCAGCCCAAAGAAAAAAAGCGCCGCACCACCACCGGGTGGGCTCGAACCTCCAACCTTTCGGTTAATAGCTGATTGCGCTAGCCAATTGCGCCACGGAGGCAGTCCTGCTTTACTCTCACCATCATCAGAACATATCTTAAAATCTATCAGCGCAAAGAAAAAAAAAGCGCTGCACCACCACCAGGTTGGCTCGAACCTCCAACCTTTCGGTTAGCAGCTGATCGCGCTAGCCCATTGCGCCACGGAGACAATCTCGCTCCACTCTCACCACCATCAGAACATATCTTCAAAGCTATCAGCGCAAAGAAAAAAAGCGCTGCACCATCACCGGGTGGGCTCGAACCTCCAACCTTTCGGTTAACAGCCGATCGCGCTAGCCCATTGCGCCACGGAGACAGTCTTGCTCCACTCTCACCACCATCAGAACATATCTTCAAAGCTATCAGCGCAAAGAAAAAAGCAACACACCACTCCCGGGAGGGCTCGAAACTCCAACCTTTCGGTCAACAGCCAATCGCGCTAGCCAATTGCGAACCGGAGACAGTCCTGCTCCACTCTCATCACCATCAGAACATATCTTCAAAGCTATCAGCCAAAAGAAAAAAAAAGCGCCATACCACCACCGGGTGGGCTCGAACCTCCGACCTTTTGGTTAACACTGCTCCACTCTCACCACCATCAGAACATATCTTCAAAGCTATCAGCCCAAAGAAAAAAGCAACACACCACTCCCGGGAGGGCTCGAAACTCCAACCTTTCGGTCAACAGCCGATCGCGCTAGCCAATTGCGCCACGGAGACAGTCCTGCTCCACTCTCATCACCATCAGAACATATCTTCAAAGCTATCAGCCCAAAAAAAGCGCCGCACCACCACCGGGTGGGCTCGAACCTCCAACCTTTCGGTTAACAGCCGATCGCGCTAGCCAATTGCGCCACGAAGACAGCCCTGCTACACTCTCACCACCATCAGAACATATCTTCAAAGCTATTACCGCAAAGAAAAAAGCAACACACCACTCCCGGGAGGGCTCGAAACTCAAACCTTTCGGTTAACAGCCAATCGCACTAGCCCATTGCGCCACGGAGGCAGTCTTGCTCCACTCTCACCATCATCAGAACATATCTTCAAAGCTATCAGCGCAAAGAAAAAAAGCGCTGCACCACCACCGCGTGGGCTCGAACCTCCAACCTTTCGGTTAACAGCCGATCGCGCTAGCCCATTGCGCCACGGAGACAGTCTTGCTCCACTCTCCCCACCATCAGAACATATCTTCAAAGCTATTACCGCAAAGAAAAAAGCAACACACCACTCCCGGGAGGGCTCGAAACTCAAAACTTTCGGTTAACAGCCGATCGCACTAGCCCATTGCGCCACGGAGGCAGTCTTGCTCCACTCTCACCACCATCAGAACATATCTTCAAAGCTATCAGCCGAAACAAAAAAGCGCCACACCACCACCGGTGGGCTCGAACCTCCGACCTTTCGGTTAACAGCCGATCGTGCTAGCCAATTGCGCCATGGAGACAGTCCTGCTCCACTCTCCCCACCATCAGAACATATCTTCAAAGCTATCAGCCCAAAGAAAAAAAAGCGCCGCACCAACACGAGGTGGGTTTGAACCTCCAACGTTTCGGTTAACAGCCGATCACGCTAGCCAATTGCGCCACGGAGACAGTCCTGCTCCACTCTCACCACCATCAGAACATATCTTCAAAGCTATCAGCCCACAGAAAAAAAAGCGCCACACAACCACCGGGTAGGCTCGAACCTCCAACTTTTCGGTTAACAGCCGATCGCGCTAGCCAATTGCACCACAGAGACAGTCCTGCTCCACTCTCACCACCATAAGGACATACCTTCAAAGCTATCAGCCCAAAGAAAAAAAAGCGCCACACCACCACCGGGTGGGCTCGATCCTCCGACCTTTTGGTTAAAAGCCGATCGCGCTAGCCAATCGCTCCAAGGAGACAGTCCTGCTCCACTTTCACCACCATAAAAACATATCTTCAAAGCTATCAGCCCAAAGAAAAAAAAGCGCCGCACCACCACCGGGTGGGCTCGAACCTCCAACCTTTCGGTTAACAGCTGATTGCGCTAGCCAATTGCGCCACGGAGACAGTCCTGCTCCACTCTCACCACCATCAGAACATATCTTCAAAGCTATCAGCCCAAAAAAAAAGCGCCGCACCACCACCGGGTGGGCTCGAACCTCCAACCTTTCGGTTAACAGCTGATTGCGCTAGCCAATTGGGCCACGGAGACAGTCCTGCTTTACTCTCACCATCATCAGAACATATCTTAAAAGCTATCAGCGCAAAGAAAAAAAAGCGCTGCACCACCACCGGGTGGGCTCGAACCTCCAACCTTTCGGTTAACAGCCGATCGCGCTAGCCCATTGCGCCACGGAGACAGTCTTGCTCCACTCTCACCACCATCAGAACATATCTTCAAAGTTATCAGCGCAAAGAAAAAAGCAACACACCACTCCCGGGAGGGCTCGAAACTCCAACCTTTCGGTCAACAGCCGATTGCGCTAGCCAATTGCGCCACGGAGACAGTCCTGCTCCACTCTCACCACCATCAGAACATATCTTCGAAGCTATCAGCCCAAAGAAAAAAAAGCGCCATACCACCACCGGGTTGGCTCGAACCTCCGACCTTTTGGTTAACACTGCTCCACTCTCACCACCATCAGAACATACCTTCAAAGCTATCAGCCCAAAGAAAAAAAAGCGCCGCACCACCACCGGGTGGGCTCGAACCTCCAACTTTTCGGTTAACAGCCGATCGCGCTAGCCAATCGCACCACGGAGACAGTCCTGCTCCACTCTCACCACCATAAGAACATATCTTCAAAGCTATCAGCCCAAAAAAAGCGCCGCACCACCACCGGGTGGGCTCGAACCTCCAACCTTTCGGTTAACAGCCGATCGCGCTAGCCAATTGCGCCACGAAGACAGCCCTGCTACACTCTCACCACCATCAGAACATATCTTCAAAGCTATTACCGCAAAGAAAAAAGCAACACACCACTCCCGGGAGGGCTCGAAACTCAAACCTTTCGGTTAACAGCCAATCGCACTAGCCCATTGCGCCACGGAGGCAGTCTTGCTCCACTCTCACCACCATCAGAACATATCTTCAAAGCTATCAGCCGAAACAAAAAAGCGCCACACCACCACCGGGTGGGCTCGAACCTCCGACCTTTCGGTTAACAGCCGATCGTGCTAGCCAATTGCGCCATGGAGACAGTCCTGCTCCACTCTCCCCACCATCAGAACATATCTTCAAAGCTATCAGCCCAAAGAAAAAAAAGCGCCGCACCAACACGAGGTGGGTTTGAACCTCCAACGTTTCGGTTAACAGCCGATCACGCTAGCCAATTGCGCCACGGAGACAGTCCTGCTCCACTCTCACCACCATCAGAACATATCTTCAAAGCTATCAGCCCACAGAAAAAAAAGCGCCACACAACCACCGGGTAGGCTCGAACCTCCAACTTTTCGGTTAACAGCCGATCGCGCTAGCCAATTGCACCACAGAGACAGTCCTGCTCCACTCTCACCACCATAAGGACATATCTTCAAAGCTATCAGCCCAAAGAAAAAAAAGCGCCGCACCACCACCGGGTGGGCTCGAACCTCCGACCTTTTGGTTAACAGCCGATCGCGCTAGCCAATCGCTCCAAGGAGACAGTCCTGCTCCACTTTCACCACCATAAAAACATATCTTCAAAGCTATCAGCCCAAAGAAAAAAAAGCGCCGCACCACCACCGGGTGGGCTCGAACCTCCAACCTTTCGGTTAACAGCTGATTGCGCTAGCCAATTGCGCCACGGAGACAGTCCTGCTTTACTCTCACCATCATCAGAACATATCTTAAAAGCTATCAGCGCAAAGAAAAAAAAAGCGCTGCACCACCACCAGGTTGGCTCGAACCTCCAACCTTTCGGTTAACAGCTGATCACGCTAGCCCATTGCGCCACGGAGACAATCTTGCTCCACTCTCACCACCATCAGAACATATCTTCAAAGCTATCAGCGCAAAGAAAAAAAGCGCTGCACCACCACCGGGTGGGCTCGAACCTCCAACCTTTCGGTTAACAGCCGATCGCGCTAGCCCATTGCGCCACGGAGACAGTCTTGCTCCACTCTCACCACCATCAGAACATATCTTCAAAGCTATCAGCGCAAAGAAAAAAGCAACACACCACTCCCGGGAGGGCTCGAAACTCCAACCTTTCGGTCAACAGCCGATCGCGCTAGCCAATTACGCCACGAAGACAGTCCTGCTCCACTCTCATCACCATCAGAACATATCTTCAAAGCTATCAGCCAAAAGAAAAAAAAGCGCCATACCACCACCGGGTGGGCTCGAACCTCCGACCTTTTGGTTAACACTGCTTCACTCTCACCACCATCAGAACATATCTTCAAAGCTATCAGCCCAAAGAAAAAAAATCGCCGCACCACCACCGGGTGGGCTCGAACCTCCAACTTTATGGTTAACAGCCGAGCACGCTAGCCAATTGCGTCACGGAGACAGCCCTGCTCCACTCTCACCACCATCAGAACATATCTTCAAAGCTATCAGCCCACAGAAAAAAAAGCGCCGCACAACCACCGGGTAGGCTCGAACCTCCAACTTTTCGGTTAACAGCCGATCGCGCCAGCCAATTGCGCCACGAAGACAGTCCTGCTACACTCTCACCACCATCAGAACATATCTTCAAAGCTATTACCGCAAAGAAAAAAGCAACACACCACTCCCGGGAGGGCTCGAAACTCAAACCTTTCGGTTAACAGCCGATCGCACTAGCCCATTGCGCCACGGAGGCAGTCTTGCTCCACTCTCACCATCATCAGAACATATCTTCAAAGCTATCAGCGCAAAGAAAAAAAGCGCTGCACCACCACCGCGTGGGCTCGAACCTCCAACCTTTCGGTTAACAGCCGATCGCGCTAGCCCTTTGCGCCACGGAGACAGTCTTACTCCACTCTCCCCACCATCAGAACATATCTTCAAAGCTATTACCGCAAAGAAAAAAGCAACACACCACTCCCGGGAGGGCTCGAAACTCAAACCTTTCGGTTAACAGCCGATCGCACTAGCCCATTGCGCCACGGAGGCAGTCTTGCTCCACTCTCACCACCATCAGAACATATCTTCAAAGCTATCAGCCGAAACAAAAAAGCGCCACACCACCACCGGGTGGGCTCGAACCTCCGACCTTTCGGTTAACAGCCGATCGTGCTAGCCAATTGCGACATGGAGACAGTCCTGCTCCACTCTCCCTACCATCAGAACATATCTTCAAAGCTATCAGCCCAAAGAAAAAAAGCGCCGCACCACCACCGGGTGGGCTCGAACCTCCAACCTTTCGGTTAACAGCTGATTGCGCTAGCCAATTGCGCCACGGAGACAGTCCTGCTTTACTCTCACCATCATCAGAACATATCTTAAAAGCTATCAGCGCAAAGAAAAAAAAGCGCTGCACCACCACCGGGTGGGCTCGAACCTCCAACCTTTTGGTTAACAGCCGATCGCGCTAGCCAATCGCTCCAAGGAGACAGTCCTGCTCCACTCTCACCACCATAAAAACATATCTTCAAAGCTATCAGCCCAAAGAAAAAAAGCGCCGCACCACCACCGGGTGGGCTCGAACCTCCAACCTTTCGGTTAACAGCTGATTGCGCTAGCCAATTGCGCCACGGAGACAGTCCTGCTTTACTCTCACCATCATCAGAACATATCTTAAAAGCTATCAGCGCAAAGAAAAAAAAGCGCTGCACCACCACCAGGTTGGCTCGAACCTCCAACCTTTCGGTTAGCAGCTGATCGCGCTAGCCCATTGCGCCACGGAGACAATCTTGCTCCACTCTCACCACCATCAGAACATATCTTCAAAGCTATCAGCGCAAAGAAAAAAAGCGCTGCACCATCACCGGGTGGGCTCGAACCTCCAACCTTTCGGTTAACAGCCGATCGCGCTAGCCCATTGCGCCACGGAGACAGTCTTGCTCCACTCTCACCACCATCAGAACATATCTTCAAAGCTATCAGCGCAAAGAAAAAAGCAACACACCACTCCCGGGAGGGCTCGAAACTCCAACCTTTCGGTCAACAGCCAATCGCGCTAGCCAATTGCGAACCGGAGACAGTCCTGCTCCACTCTCATCACCATCAGAACATATCTTCAAAGCTATCAGCCAAAAGAAAAAAAAAAAACGCCATACCACCACCGGGTGGGCTCGAACCTCCGACCTTTTGGTTAACACTGCTCCACTCTCACCACCATCAGAACATATCTTCAAAGCTATCAGCCCAAAGAAAAAAGCAACACACCACTCCCGGGAGGGCTCGAAACTCCAACCTTTCGGTCAACAGCCGATCGCGCTAGCCAATTGCGCCACGGAGACAGTCTTGCTCCACTCTCACCACCATCAGAACATATCTTCAAAGCTATCAGCGCAAAGAAAAAAGCAACACATCACTCCCGGGAGGGCTCGAAACTCCAAGCTTTCGGTCAACAGCTGGATCGCGCTAGCCCATTGCGCCACGGAGGCAGTCATGCTCCACTCTCACCATCATCAGAACATAACTTCAAAGCTATCAGCGCAAAGAAAAAAAACGCTGCACCACCACCGCGTGGGCTCGAACCTCCAACCTTTCGGTTAACAGC
Organism: Rhipicephalus microplus; assembly: GCF_043290135.1. Classification (NCBI taxonomy): domain Eukaryota; kingdom Metazoa; phylum Arthropoda; class Arachnida; order Ixodida; family Ixodidae; genus Rhipicephalus; species Rhipicephalus microplus. The sequence continues at coordinate 1,627,095 of NW_027464587.1, read as the reverse complement.
CGATCGCGCTAGCCCAGTGCGCCACGGAGACAGTCTTGCTCCACTCTCACCACCATCAGAACATATCTTCAAAGCTATCAGCGCAAAGAAAAAAGCAACACATCACTCCCGGGAGGGCTCGAAACTCCAAGCTTTCGGTCAACAGCTGGATCGCGCTAGCCCATTGCGCCACGGAGACAGTCTTGCTCCCCTCTCACCACCATCAGAACATATCTTCAAAGCTATCAGCCCACAGAAAAAAAAGCGCCGCACAACCACCGGGTAGGCTCGAACCTCCAACTTTTCGGTTAACAGCCGATCGCGCTAGCCAATTGCGCCACGAAGACAGTCCTGCTACACTCTCACCACCATCAGAACATATCTTCAAAGCTATTACCGCAAAGAAAAAAGCAACACACCACTCCCGGGAGGGCTCGAAACTCAAACCTTTCGGTTAACAGCCGATCGCACTAGCCCATTGCGCCACGGAGGCAGTCTTGCTCCACTCTCACCATCATCAGAACATATCTTCAAAGCTATCAGCGCAAAGAAAAAAAGCGCTGCACCACCACCGCGTGGGCTCGAACCTCCAACCTTTCGGTTAACAGCCGATCGCGCTAGCCCTTTGCGCCACGGAGACGGTCTTGCTCCACTCTCCCCACCATCAGAACATATCTTCAAAGCTATTACCGCAAAGAAAAAAGCAACACACCACTCCCGGGAGGGCTCGAAACTCAAACCTTTCGGTTAACAGCCGATCGCACTAGCCCATTGCGCCACGGAGGCAGTCTTGCTCCACTCTCACCACCATCAGAACATATCTTCAAAGCTATCAGCCGAAACAAAAAAGCGCCACACCACCACCGGGTGGGCTCGAACCTCCGACCTTTCGGTTAACAGCCGAACGTGCTAGCCAATTGCGACATGGAGACAGTCCTGCTCCACTCTCCCCACCATCAGAACATATCTTCAAAGCTATCAGCCCAAAGAAAAAAAGCGCCGCACCACCACCGGGTGGGCTCGAACCTCCAACCTTTCGGTTAACAGCTGATTGCGCTAGCCAATTGCGCCACGGAGACAGTCCTGCTTTACTCTCACCATCACCAGAACATATCTTAAAAGCTATCAGCGCAAAGAAAAAAAAGCGCTGCACCACCACCGGGTGGGCTCGAACCTCCGACCTTTTGGTTAACAGCCGATCGCGCTAGCCAATCGCTTCAAGGAGACAGTCCTGCTCCACTCTCACCACCATAAAAACATATCTTCAAAGCTATCAGCCCAAAGAAAAAAAGCGCCGCACCACCACCGGGTGGGCTCGAACCTCCAACCTTTCGGTTAACAGCTGATTGCGCTAGCCAATTGCGCCACGGAGACAGTCCTGCTTTACTCTCACCATCATCAGAACATATCTTAAAAGCTATCAGCGCAAAGAAAAAAAAGCGCTGCACCACCACCAGGTTGGCTCGAACCTCCAACCTTTCGGTTAGCAGCTGATCGCGCTAGCCCATTGCGCCACGGAGACAATCTCGCTCCACTCTCACCACCATCAGAACATATCTTCAAAGCTATCAGCGCAAAGAAAAAAAGCGCTGCACCATCACCGGGTGGGCTCGAACCTCCAACCTTTCGGTTAACAGCCGATCGCGCTAGCCCATTGCGCCACGGAGACAGTCTTGCTCCACTCTCACCACCATCAGAACATATCTTCAAAGCTATCAGCGCAAAGAAAAAAGCAACACACCACTCCCGGGAGGGCTCGAAACTCCAACCTTTCGGTCAACAGCCAATCGCGCTAGCCAATTGCGAACCGGAGACAGTCCTGCTCCACTCTCATCACCATCAGAACATATCTTCAAAGCTATCAGCCAAAAGAAAAAAAAAGCGCCATACCACCACCGGGTGGGCTCGAACCTCCGACCTTTTGGTTAACACTGCTCCACTCTCACCACCATCAGAACATATCTTCAAAGCTATCAGCCCAAAGAAAAAAGCAACACACCACTCCCGGGAGGGCTCGAAACTCCAACCTTTCGGTCAACAGCCGATCGCGCTAGCCAATTGCGCCACGGAGACAGTCCTGCTCCACTCTCATCACCATCAGAACATATCTTCAAAGCTATCAGCCCAAAAAAAGCGCCGCACCACCACCGGGTGGGCTCGAACCTCCAACCTTTCGGTTAACAGCCGATCGCGCTAGCCAATTGCGCCACGAAGACAGCCCTGCTACACTCTCACCACCATCAGAACATATCTTCAAAGCTATTACCGCAAAGAAAAAGCAACACACCACTCCCGGGAGGGCTCGAAACTCAAACCTTTCGGTTAACAGCCAATCGCACTAGCCCATTGCGCCACGGAGGCAGTCTTGCTCCACTCTCACCATCATCAGAACATATCTTCAAAGCTATCAGCGCAAAGAAAAAAGCGCCACACCACCACCGGGTGGGCTCGAACCTCCGACCTTTCGGTTAACAGCCGATCGTGCTAGCCAATTGCGCCATGGAGACAGTCCTGCTCCACTCTCCCCACCATCAGAACATATCTTCAAAGCTATCAGCCCAAAGAAAAAAAAGCGCCGCACCACCACGAGGTGGGTTTGAACCTCCAACGTTTCGGTTAACAGCCGATCACGCTAGCCAATTGCGCCACGGAGACAGTCCTGCTCCACCCTCACCACCATCAGAACATATCTTCAAAGCTATCAGCCCACAGAAAAAAAAGCGCCACACAACCACCGGGTAGGCTCGAACCTCCAACTTTTCGGTTAACAGCCGATCGCGCTAGCCAATTGCACCACAGAGACAGTCCTGCTCCACTCTCACCACCATAAGGACATATCTTCAAAGCTATCAGCCCAAAGAAAAAAAAGCGCCACACCACCACCGGGTGGGCTCGATCCTCCGACCTTTTGGTTAAAAGCCGATCGCGCTAGCCAATCGCTCCAAGGAGACAGTCCTGCTCCACTTTCACCACCATAAAAACATATCTTCAAAGCTATCAGCCCAAAGAAAAAAAAGCGCCGCACCACCACCGGGTGGGCTCGAACCTCCAACCTTTCGGTTAACAGCTGATTGCGCTAGCCAATTGCGCCACGGAGACAGTCCTGCTCCACTCTCACCACCATCAGAACATATCTTCAAAGCTATCAGCCCAAAGAAAAAAAGCGCCGCACCACCACCGGGTGGGCTCGAACCTCCAACCTTTCGGTTAACAGCTGATTGCGCTAGCCAATTGGGCCACGGAGACAGTCCTGCTTTACTCTCACCATCATCAGAACATATCTTAAAAGCTATCAGCGCAAAGAAAAAAAAGCGCTGCACCACCACCGGGTGGGCTCGAACCTCCAACCTTTCGGTTAACAGCCGATCGCGCTAGCCCATTGCGCCACGGAGACAGTCTTGCTCCACTCTCACCACCATCAGAACATATCTTCAAAGTTATCAGCGCAAAGAAAAAAGCAACACACCACTCCCGGGAGGGCTCGAAACTCCAACCTTTCGGTCAACAGCCGATTGCGCTAGCCAATTGCGCCACGGAGACAGTCCTGCTCCACTCTCACCACCATCAGAACATATCTTCGAAGCTATCAGCCCAAAGAAAAAAAAGCGCCATACCACCACCGGGTTGGCTCGAACCTCCGACCTTTTGGTTAACACTGCTCCACTCTCACCACCATCAGAACATACCTTCAAAGCTATCAGCCCAAAGAAAAAAAAGCGCCGCACCACCACCGGGTGGGCTCGAACCTCCAACTTTTCGGTTAACAGCCGATCGCGCTAGCCAATCGCACCACGGAGACAGTCCTGCTCCACTCTCACCACCATAAGAACATATCTTCAAAGCTATCAGCCCAAAAAAAGCGCCGCACCACCACCGGGTGGGCTCGAACCTCCAACCTTTCGGTTAACAGCCGATCGCGCTAGCCAATTGCGCCACGAAGACAGCCCTGCTACACTCTCACCACCATCAGAACATATCTTCAAAGCTATTACCGCAAAGAAAAAAGCAACACACCACTCCCGGGAGGGCTCGAAACTCAAACCTTTCGGTTAACAGCCAATCGCACTAGCCCATTGCGCCACGGAGGCAGTCTTGCTCCACTCTCACCATCATCAGAACATATCTTCAAAGCTATCAGCGCAAAGAAAAAAAGCGCTGCACCACCACCGCGTGGGCTCGAACCTCCAACCTTTCGGTTAACAGCCGATCGCGCTAGCCCATTGCGCCACGGAGACAGTTTTGCGCCACTCTCCCCACCATCAGAACATATCTTCAAAGCTATTACCGCAAAGAAAAAAGCAACACACCACTCCCGGGAGGGCTCGAAACTCAAACCTTTCGGTTAACAGCCGATCGCACTAGCCCATTGCGCCACGGAGGCAGTCTTGCTCCACTCTCACCACCATCAGAACATATCTTCAAAGCTATCAGCCGAAACAAAAAAGCGCCACACCACCACCGGGTGGGCTCGAACCTCCGACCTTTCGGTTAACAGCCGATCGTGCTAGCCAATTGCGCCATGGAGACAGTCCTGCTCCACTCTCCCCACCATCAGAACATATCTTCAAAGCTATCAGCCCAAAGAAAAAAAAGCGCCGCACCACCACGAGGTGGGTTTGAACCTCCAACGTTTCGGTTAACAGCCGATCACGCTAGCCAATTGCGCCACGGAGACAGTCCTGCTCCACTCTCACCACCATCAGAACATATCTTCAAAGCTATCAGCCCACAGAAAAAAAAGCGCCACACAACCACCGGGTAGGCTCGAACCTCCAACTTTTCGGTTAACAGCCGATCGCGCTAGCCAATTGCACCACAGAGACAGTCCTGCTCCACTCTCACCACCATAAGGACATATCTTCAAAGCTATCAGCCCAAAGAAAAAAAAGCGCCGCACCACCACCGGGTGGGCTCGAACCTCCGACCTTTTGGTTAACAGCCGATCGCGCTAGCCAATCGCTCCAAGGAGACAGTCCTGCTCCACTTTCACCACCATAAAAACATATCTTCAAAGCTATCAGCCCAAAGAAAAAAAAGCGCCGCACCACCACCGGGTGGGCTCGAACCTCCAACCTTTCGGTTAACAGCTGATTGCGCTAGCCAATTGCGCCACGGAGACAGTCCTGCTTTACTCTCACCATCATCAGAACATATCTTAAAAGCTATCAGCGCAAAGAAAAAAAAAGTGCTGCACCACCACCAGGTTGGCTCGAACCTCCAACCTTTCGGTTAACAGCTGATCACGCTAGCCCATTGCGCCACGGAGACAATCTTGCTCCACTCTCACCACCATCAGAACATATCTTCAAAGCTATCAGCGCAAAGAAAAAAAGCGCTGCACCACCACCGGGTGGGCTCGAACCTCCAACCTTTCGGTTAACAGCCGATCGCGCTAGCCCATTGCGCCACGGAGACAGTCTTGCTCCACTCTCACCACCATCAGAACATATCTTCAAAGCTATCAGCGCAAAGAAAAAAGCAACACACCACTCCCGGGAGGGCTCGAAACTCCAACCTTTCGGTCAACAGCCGATCGCGCTAGCCAATTACGCCACGAAGACAGTCCTGCTCCACTCTCATCACCATCAGAACATATCTTCAAAGCTATCAGCCAAAAGAAAAAAAAGCGCCATACCACCACCGGGTGGGCTCGAACCTCCGACCTTTTGGTTAACACTGCTTCACTCTCACCACCATCAGAACATATCTTCAAAGCTATCAGCCCAAAGAAAAAAAATCGCCGCACCACCACCGGGTGGGCTCGAACCTCCAACTTTATGGTTAACAGCCGAGCACGCTAGCCAATTGCGTCACGGAGACAGCCCTGCTCCACTCTCACCACCATCAGAACATATCTTCAAAGCTATCAGCCCACAGAAAAAAAAGCGCCGCACAACCACCGGGTAGGCTCGAACCTCCAACTTTTCGGTTAACAGCCGATCGCGCCAGCCAATTGCGCCACGAAGACAGTCCTGCTACACTCTCACCACCATCAGAACATATCTTCAAAGCTATTACCGCAAAGAAAAAAGCAACACACCACTCCCGGGAGGGCTCGAAACTCAAACCTTTCGGTTAACAGCCGATCGCACTAGCCCATTGCGCCACGGAGGCAGTCTTGCTCCACTCTCACCATCATCAGAACATATCTTCAAAGCTATCAGCGCAAAGAAAAAAAGCGCTGCACCACCACCGCGTGGGCTCGAACCTCCAACCTTTCGGTTAACAGCCGATCGCGCTAGCCCTTTGCGCCACGGAGACAGTCTTACTCCACTCTCCCCACCATCAGAACATATCTTCAAAGCTATTACCGCAAAGAAAAAAGCAACACACCACTCCCGGGAGGGCTCGAAACTCAAACCTTTCGGTTAACAGCCGATCGCACTAGCCCATCGCGCCACGGAGGCAGTCTTGCTCCACTCTCACCACCATCAGAACATATCTTCAAAGCTATCAGCCGAAACAAAAAAGCGCCACACCACCACCGGGTGGGCTCGAACCTCCGACCTTTCGGTTAACAGCCGATCGTGCTAGCCAATTGCGACATGGAGACAGTCCTGCTCCACTCTCCCCACCATCAGAACATATCTTCAAAGCTATCAGCCCAAAGAAAAAAAGCGCCGCACCACCACCGGGTGGGCTCGAACCTCCAACCTTTCGGTTAACAGCTGATTGCGCTAGCCAATTGCGCCACGGAGACAGTCCTGCTTTACTCTCACCATCATCAGAACATATCTTAAAAGCTATCAGCGCAAAGAAAAAAAAGCGCTGCACCACCACCGGGTGGGCTCGAACCTCCAACCTTTTGGTTAACAGCCGATCGCGCTAGCCAATCGCTCCAAGGAGACAGTCCTGCTCCACTCTCACCACCATAAAAACATATCTTCAAAGCTATCAGCCCAAAGAAAAAAAGCGCCGCACCACCACCGGGTGGGCTCGAACCTCCAACCTTTCGGTTAACAGCTGATTGCGCTAGCCAATTGCGCCACGGAGACAGTCCTGCTTTACTCTCACCATCATCAGAACATATCTTAAAAGCTATCAGCGCAAAGAAAAAAAAGCGCTGCACCACCACCAGGTTGGCTCGAACCTCCAACCTTTCGGTTAGCAGCTGATCGCGCTAGCCCATTGCGCCACGGAGACAATCTTGCTCCACTCTCAACACCATCAGAACATATCTTCAAAGCTATCAGCGCAAAGAAAAAAAGCGCTGCACCATCACCGGGTGGGCTCGAACCTCCAACCTTTCGGTTAACAGCCGATCGCGCTAGCCCATTGCGCCACGGAGACAGTCTTGCTCCACTCTCACCACCATCAGAACATATCTTCAAAGCTATCAGCGCAAAGAAAAAAGCAACACACCACTCCCGGGAGGGCTCGAAACTCCAACCTTTCGGTCAACAGCCAATCGCGCTAGCCAATTGCGAACCGGAGACAGTCCTGCTCCACTCTCATCACCATCAGAACATATCTTCAAAGCTATCAGCCAAAAGAAAAAAAAAACGCCATACCACCACCGGGTGGGCTCGAACCTCCGACCTTTTGGTTAACACTGCTCCACTCTCACCACCATCAGAACATATCTTCAAAGCTATCAGCCCAAAGAAAAAAGCAACACACCACTCCCGGGAGGGCTCGAAACTCCAACCTTTCGGTCAACAGCCGATCGCGCTAGCCAATTGCGCCACGGAGACAGTCCTGCTCCACTCTCATCACCATCAGAACATATCTTCAAAGCTATTACCGCAAAGAAAAAAGCAATACACCACTCCCGGGAGGGCTCGAAACTCTAACCTTTCGGTTAACAGCCGATCGCGCTAGCCCATTGCGCCACGGAGGCAGTCATGCTCCACTCTCACCATCATCAGAACATAACTTCAAAGCTATCAGCGCAAAGAAAAAAAACGCTGCACCACCACCGCGTGGGCTCGAACCTCCAACCTTTCGGTTAACAGCCGATCGCGCTAGCCCAGTGCGCCACGGAGACAGTCTTGCTCCACTCTCACCACCATCAGAACATATCTTCAAAGCTATCAGCGCAAAGAAAAAAGCAACACATCACTCCCGGGAGGGCTCGAAACTCCAAGCTTTCGGTCAACAGCTGGATCGCGCTAGCCCATTGCGCCACGCAGACAGTCTTGCTCCCCTCTCACCACCATCAGAACATATCTTCAAAGCTATCAGCCTAAAGAAAAAAAAGCACCGCACCACCACCGGGTGGGCTCGAACCTCCAACCTTTAGGTTAACAGCCGATCGCGCTAGCCAATTGCGCCACGGAGACAGTCGTGCTCCACTCTCACCACCATCAGAACATATTTTCAAAGCTATCAGCGCAAAAAAAAGCAAAACACCACTCCCGGGAGGGCTCGAACCTCCAACTTTTCGGTTAACAGCCGATCGCGCTGGCCACTTGCGCCACGGAGACAGTCCTGCTCCACTCTCACCTTAATTAGAACATATCTTCAAAGCTATCAGCCCAAAGAAAAAAAAGCGCCGCGCCACTACCGGGTGCGATCGAACTTCCAACCTTTCGGTTAACAGCAGATCGCGCTAGCCAATTGCGCCACGGAGACAATCGTGCTCCACCCTCACCACCATCAGAACATATCTTCAAAGCTATCAGCGCAAAGAAAAAAGCAACACACCCCACCCAGGAGGGCTCAAACCTCCAACTTTAGGTTAACAGCCGATCGCGCTAGCCTATTGCGCCACGGAGACAGTCCTGCTCTACTCACCGCCATAAGAACATATCTTCAAAGCAATCAGCCCAAAGAAAAAAAGCGCCGCACCACCGCCGGGTGGGCTCGAAACTCCAACCTTTCGGTAAACAGCCGATCGCGCTAGCCAATTGCGCCACGGAGACAGTCCTGCTCCACTCTCACCACCATCAGAACATATCTTCAAAGCTATCAGCCCAAACAAAAAAGCACCATACCACCACCGGGTGCGCTCGAACCTCCGACCTTTTGGTTAACAGCCGCTTGTGCTAGCCAATTGCGCCATAGAGACAGTCCTGCTCCACTCTCACCACCATCAGAACATATCTTCAAAGCTATCAGCCCAAAGAAAAAAAGCGCCGCACCACCACCGGGTGGGCTCGAACCTCCAACCTTTCGGTTAACAGCTGATTGCGCTAGCCAATTGCGCCACGGAGACAGTCCTGCTTTACTCTCACCATCATCAGAACATATCTTAAAAGCTATCAGCGCAAAGAAAAAAAAGCGCTGCACCACCACCGGGTGGGCTCGAACCTCCAACCTTTCGGTTAACAGCCGATCGCGCTAGCCCATTGCGCCACGGAGACAGTCTTGCTCCACTCTCACCACCATCAGAACATATCTTCAAAGTTATCAGCGCAAAGAAAAAAGCAACACACCACTCCCGGGAGGGCTCGAAACTCCAACCTTTCGGTCAACAGCCGATTGCGCTAGCCAATTGCGCCACGGAGACAGTCCTGCTCCACTCTCACCACCATCAGAACATATCTTCGAAGCTATCAGCCCAAAGAAAAAAAAGCGCCATACCACCACCGGGTGGGCTCGAACCTCCGACCTTTTGGTTAACACTGCTCCACTCTCACCACCATCAGAACATACCTTCAAAGCTATCAGCCCAAAGAAAAAAAACGCCGCACCACCACCGGGTGGGCTCGAACCTCCAACTTTTCGGTTAACAGCCGATCGCGCTAGCCAATCGCACCACGGAGACAGCCCTGCTCCACTCTCACCACCATAAGAACATATCTTCAAAGCTATCAGCCCAAAAAAAGCGCCGCACCACCACCGGGTGGGCTCGAACCTCCAACCTTTCGGTTAACAGCCGATCGCGCTTGCCAATTGCGCCACGAAGACAGCCCTGCTACACTCTCACCACCATCAGAACATATCTTCAAAGCTATTACCGCAAAGAAAAAAGCAACACACCACTCCCGGGAGGGCTCGAAACTGAAACCTTTCGGTTAACAGCCAATCGCACTAGCCCATTGCGCCACGGAGGCAGTCTTGCTCCACTCTCACCATCATCAGAACATATCTTCAAAGCTATCAGCGCAAAGAAAAAAAGCGCTGCACCACCACCGCGTGGGCTCGAACCTCCAACCTTTCGGTTAACAGCCGATCGCGCTAGCCCATTGCGCCACGGAGACAGTCTTGCTCCACTCTCCCCACCATCAGAACATATCTTCAAAGCTATTACCGCAAAGAAAAAAGCAACACACCACTCCCGGGAGGGCTCGAAACTCAAACCTTTCGGTTAACAGCCGATCGCACTAGCCCATTGCGCCACGGAGGCAGTCTTGCTCCACTCTCACCACCATCAGAACATATCTTCAAAGCTATCAGCCGAAACAAAAAAGCGCCACACCACCACCGGGTGGGCTCGAACCTCCGACCTTTCGGTTAACAGCCGATCGTGCTAGCCAATTGCGCCATGGAGACAGTCCTGCTCCACTCTCCCCACCATCAGAACATATCTTCAAAGCTATCAGCCCAAAGAAAAAAAAGCGCCGCACCACCACGAGGTGGGTTTGAACCTCCAACGTTTCGGTTAACAGCCGATCACGCTAGCCAATTGCGCCACGGAGACAGTCCTGCTCCACTCTCACCACCATCAGAACATATCTTCAAAGCTATCAGCCCACAGAAAAAAAAGCGCCGCACCACCACCAGGTGGGCTCGAACCTCCGACCTTTTGGTTAACAGCCGATCGCGCTAGCCAATCGCTCCAAGGAGACAGTCCTGCTCCACTTTCACCACCATAAAAACATATCTTCAAAGCTATCAGCCCAAAGAAAAAAAAGCGCCGCACCACCACCGGGTGGGCTCGAACCTCCAACCTTTCGGTTAACAGCTGATTGCGCTAGCCAATTGCGCCACGGAGACAGTCCTGCTTTACTCTCACCATCATCAGAACATATCTTAAAAGCTATCAGCGCAAAGAAAAAAAAGCGCTGCACCACCACCAGGTTGGCTCGAACCTCCAACCTTTCGGTTAACAGCTGATCACTCTAGGCCATTGCGCCACGGAGACAATCTTGCTCCACTCTCACCACCATCAGAACATATCTTCAAAGCTATCAGCGCAAAGAAAAAAAGCGCTGCACCACCACCGGGTGGGCTCGAACCTCCAACCTTTCGGTTAACAGCCGATCGCGCTAGCCCATTGCGCCACGGAGACAGTTTTGCTCCACTCTCACCACCATCAGAACATATCTTCAAAACTATCAGCGCAAAGAAAAAAGCAACACGCCACTCCCGGGAGGGCTCGAAACTCCAACCTTTCGGTCAACAGCCGATCGCGCTAGCCAATTGCGCCACGGAGACAGTCCTGCTTTACTCTCACCATCATCAGAACATATCTTAAAAGCTATCAGCGCAAAGAAAAAAAAGCGCTGCACCACCACCAGGTTGGCTCGAAACTCCAACCTTTCGGTTAACAGCTGATCGCGCTAGCCCATTGCGCCACGGAGACAATCTTGCTCCACTCTCACCACCATCAGAACATATCTTCAAAGCTATCAGCGCAAAGAAAAAAAGCGCTGCACCATCACCGGGTGGGCTCGAACCTCCAACCTTTCGGTTAACAGCCGATCGCGCTAGCCCATTGCGCCACGGAGACAGTCTTGCTCCACTCTCACCACCATCAGAACATATCTTCAAAGCTATCAGCGCAAAGAAAAAAGCAACAAACCACTCCCGGGAGGGCTCGAAACTCCAACCTTTCGGTCAACAGCCAATCGCGCTAGCCAATTGCGAACCGGAGACAGTCCTGCTCCACTCTCATCACCATCAGAACATATCTTCAAAGCTATCAGCCAAAAGAAAAAAAAGCGCCATACCACCACCGGGTGGGCTCGAACCTCCGACCTTTTGGTTAACACTGCTCCACTCTCACCACCATCAGAACATATCTTCAAAGCTATCAGCCCAAAGAAAAAAGCAACACACCACTCCCGGGAGGGCTCGAAACTCCAACCTTTCGGTCAACAGCCGATCGCGCTAGCCAATTGCGCCACGGAGACAGTCCTGCTCCACTCTCATCACCATCAGAACATATCTTCAAAGCTATCAGCCAAAAGAAAAAAAAGCGCCATACCACCACCGGGTGGGCTCGAACCTCCGACCTTTTGGTTAACACTGCTCCACTCTCACCACCATCAGAACATATCTTCAAAGCTATCAGCCCAAAGAAAAAAAATCGCCGCACCACCACCGGGTGGGCTCGAACCTCCAACTTTATGGTTAACAGCCGAGCACGCTAGCCAATTGCGCCACGGAGACAGCCCTGCTCCACTCTCACCACCGTCAGAACATTTCTTCAGAGCTATCACCCCCAATAAAAACGCCACACCACCACCGGTTGGGCTCGAACCTCCAACCTTTCGGTTAACAGCCGATCGCGCTAGCCAATTGCGCCACGAAGACAGTCCTGCTCCACTCTCACCACCATCAGAACATATCTTCAAAGCTATTACCGCAAAGAAAAAAGCAACACACCACTCCCGGGAGGGCTCGAAACTCTAACCTTTCGGTTAACAGCCGATCGCGCTAGCCCATTGCGCCACGGAGGCAGTCATGCTCCACTCTCACCATCATCAGAACATAACTTCAAAGCTATCAGCGCAAAGAAAAAAAACGCTGCACCACCACCGCGTGGGCTCGAACCTCCAACCTTTCGGTTAACAGCCGATCGCGCTAGCCCAGTGCGCCACGGAGACAGTCTTGCTCCACTCTCACCACCATCAAAACATATCTTCAAAGCTATCAGCGCAAAGAAAAAAGCAACACATCACTCCCGGGAGGGCTCGAAACTCCAAGCTTTCGGTCAACAGCTGATCGCGCTAGCCCATTGCGCCACGGAGACAGTCTTGCTCCCCTCTCACCACCATCAGAACATATCTTCAAAGCTATCAGCCTAAAGAAAAAAAAGCACCGCACCACCACCGGGTGGGCTCGAACCTCCAACCTTTAGGTTAACAGCCGATCGCGCTAGCCAATTGCGCCACGGAGACAGTCGTGCTCCACTCTCACCACCATCAGAACATATTTTCAAAGCTATCAGCGCAAAAAAAAGCAAAACACCACTCCCGGGAGGGCTCGAACCTCCAACTTTTCGGTTAACAGCCGATCGCGCTGGCCACTTGCGCCACGGAGACAGTCCTGCTCCACTCTCACCTTAATTAGAACATATCTTCAAAGCTATCAGCCCAAAGAAAAAAAAGCGCCGCGCCACCACCGGGTGCGATCGAACTTCCAACCTTTCGGTTAACAGCAGATCGCGCTAGCCAATTGCGCCACGGAGACAATCGTGCTCCACCCTCACCACCATCAGAACATATCTTCAAAGCTATCAGCGCAAAGAAAAAAGCAACACACCCCACCCAGGAGGGCTCGAACCTCCAACTTTAGGTTAACAGCCGATCGCGCTAGCCTATTGCGCCACGGAGACAGTCCTGTTCTACTCTCACCACCATAAGAACATATCTTCAAAGCTATCAGCCCAAAGAAAAAAAGCGCCGCACCACCGCCGGGTGGGCTCGAAACTCCAACCTTTCGGTTAACAGCCGATCGCGCTAGCCAATTGCGCCACGGAGACAGTCCTGCTCCACTCTCACCACCATCAGAACATATCTTCAAAGCTATCAGCCCAAACAAAAAAGCACGATACCATCACCGGGTACGCTCGAACCTCCGACCTTTTGGTTAACAGCCGCTTGTGCTAGCCAATTGCGCCATAGAGACAGTCCTGCTCCACTCTCACCACCATCAGAACATATCTTCAAAGCTATCAGCCCAAAGAAAAAAAGCGCCGCACCACCACCGGGTGGGCTCGAACCTCCAACCTTTCGGTTAACAGCTGATTGCGCTAGCCAATTGCGCCACGGAGACAGTCCTGCTTTACTCTCACCATCATCAGAACATATCTTCAAAGCTATCAGCGCAAGGAAAAAAAAGCGCTGCACCACCACCGGGTGGGCTCGAACCTCCAACCTTTCGGTTAGCAGCCGATCGCGCTAGCCCATTGCGCCACGGAGACAGTCTTGCTCCACTCTCACCACCATCAGAACATATCTTCAAAGTTATCAGCGCAAAGAAAAAAGCAACACACCACTCCCGGGAGGGCTCGAAACTCCAACCTTTCGGTCAACAGCCGATTGCGCTAGCCAATTGCGCCACGGAGACAGTCCTGCTCCACTCTCACCACCATCAGAACATATCTTCGAAGCTATCAGCCCAAAGAAAAAAAAGCGCCATACCACCACCGGGTGGGCTCAAACCTCCGACCTTTTGGTTAACACTGCTCCACTCTCACCACCATCAGAACATACCTTCAAAGCTATCAGCCCAAAGAAAAAAAAGCGCCGCACCACCACCGGGTGGGCTCGAACCTCCAACTTTTCGGTTAACAGCCGATCGCGCTAGCCAATCGCACCACGGAGACAGCCCTGCTCCACTCTCACCACCATAAGAACATATCTTCAAAGCTATCAGCCCAAAAAAAGCGCCGCACCACCACCGGGTGGGCTCGAACCTCCAACCTTTCGGTTAACAGCCGATCGCGCTAGCCAATTGCGCCACGAAGACAGCCCTGCTGCACTCTCACCACCATCAGAACATATCTTCAAAGCTATTACCGCAAAGAAAAAAGCAACACACCACTCCCGGGAGGGCTCGAAACTCAAACCTTTCGGTTAACAGCCAATTGCACTAGCCCATTGCGCCACGGAGGCAGTCTTGCTCCACTCTCACCATCATCAGAACATATCTTCAAAGCTATCAGCGCAAAGAAAAAAAGCGCTGCACCACCACCAGCGCTGCACCACCATTGCGCCACGGAGACAGTCTTGCTCCACTCTCCCCACCATCAGAACATATCTTCAAAGCTATTACCGCAAAGAAAAAAGCAACACACCACTCCCGGGAGGGCTCGAAACTCAAACCTTTCGGTTAACAGCCGATCGCACTAGCCCATTGCGCCACGGAGGCAGTCTTGCTCCACTCTCACCACCATCACAACATATCTTCAAAGCTATCAGCCGAAACAAAAAAGCGCCCCACCACCACCGGGTGGGCTCGAACCTCCGACCTTTCGGTTAACAGCCGATCGTGCTAGCCAATTGCGCCATGGAGACAGTCCTGCTCCACTCTCCCCACCATCAGAACATATCTTCAAAGCTATCAGCCCAAAGAAAAAAAAGCGCCGCACCACCACGAGGTGGGTTTGAACCTCCAACGTTTCGGTTAACAGCCGATCACGCTAGCCAATTGCGCCACGGAGACAGTCCTGCTCCACTCTCACCACCATCAGAACATATCTTCAAAGCTATCAGCCCACAGAAAAAAAAAGCGCCACACAACCATCGGGTAGGCTCGAACCTCCAACTTTTCGGTTAACAGCCGATCGCGCTAGCCAATTGCACCACAGAGACAGTCCTGCTCCACTCTCACCACCATAAGGACATATCTTCAAAGCTATCAGCCCAAAGAAAAAAAAGCGCCGCACCACCACCGGGTGGGCTCGAACCTCCGACCTTTTGGTTAACAGCCGATCGCGCTAGCCAATCGCTCCAAGGAGACAGTCCTGCTCCACTTTCACCACCATAAAAACATATCTTCAAAGCTATCAGCCCAAAGAAAAAAAAGCGCCGCACCACCACCGGGTGGGCTCGAACCTCCAACCTTTCGGTTAACAGCTGATTGCGCTAGCCAATTGCGCCACGGAGACAGTCCTGCTTTACTCTCACCATCATCAGAACATATCTTAAAAGCTATCAGCGCAAAGAAAAAAAAAGCGCTGCACCACCACCAGGTTGGCTCGAACCTCCAACCTTTCGGTTAACAGCTGATCACGCTAGCCCATTGCGCAACGGAGACAATCTTGCTCCACTCTCACCACCATCAGAACATATCTTCAAAGCTATCAGCGCAAAGAAAAAAAGCGCTGCACCACCACCGGGTGGGCTGGAACCTCCAACCTTTCGGTTAACAGCCGATCGCGCTAGCCCATTGCGCCACGGAGACAGTCTTGCTCCACTCTCACCACCATCAGAACATATCTTCAAAGCTATCAGCGCAAAGAAAAAAGCAACACACCACTCCCGGGAGGGCTCGAAACTCCAACCTTTCGGTCAACAGCCGATCGCGCTAGCCAATTGCGCCACGGAGACAGTCCTGCTCCACTCTCATCACCATCAGAACATATCTTCAAAGCTATCAGCCAAAAGAAAAAAAAGCGCCATACCACCACCGGGTGGGCTCGAACCTCCGACCTTTTGGTTAACACTGCTCCACTCTCACCACCATCAGAACATATCTTCAAAGCTATCAGCCCAAAGAAAAAAATCGCCGCACCACCACCGGGTGGGCTCGAACCTCCAACTTTATGGTTAACAGCCGAGCACGCTAGCCAATTGCGCCACGGAGACAGCCCTGCTCCACTCTCACCACCATCAGAACATATCTTCAAAGCTATCAGCCCACAGAAAAAAAAGCGCCGCACAACCACCGGGTAGGCTCGAACCTCCAACTTTTCGGTTAACAGCCGATCGCGCTAGCCAATTGCGCCACGAAGACAGTCCTGCTACACTCTCACCACCATCAGAACATATCTTCAAAGCTATTACCGCAAAGAAAAAAGCAACACACCACTCCCGGGAGGGCTCGAAACTCAAACCTTTCGGTTAACAGCCGATCGCACTAGCCCATTGCGCCACGGAGGCAGTCTTGCTCCACTCTCACCACCATCAGAACATATCTTCAAAGCTATCAGCCGAAACAAAAAAGCGCCCCACCACCACCGGGTGGGCTCGAACCTCCGACCTTTCGGTTAACAGCCGATCGTGCTAGCCAATTGCGCCATGGAGACAGTCCTGCTCCACTCTCCCCACCATCAGAACATATCTTCAAAGCTATCAGCCCAAAGAAAAAAAAGCGCCGCACCACCACGAGGTAGGTTTGAACCTCCAACGTTTCGGTTAACAGCCGATCACGCTAGCCAATTGCGCCACGGAGACAGTCCTGCTCCACTCTCACCACCACCAGAACATATCTTCAAAGCTATCAGCCCACAGAAAAAAAAGCGCCACACAACCACCGGGTAGGCTCGAACCTCCAACTTTTCGGTTAACAGCCGATCGCGCTAGCCAATTGCACCACATAGACAGTCCTGCTCCACTCTCACCACCATAAGGACATATCTTCAAAGCTATCAGCCCAAAGAAAAAAAAGCGCCGCACCACCACGAGGTGGGTTTGAACCTCCAACGTTTCGGTTAACAGCCGATCACGCTAGCCAATTGCGCCACGGAGACAGTCCTGCTCCACTCTCACCACCAACAGAACATATCTTCAAAGCTATCAGCCCACAGAAAAAAAAGCGCCACACAACCACCGGGTAGGCTCGAACCTCCAACTTTTCGGTTAACAGCCGATCGCGCTAGCCAATTGCACCACAGAGACAGTCCTGCTCCACTCTCACCACCATAAGGACATATCTTCAAAGCTATCAGCCCAAAGAAAAAAAAGCGCCGCACCACCACCGGGTGGGCTCGAACCTCCAACCTTTCGGTTAACAGCTGATTGCGCTAGCCAATTGCGCCACGGAGACAGTCCTGCTTTACTCTCACCATCATCAGAACATATCTTAAAAGCTATCAGCGCAAAGAAAAAAAAAGCGCTGCACCACCACCAGGTTGGCTCGAACCTCCAACCTTTCGGTTAACAGCTGATCACGCTAGCCCATTGCGCAACGGAGACAATCTTGCTTCACTCTCACCACCATCAGAACATATCTTCAAAGCTATCAGCGCAAAGAAAAAAAGCGCTGCACCACCACCGGGTGGGCTCGAACCTCCAACCTTTCGGTTAACAGCCGATCGCGCTGGCCCATTGCGCCACGGAGACAGTCTTGCTCCACTCTCACCACCATCAGAACATATCTTCAAAGCTATCAGCGCAAAGAAAAAAGCAACACACCACTCCCGGGAGGGCTCGAAACTCCAACCTTTCGGTCAACAGCCGATCGCGCTAGCCAATTGCGCCACGGAGACAGTCCTGCTCCACTCTCATCACCATCAGAACATATCTTCAAAGCTATCAGCCAAAAGAAAAAAAGCGCCATACTTCCACCGGGTGGGCTCGAACCTCCGACCTTTTGGTTAACACTGCTCCACTCTCACCACCATCAGAACATATCTTCAAAGCTATCAGCCCAAAGAAAAAAAATCGCCGCACCACCACCGGGTGGGCTCGAACCTCCAACTTTATGGTTAACAGCCGAGCACGCTAGCCAATTGCGCCACGGAGACAGCCCTGCTCCACTCTCACCACCATCAGAACATATCTTCAAAGCTATCAGCCCACAGAAAAAAAAGCGCCGCACAACCACCGGGTAGGCTCGAACCTCCAACTTTTCGGTTAACAGCCGATCGCGCTAGCCAATTGCGCCACGAAGACAGTCCTGCTACACTCTCACCACCATCAGAACATATCTTCAAAGCTATTACCGCAAAGAAAAAAGCAACACACCACTCCCGGGAGGGCTCGAAACTCAAACCTTTCGGTTAACAGCCGATCGCACTAGCCCATTGCGCCACGGAGGCAGTCTTGCTCCACTCTCACCATCATCAGAACATATCTTCAAAGCTATCAGCCCAAAGAAAAAAAAGCGCCGCACCACCACCGGGTGGGCTCGAACCTCCGACCTTTTGGTTAACAGCCGATCGCGCTAGCCAATCGCTCCAAGGAGACAGTCCTGCTCCACTCTCACCACCATAAAAACATATCTTCAAAGCTATCAGCCCAAAGAAAAAAAGCGCCGCACCACCACCGGGTGGGCTCGAACCTCCAACCTTTCGGTTAACAGCTGATTGCGCTAGCCAATTGCGCCACGGAGACAGTCCTGCTTTACTCTCACCATCATCAGAACATATCTTAAAAGCTATCAGCGCAAAGAAAAAAAAGCGCTGCACCACCACCAGGTTGGCTCGAACCTCCAACCTTTCGGTTAACAGCTGATCGCGCTAGCCCATTGCGCCACGGAGACAATCTTGCTCCACTCTCACCACCATCAGAACATATCTTCAAAGCTATCAGCGCAAAGAAAAAAAGCGCTGCACCACCACCGGGTGCGCTCGAACCTCCAACTTTATGGTTAACAGCCGAGCACGCTAGCCAATTGCGCCACGGAGACAGCCCTGCTCCACTCTCACCACCATCAGAACATATCTTCAAAGCTATCAGCCCACAGAAAAAAGCGCCGCACAACCACCGGGTAGGCTCGAACATCCAACTTTTCGGTTAACAGCCGATCGCGCTAGCCAATTGCGCCACGAAGACAGTCCTGCTACACTCTCACCACCATCAGAACATATCTTCAAAGCTATTAACGCAAAGAAAAAAGCAACACACCACTCCCGGGAGGGCTCGAAACTCAAACCTTTTGGTTAACAGCCGATCGCACTAGCCCATTGCGCCACGGAGGCAGGCTTGCTCCACTCTCACCATCATCAGAACATATCTTCAAAGCTATCAGCGCAAAGAAAAAAAGCCCTGCACCACCACCGCGTGGGCTCGAACCTCCAACCTTTCGGTTAACAGCCGATCGCGCTAGCCCATTGCGCCACGGAGACAGTCTTGCTCCACTCTCCCCACCATCAGAACATATCTTCAAAGCTATTACCGCAAAGAAAAAAGCAACACACCATTCCCGGGAGGGCTCGAAACTCAAACCTTTCGGTTAACAGCCGATCGCACTAGCCCATTGCGCCACGGAGGCAGTCTTGCTCCACTCTCACCACCATCAGAACATATCTTCAAAGCTATCAGCCGAAACAAAAAAGCGCCACACCACCACCGGGTGGGCTCGAACCTCCGACCTTTCGGTTAACAGCCGATCGTGCTAGCCAATTGCGCCATGGAGACAGTCCTGCTCCACTCTCCCCACCATCAGAACATATCTTCAAAGCTATCAGCCCAAAGAAAAAAAAGCGCCGCACCACCACGAGGTGGGTTTGAACCTCCAACTTTTCGGTTAACAGCCGATCACGCTAGCCAATTGCGCCACAGAGACAGTCCTGCTCCACTCTCACCACCATCAGAACATATCTTCAAAGCTATCAGCCCACAGAAAAAAAAGCGCCACACAACCACCGGGTAGGCTCGAACCTCCAACTTTTCGGTTAACAGCCGATCGCGCTAGCCAATTGCACCACAGAGACAGTCCTGCTCCACTCTCACCACCATAAGGACATATCTTCAAAGCTATCAGCCCAAAGAAAAAAAGCGCCGCACCACCACCCGGTGGGCTCGAACCTCCAAACTTTCGGTTAACAGCTGATTGCGCTAGCCAATTGCGCCACGGAGACAGTCCTGCTTTACTCTCACCATCATCAGAACATATCTTCAAAGCTATCAGCGCAAAGAAAAAAAAGCGCTGCACCACCACCGGGTGGGCTCGAACCTCCAACCTTTCGGTTACCAGCCGATCGCGCTAGCCCATTGCGCCACGGAGACAGTCTTGCTCCACTCTCACCACCATCAGAACATATCTTCAAAGTTATCAGCGCAAAGAAAAAAGCAACACACCACTCCCGGGAGGGCTCGAAACTCCAACCTTTCGGTAACAGCCAATTGCGCTAGCCAATTGCGCCACGGAGACAGTCCTGCTCCACTCTCACCACCATCAGAACATATCTTCGAAGCTATCAGCCCAAAGAAAAAAAAGCGCCATACCACCACCGGGTGGGCTCGAACCTCCGACCTTTTGGTTAACACTGCTCCACTCTCAACACCATCAGAACATACCTTCAAAGCTATCAGCCCAAAGAAAAAAAAGCGCCGCACCACCACCGGGTGGGCTCGAACCTCCAACTTTTCGGTTAACAGCCGATCGCGCTAGCCAATCGCACCACGGAGACAGCCCTGCTCCACTCTCACCACCATAAGAACATATCTTCAAAGCTATCAGCCCAAAAAAAGCGCCGCACCACCACCGGGTGGGCTCGAACCTCCAACCTTTCGGTTAACAGCCGATCGCGCTAGCCAGTTGCGCCACGAAGACAGCCCTGCTACACTCTCACCACCATCAGAACATATCTTCAAAGCTATTACCGCAAAGAAAAAAGCAACACACCACTCCCGGGAGGGCTCGAAACTCAAACCTTTCGGTTAACAGCCAATCGCACTAGCCCATTGCGCCACGGAGGCAGTCTTGCTCCACTCTCACCATCATCAGAACATATCTTCAAAGCTATCAGCGCAAAGAAAAAAAGCGCTGCACCACCACCGCGTGGGCTCGAACCTCCAACCTTTCGGTTAACAGCCGATCGCGCTAGCCCATTGCGCCACGGAGACAGTCTTGCTCCACTCTCCCCACCATCAGAACATATCTTCAAAGCTATTACCGCAAAGAAAAAAGCAACACACCACTCCCGGGAGGGCTCGAAACTCAAACCTTTCGGTTAACAGCCGATCGCACTAGCCCATTGCGCCACGGAGGCAGTCTTGCTCCACTCTCACCACCATCAGAACATATCTTCAAAGCTATCAGCCGAAACAAAAAAGCGCCCCACCACCACCGGGTGGGCTCGAACCTCCGACCTTTCGGTTAACAGCCGATCGTGCTAGCCAATTGTGCCATGGAGACAGTCCTGCTCCACTCTCTCCACCATCAGAACATATCTTCAAAGCTATCAGCCCAAAGAAAAAAAAGCGCCGCACCACCACGAGGTGGGTTTGAACCTCCAACGTTTCGGTTAACAGCCGATCACGCTAGCCACTTGCGCCACGGAGACAGTCCTGCTCCACTCTCACCACCATCAGAACATATCTTCAAAGCTATCAGCCCACAGAAAAAAAAGCGCCACACAACCACCGGGTAGGCTCGAACCTCCAACTTTTCGGTTAACAGCCAATCGCGCTAGCCAATTGCACCACAGAGACAGTCCTGCTCCACTCTCACCACCATAAGGACATATCTTCAAAGCTATCAGCCCAAAGAAAAAAAAGCACCGCACCACCACCGGGTGGGCTCGAACCTCCGACCTTTTGGTTAACAGCCGATCGCGCTAGCCAATCGCTCCAAGGAGACAGTCCTGCTCCACTTTCACCACCATAAAAACATATCTTCAAAGCTATCAGCCCAAAGAAAAAAAAGCGCCGCACCACCACCGGGTGGGCTCGAACCTCCAACCTTTCGGTTAACAGCTGATTGCGCTAGCCAATTGCGCCACGGAGACAGCCCTGCTTTACTCTCACCATCATCAGAACATATCTTAAAAGCTATCAGCGCAAAGAAAAAAAAAGCGCTGCACCACCACCAGGTTGGCTCGAACCTCCAACCTTTCGGTTAACAGCTGATCACGCTAGCCCATTGCGCAACGGAGACAATCTTGCTCCACTCTCACCACCATCAGAACATATCTTCAAAGCTATCAGCGCAAAGAAAAAAAGCGCTGCACCACCACCGGGTGGGCTCGAACCTCCAACCTTTCGGTTAACAGCCGATCGCGCTAGCCCATTGCGCCACGGAGACAGTCTTGCTCCACTCTCACCACCATCAGAACATATCTTCAAAGCTATCAGCGCAAAGAAAAAAGCAACACACCACTCCCGGGAGGGCTCGAAACTCCAACCTTTCGGTCAACAGCCGATCGCGCTAGCCAATTGCGCCACGGAGACAGTCCTGCTCCACTCTCATCACCATCAGAACATATCTTCAAAGCTATCAGCCAAAAGAAAAAAAAGGGCCATACCACCACCGGGTGGGCTCGAACCTCCGACCTTTTGGTTAACACTGCTCCACTCTCACCACCATCAGAACATATCTTCAAAGCTATCAGCCCAAAGAAAAAAAATCGCCGCACCACCACCGGGTGGGCTCGAACCTCCAACTTTATGGTTAACAGCCGAGCACGCTAGCCAATTGCGCCACGGAGACAGCCCTGCTCCACTCTCACCACCATCAGAACATATCTTCAAAGCTATCAGCCCACAGAAAAAAAAGCGCCGCACAACCACCGGGTAGGCTCGAACCTCCAACTTTTCGGTTAACAGCCGATCGCGCTAGCCAATTGCGCCACGAAGACAGTCCTGCTACACTCTCACCACCATCAGAACATATCTTCAAAGCTATTACCGCAAAGAAAAAAGCAACACACCACTCCCGGGAGGGCTCGAAACTGAAACCTTTCGGTTAACAGCCGATCGCACTAGCCCATTGCGCCACGGAGGCAGTCTTGCTCCACTCTCACCATCATCAGAACATATCTTCAAAGCTATCAGCGCAAAGAAAAAAAGCGCTGCACCACCACCGCGTGGGCTCTAACCTCCAACCTTTCGGTTAACAGCCGATCGCGCTAGCCCTTTGCGCCACGGAGACAGTCTTGCTCCACTCTCCCCACCATCAGAACATATCTTCAAAGCTATTACCGCAAAGAAAAAAGCAACACACCACTCCCGGGAGGGCTCGAAACTCAAACCTTTCGGTTAACAGCCGATCACACTAGCCCATTGCGCCACGGAGGCAGTCTTGCTCCACTCTCACCACCATCAGAACATATCTTCAAAGCTATCAGCCGAAACAAAAAAGCGCCACACCACCATCGGGTGGGCTCGAACCTCCGACCTTTCGGTTAACAGCCGATCGTGCTAGCCAATTGCGCCATGGAGACAGTCCTGCTCCACTCTCCCCACCATCAGAACATATCTTCAAAGCTATCAGCCCAAAGAAAAAAAAGCGCCGCACCACCACGAGGTGGGTTTGAACCTCCAACTTTTCGGTTAACAGCCGATCACGCTAGCCAATTGCGCCACGGAGACAGTCCTGCTCCACTCTCACCACCATCAGAACATATTTTCAAAGCTATCAGCCCACAGAAAAAAAAGCGCCACACAACCACCGGGTAGGCTCGAACCTCCAACTTTTCGGTTAACAGCCGATCGCGCTAGCCAATTGCACCACAGAGAGAGTCTTGCTCCACTCTCACCTCCATAAGGACATATCTTCAAAGCTATCAGCCCAAAGAAAAAAAAGCGCCGCACCACCACCGGGTGGGCTCGAACCTCCGACCTTTTGGTTAACAGCCGATCGCGCTAGCCAACCGCTCCAAAAAGACAGTCCTGCTCCACTCTCACCACCATAAAAACATATCTTCAAAGCTATCAGCCCAAAGAAAAAAAGCGCCGCACCACCACCGGGTGGGCTCGAACCTCCAACCTTTCGGTTAACAGCTGATTGCGCTAGCCAATTGCGCCACGGAGACAGTCCTGCTTTACTCTCACCATCATCAGAACATATCTTAAAAGCTATCAGCGCAAAGAAAAAAAAGCGCTGCACCACCACCAGGTTGGCTCGAACCTCCAACCTTTCGGTTAACAGCTGATCGCGCTAGCCCATTGCGCCACGGAGACAATCTTGCTCCACTCTCACCACCATCAGAACATATCTTCAAAGCTATCAGCGCAAAGAAAAAAAGCGCTGCACCACCACCGGGTGGGCTCGAACCTCCAACTTTATGGTTAACAGCCGAGCACGCTAGCCAATTGCGCCACGGAGACAGCCCTGCTCCACTCTCACCACCATCAGAACATATCTTCAAAGCTATCAGCCCACAGAAAAAAAGCGCTGCACAACCACCGGGTAGGCTCGAACATCCAACTTTTCGGTTAACAGCCGATCGCGCTAGCCAATTGCGCCACGAAGACAGTCCTGCTACACTCTCACCACCATCAGAACTTATCTTCAAAGCTATTAACGCAAAGAAAAAAGCAACACACCACTCCCGGGAGGGCTCGAAACTCAAACCTTTTGGTTAACAGCCGATCGCACTAGCCCATTGCGCCACGGAGGCAGTCTTGCTCGACTCTCACCATCATCAGAACATATCTTCAAAGCTATCAGCGCAAAGAAAAAAAGCCCTGCACCACCACCACGTGGGCTCGAACCTCCAACCTTTCGGTTAACAGCCGATCGCGCTAGCCCATTGCGCCACGGAGACAGTCTTGCTCCACTCTCCCCACCATCAGAACATAACTTCAAAGCTATTACCGCAAAGAAAAAAGCAACACACCATTCCCGGGAGGGCTCGAAACTCAAACCTTTCGGTTAACAGCCGATCGCACTAGCCCATTGCGCCACGGAGGCAGTCTTGCTCCACTCTCACCACCATCAGAACATATCTTCAAAGCTATCAGCCGAAACAAAAAAGCGCCACACCACCACCGGGTGGGCTCGAACCTCCGACCTTTCGGTTAACAGCCGATCGTGCTAGCCAATTGCGCCATGGAGACAGTCCTGCTCCACTCTCCCCACCATCAGAACATATCTTCAAAGCTATCAGCCCAAAGAAAAAAAAGCGCCGCACCACCACGAGGTGGGTTTGAACCTCCAACTTTTCGGTTAACAGCCGATCACGCTAGCCAATTGCGCCACAGAGACAGTCCTGCTCCACTCTCACCACCATCAGAACATATCTTCAAAGCTATCAGCCCACAGAAAAAAAAGCGCCACACAACCACCGGGTAGGCTCGAACCTCCAACTTTTCGGTTAACAGCCGATCGCGCTAGCCAATTGCACCACAGAGACAGTCCTGCTCCACTCTCACCACCATAAGGACATATCTTCAAAGCTATCAGCCCAAAGAAAAAAAAGCGCCGCACCACCACCGGGTGGGCTCGAACCTCCGACCTTTTGGTTAACAGCTGATCGCGCTAGCCAATCGCTCCAAGGAGACAGTCCTGCTCCACTCTCACCACCATAAAAACATATCTTCAAAGCTATCAGCCCAAAGAAAAAAAAGCGCCGCACCACCACCGGGTGGGCTCGAACCTCCAACCTTTCGGTTAACAGCTGATTGCGCTAGCCAATTGCGCCACGGAGACAGTCCTGCTTTACTCTCACCATCATCAGAACATATCTTAAAAGCTATCAGCGCAAAGAAAAAAAAAGCGCTGCACCACCACCAGGTTGGCTCGAACCTCCAACCTTTCGGTTAACAGCTGATCGCGCTAGCCCATTGCGCCACGGAGACAATCTTGCTCCACTCTCACCACCATCAGAACATATCTTCAAAGCTATCAGCGCAAAGCAAAAAAGCGCTGCACCACCACCGGGTGGGCTCGAACCTCCAACCTTTCGGTTAACAGCCGATCGCGCTAGCCCATTGCGCCACGGAGACAGTCTTGCTCCACTCTCACCACCATCAGAACATATCTTCAAAGCTATCAGCGCAAAGAAAAAAGCAACACACCACTCCCGGGAGGGCTCGAAACTCCAACCTTTCGGTCAACAGCCGATCGCGCTAGCCAATTGCCCCACGGAGACAGTCCTGCTCAACTCTCATCACCATCAGAACTTATCTTCAAAGATATCAGCCAAAAGAAAAAAAAAGCGCCATACCACCACCGGGTGGGCTCGAACCTCCGACCTTTTGGTTAACACTGCTCCACTCTCACCACCATCAGAACATATCTTCAAAGCTATCAGCCCAAAGAAAAAAATCGCCGCACCACCACCGGGTAGGCTCGAACCTCCAACTTTATTGTTAACAGCCGAGCACGCTAGCCAATTGCGCCACGGAGACAGCCCTGCTCCACTCTCACCACCATCAGAACATATCTTCAAAGCTATCACCCACAGAAAAAAAAGCGCCGCACAACGACCGGGTAGGCTCGAACCTCCAACTTTTCGGTTAACAGCCGATCGCGCTAGCCATTTGCGCCACGGAGAAAGTCCTGCTCAACTCTCACCACAATTAGAACATATCTTCAAAGCTATCAGCCCAAAGAAAAAAAGCGCCGCACCACCACCGGGTGGGCTCGAACCTCCAACTTTTCGGTTAACAGCCGATCGCGCTAGCCAATTGCGCCACGGGGACCGTCCTGCTCCACTCTCACCACCGTCATACCATTTCTTCAGAGCTATCACCCCAAAGAAAAAAAAGCGCCGCACCACCACCGGGTGGGCTCGAACCCCCCACCTTTCGGTTAACAGCCGAATGTGCTAGCCAATTGCCCCACGGAGACAATCGTGCTCCACTCTCACCACCGTCAGAACATTTCTTCAGAGCTATCACCTCAAAGAAAAAAAAGCGCGTACCACCACCGGTTGGGCTCGAACCTCCAACCTTTCGGTTAACAGCAGATCGCGCTAGCCAATAGCGCCACGAAGACAGTCCTGCTCCACTCTCACCACCATCAGAACATATATTCAAAGCCATTACCGCAAAGAAAAAAGCAACACACCACTCCCGGGAGGGCTCAAAACTCCAACCTTTCGGTTAACAGCCGATCGCGCTAGCCCAATGCGCCACGGAGACAGTCTTGCTCCACTCTCACCACCTTCAGATCATATCTTCAAAGCTATCAGCGCAAAGAAAAAAAAGCGCCGCACCACTACCGGGTGGGCTCGAACCTCCAACCTTTCGGTTAACAGCCGATCGCGCAAGCCAATTTCGCCACGGAGACGGTCCTGCTCCACTCTCACCACCATCAGAACATATCTTCAAAGCTATCAGCCCACAGAAAAAAAAGCGCCGCACAACCACCGGGTAGGCTCGAACCTCCAACTTTTCGGTTAACAGCCGATCGCGCTAGCCAATTGCTCACGGAGACAGTCCTGCTCCACTCTCACCACCATAAGAACATATCTTCAATGCTATCAGCCCAAAAAAAGCGCCGCACCACCACCGGGTGGGCTCGAACCTCCAACCTTTCGGTTAACAGCCGATCACGCTAGCCAATTGCCCCACGAAGACAGTCGTGCTCCACTCTCACCACCGTCAGAACATTTCTTCAGAGCTATCACCCCCTAAAAAAACGCCACACCACCACCGGTTGGGCTCAAACCTCCAACCTTTCGGTTAACAGCCGATCGGCTAGCCAATTGCGCCACGAAGACAGTTATGCTCCACTCTCACCACCATCAGAACATATCTTCAAAGCTATTACCGCAAAGAAAAAAGCAACACACCACTCCCGGGAGGGCTCGAAACTCTAACCTTTCGGTTAACAGCCGATCGCGCTAGCCCATTGCGCCACGGAGGCAGTCATGCTCCACTCTCACCACCATAAAAACATATCTTCAAAGCTATCAGCCCAAAGAAAAGAAAGCGCCGCACCAGCACCGGGTGGGCTCGAACCTCCAACCTTTCGGTTAACAGCTGATTGCGCTAGCCAATTGCGCCACGGAGACGGTCCTGCTTTACTCTCAATATCATCAGAACATATCTTAAAAGCTATCAGCGCAAAGAAAAAAAAAGCGCTGCACCACCACCAGGTTGGCTCGAACCTCCAACCTTTCGGTTAACAGCTGATCGCGCTAGCCCATTGCGCCACGGAGACAATCTTGCTCCACTCTCACCACCATCAGAACATATCTTCAAAGCTATCAGCGCAAAGCAAAAAAGCGCTGCACCACCACCGGGTGGGCTCGAACCTCCAACCTTTCGGTTAACAGCCGATCGCGCTAGCCCATTGCGCCACGGAGACAGTCTTGCTCCACTCTCACCACCATCAGAACATATCTTCAAAGCTATCAGCGCATAGAAAAAAGCAACACACCACTCCCGGGAGGGCTCGGAACTCCAACCTTTCGGTCAACAGCCGATCGCGCTAGCCAATTGCGCCACGGTGACAGTCCTGCTCAACTCTCATCACCATCAGAACTTATCTTCAAAGCTATCAGCCAAATGAAAAAAAAAGCGCCATACCACCACCGGGTGGGCTCGAACCTCCGACCTTTTGGTTAACACTGCTCCACTCTCACCACCATCAGAACATATCTTCAAAGCTATCAGCCCAAAGAAAAAAATCGCCGCACCACCACCGGGTGGGCTCGAACCTCCAACTTTATGGTTAACAGCCGAGCACGCTAGCCAATTGCGCCACGGAGACAGCCCTGCTCCACTCTCACCACCATCAGAACATATCTTCAAAGCTATCAGCCCACCGAAAAAAAAGCGCCGCACAACCACCGGGTAGGCTCGAACCTCCAACTTTTCGGTTAACAGCCGAATGTGCTAGCCAATTGCCCCACGGAGACAGTCGTGCTCCACTCTCACCACCGTCAGAACATTTCTTCAGAGCTATCACCCCAAAGAAAAAAAAGCGCCGTACCACCACCGGTTGGGCTCGAACCTCCAACCTTTCGGTTAACAGCCGATCGCGCTAGCCAATAGCGCCACGAAGACAGTCCTGCTCCACTCTCACCACCATCAGAACATATCTTCAAAGCCATTACCGCAAAGAAAAAAGCAACACACCACTCCCGGGAGGGCTCAAAACTCCAACCTTTCGGTCAACAGCCGATCGCGCTAGCCCATTGCGCCACGGAGACAGTCTTGCTCATCTATCACCACCATCAGAACATATCATCAAAGCTATCAGCCCAAAGAAAAAAAAGCACCCCACCACCAGCGGGTGGGCTCGAACCTCCAACTTTTCGGTTAACAGCCGATCGCGCTGGCCAATTGCGCCACGGAGACAGTCCTGCTCCACTCCCACCTTAATTAGAACATATCTTCAAAGCTATCAGCCCAAAGAAAAAAAAGCGCCGCACCACCACCGGGTGCGATCGAACTTCCAACCTTTCGGTTAACAGCAGATCGCGCTAGCCAATTGCGCCACGGAGACAATCGTGCTCCACCCTCACCACCATCAGAACATATCTTTAAAGCTATCAGCGCAAAGAAAAAAGCAACACACCCCACCCAGGAGGGCTCGAACCTCCAACTTTAGGTTAACAGCCGATAGCGCTAGCCTATTGCGCCACGGAGACAGTCCTGCTCTACTCTCACCACCATAAGAACATATCTTCAAAGCTATCAACCCAAAGAAAAAAAGCGCCGCACCACCGCCGGGTGGGCTCGAAACTCCAACCTTTCGGTTAACAGCCGATCGCGCTAGCCAATTGCGCCACGGAGACGGTCCTGCTCCACTCTCACCACCATCAGAACATATCTTCAAAGCTATAAGCCCACAGAAAAAAAAGCGCCGCACAACCACCGGGTAGGCTCGAACCTCCAACTTTTCGGTTAACAGCCGATCGCGCTAGCCAATTGCTCACGGAGACAGTCCTGCTCCACTCTCACCACCATAAGAACATATCTTCAATGCTATCAGCCCAAAAAAAGCGCCGCACCACCACCGGGTGGGCTCGAACCTCGAACCTTTCGGTTAACAGCCGATCACGCTAGCCAATTGCCCCACGAAGACAGTCGTGCTCCACTCTCACCACCGTCAGAACATTTCTTCAGAGCTATCACCCCCAAAAAAACGCCTCACCACCACCGGTTGGGCTCGAACCTCCAACCTTTCGGTTAACAGCCGATCGGCTAGCCAATTGCGCCACGAAGACAGTCCTGCTCCACTCTCACCACCATCAGAACATATCTTCAAAGCTATTACCGCAAAGAAAAAAGCAACACACCACTCCCGGGAGGGCTCGAAACTCTAACCTTTCGGTTAACAGCCGATCGCGCTAGCCCATTGCGCCACGGAGGCAGTCATGCTCCACTCTCACCATCATCAGAACATAACTTCAAAGCTATCAGGGCAAAGAAAAAAAGCGCTGCACCACCACCGCGTGGGCTCGAACCTCCAACCTTTCGGTTAACAGCCGATCGCGCTAGCCCAGTGCGCCACGGAGACAGTCTTGCTCCACTCTCACCACCATCAGAACATATCTTCAAAGCTATCAGCGCAAAGAAAAAAGCAACACATCACTCCCGGGAGGGCTCGAAACTCCAACCTTTCGGTCAACAGCTGATCGCGCTAGCCCATTGCGCCACGGAGACAGTCTTGCTCCCCTCTCACCACCATCAGAACATATCTTCAAAGCTATCAGCCCAAAGAAAAAAAAGCACCGCACCACCACCGGGTGGGCTCGAACCTCCAACCTTTAGGTTAACAGCCGATCGCGCTAGCCAATTGCGCCACGGAGACAGTCGTGCTCCACTCTCACCACCATCAGAACATATTTTCAAAGCTATCAGCGCAAAAAAAAAGCAAAACACCACTCCCGGGAGGGCTGGAACCTCCAACTTTTCGGTTAACAGCCGATCGCGCTGGCCACTTGCGCCACGGAGACAGTCCTGCTCCACTCTCACCTTAATTAGAACATATCTTCAAAGCTATCAGCCCAAAGAAAAAAAAGCGCCGCACCACCACCGGGTGCGATCGAACTTCCAACCTTTCGGTTAACAGCACATCGCGCTAGCCAATTGCGCCACGGAGACAATCGTGCTCCACCCTCACCACCATCAGAACATATCTTCAAAGCTATCAGCGCAAAGAAAAAAGCAACACACCCCACCCAGGAGGGCTCGAACCTCCAACTTTAGGTTAACAGCCGATAGCGCTAGCCTATTGCGCCACGGAGACAGTCCTGCTCTACTCTCACCACCATAAGAACATATCTTCAAAGCTATCAACCCAAAGAAAAAAAGCGCCGCACCACCGCCGGGTGGGCTCGAAACTCCAAGCTTTCGGTTAACAGCCGATCGCGCTAGCCAATTGCGCCACGGAGACAGTCCTGCTCCACTCTCACCACCATCAGAACATATCTTCAAAGCTATCAGCCCAAACAAAAAAGCACCATACCACCACCGGGTGGGCTCGAACCTCCGACCTTTTGGTTAACAACCGATTGTGCTAGCCAATTGCGCCATAGAGACAGTCCTGCTCCACTCTCACCACCATAAGAACATATCTTCAAAGCTATCAGCCCAAAGAAAAAGAGCGCCGCACCACCACGAGGTGGGCTCGAACCTCCAACTTTTCGGTTAACAGCCGATCACGCTAGACAATTGCGCCACGGGGATAGTCCTGCTCCACTCTCACCACCATCAGAACATATCTTCAAAGCTATCAGCCCACAGAAAAAAAAGCGCCACACAACCACCGGGTAGGCTCGAACCTCCAACTTTTCGGTTAACAGCCGATCGCGCTAGCCAATTGCGCCACGGAGACAGTCCTGCTCCACTCTCACCACCATAAGAACATATCTTCAAAGCTATCAGCCCAAAGAAAAAAAAGCACCGCACCACCACCGGGTGGGCTCGAACCTCCGACCTTTTGGTTAACAGCCGATCGCGCTAGCCAATTGCTCCACGGAGACAGTCCTGCTCCACTCTCATCACCATAAAAACATATCTTCAAAGCTATCAGCCCAAAGAAAAAAAGCGCCGCACCACCACCGGGTGGGCTCGAACCTCCAACCTTTCGGTTAACAGCTGATTGCGCTAGCCAATTGCGCCACGGAGACAGTCCTGCTTTACTCTCACCTAATCAGAACATATCTTAAAAGCTATCAGCGCAAAGAAAAAAAAGCGCTGCACCACCACCGGGTGGTCTCGAACCTCCAACCTTTCGGTTAACAGCCGATCGCGCTAGCCCGTTGCGCCACGGAGACAGTCTTGCTCCACTCTCACCACCATCAGAACATATCTTCAAAGCTATCAGCGCAAAGAAAAAAGCAACACACCACTCCCGGGAGGGCTCGAAACTCCAACCTTTCGGTCAACAGCCGATCGCGCTAGCCAATTGCGCCACGGAGACAGTCCTGCTCCACTCTCACCACCATCAGAACATATCTTCGAAGCTATCAGCCCAAAGAAAAAAAAGCGCCATACCACCACCGGGTGGGCTCGAACCTCCGACCTTTTGGTTAACACTGCTCCACTCTCACCACCATCAGAACATACCTTCAAAGCTATCAGCCCAAAAAAAAGCGCCGCACCACCACCGGGTGGGCTCGAACCTCCAACTTTTCGGTTAACAGCCGAGCACGCTAGCGAATTGTGCCACGGAGACAGTCCTGCTCCACTCTCACCACCATCAGAACATATCTTCAAAGCTATCAGATCAAAGAAAAAAAAGCGCCGCACCACCACCGGGTGGGCTCGAACCTCCAACCTTTCGGTTAACAGCTGATTGCGCTAGCCAATTGCGCCACGGAGACAGTCCTGCTTTACTCTCACCATCATCAGAACATATCTTAAAAGCTATCAGCGCAAAGAAAAAAAAGCGCCGCACCACCACCGGGTGGGCTCGAACCTCCAACTTTATGGTTAACAGCCGAGCACGCTAGCCAATTGCGCCACGGAGACAGCCCTGCTCCACTCACACCACCATCAGAACATATCTTCAAAGCTATCCGGCCACAGAAAAAAAAGCGCCGCACAACCACCGGGTAGGCTCGAACCTCCGACTTTTCGGCTAACAGCCGATCGCGCTAGCCAATTGCTCAAGGAGACAGTCTTGCTCCACTCTCACCACCATCAGAACATATCTTCAAAGCTATCAGCGCAAAGAAAAAAGCAACACACCACTCCCGGGAGGGCTCGAACCTCCAACTTTTCGGTTAACAGCCGATCGCGCTGGCCTATTGCGCCACGGAGAAAGTCCTGCTCAACTCTCACCACAATTAGAACATATCTTCAAAGCTATCAGCCCAAAGAAAAAAAGCGCCGCACCACCACCGGGTGGGCTCGAACCTCCAACTTTTCGGTTAACAGCCGATCGCGCTAGCCAATTGCGCCACGGGGACCGTCCTGCTCCACTCTCACCACCGTCATACCATTTCTTCAGAGCTATCACCCCAAAGAAAAAAAAGCGCTGCACCACCACCGGGTGGGCTCGAACCCCCCACCTTTCGGTTAACAGCCGAATGTGCTAGCCAATTGCCCCACGGAGACAGTCGTGCTCCACTCTCACCACCGTCAGAACATTTCTTCAGAGCTATCACCCCAAAGAAAAAAAAGCGCCGCACCACCACCGGTTGGGCTCGAACCTCCAACCTTTCGGTTAACAGCCGATCGCGCTAGCCAATAGCGCCACGAAGACAGTCCTGCTCCACTCTCACCACCATCAGAACATATCATCAAAGCTATCAGCCTAAAGAAAAAAAGCACCCCACCACCAGCGGGTGGGCTCGAACCTCCAACTTTTCGGTTAACAGCCGATCGCGCTGGCCAATTGCGCCACGGAGACAGTCCTGCTCCACTCTCACCACAATTAGAACATATCTTCAGAGCTATCAGCCCAAAGAAAAAAAAGCGCCGCACCACCACCGGGTGGGCTCGAACCTCCAACCTTTCTGTTAACAGCAGATCGCGCTAGCCAATTGCGCAACGGAGACAATCGTGCTCCACTCTCACCACCTTCAGATCATATCTTCAAAGCTATCAGCGCAAAGAAAAAAAAGGCCCGCACCACTACCGGGTGGGCACGAACCTCCAACCTTTCGGTTAACAGCCGATCGCGCAAGCCAATTTCGCCACGGAGACGGTCCTGCTCCACTCTCACCACCATCATAACATATCTTCAAAGCTATCAGCCCACAGAAAAAAAAGCGCCGCACAACCACCTGGTAGGCTCGAACCTCCAACTTTTCGGTTAACAGCCGATCGCGCTAGCCAATTGCTCACGGAGACAGTCCTGCTCCACTCTCACCACCATAAGAACATATCTTCAAAGCTATCAAACCCAAAAAAAAGCGCCGCACCACCACCGGGTGGGCTCGAACCTCCAACCTTTCGGTTAACAGCCGATCACGTTAGCCAATTGCCCCACGAAGACAGTCGTGCTCCACTCTCACCACCGTCAGAACATTTCTTCAGAGCTATCACCCCCAAAAAAAACGCCACACCACCACCGGTTGGGCTCGAACCTCCAACCTTTCGGTTAACAGCCGATCGCGCTAGCCCAGTGCGCCACGGAGACAGTCTTGCTCCACTCTCACCACCATCAGAACATATCTTCAAAGCTATCAGCGCAAAGAAAAAAGCAACACATCACTCCCGGGAGGGCTCGAAACTCCAACCTTTCGGTCAACAGCTGATCGCGCTAGCCCATTGCGCCACGGAGACAGTCTTGCTCCCCTCTCACCACCATCAGAACATATCTTCAAAGCTATCAGCCCAAAGAAAAAAAAGCACCGCACCACCACCGGGTGGGCTCGAACCTCCCACCTTTAGGTTAACAGCCGATCGCGCTAGCCAATTGCGCCACGGAGACAGTCGTGCTCCACTCTCACCACCATCAGAACATATTTTCAAAGCTATCAGCACAAAAAAAAGCAAAACACCACTCCCGGGAGGGCTCGAACCTCCAACTTTTCGGTTAACAGCCGATCGCGCTGGCCACTTGCGCCACGGAGACAGTCCTGCTCCACTCTCACCTTAATTAGAACATATCTTCAAAGCTATCAGCCCAAAGAAAAAAAAGCGCCGCACCACCACCGGGTGCGATCGAACTTCCAACCTTTCGGTTAACAGCAGATCGCGCTAGCCAATTGCGCCACGGAGACAATCGTGCTCCACCCTCACCACCATCAGAACATATCTTCAAAGCTATCAGCGCAAAGAAAAAAGCAACACACCCCACCCAGGAGGGCTCGAACCTTCAACTTTAGGTTAACAGCCGATCGCGCTAGCCTATTGCGCCACGGAGACAGTCCTGCTCCACTCTCACCACCATAAGAACATATCTTCAAAGCTATCAGCCCAAAGAAAAAAAGCGCCGCACCACCGCCGGGTGGGCTCGAAACTCCAACCTTTCGGTTAACAGCCGATCGCGCTAGCCAATTGCGCCACGGAGACACTCCTGCTCCACTCTCACCACCATCAGAACATATCTTCAAAGCTATCAGCCCAAACAAAAAAAGCACCATACCACCACCGGGTGGGCTCGAACCTCCGACCTTTTGGTTAACAGCCGATTGTGCTAGCCAATTGCGCCATAGAGACAGTCCTGCTCCACTCTCACCACCATCAGAACATATCTTCAAAGCTATCAGCCCAAAGAAAAAGAGCGCCGCACCACCACGAGGTGGGCTCGAACCTCCAACTTTTCGGTTAACAGCCGATCAAGCTAGCCAATTGCGCCACGGGGATAGTCCTGCTCTACTCTAACCACCATCAGAACATATCTTCAAAGCTATCAGCCCACAGAAAAAAAAGCGCCACACAACCACCGGGTAGGCTCGAACCTCCAACTTTTCGGTTAACAGCCGATCGCGCTAGCCAATTGCGCCACGGACACAGTCCTGCTCCACTCTCACCACCATAAGAACATATCTTCAATGCTATCAGCCCAAAGAAAAAAAAGCACCGCACCACCACCGGGTGGGCTCGAACCTCCGACCTTTTAGTTAACAGCCGATCGCCCTAGCCAATTGCTCCACTGAGACAGTCCTGCTCCACTCTCATCACCATGAAAACATATCTTCAAAGCTATCAGCCCAAAGAAAAAAAAGCGCCGCACCACCACCGGGTGGGCTCGAACCTCCAACCTTTCGGTTAACAGCTGATTGCGCTAGCCAATTGCGCCACGGAGACAGTCCTGCTTTACTCTCGCCATCATCAGAACATATCTTAAAAGCTATCAGCGCAAAGAAAAAAAAGCGCTGCACCACCACCGGGTGGTCTCGAACCTCCAACCTTTCGGTTAACAGCCGATCGCGCTAGCCCATTGCGCCCCGGGGACAGTCTTGCTCCACTCTCACCACCATCAGAACATATCTTCAAAGCTATCAGCGCAAAGAAAAAAGCAACACACCACTCCCGGGAGGGCTCGAAACTCCAACCTTTCGGTCAACAGCCGATCGCGCTAGCCAATTGCGCCACGGAGACAGTCCTGCTCCACTCTCACCACC
Source organism: Rhipicephalus microplus (assembly GCF_043290135.1). NCBI lineage: Eukaryota > Metazoa > Arthropoda > Arachnida > Ixodida > Ixodidae > Rhipicephalus > Rhipicephalus microplus. Next base: position 1,590,464 of record NW_027464587.1, on the reverse strand, counting down.
ACCAGAACATATCTTCGAAGCTATCAGCCCAAAGAAAAAAAAGCGCCATACCACCACCGGGTGGGCTCGAACCTCCGACCTTTTGGTTAACACTGCTCCACTCTCACCACCATCAGAACATACCTTCAAAGCTATCAGCCCAAAGAAAAAAAAGCGCCGCACCACCACCGGGTGGGCTCGAACCTCCAACTTTTCGGTTAACAGCCGAGCACGCTAGCGAATTGTGCCACGGAGACAGTCCTGCTCCACTCTCACCACCATCAGAACATATCTTCAAAGCTATCAGCCCACAGAAAAAAAGCGCCGCACAACCACCGGGTAGGCTCGAACCTCCAACTTTTCGGTTAACAGCCGATCGCGCTAGCCAATTGCGCCACGGAGACAGTCCTTCTCCACTCTCACCACCATAAGAACATATCTTCAAAGCTATCAGCCCAAAGAAAAAAAAGCGCCGCACCACCGCCGGGGGGGCTCGAACCTCCGACCTTTTGGTTAACAGCCGATCGCTCTAGCCAATTGCGCCACGGAGACAGTCCTGCTCCACTCTCACCATCATCAGAACATATCTTCAAAGCTATCAGCCCAAAGAAAAAAAAGCGCCGCACCACCACCGGGTGGGCTCAAACCTCTAACTTTTCGGTTAACAGCCGATCACGCTAGCCAATTGCGCCACGGAGACAGTCCTGCTCCACTCTCACCACCATCAGAACATATCTTCAAAGTTATCCGCCCACAGAAAAAAAAGCGCCGCACAACCACCGGGTAGGCTCGAACCTCCAACTTTTCGGTCAACAGCCGATCGCGCTAGCCAATCGCACCACGGACACAGTCCTGCTCCACTCTCACCACCATAAGAACATATCTTCAAAGCTATCAGCCCAAAAAAAGCGCCGCACCACCACCGGGTGGGCTCGAACCTCCAACCTTTCGGTTAACAGCCGATCGCGCTAGCCAATTGCGCCACGAAGACAGTCCTGCTACACTCTCACCACCATCAGAACATATCTTCAAAGCTATTACCGCAAAGAAAAAAGCAACACACCACTCCCGGGAGGGCTCGAAACTCAAACCTTTCGGTTAACAGCCGATCGCACTAGCCCATTGCGCCACGGAGGCAGTCTTGCTCCACTCTCACCATCATCAGAACATATCTTCAAAGCTATCAGCGCAAAGAAAAAAAGCGCTGCACCACCACCGCGTGGGCTCGAACCTCCAATCTTTCGGTTAACAGCCGATCGCGCTAGCCCATTGTGCCACGGAGACAGTCTTGATCCACTCTCCCCACCATCAGAACATATCTTCAAAGCTATTACCGCAAAGAAAAAAGCAACACACCACTCCCGGGAGGGCTCGAAACTCAAACCTTTCGGTTAACAGCCGATCGCACTAGCCCATTGCGCCACGGAGGCAGTCTTGCTCCACTCTCGCCACCATCAGAACATATCATCAAAGCTATCAGCCTAAAGAAAAAAAGCACCCCACCACCAGCGGGTGGGCTCGAACCTCCAACTTTTCGGTTAACAGCCGATCGCGCTGGCCAATTGCGCCACGGAGACAGTCCTGCTCCACTCTCACCACAATTAGAACATATCTTCAGAGCTATCAGCCCAAAGAAAAAAAAGCGCCGCACCACCACCGGGTGGGCTCGAACCTCCAACCTTTCTGTTAACAGCAGATCGCGCTAGCCAATTGCGCAACGGAGACAATCGTGCTCCACTCTCACCACCTTCAGATCATATCTTCAAAGCTATCAGCGCAAAGAAAAAAAAGGCCCGCACCACTACCGGGTGGGCACGAACCTCCAACCTTTCGGTTAACAGCCGATCGCGCAAGCCAATTTCGCCACGGAGACGGTCCTGCTCCACTCTCACCACCATCATAACATATCTTCAAAGCTATCAGCCCACAGAAAAAAAAGCGCCGCACAACCACCTGGTAGGCTCGAACCTCCAACTTTTCGGTTAACAGCCGATCGCGCTAGCCAATTGCTCACGGAGACAGTCCTGCTCCACTCTCACCACCATAAGAACATATCTTCAAAGCTATCAAACCCAAAAAAAAGCGCCGCACCACCACCGGGTGGGCTCGAACCTCCAACCTTTCGGTTAACAGCCGATCACGTTAGCCAATTGCCCCACGAAGACAGTCGTGCTCCACTCTCACCACCGTCAGAACATTTCTTCAGAGCTATCACCCCCAAAAAAAACGCCACACCACCACCGGTTGGGCTCGAACCTCCAACCTTTCGGTTAACAGCCGATCGCGCTAGCCCAGTGCGCCACGGAGACAGTCTTGCTCCACTCTCACCACCATCAGAACATATCTTCAAAGCTATCAGCGCAAAGAAAAAAGCAACACATCACTCCCGGGAGGGCTCGAAACTCCAACCTTTCGGTCAACAGCTGATCGCGCTAGCCCATTGCGCCACGGAGACAGTCTTGCTCCCCTCTCACCACCATCAGAACATATCTTCAAAGCTATCAGCCCAAAGAAAAAAAAGCACCGCACCACCACCGGGTGGGCTCGAACCTCCCACCTTTAGGTTAACAGCCGATCGCGCTAGCCAATTGCGCCACGGAGACAGTCGTGCTCCACTCTCACCACCATCAGAACATATTTTCAAAGCTATCAGCACAAAAAAAAGCAAAACACCACTCCCGGGAGGGCTCGAACCTCCAACTTTTCGGTTAACAGCCAATCGCGCTGGCCACTTGCGCCACGGAGACAGTCCTGCTCCACTCTCACCTTAATTAGAACATATCTTCAAAGCTATCAGCCCAAAGAAAAAAAAGCGCCGCACCACCACCGGGTGCGATCGAACTTCCAACCTTTCGGTTAACAGCAGATCGCGCTAGCCAATTGCGCCACGGAGACAATCGTGCTCCACCCTCACCACCATCAGAACATATCTTCAAAGCTATCAGCGCAAAGAAAAAAGCAACACACCCCACCCAGGAGGGCTCGAACCTTCAACTTTAGGTTAACAGCCGATCGCGCTAGCCTATTGTGCCACGGAGACAGTCCTGCTCCACTCTCACCACCATAAGAACATATCTTCAAAGCTATCAGCCCAAAGAAAAAAAGCGCCGCACCACCGCCGGGTGGGCTCGAAACTCCAACCTTTCGGTTAACAGCCGATCGCGCTAGCCAATTGCGCCACGGAGACACTCCTGCTCCACTCTCACCACCATCAGAACATATCTTCAAAGCTATCAGCCCAAACAAAAAAAGCACCATACCACCACCGGGTGGGCTCGAACCTCCGACCTTTTGGTTAACAGCCGATTGTGCTAGCCAATTGCGCCATAGAGACAGTCCTGCTCCACTCTCACCACCATCAGAACATATCTTCAAAGCTATCAGCCCAAAGAAAAAGAGCGCCGCACCACCACGAGGTGGGCTCGAACCTCCAACTTTTCGGTTAACAGCCGATCAAGCTAGCCAATTGCGCCACGGGGATAGTCCTGCTCTACTCTAACCACCATCAGAACATATCTTCAAAGCTATCAGCCCACAGAAAAAAAAGCGCCACACAACCACCGGGTAGGCTCGAACCTCCAACTTTTCGGTTAACAGCCGATCGCGCTAGCCAATTGCGCCACGGACACAGTCCTGCTCCACTCTCACCACCATAAGAACATATCTTCAATGCTATCAGCCCAAAGAAAAAAAAGCACCGCACCACCACCGGGTGGGCTCGAACCTCCGACCTTTTAGTTAACAGCCGATCGCCCTAGCCAATTGCTCCACTGAGACAGTCCTGCTCCACTCTCATCACCATGAAAACATATCTTCAAAGCTATCAGCCCAAAGAAAAAAAAGCGCCGCACCACCACCGGGTGGGCTCGAACCTCCAACCTTTCGGTTAACAGCTGATTGCGCTAGCCAATTGCGCCACGGAGACAGTCCTGCTTTACTCTCGCCATCATCAGAACATATCTTAAAAGCTATCAGCGCAAAGAAAAAAAAGCGCTGCACCACCACCGGGTGGTCTCGAACCTCCAACCTTTCGGTTAACAGCCGATCGCGCTAGCCCATTGCGCCCCGGGGACAGTCTTGCTCCACTCTCACCACCATCAGAACATATCTTCAAAGCTATCAGCGCAAAGAAAAAAGCAACACACCACTCCCGGGAGGGCTCGAAACTCCAACCTTTCGGTCAACAGCCGATCGCGCTAGCCAATTGCGCCACGGAGACAGTCCTGCTCCACTCTCACCACCACCAGAACATATCTTCGAAGCTATCAGCCCAAAGAAAAAAAAGCGCCATACCACCACCGGGTGGGCTCGAACCTCCGACCTTTTGGTTAACACTGCTCCACTCTCACCACCATCAGAACATACCTTCAAAGCTATCAGCCCAAAGAAAAAAAAGCGCCGCACCACCACCGGGTGGGCTCGAACCTCCAACTTTTCGGTTAACAGCCGAGCACGCTAGCGAATTGTGCCACGGAGACAGTCCTGCTCCACTCTCACCACCATCAGAACATATCTTCAAAGCTATCAGCCCACAGAAAAAAAGCGCCGCACAACCACCGGGTAGGCTCGAACCTCCAACTTTTCGGTTAACAGCCGATCGCGCTAGCCAATTGCGCCACGGAGACAGTCCTTCTCCACTCTCACCACCATAAGAACATATCTTCAAAGCTATCAGCCCAAAGAAAAAAAAGCGCCGCACCACCGCCGGGGGGGCTCGAACCTCCGACCTTTTGGTTAACAGCCGATCGCTCTAGCCAATTGCGCCACGGAGACAGTCCTGCTCCACTCTCACCATCATCAGAACATATCTTCAAAGCTATCAGCCCAAAGAAAAAAAAGCGCCGCACCACCACCGGGTGGGCTCAAACCTCTAACTTTTCGGTTAACAGCCGATCACGCTAGCCAATTGCGCCACGGAGACAGTCCTGCTCCACTCTCACCACCATCAGAACATATCTTCAAAGTTATCCGCCCACAGAAAAAAAAGCGCCGCACAACCACCGGGTAGGCTCGAACCTCCAACTTTTCGGTCAACAGCCGATCGCGCTAGCCAATCGCACCACGGACACAGTCCTGCTCCACTCTCACCACCATAAGAACATATCTTCAAAGCTATCAGCCCAAAAAAAGCGCCGCACCACCACCGGGTGGGCTCGAACCTCCAACCTTTCGGTTAACAGCCGATCGCGCTAGCCAATTGCGCCACGAAGACAGTCCTGCTACACTCTCACCACCATCAGAACATATCTTCAAAGCTATTACCGCAAAGAAAAAAGCAACACACCACTCCCGGGAGGGCTCGAAACTCAAACCTTTCGGTTAACAGCCGATCGCACTAGCCCATTGCGCCACGGAGGCAGTCTTGCTCCACTCTCACCATCATCAGAACATATCTTCAAAGCTATCAGCGCAAAGAAAAAAAGCGCTGCACCACCACCGCGTGGGCTCGAACCTCCAATCTTTCGGTTAACAGCCGATCGCGCTAGCCCATTGTGCCACGGAGACAGTCTTGATCCACTCTCCCCACCATCAGAACATATCTTCAAAGCTATTACCGCAAAGAAAAAAGCAACACACCACTCCCGGGAGGGCTCGAAACTCAAACCTTTCGGTTAACAGCCGATCGCACTAGCCCATTGCGCCACGGAGGCAGTCTTGCTCCACTCTCGCCACCATCAGAACATATCTTCAAAGCTATCAGCCGAAACAAAAAAGCGCCACACCACTACCGGGTGGGCTCGAACCTCCGACCTTTCGGTTAACAGCCGATCGTGCTAGCCAATTGCGCCATGGAGACAGTCCTGCTCCACTCTCCCCACCATCAGAACATATCTTCAAAGCTATCAGCCCAAAGAAAAAAAAGCGCCGCACCACCACGAGGTGGGTTTGAACCTCCAACTTTTCGGTTAACAGCCGATCACGCTAGCCAATTGCGCCACGGAAACAGTCCTGCTCCACTCTCACCACCATCAGAACATATCTTCAAAGCTATCAGCCCACAGAAAAAAAAGCGCCACACAACCACCGGGTAGGCTCGAACCTCCAACTTTTCGGTTAACAGCCGATCGCGCTAGCCAATTGCACCACGGAGACAGTCCTGCTCCACTCTCACCACCATAAGGACATATCTTCAAAGCTATCAGCCCAAAGAAAAAAAAGCGCCGCACCACCACCGGGTGGGCTCGAACCTCCGACCTTTTGGTTAACAGCCGATCGCGCTAGCCAATCGCTCCAAGGAGACAGTCCTGCTCCACTCTCACCACCATAAAAACATATCTTCAAAGCTATCAGCCCAAAGAAAAAAAAGCGCCGCACCACCACCGGGTGGGCTCGAACCTCCAACCTTTCGGTTAACAGCTGATTGCGCTAGCCAATTGCGCCACGGAGACAGTCCTGCTTTACTCTCACCATCATCAGAACATATCTTAAAAGCTATCAGCGCAAAGAAAAAAAAAACGCTGCACCACCACCAGGTTGGCTCGAACCTCCAACCTTTCGGTTAACAGCTGATCGCGCTAGCCCATTGCGCCACGGAGACAGTCTTGATCCACTCTCACCACCATCAGAACATATCTTCAAAGCTATCAGCGCAAAGAAAAAAAGCGCTGCACCACCACCGGGTGGGCTCGAACCTCCAACCTTTCCGTTAACAGCCGATCGCGCTAGCCCATTGCGCCACGGAGACAGTCTTGCTCCACTCTCACCACCATCAGAACATATCTTCAAAGCTATCAGCGCATAGAAAAAAGCAACACACCACTCCCGGGAGGGCTCGAAACTCCAACCTTTCGGTCAACAGCCGATCGCGCTAGCCAATTGCGCCACGGAGACAGTCCTGCTCCACTCTCATCACCATCAGAACATATCTTCAAAGCTATCAGCCCAAAGAAAAAAAAAGCGCCATACCACCACCGGGTGGGCTCGAACCTCCGACCTTTTGGTTAACACTGCTCCACTCTCACCACCATCAGAACATATCTTCAAAGCTATCAGCCCACAGAAAAAAAAGCGCCGCACAACCACCGGGTAGGCTCGAACCTCCAACTTTTCGGCTAACAGCCGATCGCGCTAGCCAATTGCGCCATGGAGACAGTCCTGCTCCCCTCTCACCACCATCAGAACATTTCTTCAGAGCTATCACCCAAAAAAAACGCCACACCACCACCGGTTGGGCTCGAACCTCCAATCTTTCGGTTAACAGCCGATGGCGCTAGCCAATTGCGCCACGAAGACAGTCCTGCTCCACTCTCACCACCATCAGAACATATCTTCAAAGCTATTACCGCAAAGCAAAAAGCAACACACCACTCCAGGGAGGGCTCGAAACTCCAACCTTTCGGTTAACAGCTGATCGCGCTAGCCCATTGCGCCACGGAGGCAGTCATGCTCCACTCTCACCATCATCAGAACATATCTTCAAAGCTATCAGCGCAAAGAAAAAAAGCGCTGCACCACCACCGCGTGAGCTCGAACCTGCAACCTTTCGGTTAACAGCCGATCGCGCTAGCCCAGTGCGCCACGGAGACAGTCTTGCTCCACTCTCACCACCATCAGAACATATCTTCAAAGCTATCAGCGCAAAGAAAAAAGCAACACATCACACCCGGGAGGGCTCGAAACTCCAACCTTTCGGTCAACAGCTGATCGCGCTAGCCCATTGCGCCACGGAGACAGTCTTGCTCCCCTCTCACCACCATCAGAACATATCTTCAAAGCTATCAGCCCAAAGAAAAAAAAGCACCGCACCACCACCGGGTGGGCTCGAACCTCCAACCTTTCGGTTAACAGCCGATCGCGCTAGCCAATTGCGCCACGGAGACAGTCGTGCTCCACTCTCACCACCATCAGAACATATTTTCAAAGCTATCAGCGCAAAAAAAGCAAAACACCACTCCCGGGAGGGCTCGAACCTCCAACTTTTCGGTTAACAGCCGATCGCGCTGGCCACTTGCGCCACGGAGACAGTCCTGCTCCACTCTCACCTTAATTAGAACATATCTTCAAAGCTATCAGCCCAAAGAAAAAAAAGCGCCGCACCACCACCGGGTGCGATCGAACTTCCAACCTTTCGGTTAACAGCAGATCGCGCTAGCCAATTGCGCCACGGAGACAATCGTACTCCACTCTCACCACCATCAGAACATATCTTCAAAGCTATGAGCGCAAAGAAAAAAGCAACACACCCCACCCAGGAGGGTTTGAACCTCCAACTTTTCGGTTAACAGCCGATCGCGCTAGCCAATTGCGCCACGGAGACAGTCCTGCTCTACTCTCACCACCATAAGAACATATCTTCAAAGCTATCAGCCCAAAGAAAAAAAGCGCCGCACCACCGTCGGGTGGGCTCGAAACTCCAACCTTTCGGTTAACAGCCGATCGCGCTAGCCAATTGCGCCACGGGGACAGTCCTGCTCCACTCTCACCACCATCAGAACATATCTTCAAAGCTATCAGCCCACAGAAAAAAAAGCGCCGCACCACCACGATGTGGGCTCGAACCTCCAACTTTTCGGTTAACAGCCGATCACGCTAGCCAATTGCGCCACGGGGACAGTCCTGCTCCACTCTCACCACCATCAGAACATATCTTCATAGCTATCAGCCCACAGAAAAAAAGCGCCACACAACCACCGGGTAGGCTCGAACCTCCACCTTTTCGGTTAACAGCCGATCGCGCTAGCCAATTGCGCCACGGAGACAGTCCTGCTCCACTCTCACCACCATAAGAACATATCTTCAAAGCTATCAGCCCAAAGAAAAAAAAAGCGCCGCACCACCACCGGGTGGGCTCGAACCTCCGACCTTTTGGTTAACAGCCGATCGCGCTAGCTAATTGCTCCACGGAGACAGTCCTGCTCCACTCTCATCACCATAAAAACATATCTTCAAAGCTATCAGCCCAAAGAAAAAAAAGCGCCGCACCACCACCGGGTGGGCTCGAACCTCCAACCTTTCGGTTAACAGCTGCTTGCGCTAGCCAATTGCGCCACGGAGACAGTCCTGCTTTACTCTCACCATCATCAGAACATATCTTAAAAGCTATCAGCGCAAAGAAAAAAAGCGCTGCACCACCACCGGGTGGGCTCGAACCTCCAACCTTTCGGTTAACAGCCGATCGCGCTAGCCCATTGCGCCACGGAGACAGTCTTGCTCCACTCTCACCACCATCAGCACATATCTTCAAAGCTATCAGCGCAAAGAAAAAAGCAACACACCACTCCCGGGAGGGCTCGAAACTCCAACCTTTCGGTCAACAGCCGATCGCGCTAGCCAATTGCGCCACGGAGACAGTCCTGCTCCACTCTCACCACCATCAGAACATATCTTCAAAGCTATCAGCCCAAAGAAAAAAAAGCGCCATACCACCACCGGGTGGGCTCGAACCTCCGACCTTTTGGTTAACACTGCTCCACTCTCACCACCATCAGAACATACCTTCAAAGCTATCAGCCCAAAAAAAAGCGCCGCACCACCACCGGGTGGGCTCGAACCTCCAACTTTTCGGGTAACAGCCGAGCACGCTAGCCAGTTGTGCCACGGAGACAGTCCTGCTTCACTCTCACCACCATCAGAACATATCTTCAAAGCTATCAGCCCACAGAAAAAAAGCGCCGCACAACCACCGGGTAGGCTCGAACCTCCAACTTTTCGGTTAACAGCCGATCGCGCTAGCCAATTGCGCCACGGAGACAGTCCTGCTCCACTCTCACCACCATAAGAACATATCTTCAAAGCTATCAGCCCAAAGAATCACCGCACCACCACCGGGTGGGCTCGAACCTCCAACCTTTCGGTTAACAGCCGATTGCGCTAGCCAATTGCGCCACGGAGACAGTCGTGCTCCACTCTCACCACCATCAGAACATATTTTCAAAGCTATCAGGGCAAAAAAAGCAAAACACCACTCCCGGGAGGGCTCGAACCTCCAACTTTTCGGTTAACAGCCGATCGCGCTGGCCACTTGCGCCACGGAGACAGTCCTGCTCCACTCTCACCTTAATTAGAACATATCTTCAAAGCTATCAGCCCAAAGAAAAAAAAGCGCCGCACCACCACCGGGTGCGATCGAACTTCCAACCTTTCGGTTAACAGCAGATCGCGCTAGCCAATTGCGCTACGGAGACAATCGTGCTCCACTCTCACCACCATCAGAACATATCTTCAAAGCTATCAGCGCAAAGAAAAAAGCAACACACCCCACCCAGGAGGGTTTGAACCTCCAACTTTTCGGTTAACAGCCGATCGCAATAGCCAATTGCGCCACGGAGACAGTCCTGCTCTACTCTCACCACCATAAGAACATATCTTCAAAGCTATCAGCCCAAAGAAAAAAAGCGCCGCACCACCGTCGGGTGGGCTCGAAACTCCAACCTTTCGGTTAACAGCCGATCGCGCTAGCCAATTGCGCCACGGGGACAGTCCTGCTCCACTCTCACCACCATCAGAACATATCTTCAAAGCTATCAGCCCACAGAAAAAAAAGCGCCGCACCACCACGATGTGCGCTCGAACCTCCAACTTTTCGGTTAACAGCCGATCACGCTAGCCAATTGCGCCACGGGGACAGTCCTGCTCCACTCTCACCACCATCAGAACATATCTTCAAAGCTATCAGCCCACAGAAAAAAAAAGCGCCGCACCACCACGAGGTGGGCTCGAACCTCCAACTTTTCGGTTAACAGCCGATCACGCTAGCCAATTGCGCCACGGGGACAGTCCTGCTCCACTCTCACCACCATCAGAACATATCTTCAAAGCTATCAGCCCACAGAAAAAAAGCGCCACACAACCACCTGGTAGGCTCGAACCTCCACCTTTTCGGTTAACAGCCGATCGCGCTAGCCAATTGCGCCACGGAGACAGTCCTGCTCCACTCTCACCACCATAAGAACATATCTTCAAAGCTATCAGCCCAAAGAAAAAAAAGCGCCGCACCACCACTGGGTGGGCTCGAACCTCCGACCTTTTGGTTAACAGCCGATCGCGCTAGCTAATTGCTCCACGGAGACAGTCCTGCTCCACTCTCATCACCATAAAAACATACCTTCAAAGCTATCAGCCCAAAGAAAAAAAAGCGCCGCACCACCACCGGGTGGGCTCGAACCTCCAACCTTTCGGTTAACAGCTGCTTGCGCTAGCCAATTGCGCCACGGAGACAGTCCTGCTTTACTCTCACCATCATCAGAACATATCTTAAAAGCTATCAGCGCAAAGAAAAAAAGCGCTGCACCACCACCGGGTGGGCTCGAACCTCCAACCTTTCGGTTAACAGCCGATCGCGCTAGCCCATTGCGCCACGGAGACAGTCTTGCTCCACTCTCTCCACCATCAGAACATATCTTCAAAGCTATCAGCGCAAAGAAAAAAGCAACACACCACTCCCGGGAGGGCTCGAAACTCCAACCTTTCGGTTAACAGCTGATTGCGCTAGCCAATTGCGCCACGGAGACAGTCCTGCTTTACTCTCACCTAATCAGAACATATCTTAAAAGCTATCAGCGCAAAGAAAAAAAAGCGCTGCACCACCACCGGGTGGTCTCGAACCTCCAACCTTTCGGTTAACAGCCGATCGCATTAGCCCGTTGCGCCACGGAGACAGTCTTGCTCCACTCTCACCACCATCAGAACATATCTTCAAAGCTATCAGCGCAAAGAAAAAAGCAACACACCACTCCCGGGAGGGCTCGAAACTCCAACCTTTCGGTCAACAGCCGATCGCGCTAGCCAATTGCGCCACGGAGACAGTCCTGCTCCACTCTCACCACCATCAGAACATATCTTCGAAGCTATCAGCCCAAAGAAAAAAAAGCGCCATACCACCACCGGGTGGGCTCGAACCTCCGACCTTTTGGTTAACACTGCTCCACTCTCACCACCATCAGAACATACCTTCAAAGCTATCAGCCCAAAAAAAAAGCGCCGCACCACCACCGGGTGGGCTCGAACCTCCAACTTTTCGGTTAACAGCCGAGAACGCTAGCGAATTGTGCCACGGAGACAGTCCTGCTCCACTCTCACCACCATCAGAACATATCTTCAAAGCTATCAGCTCAAAGAAAAAAAAGCGCCGCACCACCACCGGGTGGGCTCGAACCTCCAACCTTTCGGTTAACAGCTGATTGCGCTAGCCAATTGCGCCACGGAGACAGTCCTGCTTTACTCTCACCATCATCAGAACATATCTTAAAAGCTATCAGCGCAAAGAAAAAAAAGCGCCGCACCACCACCGGGTGGGCTCGAACCTCCAACTTTATGGTTAACAGCCGAGCACGCTAGCCAATTGCGCCACGGAGACAGCCCTGCTCCACTCACACCACCATCAGAACATATCTTCAAAGCTATCAGGCCACAGAAAAAAAAGCGCCGCACAACCACCGGGTAGGCTCGAACCTCCAACTTTTCGGTTAACAGCCGATCGCGCTAGCCAATTGCGCCATGAAGACAGTCCTGCTCCACTCTCACCACCATCAGAACATACTTTCAAAGCTATCAGCCCACCGAAAAAAAAGCGCCGCACAACCACCGGGTAGGCTCGAACCTCCGACTTTTCGGTTAACAGCCGATCGCGCTAGCCAATTGCTCAAGGAGACAGTCTTGCTCCACTCTCACCACCATCAGAACATATCTTCAAAGCTATCAGCGCAAAGAAAAAAGCAACACACCACTCCCGGGAGGGCTCGAACCTCCAACTTTTCGGTTAACAGCCGATCGCGCTGGCCTATTGCGCCACGGAGAAAGTCCTGCTCAACTCTCACCACAATTAGAACATATCTTCAAAGCTATCAGCCCAAAGAAAAAAAGCGCCGCACCACCACCGGGTGGGCTCGAACCTCCAACTTTTCGGTTAACAGCCGATCGCGCTAGCCAATTGCGCCACGGGGACCGTCCTGCTCCACTCTCACCACCGTCATACCATTTCTTCAGAGCTATCACCCCAAAGAAAAAAAAGCGCCGCACCACCACCGGGTGGGCTCGAACCCCCCACCTTTCGGTTAACAGCCGAATGTGCTAGCCAGTTGCCCCACGGAGACAGTCGTGCTCCACTCTCACCACCGTCAGAACATTTCTTCAGAGCTATCACCCCAAAGAAAAAAAAGCGCCGCACCACCACCGGTTGGGCTCGAACCTCCAACCTTTCGGTTAACAGCCGATCGCGCTAGCCAATAGCGCCACGAAGACAGTCCTGCTCCACTCTCACCACCATCAGAACATATCTTCAAAGCCATTACCGCAAAGAAAAAAGCAACACACCACTCCCGGGAGGGCTCAAAACTCCAACCTTTCGGTTAACAGCTGATCGCGCTAGCCCAATGCGCCACGGAGACAGTCTTGCTTCACTCTCACCACCATCAGAACATATCTTCAAAGCTATCATCGCAAAGAAAAAAGCAACACACCACTCCAGGGAGGGCTCAAAACTCTAACCTTTCGGTCAACAGCCGATCGCGCTAGCCCATTGCGCCACGGAGACAGTCTTGCTCATCTATCACCACCATCAGAACATATCATCAAAGCTATCAGCCTAAAGAAAAAAAAGCACCCCACCACCAGCGGGTGGGCTCGAACCTCCAACTTTTCGGTTAACAGCCGATCGCGCTGGCCAATTGCGCCACGGAGACAGTCCTGCTCCACTCTCACCACAATTAGAACATATCTTCAGAGCTATCAGCCCAAAGAAAAAAAAGCGCCGCACCACCACCGGGTGGGCTCGAACCTCCAACCTTTCTGTTAACAGCAGATCGCGCTAGCCAATTGCGCAACGGAGACAATCGTGCTCCACTCTCACCACCTTCAGATCATATCTTCAAAGCTATCAGCGCAAAGAAAAAAAAGGCCCGCACCACTACCGGGTGGGCACGAACCTCCAACCTTTCGGTTAACAGCCGATCGCGCAAGCCAATTTCGCCACGGAGACGGTCCTGCTCCACTCTCACCACCATCAGAACATATCTTCAAAGCTATCAGCCCACAGAAAAAAAAGCGCCGCACAACCACCGGGTAGGCTCGAACCTCCAACTTTTCGGTTAACAGCCGATCGCGCTAGCCAATTGCTCACGGAGACAGTCCTGCTCCACTCTCACCACCATAAGAACATATCTTCAAAGCTATCAAACCCAAAAAAAAGCGCTGCACCACCACCGGGTGGGCTCGAACCTCCAACCTTTCGGTTAACAGCCGATCACGCTAGCCAATTGCCCCACGAAGACAGTCGTGCTCCACTCTCACCACCGTCAGAACATTTCTTCAGAGCTATCACCCCCAAAAAAAAACGCCACACCACCACCGGTTGGGCTCGAACCTCCAACCTTTCGGTTAACAGCCGATCGCGCTAGCCCAGTGCGCCACGGAGACAGTCTTGCTCCACTCTCACCACCATCAGAACATATCTTCAAAGCTATCAGCGCAAAGAAAAAAGCAACACATCACTCCCGGGAGGGCTCGAAACTCCAACCTTTCGGTCAACAGCTGATCGCGCTAGCCCATTGCGCCACGGAGACAGTCTTGCTCCCCTCTCACCACCATCAGAACATATCTTCAAAGCTATGAGCCCAAAGAAAAAAAAGCACCGCACCACCACCGGGTGGGCTCGAACCTCCCACCTTTAGGTTAACAGCCGATCGCGCTAGCCAATTGCGCCACGGAGACAGTCGTGCTCCACTCTCACCACCATCAGAACATATTTTCAAAGCTATCAGCGCAAAAAAAAGCAAAACACCACTCCCGGGAGGGCTCGAACCTCCAACTTTTCGGTTAACAGCCGATCGCGCTAGCCTATTGCGCCACGGAGACAGTCCTGCTCCACTCTCTCCACCATAAGAACATATCTTCAAAGCTATCAGCCCAAAGAAAAAAAGCGCCGCACCACCGCCGGGTGGGCTCGAAACTCCAACCTTTCGGTTAACAGCCGATCGCGCTAGCCAATTGCGCCACGGAGACAGTCCTGCTCCACTCTCACCACCATCAGAACATATCTTCAAAGCTATCAGCCCAAACAAAAAAAGCACCATACCACCACCGGGTGGGCTCGAACCTCCGACCTTTTGTTTAACAGCCGATTGTGCTAGCCAATTGCGCCATAGAGACAGTCCTGCTCCACTCTCACCACCATCAGAACATATCTTCAAAGCTATCAGCCCAAAGAAAAAGAGCGCCGCACCACCACGAGGTGGGCTCGAACCTCCAACTTTTCGGTTAACAGCCGATCAAGCTAGCCAATTGCGCCACGGGGATAGTCCTGCTCCGCTCTAACCACCATCAGAACATATCTTCAAAGCTATCAGCCCACAGAAAAAAAAGCGCCACACAACCACCGGGTAGGCTCGAACCTCCAACTTTTCGGTTAACAGCCGATCGCGCTAGCCAATTGCGCCACGGAGACAGTCCTGCTCCACTCTCACCACCATAAGAACATATCTTCAATGCTATCAGCCCAAAGAAAAAAAAGCACCGCACCACCACCGGGTGGGCTCGAACCTCCGACCTTTTAGTTAACAGCCGATCGCCCTAGCCAATTGCTCCACTGAGACAGTCCTGCTCCACTCTCATCACCATGAAAACATATCTTCAAAGCTATCAGCCCAAAGAAAAAAAAGCGCCGCACCACCACCGGGTGGGCTCGAACCTCCAACCTTTCGGTTAACAGCTGATTGCGCTAGCCAATTGCGCCACGGAGACAGTCCTGCTTTACTCTCGCCATCATCAGAACATATCTT
Organism: Rhipicephalus microplus; assembly: GCF_043290135.1. Lineage (NCBI taxonomy): Eukaryota > Metazoa > Arthropoda > Arachnida > Ixodida > Ixodidae > Rhipicephalus > Rhipicephalus microplus. The sequence goes on along the minus strand of NW_027464587.1, from coordinate 1,574,772 downwards.
AAAAGCTATCAGCGCAAAGAAAAAAAAGCGCTGCACCACCACCGGGTGGTCTCGAACCTCCAACCTTTCGGTTAACAGCCGATCGCGCTAGCCCATTGCGCCCCGGAGACAGTCTTGCTCCACTCTCACCACCATCAGAACATATCTTCAAAGCTATCAGCGCAAAGAAAAAAGCAACACACCACTCCCGGGAGGGCTCGAAACTCCAACCTTTCGGTCAACAGCCGATCGCGCTAGCCAATTGCGCCACGGAGACAGTCCTGCTCCACTCTCACCACCACCAGAACATATCTTCGAAGCTATTACCGCAAAGAAAAAAGCAACACACCACTCCCGGGAGGGCTCGAAACTCAAACCTTTCGGTTAACAGCCGATCGCACTAGCCCATTGCGCCACGGAGGCAGTCTTGCTCCACTCTCACCATCATCAGAACATATCTTCAAAGCTATCAGCGCAAAGAAAAAAAGCGCTGCACCACCACCGCGTGGGCTCGAACCTCCAACCTTTCGGTTAACAGCCGATCGCGCTAGCCCATTGCGCCACGGAGACAGTCTTGCTCCACTCTCCCCACCATCAGAACATATCTTCAAAGCTATTACCGCAAAGAAAAAAGCAACACACCACTCCCGGGAGGGCTCGAAACTCAAACCTTTCGGTTAACAGCCGATCGCACTAGCCCATTGCGCCACGGAGGCAGTCTTGCTCCACTCTCGCCACCATCAGAACATATCTTCAAAGCTATCAGCCGAAACAAAAAAGCGCCACACCACCACCGGGTGGGCTCGAACCTCCGACCTTTCGGTTAACAGCCGATCGTGCTAGCCAATTGCGCCATGGAGACAGTCCTGCTCCACTATCCCCACCATCAGAACATATCTTCAAAGCTATCAGCCCAAAGAAAAAAAAGCGCCGCACCACCACGAGGTGGGTTTGAACCTCCAACTTTTCGGTTAACAGCCGATCACGCTAGCCAATTGCGCCACGGAAACAGTCCTGCTCCACTCTCACCACCATCAGAACATATCTTCAAAGCTATCAGACCACAGAAAAAAAAAGCGCCACACAACCACCGGGTAGGCTCGAACCTCCAACTTTTCGGTTAACAGCCGATCGCGCTAGCCAATTGCACCACGGAGACAGTCCTGCTCCACTCTCACCACCATAAGGACATATCTTCAAAGCTATCAGCCCAAAGAAAAAAAAGCGCCGCACCACCACCGGGTGGGCTCGAACCTCCGACCTTTTGGTTAACAGCCGATCGCGCTAGCCAATCGCTCCAAGGAGACAGTCCTGCTCCACTCTCACCACCATAAAAACATATCTTCAAAGCTATCAGCCCAAAGAAAAAAAAGCGCCGCACCACCACCGGGTGGGCTCGAACCTCCAACCTTTTGGTTAACAGCTGATTGCGCTAGCCAATTGCGCCACGGAGACAGTCCTGCTTTACTCTCACCATCATCAGAACATATCTTAAAAGCTATCAGCGCAAAGAAAAAAAAAGCGCTGCACCACCACCAGGTTGGCTCGAACCTCCAACCTTTCGGTTAACAGCTGATCGCGCTAGCCCATTGCGCCACGGAGACAGTCTTGCTCCACTCTCACCACCATCAGAACATATCTTCAAAGCTATCAGCGCAAAGAAAAAAAGCGCTGCACCACCACCGGGTGGGCTCGAACCTCCAACCTTTCCGTTAACAGCCGATCGCGCTAGCCCATTGCGCCACGGAGACAGTCTTGCTCCAATCTCACCACCATCAGAACATATCTTCAAAGCTATCAGCGCAAAGAAAAAAGCAACACACCACTCCCGGGAGGGCTCGAAACTCCAACCTTTCGGTCAACAGCCGATCGCGCTAGCCAATTGCGCCACGGAGACAGTCCTGCTCCACTCTCACCTTTATTAGAAGATATCTTCAAAGCTATCAGCCCAAAGAAAAAAAAGCGCCGCACCACCACCGGGTGCGATCGAACTTCCAACCTTTCGGTTAACAGCAGATCGCGCTAGCCAATTGCGCTACGGAGACAATCGTGCTCCACTCTCACCACCATCAGAACATATCTTCAAAGCTATCAGCGCAAAGAAAAAAGCAACACACCCCACCCAGGAGGGTTTGAACCTCCAACTTTTCGGTTAACAGCCGATCGCGATAGCCAATTGCGCCACGGAGACAGTCCTGCTCTACTCTCACCACCATAAGAACATATCTTCAAAGCTATCAGCCCAAAGAAAAAAAGCGCCGCACCACCGTCGGGTGGGCTCGAAACTCCAACCTTTCGGTTAACAGCCGATCGCGCTAGCCAATTGCGCCACGGGGACAGTCCTGCTCCACTCTCACCACCATCAGAACATATCTTCAAAGCTATCAGCCCACAGAAAAAAAAGCGCCGCACCACCACGATGTGGGCTCGAACCTCCAACTTTTCGGTTAACAGCCGATCACGCTAGCCAATTGCGCCACGGGGACAGTCCTGCTCCACTCTCACCACCATCAGAACATATCTTCAAAGCTATCAGCCCACAGAAAAAAAAAGCGCCGCACCACCACGAGGTGGGCTCGAACCTCCAACTTTTCGGTTAACAGCCGATCACGCTAGCCAATTGTGCCACGGGGACAGTCCTGCTCCACTCTCACCACCATCAGAACATATCTTCAAAGCTATCAGCCCACAGAAAAAAAGCGCCACACAACCACCAGGTAGGCTCGAACCTCCACCTTTTCGGTTAACAGCCGATCGCGCTAGCCAATTGCGCCATAGAGACAGTCCTGCTCCACTCTCACCACCATCAGAACATATCTTCAAAGCTATCAGCCCAAAGAAAAAGAGCGCCGCACCACCACGAGGTGGGCTCGAACCTCCAACTTTTCGGTTAACAGCCGATCAAGCTAGCCAATTGCGCCACGGGGATAGTCCTGCTCCACTCTCACCACCATAAGAACATATCTTCAATGCTATCAGCCCAAAGAAAAAAAAGCACCGCACCACCACCGGGTGGGCTCGAACCTCCGACCTTTTAGTTAACAGCCGATCGCCCTAGCCAATTGCTCCACTGAGACAGTCCTGCTCCACTCTCATCACCATGAAAACATATCTTCAAAGCTATCAGCCCAAAGAAAAAAAAGCGCCGCACCACCACCGGGTGGGCTCGAACCTCCAACCTTTCGGTTAACAGCTGATTGCGCTAGCCAATTGCGCCACGGAGACAGTCCTGCTTTACTCTCGCCATCATCAGAACATATCTTAAAAGCTATCAGCGCAAAGAAAAAAAAGCGCTGCACCACCACCGGGTGGTCTCGAACCTCCAACCTTTCGGTTAACAGCCGATCGCGCTAGCCCATTGCGCCCCGGAGACAGTCTTGCTCCACTCTCACCACCATCAGAACATATCTTCAAAGCTATCAGCGCAAAGAAAAAAGCAACACACCACTCCCGGGAGGGCTCGAAACTCCAACCTTTCGGTCAACAGCCGATCGCGCTAGCCAATTGCGCCACGGAGACAGTCCTGCTCCACTCTCACCACCACCAGAACATATCTTCGAAGCTATTACCGCAAAGAAAAAAGCAACACACCACTCCCGGGAGGGCTCGAAACTCAAACCTTTCGGTTAACAGCCGATCGCACTAGCCCATTGCGCCACGGAGGCAGTCTTGCTCCACTCTCACCATCATCAGAACATATCTTCAAAGCTATCAGCGCAAAGAAAAAAAGCGCTGCACCACCACCGCGTGGGCTCGAACCTCCAACCTTTCGGTTAACAGCCGATCGCGCTAGCCCATTGCGCCACGGAGACAGTCTTGCTCCACTCTCCCCACCATCAGAACATATCTTCAAAGCTATTACCGCAAAGAAAAAAGCAACACACCACTCCCGGGAGGGCTCGAAACTCAAACCTTTCGGTTAACAGCCGATCGCACTAGCCCATTGCGCCACGGAGGCAGTCTTGCTCCACTCTCGCCACCATCAGAACATATCTTCAAAGCTATCAGCCGAAACAAAAAAGCGCCACACCACCACCGGGTGGGCTCGAACCTCCGACCTTTCGGTTAACAGCCGATCGTGCTAGCCAATTGCGCCATGGAGACAGTCCTGCTCCACTCTCCCCACCATCAGAACATATCTTCAAAGCTATCAGCCCAAATAAAAAAAAGCGCCGCACCACCACGAGGTGGGTTTGAACCTCCAACTTTTCGGTTAACAGCCGATCACGCTAGCCAATTGCGCCACGGAAACAGTCCTGCTCCACTCTCACCACCATCAGAACATATCTTCAAAGCTATCAGACCACAGAAAAAAAAAGCGCCACACAACCACCGGGTAGGCTCGAACCTCCAACTTTTCGGTTAACAGCCGATCGCGCTAGCCAATTGCACCACGGAGACAGTCCTGCTCCACTCTCACCACCATAAGGACATATCTTCAAAGCTATCAGCCCAAAGAAAAAAAAGCGCCGCACCACCACCGGGTGGGCTCGAACCTCCGACCTTTTGGTTAACAGCCGATCGCGCTAGCCAATCGCTCCAAGGAGACAGTCCTGCTCCACTCTCACCACCATAAAAACATATCTTCAAAGCTATCAGCCCAAAGAAAAAAAAGCGCCGCACCACCACCGGGTGGGCTCGAACCTCCAACCTTTTGGTTAACAGCTGATTGCGCTAGCCAATTGCGCCACGGAGACAGTCCTGCTTTACTCTCACCATCATCAGAACATATCTTAAAAGCTATCAGCGCAAAGAAAAAAAAAGCGCTGCACCACCACCAGGTTGGCTCGAACCTCCAACCTTTCGGTTAACAGCTGATCGCGCTAGCCCATTGCGCCACGGAGACAGTCTTGCTCCACTCTCACCACCATCAGAACATATCTTCAAAGCTATCAGCGCAAAGAAAAAAAGCGCTGCACCACCACCGGGTGGGCTCGAACCTCCAACCTTTCCGTTAACAGCCGATCGCGCTAGCCCATTGCGCCACGGAGACAGTCTTGCTCCACTCTCACCACCATCAGAACATATCTTCAAAGCTATCAGCCCAAAGAAAAAAAAGCGCCGCACCACCACCGGGTGCGATCGAACTTTCAACCTTTCGGTTAACAGCAGATCGCGCTAGCCAATTGCGCTACGGAGACAATCGTGCTCCACTCTCACCACCATCAGAACATATCTTCAAAGCTATCAGCGCAAAGAAAAAAGCAACACACCCCACCCAGGAGGGTTTGAACCTCCAACTTTTCGGTTAACAGCCGATCGCGATAGCCAATTGCGCCACGGAGACAGTCCTGCTCTACTCTCACCACCATAAGAACATATCTTCAAAGCTATCAGCCCAAAGAAAAAAAGCGCCGCACCACCGTCGGGTGGGCTCGAAACTCCAACCTTTCGGTTAACAGCCGATCGCGCTAGCCAATTGCGCCACGGGGACAGTCCTGCTCCACTCTCACCACCATCAGAACATATCTTCAAAGCTATCAGCCCACAGAAAAAAAAGCGCCGCACCACCACGATGTGGGCTCGAACCTCCAACTTTTCGGTTAACAGCCGATCACGCTAGCCAATTGCGCCACGGGGACAGTCCTGCTCCACTCTCACCACCATCAGAACATATCTTCAAAGCTATCAGCCCACAGAAAAAAAAAGCGCCGCACCACCACGAGGTGGGCTCGAACCTCCAACTTTTCGGTTAACAGCCGATCACGCTAGCCAATTGTGCCACGGGGACAGTCCTGCTCCACTCTCACCACCATCAGAACATATCTTCAAAGCTATCAGCCCACAGAAAAAAAGCGCCACACAACCACCGGGTAGGCTCGAACCTCCACCTTTTCGGTTAACAGCCGATCGCGCTAGCCAATTGCGCCACGGAGACAGTCCTGCTCCACTCTCACCACCATAAGAACATATCTTCAAAGCTATCAGCCCAAAGAAAAAAAAGCGCCGCACCACCACCGGGTGGGCTCGAACCTCCGACCTTTTGGTTAACAGCCGATCGCGCTAGCTAATTGCTCCACGGAGACAGTCCTGCTCCACTCTCATCACCATAAAAACATACCTTCAAAGCTATCAGCCCAAAGAAAAAAAAGCGCCGCACCACCACCGGGTGGGCTCGAACCTCCAACCTTTCGGTTAACAGCTGCTTGCGCTAGCCAATTGCGCCACGGAGACAGTCCTGCTTTACTCTCACCATCATCAGAACATATCTTAAAAGCTATCAGCGCAAAGAAAAAAAGCGCTGCACCACCACCGGGTGGGCTCGAACCTCCAACCTTTCGGTTAACAGCCGATCGCGCTAGCCCATTGCGCCACGGAGACAGTCTTGCTCCACTCTCTCCACCATCAGAACATATCTTCAAAGCTATCAGCGCAAAGAAAAAAGCAACACACCACTCCCGGGAGGGCTCGAAACTCCAACCTTTCGGTCAACAGCCGATCGCGCTAGCCAATTGCGCCACGGAGACAGTCCTGCTCCACTCTCACCACCATCAGAACATATCTTCGAAGCTATCAGCCCAAAGAAAAAAAAGCGCCATACCACCACCGGGTGGGCTCGAACCTCCGACCTTTTGGTTAACACTGCTCCACTCTCACCACCATCAGAACATACCTTCAAAGCTATCAGCCCAAAAAAAAAGCGCCGCACCACCACCGGGTGGGCTCGAACCTCCAACTTTTCGGTTAACAGCCGAGCACGCTAGCGAATTGTGCCACGGATACAGTCCTGCTCCACTCTCACCACCATCAGAACATATCTTCAAAGCTATCAGCTCAAAGAAAAAAAAGCGCCGCACCACCACCGGGTGGGCTCGAACCTCCAACCTTTCGGTTAACAGCTGATTGCGCTAGCCAATTGCGCCACGGAGACAGTCCTGCTTTACTCTCACCATCATCAGAACATATCTTAAAAGCTATCAGCGCAAAGAAAAAAAAGCGCCGCACCACCACCGGGTGGGCTCGAACCTCCAACTTTATGGTTAACAGCCGAGCACGCTAGCCAATTGCGCCACGGAGACAGCCCTGCTCCACTCACACCACCATCAGAACATATCTTCAAAGCTATCAGGCCACAGAAAAAAAAGCGCCGCACAACCACCGGGTAGGCTCGAACCTCCAACTTTTCGGTTAACAGCCGATCGCGCTAGCCAATTGCGCCATGAAGACAGTCCTGCTCCACTCTCACCACCATCAGAACATATCTTCAAAGCTATCAGCCCACCGAAAAAAAAGCGCCGCACAACCACCGGGTAGGCTCGAACCTCCGACTTTTCGGTTAACAGCCGATCGCGCTAGCCAATTGCTCAAGGAGACAGTCTTGCTCCACTCTCACCACCATCAGAACATATCTTCAAAGCTATCAGCGCAAAGAAAAAAGCAACACACCACTCCCGGGAGGGCTCGAACCTCCAACTTTTCGGTTAACAGCCGATCGCGCTGGCCTATTGCGCCACGGAGAAAGTCCTGCTCAACTCTCACCACAATTAGAACATATCTTCAAAGCTATCAGCCCAAAGAAAAAAAGCGCCGCACCACCACCGGGTGGGCTCGAACCTCCAACTTTTCGGTTAACAGCCGATCGCGCTAGCCAATTGCGCCACGGGGACCGTCCTGCTCCACTCTCACCACCGTCATACCATTTCTTCAGAGCTATCACCCCAAAGAAAAAAAAGCGCCGCACCACCACCGGGTGGGCTCGAACCCCCCACCTTTCGGTTAACAGCCGAATGTGCTAGCCAGTTGCCCCACGGAGACAGTCGTGCTCCACTCTCACCACCGTCAGAACATTTCTTCAGAGCTATCACCCCAAAGAAAAAAAAGCGCCGCACCACCACCGGTTGGGCTCGAACCTCCAACCTTTCGGTTAACAGCCGATCGCGCTAGCCAATAGCGCCACGAAGACAGTCCTGCTCCACTCTCACCACCATCAGAACATATCTTCAAAGCCATTACCGCAAAGAAAAAAGCAACACACCACTCCCGGGAGGGCTCAAAACTCCAACCTTTCGGTTAACAGCTGATCGCGCTAGCCCAATGCGCCACGGAGACAGTCTTGCTTCACTCTCACCACCATCAGAACATATCTTCAAAGCTATCATCGCAAAGAAAAAAGCAACACACCACTCCAGGGAGGGCTCAAAACTCTAACCTTTCGGTCAACAGCCGATCGCGCTAGCCCATTGCGCCACGGAGACAGTCTTGCTCATCTATCACCACCATCAGAACATATCATCAAAGCTATCAGCCTAAAGAAAAAAAAGCACCCCACCACCAGCGGGTGGGCTCGAACCTCCAACTTTTCGGTTAACAGCCGATCGCGCTGGCCAATTGCGCCACGGAGACAGTCCTGCTCCACTCTCACCACAATTAGAACATATCTTCAGAGCTATCAGCCCAAAGAAAAAAAAGCGCCGCACCACCACCGGGTGGGCTCGAACCTCCAACCTTTCTGTTAACAGCAGATCGCGCTAGCCAATTGCGCAACGGAGACAATCGTGCTCCACTCTCACCACCTTCAGATCATATCTTCAAAGCTATCAGCGCAAAGAAAAAAAAGGCCCGCACCACTACCGGGTGGGCACGAACCTCCAACCTTTCGGTTAACAGCCGATCGCGCAAGCCCAATGCGCCCCGGAGACAGTCTTGCTCCACTCTCACCACCATCAGAACATATCTTCAAAGCTATCAGCGCAAAGAAAAAAGCAACACACCACTCCCGGGAGGGCTCGAAACTCCAACCTTTCGGTCAACAGCTGATCGCGCTAGCCCATTGCGCCACGGAGACAGTCTTGCTCCCCTCTCACCACCATCAGAACATATCTTCGAAGCTATTACCGCAAAGAAAATGCAACACACCACTCCCAGGAGGGCTCGAAACTCAAACCTTTCGGTTAACAGCCGATCGCGCTAGCCAATTGCGCCACGGCGACAGTCGTGCTCCACTCTCACCACCATCAGAACATATTTTCAAAGCTATCAGCGCAAAAAAAAGCAAAACACCACTCCCGGGAGGGCTCGAACCTCCAACTTTTCGGTTAACAGCCGATCGCGCTAGCCTATTGCGCCACGGAGACAGTCCTGCTCCACTCTCACCACCATAAGAACATATCTTAAAAGCTATCAGCGCAAAGAAAAAAAGCGCTGCACCACCACCGGGTGGGCTCGAACCTCCAACCTTTCGGTTAACAGCCGATCGCGCTAGCCCATTGCGCCACGGAGACAGTCTTGCTCCACTCTCTCCACCATCAGAACATATCTTCAAAGCTATCAGCGCAAAGAAAAAAGCAACACACCACTCCCGGGAGGGCTCGAAACTCCAACCTTTCGGTTAACAGCTGATTGCGCTAGCCAATTGCGCCACGGAGACAGTCCTGCTGTACTCTCACCTAATCAGAACATATCTTAAAAGCTATCAGCGCAAAGAAAAAAAAGCGCTGCACCACCACCGGGTGGTCTCGAACCTCCAACCTTTCGGTTAACAGCCGATCGCGCTAGCCCGTTGCGCCACGGAGACAGTCTTGCTCCACTCTCACCACCATCAGAACATATCTTCAAAGCTATCAGCGCAAAGAAAAAAGCAACACACCACTCCCGGGAGGGCTCGAAACTCCAACCTTTCGGTCAACAGCCGATCGCGCTAGCCAATTGCGCCACGGAGACAGTCCTGCTCCACTCTCACCACCATCAGAACATATCTTCGAAGCTATCAGCCCAAAGAAAAAAAAGCGCCATACCACCACCGGGTGGGCTCGAACCTCCGACCTTTTGGTTAACACTGCTCCACTCTCACCACCATCAGAACATACCTTCAAAGCTATCAGCCCAAAAAAAAGCGCCGCACCACCACCGGGTGGGCTCGAACCTCCAACTTTTCGGTTAACAGCCGAGCACGCTAGCGAATTGTGCCACGGATACAGTCCTGCTCCACTCTCACCACCATCAGAACATATCTTCAAAGCTATCAGCTCAAAGAAAAAAAAGCGCCGCACCACCACCGGGTGGGCTCGAACCTCCAACCTTTCGGTTAACAGCTGATTGCGCTAGCCAATTGCGCCACGGAGACAGTCCTGCTTTACTCTCACCATCATCAGAACATATCTTAAAAGCTATCAGCGCAAAGAAAAAAAAGCGCCGCACCACCACCGGGTGGGCTCGAACCTCCAACTTTATGGTTAACAGCCGAGCACGCTAGCCAATTGCGCCACGGAGACAGCCCTGCTCCACTCACACCACCATCAGAACATATCTTCAAAGCTATCAGGCCACAGAAAAAAAAGCGCCGCACAACCACCGGGTAGGCTCGAACCTCCAACTTTTCGGTTAACAGCCGATCGCGCTAGCCAATTGCGCCATGAAGACAGTCCTGCTCCACTCTCACCACCATCAGAACATATCTTCAAAGCTATCAGCGCAAAGAAAAAAGCAACACACAACCACCGGGTAGGCTCGAACCTCCGACTTTTCGGTTAACAGCCAATCGCGCTAGCCAATTGCTCAAGGAGACAGTCTTGCTCCACTCTCACCACCATCAGAACATATCTTCAAAGCTATCAGCGCAAAGAAAAAAGCAACACACCACTCCCGGGAGGGCTCGAACCTCCAACTTTTCGGTTAACAGCTGATCGCGCTAGCCAATTGCGCCACGGGGACCGTCCTGCTCCACTCTCACCACCGTCATACCATTTCTTCAGAGCTATCACCCCAAAGAAAAAAAAGCGCCGCACCACCACCGGGTGGGCTCGAACCCCCCACCTTTCGGTTAACAGCCGAATGTGCTAGCCAGTTGCCCCACGGAGACAGTCGTGCTCCACTCTCACCACCGTCAGAACATTTCTTCAGAGCTATCACCCCAAAGAAAAAAAAGCGCCGCACCACCACCGGTTGGGCTCGAACCTCCAACCTTTCGGTTAACAGCCGATCGCGCTAGCCAATAGCGCCACGAAGACAGTCCTGCTCCACTCTCACCACCATCAGAACATATCTTCAAAGCCATTACCGCAAAGAAAAAAGCAACACACCACTCCCGGGAGGGCTCAAAACTCCAACCTTTCGGTTAACAGCTGTTCGCGCTAGCCCAATGCGCCACGGAGACAGTCTTGCTTCACTCTCACCACCATCAGAACATATCTTCAAAGCTATCATCGCAAAGAAAAAAGCAACACACCACTCCAGGGAGGGCTCAAAACTCTAACCTTTCGGTCAACAGCCGATCGCGCTAGCCCATTGCGCCACGGAGACAGTCTTGCTCATCTATCACCACCATCAGAACATATCATCAAAGCTATCAGCCTAAAGAAAAAAAAGCACCCCACCACCAGCGGGTGGGCTCGAACCTCCAACTTTTCGGTTAACAGCCGATCGCGCTGGCCAATTGCGCCCCGGAGACAGTCCTGCTCCACTCTCACCACAATTAGAACATATCTTCAGAGCTATCAGCCCAAAGAAAAAAAAGCGCCGCACCACCACCGGGTGGGCTCGAACCTCCAACCTTTCTGTTAACAGCAGATCGCGCTAGCCAATTGCGCAACGGAGACAATCGTGCTCCACTCTCACCACCTTCAGATCATATCTTCAAAGCTATCAGCGCAAAGAAAAAAAAAGGCCCGCACCACTACCGGGTGGGCACGAACCTCCAACCTTTCGGTTAACAGCCGATCGCGCAAGCCCATTGCGCCCCGGAGACAGTCTTGCTCCACTCTCACCACCATCAGAACATATCTTCAAAGCTATCAGCGCAAAGAAAAAAGCAACACACCACTCCCGGGAGGGCTCGAAACTCCAACCTTTCGGTCAACAGCTGATCGCGCTAGCCCATTGCGCCACGGAGACAGTCTTGCTCCCCTCTCACCACCATCAGAACATATCTTCGAAGCTATTACCGCAAAGAAAATGCAACACACCACTCCCGGGAGGGCTCGAAACTCAAACCTTTCGGTTAACAGCCGATCGCGCTAGCCAATTGCGCCACGGAGACAGTCGTGCTCCACTCTCACCACCATCAGAACATATTTTCAAAGCTATCAGCGCAAAAAAAAGCAAAACACCACTCCCGGGAGGGCTCGAACCTCCAACTTTTCGGTTAACAGCCGATCGCGCTAGCCTATTGCGCCACGGAGACAGTCCTGCTCCACTCTCACCACCATAAGAACATATCTTCAAAGCTATAAGCCCAAAGAAAAAAAGCACCGCACCACCGCCGGGTGGGCTCGAAACTCCAACCTTTCGGTTAACAGCCGATCGCGCTAGCCAATTGCGCCACGGAGACAGTCCTGCTCCACTCTCACCACCATCAGAACATATCTTCAAAGCTATCAGCCCAAACAAAAAAAGCACCATACCACCACCGGGTGGGCTCGAACCTCCGACCTTTTGGTTAACAGCCGATTGTGCTAGCCAATTGCGCCATAGAGACAGTCCTGCTCCACTCTCACCACCATCAGAACATATCTTCAAAGCTATCAGCCCAAAGAAAAAAAAGCGCCGCACCACCACGAGGTGGGTTTGAACCTCCAACTTTTCGGTTAACAGCCGATCACGCTAGCCAATTGCGCCACGGAAACAGTCCTTCTCCACTCTCACCACCATCAGAACATATTATTACGAGGCAGTGGGCATGGCTCTACCGTCGTGGACAACAGTTCGATGAAAAAGAAGTGGACTCGCCGCGCGAGAGACTGGCAGCTCTGAAGCGTCACTTTGGCATGTAAATATAGGAAATACGCTCATTTCTCTCTTCCGTGTGTTTGCGAGCTCCGTAACAAATTGGTGGGAGTGCTGGGTAACGAAGCGCCATACAACGGAGCTCCGCAGTGGTCGTCAAATCGGAGTTTCCGTGATGGAACACGGGACTGATCCCACGGCCACCTCTCCGTCGGCCTCGGCGACGCCCGCACCATCCACGGCAACGCCTCCACTGGCCCCACCCCCACCCACGTACGTGCTGACGCATCCGAAGCATCCTGGAACGTTCTGCGGTACGGACCAAGTTGATGTCGACGACTGGATAGCCGACTACGAACGCACCAGTGCTCTCAACCGGTATGATCCGACTCTTATGCTGGCCAATGTGCTGTTTTACCTGAAAGGCACGGCCAAAGTCTGGTACGAGAACCATGAGGAGGAGATCGGCAGTTGGGACACCTTCAAGGAAAAGCTTCGCGACTTATTTGGGAAGCCCATCGGTCGAAAGGCGGCTGCAAAGAAGGAGTTGTCTATACGTGCTCAGACGTCCACAGAGCCGTATATCTCATATATACAGGACGTGCTGGCTCTATGTCGTAAAGTTGACAACGACATGTCGGAGTCTGACAAGGTTGGCCACGTCCTCAAGGGCATAGCGGACGACGCGTTCAACCTGCTAATGTGCCGGAACTGTGCGACCGTCGACGAAATTATTGAGGAATGCCGGCGTTTTGAACTGGCCAAAAGCAGGCGGATTTCAAGATCATTTACTCGACTGCCGAACACCGCAGCGACGTCCTCCTGCGAAGATGGACTGTCCTCCCATCGGCAGTCTTCACCAGCGTCTGAAATTACGCGAATTGTCCGGCGGGAAATCGAAGCAATTACACCTACTCTTCCCGCCAACGGCCACGTCGATTTGCAAGTACCTCAGGTTTGCTTGGTACAGTCGATTGTGCGGGAAGAACTGAGCAATTTGGGCTTCGATGTTTGCGCCGTTGCTCAGTCTCGACCAATTGGCTTCCGTTCAAGGTCGCCGCCTCGCCCCAGGTCACCACCCCAAGAAAGGTCTTATCCACGCTCTCGCAATCCGGCCGAATGGAGAACTGCGGATGATCGGCCGATCTGCTTTAACTGCCGCCGCATAGGTCACGTCGCACGGTATTGCCACAACCATTGGTCTTCGTCCCGAAACCAGTATAACACTGCTCGCCGCACCGATAGCTACCGTCGTTTCCAACCTCCTGAGCCGATCGCCGACAACTACCGCCGGCCTCTGCCCGTCGATTCCTACGCCTGCGATGCCCCTGATACGCAGCACAGCCGCTCACCGTCGCCTCGACGTCACCAGTCTCGTTCGCCGCCAGGACGTCGCCCGTCGTCCCCTTCTCCTCTACGACGACGCCCGACCTCCCCGCTCAATTCTCACCAGGGAAACTAAGCGGTGCAGCTCTTGGAGGTGAAGCTGCATCCTCGGTACCGACCTCAAATCCTCTCCTTGTACTGCCGACACGACGAAATTTGATCGACGTCGACGTTGACGGCCTGACTGTTTCTGCACTTGTTGACACTGGGGCGCATATTTCTGTGATGAGTGCCCGACTTCGTCGCCGCCTGAAGAAAGTGCTCACACCGGCTGCCCCTGGCGTTATTCGTGTCGCCGACGGAAGAAGTCTTGCCATCACAGGAATGTGCACAGCACGCATCACTATCGCCGATCACCCCACATCTGTTCTCTTTGCAGTTATTGAGCAGTGCCCAAATGACCTAATTCTTGGTTTAGATTTCTTGTCCACCCATGCTGCTCTCATCGACTGTGCAACCGGCGTTCTTCAACTTGAACTGCCTCGACTTGGACCTGTGCCGTCCTCACCGTCACACCGCTTGTGCGCTGTTGATTATGTTCGGCTGTCACCGCAAGCCACCACGTGTGTTGCCTTAACGATATCACCAGCTCTTCCTGACGGTGACTACATAGTGTCTCCATTGGTGGATGTGCTCTTGGCTCGAAGTGTTGCTGTGCCGCATACAATCGTGACTATTGTGGACAACTACGTTCAGCTTCCGCTCCTTAACTTCAGTAGTTCGACCCAAGTTCTCCCGCAAGGCATTTCGTTAGCCCACGTTTCCCCACTTGATGCATGTAGCATCGTGGCATTGGACCCTGAAGACTGTTCGTCCCATACTGCAGCCAGCCGAGCAAACGCACCTAGCGACGAAATCACGATGATGATCGCCCCTGATCTTCTGCCCTGTCAGTTGGCGCAACTTCACCACGTTCTGACTACCTACCGAGATATTTTCGACTTCGATGACCGCCCTTTAGGTCAAACGTCCTTCGTGCGTCATCAAATACATACCGGCGATGCTAATCCTGTTAGACGGCGACCGTATCGTGTTTCCCAGTCCGAACGCCAGGTCATACAACGAGAAGTCGAGAAAATGCTCTCCAAAGGAGTCATAGAGGCCTCTTCAAGTCCATGGGCGTCACCTGTTGTTTTAGTGAAAAAGAAGGATGGCAGCTGGAGATTTTGCGTTGACTACCGTGCCTTGAACAAGATAACCCGCAAAGACGTATATCCGCTGCCACGAATCGACGACGCCCTTGATTGCCTTCATGGCGCGCGATACTTCTCATCTATTGATCTGCGTTCGGGCTACTGGCAAATTTCTGTCGACGACTTAGACCGAGAAAAGACTGCCTTCATCACACCGGACGGCCTTTATCAGTTCAAGGTTATGCCTTTTGGGCTGTGCAACGCCCCGGCAACGTTCGAACGCATGATGGACTCTCTTCTTCGTGGTTATAAATGGTCCATCTGTCTTTGCTACCTCGACGATGTGATTGTTTTTTCCCCAACATTTGAAACTCACTTAACTCGTTTGTCGACCATTTTAGCCGTTTTTCGTCGAGCAGGACTCCAGCTGAACTCGAAAAAGTGCAATTTCGGCCGACAACAAATCACGATCCTTGGTCATCTTGTAAGTGCTGCTGGCGTCCGACCTGACCCTGACAAGATTAGCGCTGTCAAGAATTTCCCTCTGCCTTCTTCAACCAAAGATGTTCGGAGTTTTGTGGGCTTATGCTCGTACTTCCGCCGCTTTATACGCGATTTCGCTACAATTGCACGACCACTAACTGATCTTCTCAAAAAGAACGTGCCCTTCTCGTGGGGCCAAGACCAAGCAGCTGCGTTTTCCACGCTGATCGACCTGCTCATTTCACCACCAATACTGGCTCACTTTGACCCGTCTGCGACGACTGAAGTACGCACAGACGCCAGCGCTCACGGAATCGGCGCCGTCCTCGCTCAACACCAGGGAGGCCAAACGCGTGTTATTGCGTATGCCAGCCGCCTTCTCTCCACATCTGAGCGAAACTATTCGATAACAGAGCGCGAGTGTCTTGCGTTGGTCTGGGCTGTAGCGAAATTTCGCCCCTACTTGTATGGCCGCGAGTTTTCAGTTATTACGGACCACCACGCTCTGTGTTGGCTGTCGTCGCTCAAGGACCCAACTGGCCGCCTAGGTCGCTGGGCTCTACGTCTCCAGGAGTATAACTTCGACGTAATTTATAAGTCGGGCAGGTTGCACCAAGATGCTGATTGTCTCTCGCGTTATCCGGTGGACCCTACTAGCCTCGCTGTCCATGAAGGCGATTCTTGTGTGCTCGCCATATCTGATTTGCACGACATCGGCACAGAGCAGCGCCGGGACGCAACCCTCAAGAAGGTCATTCAGCGAGTATCTTCAGGACATTCCGACCCTTCTCTCCGTCAATATGTCCTTCGCAACGACATTCTGTATCGTCGCAACATGAAGTCTGATGGCCCGGAATATTTGTTAGTTATTCCCCAACACATGCGTGCCACTATTCTTCAACATCTGCATGACGCACCGACGGCGGGACACCTGGGTTTTTCACGCACCTATCACCGCGTGCGGCAACGGTTCTTTTGGCCTGGCATGTATAAATTTGTGCGCCGTTATGTCGCTGCTTGCGAGCGCTGCCAGCGTCGGAAACGTCCTGCTCTCCGTCCGGCTGGCCTGCTCCAACCTATCGACATTCCCCCGGAACCATTCTTCCGCATCGGCCTCGACTTGCTCGGACCTTTCCCGACGTCCGTGTCAGGCAACAAGTGGATCGCTGTCGCAACCGACTATGCGACCAGATACGCGATAACTCGTGCATTGCCAACTAGCTGCGCTACAGACGTCGCAGACTTTCTCCTAAATGACGTCATTCTGCGGTATGGAGCTCCGCGCCAGCTTTTGACGGATCGGGGCCGCTGCTTCCTCGCAAAAGTTATCGACGAAATCCTCCGGAGCTGCTCTACCGAACATCACCTTACTACTGCCTACCATCCCCAGACTAACGGTCTCACGGAGCGTCTCAACCGAACTCTTACAGACATGTTGTCTATGTACGTCTCTGCTGACCACCGTGACTGGGACGCAATGCTCCCCTACGTTACATTTGCATATAATTCGTCAAGACATGACACCGCCGGCTACTCTCCATTCTTTCTTTTGTACGGCTGCAACCCTGCGTTGCCATTCGACACACTCCTTCCTTCTGCTACTATCCAACCAACGGTCTATGCGCAGGACGCTGCTTCTCGAGCCCGCGTCGCTCGCCAAATCGCGCACACTCGGCTCAGTGCTTCTCAGGCCGCACAAAAAGTCCGCTACGATGACTCGCACCGCGACGTTGACTACCCTGATGACTCTCTTGTCCTACTCTGGACGCCGTATCGACGTGAAGGTTTGTGCGAGAAGCTCCTCCCACGATACACAGGACCCTACAAAGTTCTCCGCAAGGTCACCGACGTCGACTACCTCATCACTCCCGTTCAACCGCACTCATCCTCTGCTACACCATCTACTGATGTTGTTCATGTGTCGCGCCTAAAGCCCTACTATACTGCCAGTCCTGATTGACTTAGGGGCGCCGTGACGGCGCTTTGTTCGCCGGGGGTGATATTACGAGGCAGTGGGCATGGCTCTACCGTCGTGGACAACAGTTCGATGAAAAAGAAGTGGACTCGCCGCGCGAGAGACTGGCAGCTCTGAAGCGTCACTTTGGCATGTAAATATAGGAAATACGCTCATTTCTCTCTTCCGTGTGTTTGCGAGCTCCGTAACAATATCTTCAAAGCTATCAGCCCACAGAAAAAAAAGCGCCACACAACCACCGGGTAGGCTCGAACCTCCAACTTTTCGGTTAACAGCCGATCGCGCTAGCCAATTGCACCACGGAGACAGTCCTGCTCCACTCTCACCACCATAAGGACATATCTTCAAAGCTATCAGCCCAAAGAAAAAAAAGCGCCGCACCACCACCGGGTGGGCTCGAACCTCCGACCTTTTGGTTAACAGCCGATCGCGCTAGCCAATCGCTCCAAGGAGACAGTCCTGCTCCACTCTCACCACCATAAAAACATATCTTCAAAGCTATCAGCCCAAAGAAAAAAAAGCGCCGCACCACCACCGGGTGGGCTCGAACCTCCAACCTTTCGGTTAACAGCTGATTGCGCTAGCCAATTGCGCCACGGAGACAGTCCTGCTTTACTCTCACCATCATCAGAACATATCTTAAAAGCTATCAGCGCAAAGAAAAAAAAAGCGCTGCACCACCACCAGGTTGGCTCGAACCTCCAACCTTTCGGTTAACAGCTGATCGCGCTAGCCCATTGCGCCACGGAGACAGTCTTGCTCCACTCTCACCACCATCAGAACATATCTTCAAAGCTATCAGCGCAAAGAAAAAAAGCGCTGCACCACCACCGGGTGGGCTCGAACCTCCAACGTTTCCGTTAACAGCCGATCGCGCTAGCCCATTGCGCCACGGAGACAGTCTTGCTCCACTCTCACCACCATCAGAACATATCTTCAAAGCTATCAGCGCAAAGAAAAAAGCAACACACCACTCCCGGGAGGGCTCGAAACTCCAACCTTTCGGTCAACAGCCGATCGCGCTAGCCAATTGCGCCACGGAGACAGTCCTGCTCCACTCTCATCACCATCAGAACATATCTTCAAAGCTATCAGCCCAAAGAAAAAAAAAAGCGCCATACCACCACCGGGTGGGCTCGAACCTCCGACCTTTTGGTTAACACTGCTCCACTCTCACCACCATCAGAACATATCTTCAAAGCTATCAGCCCACAGAAAAAAAAGCGCCGCACAACCACCGGGTAGGCTCGAACATCCAACTTTTCGGTTAACAGCCGATCGCGCTAGCCAATTGCGCCATGGAGACAGTCCTGCTCCCCTCTCACCACCATCAGAACATATCTTCAAAGCTATCAGCCCACCGAAAAAAAAGCGCCGCACAACCACCGGGTAGGCTCGAACCTCCAACTTTTCGGTTAACAGCCGATCGCGCTAGCCAATTGCTCACGGAGACAGTCCTGCTCCACTCTCACCACCATAAGAACATATCTTCAAAGCTATCACCCAAAAAAAAACGCCACACCACCACCGGTTGGGCT
Organism: Rhipicephalus microplus; assembly: GCF_043290135.1. NCBI lineage: Eukaryota > Metazoa > Arthropoda > Arachnida > Ixodida > Ixodidae > Rhipicephalus > Rhipicephalus microplus. The sequence goes on along the minus strand of NW_027464587.1, from coordinate 1,555,618 downwards.
CGAACCTCCAATCTTTCGGTTAACAGCCGATCGCGCTAGCCAATTGCGCCACGAAGACAGTCCTGCTCCACTCTCACCACCATCAGAACATATCTTCAAAGCTATTACCGCAAAGCAAAAAGCAACACACCACTCCAGGGAGGGCTCGAAACTCCAACCTTTCGGTTAACAGCTGATCGCGCTAGCCCATTGCGCCACGGAGGCAGTCATGCTCCACTCTCACCTTAATTAGAACATATCTTCAAAGCTATCAGCCCAAAGAAAAAAAAGCGCCGCACCACCACCGGGTGCGATCGAACTTCCAACCTTTCGGTTAACAGCAGATCGCGCTAGCCAATTGCGCCACGGAGACAATCGTGCTCCACTCTCACCACCATCAGAACATATCTTCAAAGCTATCAGCGCAAAGAAAAAAGCAACACACCCCACCCAGGAGGGTTTGAACCTCCAACTTTTCGGTTAACAGCCGATCGCGCTAGCCAATTGCGCCACGGAGACAGTCCTGCTCTACTCTCACCACCATAAGAACATATCTTCAAAGCTATCAGCCCAAAGAAAAAAAGCGCCGCACCACCGTCGGGTGGGCTCGAAACTCCAACCTTTCGGTTAACAGCCGATCGCGCTAGCCAATTGCGCCACGGGGACAGTCCTGCTCCACTCTCACCACCATCAGAACATATCTTCAAAGCTATCAGCCCACAGAAAAAAAAGCGCCGCACCACCACGATGTGGGCTCGAACCTCCAACTTTTCGGTTAACAGCCGATCACGCTAGCCAATTGCGCCACGGGGACAGTCCTGCTCCACTCTCACCACCATCAGAACATATCTTCAAAGCTATCAGCCCACAGAAAAAAAAGCGCCGCACCACCACGAGGTGGGCTCGAACCTCCAACTTTTCGGTTAACAGCCGATCACGCTAGCCAATTGCGCCACGGGGACAGTCCTGCTCCACTCTCACCACCATCAGAACATATCTTCAAAGCTATCAGCCCACAGAAAAAAAGCGCCACACAACCACCGGGTAGGCTCGAACCTCCACCTTTTCGGTTAACAGCCGATCGCGCTAGCCAATTGCGCCACGGAGACAGTCCTGCTCCACTCTCACCACCATAAGAACATATCTTCAAAGCTATCAGCCCAAAGAAAAAAAAAGCACCGCACTACCACCGGGTGGGCTCGAACCTCCGACCTTTTGGTTAACAGCCGATCGCGCTAGCTAATTGCTCCACGGAGACAGTCCTGCTCCACTCTCATCACCATAAAAACATACCTTCAAAGCTATCAGCCCAAAGAAAAAAAAGCGCCGCACCACCACCGGGTGGGCTCGAACCTCCAACCTTTCGGTTAACAGCTGCTTGCGCTAGCCAATTGCGCCACGGAGACAGTCCTGCTTTACTCTCACCATCATCAGAACATATCTTAAAAGCTATCAGCGCAAAGAAAAAAAGCGCTGCACCACCACCGGGTGGGCTCGAACCTCCAACCTTTCGGTTAACAGCCGATCGCGCTAGCCCATTGCGCCACGGAGACAGTCTTGCTCCACTCTCACCACCATCAGCACATATCTTCAAAGCTATCAGCGCAAAGAAAAAAGCAACACACCACTCCCGGGAGGGCTCGAAACTCCAACCTTTCAGTCAACAGCCGATCGCGCTAGCCAATTGCGCCACGGAGACAGTCCTGCTCCACTCTCACCACCATCAGAACATATCTTCAAAGCTATCAGCCCAAAGAAAAAAAAGCGCCATACCACCACCGGGTGGGCTCGAACCTCCGACCTTTTGGTTAACACTGCTCCACTCTCACCACCATCAGAACATACCTTCAAAGCTATCAGCCCAAAGAAAAGCGCCGCACCACCACCGGGTGGGCTCGAACCTCCAACTTTTCGGGTAACAGCCGAGCACGCTAGCCAGTTGTGCCACGGAGACAGTCCTGCTTCACTCTCACCACCATCAGAACATATCTTCAAAGCTATCAGCCCACAGAAAAAAAGCGCCGCACAACCACCGGGTAGGCTCGAACCTCCAACTTTTCGGTTAACAGCCGATCGCGCTAGCCAATTGCGCCACGGAGACAGTCCTGCTCCACTCTCACCACCATAAGAACATATCTTCAAAGCTATCAGCCCAAAGAAAAAAAAGCACCGCACCACCACCGGGTGGGCTCGAACCTCCAACCTTTCGGTTAACAGCCGATCGCGCTAGCCAATTGCGCCACGGAGACAGTCGTGCTCCACTCTCACCACCATCAGAACATATTTTCAAAGCTATCAGCGCAAAAAAAGCAAAACACCACTCCCGGGAGGGCTCGAACCTCCAACTTTTCGGTTAACAGCCGATCGCGCTGGCCACTTGCGCCACGGAGACAGTCCTGCTCCACTCTCACCTTAATTAGAACATATCTTCAAAGCTATCAGCCCAAAGAAAAAAAAGCGCCGCACCACCACCGGGTGCGATCGAACTTCCAACCTTTCGGTTAACAGCAGATCGCGCTAGCCAATTGCGCTACGGAGACAATCGTGCTCCACTCTCACCACCATCAGAACATATCTTCAAAGCTATCAGCGCAAAGAAAAAAGCAACACACCCCACCCAGGAGGGTTTGAACCTCCAACTTTTCGGTTAACAGCCGATCGCGATAGCCAATTGCGCCACGGAGACAGTCCTGCTCTACTCTCACCACCATAAGAACATATCTTCAAAGCTATCAGCCCAAAGAAAAAAAGCGCCGCACCACCGTCGGGTGGGCTCGAAACTCCAACCTTTCGGTTAACAGCCGATCGCGCTAGCCAATTGCGCCACGGGGACAGTCCTGCTCCACTCTCACCACCATCAGAACATATCTTCAAAGCTATCAGCCCACAGAAAAAAAAGCGCCGCACCACCACGATGTGGGCTCGAACCTCCAACTTTTCGGTTAACAGCCGATCACGCTAGCCAATTGCGCCACGGGGAGAGTCCTGCTCCACTCTCACCACCATCAGAACATATCTTCAAAGCTATCAGCCCACAGAAAAAAAAGCGCCGCACCACCACGAGGTGGGCTCGAACCTCCAACTTTTCGGTTAACAGCCGATCACGCTAGCCAATTGCGCCACGGGGACAGTCCTGCTCCACTCTCACCACCATCAGAACATATCTTCAAAGCTATCAGCCCACAGAAAAAAAGCGCCACACAACCACCGGGTAGGCTCGAACCTCCACCTTTTCGGTTAACAGCCGATCGCGCTAGCCAATTGCGCCACGGAGACAGTCCTGCTCCACTCTCACCACCATAAGAACATATCTTCAAAGCTATCAGCCCAAAGAAAAAAAAGCGCCGCACCACCACCGGGTGGGCTCGAACCTCCGACCTTTTGGTTAACAGCCGATCGCGCTAGCTAATTGCTCCACGGAGACAGTCCTGCTCCACTCTCATCACCATAAAATCATACCTTCAAAGCTATCAGCGCAAAGAAAAAAAGCGCTGCACCACCACCGGGTGGGCTCGAACCTCCAACCTTTCGGTTAACAGCCGATCGCGCTAGCCCATTGCGCCACGGAGACAGTCTTGCTCCACTCTCTCCACCATCAGAACATATCTTCAAAGCTATCAGCGCAAAGAAAAAAGCAACACACCACTCCCGGGAGGGCTCGAAACTCCAACCTTTCGGTCAACAGCCGATCGCGCTGGCCAATTGCGCCACGGAGACAGTCCTGCTCCACTCTCACCACCATCAGAACATATCTTCAAAGCTATCAGCCCAAAGAAAAAAAAAGCGCCATACCACCACCGGGTGGGCTCGAACCTCCGACCTTTTGGTTAACACTGCTCCACTCTCACCACCATCAGAACATACCTTCAAAGCTATCAGCCCAAAAAAAAGCGCCGCACCACCACCGGGTGGGCTCGAACCTCCAACTTTTCGGGTAACAGCCGAGCACGCTAGCCAGTTGTGCCACGGAGACAGTCCTGCTTCACTCTCACCACCATCAGAACATATCTTCAAAGCTATCAGCCCACAGAAAAAAAGCGCCGCACAACCACCGGGTAGGCTCGAACCTCCAACTTTTCGGTTAACAGCCGATCGCGCTAGCCAATTGCGCCACGGAGACAGTCCTGCTCCACTCTCACCACCATAAGAACATATCTTCAAAGCTATCAGCCCAAAGAAAAAAAAAGCGGCACACCACCGCCGGGTGGGCTCGAACCTCCGGCCTTTTGGTTCACAGCCGATCGCTCTAGCCAATTGCGCCACGGAGACAGTCCTGCTCCACTCTCACCATCATCAGAACATATCTTCAAAGCTATCAGCCCAAAGAAAAAAAGCGCCGCACCACCACCGGGTGGGCTCGAACCTCCAACTTTTCGGTTAACAGCCGATCACGCTAGCCAATTGCGCCACGGAGACAGTCCTGCTCCACTCTCACCACCATCAGAACATATCTTCAAAGCTATCAGCCCACAGAAAAAAAAAGCGCCGCACAACCACCGGGTAGGCTCGAACCTCCAACTTTTCGGTCAACAGCCGATCGCGCTAGCCAATCGCACCACAGAGACAGTCCTGCTCCACTCTCACCACCATAAGAACATAACTTCAAAGCTATCAGCCGAAAAAAAAGCGCCGCACCACCACCGGGTGGGCTCGAACCTCCAACCTTTCGGTAAACAGCCGATCGCGCTAGCCAATTGCGCCACGAAGACAGTCCTGCTACACTCTCACCACCATCAGAACATATCTTCAAAGCTATTACCGCAAAGAAAAAAGCAACACACCACTCCAGGGAGGGCTCAAAACTCTAACCTTTCGGTCAACAGCCGATCGCGCTAGCCCATTGCGCCACGGAGACAGTCTTGCTCATCTATCACCACCATCAGAACATATCATCAAAGCTATCAGCCTAAAGAAAAAAAAGCACCCCACCACCAGCGGGTGGGCTCGAACCTCCAACTTTTCGGTTAACAGCCGATCGCGCTGGCCAATTGCGCCACGGAGACAGTCCTGCTCCACTCTCACCACAATTAGAACATATCTTCAGAGCTATCAGCCCAAAGAAAAAAAAGCGCCGCACCACCACCGGGTGGGCTCGAACCTCCAACCTTTCTGTTAACAGCAGATCGCGCTAGCCAATTGCGCAACGGAGACAATCGTGCTCCACTCTCACCACCTTCAGATCATATCTTCAAAGCTATCAGCGCAAAGAAAAAAAAGGCCCGCACCACTACCGGGTGAGCACGAACCTCCAACCTTTCGGTTAACAGCCGATCGCGCAAGCCCATTGCGCCCCGGAGACAGTCTTGCTCCACTCTCACCACCATCAGAACATATCTTCAAAGCTATCAGCGCAAAGAAAAAAGCAACACACCACTCCCGGGAGGGCTCGAAACTCCAACCTTTCGGTCAACAGCTGATCGCGCTAGCCCATTGCGCCACGGAGACAGTCTTGCTCCCCTCTCACCACCATCAGAACATATCTTCGAAGCTATTACCGCAAAGAAAATGCAACACACCACTCCCGGGAGGGCTCGAAACTCAAACCTTTCGGTTAACAGCCGATCGCGCTAGCCAATTGCGCCACGGCGACAGTCGTGCTCCACTCTCACCACCATCAGAACATATTTTCAAAGCTATCAGCGCAAAAAAAAGCAAAACACCACTCCCGGGAGGGCTCGAACCTCCAACTTTTCGGTTAACAGCCGATCGCGCTAGCCTATTGCGCCACGGAGACAGTCCTGCTCCACTCTCACCACCATAAGAACATATCTTAAAAGCTATCAGCGCAAAGAAAAAAAGCGCTGCACCACCACCGGGTGGGCTCGAACCTCCAACCTTTCGGTTAACAGCCGATCGCGCTAGCCCATTGCGCCACGGAGACAGTCTTGCTCCACTCTCTCCACCATCAGAACATATCTTCAAAGCTATCAGCGCAAAGAAAAAAGCAACACACCACTCCCGGGAGGGCTCGAAACTCCAACCTTTCGGTTAACAGCTGATTGCGCTAGCCAATTGCGCCACGGAGACAGTCCTGCTGTACTCTCACCTAATCAGAACATATCTTAAAAGCTATCAGCGCAAAGAAAAAAAAGCGCTGCACCACCACCGGGTGGTCTCGAACCTCCAACCTTTCGGTTAATAGCCGATCGCGCTAGCCCGTTGCGCCACGGAGACAGCCTTGCTCCACTCTCACCACCATCAGAACATATCTTCAAAGCTATCAGCGCAAAGAAAAAAGCAACACACCACTCCCGGGAGGGCTCGAAACTCCAACCTTTCGGTCAACAGCCGATCGCGCTAGCCAATTGCGCCACGGAGACAGTCCTGCTCCACTCTCACCACCATCAGAACATATCTTCGAAGCTATCAGCCCAAAGAAAAAAAAGCGCCATACCACCACCGGGTGGGCTCGAACCTCCAACTTTTCGGTTAACAGCCGAGCACGCTAGCGAATTGTGCCACGGATACAGTCCTGCTCCACTCTCACCACCATCAGAACATATCTTCAAAGCTATCAGCTCAAAGAAAAAAAAGCGCCGCACCACCACCGGGTGGGCTCGAACCTCCAACCTTTCGGTTAACAGCTGATTGCGCTAGCCAATTGCGCCACGGAGACAGTCCTGCTTTACTCTCACCATCATCAGAACATATCTTAAAAGCTATCAGCGCAAAGAAAAAAAAGCGCCGCACCACCACCGGGTGGGCTCGAACCTCCAACTTTATGGTTAACAGCCGAGCACGCTAGCCAATTGCGCCACGGAGACAGCCCTGCTCCACTCACACCACCATCAGAACATATCTTCAAAGCTATCAGGCCACAGAAAAAAAAGCGCCGCACAACCACCGGGTAGGCTCGAACCTCCGACCTTTTGGTTAACACTGCTCCACTCTCACCACCATCAGAACATACCTTCAAAGCTATCAGCCCAAAAAAAAGCGCCGCACCACCACCGGGTGGGCTCGAACCTCCAACTTTTCGGTTAACAGCCGAGCACGCTAGCGAATTGTGCCACGGATACAGTCCTGCTCCACTCTCACCACCATCAGAACATATCTTCAAAGCTATCAGCTCAAAGAAAAAAAAGCGCCGCACCACCACCGGGTGGGCTCGAACCTCCAACCTTTCGGTTAACAGCTGATTGCGCTAGCCAGTTGTGCCACGGAGACAGTCCTGCTTCACTCTCACCACCATCAGAACATATCTTCAAAGCTATCAGCCCACAGAAAAAAAGCGCCGCACAACCACCGGGTAGGCTCGAACCTCCAACTTTTCGGTTAACAGCCGATCGCGCTAGCCAATTGCGCCACGGAGACAGTCCTGCTCCACTCTCACCACCATAAGAACATATCTTCAAAGCTATCAGCCCAAAGAAAAAAAAAGCGGCACACCACCGCCGGGTGGGCTCGAACCTCCGGCCTTTTGGTTCACAGCCGATCGCTCTAGCCAATTGCGCCACGGAGACAGTCCTGCTCCACTCTCACCATCATCAGAACATATCTTCAAAGCTATCAGCCCAAAGAAAAAAAGCGCCGCACCACCACCGGGTGGGCTCGAACCTCCAACTTTTCGGTTAACAGACGATCACGCTAGCCAATTGCGCCACGGAGACAGTCCTGCTCCACTCTCACCACCATCAGAACATATCTTCAAAGCTATCAGCCCACAGAAAAAAAAGCGCCGCACAACCACCGGGTAGGCTCGAACCTCCAACTTTTCGGTCAACAGCCGATCGCGCTAGCCAATCGCACCACAGAGACAGTCCTGCTCCACTCTCACCACCATAAGAACATAACTTCAAAGCTATCAGCCGAAAAAAAAGCGCCGCACCACCACCGGGTGGGCTCGAACCTCCAACCTTTCGGTAAACAGCCGATCGCGCTAGCCAATTGCGCCACGAAGACAGTCCTGCTACACTCTCACCACCATCAGAACATATCTTCAAAGCTATTACCGCAAAGAAAAAAGCAACACACCACTCCAGGGAGGGCTCAAAACTCTAACCTTTCGGTCAACAGCCGATCGCGCTAGCCCATTGCGCCACGGAGACAGTCTTGCTCATCTATCACCACCATCAGAACATATCATCAAAGCTATCAGCCTAAAGAAAAAAAAGCACCCCACCACCAGCGGGTGGGCTCGAACCTCCAACTTTTCGGTTAACAGCCGATCGCGCAAGCCCATTGCGCCCCGGAGACAGTCTTGCTCCACTCTCACCACCATCAGAACATATCTTCAAAGCTATCAGCTCAAAGAAAAAAAAGCGCCGCACCACCACCGGGTGGGCTCGAACCTCCAACCTTTCGGTTAACAGCTGATTGCGCTAGCCAATTGCGCCACGGAGACAGTCCTGCTTTACTCTCACCATCATCAGAACATATCTTAAAAGCTATCAGCGCAAAGAAAAAAAAGCGCCGCACCACCACCGGGTGGGCTCGAACCTCCAACTTTATGGTTAACAGCCGAGCACGCTAGCCAATTGCGCCACGGAGACAGCCCTGCTCCACTCACACCACCATCAGAACATATCTTCAAAGCTATCAGGCCACAGAAAAAAAAGCGCCGCACAACCACCGGGTAGGCTCGAACCTCCGACCTTTTGGTTAACACTGCTCCACTCTCACCACCATCAGAACATACCTTCAAAGCTATCAGCCCAAAAAAAAGCGCCGCACCACCACCGGGTGGGCTTGAACCTCCAACTTTTCGGTTAACAGCCGAGCACGCTAGCGAATTGTGCCACGGATACAGTCCTGCTCCACTCTCACCACCATCAGAACATATCTTCAAAGCTATCAGCTCAAAGAAAAAAAAGCGCCGCACCACCACCGGGTGGGCTCGAACCTCCAACCTTTCGGTTAACAGCTGATTGCGCTAGCCAGTTGTGCCACGGAGACAGTCCTGCTTCACTCTCACCACCATCAGAACATATCTTCAAAGCTATCAGCCCACAGAAAAAAAGCGCCGCACAACCACCGGGTAGGCTCGAACCTCCAACTTTTCGGTTAACAGCCGATCGCGCTAGCCAATTGCGCCACGGAGACAGTCCTGCTCCACTCTCACCACCATAAGAACATATCTTCAAAGCTATCAGCCCAAAGAAAAAAAAAGCGGCACACCACCGCCGGGTGGGCTCGAACCTCCGGCCTTTTGGTTCACAGCCGATCGCTCTAGCCAATTGCGCCACGGAGACAGTCCTGCTCCACTCTCACCATCATCAGAACATATCTTCAAAGCTATCAGCCCAAAGAAAAAAAGCGCCGCACCACCACCGGGTGGGCTCGAACCTCCAACTTTTCGGTTAACAGCCGATCACGCTAGCCAATTGCGCCACGGAGACAGTCCTGCTCCACTCTCACCACCATCAGAACATATCTTCAAAGCTATCAGCCCACAGAAAAAAAAAGCGCCGCACAACCACCGGGTAGGCTCGAACCTCCAACTTTTCGGTCAACAGCCGATCGCGCTAGCCAATCGCACCACAGAGACAGTCCTGCTCCACTCTCACCACCATAAGAACATAACTTCAAAGCTATCAGCCGAAAAAAAAGCGCCGCACCACCACCGGGTGGGCTCGAACCTCCAACCTTTCGGTAAACAGCCGATCGCGCTAGCCAATTGCGCCACGAAGACAGTCCTGCTACACTCTCACCACCATCAGAACATATCTTCAAAGCTATTACCGCAAAGAAAAAAGCAACACACCACTCCAGGGAGGGCTCAAAACTCTAACCTTTCGGTCAACAGCCGATCGCGCTAGCCCATTGCGCCACGGAGACAGTCTTGCTCATCTATCACCACCATCAGAACATATCATCAAAGCTATCAGCCTAAAGAAAAAAAAGCACCCCACCACCAGCGGGTGGGCTCGAACCTCCAACTTTTCGGTTAACAGCCGATCGCGCTGGCCAATTGCGCCACGGAGACAGTCCTGCTCCACTCTCACCACAATTAGAACATATCTTCAGAGCTATCAGCCCAAAGAAAAAAAAGCGCCGCACCACCACCGGGTGGGCTCGAACCTCCAACCTTTCTGTTAACAGCAGATCGCGCTAGCCAATTGCGCAACGGAGACAATCGTGCTCCACTCTCACCACCTTCAGATCATATCTTCAAAGCTATCAGCGCAAAGAAAAAAAAGGCCCGCACCACTACCGGGTGGGCACGAACCTCCAACCTTTCGGTTAACAGCCGATCGCGCAAGCCCATTGCGCCCCGGAGACAGTCTTGCTCCACTCTCACCACCATCAGAACATATCTTCAAAGCTATCAGCGCAAAGAAAAAAGCAACACACCACTCCCGGGAGGGCTCGAAACTCCAACCTTTCGGTCAACAGCTGATCGCGCTAGCCCATTGCGCCACGGAGACAGTCTTGCTCCCCTCTCACCACCATCAGAACATATCTTCGAAGCTATTACCGCAAAGAAAATGCAACACACCACTCCCGGGAGGGCTCGAAACTCAAACCTTTCGGTTAACAGCCGATCGCGCTAGCCAATTGCGCCACGGCGACAGTCGTGCTCCACTCTCACCACCATCAGAACATATTTTCAAAGCTATCAGCGCAAAAAAAAGCAAAACACCACTCCCGGGAGGGCTCGAACCTCCAACTTTTCGGTTAACAGCCGATCGCGCTAGCCTATTGCGCCACGGAGACAGTCCTGCTCCACTCTCACCACCATAAGAACATATCTTAAAAGCTATCAGCGCAAAGAAAAAAAGCGCTGCACCACCACCGGGTGGGCTCGAACCTCCAACCTTTCGGTTAACAGCCGATCGCGCTAGCCCATTGCGCCACGGAGACAGTCTTGCTCCACTCTCTCCACCATCAGAACATATCTTCAAAGCTATCAGCGCAAAGAAAAAAGCAACACACCACTCCCGGGAGGGCTCGAAACTCCAACCTTTCGGTTAACAGCTGATTGCGCTAGCCAATTGCGCCACGGAGACAGTCCTGCTGTACTCTCACCTAATCAGAACATATCTTAAAAGCTATCAGCGCAAAGAAAAAAAAGCGCTGCACCACCACCGGGTGGTCTCGAACCTCCAACCTTTCGGTTAACAGCCGATCGCGCTAGCCCGTTGCGCCACGGAGACAGTCTTGCTCCACTCTCACCACCATCAGAACATATCTTCAAAGCTATCAGCCCAAAGAAAAAAAAGCGCCGCACCACCACGAGGTGGGTTTGAACCTCCAACTTTTCGGTTAACAGCCGATCACGCTAGCCAATTGCGCCACGGAAACAGTCCTGCTCCACTCTCACCACCATCAGAACATATCTTCAAAGCTATCAGCCCACAGAAAAAAAAGCGCCACACAACCACCGGGTAGGCTCGAACCTCCAACTTTTCGGTTAACAGCCGATCGCGCTAGCCAATTGCACCACGGAGACAGTCCTGCTCCACTCTCACCACCATAAGGACATATCTTCAAAGCTATCAGCCCAAAGAAAAAAAAGCGCCGCACCACCACCGGGTGGGCTCGAACCTCCGACCTTTTGGTTAACAGCCGATCGCGCTAGCCAATCGCTCCAAGGAGACAGTCCTGCTCCACTCTCACCACCATAAAAACATATCTTCAAAGCTATCAGCCCAAAGAAAAAAAAGCGCCGCACCACCACCGGGTGGGCTCGAACCTCCAACCTTTCGGTTAACAGCTGATTGCGCTAGCCAATTGCGCCACGGAGACAGTCCTGCTTTACTCTCACCATCATCAGAACATATCTTAAAAGCTATCAGCGCAAAGAAAAAAAAAGCGCTGCACCACCACCAGGTTGGCTCGAACCTCCAACCTTTCGGTTAACAGCTGATCGCGCTAGCCCATTGCGCCACGGAGACAGTCTTGCTCCACTCTCACCACCATCAGAACATATCTTCAAAGCTATCAGCGCAAAGAAAAAAAGCGCTGCACCACCACCGGGTGGGCTCGAACCTCCAACCTTTCCGTTAACAGCCGATCGCGCTAGCCCATTGCGCCACGGAGACAGTCTTGCTCCACTCTCACCACCATCAGAACATATCTTCAAAGCTATCAGCGCAAAGAAAAAAGCAACACACCACTCCCGGGAGGGCTCGAAACTCCAACCTTTCGGTCAACAGCCGATCGCGCTAGCCAATTGCGCCACGGAGACAGTCCTGCTCCACTCTCATCACCATCAGAACATATCTTCAAAGCTATCAGCCCAAAGAAAAAAAAAAGCGCCATACCACCACCGGGTGGGCTCGAACCTCCGACCTTTTGGTTAACACTGCTCCACTCTCACCACCATCAGAACATATCTTCAAAGCTATCAGCCCACAGAAAAAAAAGCGCCGCACAACCACCGGGTAGGCTCGAACATCCAACTTTTCGGTTAACAGCCGATCGCGCTAGCCAATTGCGCCATGGAGACAGTCCTGCTCCCCTCTCACCACCATCAGAACATATCTTCAAAGCTATCAGCCCACCGAAAAAAAAGCGCCGCACAACCACCGGGTAGGCTCGAACCTCCAACTTTTCGGTTAACAGCCGATCGCGCTAGCCAATTGCTCACGGAGACAGTCCTGCTCCACTCTCACCACCATAAGAACATATCTTCAAAGCTATCACCCAAAAAAAAAACGCCACACCACCACCGGTTGGGCTCGAACCTCCAATCTTTCGGTTAACAGCCGATCGCGCTAGCCAATTGCGCCACGAAGACAGTCCTGCTCCACTCTCACCACCATCAGAACATATCTTCAAAGCTATTACCGCAAAGCAAAAAGCAACACACCACTCCAGGGAGGGCTCGAAACTCCAACCTTTCGGTTAACAGCTGATCGCGCTAGCCCATTGCGCCACGGAGGCAGTCATGCTCCACTCTCACCTTAATTAGAACATATCTTCAAAGCTATCAGCCCAAAGAAAAAAAAGCGCCGCACCACCACCGGGTGCGATCGAACTTCCAACCTTTCGGTTAACAGCAGATCGCGCTAGCCAATTGCGCCACGGAGACAATCGTGCTCCACTCTCACCACCATCAGAACATATCTTCAAAGCTATCAGCGCAAAGAAAAAAGCAACACACCCCACCCAGGAGGGTTTGAACCTCCAACTTTTCGGTTAACAGCCGATCGCGCTAGCCAATTGCGCCACGGAGACAGTCCTGCTCTACTCTCACCATCATAAGAACATATCTTCAAAGCTATCAGCCCAAAGAAAAAAAGCGCCGCACCACCGTCGGGTGGGCTCGAAACTCCAACCTTTCGGTTAACAGCCGATCGCGCTAGCCAATTGCGCCACGGGGACAGTCCTGCTCCACTCTCACCACCATCAGAACATATCTTCAAAGCTATCAGCCCACAGAAAAAAAAGCGCCGCACCACCACGATGTGGGCTCGAACCTCCAACTTTTCGGTTAACAGCCGATCACGCTAGCCAATTGCGCCACGGGGACAGTCCTGCTCCACTCTCACCACCATCAGAACATATCTTCAAAGCTATCAGCCCACAGAAAAAAAAGCGCCGCACCACCACGAGGTGGGCTCGAACCTCCAACTTTTCGGTTAACAGCCGATCACGCTAGCCAATTGCGCCACGGGGACAGTCCTGCTCCACTCTCACCACCATCAGAACATATCTTCAAAGCTATCAGCCCACAGAAAAAAAGCGCCACACAACCACCGGGTAGGCTCGAACCTCCACCTTTTCGGTTAACAGCCGATCGCGCTAGCCAATTGCGCCACGGAGACAGTCCTGCTCCACTCTCACCACCATAAGAACATATCTTCAAAGCTATCAGCCCAAAGAAAAAAAAAGCACCGCACTACCACCGGGTGGGCTCGAACCTCCAACTTTTCGGGTAACAGCCGAGCACGCTAGCCAGTTGTGCCACGGAGACAGTCCTGCTTCACTCTCACCACCATCAGAACATATCTTCAAAGCTATCAGCCCACAGAAAAAAAGCGCCGCACAACCACCGGGTAGGCTCGAACCTCCAACTTTTCGGTTAACAGCCGATCGCGCTAGCCAATTGCGCCACGGAGACAGTCCTGCTCCACTCTCACCACCATAAGAACATATCTTCAAAGCTCTCAGCCCAAAGAAAAAAAAGCACCGCACCACCACCGGGTGGGCTCGAACCTCCAACCTTTCGGTTAACAGCCGATCGCGCTAGCCAATTGCGCCACGGAGACAGTCGTGCTCCACTCTCACCACCATCAGAACATATTTTCAAAGCTATCAGCGCAAAAAAAGCAAAACACCACTCCCGGGAGGGCTCGAACCTCCAACTTTTCGGTTAACAGCCGATCGCGCTGGCCACTTGCGCCACGGAGACAGTCCTGCTCCACTCTCACCTTAATTAGAACATATCTTCAAAGCTATCAGCCCAAAGAAAAAAAAGCGCCGCACCACCACCGGGTGCGATCGAACTTCCAACCTTTCGGTTAACAGCAGATCGCGCTAGCCAATTGCGCTACGGAGACAATCGTGCTCCACTCTCACCACCATCAGAACATATCTTCAAAGCTATCAGCGCAAAGAAAAAAGCAACACACCCCACCCAGGAGGGTTTGAACCTCCAACTTTTCGGTTAACAGCCGATCGCGATAGCCAATTGCGCCACGGAGACAGTCCTGCTCTACTCTCACCACCATAAGAACATATCTTCAAAGCTATCAGCCCAAAGAAAAAAAGCGCCGCACCACCGTCGGGTGGGCTCGAAACTCCAACCTTTCGGTTAACAGCCGATCGCGCTAGCCAATTGCGCCACGGGGACAGTCCTGCTCCACTCTCACCACCATCAGAACATATCTTCAAAGCTATCAGCGCACAGAAAAAAAAGCGCCGCACCACCACGATGTGGGCTCGAACCTCCAACTTTTCGGTTAACAGCCGATCACGCTAGCCAATTGCGCCACGGGGAGAGTCCTGCTCCACTCTCACCACCATCAGAACATATCTTCAAAGCTATCAGCCCACAGAAAAAAAAGCGCCGCACCACCACGAGGTGGGCTCGAACCTCCAACTTTTCGGTTAACAGCCGATCACGCTAGCCAATTGCGCCACGGAAACAGTCCTGCTCCACTCTCACCACCATCAGAACATATCTTCAAAGCTATCAGCCCACAGAAAAAAAAGCGCCACACAACCACCGGGTAGGCTCGAACCTCCAACTTTTCGGTTAACAGCCGATCGCGCTAGCCAATTGCACCACAGAGACAGTCCTGCTCCACTCTCACCACCATAAGGACATATCTTCAAAGCTATCAGCCCAAAGAAAAAAAAGCGCCGCACCACCACCGGGTGGGCTCGAACCTCCGACCTTTTGGTTAACAGCCGATCGCGCTAGCTAATTGCTCCACGGAGACAGTCCTGCTCCACTCTCATCACCATAAAAACATACCTTCAAAGCTATCAGCCCAAAGAAAAAAAAGCGCCGCACCACCACCGGGTGGGCTCCAACCTGCAACCTTTCGGTTAACAGCTGCTTGCGCTAGCCAATTGCGCCACGGAGACAGTCCTGCTTTACTCTCACCATCATCAGAACATATCTTAAAAGCTATCAGCGCAAAGAAAAAAAGCGCTGCACCACCACCGGGTGGGCTCGAACCTCCAACCTTTCGGTTAACAGCCGATCGCGCTAGCCCATTGCGCCACGGAGACAGTCTTGCTCCACTCTCTCCACCATCAGAACATATCTTCAAAGCTATCAGCGCAAAGAAAAAAGCAACACACCACTCCCGCGAGGGCTCGAAACTCCAACCTTTCGGTCAACAGCCGATCGCGCTGGCCAATTGCGCCACGGAGACAGTCCTGCTCCACTCTCACCACCATCAGAACATATCTTCAAAGCTATCAGCCCAAAGAAAAAAAAAGCGCCATACCACCACCGGGTGGGCTCGAACCTCCGACCTTTTGGTTAACACTGCTCCACTCTCACCACCATCAGAACATACCTTCAAAGCTATCAGCCCAAAAAAAAGCGCCGCACCACCACCGGGTGGGCTCGAACCTCCAACTTTTCGGGTAACAGCCGAGCACGCTAGCCAGTTGTGCCACGGAGACAGTCCTGCTTCACTCTCACCACCATCAGAACATATCTTCAAAGCTATCAGCCCACAGAAAAAAAGCGCCGCACAACCACCGGGTAGGCTCGAACCTCCAACTTTTCGGTTAACAGCCGATCGCGCTAGCCAATTGCGCCACGGAGACAGTCCTGCTCCACTCTCACCACCATAAGAACATATCTTCAAAGCTATCAGCCCAAAGAAAAAAAAAGCGGCACACCACCGCCGGGTGGGCTCGAACCTCCGGCCTTTTGGTTCACAGCCGATCGCTCTAGCCAATTGCGCCACGGAGACAGTCCTGCTCCACTCTCACCATCATCAGAACATATCTTCAAAGCTATCAGCCCAAAGAAAAAAAGCGCCGCACCACCACCGGGTGGGCTCGAACCTCCAACTTTTCGGTTAACAGCCGATCACGCTAGCCAATTGCGCCACGGAGACAGTCCTGCTCCACTCTCACCACCATCAGAACATATCTTCAAAGCTATCAGCCCACAGAAAAAAAAGCGCCGCACAACCACCGGGTAGGCTCGAACCTCCAACTTTTCGGTCAACAGCCGATCGCGCTAGCCAATCGCACCACAGAGACAGTCCTGCTCCACTCTCACCACCATAAGAACATAACTTCAAAGCTATCAGCCGAAAAAAAAGCGCCGCACCACCACCGGGTGGGCTCGAACCTCCAACCTTTCGGTAAACAGCCGATCGCGCTAGCCAATTGCGCCACGAAGACAGTCCTGCTACACTCTCACCACCATCAGAACATATCTTCAAAGCTATTACCGCAAAGAAAAAAGCAACACACCACTCCCGGGAGGGCTTGAAACTCAAACCTTTCGGTTAATAGCCGATCGCACTAGCCCATTGCGCCACGGAGGCAGTCTTGCTCCACTCTCACCATCATCAGAAGATATCTTCAAAGCTATCAGCGCAAAGAAAAAAAGCGCTGCACCACCACCGCGTGGGCTCGAACCTCCAACCTTTCGGTTAACAGCCGATCGCGCTAGCCCATTGCGCCACGGAGACAGTGTTGCTCCACTCTCACCACTATCAAAACATATCTTCAAAGCTATCAGCGCAAAAAAAGGAACACACCACTAACGGGAGGGCTCGAAACTCCAACCTTTCGGTCAACAGCTGATCGCGCTAGCCCATTGCGCCACGGAGACAGTCTTGCTCCCCTCTCACCACCATCAGAACATATCTTCAAAGCTATCAGCCCAAAGAAAAAAAAAGCACCGCACCACCACCAGATGGGCTCGAACCTCCAACTTTTCGGTTAACAGCCGATCGCCCTAGCCAATTGCGCCACTGAGACAGTCCTGCTCCACTCTCACCACCATCAGAACATATTTTCACAGCTATCAGCCAAAAAAAAGCGCCGCACCACCACCGGGTGGGCTCGAACCTCCAACCTTTCGGTTAACAGCCGATCACGCTAGCCAATTGCCCCACGGAGACAGTCGTGCTCCACTCTCACCACCGTCAGAACAGTTCTTCAGAGCTATCACCCCAAAGAAAAAAAAGCGCCGCACCACCACCGGTCGGGATCGAACCTCCAACCTTTCGGTTAACAGCCGATCGCGCTAGCCAATAGCGCCATGGAGACAGTCGTGCTCCACTCTCACCACCATCAGAACATATCTTCAAAGCTATCAGCGCGAAGAAAAAAGCAAAACACCACTCCCGGGAGGGCTCGAAGCTCCAACTTTTCGGTTCACAGCCGATCGCGCTGGCCAATTGCGCCATGGAGACAGTCCTGCTCCACTCTCACCACAATTAAAACATATCTTCAAAGCTATCAGCCCAAAGAAAAAAAAGCGCCGCACCACCACCGGGTGGGCTCGAACCTCGAACCTTTCGGTTAACAGCAGATCGCGCTAGCCAATTGCGCCACGGAGACAATCGTGCTCCACTCTCACCACCATCAGAACATATCTTCAAAGCTATCAGCGCGAAGAAAAAAGCAAAACACCACTCCCGGGAGGGCTCGAAGCTCCAACCTTTCGGTCAACAGCCGATCGCGCTAGCCCATTGCGCCACGGAGACAGTCTTGCTCCCCTCTCACCACCATCAGAACATATCTTCAAAGCTATCAGCCCAAAGAAAAAAAAGCACCGCACCACCACCGGGTGGGCTCGAACCTCCAACCTTTCGGTTAACAGCCGATCGCGCTAGCCAATTGCGCCACGGAGACAGTCGTGCTCCACTCTCACCACCATCAGAACATATTTTCAAAGCTATCAGCGCAAAAAAAGCAAAACACCACTCCCGGGAGGGCTCGAACCTCCAACTTTTCGGTTAACAGCCGATCGCGCTGGCCACTTGCGCCACGGAGACAGTCCTGCTCCACTCTCACCTTAATTAGAACATATCTTCAAAGCTATCAGCCCAAAGAAAAAAAAGCGCCGCACCACCACCGGGTGCGATCGAACTTCCAACCTTTCGGTTAACAGCAGATCGCGCTAGCCAATTGCGCCACGGAGACAATCGTGCTCCACTCTCACCACCATCAGAACATATCTTCAAAGCTATCAGCGCAAAGAAAAAAGCAACACACCCCACCCAGGAGGGTTTGAACCTCCAACTTTTCGGTTAACAGCCGATCGCGCTAGCCAATTGCGCCACGGAGACAGTCCTGCTCTACTCTCACCACCATAAGAACATATCTTCAAAGCTATCAGCCCAAAGAAAAAAAGCGCCGCACCACCGCCGGGTGGGCTCGAAACTCCAACCTTTCGGTTAACAGCCGATCGCGCTAGCCAATTGCGCCACGGGGACAGTCCTGCTCCACTCTCACCACCATCAGAACATATCTTCAAAGCTATCAGCCCACAGAAAAAAAAGCGCCGCACCACCACGATGTGGGCTCCAACCTCCAACTTTTCGGTTAACAGCCGATCACGCTAGCCAATTGCGCCACGGGGACAGTCCTGCTCCACTCTCACCACCATCAGAACATATCTTCAAAGCTATCAGCCCACAGAAAAAAAAGCGCCGCACCACCACGAGGTGGGCTCGAACCTCCAACTTTTCGGTTAACAGCCGATCACGCTAGCCAATTGCGCCACGGGGACAGTCCTGCTCCACTCTCACCACCATCAGAACATATCTTCAAAGCTATCAGCCCACAGAAAAAAAGCGCCACACAACCACCGGGTAGGCTCGAACCTCCACCTTTTCGGTTAACAGCCGATCGCGCTAGCCAATTGCGCCATGGAGACAGTCCTGCTCCACTCTCACCACCATAAGAACATATCTTCAAAGCTATCAGCCCAAAGAAAAAAAAAGCGCCGCACCACCACCGGGTGGGCTCGAACCTCTGACGTTTTGGTTAACAGCCGATCGCGCTAGCTAATTGCTCCACGGAGACAGTCCTGCTCCACTCTCATCACCATAAAAACATACCTTCCAAGCTATCAGCCCAAAGAAAAAAAAGCGCCGCACCACCACCGGGTGGGCTCGAACCTCCAACCTTTCGGTTAACAGCCGATCGCGCTAGCCCATTGCGCCACGGAGACAGTCTTGCTCCACTCTCACCACCATCAGCACATATCTTCAAAGCTATCAGCGCAAAGAAAAAAGCAACACACCACTCCCGGGAGGGCTCGAAACTCCAACCTTTCGGTCAACAGCCGATCGCGCTAGCCAATTGCGCCACGGAGACAGTCCTGCTCCACTCTCACCACCATCAGATCATATCTTCAAAGCTATCAGCCCAAAGAAAAAAAAGCGCCATACCACCACCGGGTGGGCTCGAACCTCCGACCTTTTGGTTAACACTGCTCCACTCTCACCACCATCAGAACATACCTTCAAAGCTATCAGCCCAAAAAAAAGCGCCGCACCACCACCGGGTGGGCTCGAACCTCCAACTTTTCGGGTAACAGCCGAGCACGCTAGCCAGTTGTGCCACGGAGACAGTCCTGCTTCACTCTCACCACCATCAGAACATATCTTCAAAGCTATCAGCCCACAGAAAAAAAGCGCCGCACAACCACCGGGTAGGCTCGAACCTCCAACTTTTCGGTTAACAGCCGATCGCGCTAGCCAATTGCGCCACGGAGACAGTCCTGCTCCACTCTCACCACCATAAGAACATATCTTCAAAGCTATCAGCCCAAAGAAAAAAAAGCACCGCACCACCACCGGGTGGGCTCGAACCTCCAACCTTTCGGTTAACAGCCGATCGCGCTAGCCAATTGCGCCACGGAGACAGTCGTGCTCCACTCTCACCACCATCAGAACATATTTTCAAAGCTATCAGCGCAAAAAAAGCAAAACACCACTCCCGGGAGGGCTCGAACCTCCAACTTTTCGGTTAACAGCCGATCGCGCTGGCCACTTGCGCCACGGAGACAGTCCTGCTCCACTCTCACCTTAATTAGAACATATCTTCAAAGCTATCAGCCCAAAGAAAAAAAAGCGCCGCACCACCACCGGGTGCGATCGAACTTCCAACCTTTCGGTTAACAGCAGATCGCGCTAGCCAATTGCGCTACGGAGACAATCGTGCTCCACTCTCACCACCATCAGAACATATCTTCAAAGCTATCAGCGCAAAGAAAAAAGCAACACACCCCACCCAGGAGGGTTTGAACCTCCAACTTTTCGGTTAACAGCCGATCGCGATAGCCAATTGCGCCACGGAGACAGTCCTGCTCTACTCTCACCACCATAAGAACATATCTTCAAAGCTATCAGCCCAAAGAAAAAAAGCGCCGCACCACCGTCGGGTGGGCTCGAAACTCCAACCTTTCGGTTAACAGCCGATCGCGCTAGCCAATTGCGCCACGGGGACAGTCCTGCTCCACTCTCACCACCATCAGAACATATCTTCAAAGCTATCAGCCCACAGAAAAAAAAGCGCCGCACCACCACGATGTGGGCTCGAACCTCCAACTTTTCGGTTAACAGCCGATCACGCTAGCCAATTGCGCCACGGGGACAGTCCTGCTCCACTCTCACCACCATCAGAACATATCTTCAAAGCTATCAGCCCACAGAAAAAAAAGCGCCGCACCACCACGAGGTGGGCTCGAACCTCCAACTTTTCGGTTAACAGCCGATCACGCTAGCCAATTGCGCCACGGGGACAGTCCTGCTCCACTCTCACCACCATCAGAACATATCTTCAAAGCTATCAGCCCACAGAAAAAAAGCGCCACACAACCACCGGGTAGGCTCGAACCTCCACCTTTTCGGTTAACAGCCGATCGCGCTAGCCAATTGCGCCACGGAGACAGTCCTGCTCCACTCTCACCACCATAAGAACATATCTTCAAAGCTATCAGCCCAAAGAAAAAAAAGCGCCGCACCACCACCGGGTGGGCTCGAACCTCCGACCTTTTGGTTAACAGCCGATCGCGCTAGCTAATTGCTCCACGGAGACAGTCCTGCTCCACTCTCATCACCATAAAAACATACCTTCAAAGCTATCAGCCCAAAGAAAAAAAAGTGCCGCACCACCACCGGGTGGGCTCGAACCTCCAACCTTTCGGTTAACAGCTGCTTGCGCTAGCCAATTGCGCCACGGAGACAGTCCTGCTTTACTCTCACCATCATCAGAACATATCTTAAAAGCTATCAGCGCAAAGAAAAAAAGCGCTGCACCACCACCGGGTGGGCTCGAACCTCCAACCTTTCGGTTAACAGCCGATCGCGCTAGCCCATTGCGCCACGGAGACAGTCTTGCTCCACTCTCTCCACCATCAGAACATATCTTCAAAGCTATCAGCGCAAAGAAAAAAGCAACACACCACTCCCGGGAGGGCTCGAAACTCCAACCTTTCGGTCAACAGCCGATCGCGCTAGCCAATTGCGCCACGGAGACAGTCCTGCTCCACTCTCACCACCATCAGAACATATCTTCAAAGCTATCAGCCCAAAGAAAAAAAAGCGCCATACCACCACCGGGTGGGCTCGAACCTCCGACCTTTTGGTTAACACTGCTCCACTCTCACCACCATCAGAACATACCTTCAAAGCTATCAGCCCAAAAAAAAGCGCCGCACCACCACCGGGTGGGCTCGAACCTCCAACTTTTCGGGTAACAGCCGAGCACGCTAGCCAGTTGTGCCACGGAGACAGTCCTGCTTCACTCTCACCACCATCAGAACATATCTTCAAAGCTATCAGCCCACAGAAAAAAAGCGCCGCACAACCACCGGGTAGGCTCGAACCTCCAACTTTTCGGTTAACAGCCGATCGCGCTAGCCAATTGCGCCACGGAGACAGTCCTGCTCCACTCTCACCACCATAAGAACATATCTTCAAAGCTATCAGCCCAAAGAAAAAAAAAGCGGCACACCACCGCCGGGTGGGCTCGAACCTCCGGCCTTTTGGTTCACAGCCGATCGCTCTAGCCAATTGCGCCACGGAGACAGTCCTGCTCCACTCTCACCATCATCAGAACATATCTTCAAAGCTATCAGCCCAAAGAAAAAAAGCGCCGCACCACCACCGGGTGGGCTCGAACCTCCAACTTTTCGGTTAACAGCCGATCACGCTAGCCAATTGCGCCACGGAGACAGTCCTGCTCCACTCTCACCACCATCAGAACATATCTTCAAAGCTATCAGCCAACAGAAAAAAAAAGCGCCGCACAACCACCGGGTAGGCTCGAACCTCCAACTTTTCGGTCAACAGCCGATCGCGCTAGCCAATCGCACCACAGAGACAGTCCTGCTCCACTCTCACCACCATAAGAACATATCTTCAAAGATATCAGCCGAAAAAAAAGCGCCGCACCACCACCGGGTGGGCTCGAACCTCCAACATTTCGGTTAACAGCCGATCGCGCTAGCCAATTGCGCCACGAAGACAGTCCTGCTACACTCTCACCACCATCAGAACATATCTTCAAAGCTATTACCGCAAAGAAAAAAGCAACACACCACTCCCGGGAGGGCTTGAAACTCAAACCTTTCGGTTAATAGCCGATCGCACTAGCCCATTGCGCCACGGAGGCAGTCTTGCTCCACTCTCACCATCATCAGAAGATATCTTCAAAGCTATCAGCGCAAAGAAAAAAAGCGCTGCACCACCACCGCGTGGGCTCGAACCTCCAACCTTTCGGTTAACAGCCGATCGCGCTAGCCCATTGCGCCACGGAGACAGTCTTGCTCCACTCTCACCACTATCAAAACATATCTTCAAAGCTATCAGCGCAAAAAAAAGGAACACACCACTAACGGGAGGGCTCGAAACTCCAACCTTTCGGTCAACAGCTGATCGCGCTAGCCCATTGCGCCACGGAGACAGTCTTGCTCCCCTCTCACCACCATCAGAACATATCTTCAAAGCTATCAGCCCAAAGAAAAAAAAGCACCGCACCACCACCAGATGGGCTCGAACCTCCAACTTTTCGGTTAACAGCCGATCGCGCTAGCCAATCGCACCACAGAGACAGTCCTGCTCCACTCTCACCACCATCAGAACATATTTTCACAACTATCAGCCAAAAAAAAGCGCCGCACCACCACCGGGTGGGCTCGAACCTCCAACCTTTCGGTTAACAGCCGATCACGCTAGCCAATTGCCCCACGGAGACAGTCGTGCTCCACTCTCACCACCGTCAGAACAGTTCTTCAGAGCTATCACCCCAAAGAAAAAAAAGCGCCGCACCACCACCGGTCGGGATCGAACCTCCAACCTTTCGGTTAACAGCCGATCGCGCTAGCCAATAGCGCCACGGAGACAGTCGTGCTCCACTCTCACCACCATCAGAACATATCTTCAAAGCTATCAGCGCGAAGAAAAAAGCAAAACACCACTCCCGGGAGGGCTCGAAGCTCCAACTTTTCGGTTCACAGCCGATCGCGCTGGCCAATTGCGCCATGGAGACAGTCCTGCTCCACTCTCACCACCATGAGAACATATCTTCAAAGCTATCAGCCCACAGAAAAAAAAGCGCCACACCACCACGATGTGGGCTCGAACCTCCAACTTTTCGGTTAACAGCCGATCACGCTAGCCAATTGCGCCACGGGGACAGTCCTGCTCCACTCTCACCACCTTCAGAACATATCTTCAGAGCTATCACCCCCAAGAAAAAAAAGCGCCGCACCACCACCGGTCGGGATCGAACCTCCAACCTTTCGGTTAACAGCCGATCGCGCTAGCCAATAGCGCCACGGAGACAGTCGTGCTCCACTCTCACCACCATCAGAACATATCTTCAAAGCTATCAGCGCGAAGAAAAAAGCAAAACACCACTCCCGGGAGGGCTCGAAGCTCCAACTTTTCGGTTCACAGCCGATCGCGCTGGCCAATTGCGCCATGGAGACAGTCCTGCTCCACTCTCACCACCATAAGAACATATCTTCAAAGCTATCAGCCCAAAGAAAAAAAAGCACCGCACCACCACTGGGTGGGCTCGAACCTCCAACCTTTCGGTTAACAGCCGATCGCGCTAGCCAATTGCGCCACGGAGACAGTCGTGCTCCACTCTCACCACCATCAGAACATATTTTCAAAGCTATCAGCGCAAAAAAAAGCAAAACACCACTCCCGGGAGGGCTCGAACCTCCAACTTTTCGGTTAACAGCCGATCGCGCTGGCCACTTGCGCCACGGAGACAGTCCTGCTCCACTCTCACCTTAATTAGAACATATCTTCAAAGCTATCAGCCCAAAGAAAAAAAAGCGCCGCACCACCACCGGGTGCGATCGAACTTCAAACCTTTCGGTTAACAGCAGATCGCGCTAGCCAATTGCGCTACGGAGACAATCGTGCTCCACTCTCACCACCATCAGAACATATCTTCAAAGCTATCAGCGCAAAGAAAAAAGCAACACACCCCACCCAGGAGGGTTTGAACCTCCAACTTTTCGGTTAACAGCCGATCGCGATAGCCAATTGCGCCACGGAGACAGTCCTGCTCTACTCTCACCACCATAAGAACATATCTTCAAAGCTATCAGCCCAAAGAAAAAAAGCGCCGCACCACCGTCGGGTGGGCTCGAAACTCCAACCTTTCGGTTAACAGCCGATCGCGCTAGCCAATTGCGCCACGGGGACAGTCCTGCTCCACTCTCACCACCATCAGAACATATCTTCAAAGCTATCAGCCCACAGAAAAAAAAGCGCCGCACCACCACCGGGTAGGCTCGAACCTCCAACTTTTCGGTCAACAGCCGATCGCGCTAGCCAATCGCACCACAGAGACAGTCCTGCTCCACTCTCACCACCATAAGAACATATCTTCAAAGCTATCAGCCGAAAAAAAAGCGCCGCACCACCACGAGGTGGGCTCGAACCTCCAACTTTTCGGTTAACAGCCGATCACGCTAGCCAATTGCGCCACGGGGACAGTCCTGCTCCACTCTCACCACCATCAGAACATATCTTCAAAGCTATCAGCCCACAGAAAAAAAGCGCCACACAACCACCGGGTAGGCTCGAACCTCCACCTTTTCGGTTAACAGCCGATCGCGCTAGC
Organism: Rhipicephalus microplus; assembly: GCF_043290135.1. Taxonomy (NCBI): domain Eukaryota; kingdom Metazoa; phylum Arthropoda; class Arachnida; order Ixodida; family Ixodidae; genus Rhipicephalus; species Rhipicephalus microplus. Next base: position 1,530,166 of record NW_027464587.1, on the reverse strand, counting down.
CAATTGCGCCACGGAGACAGTCCTGCTCCACTCTCACCACCATAAGAACATATCTTCAAAGCTATCAGCCCAAAGAAAAAAAGCGCCGCACCACCACCGGGTAGGCTCGAACCTCCAACTTTTCGGTCAACAGCCGATCGCGCTAGCCAATCGCACCACAGAGACAGTCCTGCTCCACTCTCACCACCATAAGAACATATCTTCAAAGCTATCAGCCGAAAAAAAAGCGCCGCACCACCACGAGGTGGGCTCGAACCTCCAACTTTTCGGTTAACAGCCGATCACGCTAGCCAATTGCGCCACGGGGACAGTCCTGCTCCACTCTCACCACCATCAGAACATATCTTCAAAGCTATCAGCCCACAGAAAAAAAGCGCCACACAACCACCGGGTAGGCTCGAACCTCCACCTTTTCGGTTAACAGCCGATCGCGCTAGCCAATTGCGCCACGGAGACAGTCCTGCTCCACTCTCACCACCATAAGAACATATCTTCAAAGCTATCAGCCCAAAGAAAAAAAGCGCCGCACCACCACCGGGTGGGCTCGAACCTCCGACCTTTTGGTTAACAGCCGATCGCTCTAGATAATTGCTCCACGGAGACAGTCCTGCTCCACTCTCATCACCATAAAAACATACCTTCAAAGCTATCAGCCCAAAGAAAAAAAAGCGCCGCACCACCACCGGGTGGGCTCGAACCTCCAACCTTTCGGTTAACAGCTGCTTGCGCTAGCCAATTGCGCCACGGAGACAGTCCTGCTTTACTCTCACCATCATCAGAACATATCTTAAAAGCTATCAGCGCAAAGAAAAAAAGCGCTGCACCACCACCGGGTGGGCTCGAACCTCCAACCTTTCGGTTAACAGCCGATCGCGCTAGCCCATTGCGCCACGGAGACAGTCTTGCTCCACTCTCTCCACCATCAGAACATATCTTCAAAGCTATCAGCGCAAAGAAAAAAGCAACACACCACTCCCGGGAGGGCTCGAAACTCCAACCTTTCGGTCAACAGCCGATCGCGCTAGCCAATTGCGCCACGGAGACAGTCCTGCTCCACTCTCACCACCATCAGAACATATCTTCAAAGCTATCAGCCCAAAGAAAAAAAAGCGCCATGCCACCACCGGGTGGGCTCGAACCTCCGACCTTTTGGTTAACACTGCTCCACTCTCACCACCATCAGAACATACCTTCAAAGCTATCAGCCCAAAAAAAAGCGCCGCACCACCACCGGGTGGGCTCGAACCTCCAACTTTCCGGGTAACAGCCGAGCACGCTAGCCAGTTGTGCCACGGAGACAGTCCTGCTTCACTCTCACCACCATCAGAACATATCTTCAAAGCTATCAGCCCACAGAAAAAAAGCGCCGCACAACCACTGCGTAGGCTCGAACCTCCAACTTTTCGGTTAACAGCCGATCGCGCTAGCCAATTGCGCCACGGATACAGTCCTGCTCCACTCTCACCACCATCAGAACATATCTTCAAAGCTATCAGCCCACAGAAAAAAAAAGCGCCGCACAACCACCGGGTAGGCTCGAACCTCCAACTTTTCGGTCAACAGCCGATCGCGCTAGCCAATCGCACCACAGAGACAGTCCTGCTCCACTCTCACCACCATAAGAACATATCTTCAAAGCTATCAGCCGAAAAAAAAGCGCCGCACCACCACCGGGTGGGCTCGAACCTCCAACCTTTCGGTTAACAGCCGATCGCGCTAGCCAATTGCGCCACGAAGACAGTCCTGCTACACTCTCACCACCACCAGAACATATCTTCAAAGCTATTACCGCAAAGAAAAAAGCAACACACCACTCACGGGAGGGCTTGAAACTCAAACCTTTCGGTTAATAGCCGATCGCACTAGCCCATTGCGCCACGGAGGCAGTCTTGCTCCACTCTCACCATCATCAGAAGATATCTTCAAAGCTATCAGCGCAAAGAAAAAAAGCGCTGCACCACCACCGCGTGGGCTCGAACCTTCAACCTTTCGGTTAACAGCCGATCGCGCTAGCCCATTGCGCCACGGAGACAGTCTTGCTCCACTCTCACCACTATCAAAACATATCTTCAAAGCTATCAGCGCAAAAAAAAGGAACACACCACTAACGGGAGGGCTCGAAACTCCAACCTTTCGGTCAACAGCTGATCGCGCTAGCCCATTGCGCCACGGAGACAGTCTTGCTCCCCTCTCACCACCATCAGAACATATCTTCAAAGCTATCAGCCCAAAGAAAAAAAAGCACCGCACCACCACCAGATGGGCTCGAACCTCCAACTTTTCGGTTAAACGCCGATCGCCCTAGCCAACTGCGCCACTGAGACAGTCCTGCTCCACTCTCACCACCATCAGAACATATTTTCACAGCTATCAGCCAAAAAAAAGCGCCGCACCACCACCGGGTGGGCTCGAACCTCCAACCTTTCGGTTAACAGCCGATCACGCTAGCCAATTGCCCCACGGAGACAGTCGTGCTCCACTCTCACCACCGTCAGAACAGTTCTTCAGAGCTATCACCCCAAAGAAAAAAAAGCGCCGCACCACCACCGGTCGGGATCGAACCTCCAACCTTTCGGTTAACAGCCGATCGCGCTAGCCAATAGCGCCACGGAGACAGTCGTGCTCCACTCTCACCACCATCAGAACATATCTTCAAAGCTATCAGCGCGAAGAAAAAAGCAAAACACCACTCCCGGGAGGGCTCGAAGCTCCAACTTTTCGGTTCACAGCCGATCGCGCTGGCCAATTGCGCCATGGAGACAGTCCTGCTCCACTCTCACCACAATTAAAACATATCTTCAAAGCTATCAGCCCAAAGAAAAAAAAGCGCCGCACCACCACCGGGTGGGCTCGAACCTCGAACCTTTCGGTTAACAGCAGATCGCGCTAGCCAATTGCGCCACGGAGACAATCGTGCTCCACTCTCACCACCATCAGAACATATCTTCAAAGCTATCAGCGCGAAGAAAAAAGCAAAACACCACTCCCGGGAGGGCTCGAAGCTCCAACTTTTCGGTTCACAGCCGATCGCACTGGCCAATTGCGCCATGGAGACAGTCCTGCTCCACTCTCACCACAATTAAAACATATCTTCAAAGCTATCAGCCCAAAGAAAAAAAGCGCCGCACAACCACCGGGTGGGCTCGAACCTCGAACCTTTCGGTTAACAGCAGATCGCGCTAGCCAATTGCGCCACGGAGACAATCTTGCTCCACTCTCACCACCATCAGAACATATTTTCGAAGCTATCAGCGCAAAGAAAAAAGCAACACACCCCACCCGGGAGGGCTCGAACCTCCAACGTTTCGGTTAACAGCGGATCGCGCTAACCAATTGCCCCACGGGGACCGTCCTGCTCCACTCTCACCACCGTCAGACCATTTCTTCAGAGCTATCACCCCAAAGAAAAAAAAAGCGCCGCACCACCACCGGGTGGGCTCGAACCTCCAACCTTTCGGTTAACAGCCAATCGCGCCAGCCAATTGCGCCACGGAGACAGTCCTGCTCCACTCTCACCACCATCAGAACATATTTTCACAGCTATCAGCCCAAAGAAAAAAAGCGCCATACCACCACCACGTGGGCTCGAACCTCCGACCTTTTGGTTAACAGCCGATCGCGCTAGCCAATTGCGCCATGGAGACAGTCCTGCTCCACTCTCACCACCATCAGAACTTATTTTCAAAGCTATCAGCCCAAAGAAAAAAAAGCGCCGCACCACCACCGGGTGGGCTCGAACCTCCAACTTTTTGGTTAACAGCCGATCACGCTAGCCAATTACGCCACGGAGACAGTCCTGCTCCACTCTCACCACCATCAGAACATATCTTCAAAGCTATCAGCCCACATAAAAAAAAGCGCCACACAACCACCGGGTAGGCTCGAACCTCCAACTTTTCGGTTAACAGCCGATCGCGCTAGCCAATTGCGCCACGGAGACAGTCCAGCTCCACTCTCACCACCGTAAGAACATATCTTCAAAGCTATCAGCCCAAAAAAAAGCGCCGCACCACCACCGGGTGGGCTCGAACCTCCAACCTTTCGGTTAACAGCCGATCACGCCTGCCAATTACCCCACGGAGACGGTCGTGCTCCACTCTCACCACCGTCACAACAGTTTTTCAGAGCTATCACCCCAAAGAAAAAAAAAAGCGCCGCACCAGCACCGGTTGGGCTCGAACCTCCAACCTTTCGGTTAACAGCCGATCGCGCTAGCCAATTGCGCCACGGAGACAGTCCTGCTTTACTCTCACCATCATCAGAACATATCTTAAAAGCTATCAGCGCAAAGAAAAAAAGCGCTGCACCACCACCGGGTGGGCTCGAACCTCCAACCTTTCGGTTAACAGCCGATCGCGCTAGCCCATTGCGCCACGGAGACAGTCTTGCTCCACTCTCTCCACCATCAGAACATATCTTCAAAGCTATCAGCGCAAAGAAAAAAGCAACACACCACTCCCGGGAGGGCTCGAAACTCCAACCTTTCGGTCAACAGCCGATCGCGCTAGCCAATTGCGCCACGGAGACAGTCCTGCTCCACTCTCACCACCATCAGAACATATCTTCAAAGCTATCAGCCCAAAGAAAAAAAAGCGCCATGCCACCACCGGGTGGGCTCGAACCTCCGACCTTTTGGTTAACACTGCTCCACTCTCACCACCATCAGAACATACCTTCAAAGCTATCAGCCCAAAAAAAAGCGCCGCACCACCACCGGGTGGGCTCGAACCTCCAACTTTTCGGGTAACAGCCGAGCACGCTAGCCCGTTGTGCCACGGAGACAGTCCTGCTTCACTCTCACCACCATCAGAACATATCTTCAAAGCTATCAGCCCACAGAAAAAAAGCGCCGCACAACCACCGCGTAGGCTCGAACCTCCAACTTTTCGGTTAACAGCCGATCGCGCTAGCCAATTGCGCCACGGAGACAGTCCTGCTCCACTCTCACCACCATCAGAACATATCTTCAAAGCTATCAGCCCACAGAAAAAAAAAGCGCCGCACAACCACCGGGTAGGCTCGAACCTCCAACTTTTCGGTCAACAGCCGATCGCGCTAGCCAATCGCACCACAGAGACAGTCCTGCTCCACTCTCACCACCATAAGAACATATCTTCAAAGCTATCAGCCGAAAAAAAAGCGCCGCACCACCACCGGGTGGGCTCGAACCTCCAACCTTTCGGTTAACAGCCGATCGCGCTAGCCAATTTTGCACGAAGACAGTCCTGCTACACTCTCACCACCATCAGAACATATCTTCAAAGCTATTACCGCAAAGAAAAAAGCAACACACCACTCCCGGGAGGGCTTGAAACTCAAACCTTTCGGTTAATAGCCGATCGCACTAGCCCATTGCGCCACGGAGGCAGTCTTGCTCCACTCTCACCATCATCAGAAGATATCTTCAAAGCTATCAGCGCAAAGAAAAAAAGCGCTGCACCACCACCGCGTGGGCTCGAACCTCCAACCTTTCGGTTAACAGCCGATCGCGCTAGCCCATTGCGCCACGGAGACAGTCTTGCTCCACTCTCACCACTATCAAAACATATCTTCAAAGCTATCAGCGCAAAAAAAAGGAACACACCACTAACGGGAGGGCTCGAAACTCCAACCTTTCGGTCAACAGCTGATCGCGCTAGCCCATTGCGCCACGGAGACAGTCTTGCTCCCCTCTCACCACCATCAGAACATATCTTCAAAGCTATCAGCCCAAAGAAAAAAAAGCACCGCACCACCACCAGATGGGCTCGAACCTCCAACTTTTCGGTTAACAGCCGATCGCCCTAGCCAATTGCGCCACTGAGACAGTCCTGCTCCACTCTCACCACCATCAGGACATATTTTCACAGCTATCAGCCAAAAAAAAGCGCCGCACCACCACCGGGTGGGCTCGAACCTCCAACCTTTCGGTTAACAGCCGATCACGCTAGCCAATTGCCCCACGGAGACAGTCGTGCTCCACTCTCACCACCGTCAGAACAGTTCTTCAGAGCTATCACCCCAAAGAAAAAAAAGCGCCGCACCACCACCGGTCGGGATCGAACCTCCAACCTCTCGGTTAACAGCCGATCGCGCTAGCCAATAGCGCCACGGAGACAGTCGTGCTCCACTCTCACCACCATCAGAACATATCTTCAAAGCTATCAGCGCGAAGAAAAAAGCAAAACACCACTCCCGGGAGGGCTCGAAGCTCCAACTTTTCGGTTCACAGCCGATCGCGCTGGCCAATTGCGCCATGGAGACAGTCCTGCTCCACTCTCACCACAATTAAAACATATCTTCAAAGCTATCAGCCCAAAGAAAAAAAAGCGCCGCACCACCACCGGGTGGGCTCGAACCTCGAACCTTTCGGTTAACAGCAGATCGCGCTAGCCAATTGCGCCACGGAGACAATCGTGCTCCACTCTCACCACCATCAGAACATATCTTCAAAGCTATCAGCGCGAAGAAAAAAGCAAAACGCCACTCCCGGGAGGGCTCGAAGCTCCAACTTTTCGGTTCACAGCCGATCGCGCTGGCCAATTGCGCCATGGAGACAGTCCTGCTCCACTCTCACCACAATTAAAACATATCTTCAAAGCTATCAGCCCAAAGAAAAAAAGCGCCGCACCACCACCGGGTGGGCTCGAACCTCGAACCTTTCGGTTAACAGCAGATCGCGCTAGCCAATTGCGCCACGGAAACAATCGTGCTCCACTCTCACCACCATCAGAACATATTTTCGAAGCTATCAGCGCAAAGAAAAAAGCAACACACCCCACCCGGGAGGGCTCGAACCTCCAACGTTTCGGTTAACAGCGGATCGCGCTAACCAATTGCCCCACGGGGACCGTCCTGCTCCACTCTCACCACCGTCAGACCATTTCTTCAGAGCTATCACCCCAAAGAAAAAAAAAGCGCCGCACCACCACCGGGTGGGCTCGAACCTCCAACCTTTCGGTTAACAGCCAATCGCGCCAGCCAATTGCGCCACGGAGACAGTCCTGCTCCACTCTCACCACCATCAGAACATATTTTCACAGCTATCAGCCCAAAGAAAAAAAGCGCCATACCACCACCACGTGGGCTCGAACCTCCGACCTTTTGGTTAACAGCCGATCGCGCTAGCCAATTGCGCCATGGAGACAGTCCTGCTCCACTCTCACCACCATCAGAACTTATTTTCAAAGCTATCAGCCCAAAGAAAAAAAAGCGCCGCACCACCACCGGGTGGGCTCGAACCTCAAACTTTTCGGTTAACAGACGATCGTGCTAGCCAACTGCGCCACGGAGACAGTCCTGCTCCACTCTCACCACCATAAGAACATATCTTCAAAGCTATCAGCCCAAAGAAAAAAAAAGCGGCGCACCACCACCGGGTGGGCTCGAACCTCCGACCTTTTGGTTAACAGCCAATCGCTCTAGCCAATTGCGCCACGGAGACAGTCCTCTTCCAATCTCACCACCATCAGAACATATATTCAAAGCTATCAGCCCAAAGAAAAAAAAGCGCCGCACCACCACCGGGTGGGCTCGAACCTCCAACTTTTTGGTTAACAGCCGATCACGCTAGCCAATTACGCCACGGAGACAGTCCTGCTCCACTCTCACCACCATCAGAACATATCTTCAAAGCTATCAGCCCACATAAAAAAAAGCGCCACACAACCACCGGGTAGGCTCGAACCTCCAACTTTTCGGTTAACAGCCGATCGCGCTAGCCAATTGCGCCACGGAGACAGTCCAGCTCCACTCTCACCACCGTAAGAACATATCTTCAAAGCTATCAGCCCAAAAAAAAGCGCCGCACCACCACCGGGTGGGCTCGAACCTCCAACCTTTCGGTTAACAGCCGATCACGCCTGCCAATTACCCCACGGAGACGGTCGTGCTCCACTCTCACCACCGTCACAACAGTTCTTCAGAGCTATCACCCCAAAGAAAAAAAAAAGCGCCGCACCAGCACCGGTTGGGCTCGAACCTCCAACCTTTCGGTTAACAGCCGATCGCGCTAGCCAATTGCGCCACGAAGACAGTCCTGCTCCACTCTCACCACCATCAGAACATATCTTCAAAGCTATTACCGCAAAGAAAAAAGCAACACACCACTCCCGGGAGGGCTCGAAACTCAAACCTTTTGGTTAACAGCCGATCGCGCTAGACCATTGCGCCACGGAGGCAGTCTTGCTCCACTCTCACCATCATCAGAACATATCTTCGAAGCTATCAGCGCAAAGAAAAAAAGCGCTGCACCACCACCGCGTGGGCTCGAATGTCCAACCTTTCGGTTAGCAGCCGATCGCGCGAGCCCATTGCGCCACGGAGACAGTCCTGCTCCACTCTCACCACCATCAGGACATATCTTCAAAGCTATCAGCACAAAGAAAAAAGCAACACACCTCTCCCGAGAGGGCTCGAAACTCCAGACTTTCGGTTAACAGCCGATTGCGCTAGCCAATTGCGCCACGGAGACAGTCCTGCTCTACTCTCACCACCATCAGAACATATCTTCAAAGCTATCAGCCCAAAGAAAAAAAAGCGCCGCACCACTGCCAAGTGGGCTCGAAACTCCAACCTTTCGGTTAACAGCAGATCGCGCTAGCCAATTGCGCCACGGAGACAATCGTGCTCCACTCTCACCACCATAAGAACATATCTTCAAAGCTATCAGTGCAAAGAAAAAAGCAACACACCCCACCCGGGAGGGCTCGATCCTCCAACTTTTCGGTTAACTGCCGATCGCGCTAGCCAATTGCGCCACGGGGACCGTCCTGCTCCACTCTCACCACCGTCAGACCATTTCTTCAGAGCTATCACCCCAAAGAAAAAAAAAGCGCCGCAGCACCACCGGGTGGGCTCGAACCTCCAACCTTTCGGTTAACTGCCGATCGCGCTAGCCAATTGTGCCACGGAGACAGTCCTGCTCTACTCTCACCACCATCAGAACATATCTTCAAAGCTATCAGCCCAGAGAAAAAAAAGCGCCGCACCACCGCCGGGTGGGCTAGAAACTCCAACCTTTCGGTTAACAGCCGATCGCGCTAGCCAATTGCGCCACGGAGACAGTCCTGCTCCACTCTCACCACCATCAGAACATATCTTCAAAGCTATCAACCAAAAGAAAAAAAAGCGCCATACCACCACCGGGTGGGCTCGAACCTCCGACCTTTTGGTTAACAGCCGATCGCACTAGCCAATTGCGCCATGGAGACAGTCCTGCTCCACTCTCACCACCATCAGAACATATCTTCAAAGCTATCAGCACAAAGAAAAAAGCAACACACCTCTCCCGAGAGGGCTCGAAACTCCAGACTTTCGGTTAACAGCCGATTGCGCTAGCCAATTGCGCCACGGAGACAGTCCTGCTCTACTCTCTCCACCATCAGAACATATCTTCAAAGCTATCAGCCCAAAGAAAAAAAAGCGCCGCACCACCGCCAAGTGGGCTCGAAACTCCAACCTTTCGGTTAACAGCCGATCGCCCTAGCCAATTGCGCCACAGAGACAGTCCTGCTCCACTCTCACCACCATCAGAACATATTTTCAAAGCTATCAGCGCAAAGAAAAAAAGCGCCATACCACCACCGCGTGGGCTCAAACCTCCGACCTTTTGGTTAACAGCCGATCGCGCTAGCCAATTGCGCCACGGAGACAGTCCTGCTCCACTCTCACCACCATCAGAACATATCTTCAAAGCTATCAGCCCACAGAAAAAAAAGCGCCGCACAAACACCGGGTAGGCTCCAACCTCCAACTTTTCGGTTAAAAGCCGATCGCGCTAGCCAATTGCGCCACGGAGACAGTCCTGCTCCACTCTCACCACCATAAGAACATATCTTCAAAGCTATCAGCCCAAAGAAAAAAAAAGCGCCGCACCACCACCGGGTGGGCTCGAACCTCCGACCTTTTGGTTAACAGCCGATCGCTCTAGCCAATGGCGCCACGAAGACAGTCCTGCTCCATTCTCACCACCATCAGAACATATATTCAAAGCTATCAGCCCAAAGAAAAAAAAGCGCCGCACCACCACCGGGTGGGCTCGAACCTCCAACTTTTCGGTTAATAGCCGATCACGCTAGCCAATTACGCCACGGAGACGGTCCTGCTCCACTCTCACCACCATCAGAACATATATTCAAAGCTATCAGCTCACAGAAAAAAAAGCGCCGCACAACCACCGGGTAGGCTCGAACCTCCAACTTTTCAGTTAACAGCCGATCGCGCTAGCCAGTTGCGCCACGGAGACAGTCCTGCTCCACTCTCACCACCGTAAGAACATATCTTCAAAGCTATCAGCCAAAAAAAAGCGCCGCACCACCACCGGGTGGCCTCGAACCTCCAACCTTTCGGTTAACAGCCGATCACGCTAGCCAATTGCCCCACGGAGACAGTCGTGCTCCACTCTCACCACCGTCAGAACAGTTCTTCAAAGCTATCACCCCAAAGAAAAAAAAAGCGCCGCACCACCACCGGTCGGGATCGAACCTCCAACCTTTCGGTTAACAGCCGATCGCGCTAGCCAATTGCGCCACGAAGACAGTCTTGCTCCACTCTCACCGCCATCAGAACATATCTTCAAAGCTATCAGCGCAAAGAAAAAAGCAACACACCACTAACAGGAGGGCTCGAACCTCAAACTTTTCGGTTTACAGCCGATCGCGCTGGCCAATTGCGCCACGGAGACAGTCCTGCTCCACTCTCACCACAATTAGAACATATCTTCAAAGCTATCAGCCCAAAGAAAAAAAAGCGCCGCACCACCACCGGGTGGGCTCGAACCTCCAACCTTTCGTTTAACAGCCGATCGCGCTAGCCAATTGCGCCACGGAGACAATCGTGCTCTACTCTCACCACCATCAGAACATATCTTCAAAGCTATCAGCGCAAAGAAAAAAGCAACACACCCCACCCGGGAGGGCTCGAACCTCCAACTTTTCGGTTAACAGCCGATCGCGCTAGCCAATTGCGCCACGGGGACCGTCCTGCTCCACTCTCACCACCGTCAGACCATTTCTTCAGAGCTATCACCCCAAAGAAAAAAAGTGCCGCACCACCACCGGGTGGGCTCGAACCTCCGACCTTTCGGTTAACAGCCGATCGCGCTAGCCAATTGCGCCACGGAAACAGTCCTGCTCTACTCTCACCACCATATGAACATATCTTCAAAGCTATCAGCCCAAAGAAAAAAAAGCGTTGCACCACCGCCGGGTGGGCTCGAAACTCCAACCTTTCGGTTAACAGCCCATCGCGCTAGCCAATTGCGCCACGAAGACAGTCCTGCTCCACTCTCACCACCATCAGAACATATCTTCAAAGCTATCAGCCCAAAGAAAAAAAAGCGCCGCACCACCACCGGGTGGGCTCGAACCTCCGACCTTTTGGTTAACAGCCGATCGTGCTAGCCAATTGCGCCGTGGAGACAGTCCTGCTCCACTCTCACCACCATCAGAACATATCTTCAAAGCTATCAGCACAAAGAAAAAAGCAACACAGCTCTCCCGAGAGGGCTCGAAACTCCAACCTTTCGGTTAACAGCCGATCGCGCTAGCCAATTGCGCCACGGAGACAGTCCTGCTCTACTCTCACCACCCTCAGAACATATCTTCAAAGCTATCAGCCCAAAGAAAAAAAAGCGCCGCACCACCGCCGGGTGGGCTCGAAACTCCAACTTTTCGGTTAACAGCCGATCACGCTAGCCAATTGCGCCATGGAGACAGTCATGCTCCACTCTCGCGACCATCAGAACATATCTTCAAAGCTATCAGCCCACAGAGAAAAAAGCGCCGCACAACCACCGGGTAGGCTCGAACCTCCAACTTTTCGGTTAACAGCCGATCGCGCTAGCCAATTGCGCCACGGAGACAGTCCTGTTCCACTCTCACCACCATAAGAACATATCTTCAAAGCTATCAGCCCAAAGAAAAAAAAGCGCCGCACCACCACCGGGTGGGCTCGAACCTCCGACCTTTTGGTTAACAGCTGATCGCGCTAGCCAATTGCGCTACGGAGACAGTCCTGCTCCACCCTCACCACCATAAGAACATATCTTCAAAGCTATCAGCCCAAAGAAAAAAAAGCGCCGCACCACCATCGGGTGGGCTCGAACATCCAACCTTTCGGTTAACAGCCGATCGCGCTAGCCAATTGCCCCACGGAGACAGTCGTGTTCCACTCTCACCACGGTCAGAACATTTCTTCAGAGCTATCACCCCAAAGAAAAAAAAGTGCCGCACCACCACCGGGTGGGCTCGAACCTCCAACATTTCGGTTAACAGCCGATCGCGCTAGCCAATTGCGCCACGAAGACAGTCCTGGTCCACTCTCACCACCATCAGAACATATCTTCAAAGCTATTACCGCAAAGAAAAAAGCAACACACCACTCCCGGGAGGGCTCAAAACTCGAACCTTTCGGTTAAAAGGCGATCGCGCTAGCCCATTGCGCCACGGAGGCAGTCTTGCTCTACTCTCACCATCATCAGAACATATCTTCAAAGCTATCAGCCCAAAGAAAAAAAGGCGCCGCACCACCACCGGGTGGGCTCGAACCTCCGACTTTTCGGTTAACAGCCGATCACGCTAGCCAATTGCGCCACGGACACAGTCCTGCTCTACTCTCACCACCATCAGAACATATCTTCAAAGCTATCAGCCCACAGAAACAAAAGCGCCGCACCACCACCGGGTGGGCTCCAATCTCCAACCTTTCGGTTAACAGCCGATCGCGCAAGCCAATTGCGCCATGGAGACAGTCCTGCTCCACTCTCACCACCATCACAACATATCTTCAAAGCTATCAGCCCAAAGAAAAAAAGCACCGCACCACAACCGGAGGGCTCGAACCTCCAACCTTTCGGTTAACAGCCAATCGCGCCAGCCAATTGCGCCACGGAGACAGTACTGCTCCACTCTCACCACCATCAGAAAATATCTTCAAAGCTATCAGCACAAAGAAAAAAAAGCGCCCCACCATCACCGGGTGGGCTCGAACTTCCAACCTTTCGGTTAACAGCCGATCGCGCTAGCCAACTGCGCCACGGAGACAGTCGTGCTCCACTCTCACCACCATCAGAACATATCTTCAAAGCTATCAGCGCAAAGAAAAAAGCAACACACCACTCCAGGGAGGGCTCGAAACTACAACCTTTCGGTCAACAGCCGATCGCGCTAGCCCATTGCGCCACGGAGACAGTCTTGCTCATCTCTCGCTACCATCAGATCATATCATCAAAGCTATCAGCCCAAAGAAAAAAAAGCACCGCACCACCACCGGGTGGGCTCGAACCTCCAACTTTTCGGTTAACAGCCGATCGCGCTAGCCAATTGCGCCACGGAGACAGTCTTGCTCCACTCTCACCACCATCAGAAAATATCTTCAAAGCTATCATCGCAAAGAAAAAAGCAACACACCACTCCCGCGAGGGCTCGAAACTCCAACCTTTCGGTCAACAGCCGATCGCGCTAGCCCATTGCGCCACGGAGACAGTCTTGCTCATCTCTCACCACCATCACATCATATCGTCAAAGCTATCAGCGCAAAGAAAAAAAAGCGCCGCACCACCATTGGGTGGGCTCGAACCTCCAACCTTTCGGTTAACAGCCGATCGCGCAAGCCAATTTCGCCATAGAGGCAGTCCTGCTCCACTCTCACCACCATCAGAACATATCTTCAAAGGTATCAGCCCAAAGAAAAAAAAGCGCCGCACCACCACTGGGTGGGCTCGAACCTCCGACTTTTCGGTTAACAGCCGATCGCGCTAGCCAATTGCGCCACGGAGACAGTCCTGCTCCACTCTCACCACCATCAGAACATATCTTCAAAGCTATCAGCACAAAGAAAAAAAGCGCCGCACCACCACCGGGTGGGCTCCAACCTCCAACCTTTCGGTTAACAGCCGATAGCGCTAGCCAACTGCGCCACGGAGACAGTCGTGCTCCACTGTCACCACCATCAGAACATATCTTCAAAGCTATCAGCCCAAAGAAAAAAAAGCGCCGCACCACCGCCGGGTGGGCTCGAAACTCAAACCTTTCGGTTAACAGCCGATCGCGCTAGCCAATTGCGCCACGGAGACAGTCCTGCTTCACTCTCACCACCATCAGAACATATCTTCAAAGCTATCAGCCCAAAGAAAAAAAAAGCGCCGCACCACCACCGGGTGGGCTCCAACCTCCAACCTTTCGGTTAACAGCCGATCGCGCAAGCCAATTGCGCCATGGAGACAGTCCTGCTCAACTCTCACCACCATCACAACATATCTTCAAAGCTATCAGCCCGAAGAAAAAAAAGCACCGCACCACAACCGGGTGGCTCGAACCTCCAACCTTTCGGTTAACAGCCAATCGCGCCAGCCAATTGCGCCACGGAGACAGTCCTGCTCCACTCTCACCACCATCAGAACATATCTTCAAAGCTATCAGCCCACAGAAAAAAAAGCGCCGCACAAACACCGGGTAGGCTCCAACCTCCAACTTTTCGGTTAAAAGCCGATCGCGCTAGCCAATTGCGCCACGGAGACAGTCCTGCTCCACTCTCACCACCATAAGAACATATCTTCAAAGCTATCAGCCCAAAGAAAAAAAAGCGCCGCACCACCACCGGGTGGGCTCGAACCTCCGACCTTTTGGTTAACAGCCGATCGCTCTAGCCAATGGCGCCACGGAGACAGTCCTGCTCCATTCTCACCACCATCAGAACATATATTCAAAGCTATCAGCCCAAAGAAAAAAAAGCGCCGCACCACCACCGGGTGGGCTCGAACCTCCAACTTTTCGGTTAATAGCCGATCACGCTAGCCAATTACGCCACGGAGACGGTCCTGCTCCACTCTCACCACCATCAGAACATATATTCAAAGCTATCAGCTCACAGAAAAAAAAGCGCCGCACAACCACCGGGTAGGCTCGAACCTCCAACTTTTCAGTTAACAGCCGATCGCGCTAGCCAATTGCGCCACGGAGACAGTCCTGCTCCACTCTCACCACCGTAAGAACATATCTTCAAAGCTATCAGCCAAAAAAAAGCGCCGCACCACCACCGGGTGGGCTCGAACCTCCAACCTTTCGGTTAACAGCCGATCACGCTAGCCAATTGCCCCACGGAGACAGTCGTGCTCCACTCTCACCACCGTCAGAACAGTTTTTCAGAGCTATCACCCCAAAGAAAAAAAAAGCGCCGCACCACCACCGGTCGGGATCGAACCTCCAACCTTTCGGTTAACAGCCGATCGCGCTAGCCAATTGCGCCACGAAGACAGTCTTGCTCCACTCTCACCACCATCAGAACATATCTTCAAAGCTATCAGCGCAAAGAAAAAAGCAACACACCACTAACGGGAGGGCTCGAACCTCAAACTTTTCGGTTTACAGCCAATCGCGCTGGCCAATTGCGCCACGGAGACAGTCCTGCTCCACTCTCACCACAATTAGAACATATCTTCAAAGCTATCAGCCCAAAGAAAAAAAAGCGCCGCACCACCACCGGGTGGGCTCGAACCTCCAACCTTTCGTTTAACAGCCGATCGCGCTAGCCAATTGCGCCACGGAGACAATCGTGCCCCACTGTCACCACCATCAGAACATATCTTCAAAGCTATCAGCCCAAAGAAAAAAAAGCGCCGCACCACCGCCGGGTGGGCTCGAAACTCCAACCTTTCGGTTAACAGCCGATCGCGCTAGCCAATTGCGCCACGGAGACAGTCCTGCTTCACTCTCACCACCATCAGAACATATCTTCAAAGCTATCAGCCCAAAGAAAAAAAAGCGCCGCACCACCACCGGGTGGGCTCCAACCTCCAACCTTTCGGTTAACAGCCGATCGCGCAAGCCAATTGCGCCATGGAGACAGTCCTGCTCAACTCTCACCACCATCACAACATATCTTCAAAGCTATCAGCCCGAAGAAAAAAAAAGCACCGCACCACAACCGGGTGGCTCGAACCTCCAACCTTTCGGTTAACAGCCAATCGCGCCAGCCAACTGCGCCACGGAGACAGTCCTGCTCCACTCTCACCACCATCAGAACATATCTTCAAAGCTATCAGCCCACAGAAAAAAAAGCGCCGCACAAACACCGGGTAGGCTCCAACCTCCAACTTTTCGGTTAAAAGCCGATCGCGCTAGCCAATTGCGCCACGGAGACAGTCCTGCTCCACTCTCACCACCATAAGAACATATCTTCAAAGCTATCAGCCCAAAGAAAAAAAAGCGCCGCACCACCACCGGGTGGGCTCGAACCTCCGACCTTTTGGTTAACAGCCGATCGCTCTAGCCAATGGCGCCACGGAGACAGTCCTGCTCCATTCTCACCACCATCAGAACATATATTCAAAGCTATCAGCCCAAAGAAAAAAAAGCGCCGCACCCCCACCGGGTGGGCTCGAACGTCCAACTTTTCGGTTAATAGCCGATCACGCTAGCCAATTACGCCACGGAGACGGTCCTGCTCCACTCTCACCACCATCAGAACATATATTCAAAGCTATCAGCTCACAGAAAAAAAAGCGCCGCACAACCACCGGGTAGGCTCGAACCTCCAACTTTTCAGTTAACAGCCGATCGCGCTAGCCAATTGCGCCACGGAGACAGTCCTGCTCCACTCTCACCACCGTAAGAACATATCTTCAAAGCTATCAGCCAAAAAAAAGCGCCGCACCACCACCGGGTGGGCTCGAACCTCCAACCTTTCGGTTAACAGCCGATCACGCTAGCCAATTGCCCCACGGAGACAGTCGTGCTCCACTCTCACCACCGTCAGACCATTTCTTCAGAGCTATCACCCCAAAGAAAAAAAGTGCCGCACCACCACCGGGTGGGCTCGAACCTCCGACCTTTCGGTTAACAGCCGATCGCGCTAGCCAATTGCGCCACGGAAACAGTCCTGCTCTACTCTCACCACCATATGAACATATCTTCAAAGCTATCAGCCCAAAGAAAAAAAAAACGTTGCACCACCGCCGGGTGGGCTCGAAACTCCAACCTTTCGGTTAACAGCCCATCGCGCTAGCCAATTGCGCCACGAAGACAGTCCTGCTCCACTCTCACCACCATCAGAACATATCTTCAAAGCTATCAGCCCAAAGAAAAAAAAGCGCCGCACCACCACCGGGTGGGCTCGAACCTCCGACCTTTTGGTTAACAGCCGATCGTGCTAGCCAATTGCGCCATGGAGACAGTCCTGCTCCACTCTCACCACCATCAGAACATATCTTCAAAGCTATCAGCACAAAGAAAAAAGCAACACACCTCTCCCGAGAGGGCTCGAAACTCCAACCTTTCGGTTAACAGCCGATCGCGCTAGCCAATTGCGCCACGGAGACAGTCCTGCTCTACTCTCACCACCATCAGAACATATCTTCAAAGCTATCAGCCCAAAGAAAAAAAAGCGCCGCACCACCGCCGGGTGGGCTCGAAACTCCAACTTTTCGGTTAACAGCCGATCACGCTAGCCAATTGCGCCATGGAGACAGTCATGCTCCACTCTCGCCACCATCAGAACATATCTTCAAAGCTATCAGCCCACAGAGAAAAAAGCGCCGCACAACCACCGGGTAGGCTCGAACCTCCAACTTTTCGGTTAACAGCCGATCGCGCTAGCCAATTGCGCCACGGAGACAGTCCTGTTCCACTCTCACCACCATAAGAACATATCTTCAAAGCTATCAGCCCAAAGAAAAAAAAGCGCCGCACCACCACCGGGTGGGCTCGAACCTCCGACCTTTTGGTTAACAGCTGATCGCGCTAGCCAATTGCGCTACGGAGACAGTCCTGCTCCACCCTCACCACCATAAGAACATATCTTCAAAGCTATCAGCCCAAAGAAAAAAAAGCGCCGCACCACCATCGTGTGGGCTCGAACATCCAACCTTTCGGTTAACAGCCGATCGCGCTAGCCAATTGCCCCACGGAGACAGTCGTGTTCCACTCTCACCACGGTCAGAACATTTCTTCAGAGCTATCACCCCAAAGAAAAAAAAGTGGCGCACCACCACCGGGTGGGCTCGAACCTCCAACATTTCGGTTAACAGCCGATCGCGCTAGCCAATTGCGCCACGAAGACAGTCCTGGTCCACTCTCACCACCATCAGAACATATCTTCAAAGCTATTACCGCAAAGAAAAAAGCAACACACCACTCCCGGGAGGGCTCAAAACTCGAACCTTTCGGTTAAAAGGCGATCGCGCTAGCCCATTGCGCCACGGAGGCAGTCTTGCTCCACTCTCACCATCATCAGAACATATCTTCAAAGCTATCAGCCCAAAGAAAAAAAGGCGCCGCACCACCACCGGGTGGGCTCGAACCTCCGACTTTTCGGTTAACAGCCGATCACGCTAGCCAATTGCGCCACGGACACAGTCCTGCTCTACTCTCACCACCATCAGAACATATCTTCAAAGCTATCAGCCCACAGAAAAAAAAGCGCCGCACCACCACCGGGTGGGCTCCAATCTCCAACCTTTCGGTTAACAGCCGATCGCGCAAGCCAATTGCGCCATGGAGACAGTCCTGCTCCACTCTCACCACCATCACAACATATCTTCAAAGCTATCAGCCCAAAGAAAAAAAAGCACCGCACCACAACCGGAGGGCTCGAACCTCCAGCCTTTCGGTTAACAGCCAATCGCGCCAGCCAATTGCGCCACGGAGACAGTCCTGCTCCACTCTCACCACCATCAGAAAATATCTTCAAAGCTATCAGCACAAAGAAAAAAAAGCGCCCCACCATCACCGGGTGGGCTCGAACTTCCAACCTTTCGGTTAACAGCCGATCGCGCTAGCCAACTGCGCCACGGAGACAGTCGTGCTCCACTCTCACCACCATCAGAACATATCTTCAAAGCTATCAGCGCAAAGAAAAAAGCAACACACACTCCAGGGAGGGCTCGAAACTACAACCTTTCGGTCAAAAGCTGATCGCGCTAGCCCATTGCGCCACGGAGACAGTCTTGCTCATCTCTCGCTACCATCAGATCATATCATCAAAGCTATCAGCCCAAAGAAAAAAAAGCACCGCACCACCACCGGGTGGGCTCGAACCTCCAACTTTTCGGTTAACAGCCGATCGCGCTAGCCAATTGCGCCACGGAGACAGTCTTGCTCCACTCTCACCACCATCAGAACATATCTTCAAAGCTATCAGCACAAAGAAAAAAGCAACACACCTCTCCCGAGAGGGCTCGAAACTCCAACCTTTCGGTTAACAGCCGATCGCGCTAGCCAATTGCGCCACGGAGACAGTCCTGCTCTACTCTCACCACCATCAGAACATATCTTCAAAGCTATCAGCCCAAAAAAAAAAGTGCCGCACCACCACCGGGTGGGCTCGAACCTCCGACCTTTCGGTTAACAGCCGATCGCGCTAGCCAATTGCGCCACGGAAACAGTCCTGCTCTACTCTCACCACCATATGAACATATCTTCAAAGCTATCAGCCCAAAGAAAAAAAAACGTTGCACCACCGCCGGGTGGGCTCGAAACGCCAACCTTTCGGTTAACAGCCCATCGCGCTAGCCAATTGCGCCACGAAGACAGTCCTGCTCCACTCTCACCACCATCAGAACATATCTTCAAAGCTATCAGCCCAAAGAAAAAAAAGCACCGCACCACCACCGGGTGGGCTCGAACCTCCAACTTTTCGGTTAACAGCCGATCGCGCTAGCCAATTGCGCCACGGAGACAGTCTTGCTCCACTCTCACCACCATCAGAACATATCTTCAAAGCTATCAGCACAAAGAAAAAAGCAACACACCTCTCCCGAGAGGGCTCGAAACTCCAACCTTTCGGCTAACAGCCGGTCGCGCTAGCCAATTGCGCCACGGAGACAGTCGTGCTCCACTCTCACCACCGTCAGACCATTTCTTCAGAGCTATCACCCCAAAGAAAAAAAGTGCCGCACCACCACCGGGTGGGCTCGAACCTCCGACCTTTTGGTTAACAGCCGATCGCTCTAGCCAATGGCGCCACGGAGACAGTCCTGCTCCATTCTCACCACCATCAGAACATATATTCAAAGCTATCAGCCCAAAGAAAAAAAAGCGCCGCACCACCACCGGGTGGGCTCGAACCTCCAACTTTTCGGTTAATAGCCGATCACGCTAGCCAATTACGCCACGGAGACGGTCCTGCTCCACTCTCACCACCATCAGAACATATATTCAAAGCTATCAGCTCACAGAAAAAAAAGCGCCGCACAACCACCGGGTAGGCTCGAACCTCCAACTTTTCAGTTAACAGCCGATCGCGCTAGCCAATTGCGCCACGGAGACAGTCCTGCTCCACTCTCACCACCGTAAGAACATATCTTCAAAGCTATCAGCCAAAAAAAAGCGCCGCACCACCACCGGGTGGGCTCGAACCTCCAACCTTTCGGTTAACAGCCGATCACGCTAGCCAATTGCCCCACGGAGACAGTCGTGCTCCACTCTCACCACCGTCAGAACAGTTTTTCAGAGCTATCACCCCAAAGAAAAAAAAAGCGCCGCACCACCACCGGTCGGGATCGAACCTCCAACCTTTCGGTTAACAGCCGATCGCGCTAGCCAATTGCGCCACGAAGACAGTCTTGCTCCACTCTCACCACCATCAGAACATATCTTCAAAGCTATCAGCGCAAAGAAAAAACCAACACACCACTAACGGGAGGGCTCGAACCTCGAACTTTTCGGTTTACAGCCAATCGCGCTGGCCAATTGCGCCACGGAGACAGTCCTGCTCCACTCTCACCACCATAAGAACATATCTTCAAAGCTATCAGCCCAAAGAAAAAAAAGCGCCGCACCACCACCGGGTGGGCTCGAACGTCCAACTTTTCGGTTAATAGCCGATCACGCTAGCCAATTACGCCACGGAGACGGTCCTGCTCCACTCTCACCACCATCAGAACATATATTCAAAGCTATCAGCTCACAGAAAAAAAAGCGCCGCACAACCACCGGGTAGGCTCGAACCTCCAACTTTTCAGTTAACAGCCGATCGCGCTAGCCAATTGCGCCACGGAGACAGTCCTGCTCCACTCTCACCACCATCAGAACATATCTTCAAAGCTATCAGCCCAAAGAAAAAAAAGCGCCGCACCACCGCCGGGTGGGCTCGAAACTCCAACCTTTCGGTTAACAGCCGATCGCGCTAGCCAATTGCGCCACGGAGACAGTCCTGCTTCACTCTCACCACCATCAGAACATATCTTCAAAGCTATCAGCCCAAAGAAAAAAAAGCGCCGCACCACCACCGGGTGGGCTCCAACCTCCAACCTTTCGGTTAACAGCCGATCGCGCAAGCCAATTGCGCCATGGAGACAGTCCTGCTCAACTCTCACCACCATCACAACATATCTTCAAAGCTATCAGCCCGAAGAAAAAAAAAGCACCGCACCACAACCGGGTGGCTCGAACCTCCAACCTTTCGGTTAACAGCCAATCGCGCCAGCCAATTGCGCCACGGAGACAGTCCTGCTCCACTCTCACCACCATCAGAACATATCTTCAAAGCTATCAGCCCACAGAAAAAAAAGCGCCGCACAAACACCGGGTAGGCTCCAACCTCCAACTTTTCGGTTAAAAGCCGATAACGCTAGCCAATTGCGCCACGGAGACAGTCCTGCTCCACTCTCACCACCATAAGAACATATCTTCAAAGCTATCAGCCCAAAGAAAAAAAAGCGCCGCACCACCACCGGGTGGGCTCGAACGTCCAACTTTTCGGTTAATAGCCGATCACGCTAGCCAATTACGCCACGGAGACGGTCCTGCTCCACTCTCACCACCATCAGAACATATATTCAAAGCTATCAGCTCACAGAAAAAAAAGCGCCGCACAACCACCGGGTAGGCTCGAACCTCCAACTTTTCAGTTAACAGCCGATCGCGCTAGCCAATTGCGCCACGGAGACAGTCCTGCTCCACTCTCACCACCGTAAGAACATATCTTCAAAGCTATCAGCCAAAAAAAAGCGCCGCACCACCACCGGGTGGGCTCGAACCTCCAACCTTTCGGTTAAAAGCCGATCGCGCTAGCCAATTGCGCCACGGAGACAGTCCTGCTCCACTCTCACCACCATAAGAACATATCTTCAAAGCTATCAGCCCAAAGAAAAAAAAGCGCCGCACCACCACCGGGTGGGCTCGAACCTCCGACCTTTTGGTTAACAGCCGATCGCTCTAGCCAATGGCGCCACGGAGACAGTCCTGCTCCATTCTCACCACCATCAGAACATATATTCAAAGCTATCAGCCCAAAGAAAAAAAAGCGCCGCACCCCCACCGGGTGGGCTCGAACGTCCAACTTTTCGGTTAATAGCCGATCACGCTAGCCAATTACGCCACGGAGACGGTCCTGCTCCATTCTCACCACCATCAGAACATATATTCAAAGCTATCAGCCCAAAGAAAAAAAAGCGCCGCACCCCCACCGGGTGGGCTCGAACGTCCAACTTTTCGGTTAATAGCCGATCACGCTAGCCAATTACGCCACGGAGACGGTCCTGCTCCACTCTCACCACCATCAGAACATATATTCAAAGCTATCAGCTCACAGAAAAAAAAGCGCCGCACAACCACCGGGTAGGCTCGAACCTCCAACTTTTCAGTTAACAGCCGATCGCGCTAGCCAATTGCGCCACGGAGACAGTCCTGCTCCACTCTCACCACCGTAAGAACATATCTTCAAAGCTATCAGCCAAAAAAAAGCGCCGCACCACCACCGGGTGGGCTCGAACCTCCGACCTTTCGGTTAACAGCCGATCGCGCTAGCCAATTGCGCCACGGAAACAGTCCTGCTCTACTCTCACCACCATATGAACATATCTTCAAAGCTATCAGCCCAAAGAAAAAAAAACGTTGCACCACCGCCGGGTGGGCTCGAAACTCCAACCTTTCGGTTAACAGCCCATCGCGCTAGCCAATTGCGCCACGAAGACAGTCCTGCTCCACTCTCACCACCATCAGAACATATCTTCAAAGCTATCAGCCCAAAGAAAAAAAAGCGCCGCACCACCACCGGGTGGGCTCGAACCTCCGACCTTTTGGTTAACAGCCGATCGTGCTAGCCAATTGCGCCATGGAGACAGTCCTGCTCCACTCTCACCACCATCAGATCATATCTTCAAAGCTATCAGCACAAAGAAAAAAGCAACACACCTCTCCCGAGAGGGCTCGAAACTCCAACCTTTCGGTTAACAGCCGATCGCGCTAGCCAATTGCGCCACGGAGACAGTCCTGCTCTACTCTCACCACCATCAGAACATATCTTCAAAGCTATCAGCCCAAAGAAAAAAAAGCGCCGCACCACCGCCGGGTGGGCTCGAAACTCCAACTTTTCGGTTAACAGCCGATCACGCTAGCCAATTGCGCCATGGAGACAGTCATGCTCCACTCTCGCCACCATCAGAACATATCTTCAAAGCTATCAGCCCACAGAGAAAAAAGCGCCGCACAACCACCGGGTAGGCTCGAACCTCCAACTTTTCGGTTAACAGCCGATCGCGCTAGCCAATTGCGCCACGGAGACAGTCCTGTTCCACTCTCACCACCATAAGAACATATCTTCAAAGCTATCAGCCCAAAGAAAAAAAAGCGCCGCACCACCACCGGGTGGGCTCGAACCTCCGACCTTTTGGTTAACAGCTGATCGCGCTAGCCAATTGCGCTACGGAGACAGTCCTGCTCCACCCTCACCACCATAAGAACATATCTTCAAAGCTATCAGCCCAAAGAAAAAAAAGCGCCGCACCACCATCGGGTGGGCTCGAACATCCAACCTTTCGGTTAACAGCCGATCGCGCTAGCCAATTGCCTCACGGAGACAGTCGTGTTCCACTCTCACCACGGTCAGAACATTTCTTCAGAGCTATCACCCCAAAGAAAAAAAAGTGGCGCACCACCACCGGGTGGGCTCGAACCTCCAACATTTCGGTTAACAGCCGATCGCGCTAGCCAATTGCGCCACGAAGACAGTCCTGGTCCACTCTCACCACCATCAGAACATATCTTCAAAGCTATTACCGCAAAGAAAAAAGCAACACACCACTCCCGGGAGGGCTCAAAACTCGAACCTTTCGGTTAAAAGGCGATCGCGCTAGCCCATTGCGCCACGGAGGCAGTCTTGCTCCACTCTCGCCATCATCAGAACATATCTTCAAAGCTATCAGCCCAAAGAAAAAAAGGCGCCGCACCACCACCGGGTGGGCTCGAACCTCCGACTTTTCGGTTAACAGCCGATCACGCTAGCCAATTGCGCCACGGACACAGTCCTGCTCTACTCTCACCACCATCAGAACATATCTTCAAAGCTATCAGCCCACAGAAAAAAAGCGCCGCACCACCACCGGGTGGGCTCCAATCTCCAACCTTTCGGTTAACAGCCGATCGCGCAAGCCAATTGCGCCATGGAGACAGTCCTGCTCCACTCTCACCACCATCACAACATATCTTCAAAGCTATCAGCCCAAAGAAAAAAAAGCGCCCCACCATCACCGGGTGGGCTCGAACTTCCAACCTTTCGGTTAACAGCCGATCGCGCTAGCCAACTGCGCCACGGAGACAGTCGTGCTCCACTCTCACCACCATCAGAACATATCTTCAAAGCTATCAGCGCAAAGAAAAAAGCAACACACCACTCCAGGGAGGGCTCGAAACTACAACCTTTCGGTCAACAGCTGATCGCGCTAGCCCATTGCGCCACGGAGACAGTCTTGCTCATCTCTCGCTACCATCAGATCATATCATCAAAGCTATCAGCCCAAAGAAAAAAAAGCACCGCACCACCACCGGGTGGGCTCGAACCTCCAACTTTTCGGTTAACAGCCGATCGCGCTAGCCAATTGCGCCACGGAGACAGTCTTGCTCCACTCTCACCACCATCAGAACATATCTTCAAAGCTATCAGCACAAAGAAAAAAGCAACACACCTCTCCCGAGAGGGCTCGAAACTCCAACCTTTCGGTTAACAGCCGATCGCGCTAGCCAATTGCGCCACGGAGACAGTCCTGCTCTACTCTCACCACCATCAGAACATATCTTCAAAGCTATCAGCCCAAAAAAAAAAAGTGCCGCACCACCACCGGGTGGGCTCGAACCTCCGACCTTTCGGTTAACAGCCGATCGCGCTAGCCAATTGCGCCACGGAAACAGTCCTGCTCTACTCTCACCACCATATGAACATATCTTCAAAGCTATCAGCCCAAAGAAAAAAAAAACGTTGCACCACCGCCGGGTGGGCTCGAAACTCCAACCTTTCGGTTAACAGCCCATCGCGCTAGCCAATTGCGCCACGAAGACAGTCCTGCTCCACTCTCACCACCATCAGAACATATCTTCAAAGCTATCAGCGCAAAGAAAAAACCAACACACCACTAACGGGAGGGCTCGAACCTCGAACTTTTCGGTTTACAGCCAATCGCGCTGGCCAATTGCGCCACGGAGACAGTCCTGCTCCACTCTCACCACAATTAGAACATATCTTCAAAGCTATCAGCCCAAAAAAAAAAGCGCCGCACCACCACCGGTTGGGCTCGAACCTCCAACCTTTCGTTTAACAGCCGATCGCGCTAGCCAATTGCGCCACGGAGACAATCGTGCTCCACTGTCACCACCATCAGAACATATCTTCAAAGCTATCAGCCCAAAGAAAAAAAAGCGCCGCACCACCGCCGGGTGGGCTCGAAACTCCAACCTTTCGGTTAACAGCCGATCGCGCTAGCCAATTGCGCCACGGAGACAGTCCTGCTTCACTCTCACCACCATCAGAACATATCTTCAAAGCTATCAGCCCAAAGAAAAAAAAGCGCCGCACCACCACCGGGTGGGCTCCAACCTCCAACCTTTCGGTTAACAGCCGATCGCGCAAGCCAATTGCGCCATGGAGACAGTCCTGCTCAACTCTCACCACCATCACAACATATCTTCAAAGCTATCAGCCCGAAGAAAAAAAAAGCACCGCACCACAACCGGGTGGCTCGAACCTCCAACCTTTCGGTTAACAGCCAATCGCGCCAGCCAATTGCGCCACGGAGACAGTCCTGCTCCACTCTCACCACCATCAGAACATATCTTCAAAGCTATCAGCCCACAGAAAAAAAAGCGCCGCACAAACACCGGGTAGGCTCCAACCTCCAACTTTTCGGTTAAAAGCCGATAACGCTAGCCAATTGCGCCACGGAGACAGTCCTGCTCCACTCTCACCACCATAAGAACATATCTTCAAAGCTATCAGCCCAAAGAAAAAAAAGCGCCGCACCACCACCGGGTGGGCTCGAACGTCCAACTTTTCGGTTAATAGCCGATCACGCTAGCCAATTACGCCACGGAGACGGTCCTGCTCCACTCTCACCACCATCAGAACATATATTCAAAGCTATCAGCTCACAGAAAAAAAAGCGCCGCACAACCACCGGGTAGGCTCGAACCTCCAACTTTTCAGTTAACAGCCGATCGCGCTAGCCAATTGCGCCACGGAGACAGTCCTGCTCCACTCTCACCACCGTAAGAACATATCTTCAAAGCTATCAGCCAAAAAAAAGCGCCGCACCACCACCGGGTGGGCTCGAACCTCCAACCTTTCGGTTAAAAGCCGATCGCGCTAGCCAATTGCGCCACGGAGACAGTCCTGCTCCACTCTCACCACCATAAGAACATATCTTCAAAGCTATCAGCCCAAAGAAAAAAAAGCGCCGCACCACCACCGGGTGGGCTCGAACCTCCGACCTTTTGGTTAACAGCCGATCGCTCTAGCCAATGGCGCCACGGAGACAGTCCTGCTCCATTCTCACCACCATCAGAACATATATTCAAAGCTATCAGCCCAAAGAAAAAAAAGCGCCGCACCCCCACCGGGTGGGCTCGAACGTCCAACTTTTCGGTTAATAGCCGATCACGCTAGCCAATTACGCCACGGAGACGGTCCTGCTCCATTCTCACCACCATCAGAACATATATTCAAAGCTATCAGCCCAAAGAAAAAAAAGCGCCGCACCCCCACCGGGTGGGCTCGAACGTCCAACTTTTCGGTTAATAGCCGATCACGCTAGCCAATTACGCCACGGAGACGGTCCTGCTCCACTCTCACCACCATCAGAACATATATTCAAAGCTATCAGCTCACAGAAAAAAAAGCGCCGCACAACCACCGGGTAGGCTCGAACCTCCAACTTTTCAGTTAACAGCCGATCGCGCTAGCCAATTGCGCCACGGAGACAGTCCTGCTCCACTCTCACCACCGTAAGAACATATCTTCAAAGCTATCAGCCAAAAAAAAGCGCCGCACCACCACCGGGTGGGCTCGAACCTCCGACCTTTCGGTTAACAGCCGATCGCGCTAGCCAATTGCGCCACGGAAACAGTCCTGCTCTACTCTCACCACCATATGAACATATCTTCAAAGCTATCAGCCCAAAGAAAAAAAAAACGTTGCACCACCGCCGGGTGGGCTCGAAACTCCAACCTTTCGGTTAACAGCCCATCGCGCTAGCCAATTGCGCCACGAAGACAGTCCTGCTCCACTCTCACCACCATCAGAACATATCTTCAAAGCTATCAGCCCAAAGAAAAAAAAGCGCCGCACCACCACCGGGTGGGCTCGAACCTCCGACCTTTTGGTTAACAGCCGATCGTGCTAGCCAATTGCGCCATGGAGACAGTCCTGCTCCACTCTCACCACCATCAGATCATATCTTCAAAGCTATCAGCACAAAGAAAAAAGCAACACACCTCTCCCGAGAGGGCTCGAAACTCCAACCTTTCGGTTAACAGCCGATCGCGCTAGCCAATTGCGCCACGGAGACAGTCCTGCTCTACTCTCACCACCATCAGAACATATCTTCAAAGCTATCAGCCCAAAGAAAAAAAAGCGCCGCACCACCGCCGGGTGGGCTCGAAACTCCAACTTTTCGGTTAACAGCCGATCACGCTAGCCAATTGCGCCATGGAGACAGTCATGCTCCACTCTCGCCACCATCAGAACATATCTTCAAAGCTATCAGCCCACAGAGAAAAAAGCGCCGCACAACCACCGGGTAGGCTCGAACCTCCAACTTTTCGGTTAACAGCCGATCGCGCTAGCCAATTGCGCCACGGAGACAGTCCTGTTCCACTCTCACCACCATAAGAACATATCTTCAAAGCTATCAGCCCAAAGAAAAAAAAGCGCCGCACCACCACCGGGTGGGCTCGAACCTCCGACCTTTTGGTTAACAGCTGATCGCGCTAGCCAATTGCGCTACGGAGACAGTCCTGCTCCACCCTCACCACCATAAGAACATATCTTCAAAGCTATCAGCCCAAAGAAAAAAAAGCGCCGCACCACCATCGGGTGGGCTCGAACATCCAACCTTTCGGTTAACAGCCGATCGCGCTAGCCAATTGCCTCACGGAGACAGTCGTGTTCCACTCTCACCACGGTCAGAACATTTCTTCAGAGCTATCACCCCAAAGAAAAAAAAGTGGCGCACCACCACCGGGTGGGCTCGAACCTCCAACATTTCGGTTAACAGCCGATCGCGCTAGCCAATTGCGCCACGAAGACAGTCCTGGTCCACTCTCACCACCATCAGAACATATCTTCAAAGCTATTACCGCAAAGAAAAAAGCAACACACCACTCCCGGGAGGGCTCAAAACTCGAACCTTTCGGTTAAAAGGCGATCGCGCTAGCCCATTGCGCCACGGAGGCAGTCTTGCTCCACTCTCACCATCATCAGAACATATCTTCAAAGCTATCAGCCCAAAGAAAAAAAGGCGCCGCACCACCACCGGGTGGGCTCGAACCTCCGACTTTTCGGTTAACAGCCGATCACGCTAGCCAATTGCGCCACGGACACAGTCCTGCTCTACTCTCACCACCATCAGAACATATCTTCAAAGCTATCAGCCCACAGAAAAAAAGCGCCGCACCACCACCGGGTGGGCTCCAATCTCCAACCTTTCGGTTAACAGCCGATCGCGCAAGCCAATTGCGCCATGGAGACAGTCCTGCTCCACTCTCACCACCATCACAACATATCTTCAAAGCTATCAGCCCAAAGAAAAAAAAGCACCGCACCACAACCGGAGGGCTCGAACCTCCAACCTTTCGGTTAACAGCCAATCGCGCCAGCCAATTGCGCCACGGAGACAGTCCTGCTCCACTCTCACCACCATCAGAAAATATCTTCAAAGCTATCAGCACAAAGAAAAAAAAGCGCCCCACCATCACCGGGTGGGCTCGAACTTCCAACCTTTCGGTTAACAGCCGATCGCGCTAGCCAACTGCGCCACGGAGACAGTCGTGCTCCACTCTCACCACCATCAGAACATATCTTCAAAGCTATCAGCGCAAAGAAAAAAGCAACACACCACTCCAGGGAGGGCTCGAAACTACAACCTTTCGGTCAACAGCTGATCGCGCTAGCCCATTGCGCCACGGAGACAGTCTTGCTCATCTCTCGCTACCATCAGATCATATCATCAAAGCTATCAGCCCAAAGAAAAAAAAGCACCGCACCACCACCGGGTGGGCTCGAACCTCCAACTTTTCGGTTAACAGCCGATCGCGCTAGCCAATTGCGCCACGGAGACAGTCTTGCTCCACTCTCACCACCATCAGAACATATCTTCAAAGCTATCAGCACAAAGAAAAAAGCAACACACCTCTCCCGAGAGGGCTCGAAACTCCAACCTTTCGGTTAACAGCCGATCGCGCTAGCCAATTGCGCCACGGAGACAGTCCTGCTCTACTCTCACCACCATCAGAACATATCTTCAAAGCTATCAGCCCAAAAAAAAAAAGTGCCGCACCACCACCGGGTGGGCTCGAACCTCCGACCTTTCGGTTAACAGCCGATCGCGCTAGCCAATTGCGCCACGGAAACAGTCCTGCTCTACTCTCACCACCATATGAACATATCTTCAAAGCTATCAGCCCAAAGAAAAAAAAACGTTGCACCACCGCCGGGTGGGCTCGAAACTCCAACCTTTCGGTTAACAGCCCATCGCGCTAGCCAATTGCGCCACGAAGACAGTCCTGCTCCACTCTCACCACCATCAGAACATATCTTCAAAGCTATCAGCCCAAAGAAAAAAAAGCACCGCACCACCACCGGGTGGGCTCGAACCTCCAACTTTTCGGTTAACAGCCGATCGCGCTAGCCAATTGCGCCACGGAGACAGTCTTGCTCCACTCTCACCACCATCAGAACATATCTTCAAAGCTATCAGCACAAAGAAAAAAGCAACACACCTCTCCCGAGAGGGCTCGAAACTCCAACCTTTCGGCTAACAGCCGATCGCGCTAGCCAATTGCGCCACGGAGACAGTCGTGCTCCACTCTCACCACCGTCAGACCATTTCTTCAGAGCTATCACCCCAAAGAAAAAAAGTGCCGCACCACCACCGGGTGGGCTCGAACCTCCGACCTTTCGGTTAACAGCCGATCGCGCTAGCCAATTGCGCCACGGAAACAGTCCTGCTCTACTCTCACCACCATATGAACATATCTTCAAAGCTATCAGCCCAAAGAAAAAAAAACGTTGCACCACCGCCGGGTGGGCTCGAAACTCCAACCTTTCGGTTAACAGCCCATCGCGCTAGCCAATTGCGCCACGAAGACAGTCCTGCTCCACTCTCACCACCATCAGAACATATCTTCAAAGCTATCAGCCCAAAGAAAAAAAAGCGCCGCACCACCACCGGGTGGGCTCGAACCTCCGACCTTTTGGTTAACAGCCGATCGTGCTAGCCATTTGCGCCATGGAGACAGTCCTGCTCCACTCTCACCACCATCAGAACATATCTTCAAAGCTATCAGCACAAAGAAAAAAGCAACACACCTCTCCCGAGAGGGCTCGAAACTCCAACCTTTCGGTTAACAGCCGATCGCGCTAGCCAATTGCGCCACGGAGACAGTCCTGCTCTACTCTCACCACCATCAGAACATATCTTCAAAGCTATCAGCCCAAAGAAAAAAAAGCGCCGCACCACCGCCGGGTGGGCTCGAAACTCCAACTTTTCGGTTAACAGCCGATCACGCTAGCCAATTGCGCCATGGAGACAGTCATGCTCCACTCTCGCCACCATCAGAACATATCTTCAAAGCTATCAGCCCACAGAGAAAAAAGCGCCGCACAACCACCGGGTAGGCTCGAACCTCCAACTTTTCGGTTAACAGCCGATCGCGCTAGCCAATTGCGCCACGGAGACAGTCCTGTTACACTCTCACCACCATAAGAACATATCTTCAAAGCTCTCAGCCCAAAGAAAAAAAAGCGCCGCACCACCACCGGGTGGGCTCGAACCTCCGACCTTTTGGTTAACAGCTGATCGCGCTAGCCAATTGCGCTACGGAGACAGTCCTGCTCCACCCTCACCACCATAAGAACATATCTTCAAAGCTATCAGCCCAAAGAAAAAAAAGCGCCGCACCACCATCGGGTGGGCTCGAACATCCAACCTTTCGGTTAACAGCCGATCGCGCTAGCCAATTGCCCCACGGAGACAGTCGTGTTCCACTCTCACCACGGTCAGAACATTTCTTCAGAGCTATCACCCCAAAGAAAAAAAAGTGCCGCACCACCACCGGGTGGGCTCGAACCTCCAACATTTCGGTTAACAGCCGATCGCGCTAGCCAATTGCGCCACGAAGACAGTCCTGGTCCACTCTCACCACCATCAGAACATATCTTCAAAGCTATTACCGCAAAGAAAAAAGCAACACACCACTCCCGGGAGGGCTCAAAACTCGAACCTTTCGGTTAAAAGGCGATCTCGCTAGCCCATTGCGCCACGGAGGCAGTCTTGCTCCACTCTCACCATCATCAGAACATATCTTCAAAGCTATCAGCCCAAAGAAAAAAAGGCGCCGCACCACCACCGGGTGGGCTCGAACCTCCGACTTTTCGGTTAACAGCCGATCACGCTAGCCAATTGCGCCACGGACACAGTCCTGCTCTACTCTCACCACCATCAGAACATATCTTCAAAGCTATCAGCCCACAGAAAAAAAAGCGCCGCACCACCACCGGGTGGGCTCCAATCTCCAACCTTTCGGTTAACAGCCGATCGCGCAAGCCAATTGCGCCATGGAGACAGTCCTGCTCCACTCTCACCACCATCACAACATATCTTCAAAGCCATCAGCCCAAAGAAAAAAAAGCACCGCACCACAACCGGAGGGCTCGAACCTCCAACCTTTCGGTTAACAGCCAATCGCGCCAGCCAAATGCGCCACGGAGACAGTCCTGCTCCACTCTCACCACCATCAGAAAATATCTTCAAAGCTATCAGCACAAAGAAAAAAAAGCGCCCCACCATCACCGGGTGGGCTCGAACTTCCAACCTTTCGGTTAACAGCCGATCGCGCTAGCCAACTGCGCCACGGAGACAGTCGTGCTCCACTCTCACCACCATCAGAACATATCTTCAAAGCTATCAGCGCAAAGAAAAAAGCAACACACCACTCCAGGGAGGGCTCGAAACTACAACCTTTCGGTCAACAGCCGATCGCGCTAGCCCATTGCGCCACGGAGACAGTCTTGCTCATCTCTCGCTACCATCAGATCATATCATCAAAGCTATCAGCCCAAAGAAAAAAAAGCACCGCACCACCACCGGGTGGGCTCGAACCTCCAACTTTTCGGTTAACAGCCGATCGCGCTAGCCAATTGCGCCACGGAGACAGTCTTGCTCCACTCTCACCACCATCAGAAAATATCTTCAAAGCTATCATCGCAAAGAAAAAAGCAACACACCACTCCCGGGAGGGCTCGAAACTCCAACCTTTCGGTCAACAGCCGATCGCGCTAGCCCATTGCGCCACGGAGACAGTCTTGCTCATCTCTCACCACCATCAGATCATATCGTCAAAGCTATCAGCGCAAAGAAAAAAAAGCGCCGCACCACCATCGGGTGGGCTCGAACCTCCAACCTTTCGGTTAACAGCCGATCGCGCAAGCCAATTTCGCCATAGAGGCAGTCCTGCTCCACTCTCACCACCATCAGAACATATCTTCAAAGGTATCAGCCCAAAGAAAAAAAAGCGCCGCACCACCACTGGGTGGGCTCGAACCTCCGACTTTTCGGTTAACAGCCGATCGCGCTAGCCAATTGCGCCACGGAGACAGTCCTGCTCCACTCTCACCACCATCAGAACATATCTTCAAAGCTATCAGCCCAAAGAAAAAAAACCACCGCACCACCACCGGGTGGGCTCGAACCTCCAAGCTTTCGGTTAACAGCCAATCGCGCTAGTCAATTGCGCAGCGGAGACAGTCCTGCTCCACTCTCACCACCATCAGAACATATCTTCAAAGCTATCAGCACAAAGAAAAAAAGCGCCGCACCACCACCGGGTGGGCTCCAACCTCCAACCTTTCGGTTAACAGCCGATAGCGCTAGCCAACTGCGCCACGGAGACAGTCGTGCTCCACTGTCACCACCATCAGAACATATCTTCAAAGCTATCAGTCCAAAGAAAAAAAAGCGCCGCACCACCGCCGGGTGGGCTCGAAACTCCAACCTTTCGGTTAACAGCCGATCGCGCTAGCCAATTGCGCCACGGAGACAGTCCTGCTTCACTCTCACCACCATCAGAACATATCTTCAAAGCTATCAGCCCAAAGAAAAAAAAGCGCCGCACCACCACCGGGTGGGCTCCAACCTCCAACCTTTCGGTTAACAGCCGATCGCGCAAGCCAATTGCGCCATGGAGACAGTCCTGCTCAACTCTCACCACCATCACAACATATCTTCAAAGCTATCAGCCCGAAGAAAAAAAAGCACCGCACCACAACCGGGTGGCTCGAACCTCCAACCTTTCGGTTAACAGCCAATCGCGCCAGCCAATTGCGCCACGGAGACAGTCCTGCTCCACTCTCACCACCATCAGAACATATCTTCAAAGCTATCAGCCCACAGAAAAAAAAGCGCCGCACAAACACCGGGTAGGCTCCAACCTCCAACTTCTCGGTTAAAAGCCGATCGCGCTAGCCAATCGCGCCACGGAGACAGTCCTGCTCCACTCTCACCACCATAAGAACATATCTTCAAAGCTATCAGCCCAAAAAAAAAGCGCCGCACCACCACCGGGTGGGCTCGAACCTCCGACCTTTTGGTTAAAAGCCGATCGCTCTAGCCAATGGCGCCACGGAGACAGTCCTGCTCCATTCTCACCACCATCAGAACATATATTCAAAGCTATCAGCCCAAAAAAAAAAGCGCCGCACCACCACCGGGTGGGCTCGAACCTCCAACTTTTCGGTTAATAGCAGATCACGCTAGCCAATTACGCCACGGAGACGGTCCTGCTCCACTCTCACCACCATCAGAAAATATATTCAAAGCTATCAGCTCACAGAAAAAAAAGCGCCGCACAACCACCGGGTAGGCTCGAACCTCCGACCTTTCGGTTAACAGCCGATCGCGCTAGCCAATTGCGCCACGGAAACAGTCCTGCTCTACTCTCACCACCATATGAACATATCTTCAAAGCTATCAGCCCAAAGAAAAAAAAGCGTTGCACCACCGCCGGGTGGGCTCGAAACTCCAACCTTTCGGTTAACAGCCCATCGCGCTAGCCAATTGCGCCACGAAGACAGTCCTGCTCCACTCTCACCACCATCAGAACATATCTTCAAAGCTATCAGCCCAAAGAAAAAAAAGCGCCGCACCACCACCGACTGGGCTCGAACCTCCGACCTTTTGGTTAACAGCCGATCGTGCTAGCCAATTGCGCCATGGAGACAGTCCTGCTCCACTCTCACCACCATCAGAACATATCTTCAAAGCTATCAGCACAAAGAAAAAAGCAACACACCTCTCCCGAGAGGGCTCGAAACTCCAACCTTTCGGTTAACAGCCGATCGCGCTAGCCAATTGCGCCACGGAGACAGTCCTGCTCTACTCTCACCACCATCAGAACATATCTTCAAAGCTATCAGCCCAAAGAAAAAAAGTGCCGCACCACCGCCGGGTGGGTTCGAAACTCCAACTTTTCGGTTAACAGCCGATCACGCTAGCCAATTGCCCCACGGAGACAGTCGTGCTCCACTCTCACCACCGTCAGAACAGTTCTTCAGAGCTATCACCCCAAAGAAAAAAAAGCGCCGCACCACCACCGGTCGGGATCGAACCTCCAACCTTTCGGTTAACAGCCGATCGCGCTAGCCAATAGCGCCACGGAGACAGTCGTGCTCCACTCTCACCACCATCAGAACATACCTTCAAAGCTATCAGCGCGAAGAAAAAAGCAAAACACCACTCCCGGGAGGGCTCGAAGCTCCA
Organism: Rhipicephalus microplus; assembly: GCF_043290135.1. Lineage (NCBI taxonomy): Eukaryota > Metazoa > Arthropoda > Arachnida > Ixodida > Ixodidae > Rhipicephalus > Rhipicephalus microplus. The sequence goes on along the minus strand of NW_027464587.1, from coordinate 1,494,948 downwards.
ACTTTTCGGTTCACAGCCGATCGCGCTGGCCAATTGCGCCATGGAGACAGTCCTGCTCCACTCTCACCACCATAAGAACATATCTTCAAAGCTATCAGCCCACACAAAAAAAAGCGCCGCACCACCACGATGTGGGCTCGAACCTCCAACTTTTCGGTTAACAGCCGATCACGCTAGCCAATTGCGCCACGGGGACAGTCCTGCTCCACTCTCACCACCATCAGAACATATCTTCAGAGCTATCACCCCAAAGAAAAAAAAGCGCCGCACCACCACCGGTCGGGATCGAACCTCCAACCTTTCGGTTAACAGCCGATCGCGCTAGCCAATAGCGCCACGGAGACAGTCGTGCTCCACTCTCACCACCATCAGAACATATCTTCAAAGCTATCAGCGCGAAGAAAAAAGCAAAACACCACTCCCGGGAGGGCTCGAATCTCCAACTTTTCGGTTCACAGCCGATCGCGCTGGCCAATTGCGCCATGGAGACAGTCCTGCTCCACTCTCACCACCATAAGAACATATCTTCAAAGCTATCAGCCCAAAGAAAAAAAAGCACCGCACCACCACCGGGTGGGCTCGAACCTCCAACCTTTCGGTTAACAGCCGATCGCGCTAGCCAATTGCGCCACGGAGACAGTCGTGCTCCACTCTCACCACCATCAGAGTGGGCACGGATGCACAGACAGAATGAAGAACTTACGGCACATCTTTCTTGTTGTGCAGATTGTGGGCGTTCTTGCAAGCCATCCCTTGGATCATCGATCGCTTCCCGCGGTCGAAATTCCGTTTTGCGGCTCGACTTCGGCGTACGTGGATGTCATCTGCGCAGCCACCGATTCTTCATGCGTGTTTGAAAGCGCCGCGCCCAGTCTTCTCAACAGCGCCACGGCTTGCCCTTTCCATGAGCCACGCAGTACAACGTCAGTGACATCGTCACGACTGATAGTGGATGGTTTAAAAGCACACGCCACTTGCCACCCCGCCAGTGGGCACGGATGCACAGACAGAATGAAGAACTTACGGCACATCTTTCTTGTTGTGCAGATTGTGGGCGTTCTTGCAAGCCATCCCTTGGATCATCGATCTCTTCCCGCGGTCGAAATTCCGTTTTGCGGCTCGACTTCGGCGTACGTGGATGTCATCTGCGCAGCCACCGATTCTTCATGCGTGTTTGAAAGCGCCGCGCCCAGTCTTCTCAACAGCGCCACGGCTTGCCCTTTCCATGAGCCACGCAGTACAACGTCAGTGACATCGTCACGACTGATAGTGGATGGTTTAAAAGCACACGCCACTTGCCACCCCGCCAGTGGGCACGGATGCACAGACAGAATGAAGAACTTACGGCACATCTTTCTTGTTGTGCAGATTGTGGGCGTTCTTGCAAGCCATCCCTTGGATCATCGATCGCTTCCCGCGGTCGAAATTCCGTTTTGCGGCTCGACTTCGGCGTACGTGGATGTCATCTGCGCAGCCACCGATTCTTCATGCGTGTTTGAAAGCGCCGCGCCCAGTCTTCTCAACAGCGCCACGGCTTGCCCTTTCCATGAGCCACGCAGTACAACGTCAGTGACATCGTCACGACTGATAGTGGATGGTTTAAAAGCACACGCCACTTGCCACCCCGCCAGTGGGCACGGATGCACAGACAGAATGAAGAACTTACGGCACATCTTTCTTGTTGTGCAGGTTGGTGATTCCTTTCTCTTGCCTTGCAAATGTTACAAGACTAGTGACCGATTTGCGATTGTGCTTCCGTGCCCAGAAGCATTGCTTGAACCTTTTTCTTCTTTGCTGCTTATGCTTTGTGGGGACATTGAGGAAAACCCTGGGCCTGACAAGACCCTAACGGAACTAATTCAGTTGGTTAAAGAGACAAATGAGCGTTGTATTAGAATCGAGACTAACCAATCGAGCATGTCACAGGCATTGTCTGATCTTAAGGTTTCCCATGAGACAGTTGCAACTGCTGTGGCTGACATTACCGTACGGCTACAAACAGTAGAAAAACGGATTAGCGATCTTCCAAATGTACAGCAAGAACTATCTATCACGCGCCAATCACTAATTCGCGTGGAACAAGAGACAATTGATCTACAAGCCCGGCTTGACGAGGCTGAAGATCGGTCTCGACGTGATAATGTGCTATTTTATGGCTTACCTGACGTGCCAGACGAGAAAGCGCACCAGTCAGAAGAAAAAATTATCACGATGGCCCGTGACAGGTTGGATGTTCGCTTATCACCCGATGACATAGCACGAGCACACCGAATAGGCAGATACTTGGCAGGTAAAAATAGACCCCTCATTGCTAAATTTTCAAATTCCAAGTCAAAAATGCTACTACTGTCTAAGAAATCTATTTTACGAGGTAGTGGCATTGGCCTTTCTGAAGACTTCTCTGTATCAACTCGTGAAGCTCGTAAAAAGCTGACAGAGTTTGGCATTGCTTTAAAAAAACCGTTTAAGTTGCGGTACAAAAAATTATATGCACAAAATAAATGCTATGTGTATGATGCTCGCACCAACGTCGTCTGCGAGGCACCTTCCCCACAAGTTGCCGTTTCCTCTAGCCCTAGGGCGACCAGATCAGGTCGTCCTTATTCTAACACTAGCTAGGACAGTGTGAGGGGTGGTGGCTCATCTTCACCATCGGAGCTTTCAATCCTGTATGCTAATATTCGCAGCCTTATTCCGAAAAGAGACCGCCTAAGTGCTTTAATTAATGACACGGATGCTGACATAATTCTTTTGTCTGAAACCTGGCTTTCCGATCAAATTGCAACAAGTGAGCTTTTTCAGTGCCACAAAACTTTCACTGTACATCGATGTGATCGCTCCGAAAGAAGGGGTGGTGGGGTCCTTATTGCTGTGAATGAGTGTTTTCAATGTACACTTCTGAAAATCCCTTGTAGATTAGAAATTGTCTGGTGCTACGTGACGATTTGTTTTCAAAAAATTGTTTTTGGCATTTGCTATCGCCCGCCTAATTCCAACGGCTCTTTCTGCGAAGAATTACATGATTGCCTAAGTCATATTTCGGCATTAACTCCCGGTATTCCAGTTTTTCTTCTAGGAGATTTTAATTTTCCATCAATCCAATGGTCTCATCCATGCCCGTTTGCAGAGCCTGCTTCAGCTGAAACGAGTTATTTCCTAACCACTTGTTTGGATTACAATCTATCGCAATTAGTGCGTATTCCCACCCGTGTTACTCCTAGCACATCACACCTACTAGATTTGATACTCACCTCATCACCAGATATTGCATCTGAAATAACTCACTTGCCAGGGTTGAGTGACCATGACGTGCTACATTTTTCCATTTCTGTACCGAGGAATAGAAGGAGCAATCGCTTTAAACTTATAAAGGATTACAATAAGACCAACTTTGAGGCTATCAACACCGAGCTTTCCTCATTTCTCGACAGCTTTTGTCTTTCTTACAATGATGCTACGGTCGAGAAAATATGGACGTGTTTCAAAGACAAAGCACTGCATTTAATAAAAAAGCATATCCCTGTAAGGAAGGTTTATCATTCATCCAACGCGCCATGGTATTCAAGGTACCTCAACCGGCTGTCTAACAAAAAAAAAAGGCTCTTTCGTGCCGCCAAGAAATCGTCATCTGCTGATAAGTGGTCCACTTATACAACCGCGGCAAAAGCATACTCCAGTGCATTAAAAGAAACTAAGTTTAAATTTTATAATAATACACTTCCGTCATTGCTCCAAAGCAACCCAAAACGCTTTTGGAATGTCGTGAGAAACCGGGATAATCTAACTATAGCTCTTACTGATAAATCTGGCGAGTCAATCCCAAGCAGCCAGTGCGCTTCCACACTTAACACTGTTTTTGCCCGTTCATTTTGTGCTACTCACCCTGACATCTGTCCACGTTTCACTGCGCCTAGCTACGTTCCCATGGAACCCATTTTACTTGACTCGTCTGGTATCCGCTCCATCATTAACAATTTAAAGAGATCGTCCTCGTGCGGTATTGATGGCATCACGTCGAAATTTTTGCAGGCTACCGCCGAATATAGTTCCATCCTACTAAGCCTTATTTTCACGAAATCACTGAACAGTAGTTCCTTACCTAAAGACTGGAAAACAGGCAAGGTGATACCACTTCATAAATCCGGTGACACACACAACCCTCAAAACTATAGACCTATTTCCCTGACTTCAATTCCTTGTAAGATATTCGAACACGTCATTTTCTCCCATCTGGTCAATTTTTTAGAATCGAATAAGTTCTTTCATAGTAGTCAGCATGGGTTTCGTAAGACATTCTCATGCGAAACACAGCTAGCAACATTTTGCAATGATCTTCACGCATTTCTAGACAATGGTTTTACAGTAGACTGCATATTTTTAGATTTCGCCAAGGCTTTTGACCGCGTCAGTCACCGCTTACTCTTATTTAAACTCAGCCAGTTAAGCATTGATCCCCTGGTTTTCAATTGGATTCGAGAGTTTCTATCCAACCGAACGCAATATGTCAGCATTAATGATAAAAACTCTCCTGAAGTACCGGTTGACTCAGGCGTACCTCAGGGCTCTGTTTTAGCACCATTACTTTTTTTAATATACATCAATGATCTTCCTAACCAAATCACAAGTTCCATCTGTTCATTTGCCGATGATTGTGTTTTATATCGCAAGATTGAAGGCCCTAATGATACCCTAACACTGCAGAATGATCTTAATAACATTTCGACATGGTGTAAGCTCTGGGTTATGGACCTTAACACGTCTAAATGCAAAACAATGAGAATTTCCCGTAGTATTTCAGCATGCCCTAATTATTTACTGAATAATACTTCACTTGATCAAGTAATATCCTATAAATATCTTGGTGTGCATATTACTAACAATCTCTCATGGAAAAGACACATAGAATACATTACATCGAAAGCTAACCGCATGCTTGGTTATTTAAAACGTAATTTTTCCTTAGCTCCCCCGAAGTTAAAGCAACAGCTGTACATTACTTATGTTAGGTCTAACCTTGAATACGCATGCTCCATATGGGATCCTGGTCATGCTAGTCTGACAAACATAATTGAAAATGTGCAAAATCGAGCGGTCCGTTTCATCCTTCACAACTACCATCGAACTGCCAGTGTCACTGACATGAAACGAACACTTGGCATTCCCCTTCTTTCTTCTCGTAGGAGGTTATCCCGTCTTTGCCTTTTTCATAAAATATATTATCATAACAATGAGTTGAAGTCCCGATACATCACATCCGCATCCTATATCTCCCCACGTGTCGACCACCCTTTCAAAGTTCACGTACCATCACAGCGCACAGTCACCTACTCATATTCATTCTTGCCAAAAACATCTTATGAATGGAATCACCTGCCTGCGTCACTAGTCGCAATCAGAGACCCTGACCGTTTCCGGAAAGCATTAACGAACACGCTATAAAGCTGCATCACGTTCACAAATGCATTTACAACACACTGAAACTGCAATTTACTTCTTTACCACCTATCTCTGTACAGGTCTTGATCTCAACAAATTTTTTTTTTTTTTTTTTTTTCCTTGCACTGATGTTTTCTTTTTGTGTGTGTAACTCGATAAAATTTGCTTTTTCATGTATCATTTTTTTTTTTTTTGAACATGTGTATTTTATTTTTTTTTTTTTTTTTTTTTGAACATGTGTATTGAAAAGGCATCAGTCGATTATTTTTTGTGCAACATGCACTGACATTCACTGTGATTGCGACGTCAAAGTGTATTTTTTCGTCCTATTTTCTTTTGTTAGTTCATGTATAAACTTATCTAGTTTGTTTCCTTTTGTGCTCTATCTCTTAGTGCCACTTTTTCTGTGTATTCCTTATAGTGTTTTCATTTACTTCAGCCCCTCCCCTCTACAATGCTTCTTGTAAGCCCTGAGGGTACCAATAAATAAATAAATAAATAAATATTTTCAAAGCTATCAGCGCAAAAAAAGCAAAACACCACTCCCGGGAGGGCTCGAACCTCCAACTTTTCGGTTAACAGCCGATCGCGCTGGCCACTTGCGCCACGGAGACAGTCCTGCTCCACTCTCACCTTAATTAGAACATATCTTCAAAGCTATCAGCCCAAAGAAAAAAAAGCGCCGCACCACCACCGGGTGCGATCGAACTTCCAACCTTTCGGTTAACAGCAGATCGCGCTAGCCAATTGCGCTACGGAGACAATCGTGCTCCACTCTCACCACCATCAGAACATATCTTCAAAGCTATCAGCGCAAAGAAAAAAGCAACACACCCCACCCAGGAGGGTTTGACCTCCAACTTTTCGGTTAACAGCCGATCGCGATAGCCAATTGCGCCACGGAGACAGTCCTGCTCCACTCTCACCATCATCAGAACATATCTTCAAAGCTATCAGCCCAAAGAAAAAAAGCGCCGCACCACCACCGGGTGGGCTCGAACCTCCAACTTTTCGGTTAACAGCCGATCACGCTAGCCAATTGCGCCACGGAGACAGTCCTGCTCCACTCTCACCACCATCAGAACATATCTTCAAAGCTATCAGCCCACAGAAAAAAAAAGCGCCGCACAACCACCGGGTAGGCTCGAACCTCCAACTCTTCGGTCAACAGCTGATCGCGCTAGCCCATTGCGCCACGGAGACAGTCTTGCTCCCCTCTCACCACCATCAGAACATATCTTCAAAGCTATCAGCCCAAAGAAAAAAAAGCACCGCACCACCACCAGATGGGCTCGAACCTCCAACTTTTCGGTTAACAGCCGATCGCCCTAGCCAATTGCGCCACTGAGACAGTCCTGCTCCACTCTCACCACCATCAGAACATATTTTCACAGTTATCAGCCAAAAAAAAGCGCCGCACCACCACCGGGTGGGCTCGAACCTCCAACCTTTCGGTTAACAGCCGATCACGCTAGCCAATTGCCCCACGGAGACAGTCGTGCTCCACTCTCACCACCGTCAGAACAGTTCTTCAGAGCTATCACCCCAAAGAAAAAAAAGCGCCGCACCACCACCGGTCGGGATCGAACCTCCAACCTTTCGGTTAACAGCCGATCGCACTAGCCAATAGCGCCACGGAGACAGTCGTGCTCCACTCTCACCACCATCATAACATATCTTCAAAGCTATCAGCGCGAAGAAAAAAGCAAAACACCACTCCCGGGAGGGCTCGAAGCTCCAACTTTTCGGTTCACAGCCGATCGCGCTGGCCAATTGCGCCATGGAGACAGTCCTGCTCCACTCTCACCACCATAAGAACATATCTTCAAAGCTATCAGCCCACAGAAAAAAAAGCGCCGCACCACCACGATGTGGGCTCGAACCTCCAACTTTTCGGTTAACAGCCGATCACGCTAGCCAATTGCGCCACGGGGACAGTCCTGCTCCATTCTCACCACCATCAGAACTTATCTTCAGAGCTATCACCCCAAAGAAAAAAAAGCGCCGCACCACCACCGGTCGGGATCGAACCTCCAACCTTTCGGTTAACAGCCGATCGCGCTAGCCAATAGCGCCACGGAGACAGTCGTGCTCCACTCTCACCACCATCAGAACATATCTTCAAAGCTATCAGCGCGAAGAAAAAAGCAAAACACCACTCCCGGGAGGGCTCGAACCTCCAACTTTTCGGTTCACAGCCGATCGCGCTGGCCAATTGCGCCATGGAGACAGTCCTGCTCCACTCTCACCACCATAAGAACATATCTTCAAAGCTATCAGCCCAAAGAAAAAAAAGCACCGCACCACCACCGGGTGGGCTCGAACGTCCAACCTTTCGGTTAACAGCCGATCGCGCTAGCCAATTGCGCCACGGAGACAGTCGTGCTCCACTCTCACCACCATCAGAACATATTTTCAAAGCTATCAGCGCAAAAAAAGCAAAACACCACTCCCGGGAGGGCTCGAACCTCCAACTTTTCGGTTAACAGCCGATCGCGCTGGCCACTTGCGCCACGGAGACAGTCCTGCTCCACTCTCACCTTAATTAGAACATATCTTCAAAGCTATCAGCCCAAAGAAAAAAAAGCGCCGCACCACCACCGGGTGCGATCGAACTTCCAACCTTTCGGATAACAGCAGATCGCGCTAGCCAATTGCGCTACGGAGACAATCGTGCTCCACTCTCACCACCATCAGAACATATCTTCAAAGCTATCAGCGCAAAGAAAAAAGCAACACACCCCACCCAGGAGGGTTTGAACCTCCAACTTTTCGGTTAACAGCCGATCGCGATAGCCAATTGCGCCACGGAGACAGTCCTGCTCTACTCTCACCACCATAAGAACATATCTTCAAAGCTATCAGCCCAAAGAAAAAAAGCGCCGCACCACCGTCGGGTGGGCTCGAAACTCCAACCTTTCGGTTAACAGCCGATCGCGCTAGCCAATTGCGCCACGGGGACAGTCCTGCTCCACTCTCACCACCATCAGAACATATCTTCAAAGCTATCAGCCCACAGAAAAAAAAGCGCCGCACCACCACGATGTGGGCTCGAACCTCCAACTTTTCGGTTAACAGCCGATCACGCTAGCCAATTGCGCCACGGGGACAGTCCTGCTCCACTCTCACCACCATCAGAACATATCTTCAAAGCTATCAGCCCACAGAAAAAAAGCGCCACACAACCACCGGGTAGGCTCGAACCTCCACCTTTTCGGTTAACAGCCGATCGCGCTAGCCAATTGCGCCACGGAGACAGTCCTGCTCCACTCTCACCACCATAAGAACATATCTTCAAAGCTATCAGCCCAAAGAAAAAAAAGCGCCGCACCACCACCGGGTGGGCTCGAACCTCCGACCTTTTGGTTAACAGCCGATCGCGCTAGCTAATTGCTCCACGGAGACAGTCCTGCTCCACTCTCATCACCATAAAAACATACCTTCAAAGCTATCAGCCCAAAGAAAAAAAGCGCCGCACCACCACCGGGTGGGCTCGAACCTCCAACCTTTCGGTTAACAGCTGCTTGCGCTAGCCAATTGCGCCACGGAGACAGTCCTGCTTTACTCTCACCATCATCAGAACATATCTTAAAAGCTATCAGCGCAAAGAAAAAAAGCGCTGCACCACCACCGGGTGGGCTCGAACCTCCAACCTTTCGGTTAACAGCCGATCGCGCTAGCCCATTGCGCCACAGAGACAGTCTTGCTCCACTCTCTCCACCATCAGAACATATCTTCAAAGCTATCAGCCCAAAGAAAAAAAAGCGCCGCACCACCACCGGGTGGGCTCGAACCTCCGACCTTTTGGTTAACAGCCGATCGCGCTAGCTAATTGCTCCACGGAGACAGTCCTGCTCCACTCTCACCATCATCAGAACATATCTTCAAAGCTATCAGCCCAAAGAAAAAAAGCGCCGCACCACCACCGGGTGGGCTCGAACCTCCAACTTTTCGGTTAACAGCCGATCACGCTAGCCAATAGCGCCACGGAGACAGTCGTGCTCCACTCTCACCACCATCAGAACATATCTTCAAAGCTATCAGCGCGAAGAAAAAAGCAAAACACCACTCCCGGGAGGGCTCGAATCTCCAACTTTTCGGTTCACAGCCGATCGCGCTGGCCAATTGCGCCATGGAGACAGTCCTGCTCCACTCTCACCACCATAAGAACATATCTTCAAAGCTATCAGCCCAAAGAAAAAAAAGCACCGCACCACCACCGGGTGGGCTCGAACCTCCAACCTTTCGGTTAACAGCCGATCGCGCTAGCCAATTGCGCCACGGAGACAGTCGTGCTCCACTCTCACCACCATCAGAACATATTTTCAAAGCTATCAGCGCAAAAAAAGCAAAACACCACTCCCGGGAGGGCTCGAACCTCCAACTTTTCGGTTAACAGCCGATCGCGCTGGCCACTTGCGCCACGGAGACAGTCCTGCTCCACTCTCACCTTAATTAGAACATATCTTCAAAGCTATCAGCCCAAAGAAAAAAAAGCGCCGCACCACCACCGGGTGCGATCGAACTTCCAACCTTTCGGTTAACAGCAGATCGCGCTAGCCAATTGCGCTACGGAGACAATCGTGCTCCACTCTCACCACCATCAGAACATATCTTCAAAGCTATCAGCGCAAAGAAAAAAGCAACACACCCCACCCAGGAGGGTTTGACCTCCAACTTTTCGGTTAACAGCCGATCGCGATAGCCAATTGCGCCACGGAGACAGTCCTGCTCCACTCTCACCATCATCAGAACATATCTTCAAAGCTATCAGCCCAAAGAAAAAAAGCGCCGCACCACCACCGGGTGGGCTCGAACCTCCAACTTTTCGGTTAACAGCCGATCACGCTAGCCAATTGCGCCACGGAGACAGTCCTGCTCCACTCTCACCACCATCAGAACATATCTTCAAAGCTATCAGCCCACAGAAAAAAAAAGCGCCGCACAACCACCGGGTAGGCTCGAACCTCCAACTCTTCGGTCAACAGCTGATCGCGCTAGCCCATTGCGCCACGGAGACAGTCTTGCTCCCCTCTCACCACCATCAGAACATATCTTCAAAGCTATCAGCCCAAAGAAAAAAAAGCACCGCACCACCACCAGATGGGCTCGAACCTCCAACTTTTCGGTTAACAGCCGATCGCCCTAGCCAATTGCGCCACTGAGACAGTCCTGCTCCACTCTCACCACCATCAGAACATATTTTCACAGTTATCAGCCAAAAAAAAGCGCCGCACCACCACCGGGTGGGCTCGAACCTCCAACCTTTCGGTTAACAGCCGATCACGCTAGCCAATTGCCCCACGGAGACAGTCGTGCTCCACTCTCACCACCGTCAGAACAGTTCTTCAGAGCTATCACCCCAAAGAAAAAAAAGCGCCGCACCACCACCGGTCGGGATCGAACCTCCAACCTTTCGGTTAACAGCCGATCGCACTAGCCAATAGCGCCACGGAGACAGTCGTGCTCCACTCTCACCACCATCATAACATATCTTCAAAGCTATCAGCGCGAAGAAAAAAGCAAAACACCACTCCCGGGAGGGCTCGAAGCTCCAACTTTTCGGTTCACAGCCGATCGCGCTGGCCAATTGCGCCATGGAGACAGTCCTGCTCCACTCTCACCACCATAAGAACATATCTTCAAAGCTATCAGCCCACAGAAAAAAAAGCGCCGCACCACCACGATGTGGGCTCGAACCTCCAACTTTTCGGTTAACAGCCGATCACGCTAGCCAATTGCGCCACGGGGACAGTCCTGCTCCATTCTCACCACCATCAGAACTTATCTTCAGAGCTATCACCCCAAAGAAAAAAAAGCGCCGCACCACCACCGGTCGGGATCGAACCTCCAACCTTTCGGTTAACAGCCGATCGCGCTAGCCAATAGCGCCACGGAGACAGTCGTGCTCCACTCTCACCACCATCAGAACATATCTTCAAAGCTATCAGCGCGAAGAAAAAAGCAAAACACCACTCCCGGGAGGGCTCGAAGCTCCAACTTTTCGGTTCACAGCCGATCGCGCTGGCCAATTGCGCCATGGAGACAGTCCTGCTCCACTCTCACCACCATAAGAACATATCTTCAAAGCTATCAGCCCAAAGAAAAAAAAGCACCGCACCACCACCGGGTGGGCTCGAACGTCCAACCTTTCGGTTAACAGCCGATCGCGCTAGCCAATTGCGCCACGGAGACAGTCGTGCTCCACTCTCACCACCATCAGAACATATTTTCAAAGCTATCAGCGCAAAAAAAGCAAAACACCACTCCCGGGAGGGCTCGAACCTCCAACTTTTCGGTTAACAGCCGATCGCGCTGGCCACTTGCGCCACGGAGACAGTCCTGCTCCACTCTCACCTTAATTAGAACATATCTTCAAAGCTATCAGCCCAAAGAAAAAAAAGCGCCGCACCACCACCGGGTGCGATCGAACTTCCAACCTTTCGGATAACAGCAGATCGCGCTAGCCAATTGCGCTACGGAGACAATCGTGCTCCACTCTCACCACCATCAGAACATATCTTCAAAGCTATCAGCGCAAAGAAAAAAGCAACACACCCCACCCAGGAGGGTTTGAACCTCCAACTTTTCGGTTAACAGCCGATCGCGATAGCCAATTGCGCCACGGAGACAGTCCTGCTCTACTCTCACCACCATAAGAACATATCTTCAAAGCTATCAGCCCAAAGAAAAAAAGCGCCGCACCACCGTCGGGTGGGCTCGAAACTCCAACCTTTCGGTTAACAGCCGATCGCGCTAGCCAATTGCGCCACGGGGACAGTCCTGCTCCACTCTCACCACCATCAGAACATATCTTCAAAGCTATCAGCCCACAGAAAAAAAAGCGCCGCACCACCACGATGTGGGCTCGAACCTCCAACTTTTCGGTTAACAGCCGATCACGCTAGCCAATTGCGCCACGGGGACAGTCCTGCTCCACTCTCACCACCATCAGAACATATCTTCAAAGCTATCAGCCCACAGAAAAAAAGCGCCACACAACCACCGGGTAGGCTCGAACCTCCACCTTTTCGGTTAACAGCCGATCGCGCTAGCCAATTGCGCCACGGAGACAGTCCTGCTCCACTCTCACCACCATAAGAACATATCTTCAAAGCTATCAGCCCAAAGAAAAAAAAGCGCCGCACCACCACCGGGTGGGCTCGAACCTCCGACCTTTTGGTTAACAGCCGATCGCGCTAGCTAATTGCTCCACGGAGACAGTCCTGCTCCACTCTCATCACCATAAAAACATACCTTCAAAGCTATCAGCCCAAAGAAAAAAAGCGCCGCACCACCACCGGGTGGGCTCGAACCTCCAACCTTTCGGTTAACAGCTGCTTGCGCTAGCCAATTGCGCCACGGAGACAGTCCTGCTTTACTCTCACCATCATCAGAACATATCTTAAAAGCTATCAGCGCAAAGAAAAAAAGCGCTGCACCACCACCGGGTGGGCTCGAACCTCCAACCTTTCGGTTAACAGCCGATCGCGCTAGCCCATTGCGCCACAGAGACAGTCTTGCTCCACTCTCTCCACCATCAGAACATATCTTCAAAGCTATCAGCCCAAAGAAAAAAAAGCGCCGCACCACCACCGGGTGGGCTCGAACCTCCGACCTTTTGGTTAACAGCCGATCGCGCTAGCTAATTGCTCCACGGAGACAGTCCTGCTCCACTCTCACCATCATCAGAACATATCTTCAAAGCTATCAGCCCAAAGAAAAAAAGCGCCGCACCACCACCGGGTGGGCTCGAACCTCCAACTTTTCGGTTAACAGCCGATCACGCTAGCCAATTGCGCCACGGAGACAGTCCTGCTCCACTCTCACCACCATCAGAACATATCTTCAAAGCTATCAGCCCACAGAAAAAAAAAGCGCCGCACAACCACCGGGTAGGCTCGAACCTCGAACTTTTCGGTCAACAGCCGATCGCGCTAGCCAATCGCACCACAGAGACAGTCCTGCTCCACTCTCACCACCATAAGAACATATCTTCAAAGCTATCAGCCGAAAAAAAAGCGCCGCACCACCACCGGGTGGGCTCGAACCTCCAACCTTTCGGTTAACAGCCGATCGCGCTAGCCAATTGCGCCACGAAGACAGTCCTGCTACACTCTCACCACCATCAGAACATATCTTCAAAGCTATTACCGCAAAGAAAAAAGCAACACACCACTCCCGGGAGGGCTTGAAACTCAAACCTTTCGGTTAATAGCCGATCGCACTAGCCCATTGCGCCACGGAGGCAGTCTTGCTCCACTCTCACCATCATCAGAAGATATCTTCAAAGCTATCAGCGCAAAGAAAAAAAGCGCTGCACCACCACCGCGTGGGCTCGAACCTCCAACCTTTCGGTTAACAGCCGATCGCGCTAGCCCATTGCGCCACGGAGACAGTCTTGCTCCACTCTCACCACTATCAAAACATATCTTCAAAGCTATCAGCGCAAAAAAAGGAACACACCACTAACGGGAGGGCTCGAAACTCCAACCTTTCGGTCAACAGCTGATCGCGCTAGCCCATTGCGCCACGGAGACAGTCTTGCTCCCCTCTCACAACCATCAGAACATATCTTCAAAGCTATCAGCCCAAAGAAAAAAAAGCACCGCACCACCACCAGATGGGCTCGAACCTCCAACTTTTCGGTTAACAGCCGATCGCCCTAGCCAATTGCGCCACTGAGACAGTCCTGCTCCACTCTCACCACCATCAGAACATATTTTCACAGCTATCAGCCAAAAAAAAGCGCCGCACCACCACCGGGTGGGCTCGAACCTCCAACCTTTCGGTTAACAGCCGATCACGCTAGCCAATTGCCCCACGGAGACAGTCGTGCTCCACTCTCACCACCGTCAGAACAGTTCTTCAGAGCTATCACCCCAAAGAAAAAAAAGCGCCGCACCACCACCGGTCGGGATCGAACCTCCAACCTTTCGGTTAACAGCCGATCGCGCTAGCCAATAGCGCCACGGAGACAGTCGTGCTCCACTCTCACCACCATCAGAACATATCTTCAAAGCTATCAGCGCGAAGAAAAAAGCAAAACACCACTCCCGGGAGGGCTCGAAGCTCCAACTTTTCGGTTCACAGCCGATCGCGCTGGCCAATTGCGCCATGGAGACAGTCCTGCTCCACTCTCACCACAATTAAAACATATCTTCAAAGCTATCAGCCCAAAGAAAAAAAAGCGCCGCACCACCACCGGGTGGGCTCGAACCTCGAACCTTTCGGTTAACAGCAGATCGCGCTAGCCAATTGCGCCACGGAGACAATCGTGCTCCACTCTCACCACCATCAGAACATATCTTCAAAGCTATCAGCGCGAAGAAAAAAGCAAAACACCACTCCCGGGAGGGCTCGAAGCTCCAACTTTTCGGTTCACAGCCGATCGCGCTGGCCAATTGCGCCATGGAGACAGTCCTGCTCCACTCTCACCACAATTAAAACATATCTTCAAAGCTATCAGCCCAAAGAAAAAAAAGCGCCGCACCACCACCGGGTGGGCTCGAACCTCGAACCTTTCGGTTAACAGCAGATCGCGCTAGCCAATTGCGCCACGGAGACAATCGTGCTCCACTCTCACCACCATCAGAACATATTTTCGAAGCTATCAGCGCAAAGAAAAAAGCAACACACCCCACCCGGGAGGGCTCGAACCTCAACGTTTCGGTTAACAGCGGATCGCGCTAACCAATTGCCCCACGGGGACCGTCCTGCTCCACTCTCACCACCGTCAGACCATTTCTTCAGAGCTATCACCCCAAAGAAAAAAAAAGCGCCGCACCACCACCGGGTGGGCTCGAACCTCCAACCTTTCGGTTAACAGCCGATCGCGCTAGCCCATTGCGCCATGGAGACAGTCCTGCTCCACTCTCACCACCATCAGAACATATCTTCAAAGCTATCAGCACAAAGAAAAAAGCAACACACCTCTCCCGAGAGGGCTCGAAACTCCAAACTTTCGGTTAACAGCCGATCGCGCTAGCCAATTGCGCCACGGAGACAGTCCTGCTCTACTCTCACCACCATCAGAACATATCTTCAAAGCTATCAGCCCACAGAAAAAAAAGCGCCGCACCACCGCCGGGTGGGCTCGAAACTCCAACCTTTCGGTTAACAGCCGATCGCCCTAGCCAATTGCGCCACTGAGACAGTCCTGCTCCACTCTCACCACCATCAGAACATATTTTCACAGCTATCAGCCCAAAGAAAAAAAGCGCCATACCACCACCACGTGGGCTCGAACCTCCGACCTTTTGGTTAACAGCCGATCGCGCTAGCCAATTGCGCCATGGAGACAGTCCTGCTCCACTCTCACCACCATCAGAACTTATCTTCAAAGCTATCAGCCCAAAGAAAAAAAAGCGCCGCACCACCACGAGGCGGGCTCGAACCTCCAACTTTTCGGTTAAAAGCCGATCACGCTAGCCAATTGCGCCATGGAGACAGTCATGCTCCACTCTCACCACCATCAGAACATATCTTCAAAGCTATCATCCCACAGAAACAAAAGCGCCACACAACCACAGGGTAGGCTCGAACCTCCAACTTTTCGGTTGACAGCCGATCGCGCTAGCAATTTGCGCCACGGAGACAGTCCTGCTCCACTCTCACCACCATAAGAACATATCTTCAAAGCTATCAGCCCAAAAAAAAAAGCGCTGCACCACCACCGGGTGGGCTCGAACCTCCGACCTTTTGTTTAACAGCCGATCGCGCTAGCCATTTGTGCCACGGAGACAGTCCTGCTCCACTCTCACCACCATCAGAACATATCTTCAAAGCTATCAGCCCAAAGAAAAAAAAGCGCCGCACCACCACCGGGTGGGCTCGAACCTCAAACTTTTCGGTTAACAGACGATCGCGCTAGCCAACTGCGCCACGGAGACAGTCCTGCTCCACTCTCGCCACCATAAGAACATATCTTCAAAGCTATCAGCCCAAAGAAAAAAAAGCGCCGCACCACCACCGGGTGGGCTCGAACCTCCGACCTTTTGGTTAACAGCCAATCGCTCTAGCCAATTGCGCCACGGAGACAGTCCTCTTCCAATCTCACCACCATCAGAACATATATTCAAAGCTATCAGCCCAAAGAAAAAAAAGCGCCGCACCACCACCGGGTGGGCTCGAACCTCCAACTTTTTGGTTAACAGCCGATCACGCTAGCCAATTACGCCACGGAGACAGTCCTGCTCCACTCTCACCACCATCAGAACATATCTTCAAAGCTATCAGCCCACATAAAAAAAAGCGCCACACAACCACCGGGTAGGCTCGAACCTCCAACTTTTCGGTTAACAGCCGATCGCGCTAGCCAATTGCGCCACGGAGACAGTCCAGCTCCACTCTCACCACCGTAAGAACATATCTTCAAAGCTATCAGCCCAAAAAAAAGCGCCGCACCACCACCGGGTGGGCTCGAACCTCCAACCTTTCGGTTAACAGCCGATCACGCCTGCCAATTACCCCACGGAGACGGTCGTGCTCCACTCTCACCACCGTCACAACAGTTCTTCAGAGCTATCACCCCAAAGAAAAAAAAAGCGCCGCACCAGCACCGGTTGGGCTCGAACCTCCAACCTTTCGGTTAACAGCCGATCGCGCTAGCCAATTGCGCCACGAAGACAGTCCTGCTCCACTCTCACCACCATCAGAACATATCTTCAAAGCTATTACCGCAAAGAAAAAAGCAACACACCACTCCCGGGAGGGCTCGAAACTCAAACCTTTTGGTTAACAGCCGATCGCGCTAGCCCATTGCGCCACGGAGGCAGTCTTGCTCCACTCTCACCATCATCAGAACATATCTTCGAAGCTATCAGCGCAAAGAAAAAAAGCGCTGCACCACCACCGCGTGGGCTCGAATGTCCAACCTTTCGGTTAGCAGCCGATCGCGCGAGCCCATTGCGCCACGGAGACAGTCTTGCTCCACTCTCACCACCATCAGAACATATCTTCAAAGCTATCAGCCCAAAGAAAAAAAGCACCGCACCACCACCGGATGGGCTCGAACCTCCAACCTTTCGGTTAACAGCCGATCGCGCTAGCCAATTGCGCCACGGAGACAGTCGTGCTCCACTCTGACCACCATCAGAACATATCTTCAAAGCTATCAGCGCAAAGAATAAAGCAAAACACCACTCCCGGGAGGGCTCGAACCTCAAACTTTTCAGTTTACAGCCGATCGCGCTGGCCAATTGCGCCACGGAGACAGTCCTGCTCCACTCTCACCACAATTAGAACATATCTTCAAAGCTATCAGCCCAAAGAAAAAAAGCGCCGCACCACCACCGGGTGGGCTCGAACCTCCAACCTTTCGGTTAACAGCAGATCGCGCTAGCCAATTGCGCCACGGAGACAATCGTGCTCCACTCTCACCACCATAAGAACATATCTTCAAAGCTATCAGCGCAAAGAAAAAAGCAACACACCCCACCCGGGAGGGCTCGATCCTCCAACTTTTCGGTTAACTGCCGATCGCGCTAGCCAATTGCGCCACGGGGACCGTCCTGCTCCACTCTCACCACCGTCAGACCATTTCTTCAGAGCTATGACCCCAAAGAAAAAAAAAAGCGCCGCACCACCGCCGGGTAGGCTAGAAACTCCAACCTTTCGGTTAACAGCCGATCGCGCTAGCCAATTGCGCCACGGAGACAGTCCTGCTCCACTCTCACCACCATCAGAACATATCTTCAAAGCTATCAACCAAAAGAAAAAAAAGCGCCATACCACCACCGGGTGGGCTCGAACCTCCGACCTTTTGGTTAACAGCCGATCGCACTAGCCAATTGCGCCATGGAGACAGTCCTGCTCCACTCTCACCACCATCAGAACATATCTTCAAAGCTATCAGCACAAAGAAAAAAGCAACACACCTCTCCCGAGAGGGCTCGAAACTCCAGACTTTCGGTTAACAGCCGATTGCGCTAGCCAATTGCGCCACGGAGACAGTCCTGCTCTACTCTCACCACCATCAGAACATATCTTCAAAGCTATCAGCCCAAAGAAAAAAAAGCGCCGCACCACCGCCAAGTGGGCTCGAAACTCCAACCTTTCGGTTAACAGCCGATCGCCCTAGCCAATTGCGCCACAGAGACAGTCCTGCTCCACTCTCACCACCATCAGAACATATTTTCAAAGCTATCAGCCCAAAGAAAAAAAGCGCCATACCACCACCGCGTGGGCTCAAACCTCCGACCTTTTGGTTAACAGCCGATCGCGCTAGCCAATTGCGCCACGGAGACAGTCCTGCTCCACTCTCACCACCATCAGAACATATCTTCAAAGCTATCAGCCCACAGAAAAAAAAGCGCCGCACAAACACCGGGTAGGCTCCAACCTCCAACTTTTCGGTTAAAAGCCGATCGCGCTAGCCAATTGCGCCACGGAGACAGTCCTGCTCCACTCTCACCACCATAAGAACATATCTTCAAAGCTATCAGCCCAAAGAAAAAAAAGCGCCGCACCACCACCGGGTGGGCTCGAACCTCCGACCTTTTGGTTAACAGCCGATCGCTCTAGCCAATGGCGCCACGGAGACAGTCCTGCTCCATTCTCACCACCATCAGAACATATATTCAAAGCTATCAGCCCAAAGAAAAAAAAGCGCCGCACCACCACCGGGTGGGCTCGAACCTCCAACTTTTCGGTTAATAGCCGATCACGCTAGCCAATTACGCCACGGAGACGGTCCTGCTCCACTCTCATCACCATCAGAACATATATTCAAAGCTATCAGCTCACAGAAAAAAAAGCGCCGCACAACCACCGGGTAGGCTCGAACCTCCAACTTTTCAGTTAACAGCCGATCGCGCTAGCCAGTTGCGCCACGGAGACAGTCCTGCTCCACTCTCACCACCGTAAGAACATATCTTCAAAGCTATCAGCCAAAAAAAAGCGCCGCACCACCAACGGGTGGGCTCGAACCTCCAACCTTTCGGTTAACAGCCGATCACGCTAGCCAATTGCCCCACGGAGACAGTCGTGCTCCACTCTCACCACCGTCAGAACAGTTCTTCAAAGCTATCACCCCAAAGAAAAAAAAAGCGCCGCACCACCACCGGTCGGGATCGAACCTCCAACCTTTCGGTTAACAGCCGATCGCGCTAGCCAATTGCGCCACGAAGACAGTCTTGCTCCACTCTCACCGCCATCAGAACATATCTTCAAAGCTATCAGCGCAAAGAAAAAAGCAACACACCACTAACAGGAGGGCTCGAACCTCAAACTTTTCGGTTTACAGCCGATCGCGCTGGCCAATTGCGCCACGGAGACAGTCCTGCTCCACTCTCACCACAATTAGAACATATCTTCAAAGCTATCAGCCCAAAGAAAAAAAAGCGCCGCACCACCACCGGGTGGGCTCGAACCTCCAACCTTTCGTTTAACAGCCGATCGCGCTAGCCAATTGCGCCACGGAGACAATCGTGCTCTACTCTCACCACCATCAGAACATATCTTCAAAGCTATCAGCGCAAAGAAAAAAGCAACACACCCCACCCGGGAGGGCTCGAACCTCCAACTTTTCGGTTAACAGCCGATCGCGCTAGCCAATTGCGCCACGGGGACCGTCCTGCTCCACTCTCACCACCGTCAGACCATTTCTTCAGAGCTATCACCCCAAAGAAAAAAAGTGCCGCACCACCACCGGGTGGGCTCGAACCTCCGACCTTTCGGTTAACAGCCGATCGCGCTAGCCAATTGCGCCACGGAAACAGTCCTGCTCTACTCTCACCACCATATGAACATATCTTCAAAGCTATCAGCCCAAAGAAAAAAAAGCGTTGCACCACCGCCGGGTGGGCTCGAAACTCCAACCTTTCGGTTAACAGCCCATCGCGCTAGCCAATTGCGCCACGAAGACAGTACTGCTCCCCTCTCACCACCATCAGAACATATCTTCAAAGCTATCAGCCCAAAGAAAAAAAAGCGCCGCACCACCACCGGGTGGGCTCGAACCTCCGACCTTTTGGTTAACAGCCGATCGTGCTAGCCAATTGCGCCGTGGAGACAGTCCTGCTCCACTCTCACCACCATCAGAACATATCTTCAAAGCTATCAGCACAAAGAAAAAAGCAACACACCTCTCCCGAGAGGGCTCGAAACTCCAACCTTTCGGTTAACAGCCGATCGCGCTAGCCAATTGCGCCACGGAGACAGTCCTGCTCTACTCTCACCACCATCAGAACATATCTTCAAAGCTATCAGCCCAAAGAAAAAAAGCGCCGCACCACCGCCGGGTGGGCTCGAAACTCCAACTTTTCGGTTAACAGCCGATCACGCTAGCCAATTGCGCCATGGAGACAGTCATGCTCCATTCTCGCGACCATCAGAACATATCTTCAAAGCTATCAGCCCACAGAGAAAAAAGCGCCGCACAACCACCGGGTAGGCTCGAACCTCCAACTTTTCGGTTAACAGCCGATCGCGCTAGCCAATTGCGCCACGGAGACAGTCCTGTTCCACTCTCACCACCATAAGAACATATCTTCAAAGCTATCAGCCCAAAGAAAAAAAAGCGCCGCACCACCACCGGGTGGGCTCGAACCTCCGACCTTTTGGTTAACAGCTGATCGCGCTAGCCAATTGCGCTACGGAGACAGTCCTGCTCCACCCTCACCACCATAAGAACATATCTTCAAAGCTATCAGCCCAAAGAAAAAAAAGCGCCGCACCACCATCGGGTGGGCTCGAACATCCAACCTTTCGGTTAACAGCCGATCGCGCTAGCCAATTGCCCCACGGAGACAGTCGTGTTCCACTCTCACCACGGTCAGAACATTTCTTCAGAGCTATCACCCCAAAGAAAAAAAAGTGCCGCACCACCACCGGGTGGGCTCGAACCTCCAACATTTCGGTGAACAGCCGATCGCGCTAGCCAATTGCGCCACGAAGACAGTCCTGGTCCACTCTCACCACCATCAGAACATATCTTCAAAGCTATTACCGCAAAGAAAAAAGCAACACACCACTCCCGGGAGGGCTCAAAACTCGAACCTTTCGGTTAAAAGGCGATCGCGCTAGCCCATTGCGCCACGGAGGCAGTCTTGCTCCACTCTCACCATCATCAGAACATATCTTCAAAGCTATCAGCCCAAAGAAAAAAAGGCGCCGCACCACCACCGGGTGGGCTCGAACCTCCGACTTTTCGGTTAACAGCCGATCACGCTAGCCAATTGCGCCACGGACACAGTCCTGCTCTACTCTCACCACCATCAGAACATATCTTCAAAGCTATCAGCCCACAGAAAAAAAAGCGCCGCACCACCACCGGGTGGGCTCCAATCTCCAACCTTTCGGTTAACAGCCGATCGCGCAAGCCAATTGCGCCATTGAGACAGTCCTGCTCCACTCTCACCACCATCACAACATATCTTCAAAGCTATCAGCCCAAAGAAAAAAAAGCACCGCACCACAACCGGAGGGCTCGAACC
This sequence comes from Rhipicephalus microplus, assembly GCF_043290135.1. Lineage (NCBI taxonomy): Eukaryota > Metazoa > Arthropoda > Arachnida > Ixodida > Ixodidae > Rhipicephalus > Rhipicephalus microplus. Next base: position 1,473,076 of record NW_027464587.1, on the reverse strand, counting down.
TCCAACCTTTCGGTTAACAGCCAATCGCGCCAGCCAATTGCGCCACGGAGACAGTACTGCTCCACTCTCACCACCATCAGAAAATATCTTCAAAGCTATCAGCACAAAGAAAAAAAAGCGCCCCACCATCACCGGGTGGGCTCGAACTTCCAACCTTTCGGTTAACAGCCGATCGCGCTAGCCAACTGCGCCACGGAGACAGTCGTGCTCCACTCTCACCACCATCAGAACATATCTTCAAAGCTATCAGCGCAAAGAAAAAAGCAACACACCACTCCAGGGAGGGCTCGAAACTACAACCTTTCGGTCAACAGCCGATCGCGCTAGCCCATTGCGCCACGGAGACAGTCTTGCTCATCTCTCGCTACCATCAGATCATATCATCAAAGCTATCAGCCCAAAGAAAAAAAAGCACCGCACCACCACCGGGTGGGCTCGAACCTCCTTTTCGGTTAACAGCCGATCGCGCTAGCCAATTGCGCCACGGAGACAGTCTTGCTCCACTCTCACCACCATCAGAAAATATCTTCAAAGCTATCATCGCAAAGAAAAAAGCAACACACCACTTTCGGGAGGGCTCGAAACTCCAACCTTTCGGTCAACAGCCGATCGCGCTAGCCCATTGCGCCACGGAGACAGTCTTGCTCATCTCTCACCACCATCACATCATATCGTCAAAGCTATCAGCGCAAAGAAAAAAAAGCGCCGCACCACCATCGGGTGGGCTCGAACCTCCAACCTTTCGGTTAACAGCCGATCGCGCAAGCCAATTTCGCCATAGAGGCAGTCCTGCTCCACTCTCACCACCATCAGAACATATCTTCAAAGGTATCAGCCCAAAGAAAAAAAAGCGCCGCACCACCACTGGGTGGGCTCGAACCTCCGACTTTTCGGTTAACAGCCGATCGCGCTAGCCAATTGCGCCACGGAGACAGTCCTGCTCCACTCTCACCACCATCAGAACATATCTTCAAAGCTATCAGCCCAAAGAAAAAAAACCACCGCACCACCACCGGGTGGGCTCGAACCTCCAAGCTTTCGGTTAACAGCCAATCGCGCTAGCCAATTGCGCCACGGAGACAGTCCTGCTCCACTCTCACCACCATCAGAACATATCTTCAAAGCTATCAGCACAAAGAAAAAAAGCGCCCCACCACCACCGGGTGGGCTCCAACCTCCAACCTTTCGGTTAACAGCCGATAGCGCTAGCCAACTGCGCCAAGGAGACAGTCGTGCTCCACTGTCACAACCATCATAACATATCTTCAAAGCTATCAGCCCAAAGAAAAAAAAGCGCCGCACCACCGCCGGGTGGGCTCGAAACTCCAACCTTTCGGTTAACAGCCGATCGCGCTAGCCAATTGCGCCACGGAGACAGTCCTGCTTCACTCTCACCACCATCAGAACATATCTTCAAAGCTATCAGCCCAAAGAAAAAAAAGCGCCGCACCACCACCGGCTGGGCTCCAACCTCCAACCTTTCGGTTAACAGCCGATCGCGCAAGCCAATTGCGCCATGGAGACAGTCCTGCTCAACTCTCACCACCATCACAACATATCTTCAAAGCAATCAGCCCGAAGAAAAAAAAGCACTGCACCACAACCGGGTGGCTCGAACCTCCAACCTTTCGGTTAACAGCCAATCGCGCCAGCCAATTGCGCCACGGAGACAGTCCTGCTCCACTCTCACCACCATCAGAACATATCTTCAAAGCTATCAGCCCACAGAAAAAAAAGCGCCGCACAAACACCGGGTAGGCTCCAACCTCCAACTTTTCGGTTAAAAGCCGATCGCGCTAGCCAATTGCGCCTTGGAGACAGTCCTGCTCCACTCTCACCACCATAAGAACATATCTTCAAAGCTATCAGCCCAAAGAAAAAAAAGCGCCGCACCACCACCGGGTGGGCTCGAACCTCCGACCTTTTGGTTAACAGCCGATCGCTCTAGCCAATGGCGCCACGGAGACAGTCCTGCTCCATTCTCACCACCATCAGAACATATATTCAAAGCTATCAGCCCAAAGAAAAAAAAGCGCCGCACCACCACCGGGTGGGCTCGAACCTCCAACTTTTCGGTTAATAGCCGATCACGCTAGCCAATTACGCCACGGAGACGGTCCTGCTCCACTCTCACCACCATCAGAACATATATTCAAAGCTATCAGCTCACAGAAAAAAAAGCGCCGCACAACCACCGGGTAGGCTCGAACCTCCAACTTTTCAGTTAACAGCCGATCGCGCTAGCCAATTGCGCCACGGAGACAGTCCTGCTCCACTCTCACCACCGTAAGAACATATCTTCAAAGCTATCAGCCAAAAAAAAGCGCCGCACCACCACCGAGTGGGCTCGAACCTCCAACCTTTCGGTTAACAGCCGATCACGCTAGCCAATTGCCCCACGGAGACAGTCGTGCTCCACTCTCACCACCGTCAGAACAGTTCTTCAGAGCTATCACCCCAAAGAAAAAAAAAGCGCCGCACCACCACCGGTCGGGATCGAACCTCCAACCTTTCGGTTAACAGCCGATCGCGCTAGCCAATTGCGCAACGAAGACAGTCTTGCTCCACTCTCACCACCATCAGAACATATCTTCAAAGCTATCAGCGCAAAGAAAAAAGCAACACACCACTAACGGGAGGGCTCGAACCTCAAACTTTTCGGTTTACAGCCAATCGCGCTGGCCAATTGCGCCACGGAGACAGTCCTGCTCCACTCTCACCACAATTAGAACATATCTTCAAAGCTATCAGCCCAAAGAAAAAAAAGCGCCGCACCACCACCGGGTGGGCTCGAACCTCCAACCTTTCGTTTAACAGCCGATCGCGCTAGCCAATTGCGCCACGGAGACAATCGTGCTCCACTGTCACCACCATCAGAACATATCTTCAAAGCTATCAGCCCAAAGAAAAAAAAGCGCCGCACCACCGCCGGGTGGGCTCGAAACTCCAACCTTTCGGTTAACAGCCGATCGCGCTAGCCAATTGCGCCACGGAGACAGTCCTGCTTCACTCTCACCACCATCAGAACATATCTTCAAAGCTATCAGCCCAAAGAAAAAAAAGCGCCGCACCACCACCGGGTGGGCTCCAACCTCCAACCTTTCGGTTAACAGCCGATCGCGCAAGCCAATTGCGCCATGGAGACAGTCCTGCTCAACTCTCACCACCATCACAACATATATTCAAAGCTATCAGCTCACAGAAAAAAAAGCGCCGCACAACCACCGGGTAGGCTCGAACCTCTAACTTTTCAGTTAACAGCCGATCGCGCTAGCCAATTGCGCCACGGAGACAGTCCTGCTCCACTCTCACCACCGTAAGAACATATCTTCAAAGCTATCAGCCAAAAAAAAGCGCCGCACCACCACCGGGTGGGCTCGAACCTCCAACCTTTCGGTTAACAGCCAATCACGCTAGCCAATTGCCCCACGGAGACAGTCGTGCTCCACTCTCACCACCGTCAGACCATTTCTTCAGAGCTATCACCCCAAAGAAAAAAAGTGCCGCACCACCACCGGGTGGGCTCGAACCTCCGACCTTTCGGTTAACAGCCGATCGCGCTAGCCAATTGCGTCACGGAAACAGTCCTGCTCTACTCTCACCACCATATGAACATATCTTCAAAGCTATCAGCCCAAAGAAAAAAAAGCGTTGCACCACCGCCGGGTGGGCTGGAAACTCCAACCTTTCGGTTAACAGCCCATCGCGCTAGCCAATTGCGCCACGGAGACAGTCCTGCTCCACTCTCACCACCATCAGAACATATCTTCAAAGCTATCAGCCCACAGAAAAAAAGCGCCGCACAAACACCGGGTAGGCTCCAACCTCCAACTTTTCGGTTAAAAGCCGATCGCGCTAGCCAATTGCGCCACGGAGACAGTCCTGCTCCACTCTCACCACCATAAGAACATATCTTCAAAGCTATCAGCCCAAAGAAAAAAAAGCGCCGCACCACCACCGGGTGGGCTCGAACCTCCGACCTTTTGGTTAACAGCCGATCGCTCTAGCCAATGGCGCCACGGAGACAGTCCTGCTCCATTCTCACCACCATCAGAACATATATTCAAAGCTATCAGCCCAAAGAAAAAAAAGCGCCGCACCACCACCCGGTGGGCTCGAACCTCTAACTTTTCAGTTAACAGCCGATCGCGCTAGCCAATTGCGCCACGAAGACAGTCTTGCTCCACTCTCACCACCATCAGAACATATCTTCAAAGCTATCAGCGCAAAGAAAAAAGCAACACACCACTAACGGGAGGGCTCGAACCTCAAACTTTTCGGTTTACAGCCAATCGCGCTGGCCAATTGCGCCACGGAGACAGTCCTGCTCCACTCTCACCACAATTAGAACATATCTTCAAAGCTATCAGCCCAAAGAAAAAAAAGCGCCGCACCACCACCGGGTGGGCTCGAACCTCCAACCTTTCGTTTAACAGCCGATCGCGCTAGCCAATTGCGCCACGGAGACAATCGTGCTCCACTGTCACCACCATCAGAACATATCTTCAAAGCTATCAGCCCGAAGAAAAAAAAAGCACCGCACCACAACCGGGTGGCTCGAACCTCCAACCTTTCGGTTAACAGCCAATCGCGCCAGCCAATTGCGCCACGGAGACAGTCCTGCTCCACTCTCACCACCATCAGAACATATCTTCAAAGCTATCAGCCCACAGAAAAAAAGCGCCGCACAAACACCGGGTAGGCTCCAACCTCCAACTTTTCGGTTAAAAGCCGATCGCGCTAGCCAATTGCGCCACGGAGACAGTCCTGCTCCACTCTCACCACCATAAGAACATATCTTCAAAGCTATCAGCCCAAAGAAAAAAAAGCGCCGCACCACCACCGGGTGGGCTCGAACCTCCGACCTTTTGGTTAACAGCCGATCGCTCTAGCCAATGGCGCCACGGAGACAGTCCTGCTCCATTCTCACCACCATCAGAACATATATTCAAAGCTATCAGCCCAAAGAAAAAAAAGCGCCGCACCACCACCCGGTGGGCTCGAACCTCCAACTTTTCGGTTAATAGCCGATCACGCTAGCCAATTGCGCCACGGAGACGGTCCTGCTCCACTCTCACCACCATCAGAACATATATTCAAAGCTATCAGCTCACAGAAAAAAAAGCGCCGCACAACCACCGGGTAGGCTCGAACCTCTAACTTTTCAGTTAACAGCCGATCGCGCTAGCCAATTGCGCCACGGAGACAGTCCTGCTCCACTCTCACCACCGTAAGAACATATCTTCAAAGCTATCAGCCAAAAAAAAGCGCCGCACCACCACCGGGTGGGCTCGAACCTCCAACCTTTCGGTTAACAGCCGATCACGCTAGCCAATTGCCCCACGGAGACAGTCGTGCTCCACTCTCACCACCGTCAGACCATTTCTTCAGAGCTATCACCCCAAAGAAAAAAAGTGCCGCACCACCACCGGGTGGGCTCGAACCTCCGACCTTTCGGTTAACAGCCGATCGCGCTAGCCAATTGCGTCACGGAAACAGTCCTGCTCTACTCTCACCACCATATGAACATATCTTCAAAGCTATCAGCCCAAAGAAAAAAAAGCGTTGCACCACCGCCGGGTGGGCTGGAAACTCCAACCTTTCGGTTAACAGCCCATCGCGCTAGCCAATTGCGCCACGAAGACAGTCCTGCTCCACTCTCACCACCATCAGAACATATCTTCAAAGCTATCAGCCCAAAGAAAAAAAAGCGCCGCACCACCACCGGGTGGGCTCGAACCTCCGACCTTTTGGTTAACAGCCGATCGTGCTAGCCAATTGCGCCATGGAGACAGTCCTGCTCCACTCTCACCACCATCAGAACATATCTTCAAAGCTATCAGCACAAAGAAAAAAGCAACCCACCTCTCCCGAGAGGGCTCGAAACTCCAACCTTTCGGTCAACAGCCGATCGCGCTAGCCAATTGCGCCACGGAGACAGTCCTGCTCTACTCTCACCACCATCAGAACATATCTTCAAAGCTATCAGCCCAAAGAAAAAAAAGCGCCGCACCACCGCCGGGTGGGCTCGAAACTCCAACTTTTCGGTTAACAGCCGATCACGCTAGCCAATTGCGCCATGGAGACAGTCATGCTCCACTCTCGCCACCATCAGAACATATCTTCAAAGCTATCAGCCCACAGAGAAAAAAGCGCCGCACAACCACCGGGTAGGCTCGAACCTCCAACTTTTCGGTTAACAGCCGATCGCGCTAGCCAATTGCGCCACGGAGACAGTCCTGTTCCACTCTCACCACCATAAGAACATATCTTCAAAGCTATTAGCCCAAAGAAAAAAAAGCGCCGCACCACCACCGGGTGGGCTCGAACCTCCGACCTTTTGGTTAACAGCTGATCGCGCTAGCCAATTGCGCTACGGAGACAGTCCTGCTCCACCCTCACCACCATAAGAACATATCTTCAAAGCTATCAGCCCAAAGAAAAAAAAGCGCCGCACCACCACCGGGTGGGCTCCAATCTCCAACCTTTCGGTTAACAGCCGATCGCGCAAGCCAATTGCGCCATGGAGACAGTCCTGCTCCACTCTCACCACCATCAGAAAATATCTTCAAAGCTATCAGCACAAAGAAAAAAAAGCGCCCCACCATCACCGGGTGGGCTCGAACTTCCAACCTTTCGGTTAACAGCCGATCGCGCTAGCCAACTGCGCCACGGAGACAGTCGTGCTCCACTCTCACCACCATCAGAACATATCTTCAAAGCTATCAGCGCAAAGAAAAAAGCAACACACCACTCCAGGGAGGGCTCGAAACTACAACCTTTCGGTCAACAGCCGATCGCGCTAGCCCATTGCGCCACGGAGACAGTCTTGCTCATCTCTCGCTACCATCAGATCATATCATCAAAGCTATCAGCCCAAAGAAAAAAAAGCACCGCACCACCACCGGGTGGGCTCGAACCTCCAACTTTTCGGTTAACAGCCGATCGCGCTAGCCAATTGCGCCACTCTCACCACCATCAGAAAATATCTTCAAAGCTATCATCGCAAAGAAAAAAGCAACACACAACTCCCGGGAGGGCTCGAAACTCCAACCTTTCGGTCAACAGCCGATCGCGCTAGCCCATTGCGCCACGGAGACAGTCTTGCTCATCTCTCACCACCATCAGATCATATCGTCAAAGCTATCAGCGCAAAGAAAAAAAAGCGCCGCACCACCATCGGGTGGGCTCGAACCTCCAACCTTTCGGTTAACAGCCGATCGCGCAAGCCAATTTCGCCATAGAGGCAGTCCTGCATCCACTCTCACCACCATCAGAACATATCTTCAAAGGTATCAGCCCAAAGAAAAAAAAGCGCCGCACCACCACTGGGTGGGCTCGAACCTCCGACTTATCGGTTAACAGCCGATCGCGCTAGCCAATTGCGCCACGGAGACAGTCCTGCTCCACTCTCACCACCATCAGAACATATCTTCAAAGCTATCAGCCCAAAGAAAAAAAACCACCGCACCACCACCGGGTGGGCTCGAACCTCCAAGCTTTCGGTTAACAGCCAATCGCGCTAGCCAATTGCGCAGCAGAGACAGTCCTGCTCCACTCTCACCACCATCAGAACATATCTTCAAAGCTATCAGCACAAAGAAAAAAAGCGCCGCACCACCACCGGGTGGGCTCCAACCTACAACCTTTCGGTTAACAGCCGATAGCGCTAGCCAACTGCGCCACGGAGACAGTCGTGCTCCACTGTCACCACCATCAGAACATATCTTCAAAGCTATCAGCCCAAAGAAAAAAAAGCGCCGCACCACCGCCGGGTGGGCTCGAAACTCCAACCTTTCGGTTAACAGCCGATCGCGCTAGCCAATTGCGCCACGGAGACAGTCCTGCTTCACTCTCACCACCATCAGAACATATCTTCAAAGCTATCAGCCCAAAGAAAAAAAAGCGCCGCACCACCACCGGGTGGGCTCCAACCTCCAACCTTTCGGTTAACAGCCGATCGCGCAAGCCAATTGCGCCATGGAGACAGTCCTGCTCAACTCTCACCACCATCACAACATATCTTCAAAGCTATCAGCCCGAAGAAAAAAAAGCACCGCACCACAACCGGGTGGCTCGAGCCTCCAACGTTTCGGTTAACAGCCAATCGCGCCAGCCAATTGCGCCACGGAGACAGTCCTGCTCCACTCTCACCACCATCAGAACATATCTTCAAAGCTATCAGCCCACAGAAAAAAAAGCGCCGCACAAACACCGGGTAGGCTCCAACCTCCAACTTTTCGGTTAAAAGCCGATCGCGCTAGCCAATTGCGCCACGGAGACAGTCCTGCTCCACTCTCACCACCATAAGAACATATCTTCAAAGCTATCAGCCCAAAAAAAAGCGCCGCACCACCACCGGGTGGGCTCGAACCTCCGACCTTTTGGTTAACAGCCGATCGCTCTAGCCAATGGCGCCACGGAGACAGTCCTGCTCCATTCTCACCACCATCAGAACATATATTCAAAGCTATCAGCCCAAAGAAAAAAAAGCGCCGCACCACCACCGGGTGGGCTCGAACCTCCAACTTTTCGGTTAATAGCAGATCACGCTAGCCAATTACGCCACGGAGACGGTCCTGCTCCACTCTCACCACCATCAGAAAATATATTTAAAGCTATCAGCTCACAGAAAAAAAAGCGCCGCACAACCACCGGGTAGGCTCGAACCTCCAACTTTTCAGTTAACAGCCGATCGCGCTAGCCAATTGCGCCACGGAGACAGTCCTGCTCCACTCTCACCACCGTAAGAACATATCTTCAAAGCTATCAGCCAAAAAAAAAGCGCCGCACCACCACCGGGTGGGCTCGAACCTCCAACCTTTCGGTTAACAGCCGATCACGCTAGCCAATTGCCCCACGGAGACAGTCGTGCTCCACTCTCACCACCGTCAGAACAGTTCTTCAGAGCTATCACCCCAAAGAAAAAAAAGCGCCGCACCACCACCGGTCGGGATCGAACCTCCAACCTTTCGGTTAACAGCCGATCGCGCTAGCCGATTGCGCCACGAAGACAGTCTTGCTCCACGCTCACCACCATCAGAACATAGCTTCAAAGCTATCAGCGCAAAGAAAAAAGCAACACACCACTAACGGGAGGGCTCGAACCTCCGACCTTTCGGTTAACAGCCGATCGCGCTAGCCAATTGCGCCACGGAAACAGTCCTGCTCTACTCTCACCACCATATGAACATATCTTCAAAGCTATCAGCCCAAAGAAAAAAAAGCGTTGCACCACCGCCGGGTGGGCTCGAAACTCCAACCTTTCGGTTAACAGCCCATCGCGCTAGCCAAGTGCGCCACGAAGACAGTCCTGCTCCACTCTCACCACCATCAGAACATATCTTCAAAGCTATCAGCCCAAAGAAAAAAAAGCGCCGCACCACCACCGACTGGGCTCGAACCTCCGACCTTTTGGTTAACAGCCGATCGTGCTAGCCAATTGCGCCATGGAGACAGTCCTGCTCCACTCTCACCACCATCAGAACATATCTTCAAAGCTATCAGCACAAAGAAAAAAGCAACACACCTCTCCCGAGAGGGCTCGAAACTCCAACCTTTCGGTTAACAGCCGATCGCGCTAGCCAATTGCGCCACGGAGACAGTCCTGCTCTACTCTCACCACCATCAGAACATATCTTCAAAGCTATCAGCCCAAAGAAAAAAAAGCGCCGCACCACCGCCGGGTGGGTCCGAAACTCCAACTTTTCGGTTAACAGCCGATCACGCTAGCCAATTGCGCCATGGAGACAGTCATGCTCCACTCTCGCCACCATCAGAACATATCTTCAAAGCTATCAGCCCACAGAGAAAAAAGCGCCGCACAACCACCGGGTAGGCTCGAACCTCCGACTTTTCGGTTAACAGCCGATCGCGCTAGCCAATTGCGCCACGGAGACAGTCCTGTTCCACTCTCACCACCATAAGAACATATCTTCAAAGCTATCAGCCCAAAGAAAAAAAAGCGCCGCACCACCACCGGGTGGGCTCGAACCTCCGACCTTTTGGTTAACAGCTGATCGCGCTAGCCAATTGCGCTACGGAGACAGTCCTGCTCCACCCTCACCACCATAAGAACATATCTTCAAAGCTATCAGCCCAAAGAAAAAAAAGCGCCGCACCACCATCGGGTGGGCTCGAACATCCAACCTTTCGGTTAACAGCCGATCGCGCTAGCCAATTGCCCCACGGAGACAGCCGTGTTCCACTCTCACCACGGTCAGAACATTTCTTCAGAGCTATCACCCCAAAGAAAAAAAAGTGCCGCACCACCACCGGGTGGGCTCGAAGCTCCAACATTTCGGTTAACAGCCGATCGCGCTAGCCAATTGCGCCACGAAGACAGTCCTGGTCCACTCTCACCACCATCAGAACATATCTTCAAAGCTATTACCACAAAGAAAAAAGCAACACACCACTTCCGGGAGGGCTCAAAACTCGAACCTTTCGGTTAAAAGGCGATCGCGCTAGCCCATTGCGCCACGGAGGCAGTCTTGCTCCACTCTCACCATCATCAGAACATATCTTCAAAGCTATCAGCCCAAAGAAAAAAAGGCGCCGCACCACCACCGGGTGGGCTCCAATCTCCAACCTTTCGGTTAACAGCCGATCGCGCAAGCCAATTGCGCCATGGAGACAGTCCTGCTCCACTCTCACCACCATCACAACATATCTTCAAAGCTATCAGCCTAAAGAAAAAAAAGCACCGCACCACAACCGGAGGGCTCGAACCTCCAACCTTTCGGTTAACAGCCAATCGCGCCAGCCAATTGCGCCACGGAGACAGTCCTGCTCCACTCTCACCACCATCAGAAAATATCTTCAAAGCTATCAGCACAAAGAAAAAAAAGCGCCCTACCATCACCGGGTGGGCTCGAACTGCCAACCTTTCGGTTAACAGCCGATCGCGCTAGCCAACTGCGCCACGGAGACAGTCGTGCTCCACTCTCACCACCATCAGAACATATCTTCAAAGCTATCAGCGCAAAGAAAAAAGCAACACACCACTCCAGGGAGGGCTCGAAACTACAACCTTTCGGTCAACAGCCGATCGCGCTAGCCCATTGCGCCACGGAGACAGTCTTGCTCATCTCTCGCTACCATCAGATCATATCATCAAAGCTATCAGCCCAAAGAAAAAAAAGCACCGCACCACCACCGGGTGGGCTCGAACCTCCAACTTTTCGGTTAACAGCCGATCGCGCTAGCCAATTGCGCCACGGAGACAGTCTTAATCCACTCTCACCACCATCAGAAAACATCTTCAAAGCTATCATCGCAAAGAAAAAAGCAACACACCACTCCCGGGAGGGCTCGAAACTCCAACCTTTCGGTCAACAGCCGATCGCGCTAGCCCATTGCGCCACGGAGACAGTCTTGCTCATCTCTCACCACCATCAGATCATATCGTCAAAGCTATCAGCGCAAAGAAAAAAAAGCGCCGCACCACCATCGGGTGGGCTCGAACCTCCAACCTTTCGGTTAACAGCCGATCGCGCAAGCCAATTTCGCCATAGAGGCAGTCCTGCTCCACTCTCACCACCATCAGAACATATCTTCAAAGGTATCAGCCCAAAGAAAAAAAAGCGCCGCACCACCACTGGGTGGGCTCGAACCTCCGACTTTTCGGTTAACAGCCGATCGCGCTAGCCAATTGCGCCACGGAGACAGTCCTGCTCCACTCTCACCACCATCAGAACATATCTTCAAAGCTATCAGCCCAAAGAAAAAAAAACCACCGCACCACCACCGGGTGGGCTCGAACCTCCAAGCTTTCGGTTAACAGCCAATCGCGCTAGCGAATTGCGCCACGGAGACAGTCCTGCTCCACTCTCACCACCATCAGAACATATCTTCAAAGCTATCAGCACAAAGAAAAAAAGCGCCGCACCACCACCGGGTGGGCTCCAACCTCCAACCTTTCGGTTAACAGCCGATAGCGCTAGCCAACTGCGCCACGGAGACAGTCGTGCTCCACTGTCACCACCATCAGAACATATCTTCAAAGCTATCAGCCCAAAGAAAAAAAAGCGCCGCACCACCGCCGGGTGGGCTCGAAACTCCAACCTTTCGGTTAACAGCCGATCGCGCTAGCCAATTGCGCCACGGAGACAGTCCTGCTTCACTCTCACCACCATCAGAACATATCTTCAAAGCTATCAGCCCAAAGAAAAAAAAGCGCCGCACCACCACCGGGTGGGCTCCAACCTCCAACCTTTCGGTTAACAGCCGATCGCGCGAGCCAATTGCGCCATGGAGACAGTCCTGCTCAACTCTCACCACCATCACAACATATCTTCAAAGCTATCAGCCCGAAGAAAAAAAGCACCGCACCACAACCGGGTGGCTCGAACCTCCAACCTTTCGGTTAACAGCCAATCGCGCCAGCCAATTGCGCCACGGAGACAGTCCTGCTCCACTCTCACCACCATCAGAACATATCTTCAAAGCTATCAGCCCACAGAAAAAAAAGCGCCGCACAACCACCGGGTAGGCTCGAACCTCCGAGTTTTCGGTTAACAGCCGATCGCGCTAGCTGATTGCGCCACGGAGACAGTCCTGCTCCACTCTCACCACTATAAGAACATATCTTCAAAGCTATCAGCCCAATAAAAAAAAGCGCCGCACCACCACTGTTTGGACTCGAACCTCCGACCTTTCGGTTAACCGCCGATCGCGCTAGCCAATTGCGCCACGGAGACAGTCCTGCTTCACTCTCACCACCATCAGAACATATCTTCAAAGCTATCAGCCCAAAAAAAAGCGCCGCACCACCACCGGGTGGGCTCGAACCTCCAACTTTCCGGTTAACAGCCAATCACGCTAGCCAATTGCGCCACGGATACAGTCCTGCTCCACTCTCACCACCATCAGAACATATCTTCAAAGCTATCAGCCCACAGAAAAAAAAGTGCCGCACAACCACCGGGTAGGCTCGAACCTCCAACTTTTCGGTTAACAGCCGATCGCGCTAGCCAATTGCGCCACGGAGACAGACCTGCTCCACTCTCACCACCATAAGAACATATCATCAAAGCTATCAGCCCGAAGAAAAAAAAGCGCCGCACCACCACTGGGTGGGCTCGAACCTCCGACCTTTTGGTTAACAGCCGATCGCGCTAGCCAATTGCGCCACGGAGACAGTCCTGCTCCACTCTCACCACCATCAGAACATATCTTCAAAGCTATCAGCCCAAAGAAAAAAAAGCGCCGCACCACCACCAGGTGGGCAAAAACCTCCAACTTTCCGGTTAACAGCCGATCACGCTAGCCAATTGCGCCACGGAGACAGTCCTGCTCCACTCTCACCACCGTCAGAACATTTCTTCAGAGCTATCAGCCCAAAGAAAAAAAAAGCGCTGCACCACCACCGTGTGGGCTCGAACCTCCAACCTTTCAGTTAACAGCCGATCGCGCTAGCCAATTGCCCCACGGAGACAGTCGTGCTCCACTCTCACCATCGTCAGAACATTTCTTCAGAGCTATCACCCCAAAGAAAAAAAACCACCGCACCACCACCGGGTGGGCTCGAACCTCCAAGCTTTCGGTTAACAGCCAATCGCGCTAGCCAATTGCGCCACGGAGACAGTCCTGCTCCACTCTCACCACCATCAGAACATATCTTCAAAGCTATCAGCACAAAGAAAAAAAGCGCCGCACCACCACCGGGTGGGCTCCAACCTCCAACCTTTCGGTTAACAGCCGATAGCGCTAGCCAACTGCGCCACGGAGACAGTCGTGCTCCACTGTCACCACCATCAGAACATATCTTCAAAGCTATCAGCCCAAAGAAAAAAAAGCGCCGCACCACCGCCGGGTGGGCTCGAAACTCCAACCTTTCGGTTAACAGCCGATCGCGCTAGCCAATTGCGCCACGGAGACAGTCCTGCTTCACTCTCACCACCATCAGAACATATCTTCAAAGCTATCAGCCCAAAGAAAAAAAAGCGCCGCAACACCACCGGGTGGGCTCCAACCTCCAACCTTTCGGTTAACAGCCGATCGCGCAAGCCAATTGCGCCATGGAGACAGTCCTGCTCAACTCTCACCACCATCACAACATATCTTCAAAGCTATCAGCCCGAAGAAAAAAAAGCACCGCACCACAACCGGGTGGCTCGAACCTCCAACCTTTCGGTTAACAGCCAATCGCGCCAGCCAATTGCGCCACGCAGACAGTCCTGCTCCACTCTCACCACCATCAGAACATATCTTCAAAGCTATCAGCCCACAGAAAAAAAAGCGCCGCACAACCACCGGGTAGGCTCGAACCTCCGAGTTTTCGGTTAACAGCCGATCGCGCTAGCTGATCGCGCCACGGAGACAGTCCTGCTCCACTCTCACCACTATAAGAACATATCTTCAAAGCTATCAGCCCAATAAAAAAAAGCGCCGCACCACCACTGTTTGGACTCGAACCTCCGACCTGTCGGTTGACCGCCGATCGCGCTAGCCAATTGCGCCACGGAGACAGTCCTGCTTCACTCTCACCACCATCAGGACATATCTTCAAAGCTATCAGCCCAAAAAAAAAGCGCCGCACCACCACCGGGTGGGCTCGAACCTCCAACTTTCCGGTTAACAGCCGATCACGCTAGCCAATTTCGCCACGGATACAGTCCTGCTCCACTCTCACCACCATCAGAACATATCTTCAAAGCTATCAGCCCACAGAAAAAAAAGTGCCGCACAACCACCGGGTAGGCTCGAACCTCCAACTTTTCGGTTAACAGCCGATCGCGCTAGCCAATTGCGCCACGGAGACAGACCTGCTCCACTCTCACCACCATAAGAACATATCATCAAAGCTATCAGCCCGAAGAAAAAAAAGCGCCGCACCACCACTGGGTGGGCTCGAACCTCCGACCTTTTGGTTAACAGCCGATCGCGCTAGCCAATTGCGCCACGGAGACAGTCCTGCTCCACTCTCACCACCATCAGAACATATCTTCAACGCTATCAGCCCAAAGAAAAAAAAAGCGCCGCACCACCACCAGGTGGGCAAAAACCTCCAACTTTCCGGTTAACAGCCGATCACGCTAGCCAATTGCGCCACGGAGACAGTCCTGCTCCACTCTCACCACCGTCAGAACATTTCTTCAGAGCTATCAGCCCAAAGAAAAAAAAAGCGCTGCACCACCACCGGGTGGGCTCGAACCTCCAACCTTTCAGTTAACAGCCGATCGCGCTAGCCAATTGCCCCACGGAGACAGTCGTGCTCCACTCTCACCATCGTCAGAACATTTCTTCAGAGCTATCACCCCAAAGAAAAAAAAGCGCCGCACCATCACCGGTTTGGCTCGAACCTCTGACCTTTCGGTTAACAGCCGATCGCGCTAGCCAATTGCGCCACGAAGACAGTCCTGCTCCACTTTCACCACCATCAGAACATATCTTCAAAGCTATTACCGCAAAGAAAAAAGCAAAACACCACTCCCGGGAGGGCTTGAACGTCAAACTTTCCGGTTAACAGCCGATCACGCTAGCCAATTGCGCCACGGAGACAGTCTTACTCTACTCTCACAACCATCAGAACATAACTTCAAAGCTATCAGCCCACAGAAAAAAAAGCGCCGCACCACCACCGGGAGAGCTCGAACCTCCAACTTTTCGGTTAACAGCCGATCGCGCTAGCCAATTGCGCTACGCAGACTGTCCTGCTCCACTCTCACCACCGTCAGAACATTTCTTCAAAGCTATCAGCCCAAAGAAAAAAAAGCGCCGCACCACCACCGGGTGGGCTCCAACCTCCAACCTTTCGGTTAACAGCCGATAGCGCTAGCCAACTGCGCACGGAGACAGTCGTGCTCCACTGTCACCACCATCAGAACATATCTTCAAAGCTATCAGCCCAAAGAAAAAAAAAGCGCCGCACCACCGCCGGGTGGGCTCAAAACTCCAACCTTTCGGTTAACAGCCGATCGCGCTAGCCAATTGCGCCACGGAGACAGTCCTGCTTCACTCTCACCACCATCAGAACATATCTTCAAAGCTATCAGCCCAAAGAAAAAAAAGCGCCGCACCACCACCGGGTGGGCTCCAACCTCCAACCTTTCGGTTAACAGCCGATCGCGCAAGCCAATTGCGCCATGGAGACAGTCCTGCTCAACTCTCACCACCATCACAACATATCTTCAAAGCTATCAGCCCGAAGAAAAAAAAGCACCGCACCACAACCGGGTGGCTCGAACCTCCAACCTTTCGGTTAACAGCCAATCGCGCCAGCCAATTGCGCCACGGAGACAGTCCTGCTCCACTCTCACCACCATCAGAACATATCTTCAAAGCTATCAGCCCACAGAAAAAAAAGCGCCGCACAACCACCGGGTAGGCTCGAACCTCCGAGTTTTCGGTTAACAGCCGATCGCGCTAGCTGATTGCGCCACGGAGACAGTCCTGCTCCACTCTCACCACTATAAGAACATATCTTCAAAGCTATCAGCCAAATAAAAAAAAGCGCCGCACCACCACTGTTTGGACTCGAACCTCCGACCTTTCGGTTAACCGCCGATCGCGCTAGCCAATTGCGCCACGGAGACAGTCCTGCTTCACTCTCACCACCATCAGAACATATCTTCAAAGCTATCAGCCCAAAAAAAAGCGCCGCACCACCACCGGGTGGGCTCGAACCTCCAACTTTCCGGTTAACAGCCGATCACGCTAGCCAATTGCGCCACGGATACAGTCCTGCTCTACTCTCACCACCATCAGAACATATCTTCAAAGCTATCAGCCCACAGAAAAAAAAGTGCCGCACAACCACCGGGTAGGCTCGAACCTCCAACTTTTCGGTTAACAGCCGATCGCGCTAGCCAATTGCGCCACGGAGACAGACCTGCTCCACTCTCACCACCATAAGAACATATCATCAAAGCTATCAGCCCGAAGAAAAAAAAGCGCCGCACCACCACTGGGTGGGCTCGAACCTCCGACCTTTTGGTTAACAGCCGATCGCGCTAGCCAATTGCGCCACGGAGACAGTCCTGCTCCACTCTCACCACCATCAGAACATATCTTCAAAGCTATCAGCCCAAAGAAAAAAAAGCGCCGCACCACCACCAGGTGGGCAAAAACCTCCAACTTTCCGGTTAACAGCCGATCACGCTAGCCAATTGCGCCACGGAGACAGTCCTGCTCCACTCTCACCACCGTCAGAACATTTCTTCAGAGCTATCAGCCCAAAGAAAAAAAAAGCGCTGCACCACCACCGGGTGGGCTCGAACCTCCAACCTTTCAGTTAACAGCCGATCGCGCTAGCCAATTGCCCCACGGAGACAGTCGTGCTCCACTCTCACCATCGTCAGAACATTTCTTCAGAGCTATCACCCCAAAGAAAAAAAAGCGCCGCACCACCACCGGTTTGGCTCGAACCTCTGACCTTTCGGTTAACAGCCGATCGCGCTAGCCAATTGCGCCACGAAGACAGTCCTGCTCCACTTTCACCACCATCAGAACATATCTTCAAAGCTATTACCTCAAAGAAAAAAGCAAAACACCACTCCCGGGAGGGCTTGAACGTCAAACTTTCCGGTTAACAGCCGATCACGCTAGCCAATTGCGCCACGGAGACAGTCTTACTCTACTCTCACAACCATCAGAACATAACTTCAAAGCTATCAGCCCACAGAAAAAAAAGCGCCGCACCACCACCGGGAGAGCTCGAACCTCCAACTTTTCGGTTAACAGCCGATCGCGCTAGCCAATTGCGCTACGCAGACTGTCCTGCTCCACTCTCACCACCGTCAGAACATTTCTTCAGAGCTATCAGCCCAAACAAAAAAAAAGCGCTGCACCACCACCGGGTGGGCTCGAACCTCCAACCTTTCAGTTAACAGCCGATCGCGCTAGCCAATTGCCCCACGGAGACAGTCGTGCTCCACTCTCACCATCGTCAGAACATTTCTTCAGAGCTATCACCCCAAAGAAAAAAAACCACCGCACCACCACCGGGTGGGCTCGAACCTCCAAGCTTTCGGTTAACAGCCAATCGCGCTAGCCAATTGCGCCACGGAGACAGTCCTGCTCCACTCTCACCACCATCAGAACATATCTTCAAAGCTATCAGCACAAAGAAAAAAAGCGCCGCACCACCACCGGGTGGGCTCCAACCTCCAACCTTTCGGTTAACAGCCGATAGCGCTAGCCAACTGCGCCACGGAGACAGTCGTGCTCCACTGTCACCACCATCAGAACATATCTTCAAAGCTATCACCCCAAAGAAAAAAAAGCGCCGCACCACCACCGGTTGGGATCGAACCTCCAACCTTTCGGTTAACAGCCGATCGCGCTAGCCAATTGCGCCACGAAGACTGTCCTGCTCCAATCTCACCACCATCAGAACATATCTTCAAAGCTATTACCGCAAAGAAAAAAGCAACACACCACTCCTGGGAGGGCTCGAGACTCCAACCTTTCGGTTAACAGCCAATCGCGCAAGCCCATTGCGCCACGGAGGCAGTCTTGCTCCACTCTCACCATCATCAGAACATATCTTCAAAGCTATCAGCGCAAAGAAAAAAAAGCGCTGCACCACCACCAGGTGGGCTCGAACTTCCAACCTTTCGGTTAACAGCCGATCGCGCTAGCCCATTGCGCCACGGAGACAGTCTTGCTCCACTCTCACCACCATCAGAACATAACTTCGAAGCTATCAGCGCAAAGAAAAAAGCAACACACCACTCCCGGGAGGGCTCGAAACTCCAACCTTTCGGTCAACAGCCGATCGCGCTAGCCAATTGCGCCACGGAGACAGTCCTGCTTCACTCTCACCACCATCAGAACATATCTTCAAAGCTATCAGCTCAAAGAAAAAAAAGCGCCGCACCACCACCGGGTGGGCTCCAACCTCCAACCTTTCGGTTAACAGCCGATAGCGCTAGCCAACTGCGCCACGGAGACAGTCGTGCTCCACTGTCACCACCATCAGAACATATCTTCAAAGCTATCAGCCCAAAGAAAAAAAAGCGCCGCACCACCGCCGGGTGGGCTCGAAACTCCAACCTTTCGGTTAACAGCCGATCGCGCTAGCCAATTGCGCCACGGAGACAGTCCTGCTTCACTCTCACCACCATCAGAACATATCTTCAAAGCTATCAGCCCAAAGAAAAAAAAGCGCCGCACCACCACCGGGTGGGCTCCAACCTCCAACCTTTCGGTTAACAGCCGATCGCGCAAGCCAATTGCGCCATGGAGACAGTCCTGCTCAACTCTCACCACCATCACAACATATCTTCAAAGCTATCAGCCCGAAGAAAAAAAAGCACCGCACCACAACCGGGTGGCTCGAACCTCCAACCTTTCGGTTAACAGCCGATCGCGCTAGCCAATTGCGCCACGGAGACAGACCTGCTCCACTCTCACCACCATAAGAACATATCATCAAAGCTATCAGCCCGAAGAAAAAAGCGCCGCACCACCACTGGGTGGGCTCGAACCTCCGACCTTTTGGTTAAAAGCCAATCGCGCCAGCCAATTGCGCCACGGAGACAGTCCTGCTCCACTCTCACCACCATCAGAACATATCTTCAAAGCTATCAGCCCACAGAAAAAAAAGCGCCGCACAACCACCGGGTAGGCTCGAACTTCCGAGTTTTCGGTTAACAGCCGATCGCGCTAGCTGATTGCGCCACGGAGACAGTCCTGCTCCACTCTCACCACTATAAGAACATATCTTCAAAGCTATCAGCCAAATAAAAAAAAGCGCCGCACCACCACTGTTTGGACTCGAACCTCCGACCTGTCGGTTAACCGCCGATCGCGCTAGCCAATTGCGCCACGGAGACAGTCCTGCTTCACTCTCACCACCATCAGAACATATCTTCAAAGCTATCAGCCCAAAAAAAAGCGCCGCACCACCACCGGGTGGGCTCGAACCTCCAACTTTCCGGTTAACAGCCGATCACGCTAGCCAATTGCGCCACGGATACAGTCCTGCTCCACTCTCACCACCATCAGAACATATCTTCAAAGCTATCAGCCCACAGAAAAAAAAGTGCCGCACAACCACCGGGTAGGCTCGAACCTCCAACTTTTCGGTTAACAGCCGATCGCGCTAGCCAATTGCGCCACGGAGACAGACCTGCTCCACTCTCACCACCATAAGAACATATCATCAAAGCTATCAGCCCGAAGAAAAAAGCGCCGCACCACCACTGGGTGGGCTCGAACCTCCGACCTTTTGGTTAACAGCCGATCGCGCTAGCCAATTGCGCCACGGAGACAGTCCTGCTCCACTCTCACCACCATCAGAACATATCTTCAAAGCTATCAGCCCAAAGAAAAAAAAGCGCCGCACCACCACCAGGTGGGCAAAAACCTCCAACTTTCCGGTTAACAGCCGATCACGCTAGCCAATTGCGCCACGGAGACAGTCCTGCTCCACTCTCACTACCGTCAGAACATTTCTTCAGAGCTATCAGCCCAAAGAAAAAAAAAGCGCTGCACCACCACCGGGTGGGCTCGAACCTCTAACCTTTCAGTTAACAGCCGATCGCGCTAGCCAATTGCCCCACGGAGACAGTCGTGCTCCACACTCACCATCGTCAGAACATTTCTTCAGAGCTTTCACCCCAAAGAAAAAAAAGCGCCGCACCACCACCGGTTTGGCTCGAACCTCTGACCTTTCGGTTAACAGCCGATCGCGCTAGCCAATTGCGCCACGAAGACAGTCCTGCTCCACTTTCACCACCATCAGAACATATCTTCAAAGCTATTACCGCAAAGAAAAAAGCAAAACACCACTCCCGGGAGGGCTTGAACGTCAAACTTTCCGGTTAACAGCCGATCACGCTAGCCAATTGCGCCACGGAGACAGTCTTACTCTACTCTCACAACCATCAGAACATAACTTAAAAGCTATCAGCCCACAGAAAAAAAAGCGCCGCACCACCACCGGGAGAGCTCGAAGCTCCAACTTTTCGGTTAACAGCCGATCGCGCTAGCCAATTGCGCTACGCAGACTGTCCAGCTCCACTCTCACCACCGTGAGAACATTTCTTCAGAGCTATCAGCCCAAAGAAAAAAAAGCGCTGCACCACCACCGGGTGGGCTCGAACCTCCAACCTTATGGTTAACTGCCGATCGCGCTAGCCAATTGCCCCACGGAGACAGTCGTGCTCCACTCTCACCATCGTCAGAACATTTCTTCAGAGCTATCACCCCAAAGAAAAAAAAGCGCCGCACCACCACCGGTTGGGCTCGAACCTCCAACCTTTCGGTTAACAGCCGATCGCGCTAGCCAATTGCGCCGCGAAGACTGTCCTGCTCCAATCTCACCACCATCAGAACTTATCTTCAAAGCTATTACCGCAAAGAAAAAAGCAACACACCACTCCTGGGAGGGCTCGAGACTCCAACCTTTCGGTTAACAGCCAATCGCGCTAGCCCATTGCGCCACGGAGGCAGTCTTGCTCCACTCTCACCATCATCAGAACATATCTTCAAAGCTATCAGCGCAAAGAAAAAAAAGCGCTGCACCACCACCAGGTGGGCTCGAACTTCCAACCTTTCGGTTAACAGCCGATCGCGCTAGCCCATTGCGCCACGGAGACAGTCTTGCTCCACTCTCACCACCATCAGAACATAACTTCGAAGCTATCAGCGCAAAGAAAAAAGCAACACACCACTCCCGGGAGGGCTCGAAACTCCAACCTTTCGGTCAACAGCCGATCGCGCTAGCCCATTGCGCCACGGAGACAGTCTTGCTCCCTTCTTACCACGATCAGAACATAACTTCAAAGCTATCAGCCCAAAAAAAGCACCGCACCACCACCGGGTGGGCTCCAACCTCCAACCTTTCGGTTAACAGCCGATCGCGCTAGCCAACTGCGCCACGGAGACAGTCGTGCTCCACTGTCACCACCATCAGAACATATCTTCAAAGCTATCAGCCCAAAGAAAAAAAAGCGCCGCACCACCGCCGGGTGGGCTCGAAACTCCAACCTTTCGGTTAACAGCCGATCGCGCTAGCCAATTGCGCCACGGAGACAGTCCTGCTTCACTCTCACCACCATCAGAACATATCTTCAAAGCTATCAGCCCAAAGAAAAAAAAGCGCCGCACCACCACCGGGTGGGCTCCAACCTCCAACCTTTCGGTTAACAGCCGATCGCGCAAGCCAATTGCGCCATGGAGACAGTCCTGCTCAACTCTCACCACCATCACAACATATCTTCAAAGCTATCAGCCCGAAGAAAAAAAAGCACCGCACCACAACCGGGTGGCTCGAACCTCCAACCTTTCGGTTAACAGCCAATCGCGCCAGCCAATTGCGCCACGGAGACAGTCCTGCTCCACTCTCACCACCATCAGAACATATCTTCAAAGCTATCAGCCCACAGAAAAAAAAGCGCCGCACAACCACCGGGTAGGCTCGAACCTCCGAGTTTTCGGTTAACAGCCGATCGCGCTAGCTGATTGCGCCACGGAGACAGTCCTGCTCCACTCTCACCACTATAAGAACATATCTTCAAAGCTATCAGCCAAATAAAAAAAAGCGCCGCACCACCACTGTTTGGACTCGAACCTCCGACCTTTCGGTTAACCGCCGATCGCGCTAGCCAATTGCGCCACGGAGACAGTCCTGCTTCACTCTCACCACCATCAGAACATATCTTCAAAGCTATCAGCCCAAAAAAAAGCGCCGCACCACCACCGGGTGGGCTCGAACCTCCAACTTTCCGGTTAACAGCCGATCACGCTAGCCAATTGCGCCACGGATACAGTCCTGCTCCACTCTCACCACCATCAGAACATATCTTCAAAGCTATCAGCCCACAGAAAAAAAAGTGCCGCACAACCACCGGGTAGGCTCGAACCTCCAACTTTTCGGTTAACAGCCGATCGCGCTAGCCAATTGCGCCACGGAGACAGACCTGCTCCACTCTCACCACCATAAGAACATATCATCAAAGCTATCAGCCCGAAGAAAAAAAAGCGCCGCACCACCACTGGGTGGGCTCGAACCTCCGACCTTTTGGTTAACAGCCGATCGCGCTAGCCAATTGCGCCACGGAGACAGTCCTGCTCCACTCTCACCACCATCAGAACATATCTTCAAAGCTATCAGCCCAAAGAAAAAAAAGCGCCGCACCACCACCAGGTGGGCAAAAACCTCCAACTTTCCGGTTAACAGCCGATCACGCTAGCCAATTGCGCCACGGAGACAGTCCTGCTCCACTCTCACCACCGTCAGAACATTTCTTCAGAGCTATCAGCCCAAAGAAAAAAAAAGCGCTGCACCACCACCGGGTGGGCTCGAACCTCCAACCTTTCAGTTAACAGCCGATCGCGCTAGCCAATTGCCCCACGGAGACAGTCGTGCTCCACTCTCACCATCGTCAGAACATTTCTTCAGAGCTATCACCCCAAAGAAAAAAAAGCGCCGCACCACCACCGGTTTGGCTCGAACCTCTGACCTTTCGGTTAACAGCCGATCGCGCTAGCCAATTGCGCCACGAAGACAGTCCTGCTCCACTTTCACCACCATCAGAACATATCTTCAAAGCTATTACCGCAAAGAAAAAAGCAAAACACCACTCCCGGGAGGGCTTGAACGTCAAACTTTCCGGTTAACAGCCGATCACGCTAGCCAATTGCGCCACGGAGACAGTCTTACTCTACTCTCACAACCATCAGAACAGAACTTCAAAGCTATCAGCCCACAGAAAAAAAAGCGCCGCACCACCACCGGGAGAGCTCGAACCTCCAACTTTTCGGTTAACAGCCGATCGCGCTAGCCAATTGCGCTACGCAGACTGTCCTGCTCCACTCTCACCACCGTGAGAACATTTCTTCAGAGCTATCAGCCCAAAGAAAAAAAAGCGCTGCACCACCACCGGGTGGGCTCGAACCTCCAACCTTATGGTTAACAGCCGATCGCGCTAGCCAATTGCCCCACGGAGACAGTCGTGCTCCACTGTCACCATCGTCAGAACATTTCTTCAGAGCTATCACCCCAAAGAAAAAAAAGCGCCGCACCACCACCGGTTGGGCTCGAACCTCCAACCTTTCGGTTAACAGCCGATCGCGCTAGCCAATTGCGCCGCGAAGACTGTCCTGCTCCAATATCACCACCATCAGAACTTATCTTCAAAGCTATTACCGCAAAGAAAAAAGCAACACACCACTCCTGGGAGGGCTCGAGACTCCAACCTTTCGGTTAACAGCCAATCGCGCTAGCCCATTGCGCCACGGAGGCAGTCTTGCTCCACTCTCACCATCATCAGAACATATCTTCAAAGCTATCAGCGCAAAGAAAAAAAAGCGCTGCACCACCACCAGGTGGGCTCGAACTTCCAACCTTTCGGTTAACAGCCGATCGCGCTAGCCCATTGCGCCACGGAGACAGTCTTGCTCCACTCTCACCACCATCACAACATAACTTCGAAGCTATCAGCGCAAAGAAAAAAGCAACACACCACTCCCGGGAGGGCTCGAAACTCCAACCTTTCGGTCAACAGCCGATCGCGCTAGCCCATTGCGCCACGGAGACAGTCTTGCTCCCTTCTTACCACGATCAGAACATAACTTCAAAGCTATCAGCCCAAAAAAAAGCACCGCACCACCACCGGGTGGGCTCCAACCTCCAACCTTTCGGTTAACAGCCGATCGCGCTAGCCAACTGCGCCACGGAGACAGTCGTGCTCCACTGTCACCACCATCAGAACATATCTTCAAAGCTATCAGCCCAAAGAAAAAAAAGCGCCGCACCACCGCCGGGTGGGCTCGAAACTCCAACCTTTCGGTTAACAGCCGATCGCGCTAGCCAATTGCGCCACGGAGACAGTCCTGCTTCACTCTCACCACCATCAGAACATATCTTCAAAGCTATCAGCCCAAAGAAAAAAAAGCGCCGCAACACCACCGGGTGGGCTCCAACCTCCAACCTTTCGGTTAACAGCCGATCGCGCAAGCCAATTGCGCCATGGAGACAGTCCTGCTCAACTCTCACCACCATCACAACATATCTTCAAAGCTATCAGCCCGAAGAAAAAAAAGCACCGCACCACAACCGGGTGGCTCGAACCTCCAACCTTTCGGTTAACAGCCAATCGCGCCAGCCAATTGCGCCACGGAGACAGTCCTGCTCCACTCTCACCACCATCAGAACATATCTTCAAAGCTATCAGCCCACAGAAAAAAAAGCGCCGCACAACCACCGGGTAGGCTCGAACCTCCGAGTTTTCGGTTAACAGCCGATCGCGCTAGCTGATTGCGCCACGGAGACAGTCCTGCTCCACTCTCACCACTACAAGAACATATCTTCAAAGCTATCAGCCCAATAAAAAAAGCGCCGCACCACCACTGTTTGGACTCGAACCTCCGACCTGTCGGTTAACCGCCGATCGCGCTAGCCAATTGCGCCACGGAGACAGTCCTGCTTCACTCTCACCACCATCAGAACATATCTTCAAAGCTATCAGCCCAAAAAAAAGCGCCGCACCACCACCGGGTGGGCTCGAACCTCCAACTTTCCGCTTAACAGCCGATCACGCTAGCTAATTGCGCCACGGATACAGTCCTGCTCCACTCTCACCACCATCAGAACATATCTTCAAAGCTATCAGCCCACAGAAAAAAAAGTGCCGCACAACCACCGGGTAGGCTCGAACCTCCAACTTTTCGGTTAACAGCCGATCGTGCTAGCCAATTGCGCCACGGAGACAGACCTGCTTCACTCTCACCACCATAAGAACATATCATCAAAGCTATCAGCCCGAAGAAAAAAAAGCGCCGCACCACCACTGGGTGGGCTCGAACCTCCGACCTTTTGGTTAACAGCCGATCGCGCTAGCCAATTGCGCCACGGAGACAGTCCTGCTCCACTCTCACCACCATCAGAACATATCTTCAACGCTATCAGCCCAAAGAAAAAAAAGCGCCGCACCACCACCAGGTGGGCAAAAACCTCCAACTTTCCGGTTAACAGCCGATGACGCTAGCCAATTGCGCCACGGAGACAGTCCTGCTCCACTCTCACCACCGTCAGAACATTTCTTCAGAGCTATCAGCCCAAAGAAAAAAAAAGCGGTGCACCACCACCGGGTGGGCTCGAACCTCCAACCTTTCAGTTAACAGCCGATCGCGCTAGCCAATTGCCCCACGGAGACAGTCGTGCTCCACTCTCACCATCGTCAGAACATTTCTTCAGAGCTATCACCCCAAAGAAAAAAAAGCGCCGCACCACCACCGGTTTGGCTCGAACCTCTGATCTTTCGGTTAACAGCCGATCGCGCTAGCCAATTGCGCCACGAAGACAGTCCTGCTCCACTTTCACCACCATCAGAACATATCTTCAAAGCTATTACCGCAAAGAAAAAAGCAAAACACCACTCCCGGGAGGGCTTGAACGTCAAACTTTCCGGTTAACAGCCGATCACGCTAGCCAATTGCGCCACGGAGACAGTCTTACTCTACTCTCACAACCATCAGAACATAGAAGTTAAAAAACAGCGCTAAAAAGACGGGACAAGAAAAGAAAGGACAACAGGACAGGGCGCTGACTAGCAACCAAATATGTTTATTTCTTCAGTCAGCATACATATATACCACCGCACTATCGCAAAAAACAGCCTACGCAGCGGCATGTGAGCCTGCGCAGAGGCATTCCAAAAAATTAGTTTGACAGAAAATTGATTTCCTTCGGAAGGAGGGAAATGGAAGGGAGGCTAACACATGCCTCACCACTGTTATGAATGTGAAAAGCTTCCGAAATGAGACGTGCACGTTCATCGTGGTAGTATGATAAGAAAATGGTATCTTTAAAAGATGGGTGGCAACCGCAGTTGTTACAGTGAAGGGAAAGCTGACTATCTGTAGCGCGATTATGAACTTTGTTTGAATGCTCGCGCAAGCGGTCATTAGCACAACGGCCCGTTTGCCCTATATAACACCGACCACAGGAAAGAGGAATCTTGTAGACAACGCCATGACGACATTTCACAAACTTGTGCCTGTGCTTCTTAGTACATCCTTTTGGAAGGGAGGCTACAAGTTGTCTACAAGATTCCTCTTTCCTGTGGTCGGTGTTATATAGGGCAAACGGGCCGTTGTGCTAATGACCGCTTGCGCGAGCATTCAAACAAAGTTCATAATCGCGCTACAGATAGTCAGCTTTCCCTTCACTGTAACAACTGCGGTTGCCACCCATCTTTTAAAGATACCATTTTCTTATCATACTACCACGATGAACGTGCACGTCTCATTTCGGAAGCTTTTCACATTCAT
Source organism: Rhipicephalus microplus (assembly GCF_043290135.1). Lineage (NCBI taxonomy): Eukaryota > Metazoa > Arthropoda > Arachnida > Ixodida > Ixodidae > Rhipicephalus > Rhipicephalus microplus. The sequence continues at coordinate 1,445,851 of NW_027464587.1, read as the reverse complement.
AACAGTGGTGAGGCATGTGTTAGCCTCCCTTCCATTTCCCTCCTTCCGAAGGAAATCAATTTTCTGTCAAACTAATTTTTTGGAATGCCTCTGCGCAGGCTCACATGCCGCTGCGTAGGCTGTTTTTTGCGATAGTGCGGTGGTATATATGTATGCTGACTGAAGAAATAAACATATTTGGTTGCTAGTCAGCGCCCTGTCCTGTTGTCCTTTCTTTTCTTGTCCCGTCTTTTTAGCGCTGTTTTTTAACTTCTGTGAACATGAACCAACCAGCCCAAATGCGTACGCTTCTGCATCAGAACATAACTTCAAAGCTATCAGCCCACAGAAAAAAAAGCGCCGCACCACCACCGGGAGAGCTCGAACCTCCAACTTTTCGGTTAACAGCCGATCGCGCTAGCCAATCGCGCTACGCAGACTGTCCTGCTCCACTCTCACCACCGTCAGAACATTTCTTCAGAGCTATCAGCCCAAAGAAAAAATAGCGCTGCACCACCACCGGGTGGGCTCGAACCTCCAACCTTATGGTTAACAGCCGATCGCGCTAGCCAATTGCCCCACGGAGACAGTCGTGCTCCACTCTCACCATCGTCAGAACATTTCTTCAGAGCTATCACCCCAAAGAAAAAAAAGCGCCGCACCACCACCGGTTGGGCTCGAACCTCCAACCTTTCGGTTAACAGCCGATCGCGCTAGCCAATTGCGCCACGAAGACTGTCCTGCTCCAATCTCACCACCATCAGAACATATCTTCAAAGCTATTACCGCAAAGAAAAAAGCAACACACCACTCCTGGGAGGGCTCGAGACTCCAACCTTTCGGTTAACAGCCAATCGCGCTAGCCCATTGCGCCACGGAGGCAGTCTTGCTCCACTCTCACCATCATCAGAACATATCTTCAAAGCTATCAGCGCAAAGAAAAAAAAGCGCTGCACCACCACCAGGTGCGCTCGAACTTCCAACCTTTCGGTTAACAGCCGATCGCGCTAGCCCATTGCGCCACGGACACAGTCTTGCTCCACTCTCACCACCATCAGAACATAACTTCGAAGCTATCAGCGCAAAGAAAAAAGCAACACACCACTCCCGGGAGGGCTCGAAACTCCAACCTTTCGGTCAACAGCCGATCGCGCTAGCCAATTGCGCCACGGAGACAGTCCTGCTTCACTCTCACCACCATCAGAACATATCTTCAAAGCTATCAGCCCAAAGAAAAAAAAGCGCCGCACCACCACCGGGTGGGCTCCAACCTCCAACCTTTCGGTTAACAGCCGATAGCGCTAGCCAACTGCGCCACGGAGACAGTCGTGCTCCACTGTCACCACCATCAGAACATATCTTCAAAGCTATCAGCCCAAAGAAAAAAAAGCGCCGCACCACCGCCGGGTGGGCTCGAAACTCCAACCTTTCGGTTAACAGCCGATCGCGCTAGCCAATTGCGCCACGGAGACAGTCCTGCTTCACTCTCACCACCATCAGAACATATCTTCAAAGCTATCAGCCCAAAGAAAAAAAAGCGCCGCACCACCACCGGGTGGGCTCCAACCTCCAACCTTTCGGTTAACAGCCGATCGCGCAAGCCAATTGCGCCACAGAGACAGTACTGCTCCACTCTCACCACCATCAGAAGATATCTTCAAAGCTATCAGCCCACAGAAAAAAAAGCGCCGCACAACCACCGGGTAGGCTCGAACCTCCGAGTTTTCGGTTAACAGCCGATCGCGCTAGCTGATTGCGCCACGGAGACAGTCCTGCTCCACTCTCACCACTATAAGAACATATCTTCAAAGCTATCAGCCAAATAAAAAAAAGCGCCGCACCACCAATGTTTGGACTCGAACCTCCGACCTTTCGGTTAACCGCCGATCGCGCTAGCCAATTGCGCCACGGAGACAGTCCTGCTTCACTCTCACCACCATCAGAACATATCTTCAAAGCTATCAGCCCAAAAAAAAAGCGCCGCACAACCACCGGGTGGGCTCGAACCTCCAACTTTTCGGTTAACAGCCGATCACGTTAGCCAATTGCGCCACGGAGACAGACCTGCTCCACTCTCACCACCATAAGAACATATCATCAAAGCTATCAGCCCGAAGAAAAAAAAGCGCCGCACCACCACTGGGTGGGCTCGAACCTCCGACCTTTTGGTTAACAGCCGATCGCGCTAGCCAATTGCGCCACGGAGACAGTCCTGCTCCACTCTCACCACCATCAGAACATATCTTCAAAGCTATCAGCCCAAAGAAAAAAAAGCGCCGCACCACCACCAGGTGGGCAAAAACCTCCAACTTTCCGGTTAACAGCCGATCACGCTAGCCAATTGCGCCACGGAGACAGTCCTGCTCCACTCTCACCACCGTCAGAACATTTCTTCAGAGCTATCAGCCCAAAGAAAAAAAAGCGCTGCACCACCACCGGGTGGGCTCGAACCTCCAACCTTTCAGTTAACAGCCGATCGCGCTAGCCAATTGCCCCACGGAGACAGTCGTGCTCCACTCTCACCATCGTCAGAACATTTCTTCAGAGCTATCACCCCAAAGAAAAAAAAGCGCCGCACCACCACCGGTTTGGCTCGAACCTCTGACCTTTCGGTTAACAGCCGATCGCGCTAGCCAATTGCGCCACGAAGACAGTCCTGCTCCACTTTCACCACCATCAGAACATATCTTCAAAGCTATTACCGCAAAGAAAAAAGCAAAACACCACTCCCGGGAGGGCTTGAACGTCAAACTTTCCGGTTAACAGCCGATCACGCTAGCCAATTGCGCCACGGAGACAGTCTTACTCTACTCTCACAACCATCAGAACATAACTTCAAAGCTATCAGCCCACAGAAAAAAAAGCGCCGCACCACCACCGGGAGAGCTCGAACCTCCAACTTTTCGGTTAACAGCCGATCGCGCTAGCCAATTGCGCTACGCAGACTGTCCTGCTCCACTCTCACCACCGTCAGAACATTTCTTCAGAGCTATCACCCCAAAGAAAAAAAAGCGCCGCACCACCACCGGTTGGGCTCGAACCTCCAACCTTTCGGTTAACAGCCGATCGCGCTAGCCAACTGCGCCACGAAGACTGTCCTGCTCCAATCTCACCACCATCAGAACTTATCTTCAAAGCTATTACCGCAAAGAAAAAAGCAACACACCACTCCTGGGAGGGCTCGAGACTCCAACCTTTCGGTTAACAGCCAATCGCGCTAGCCCATTGCGCCACGGAGGCAGTCTTGCTCCACTCTCACCATCATCAGAACATATCTTCAAAGCTATCAGCGCAAAGAAAAAAAAGCGCTGCACCTCCACCAGGTGGGCTCGAACTTCCAACCTTTCGGTTAACAGCCGATCGCGCTAGCCCATTGCGCCACGGAGACAGTCTTGCTCCACTCTCACCACCATCAGAACATAACTTCGAAGCTATCAGCGCAAAGAAAAAAGCAACACACCACTCCCGGGAGGGCTCGAAACTCCAACCTTTCGGTCAACAGCCGATCGCGCTAGCCCATTGCGCCACGGAGACAGTCTTGCTCCCTTCTCACCACGATCAGAACATAACTTCAAAGCTATCAGCCCAAAAAAAAAGCACCGCACCACCACCGGGTGGGCTCCAACCTCCAACCTTTCGGTTAACAGCCGATCGCGCTAGCCAATTGCGCCACGGAGACAGTCGTGCTCCACTCTCACCACCATCAGAACATATATTCAAAGCTATCAGCGCAAATAAAAAAGCAAAACACCACTCCCGGGAGGGCTCGAACCTCCAACTTTTCGGTTAACAGCCGATCGCGCTGGCCAATTGCGCCACGGAGAAAGTCCTGCTCAACTCTCACCACAATTAGAACATATCTTCAAAGCTATCAGCCCAAAGAAAAAAAAGCGCCGCACCACCACCGGGTGGGCTCGAACCTCCAACTTTTCGGTTAACAGCCGATCGCGCTAGCCAATTGCGCCACGGGGACCATCCTGCTCCACTCTCACCACCGCCAGACCATTTCTTCAGAGCTATCACCCCAAAGAAAAAAAAGCGCCGCACCACATCCGGGTGGGCTCGAACCTCCAACCTTTCGGTTAACAGCCGATCGCGCTAGCCTATTGCCCCACGGAGACAGTGGTGCTCCACTCTCACCACCGTCAGAACATTTCTTCAGAGCCATCACCCCAAAGAAAAAAAAGCGCCGCACCACCACCGGTTGGGCTCGAACCTCCAACCTTTCTGTTAACAGCCGATCGCGCTAGCCAATAGCGCCACGAAGACAGTCCTGATCCACTCTCACCACCATCAGAACATATCTTCAAAGCCATTACCGCAAAATAAAGCAACACACCACTCCCGGGAGGGCTCGAAACTCCAACCTTTCGGTCAACAGCTTATCGCGCTAGCCCATTGTGCCACGGAGACAGTCTTGCTCCCCTCTCACCACCATCAGAACATATCTTCAAAGCTATCAGCCCAAAGAAAAAGAAGCACCGCACCACCACCGGGTGGGCTCGAACCTCCAACCTTTCGGTTAACAGCCGATCGCGCTAGCCAATTGCGCCACGGAGACAGTCGTGCTCCACTCTCACCACCATCAGAACATATCTTCAAAGCTATCAGCGCAAAGAAAAAAAAGCGCCAAACCACCGCCGGGTGGGCTCGAAACTCCAACCTTTCGGTTAACAGCCGATTGCGCTAGCCAATTGCGCCACGGAGAAAGTCCTGTTCCACTCTCACCACCATGAGAACATATCTTCAAAGCTATCAGCCCAAAGAAAAAAAGCGCCATACCACCACCGGGTGGGTTCGAACCTCCGACCTTTCGGTTAACAGCCGATCGCGCTAGCCAATTGCGCCACGGAGACAGTCCTGCTCTACTCTCACCACCATAAGAACATATCTTCAAAGCTATCAGCCCAAAGAAAAAAAAGCGCCGCACCACCGCCGGGTGGGCTCGAAACTCCAACCTTTCGGTTAACAGCCGATCGCGCTAGCCAATTGCGCCACGGAGACAGTCCTGCTCCACTCTCACCACCATCAGAACATATCTTCAAAGCTATCAGCCGAAACAAGAAAAGCGCCATACCACCAACGGGTGGGCTCGAACCTCCGACCTTTCGGTTAACAGCCGATCGCGCTGGCCAATTGCGCCACGGAGAAAGTCCTGCTCAACTCCCACCACAATTACAAAATATCTTCAAAGCTATCAGCCCAAAGAAAAAAAAGCGCCGCACCATCACCGGATGGGCTCGAACCTCCAACTTTTCGATTAACAGCCGATCGTGCTAGCCAATTGCGCCACGGGGACCGTCCTGCTCCACTCTCACCACCGTCAGACCATTTCTTCAGAGCTATCACCCCAAAGAAAAAATAAGCGCTGCACCACCACCGGGTGGGCTCGAACCCCCCACCTTTCGGTTAACAGCCGATCGTGCGAGCCAATTGCCCCACGGAGACAGTCGTGCTCCACTCTCACCACCGTCAGAACATTTCTTCAGAGCTATCACCCCAAAGAAAAAAAGCGCCGCACCACCACCGGTTGGGCTTGAACCTCCAACCTTTCGGTTAACAGCCGATCGCGCTAGCCAATTGCGCCACGAAGACTGTCCTGCTCCAATCTCACCACCATCAGAACATATCTTCATAGCTATTACCGCAAAGAAAAAAGCAACACACCACTCCTGAGAGAGCTCGAGACTCCAACCTTTCGGTTAACAGCCAATCGCGCTAGCCCATTGCGCCACGGAGGCAGTCTTGCTCCACTCTCACCATCATCAGAACATATCTTCAAAGCTATCAGCGCAAAGAAAAAAAAGCGCTGCACCACCACCAGGTGGGCTCGAACTTCCAACCTATCGGTTAACAGCCGATCGTGCTAGCCCATTGCGCCACGCAGACAGTCTTGCTCCACTCTCACCACCATCAGAACATAACTTCGAAGCTATCAGCGCAAACAAAAAAGCAACACACCACTCCCGGGAGGGCTCGAAACTCCAACCTTTCGGCCAACAGCCGATCGCGCTAGCCCATTGCACCACGGAGACAGTCTTGCTCCCTTCTCACCACCATCAGAACATAACTTCAAAGCTATCAGCCCAAAAAAAAAGCACCGCACCACCACAGGGTGGGCTCGAACCTCCAACCTTCCGGTTAACAGCCGATTGCGCTAGCCAATTGCGCCACGGAGACAGTCCTGTTCCACTCTCACCACCATGAGAACATATCTTCAAAGCTATCAGCCCAAAGAAAAAAAAGCGCCATACCACCACCGGGTGGGTTCGAACCTCCGACCTTTCGGTTAACAGCCGATCGCGCTAGGCAATTGCGCCACGGAGACAGTCCTGCTCCACTCTCACCACCATCAGAACATATCTTCAAAGCTATCAGCACAAAGAAAAAAGCAACACACCTCTCCCGAGAGGGCTCGAAACTCCAACCTTTCGGTTAACAGCCGATCGCGCTAGCCAATTGCGCCACGGAGACAGTCCTGCTCTACTCTCACCACCATAAGAACATATCTTCAAAGCTATCAGCCCAAAGAAAAAAAAGCGCCGCACCACCGCCGGGTGGGCTCGAAACTCCAACCTTTCGGTTAACAGCCGATCGCGCTAGCCAATTGCGCCACGGAGACAGTCCTGCTCCACTCTCACCACCATCAGAACATATCTTCAAAGCTATCAGCCGAAACAAAAAAAGCGCCATACCACCACCGGGTGGGCTCGAACCTCCGACCTTTCGGGTGACAGCCGATCGTGCTAGCCATGTGCGCCATGGAGACAGTCCTGCTCCACTCTCCCCACCATCAGAACATATCTTCAAAGCTATCAGCCCAAAGAAAAAAAAAGCGCCGCACCACCACGAGGTGGGCTCGAACCTCCAACTTTTCGGTTAACAGCCGATCACGCTAGCCAATTGCGCCACGGAGACAGTCCTGCTCCACTCTCACCACCATCAGAACATCTCTTCAAAGCTATCAGCCCACAGAAAAAAAAAGCGCCACACAACCACCGGGTAGGCTCGAACCTCCAACTTTTCGGTTAACAGCCGATCGCGCTAGCCAATTGCGCCACGGAGACAGTCCTGCTCCACTCCCACCACCATAAGAACATATCTTCAAAGCTATCAGCCCAAAGAAAAAAAGCGCCGCACCACCACCGGGTGGGCTCGAACCTCCGACCTTTTGGTTAACAGCCGATCGCGCTAGCCAATCGCTCTACCGGAGACAGTCCTGCTCCACTCTCACCACCGCCAGACCATTTCTTCAGAGCTATCACCCCAAAGAAAAAAAAGCGCCGCACCACATCCGGGTGGGCTCGAACCTCCAACCTTTCGGTTAACAGCCGATCGCGCTAGCCAATTGCCCCACGGAGACAGTCGTGCTCCACTCTCACCACCGTCAGAACATTTCTTCAGAGCTATCACCCCAAAGAAAAAAAAGCGCCGCACCACCACCGGTTGGGCTCGAACCTCCAACCTTTCGGTTAACAGCCGATCGCGCTAGCCAATTGCGCCACGGAGACAGTCCTGCTCCACTCTCACCACCATCAGAACATATCTTCAAAGCTATCAGCCGAAACAAAAAAAGCGCCATACCAACACCGGGTGGGCTCGAACCTCCGACCTTTCGGTTAACAGCCGATCGCGCTGGCCAATTGCGCCACGGAGAAAGTCCTGCTCAACTCCCACCACAATTAGAAAATATCTTCAAAGCTATCAGCCCAAAGAAAAAAAAGCGCCGCACCATCACCGGGTGGGCTCGAACCTCCAACTTTTCGATTAACAGCCGATCGCGCTAGCCAATTGCGCCACGGGGACCGTCCTGCTCCACTCTCACCACCGTCAGACCATTTCTTCAGAGCTATCACCCCAAAGAAAAAAAAAGCGCTGCACCACCACCGGGTGGGCTCGAACCCCCCACCTTTCGGTTAACAGCTGATCGTGCTAGCCAATTGCCCCACGGAGACAGTCGTGCTCCACTCTCACCACCGTCAGAACATTTCTTCAGAGCTATCACCCCAAAGAAAAAAAAGCGCCGCACCACCACCGGTTGGGCTTGAACCTCCAACCTTTCGGTTAACAGCCGATCGCGCTAGCCAATTGCGCCACGAAGACTGTCCTGCTCCAATCTCACCACCATCAGAACATATCTTCAAAGCTATTACCGCAAAGAAAAAAGCAACACACCACTCCTGAGAGGGCTCGAGACTCCAACCTTTCGGTTAACAGCCAATCGCGCTAGCCCATTGCTCCACGGAGGCAGTCTTGCTCCACTCTCACCATCATCAGAACATATCTTCAAAGCTATCAGCGCAAAGAAAAAAAAGCGCTGCACCACCACCAGGTGGGCTCGAACTTCCAACCTTTCGGTTAACAGCCGATTGCGCTAGCCCATTGCGCCACGGAGACAGTCTTGCTCCACTCTCACCACCATCAGAACATAACTTCGAAGCTATCAGCGCAAAGAAAAAAGCAACACACCACTCCCGGGAGGGCTCGAAACTCCAACCTTTCGGTCAACAGCCGATCGCGCTAGCCCATTGCGCCACGGAGACAGTCTTGCTCCCTTCTCACCACCATCAGAACATCACTTCAAAGCTATCAGCCCAAAAAAAAGCACCGCACCACCACCGGGTGGGCTCGAACCTCCAACCTTCCGGTTAACAGCCGATCGCGCTAGCCAATTGCGCCACGGAGACAGTCGTGCTCCACTCTCACCACCATCAGAACATATCTTCAAAGCTATCAGCGCAAATAAAAAAGCAAAACACCACTCCCGGGAGGGCTCGAACCTCCAACCTTTCTGTTAACAGCCGATCGCGCTAGCCAATAGCGCCACGAAGACAGTCCTGCTCCACTCTCACCACCATCAGAACATATCTTCAAAGCTATCAGCCCAAAGAAAAAGAAGCACCGCACCACCACCGGGTGGGCTCGAACCTCCAACCTTTCGGTTAACAGCCGATTGCGCTAGCCAATTGCGCCACGGAGACAGTCCTGTTCCACTCTCACCACCATGAGAACATATCTTCAAAGCTATCAGCCCAAAGAAAATAAAGCGCCATACCACCACCGGGTGGGTTCGAACCTCCGACCTTTCGGTTAACAGCCGATCGCGCTAGCCAATTGCGCCACGGAGACAGTCCTGCTCCACTCTCACCACCATCAGAACATATCTTCAAAGCTATCAGCACAAAGAAAAAAGCAACACACCTCTCCCGAGAGGGCTCGAAACTCCAACCTTTCGGTTAACAGCCGATCGCGCTAGCCAATTGCGCCACGGAGACAGTCCTGCTCTACTCTCACCACCATAAGAACATATCTTCAAAGCTATCAGCCCAAAGAAAAAAAAGCGCCGCACCACCGCCGGGTGGGCTCGAAACTCCAACCTTTCGGTTAACAGCCGATCGCGCTAGCCAATTGCGCCACGGAGACAGTCCTGCTCCACTCTCACCACCATCAGAACATATCTTCAAAGCTATCAGCCGAAACAAAAAAGCGCCATACCACCACCGGGTGGGCTCGAACCTCCGACCTTTCGGTTAACAGCCGATCGTGCTAGCCAATTGCGCCATGGAGACAGTCCTGCTCCACTCTCCCCACCATCAGAACATATCTTCAAAGCTATCAGCCCAAAGAACAAAAAAGCGCCGCACCACCACGAGGTGGGCTCGAACCTCCAACTTTTCGGTTAACAGCCGATCACGCTAGCCAATTGCGCCACGGAGACAGTCCTGCTCCACTCTCACCACCATCAGAACATATCTTCAAAGCTATCAGCCCACAGAAAAAAAAGCGCCACACAACCACCGGGTAGGCTCGAACCTCCAACTTTTCGGTTAACAGCCGATCGCGCTAGCCAATTGCGCCACGGAGACAGTCCTGCTCCACTCTCACCACCATAAGAACATATCTTCAAAGCTATCAGCCCAAAGAAAAAAAGCGCCGCACCACCACCGGGCGGGCTCGAACCTCCGACCTTTTGGTTAACAGCCGATCGCGCTAGCCAATCGCTCTACCGGAGACAGTCCTGCTCCACTCTCACCATCGCCAGACCATTTCTTCAGAGCTATCACCCCAAAGAAAAAAAAGCGCCGCACCACATCCGGGTGGGCTCGAACCTCCAACCTTTCGGTTAACAGCCGATCGCGCTAGCCAATTGCCCCACGGAAACAGTCGTGCTCCACTCTCACCACCGTCAGAACATTTCTTCAGAGCTATCACCCCAAAGAAAAAAAAGCGCCGCACCACCACCGGTTGGGCTCGAACCTCCAACCTTTCGGTTAACAGCCGATCGCGCTAGCCAATTGCGCCACGAAGACAGTCCTGCTCCACTCTCACCACCATCAGAACATATCTTCAAAGCTATTACCGCAAAGAAAAAAGCAACAAACCACTCCCGGGAGGGCTCAAAACTCCAACCTTTCGGTCAACAGCCGATCGCGCTAGCCCATTGCGCCACGGAGACAGTCTTGCTCCCTTCTCACCACCATCAGAACATAACTTCAAAGCTATCAGCCCAAAAAAAAGCACCGCACCACCACCGGGTGGGCTCGAACCTCCAACCTTCCGGTTAACAGCCGATCGCGCTAGCCAATTGCGCCACGGAGACAGTCGTGCTCCACTCTCACCACCATCAGAACATATCTTCAAAGCTATCAGCGCAAATAAAAAAGCAAAACACCACTCCCGGGAGGGCTCGAACCTCCAACCTTTCTGTTAACAGCCGATCGCGCTAGCCAATAGCGCCACGAAGACAGTCCTGCTCCACTCTCACCACCATCAGAACATATCTTCAAAGCCATTACCGCAAAATAAAGCAACACACCACTCCCGGGAGGGCTCGAAACTCCAACCTTTCGGTCAACAGCTGATCGCGCTAGCCCATTGCGCCACGGAGACAGTCTTGCTCCCCTCTCACCACCATCACAACATATCTTCAAAGCTATCAGCCCAAAGAAAAAGAAGCACCGCACCACCACCGGGTGGGCTCGAACCTCCAACCTTTCGGTTAACAGCCGATTGCGCTAGCCAATTGCGCCACGGAGACAGTCCTGTTCCACTCTCACCACCATGAGAACATATCTTCAAAGCTATCAGCCCAAAGAAAAAAAAGCGCCATACCACCACCAGGTGGGTTCGAACCTCCGACCTTTCGGTTAACAGCCGATCGCGCTAGCCAATTGCGCCACGGAGACAGTCCTGCTCCACTCTCACCACCATCAGAACATATCTTCAAAGCTATCAGCACAAAGAAAAAAGCAACACACCTCTCCCGAGAGGGCTCGAAACTCCAACCTTTCGGTTAACAGCCGATCGCGCTAGCCAATTGCGCCACGGAGACAGTCCTGCTCTACTCTCACCACCATAAGAACATATCTTCAAAGCTATCAGCCCAAAGAAAAAAAAGCGCCGCAGCACCGCCGGGTGGGCTCGAAACTCCAACCTTTCGGTTAACAGCCGATCGCGCTAGCCAATTGCGCCACGGAGACAGTCCTGCTCCACTCTCACCACCATCAGAACATATCTTCAAAGCTATCAGCCGAAACAAAAAAGCGCCATACCACCACCGGGTGGGCTCGAACCTCCGACCTTTCGGTTAACAGCCGATCGTGCTAGCCAATTGCGCCATGGAGACAGTCCTGCTCCACTCTCCCCACCATCAGAACATATCTTCAAAGCTATCAGCCCAAAGAAAAAAAAGCGCCGCACCACCACGAGGTGGGCTCGAACCTCCAACTTTTCGGTTAACAGCCGATCACGCTAGCCAATTGCGCCACGGAGACAGTCCTGCTCCACTCTCACCACCATCAGAACATATCTTCAAAGCTATCAGCCCACAGAAAAAAAAGCGCCACACAACCACCGGGTAGGCTCGAACCTCCAACTTTTCGGTTAACAGCCGATCGCGCTAGCCAATTGCGCCACGGAGACAGTCCTGCTCCACTCTCACCACCATAAGAACATATCTTCAAAGCTATCAGCCCAAAGAAAAAAAGCGCCGCACCACCACCGGGCGGGCTCGAACCTCCGACCTTTTGGTTAACAGCCGATCGCGCTAGCCAATCGCTCTACCGGAGACAGTCCTGCTCCACTCTCACCACCGCCAGACCATTTCTTCAGAGCTATCACCCCAAAGAAAAAAAAGCGCCGCACCACATCCGGGTGGGCTCGAACCTCCAACCTTTCGGTTAACAGCCGATCGCGCTAGCCAATTGCCCCACGGAGACAGTCGTGCTCCACTCTCACCACCGTCAGAACATTTCTTCAGAGCTATCACCCCAAAGAAAAAAAAGCGCCGCACCACCACCGGTTGGGCTCGAACCTCCAACCTTTCGGTTAACAGCCGATCGCGCTAGCCAATTGCGCCACGAAGACAGTCCTGCTCCACTCTCACCACCATCAGAACATATCTTCAAAGCTATTACCGCAAAGAAAAAAGCAACAAACCACTCCCGGGAGGGCTCAAAACTCCAACCTTTCGGTTTACAGCCGATTGCGCTAGCCCATTGCGCCACGAAGACAGTCTTGCTCCACTCTCACCACCATCAGAACATATCTTCAAAGCTATCAGCGCAAAGAAAAAAAGCGTTGCACCACCACCGGGTGGGCTCGAACCTCCAACCTTTCTGTTAACAGCCGATCGCGCTAGCCCATTGCGCCACGGAGACAGTCTTGCTCCACTCTCACCACCATCAGAACATATCTTCAAAGCTATCAGCGCAAAGAAAAAAGCAACACACCACTCCCGGGAGGGCTCGAACCTCCAACTTTTCGGTTAACAGCCGATCGCGCTGGCCAATTGCGCCACGGAGAAAGTCCTGCTCAACTCCCACCACAATTAGAAAATATCTTCAAAGCTATCAGCCCAAAGAAAAAAAAGCGCCGCACCACCACCGGGTGGGCTCGAACCTCCAACTTTTCGATTAACAGCCGATCGCGCTAGCCAATTGCGCCACGGGGACCGTCCTGCTCCACTCTCACCACCGTCAGACCATTTCTTCACAGCTATCACCCCAAAGAAAAAAAAGCGCTGCACCACCACCGGGTGGGCTCGAACCCCCCACCTTTCGGTTAACAGCCGATCGTGCTAGCCAATTGCCCCACGGAGACAGTCGTGCTCCACTCTCACCACCGTCAGAACATTTCTTCAGAGCTATCAACCCAAAGAAAAAAAAGCGCCGCACCACCACCGGTTGGGCTTGAACCTCCAACCTTTCGGTTAACAGCCGATCGCGCTAGCCAATAGCGCCACGAAGACAGTCCTGCTCCACTCTCACCACCATCAGAACATATCTTCAAAGCCATTACCGCAAAAAAAAGCAACACACCACTCCCGGGAGGGCTCAAAACTCCAACCTTTCGGTTAACAGCCGATCGCGCTAGCCCAATGCGCCACGGAGACAGAGTTGCTCCACTCTCACCACCATCAGAACATATCTTCAAAGCTATCATCGCAAAGAAAAAAGCAACACACCACCACCGGGTGGGCTCGAACCTCCAACCTTTCGGTTAACAGCCGATCGCGAAAGCCAATTTCGCCACGGAGACGGTCCTGCTCCACTCTCACCACCATCAGAACATATCTTCAAAGGTATCAGCCCAAAGAAAAAAAAGCGCCGCACCACCACCGGGTGGGCTCGAACGTCCGACTTTTTGGTTAATAGCCGATAGCTCTAGCAAATTGCGCCACGGAGACAGTCCTGCTCCACTCTCACCACCATCAGAACATATCTTCAAAGCTATCAGCCCACAGAAAAAAAAAGCGCCGCACAACCACCGGGTAGGCTCGAACCTCCAACTTTCGGTTAACAGCCGATCGCGCTAGCCAATTGCGCCACGGAGACAGTCCTGCTCCACTCTCACCACCATAAGAACATATCTTCAAAGCTATCAGGCCAAAAAAAGCGCCGCACCACCTCCGGGTGGGCTCGAACCTCCAACCTTTCGGTTAGCAGCCGATCACGCTAGCCAATTGCCCCACGAAGACAGTCGTGCTCCACTCTCACCACCGTCAGAACATTTCTTCAGAGCTAACACCCCAAAGAAAAAAAAAGCGCTGCACCACCACCGCGTGGGCTCGAACCTGCAACCTTTCGGTTAACAGCCGATCGCGCTAGCCCTGTGCGCCAAGGAGACAGGCTTGCTCCACTCTCACCACCATCAGAACATATTTTCAAAGCTATCAGCGCAAAGAAAAAAGCAACACACCACTCCCGGGAGGGCTCGAAACTCCAACCTTTCGGTCGACAGCTGATCGCGCTAGCCCATTGCGCCACGGAGACAGTCTTGCTCCCCTCTCACCACCATCAGAACATATCTTCAAAGCTATCAGCCCAAAGAAAAAGAAGCACCGCACCACCACCGGGTGGGCTCGAACCTCCAACCTTTCGGTTAACAGCCGATCGCGCTAGCCAATTGCGCCACGGAGACAGTCGTGCTCCACTCTCACCACCATCAGAACATATCTTCAAAGCTATCAGCGCAAAGAAAAAAAAGCGCCAAACCACCGCCGGGTGGGCTCGAACCTCCTACCTTTCGGCTAACAGCCGATCGTGCTAGCCAATTGCGCCATGGAGACAGTCCTGCTCCACTCTCCCCACCATCAGAACATATCTTCAAAGCTATCAGCCCAAAGAAAAAAAAAGCGCCGCACCACCACGAGGTGGGCTCGAACCTCCAACTTTTCGGTTAACAGCCGATCACGCTAGCCAATTGCGCCACGGAGACAGTCCTGCTCCACTCTCACCACCATCAAAACATATCTTCAAAGCTATCAGCCCACAGAAAAAAAAGCGCCACACAACCACCGGGTAGGCTCGAACCTCCAACTTTTCGGTTAACAGCCGATCGCACTAGCCAATTGCGCCACGGAGACAGTCCTGCTCCACTTTCACCACCATAAGAACATATCTTCAAAGCTATCAGCCCAAAGAAAAAAAGCGCCGCACCACCACCGGGCGGGCTCGAACCTCCGACCTTTTGGTTAACAGCCGATCGCGCTAGCCAATCGCTCTACCGGAGACAGTCCTGCTCCACTCTCACCACCATAAAAACATATCTTCAAAGCTATCAGCCCAAAGAAAAAAAACCACCGCACCACCACCGGGTGGGCTCGAACCTCCAAGCTTTCGGTTAACAGCCAATCGCGCTAGCCAATTGCGCCACGGAGACAGTCCTGCTCCACTCTCACCACCATCAGAACATATCTTCAAAGCTATCAGCACAAAGAAAAAAAGCGCCGCACCACCACCGGGTGGGCTCCAACCTCCAACCTTTCGGTTAACAGCCAATCGCCCTAGCCAATTGCGCCATGGAGACAGTCCTGCTCCACTCTCACCACCATCAGAACATATCTTCAAAGCTATCAGCCCAAAGAAAAAAAAGCACCGCACCACCACCGGGTGGGCTCGAACCTCCAACTTTTCGGTTAACAGCCGATCACGCTAGCCAATTGCACCACGGAGACAGTCCTGCTCCACTCTCACCACAATTAGAACATATCTTCAAAGCTATCAGCCCAAAGAAAAAAAAAGCGCCGCACCACCACCTGGTGGGCAAGAACCTCCAACTTTCCGGTTAACAGCCAATCACGCTAGCCAATTGCGCCACGGAGACAGTCCTGCTCCACTCTCACCACCGTCAGAACATTTCTTCAGAGCTATCAGCCCAAAGAAAAAAAAGCGCTGCACCTACACCGGGTGGGCTCGAACCTCCAACCTTTCAGTTAACAGCCGACCGCGCTAGCCAATTGCCCCACGGAGACAGTCGTGCTCCACTCTCACCATCGTCAGAACATTTCTTCAGAGCTATCACCCCAAAGAAAAAAAAGCGCCGCACCACCACCGGTTTGGCTCGAACCTCTGACCTTTCGGTTAACAGCCGATCGCGCTAGCCAATTGCTCCACGAAGACAGTCCTGCTCCACTTTCACCACCATCAGAACATATCTTCAAAGCTAGTACCGCAAAGAAAAAAGCAAAACACCACTCCCGGGAGGGCTCGAGACTCCAACCTTTCGGTTAACAGCCGATCGCGCTAGCCCATTGCGCAACGGAGGCAGTCGTGCTCCACTCTCACCATCATCAGAACATATCTTCAAAGCTATCAGCGCAAAGAAAAAAAAGCGCTGCACCACCACCAGGTGGGCTCGAACCTCCAACCTTTCGGTTAACAGCCGATCGCGCTAGCCCATTGCGCCACGGAGACAGTCTTGCTCCACTCTCACCACCATCAGAACATAACTTCGAAGCTATCAGCGCAAAGAAAAAAGCAACACACCACTCCCGGGAGGGCTCGAAACTCCAACCTTTCGGTCAACAGCCGATCGCGCTAGCCCAATGCGCCACGGAGACAGTCTTGCTCCCTTCTCACCACCATCAGAACATAACTTCAAAGCTATCAGCCCAAAGAAAAAAAAGCACCGCACCACCACAGGGTGGGCTCGAACCTCCAACCTTTCGGTTAACAGCCGATCGCGCTAGCCAATTGCGCCACGGAGACAGTCGTGCTCCACTCTCACCACCATCAGAACATATCTTCAAAGCTATCAGCGCAAATAAAAAAGCAAAACACCACTCCCGGGAGGGCTCGAACCTCCAACTTTTCGGTTAACAGCCAATCGCGCTGGCCAATTGCGCCACGGAGAAAGTCCTGCTCAACTCCCACCACAATTAGAAAATATCTTCAAAGCTATCAGCCCAAAGAAAAAAAAGCGCCGCACCACCACCGGGTGGGCTCGAACCTCCAACTTTTCGATTAACAGCCGATCGCGCTAGCCAATTGCGCCACGGGGACCGTCCTGCTCCACTCTCACCACCGTCAGACCATTTCTTCAGAGCTATCACCCCAAAGAAAAAAAAGCGCTGCACCACCACCGGGTGGGCTCGAACCCCCCACCTTTCGGTTAACAACCGATCGTGCTAGCCAATTGCCCCACGGAGACAGTCGTGCTCCACTCTCACCACCGTCAGAACATTTCTTCAGAGCTATCACCCCAAAGAAAAAAAAGCGCCGCACCACCACCGGTTGGGCTTGAACCTCCAACCTTTCGGTTAACAGCCGATCGCGCTAGCCAATAGCGCCACGAAGACAGTCCTGCTCCACTCTCACCACCATCAGAACATATCTTCAAAGCCATTACCGCAAAAAAGCAACACACCACTCCCGGGAGGGCTCAAAACTCCAACCTTTCGGTTAACAGCCGATCGCGCTAGCCCAATGCGCCACGGAGAACGAGTTGCTCCACTCTCACCACCATCAGAACATATCTTCAAAGCTATCATCGCAAAGAAAAAAGCAACACACCACCACCGGGTGGGCTCGAGCCTCCAACCTTTTGGTTAACAGCAGATCGCGCTAGCCAATTCCGCAACGGAGACAATCGTGCTCCACTCTCACCACCATCAGACCATATCTTCAAAGCTGTCAGCGCAAAGAAAAAAAAGCGCCGCACCACCACCGGGTGGGCTCGAACCTCCAACCTTTCGGTTAACAGCCGATCGCGAAAGCCAATTTCGCCACGGAGACGGTCCTGCTCCACTCTCACCACCATCAGAACATATCTTCAAAGGTATCAGCCCAAAGAAAAAAAAGCGCCGCACCACCACCGGGTGGGCTCGAACGTCCGACCTTTTGGTTAACAGCCGATCGCGCTAGCCAATTGCGCCACGGAGACAGTCCTGCTCCACTCTCACCACCATAAGAACATATTTTCAAAGCTATCAGGCCAAAAAAAGCGCCGCACCACCTCCGGGTGGGCTCGAACCTCCAACCTTTCGGTTAGCAGCCGATCACGCTAGCCAATTGCCCCACGAAGACAGTCGTGCTCCACTCTCACCACCGTCAGAACATTTCTTCAGAGCTATCACCCCAAAGAAAAAAAAAGCGCTGCACCACCACCGCGTGGGCTCGAACCTGCAACCTTTCGGTTAACAGCCGATCGCGCTAGCCCTGTGCGCCAAGGAGACAGGCTTGCTCCACTCTCACCACCATCAGAACATATTTTCAAAGCTATCAGCGCAAAGAAAAAAGCAACACACCACTCCCGGGAGGGCTCGAAACTCCAACCTTTCGGTCGACAGCTGATCGCGCTATCCCATTGCGCCACGGAGACAGTCTTGCTCCCCTCTCACCACCATCAGAACATATCTTCAAAGCTATCAGCCCAAAGAAAAAGAAGCACCGCACCACCACCGGGTGGGCTCGAACCTCCAACCTTTCGGTTAACAGCCGATCGCGCTAGCCAATTGCGCCACGGAGACAGTCGTGCTCCACTCTCACCACCATCAGAACATATCTTCAAAGCTATCAGCGCAAAGAAAAAAAAGCGCCAAACCACCGCCGGGTGGGCTCGAAACTCCAACCTTTCGGTTAACAGCCGATTGCGCTAGCCAATAGCGCCACGGAGACAGTCCTGTTCCACTCTCACCACCATGAGAACATATCTTCAAAGCTATCAGCCCAAAGAAAAAAAAGCGCCATACCACCGCCGGATGGGCTCGAAACTCCAACCTTTCGGATAACAGCCGATCGCGCTAGCCAATTGCGCCACGGAGACAGTCCTGCTCCACTCTCACCACCATCAGAACATATCTTCAAAGCTATCAGCCGAAACGAAAAAAGCGCCATACCACCACCGGGTTGGCTCAAACCTCCGACCTTTCGGTTAACAGCCGATCGTGCTAGCCAATTGCGCCATGGAGACAGTCCTGCTCCACTCTCCCCACCATCAGAACATATCTTCAAAGCTATCAGCCCAAAGAAAAAAAAAGAGCCGCACCACCACGAGGTGGGCTCGAACCTCCAACTTTTCGGTTAACAGCCGATCACGCTAGCCAATTGGGCCACGGAGACAGTCCTGCTCCACTCTCACCACCATCAGAACATATCTTCAAAGCTATCAGCCCACAGAAAAAAAAGCGCCACACAACCACCGGGTAGGCTCGAACCTCCAACTTTTCGGTTAACAGCCGATCGCACTAGCCAATTGCGCCACGGAGACAGTCCTGCTCCACTTTCACCACCATAAGAACATATCTTCAAAGCTATCAGCCCAAAGAAAAAAAGCGCCGCACCACCACCGGGCGGGCTCGAACCTCCGACCTTTTGGTTAACAGCCGATCGCGCTAGCCAATCGCTCTACCGGAGACAGTCCTGCTCCACTCTCACCACCATAAAAACATATCTTCAAAGCTATCAGCCCAAAGAAAAAAAACCACCGCACCACCACCGGGTGGGCTCGAACCTCCAAGCTTTCGGTTAACAGCCAATCGCGCTAGCCAATTGCGCCACGGAGACAGTCCTGCTCCACTCTCACCACCATCAGAACATATCTTCAAAGCTATCAGCACAAAGAAAAAAAGCGCCGCACCACCACCGGGTGGGCTCCAACCTCCAACCTTTCGGTTAACAGCCAATCGCCCTAGCCAATTGCGCCATGGAGACAGTCCTGCTCCACTCTCACCACCATCAGAACATATCTTCAAAGCTATCAGCCCAAAGAAAAAAAAGCACCGCACCACCACCGGGTGGGCTCGAACCTCCAACTTTTCGGTTAACAGCCGATCACGCTAGCCAATTGCACCACGGAGACAGTCCTGCTCCACTCTCACCACAATTAGAACATATCTTCAAAGCTATCAGCCCAAAGAAAAAAAAGCGCCGCACCACCACCTGGTGGGCAAGAACCTCCAACTTTCCGGTTAACAGCCAATCACGCTAGCCAATTGCGCCACGGAGACAGTCCTGCTCCACTCTCACCACCGTCAGAACATTTCTTCAGAGCTATCAGCCCAAAGAAAAAAAAGCGCTGCACCTACACCGGGTGGGCTCGAACCTCCAACCTTTCAGTTAACAGCCGACCGCGCTAGCCAATTGCCCCACGGAGACAGTCGTGCTCCACTCTCACCATCGTCAGAACATTTCTTCAGAGCTATCACCCCAAAGAAAAAAAAGCGCCGCACCACCACCGGTTTGGCTCGAACCTCTGACCTTTCGGTTAACAGCCGATCGCGCTAGCCAATTGCTCCACGAAGACAGTCCTGCTCCACTTTCACCACCATCAGAACATATCTTCAAAGCTAGTACCGCAAAGAAAAAAGCAAAACACCACTCCCGGGAGGGCTCGAGACTCCAACCTTTCGGTTAACAGCCGATCGCGCTAGCCCATTGCGCAACGGAGGCAGTCGTGCTCCACTCTCACCATCATCAGAACATATCTTCAAAGCTATCAGCGCAAAGAAAAAAAAGCGCTGCACCACAACCAGGTGGGCTCGAACCTCCAACCTTTCGGTTAACAGCCGATCGCGCTAGCCCATTGCGCCACGGAGACAGTCTTGCTCCACTCTCACCACCATCAGAACATAACTTCGAAGCTATCAGCGCAAAGAAAAAAGCAACACACCACTCCCGGGAGGGCTCGAAACTCCAACCTTTCGGTCAACAGCCGATCGCGCTAGCCCAATGCGCCACGGAGAAAGTCCTGCTCAACTCCCACCACAATTAGAAAATATCTTCAAAGCTATCAGCCCAAAGAAAAAAAAGCGCCGCACCACCACCGGGTGGGCTCGAACCTCCAACTTTTCGATTAACAGCCGATCGCGCTAGCCAATTGCGCCACGGGGACCGTCCTGCTCCACTCTCACCACCGTCAGACCATTTCTTCAGAGCTATCACCCCAAAGAAAAAAAAGCGCTGCACCACCACCGGGTGGGCTCGAACCCCCCACCTTTCGGTTAACAACCGATCGTGCTAGCCAATTGCCCCACGGAGACAGTCGTGCTCCACTCTCACCACCGTCAGAACATTTCTTCAGAGCTATCACCCCAAAGAAAAAAAAGCGCCGCACCACCACCGGTTGGGCTTGAACCTCCAACCTTTCGGTTAACAGCCGATCGCGCTAGCCAATAGCGCCACGAAGACAGTCCTGCTCCACTCTCACCACCATCAGAACATATCTTCAAAGCCATTACCGCAAAAAAAGCAACACACCACTCCCGGGAGGGCTCAAAACTCCAACCTTTCGGTTAACAGCCGATCGCGCTAGCCCAATGCGCCACGGAGAACGAGTTGCTCCACTCTCACCACCATCAGAACATATCTTCAAAGCTATCATCGCAAAGAAAAAAGCAACACACCACCACCGGGTGGGCTCGAGCCTCCAACCTTTTGGTTAACAGCAGATCGCGCTAGCCAATTCCGCAACGGAGACAATCGTGCTCCACTCTCACCACCATCAGACCATATCTTCAAAGCTGTCAGCGCAAAGAAAAAAAAGCGCCGCACCACCACCGGGTGGGCTCGAACCTCCAACCTTTCGGTTAACAGCCGATCGCGAAAGCCAATTTCGCCACGGAGACGGTCCTGCTCCACTCTCACCACCATCAGAACATATCTTCAAAGGTATCAGCCCAAAGAAAAAAAAGCGCCGCACCACCACCGGGTGGGCTCGAACGTCCGACCTTTTGGTTAACAGCCGATCGCTCTAGCAAATTGCGCCACGGAGACAGTCCTGCTCCACTCTCACCACCATCAGAACATATCTTCAAAGCTATCAGCCCACAGAAAAAAAAGCGCCGCACAACCACCGGGTAGGCTCGAACCTCCAACTTTCGGTTAACAGCCGATCGCGCTAGCCAACTGCGCCACGGAGACAGTCCTGCTCCACTCTCACCACCATAAGAACATATCTTCAAAGTTATCAGGCCAAAAAAAGCGCCGCACCACCACCAGGTGGGCTCGAACCTCCAACCTTTCGGTTAGCAGCCGATCACGCTAGCCAATTGCCCCACGAAGACAGTCGTGCTCCACTCTCACCACCGTCAGAACATTTCTTCAGAGCTATCACCCCAAAGAAAAAAAAAGCGCTGCACCACCACCGCGTGGGCTCCAACCTCCAACCTTTCGGTTAACAGCCGATAGCGCTAGCCAACTGCGCCACGGAGACAGTCGTGCTCCACTGTCACCACCATCAGAACATATCTTCAAAGCTATCAGCCCAAAGAAAAAAAAGCGCCGCACCACCGCCGGGTGGGCTCGAAACTCCAACCTTTCGGTTAACAGCCGATCGCGCTAGCCAATTGCGCCAAGGAGACAGTCCTGCTTCACTCTCACCACCATCAGAACATATCTTCAAAGCTATCAGCCCAAAGAAAAAAAAGCGCCGCACCACCACCGGGTGGGCTCCAACCTCCAACCTTTCGGTTAACGGCCAATCGCGCCAGCCAATTGCGCCACGGAGGCAGTCCTGCTCCACTCTCACCACCATCAGAACATATCTTCAAAGCTATCAGCACAAAGAAAAAAAGCGCCCCAGCATCACCTGGTGGGCTCGAACTTCCAACCTTTTGGTTAACATTCGATCGCGCTAGCCAACTGCGCCAAGGAGACAGTCGTGCTCCAGTCTCACCACCATCAGAACATATCTTCAAAGCTATCAGCGCAAAGAAAAAAGCAACACTCCACTCCAGGAAGGGCTCGAAACTCCAAGCTTTCGGTTAACAGCTGATCGCGCTAGCCCTGTGCGCCAAGGAGACAGGCTTGCTCCACTCTCACCACCATCAGAACATATTTTCAAAGCTATCAGCGCAAAGAAAAAAGCAACACACCACTCCCGGGAGGGCTCGAAACTCCAACCTTTCGGTCGACAGCTGATCGCGCTAGCCCATTGCGCCACGGAGACAGTCTTGCTCCCCTCTCACCACCATCAGAACATATCTTCAAAGCTATCAGCCCAAAGAAAAAGAAGCACCGCACCACCACCGGATGGGCTCGAACCTCCAACCTTTCGGTCAACAGCCGATCGCGCTAGCCAATTGCGCCACGGAGACGGTCGTGCTCCACTCTCACACCATCAGAACATATCTTCGAAGCTATCAGCGCAAAGAAAAAAGCAAAACACCACTCCCGGGAGGGCTCGAACCTCCAACTTTTCGGTTAACAGCCGATCGCGCTGGCCAATTGCGCCACGGAGACAGTCCTGCTCCACTCTCACCACAATTAGAACATGTCTTCAAATCTATCAGCCCAAAGAAAAAAAAGCGCCGCACCACCACCGGGTGGGCTCGAACTTCCAACCTTTCGGTTAACAGCAGATCGCGCTAGCCAATTGCGCCACGGAGACAATCGTGCTCCACTCTCACCACCATCAGAACATATCTTCAAAGCTATCAGCGCAAAGAAAAAAGCAACACACCCCACCCGGGAGGGCTCGAACCTCCAACTTTTCGGTTAACAGCCGATCGCGCTAATCAATTGCGCCACGGGGACCGTCCTGCTCCACTCTCACCACCGTCAGACCATTTCTTCAGAGCTATCACCCCAAAGAAAAAAAAAGCGCCGCACCACCACCGGGTGGGCTCGAACCTCCAACTTTTCTGTTAACAGCCGATCGCGCTAGCCAATTGCGCCACGGAGACAGTCCTGCTCTACTCTCACCACCATCAGAACATATCTTCAAAGCTATCAGCCCAAAGAAAAAAAAGCGCCAAACCACCGCCGGGTGGGCTCGAAACTCCAACCTTTCGGTTAACAGCCGATCGCGCTAGCCAATTGCGCCACAGAGACAGTCCTGTCGCACTCTCACCACCATGAGGACATATCTTCAAAGCTATCAGCCCAAAGAAAAAAAAGCGCCATACCACCACCGGGTGGGCTCGAACCTCCGACCTTTTGGTTAACAGCCGATCGCGCTAGCCAATTGCGTCTTGGAGACAGTCCTGCTCCACTCTCACCACCATCAGAACATATCTTCAAAGCTATCAGCACAAAGAAAAAAGCAACACACCTCTCCTGAGAGGGCTCGAAACTCCAACCTTTCGGTTAACAGCCGATCGCGCTAGCCAATTGCGCCACGGAGACAGTCCTGCTCTACTCTCACCACCATAAGAACATTTCTTCAAAGCTATCAGCCCAAAGAAAAAAAAGCGCCGCACCACCGCCGGGTGGGCTCGAAACTACAACCTTTCGGTTAACAGCCGATCGCGCTAGCCAATTGCGCCACGGAGACAGTCCTGCTCCACTCTCACCACCATCAGAACATATCTTCAAAGCTATCAGCAGAAACAAAAAAAGCGCCATACCACCACCGGGTGGGCTCGAACCTCCGACCTTTCGGTTAACAGCCGATCGTGCTAGCCAATTCCGCCATGGAGACAGTCCTGCTCCACTCTCCCAACCATCAGAACATATATTCAAAGCTATCAGCCCAAAGAAAAAAAAGCGCCGCACCACCACGAGGTGGGCTCGAACCTCCAACTTTTCGGTTAACAGCCGTTCACGCTAGCCAATTGCGCCACGGAGACAGTCCTGCTCCACTCTCACCACCATCAGAACATATCTTCAAAGCTATCAGCCCACAGAAAAAAAAGCGCCACACAACCACCGGGTAGGCTCGAACCTCCAACTTTTCGGTTAACAGCCGATCGCGCTAGCCATTTGCGCCACGGGGACAGTCCTGCTCCACTCTCACCACCATAACAACATATCTTCAAAGCTATCAGCCCAAAGAAAAAATAGCGCCGCACCACCACCGGGTGGGCTCGAACCTCCGACCTTTTGGTTAACAGCCGATCGCGCTAGCCAATCGCTCTACCGGAGACAGTCCTGCTCCACTCTGACCACCATAAAAACATATCTTCAAAGCTATCAGCCCAAAGAAAAAAAAGCGCCGCACCACCACCGGGTGGGCTCGAACCTCCAACCTTTCGGTTAACAGCTGATTGCGCTAGCCAATTGCGCCACGGAGACAGCCCTGCTTTACTCTCACCATCATCAGAACATATCTTAAAAGCTATCAGCGCAAAGAAAAAAAAAGCGCTGCACCACCACCAGGTTGGCTCGAACCTCCAACCTTTCGGTTAACAGCCGATCGCGCTAGCCCATTGCGCCACGGAGACAGTCTTGCTCCACTCTCACCACCATCAGAACATATCTTCAAAGCTATCAGCCCACAGAAAAAAAAGCGCCGCACCACCACCGGGTGGGCTCGAACCTCCAACCTTTCGGTTAACAGCCGATCGCGAAAGCCAATTTCGCCACGGAGACGGTCCTGCTCCACTCTCACCACCATCAGAACATATCTTCAAAGGTATCAGCCCAAAGAAAAAAAAAGCGCCGCACCACCACCGGGTGGGCTCGAACGTCCGACCTTTTGGTTAACAGCCGATCGCTCTAGCAAATTGCGCCACGGAGACAGTCCTGCTCCACTCTCACCACCATCAGAACATATCTTCAAAGCTATCAGCCCAAAGAAAAAAAAGCGCCGCACAACCACCGGGTAGGCTCGAACCTCCAACTTTCGGTTAACAGCCGATCGCGCTAGCCAATTGCGCCACGGAGACAGTCCTGCTCCACTCTCACCACCATAAGAACATATCTTCAAAGCTATCAGGCCAAAAAAAGTGCCGCACCACCACCGGGTGGGCTCGAACCTCCAACCTTTCGGTTAGCAGCCGATCACGCTAGCCAATTGCCCCACGAAGACAGTCGTGCTCCACTCTCACCACCGTCAGAACATTTCTTCAGAGCTATCACCCCAAAGAAAAAAAAAGCGCTGCACCACCACCGCGTGGGCTCGAATCTGCAACCTTTCGGTTAACAGCCGATCGCGCTAGCCCTGTGCGCCAAGGAGGCAGGCTTGCTCCACTCTCACCACCATCAGAACATATTTTCAAAGCTATCAGCGCAAAGAAAAAAGCAACACACCACTCCCGGGAGGGCTCGAAACTCCAACCTTTCGGTCGACAGCTGATCGCGCTAGCCCATTGCGCCACGGAGACAGTCTTGCTCCCCTCTCACCACCATCAGAACATATCTTCAAAGCTATCAGCCCAAAGAAAAAGAAGCACCGCACCACCACCGGGTGGGCTCGAACCTCCAACCTTTCGGTTAACAGCCGATCGCGCTAGCCAATTGCGCCACAGAGACAGTCGTGCTCCACTCTCACACCATCAGAACATATCTTCAAAGCTATCAGCGCAAAGAAAAAAGCAAAACACCACTCCCGGGAGGGCTCGAACCTCCAACTTTTCGGTTAACAGCCGATCGCGCTGGCCAATTGCGCCACGGAGACAGTCCTGCTCCACTCTCACCACAATTAGAACATGTCTTCAAATCTATCAGCCCAAAGAAAAAAAAGCGCCGCACCACCACCGGGTGGGCTCGAACTTCCAACCTTTCGGTTAACAGCAGATCGCGCTAGCCAATTCCGCAACGGAGACAATCGTGCTCCACTCTCACCACCATCAGACCATATCTTCAAAGCTATCAGCGCAAAGAAAAAAGCAACACACCCCACCCGGGAGGGCTCGAACCTCCAACTTTTCGGTTAACAGCCGATCGCGCTAATCAATTGCGCCACGGGGACCGTCCTGCTCAACTCTCACCACCGTCAGACCATTTCTTCAGAGCTATCACCCCAAAGAAAAAAAAAGCGCCGCACCACCACCGGGTGGGCTCGAACCTCCAACTTTTCGGTTAACAGCCGATCGCGCTAGCCAATTGCGCCACGGAGACAGTCCTGCTCTACTCTCACCACCATCAGAACATATCTTCAAAGCTATCAGCCCAAAGAAAAAAAGCGCCAAACCACCGCCGGGTGGGCTCGAAACTCCAACCTTTCGGTTAACAGCCGATCGCGCTAGCCAATTGCGCAACAGAGACAGTCCTGTTGCACTCTCACCACCATGAGGACATATCTTCAAAGCTATCAGCCCAAAGAAAAAAAAGCGCCATACCACCACCGGGTGGGCTCGAACCTCCGACCTTTTGGTTAACAGCCGATCGCGCTAGCCAATTGCGTCTTGGAGACAGTCCTGCTCCACTCTCACCACCATCAGAACATATCTTCAAAGCTATCAGCACAAAGAAAAAAGCAACACACCTCTCCTGAGAGGGCTCGAAACTCCAACCTTTCGGTTAACAGCCGATCGCGCTAGCCAATTGCGCCACGGAGACAGTCCTGCTCTACTCTCACCACCATAAGAACATTTCTTCAAAGCTATCAGCCCAAAGAAAAAAAAGCGCCGCACCACCGCCGGGTGGGCTCGAAACTCCAACCTTTCGGTTAACAGCCGATCGCGCTAGCCAATTGCGCCACGGAGACAGTCCTGCTCCACTCTCACCACCATCAGAACATATCTTCAAAGCTATCAGCAGAAACAAAAAAGCGCCATACCACCACCGGGTGGGCTCGAACCTCCGACCTTTCGGTTAACAGCCGATCGTGCTAGCCAATTGCGCCATGGAGACAGTCCTGCTCCACTCTCCCAACCATCAGAACATATATTCAAAGCTATCAGCCCAAAGAAAAAAAAGCGCCGCACCACCACGAGGTGGGCTCGAACCTCCAACTTTTCGGTTAACAGCCGATCACGCTAGCCAATTGCGCGACGGAGACAGTCCTGCTCCACTCTCACCACCATCAGAACATATCTTCAAAGCTATCAGCCCACAGAAAAAAAAGCGCCACACAACCACCGGGTAGGCTCGAACCTCCAACTTTTCGGTTAACAGCCGATCGCGCTAGCCATTTGCGCCACGGGGACAGTCCTGCTCCACTCTCACCACCATAACAACATATCTTCAAAGCTATCAGCCCAAAGAAAAATAGCGCCGCACCACCACCGGGTGGGCTCGAACCTCCGACCTTTTGGTTAACAGCCGATCGCGCTAGCCAATCGCTCTACCGGAGACAGTCCTGCTCCACTCTGACCACCATAAAAACATATCTTCAATGCTATCAGCCCAAAGAAAAAAAAGCGCCGCACCACCACCGGGTGGGCTCGAACCTCCAACTTTTCGGTTAACAGCCGATCGCGCTAGCCCATTGCGCCACGGAGACAGTCTTGCTCCACTCTCACCACCATCAGAACATAACTTCGAAGCTATCAGCGCAAAGAAAAAAGCAACACACCACTCCCGGGAGGGCTCGAAACTCCAACCTTTCGGTCAACAGCCGATCGCGCTAGCCCAATGCGCCACGGAGAAAGTCCTGCTCAACTCCCACCACAATTAGAAAATATCTTCAAAGCTATCAGCCCAAAGAAAAAAAAGCGCCGCACCACCACCGGGTGGGCTCGAACCTCCAACTTTTCGATTAACAGCCGATCGCGCTAGCCAATTGCGCCACGGGGACCGTCCTGCTCCACTCTCACCACCGTCAGACCATTTCTTCAGAGCTATCACCCCAAAGAAAAAAAAGCGCTGCACCACCACCGGGTAGGCTCGAACCCCCCACCTTTCGGTTAACAACCGATCGTGCTAGCCAATTGCCCCACGGAGACAGTCGTGCTCCACTCTCACCACCGTCAGAACATTTCTTCAGAGCTATCACCCCAAAGAAAAAAAAGCGCCGCACCACCACCGGTTGGGCTTGAACCTCCAACCTTTCGGTTAACAGCCGATCGCGCTAGCCAATAGCGCCACGAAGACAGTCCTGCTCCACTCTCACCACCATCAGAACATATCTTCAAAGCCATTACCGCAAAAAAAGCAACACACCACTCCCGGGAGGGCTCAAAACTCCAACCTTTCGGTTAACAGCCGATCGCGCTAGCCCAATGCGCCACGGAGAACGAGTTGCTCCACTCTCACCACCATCAGAACATATCTTCAAAGCTATCATCGCAAAGAAAAAAGCAACACACCACCACCGGGTGGGCTCGAGCCTCCAACCTTTTGGTTAACAGCAGATCGCGCTAGCCAATTCCGCAACGGAGACAATCGTGCTCCACTCTCACCACCATCAGACCATATCTTCAAAGCTGTCAGCGCAAAGAAAAAAAAGCGCCGCACCACCACCGGGTGGGCTCGAACCTCCAACCTTTCGGTTAACAGCCGATCACGCTAGCCAATTGCACCACGGAGACAGTCCTGCTCCACTCTCACCACAATTAGAACATATCTTCAAAGCTATCAGCCCAAAGAAAAAAAAGCGCCGCACCACCACCTGGTGGGCAAGAACCTCCAACTTTCCGGTTAACAGCCAATCACGCTAGCCAATTGCGCCACGGAGACAGTCCTGCTCCACTCTCACCACCGTCAGAACATTTCTTCAGAGCTATCAGCCCAAAGAAAAAAAAGCGCCGCACCACCACCGGTTTGGCTCGAACCTCTGACCTTTCGGTTAACAGCCGATCGCGCTAGCCAATTGCTCCACGAAGACAGTCCTGCTCCACTTTCACCACCATCAGAACATATCTTCAAAGCTAGTACCGCAAAGAAAAAAGCAAAACACCACTCCCGGGAGGGCTCGAGACTCCAACCTTTCGGTTAACAGCCGATCGCGCTAGCCCATTGCGCAACGGAGGCAGTCGTGCTCCACTCTCACCATCATCAGAACATATCTTCAAAGCTATCAGCGCAAAGAAAAAAAAGCGCTGCACCACCACCAGGTGGGCTCGAACCTCCAACCTTTCGGTTAACAGCCGATCGCGCTAGCCCATTGCGCCACGGAGACAGTCTTGCTCCACTCTCACCACCATCAGAACATAACTTCGAAGCTATCAGCGCAAAGAAAAAAGCAACACACCACTCCCGGGAGGGCTCGAAACTCCAACCTTTCGGTCAACAGCCGATCGCGCTAGCCCAATGCGCCACGGAGAAAGTCCTGCTCAACTCCCACCACAATTAGAAAATATCTTCAAAGCTATCAGCCCAAAGAAAAAAAAGCGCCGCACCACCACCGGGTGGGCTCGAACCTCCAACTTTTCGATTAACAGCCGATCGCGCTAGCCAATTGCGCCACGGGGACCGTCCTGCTCCACTCTCACCACCGTCAGACCATTTCTTCAGAGCTATCACCCCAAAGAAAAAAAAGCGCTGCACCACCACCGGGTGGGCTCGAACCCCCCACCTTTCGGTTAACAACCGATCGTGCTAGCCAATTGCCCCACGGAGACAGTCGTGCTCCACTCTCACCACCGTCAGAACATTTCTTCAGAGCTATCACCCCAAAGAAAAAAAAGCGCCGCACCACCACCGGTTGGGCTTGAACCTCCAACCTTTCGGTTAACAGCCGATCGCGCTAGCCAATAGCGCCACGAAGACAGTCCTGCTCCACTCTCACCACCATCAGAACATATCTTCAAAGCCATTACCGCAAAAAAAGCAACACACCACTCCCGGGAGGGCTCAAAACTCCAACCTTTCGGTTAACAGCCGATCGCGCTAGCCCAATGCGCCACGGAGAACGAGTTGCTCCACTCTCACCACCATCAGAACATATCTTCAAAGCTATCATCGCAAAGAAAAAAGCAACACACCACCACCGGGTGGGCTCGAGCCTCCAACCTTTTGGTTAACAGCAGATCGCGCTAGCCAATTCCGCAACGGAGACAATCGTGCTCCACTCTCACCACCATCAGACCATATCTTCAAAGCTGTCAGCGCAAAGAAAAAAAAGCGCCGCACCACCACCGGGTGGGCTCGAACCTCCAACCTTTCGGTTAACAGCCGATCGCGAAAGCCAATTTCGCCACGGAGACGGTCCTGCTCCACTCTCACCACCATCAGAACATATCTTCAAAGGTATCAGCCCAAAGAAAAAAAAGCGCCGCACCACCACCGGGTGGGCTCGAACGTCCGACCTTTTGGTTAACAGCCGATCGCTCTAGCAAATTGCGCCACGGAGACAGTCCTGCTCCACTCTCACCACCATCAGAACATATCTTCAAAGCTATCAGCCCACAGAAAAAAAAGCGCCGCACAACCACCGGGTAGGCTCGAACCTCCAACTTTCGGTTAACAGCCGATCGCGCTAGCCAACTGCGCCACGGAGACAGTCCTGCTCCACTCTCACCACCATAAGAACATATCTTCAAAGCTATCAGGCCAAAAAAAGCGCCGCACCACCACCAGGTGGGCTCGAACCTCCAACCTTTCGGTTAGCAGCCGATCACGCTAGCCAATTGCCCCACGAAGACAGTCGTGCTCCACTCTCACCACCGTCAGAACATTTCTTCAGAGCTATCACCCCAAAGAAAAAAAAAGCGCTGCACCACCACCGCGTGGGCTCCAACCTCCAACCTTTCGGTTAACAGCCGATAGCGCTAGCCAACTGCGCCACGGAGACAGTCGTGCTCCACTGTCACCACCATCAGAACATATCTTCAAAGCTATCAGCCCAAAGAAAAAAAAGCGCCGCACCACCGCCGGGTGGGCTCGAAACTCCAACCTTTCGGTTAACAGCCGATCGCGCTAGCCAATTGCGCCAAGGAGACAGTCCTGCTTCACTCTCACCACCATCAGAACATATCTTCAAAGCTATCAGCCCAAAGAAAAAAAAGCGCCGCACCACCACCGGGTGGGCTCCAACCTCCAACCTTTCGGTTAACGGCCAATCGCGCCAGCCAATTGCGCCACGGAGGCAGTCCTGCTCCACTCTCACCACCATCAGAACATATCTTCAAAGCTATCAGCACAAAGAAAAAAAGCGCCCCAGCATCACCTGGTGGGCTCAAACTTCCAACCTTTTGGTTAACAGCCGATCGCGCTAGCCAACTGCGCCAAGGAGACAGTCGTGCTCCAGTCTCACCACCATCAGAACATATCTTCAAAGCTATCAGCGCAAAGAAAAAAGCAACACTCCACTCCAGGAAGGGCTCGAAACTCCAAGCTTTCGGTTAACAGCCGATCGCGCTAGCCTTGTGCGCCAAGGAGACAGGCTTGCTCCACTCTCACCACCATCAGAACATATTTTCAAAGCTATCAGCGCAAAGAAAAAAGCAACACACCACTCCCGGGAGGGCTCGAAACTCCAACCTTTCGGTCGACAGCTGATCGCGCTAGCCCATTGCGCCACGGAGACAGTCTTGCTCCCCTCTCACCACCATCAGAACATATCTTCAAAGCTATCAGCCCAAAGAAAAAGAAGCAGCGCACCACCACCGGATGGGCTCGAACCTCCAACCTTTCGGTCAACAGCCGATCGCGCTAGCCAATTGCGCCACGGAGACAGTCCTGCTCCACTCTCACCACCATAAGAACATATCTTCAAAGCTATCAGGCCAAAAAAAGCGCCGCACCACCACCGGGTGGGCTCGAACCTCCAACCTTTCGGTTAGCAGCCGATCACGCTAGCCAATTGCCCCACGAAGACAGTCGTGCTCCACTCTCACCACCGTCAGAACATTTCTTCAGAGCTATCACCCCAAAGAAAAAAAAAAGCGCTGCACCACCACCGCGTGGGCTCGAATCTGCAACCTTTCGGTTAACAGCCGATCGCGCTAGCCCTGTGCGCCAAGGAGGCAGGCTTGCTCCACTCTCACCACCATCAGAACATATTTTCAAAGCTATCAGCGCAAAGAAAAAAGCAACACACCACTCCCGGGAGGGCTCGAAACTCCAACCTTTCGGTCGACAGCTGATCGCGCTAGCCCATTGCGCCACGGAGACAGTCTTGCTCCCCTCTCACCACCATCAGAACATATCTTCAAAGCTATCAGCCCAAAGAAAAAGAAGCACCGCACCACCACCGGGTGGGCTCGAACCTCCAACCTTTCGGTTAACAGCCGATCGCGCTAGCCAATTGCGCCACAGAGACAGTCGTGCTCCACTCTCACACCATCAGAACATATCTTCAAAGCTATCAGCGCAAAGAAAAAAGCAAAACACCACTCCCGGGAGGGCTCGAACCTCCAACTTTTCGGTTAACAGCCGATCGCGCTGGCCAATTGCGCCACGGAGACAGTCCTGCTCCACTCTCACCACAATTAGAACATGTCTTCAAATCTATCAGCCCAAAGAAAAAAAAGCGCCGCACCACCACCGGGTGGGCTCGAACTTCCAACCTTTCGGTTAACAGCAGATCGCGCTAGCCAATTGCGCCACGGAGACAATCGTGCTCCACTCTCACCACCATCAGAACATATCTTCAAAGCTATCAGCGCAAAGAAAAAAGCAACACACCCCACCCGGGAGTGCTCGAACCTCCAACTTTTCGGTTAACAGCCGATCGCGCTAATCAATTGCGCCACGGGGACCGTCCTGCTCCACTCTCACCACCGTCAGACCATTTCTTCAGAGCTATCACCCCAAAGAAAAAAAAAGCGCCGCACCACCACCGGGTGGGCTCGAACCTCCAACTTTTCGGTTAACAGCCGATCGCGCTAGCCAATTGCGCCACGGAGACAGTCCTGCTCTACTCTCACCACCATCAGAACATATCTTCAAAGCTATCAGCCCAAAGAAAAAAAAGCGCCAAACCACCGCCGGGTGGGCTCGAAACTCCAACCTTTCGGTTAACAGCCGATCGCGCTAGCCAATTGCGCCACAGAGACAGTCCTGTCGCACTCTCACCACCATGAGGACATATCTTCAAAGCTATCAGCCCAAAGAAAAAAAAGCGCCATACCACCACCGGGTGGGCTCGAACCTCCGACCTTTTGGTTAACAGCCGATCGTGCTAGCCAATTGCGTCTTGGAGACAGTCCTGCTCCACTCTCACCACCATCAGAACATATCTTCAAAGCTATCAGCACAAAGAAAAAAGCAACACACCTCTCCTGAGAGGGCTCGAAACTCCAACCTTTCGGTTAACAGCCGATCGCGCTAGCCAATTGCGCCACGGAGACAGTCCTGCTCTACTCTCACCACCATAAGAACATTTCTTCAAAGCTATCAGCCCAAAGAAAAAAAAGCGCCGCACCACCGCCGGGTGGGCTCGAAACTACAACCTTTCGGTTAACAGCCGATCGCGCTAGCCAATTGCGCCACGGAGACAGTCCTGCTCCACTCTCACCACCATCAGAACATATCTTCAAAGCTATCAGCAGAAACAAAAAAAGCGCCATACCACCACCAGGTGGGCTCGAACCTCCGACCTTTCGGTTAACAGCCGATCGTGCTAGCCAATTCCGCCATGGAGACAGTCCTGCTCCACTCTCCCAACCATCAGAACATATATTCAAAGCTATCAGCCCAAAGAAAAAAAAGCGCCGCACCACCACGAGGTGGGCTCGAACCTCCAACTTTTCGGTTAACAGCCGTTCACGCTAGCCAATTGCGCCACGGAGACAGTCCTGCTCCACTCTCACCACCATCAGAACATATCTTCAAAGCTATCAGCCCACAGAAAAAAAAGCGCCACACAACCACCGGGTAGGCTCGAACCTCCAACTTTTCGGTTAACAGCCGATCGCGCTAGCCATTTGCGCCACGGGGACAGTCCTGCTCCACTCTCACCACCATAACAACATATCTTCAAAGCTATCAGCCCAAAGAAAAAATAGCGCCGCACCACCACCGGGTGGGCTCGAACCTCCGACCTTTTGGTTAACAGCCGATCGCGCTAGCCAATCGCTCTACCGGAGACAGTCCTGCTCCACTCTGACCACCATAAAAACATATCTTCAAAGCTATCAGCCCAAAGAAAAAAAAGCGCCGCACCACCACCGGGTGGGCTCGAACCTCCAACCTTTCGGTTAACAGCTGATTGCGCTAGCCAATTGCGCCACGGAGACAGCCCTGCTTTACTCTCACCATCATCAGAACATATCTTAAAAGCTATCAGCGCAAAGAAAAAAAAAGCGCTGCACCACCACCAGGTTGGCTCGAACCTCCAACCTTTCGGTTAACAGCCGATCGCGCTAGCCCATTGCGCCACGGAGACAGTCTTGCTCCACTCTCACCACCATCAGAACATATCTTCAAAGCTATCAGCCCACAGAAAAAAAAGCGCCGCACCACCACCGGGTGGGCTCGAACCTCCAACCTTTCGGTTAACAGCCGATCGCGAAAGCCAATTTCGCCACGGAGACGGTCCTGCTCCACTCTCACCACCATCAGAACATATCTTCAAAGGTATCAGCCCAAAGAAAAAAAAAGCGCCGCACCACCACCGGGTGGGCTCGAACGTCCGACCTTTTGGTTAACAGCCGATCGCTCTAGCAAATTGCGCCACGGAGACAGTCCTGCTCCACTCTCACCACCATCAGAACATATCTTCAAAGCTATCAGCCCAAAGAAAAAAAAGCGCCGCACAACCACCGGGTAGGCTCGAACCTCCAACTTTCGGTTAACAGCCGATCGCGCTAGCCAATTGCGCCACGGAGACAGTCCTGCTCCACTCTCACCACCATAAGAACATATCTTCAAAGCTATCAGGCCAAAAAAAGCGCCGCACCACCACCGGGTGGGCTCGAACCTCCAACCTTTCGGTTAGCAGCCGATCACGCTAGCCAATTGCCCCACGAAGACAGTCGTGCTCCACTCTCACCACCGTCAGAACATTTCTTCAGAGCTATCACCCCAAAGAAAAAAAAAAGCGCTGCACCACCACCGCGTGGGCTCGAATCTGCAACCTTTCGGTTAACAGCCGATCGCGCTAGCCCTGTGCGCCAAGGAGGCAGGCTTGCTCCACTCTCACCACCATCAGAACATATTTTCAAAGCTATCAGCGCAAAGAAAAAAGCAACACACCACTCCCGGGAGGGCTCGAAACTCCAACCTTTCGGTCGACAGCTGATCGCGCTAGCCCATTGCGCCACGGAGACAGTCTTGCTCCCCTCTCACCACCATCAGAACATATCTTCAAAGCTATCAGCCCAAAGAAAAAGAAGCACCGCACCACCACCGGGTGGGCTCGAACCTCCAACCTTTCGGTTAACAGCCGATCGCGCTAGCCAATTGCGCCACAGAGACAGTCGTGCTCCACTCTCACACCATCAGAACATATCTTCAAAGCTATCAGCGCAAAGAAAAAAGCAAAACACCACTCCCGGGAGGGCTCGAACCTCCAACTTTTCGGTTAACAGCCGATCGCGCTGGCCAATTGCGCCACGGAGACAGTCCTGCTCCACTCTCACCACAATTAGAACATGTCTTCAAATCTATCAGCCCAAAGAAAAAAAAGCGCCGCACCACCACCGGGTGGGCTCGAACTTCCAACCTTTCGGTTAACAGCAGATCGCGCTAGCCAATTCCGCAACGGAGACAATCGTGCTCCACTCTCACCACCATCAGACCATATCTTCAAAGCTATCAGCGCAAAGAAAAAAGCAACACACCCCACCCGGGAGGGCTCGAACCTCCAACTTTTCGGTTAACAGCCGATCGCGCTAATCAATTGCGCCACGGGGACCGTCCTGCTCAACTCTCACCACCGTCAGACCATTTCTTCAGAGCTATCACCCCAAAGAAAAAAAAAGCGCCGCACCACCACCGGGTGGGCTCGAACCTCCAACTTTTCGGTTAACAGCCGATCGCGCTAGCCAATTGCGCCACGGAGACAGTCCTGCTCTACTCTCACCACCATCAGAACATATCTTCAAAGCTATCAGCCCAAAGAAAAAAAGCGCCAAACCACCGCCGGGTGGGCTCGAAACTCCAACCTTTCGGTTAACAGCCGATCGCGCTAGCCAATTGCGCAACAGAGACAGTCCTGTTGCACTCTCACCACCATGAGGACATATCTTCAAAGCTATCAGCCCAAAGAAAAAAAAAGCGCCATACCACCACCGGGTGGGCTCGAACCTCCGACCTTTTGGTTAACAGCCGATCGCGCTAGCCAATTGCGTCTTGGAGACAGTCCTGCTCCACTCTCACCACCATCAGAACATATCTTCAAAGCTATCAGCACAAAGAAAAAAGCAACACACCTCTCCTGAGAGGGCTCGAAACTCCAACCTTTCGGTTAACAGCCGATCGCGCTAGCCAATTGCGCCACGGAGACAGTCCTGCTCTACTCTCACCACCATAAGAACATTTCTTCAAAGCTATCAGCCCAAAGAAAAAAAAGCGCCGCACCACCGCCGGGTGGGCTCGAAACTCCAACCTTTCGGTTAACAGCCGATCGCGCTAGCCAATTGCGCCACGGAGACAGTCCTGCTCCACTCTCACCACCATCAGAACATATCTTCAAAGCTATCAGCAGAAACAAAAAAGCGCCATACCACCACCGGGTGGGCTCGAACCTCCGACCTTTCGGTTAACAGCCGATCGTGCTAGCCAATTGCGCCATGGAGACAGTCCTGCTCCACTCTCCCAACCATCAGAACATATATTCAAAGCTATCAGCCCAAAGAAAAAAAAGCGCCGCACCACCACGAGGTGGGCTCGAACCTCCAACTTTTCGGTTAACAGCCGATCACGCTAGCCAATTGCGCGACGGAGACAGTCCTGCTCCACTCTCACCACCATCAGAACATATCTTCAAAGCTATCAGCCCACAGAAAAAAAAGCGCCACACAACCACCGGGTAGGCTCGAACCTCCAACTTTTCGGTTAACAGCCGATCGCGCTAGCCATTTGCGCCACGGGGACAGTCCTGCTCCACTCTCACCACCATAACAACATATCTTCAAAGCTATCAGCCCAAAGAAAAAATAGCGCCGCACCACCACCGGGTGGGCTCGAACCTCCGACCTTTTGGTTAACAGCCGATCGCGCTAGCCAATCGCTCTACCGGAGACAGTCCTGCTCCACTCTGACCACCATAAAAACATATCTTCAAAGCTATCAGCCCACAGAAAAAAAAGCGCCGCACCACCACCGGGTGGGCTCGAACCTCCAACCTTTCGGTTAACAGCCGATCGCGAAAGCCAATTTCGCCACGGAGACGGTCCTGCTCCACTCTCACCACCATCAGAACATATCTTCAAAGGTATCAGCCCAAAGAAAAAAAAGCGCCGCACCACCACCGGGTGGGCTCGAACGTCCGACCTTTTGGTTAACAGCCGATCGCTCTAGCAAATTGCGCCACGGAGACAGTCCTGCTCCACTCTCACCACCATCAGAACATATCTTCAAAGCTATCAGCCCACAGAAAAAAAAAAGCGCCGCACAACCACCGGGTAGGCTCGAACCTCCATCTTTCGGTTAACAGCCGATCGCGCTAGCCAATTGCGCCACGGAGACAGTCCTGCTCCACTCTCACCACCATAAGAACATATCTTCAAAGCTATCAGGCCAAAAAAAGCGCCGCACCACCACCGGGTGGGCTCGAACCTCCAACCTTTCGGTTAGCAGCCGATCACGCTAGCCAATTGCCCCACGAAGACAGTCGTGCTCCACTCTCACCAATGTCAGCACATTTCTTCAGAGCTATCACCCCAAAGAAAAAAAAAGCGCTGCACCACCACCGCGTGGGCTCGAACCTGCAACCTTTCGGTTAACAGCCGATCGCGCTAGCCCTGTGCGCCAAGGAGACAGGCTTGCTCCACTCTCACCAAGATCAGAACATATTTTCAAAGCTATCAGCGCAAAGAAAAAAGCAACACACCACTCCCGGGAGGGCTCGAAACTCCAACCTTTCGGTCGACAGCTGATCGCGCTAGCCCATTGCGCCACGGAGACAGTCTTGCTCCCCTCTCACCACCATCAGAACATATCTTCAAAGCTATCAGCCCAAAGAAAAAGAAGCACCGCACCACCACCGGGTGGGCTCGAACCTCCAACCTTTCGGTTAACAGCCGATCGCGCTAGCCAATTGCGCCACGAAGACAGTCGTGCTCCACTCTCACACCATCAGAACATATCTTCAAAGCTATCAGCGCAAAGAAAAAAGCAAAACACCACTCCCGGGAGGGCTCGAACCTCCAACTTTTCGGTTAACAGCCGATCGCGCTGGCCAATTGCGCCACGGAGACAGTCCTGCTCCACTCTCACCACAATTAGAACATGTCTTCAAATCTATCAGCCCAAAGAAAAAAAAGCGCCGCACCACCACCGGGTGCGCTCGAACCTCCAACCTTTCGGTTAACAGCAGATCGCGCTAGCCAATTGCGCCACGGAGACAATCGTGCTCCACTCTCACCACCATCAGAACATATCTTCAAAGCTATCAGCGCAAAGAAAAAAGCAACACACCCCACCCGGGAGGGCTCGAACCTCCAACTTTTCGGTTAACAGCCGATCGCGCTAATCAATTGCGCCACGGGGACCGTCCTGCTCTACTCTCACCACCGTCAGACCATTTCTTCACAGCTATCACCCCAAAGAAAAAAAAAGCACCGCACCACCACCGGGTGGGCTCGAACCTCCAACTTTTCGGTTAACAGCCGATCGCGCTAGCCAATTGCGCCACGGAGACAGTCCTGCTCTACTCTCACCACCATCAGAACATATCTTCAAAGCTATCAGCCCAAAGAAAAAAAAGCGCCAAACCACCGCCGGGTGGGCTCGAAACTCCAACCTTTCGGT
The DNA here is from genome assembly GCF_043290135.1 of Rhipicephalus microplus. Lineage (NCBI taxonomy): Eukaryota > Metazoa > Arthropoda > Arachnida > Ixodida > Ixodidae > Rhipicephalus > Rhipicephalus microplus. Next base: position 1,406,747 of record NW_027464587.1, on the reverse strand, counting down.
TAACAGCCGATCGCGCTAGCCAATATCGCTACAGAGACAGTCCTGTTGCACTCTCACCACCATGAGGACATATCTTCAAAGCTATCAGCCCAAAGAAAAAAAAGCGCCATACCACCACCGGGTGGGCTCGAACCTCCGACCTTTTGGTTAACAGCCGATCGCGCTAGCCAATTGCGTCTTGGAGACAGTCCTGCTCCACTCTCACCACCATCAGAACATATCTTCAAAGCTATCAGCACAAAGAAAAAAAGCAACACACCTCTCCTGAGAGGGCTCGAAACTCCAACCTTTCGGTTAACAGCCAATCGCGCTAGCCAATTGCGCCACGGAGACAGTCCTGCTCTACTCTCACCACCATAAGAACATTTCTTCAAAGCTATCAGCCCAAAGAAAAAAAAGCGCCGCACCACCGCCGGGTGGGCTCGAAACTCCAACCTTTCGGTTAACAGCCGATCGCGCTAGCCAATTGCGCCACGGAGACAGTCCTGCTCCACTCTCACCACCATCAGAACATATCTTCAAAGCTATCAGCAGAAACAAAAAAGCGCCATACCACCACCGGGTGGGCTCGAACCTCCGACCTTTCGGTTAACAGCCGATCGTGCTAGCCAATTGCGCAATGGAGACAGTCCTGCTCCACTCTCCCAACCATCAGAACATATATTCAAAGCTATCAGCCCAAAGAAAAAAAAGCGCCGCACCACCACGAGGTGGGCTCGAACCTCCAACTTTTCGGTTAACAGCCGATCACGCTAGCCAATTGCGCCACGGAGACAGTCCTGCTCCACTCTCACCACCATCAGAACATATCTTCAAAGCTATCAGCCCACAGAAAAAAAAGCGCCACACAACCACCGGGTAGGCTCGAACCTCCAACTTTTCGGTTAACAGCCGATCGCGCTAGCCATTTGCGCCGCGGGGACAGTCCTGCTCCACTCTCACCACCATAACAACATATCTTCAAAGCTATCAGCCCAAAGAAAAAATAGCGCCGCACCACCACCGGGTGGGCTCGAACCTCCGACCTTTTGGTTAACAGCCGATCGCGCTAGCCAATCGCTCTACCGGAGACAGTCCTGCTCCACTCTGACCACCATAAAAACATATCTTCAAAGCTATCAGCCCAAAGAAAAAAAAGCGCCGCACCACCACCGGGTGGGCTCGAACCTCCAACCTTTCGGTTAACAGCTGATTGCGCTAGCCAATTGCGCCACGGAGACAGTCCTGCTTTACTCTCACCATCATCAGAACATATCTTAAAAGCTATCAGCGCAAAGAAAAAAAAAGCGCTGCACCACCACCAGGTTGGCTCGAACCTCCAACCTTTCGGTTAACAGCCGATCGCGCTAGCCCATTGCGCCACGGAGACAGTCTTGCTCCACTCTCACCACCATCAGAACATATCTTCAAAGCTATCAGCGCAAAGAAAAAAAGCGCTGCACCACCACCGGGTGGGCTCGAACCTCCAACCTTTCGGTTAACAGCCGATCGCGCTAGCCCATTGCGCCACGGAGACAGTCTTGCTCCACTCTCACCACCGTCAGAACATATCTTCAAAGCTATCAGCGCAAAGAAAAAGCAACACACCACTCCCGGGAGGGCTCGAAACTCCAAACTTTCGGTCAACAGCCGATCGCGCTAGCCAATTGCGCCACGGAGACAGTCCTGCTCCACTCTCACCACCATCAGAACATATCTTCAAAGCTATCAGCCCAAAGAAAAAAAAGCGCCATACCACCACCGGGTGGGCTCGAACCTCCGACCTTTTGGTTAACACTGCTCCACTCTTACCACCATCAGAACATATCTTCAAAGCTATCAGCCCAAAGAAAAAAAATTCCCGCACCACCACCGGGTGGGCTCGAACCTCCAACTTTTCGGTTAACAGCCGAGCACGCTAGCCATTTGCGCCACGGAGACAGCCCTGCTCCACTCTCACCACCATCAGAACATATATTCAAAGCTATCAGCTCACAGAAAAATAAGCGCCGGACAACCACCGGGTAGGCTCGAACCTCCAACTTTTTGGTTAACAGCCGATCACGCTAGCCAATTACGCCACGGAGACAGTCCTGCTCCACTCTCACCACCATCAGAACATATCTTCAAAGCTATCAGCCCACAAAAAAAAAGCGCCACACAACCACCGGGTAGGCTGGAACCTCCAACTTTTCTGTTAACAGCCGATCGAGCTAGCCAATTGCGCCACGGAGACAGTCCTGCTCCACTCTCACCACCGTAAGAACATATCTTCTAAGCTATCAGCCCAAAAAAAGCGCCGCACCACCACCGGGTGGGCTGGAACCTCCTACCTTTCGGTTAACAGCCGATCACGCCTGCCAATCGCCCCACGGAGACAGTCGTGCTCCACTCTCACCACCGTCAGAACAGATCTTCAGAGCTATCACCCCAAAGAAAAAACAAGCGCCGCACCACCACCGGTTGGGCTCGAACCTCCAACCTTTCGGTTAACAGCCGATCGCGCTAGCCAATTGCGCCACGAAGACAGTCCTTCTCTACTCTCACCACCATCAGAACATATCTTCAAAGCTATTACCGCAAAGAAAAAAGCAACACACCACTCACGGGAGGGCTCGAAACTCAAACCTTTCGGTTAACAGCCGATCGCGCTAGCCCATTGCGCCACGGAGGCAGGCTTGCTCAACTCTCACCATCATCAGAACATATCTTCAAAGCTATCAGCGCAAAGAAAAAAAGCGCTGCACCACCACCGCGTGGGCTCGAACGTCCAACCTTTCGGTTAACAGCCGATCGCGCTAGCCCATTGCGCCACGGAGACAGTCTTGCTCCACTCTCACCACCATCAGAACATATCTTCAAAGCTATCAGCGCAAAGAAAAAAGCAACACACCACTAATGGGAGGGCTCAAAACTCCAACCTTTCGGTCAACAGCTGATCGCGCTAGCCCATTGCGCCACGGAGACAGTATTGCTCCCCTCTCACCACCATCAGTACATATCTTTAAAGCTATCAGCCCAAAAAAAAAAGCACCGCACCACCACCGGATGGGCTCGCACCTCCAACCTTTCGGTTAACAGCCGATCGCGCTAGCCAATTGCGCCACGGAGACAGTCGTGCTCCACTCTGACCACCATCAGAACATATCTTCAAAGCTATCAGCGCAAAGAAAAAAGCAAAACACCTCTCCCGGGAGGGCTCGAACCTCAAACTTTTCGGTTTACAGCCGATCGCGCTGGCCAATTGCGCCACGGAGACAGTCCTGCTCCACTCTCACCACAATTAGAACATATCTTCAAAGCTATCAGCCCAAAGAAAAAAAAAGAGCCGCATCACCACCGGGTGGGCTCGAACCTCCAACCTTTCGGTTAACAGCAGATCGCGCTAGCCAATTGCGCCACGGAGACAATCGTGCTCCACTCTCACCACCATCAGAACATATCTTCAAAGCTATCAGCGCAAAGAAAAAAGCAACACACCCCACCCGGGAGGGCTCGAACCTCCAACTTTTCGGTTAACAGCCGATCGCGCTAGCCAATTGCGCCACGGGGACCGTCCTGCTCCACTCTCACCACCGTCAGATCATTTCTTCAGAGCTATCACCCCAAAGAAAAAAAAGCGCCGCACCACCACCGGGTGGGCTCGAACCTCCAACCTTTCGGTTAACTGCCGATCGCGCTAGCCAATTGTGCCACGGAGACAGTCCTGCTCTACTCTCACCACCATCAGAACATATCTTCAAAGCTATCAGCCCAGAGAAAAAAAAGCGCCGCACCACCGCCGGGTGGGCTCGAAACTCCAACCTTTCGGTTAACAGCCGATCGCCCTAGCCAATCGCGCCACGGAGACAGGCGTGCTCCACTCTGACCACCATCAGAACATATCTTCAAAGCTATCAGCGCAAAGAAAAAAGCAAAACACCACTCCCGGGAGGGCTCGAACCTCAAACTTTTCGGTTTACAGCCGATCGCGCTGGCCAATTGCGCCACGGAGACAGTCCTGCTCCACTCTCACCACAATTAGAACATTTCTTCAGAGCTATCACCCCAAAGAAAAAAAAAGCGCCGCACCACCACCGGGTGGGCTCGAACCTCCAACTTTTCGGTTAACAGCCGATCGCGCTAGCCAATTGCGCCACGGAGACAGTCCTGCTCTACTCTCACCACCATCAGAACATATCTTCAAAGCTATCAGCCCAAAGAAAAAAAAGCGCCAAACCACCGCCGGGTGGGCTCGAAACTCCAACCTTTCGGTTAACAGCCGATCGCGCTAGCCAATTGCGCCACAGAGACAGTCCTGTCGCACTCTCACCACCATGAGGACATATCTTCAAAGCTATCAGCCCAAAGAAAAAAAAGCGCCATACCACCACCGGGTGGGCTCGAACCTCCGACCTTTTGGTTAACAGCCGATCGTGCTAGCCAATTGCGTCTTGGAGACAGTCCTGCTCCACTCTCACCACCATCAGAACATATCTTCAAAGCTATCAGCACAAAGAAAAAAGCAACACACCTCTCCTGAGAGGGCTCGAAACTCCAACCTTTCGGTTAACAGCCGATCGCGCTAGCCAATTGCGCCACGGAGACAGTCCTGCTCTACTCTCACCACCGTAAGAACATTTCTTCAAAGCTATCAGCCCAAAGAAAAAAAAGCGCCGCACCACCGCCGGGTGGGCTCGAAACTACAACCTTTCGGTTAACAGCCGATCGCGCTAGCCAATTGCGCCACGGAGACAGTCCTGCTCCACTCTCACCACCATCAGAACATATCTTCAAAGCTATCAGCAGAAACAAAAAAAGCGCCATACCACCACCGGGTGGGCTCGAACCTCCGACCTTTCGGTTAACAGCCGATCGTGCTAGCCAATTCCGCCATGGAGACAGTCCTGCTCCACTCTCCCAACCATCAGAACATATATTCAAAGCTATCAGCCCAAAGAAAAAAAAGCGCCGCACCACCACGAGGTGGGCTCGAACCTCCAACTTTTCGGTTAACAGCCGTTCACGCTAGCCAATTGCGCCACGGAGACAGTCCTGCTCCACTCTCACCACCATCAGAACATATCTTCAAAGCTATCAGCCCACAGAAAAAAAAGCGCCACACAACCACCGGGTAGGCTCGAACCTCCAACTTTTCGGTTAACAACCGATCGCGCTAGCCATTTGCGCCACGGGGACAGTCCTGCTCCACTCTCACCACCATAACAACATATCTTCAAAGCTATCAGCCCAAAGAAAAAATAGCGCCGCACCACCACCGGGTGGGCTCGAACCTCCGACCTTTTGGTTAACAGCCGATCGCGCTAGCCAATCGCTCTACCGGAGACAGTCCTGCTCCACTCTGACCACCATAAAAACATATCTTCAAAGCTATCAGCCCAAAGAAAAAAAAGCGCCGCACCACCACCGGGTGGGCTCGAACCTCCAACCTTTCGGTTAACAGCTGATTGCGCTAGCCAATTGCGCCACGGAGACAGCCCTGCTTTACTCTCACCATCATCAGAACATATCTTAAAAGCTATCAGCGCAAAGAAAAAAAAAGCGCTGCACCACCACCAGGTTGGATCGAACCTCCAACCTTTCGGTTAACAGCCGATCGCGCTAGCCCATTGCGCCACGGAGACAGTCTTGCTCCACTCTCACCACCATCAGAACATATCTTCAAAGCTATCAGCCCACAGAAAAAAAAGCGCCGCACCACCACCGGGTGGGCTCGAACCTCCAACCTTTCGGTTAACAGCCGATCGCGAAAGCCAATTTCGCCACGGAGACGGTCCTGCTCCACTCTCACCACCATCAGAACATATCTTCAAAGGTATCAGCCCAAAGAAAAAAAAAGCGCCGCACCACCACCGGGTGGGCTCGAACGTCCGACCTTTTGGTTAACAGCCGATCGCTCTAGCAAATTGCGCCACGGAGACAGTCCTGCTCCACTCTCACCACCATCAGAACATATCTTCAAAGCTATCAGCCCAAAGAAAAAAAAGCGCCGCACAACCACCGGGTAGGCTCGAACCTCCAACTTTCGGTTAACAGCCGATCGCGCTAGCCAATTGCGCCACGGAGACAGTCCTGCTCCACTCTCACCACCATAAGAACATATCTTCAAAGCTATCAGGCCAAAAAAAGCGCCGCACAACCACCGGGTGGGCTCGAACCTCCAACCTTTCGGTTAGCAGCCGATCACGCTAGCCAATTGCCCCACGAAGACAGTCGTGCTCCACTCTCACCACCGTCAGAACATTTCTTCAGAGCTATCACCCCAAAGAAAAAAAAAAGCGCTGCACCACCACCGCGTGGGCTCGAATCTGCAACCTTTCGGTTAACAGCCGATCGCGCTAGCCCTGTGCGCCAAGGAGGCAGGCTTGCTCCACTCTCACCACCATCAGAACATATTTTCAAAGCTATCAGCGCAAAGAAAAAAGCAACACACCACTCCCGGGAGGGCTCGAAACTCCAACCTTTCGGTCGACAGCTGATCGCGCTAGCCCATTGCGCCACGGAGACAGTCTTGCTCCCCTCTCACCACCATCAGAACATATCTTCAAAGCTATCAGCCCAAAGAAAAAGAAGCACCGCACCACCACCGGGTGGGCTCGAACCTCCAACCTTTCGGTTAACAGCCGATCGCGCTAGCCAATTGCGCCACAGAGACAGTCGTGCTCCACTCTCACACCATCAGAACATATCTTCAAAGCTATCAGCGCAAAGAAAAAAGCAAAACACCACTCCCGGGAGGGCTCGAACCTCCAACTTTTCGGTTAACAGCCGATCGCGCTGGCCTATTGCGCCACGGAGACAGTCCTGCTCCACTCTCACCACAATTAGAACATGTCTTCAAATCTATCAGCCCAAAGAAAAAAAAGCGCCGCACCACCACCGGGTGGGCTCGAACTTCCAACCTTTCGGTTAACAGCAGATCGCGCTAGCCAATTCCGCAACGGAGACAATCGTGCTCCACTCTCACCACCATCAGACCATATCTTCAAAGCTATCAGCGCAAAGAAAAAAGCAACACACCCCACCCGGGAGGGCTCGAACCTCCAACTTCTCGGTTAACAGCCGATCGCGCTAATCAATTGCGCCACGGGGACCGTCCTGCTCAACTCTCACCACCGTCAGACCATTTCTTCAGAGCTATCACCCCAAAGAAAAAAAAAGCGCCGCACCACCACCGGGTGGGCTCGAACCTCCAACTTTTCGGTTAACAGCCGATCGCGCTAGCCAATTGCGCCACGGAGACAGTCCTGCTCTACTCTCACCACCATCAGAACATATCTTCAAAGCTATCAGCCCAAAGAAAAAAAGCGCCAAACCACCGCCGGGTGGGCTCGAAACTCCAACCTTTCGGTTAACAGCCGATCGCGCTAGCCAATTGCGCAACAGAGACAGTCCTGTTGCACTCTCACCACCATGAGGACATATCTTCAAAGCTATCAGCCCAAAGAAAAAAAAGCGCCATACCACCACCGGGTGGGCTCGAACCTCCGACCTTTTGGTTAACAGCCGATCGCGCTAGCCAATTGCGTCTTGGAGACAGTCCTGCTCCACTCTCACCACCATCAGAACATATCTTCAAAGCTATCAGAACAAAGAAAAAAGCAACACACCTCTCCTGAGAGGGCTCGAAACTCCAACCTTTCGGTTAACAGCCGATCGCGCTAGCCAATTGCGCCACGGAGACAGTCCTGCTCTACTCTCACCACCATAAGAACATTTCTTCAAAGCTATCAGCCCAAAGAAAAAAAAGCGCCGCACCACCGCCGGGTGGGCTCGAAACTCCAACCTTTCGGTTAACAGCCGATCGCGCTAGCCAATTGCGCCACGGAGACAGTCCTGCTCCACTCTCACCACCATCAGAACATATCTTCAAAGCTATCAGCAGAAACAAAAAAGCGCCATACCACCACCGGGTGGGCTCGAACCTCCGACCTTTCGGTTAACAGCCGATCGTGCTAGCCAATTGCGCCATGGAGACAGTCCTGCTCCACTCTCCCAACCATCAGAACATATATTCAAAGCTATCAGCCCAAAGAAAAAAAAGCGCCGCACCACCACGAGGTGGGCTCGAACCTCCAACTTTTCGGTTAACAGCCGATCACGCTAGCCAATTGCGCGACGGAGACAGTCCTGCTCCACTCTCACCACCATCAGAACATATCTTCAAAGCTATCAGCCCACAGAAAAAAAAGCGCCACACAACCACCGGGTAGGCTCGAACCTCCAACTTTTCGGTTAACAGCCGATCGCGCTAGCCATTTGCGCCACGGGGACAGTCCTGCTCCACTCTCACCACCATAACAACATATCTTCAAAGCTATCAGCCCAAAGAAAAAATAGCGCCGCACCACCACCGGGTGGGCTCGAACCTCCGACCTTTTGGTTAACAGCCGATCGCGCTAGCCAATCGCTCTACCGGAGACAGTCCTGCTCCACTCTGACCACCATAAAAACATATCTTCAAAGCTATCAGCCCAAAGAAAAAAAAGCGCCGCACCACCACCGGGTGGGCTCGAACCTCCAACCTTTCGGTTAACAGCTGATTGCGCTAGCCAATTGCGCCACGGAGACAGTCCTGCTTTACTCTCACCATCATCAGAACATATCTTAAAAGCTATCAGCGCAAAGAAAAAAAAAGCGCTGCACCACCACCAGGTTGGCTCGAACCTCCAACCTTTCGGTTAACAGCCGATCGCGCTAGCCCATTGCGCCACGGAGACAGTCTTGCTCCACTCTCACCACCATCAGAACATATCTTCAAAGCTATCAGCCCACAGAAAAAAAAGCGCCGCACCACCACCGGGTGGGCTCGAACCTCCAACCTTTCGGTTAACAGCCGATCGCGAAAGCCAATTTCGCCACGGAGACGGTCCTGCTCCACTCTCACCACCATCAGAACATATCTTCAAAGGTATCAGCCCAAAGAAAAAAAAGCGCCGCACCACCACCGGGTGGGCTCGAACGTCCGACCTTTTGGTTAACAGCCGATCGCTCTAGCAAATTGCGCCACGGAGACAGTCCTGCTCCACTCTCACCACCATCAGAACATATCTTCAAAGCTATCAGCCCACAGAAAAAAAAAGCGCCGCACAACCACCGGGTAGGCTCGAACCTCCATCTTTCGGTTAACAGCCGATCGCGCTAGCCAATTGCGCCACGGAGACAGTCCTGCTCCACTCTCACCACCATAAGAACATATCTTCAAAGCTATCAGGCCAAAAAAAGCGCCGCACCACCACCGGGTGGGCTCGAACCTCCAACCTTTCGGTTAGCAGCCGATCACGCTAGCCAATTGCCCCACGAAGACAGTCGTGCTCCACTCTCACCAATGTCAGCACATTTCTTCAGAGCTATCACCCCAAAGAAAAAAAAGCGCTGCACCACCACCGCGTGGGCTCGAACCTGCAACCTTTCGGTTAACAGCCGATCGCGCTAGCCCTGTGCGCCAAGGAGACAGGCTTGCTCCACTCTCACCACCATCAGAACATATTTTCAAAGCTATCAGCGCAAAGAAAAAAGCAACACACCACTCCCGGGAGGGCTCGAAACTCCAACCTTTCGGTCGACAGCTGATCGCGCTAGCCCATTGCGCCACGGAGACAGTCTTGCTCCCCTCTCACCACCATCAGAACATATCTTCAAAGCTATCAGCCCAAAGAAAAAGAAGCACCGCACCACCACCGGGTGGGCTCGAACCTCCAACCTTTCGGTTAACAGCCGATCGCGCTAGCCAATTGCGCCACGGAGACAGTCGTGCTCCACTCTCACACCATCAGAACATATCTTCAAAGCTATCAGCGCAAAGAAAAAAGCAAAACACCACTCCCGGGAGGGCTCGAACCTCCAACTTTTCGGTTAACAGCCGATCGCGCTGGCCAATTGCGCCACGGAGACAGTCCTGCTCCACTCTCACCACAATTAGAACATGTCTTCAAATCTATCAGCCCAAAGAAAAAAAAGCGCCGCACCACCACCGGGTGCGCTCGAACCTCCAACCTTTCGGTTAACAGCAGATCGCGCTAGCCAATTGCGCCACGGAGACAATCGTGCTCCACTCTCACCACCATCAGAACATATCTTCAAAGCTATCAGCGCAAAGAAAAAAGCAACACACCCCACCCGGGAGGGCTCGAACCTCCAACTTTTCGGTTAACAGCCGATCGCGCTAATCAATTGCGCCACGGGGACCGTCCTGCTCTACTCTCACCACCGTCAGACCATTTCTTCAGAGCTATCACCCCAAAGAAAAAAAAAGCGCCGCACCACCACCGGGTGGGCTCGAACCTCCAACTTTTCGGTTAACAGCCGATCGCGCTAGCCAATTGCGCCACGGAGACAGTCCTGCTCTACTCTCACCACCATCAGAACATATCTTCAAAGCTATCAGCCCAAAGAAAAAAAAGCGCCAAACCACCGCCGGGTGGGCTCGAAACTCCAACCTTTCGGTTAACAGCCGATCGCGCTAGCCAATGGCGCTACAGAGACAGTCCTGTTGCACTCTCACCACCATGAGGACATATCTTCAAAGCTATCAGCCCAAAGAAAAAAAAGCGCCATACCACCACCGGGTGGGCTCGAACCTCCGACCTTTTGGTTAACAGCCGATCGCGCTAGCCAATTGCGTCTTGGAGACAGTCCTGCTCCACTCTCACCACCATCAGAACATATCTTCAAAGCTATCAGCACAAAGAAAAAAAGCAACACACCTCTCCTGAGAGGGCTCGAAACTCCAACCTTTCGGTTAACAGCCAATCGCGCTAGCCAATTGCGCCACGGAGACAGTCCTGCTCTACTCTCACCACCATAAGAACATTTCTTCAAAGCTATCAGCCCAAAGAAAAAAAAGCGCCGCACCACCGCCGGGTGGGCTCGAAACTCCAACCTTTCGGTTAACAGCCGATCGCGCTAGCCAATTGCGCCACGGAGACAGTCCTGCTCCACTCTCACCACCATCAGAACATATCTTCAAAGCTATCAGCAGAAACAAAAAAGCGCCATACCACCACCGGGTGGGCTCGAACCTCCGACCTTTCGGTTAACAGCCGATCGTGCTAGCCAATTGCGCAATGGAGACAGTCCTGCTCCACTCTCCCAACCATCAGAACATATATTCAAAGCTATCAGCCCAAAGAAAAAAAAGCGCCGCACCACCACGAGGTGGGCTCGAACCTCCAACTTTTCGGTTAACAGCCGATCACGCTAGCCAATTGCGCCACGGAGACAGTCCTGCTCCACTCTCACCACCATCAGAACATATCTTCAAAGCTATCAGCCCACAGAAAAAAAAGCGCCACACAACCACCGGGTAGGCTCGAACCTCCAACTTTTCGGTTAACAGCCGATCGCGCTAGCCATTTGCGCCGCGGGGACAGTCCTGCTCCACTCTCACCACCATAACAACATATCTTCAAAGCTATCAGCCCAAAGAAAAAATAGCGCCGCACCACCACCGGGTGGGCTCGAACCTCCGACCTTTTGGTTAACAGCCGATCGCGCTAGCCAATCGCTCTACCGGAGACAGTCCTGCTCCACTCTGACCACCATAAAAACATATCTTCAAAGCTATCAGCCCAAAGAAAAAAAGCGCCGCACCACCACCGGGTGGGCTCGAACCTCCAACCTTTCGGTTAACAGCTGATTGCGCTAGCCAATTGCGCCACGGAGACAGTCCTGCTTTACTCTCACCATCATCAGAACATATCTTAAAAGCTATCAGCGCAAAGAAAAAAAAGCGCTGCACCACCACCAGGTTGGCTCGAACCTCCAACCTTTCGGTTAACAGCCGATCGCGCTAGCCCATTGCGCCACGGAGACAGTCTTGCTCCACTCTCACCACCATCAGAACATATCTTCAAAGCTATCAGCGCAAAGAAAAAAAGCGCTGCACCACCACCGGGTGGGCTCGAACCTCCAACCTTTCGGTTAACAGCCGATCGCGCTAGCCCATTGCGCCACGGAGACAGTCTTGCTCCACTCTCACCACCGTCAGAACATATCTTCAAAGCTATCAGCGCAAAGAAAAAGCAACACACCACTCCCGGGAGGGCTCGAAACTCCAACCTTTCGGTGAACAGCCGATCGCGCTAGCCAATTGCGCCACGGAGACAGTCCTGCTCCACTCTCACCACCATCAGAACATATCTTCAAAGCTATCAGCCCAAAGAAAAAAAAGCGCCATACCACCACCGGGTGGGCTCGAACCTCCGACCTTTTGGTTAACACTGCTCCACTCTTACCACCATCAGAACATATCTTCAAAGCTATCAGCCCAAAGAAAAAAAATTCCCGCACCACTACCGGGTGGGCTCGAACCTCCAACTTTTCGGTTAACAGCCGAGCACGCTAGCCATTTGCGCCACGGAGACAGCCCTGCTCCACTCTCACCACCATCAGAACATATATTCAAAGCTATCAGCTCACAGAAAAATAAGCGCCGGACAACCACCGGGTAGGCTCGAACCTCCAACTTTTTGGTTAACAGCCGATCACGCTAGCCAATTACGCCACGGAGACAGTCCTGCTCCACTCTCACCACCATCAGAACATATCTTCAAAGCTATCAGCCCACAAAAAAAAAGCGCCACACAACCACCGGGTAGGCTGGAACCTCCAACTTTTCTGTTAACAGCCGATCGAGCTAGCCAATTGCGCCACGGAGACAGTCCTGCTCCACTCTCACCACCGTAAGAACATATCTTCAAAGCTATCAGCCCAAAAAAAGCGCCGCACCACCACCGGGTGGGCTGGAACCTCCTACCTTTCGGTTAACAGCCGATCACGCCTGCCAATTGCCCCACGGAGACAGTCGTGCTCCACTCTCACCACCGTCAGAACAGATCTTCAGAGCTATCACCCCAAAGAAAAAACAAGCGCCGCACCACCACCGGTTGGGCTCGAACCTCCAACCTTTCGGTTAACAGCCGATCGCGCTAGCCAATTGCGCCACGAAGACAGTCCTTCTCTACTCTCACCACCATCAGAACATATCTTCAAAGCTATTACCGCAAAGAAAAAAGCAACACACCACTCACGGGAGGGCTCGAAACTCAAACCTTTCGGTTAACAGCCGATCGCGCTAGCCCATTGCGCCACGGAGGCAGGCTTGCTCAACTCTCACCATCATCAGAACATATCTTCAAAGCTATCAGCGCAAAGAAAAAAAGCGCTGCACCACCACCGCGTGGGCTCGAACGTCCAACCTTTCGGTTAACAGCCGATCGCGCTAGCCCATTGCGCCACGGAGACAGTCTTGCTCCACTCTCACCACCATCAGAACATATCTTCAAAGCTATCAGCGCAAAGAAAAAAGCAACACACCACTAATGGGAGGGCTCAAAACTCCAACCTTTCGGTCAACAGCTGATCGCGCTAGCCCATTGCGCCACGGAGACAGTCTTGCTCCCCTCTCACCACCATCAGTACATATCTTTAAAGCTATCAGCCCAAAAAAAAAAGCACCGCACCACCACCGGATGGGCTCGCACCTCCAACCTTTCGGTTAACAGCCGATCGCGCTAGCCAATTGCGCCACGGAGACAGTCGTGCTCCACTCTGACCACCATCAGAACATATCTTCAAAGCTATCAGCGCAAAGAAAAAAGCAAAACACCTCTCCCGGGAGGGCTCGAACCTCAAACTTTTCGGTTTACAGCCGATCGCGCTGGCCAATTGCGCCACGGAGACAGTCCTGCTCCACTCTCACCACAATTAGAACATATCTTCAAAGCTATCAGCCCAAAGAAAAAAAAAGAGCCGCATCACCACCGGGTGGGCTCGAACCTCCAACCTTTCGGTTAACAGCAGATCGCGCTAGCCAATTGCGCCACGGAGACAATCGTGCTCCACTCTCACCACCATCAGAACATATCTTCAAAGCTATCAGCGCAAAGAAAAAAGCAACACACCCCACCCGGGAGGGCTCGAACCTCCAACTTTTCGGTTAACAGCCGATCGCGCTAGCCAATTGCGCCACGGGGACCGTCCTGCTCCACTCTCACCACCGTCAGATCATTTCTTCAGAGCTATCACCCCAAAGAAAAAAAAAGCGCCGCACCACCACCGGGTGGGCTCGAACCTCCAACCTTTCGGTTAACTGCCGATCGCGCTAGCCAATTGTGCCACGGAGACAGTCCTGCTCTACTCTCACCACCATCAGAACATATCTTCAAAGCTATCAGCCCAGAGAAAAAAAAGCGCCGCACCACCGCCGGGTGGGCTCGAAACTCCAACCTTTCGGTTAACAGCCGATCGCCCTAGCCAATCGCGCCACGGAGACAGGCGTGCTCCACTCTGACCACCATCAGAACATATCTTCAAAGCTATCAGCGCAAAGAAAAAAGCAAAACACCACTCCCGGGAGGGCTCGAACCTCAAACTTTTCGGTTTACAGCCGATCGCGCTGGCCAATTGCGCCACGGAGACAGTCCTGCTCCACTCTCACCACAATTAGAACATATCTTCAAAGCTATCAGCCCAAAGAAAAAAAAAGAGCCGCATCACCACCGGGTGGGCTCGAACCTCCAACCTTTCGGTTAACAGCAGATCGCGCTAGCCAATTGCGCCACGGAGACAATCGTGCTCCACTCTCACCACCATCAGAACATATCTTCAAAGCTATCAGCGCAAAGAAAAAAGCAACACACCCCACCCGGGAGGGCTCGAACCTCCAACTTTTCGGTTAACAGCCGATCGCGCTAGCCAATTGCGCCACGGGGACCGTCCTGCTCCACTCTCACCACCGTCAGATCATTTCTTCAGAGCTATCACCCCAAAGAAAAAAAAAGCGCCGCACCACCACCGGGTGGGCTCGAACCTCCAACCTTTCGGTTAACTGCCGATCGCCCTAGCCAATCGCGCCACATAGACAGTCCTGCTCCACTCTCACCACCATCAGAACATATTTTCAAAGCTATCAGCACAAAGAAAAAAAGCGCCATACCATCACCGCGTGGGCTCGAACCTCCGACCTTTTGGTTAACAGCCGATCGCGCTAGCCAAATGCGCCGCGGAGACAGTCGTGCTCCACTCTCACCACCATCAGAACATATCTTCAAAGCTATCAGCGCAAAGAAAAAAAAGCGCCATACCACCACCGGGTGGGCTCGAACCTCCGACCTTTTGGTTAACAGCCGATCGCGCTAGCCAATTGCGTCATGGAGACAGTCCTGCTCCACTCTCACCACCATCAGAACATATCTTCAAAGCTATCAGCACAAAGAAAAAAAAGCGCCGCACCACCACCGGGTGGGCTCGAACCTCCGACCTTTTGGTTAACAGCCGATCGCGCTAGCCAATTGCGCCATGGAGACAGTCCTGCTCCACTCTCACCACCATCAGAACATATCTTCAAAGCTATCAGCACAAAGAAAAAAGCAACACACCTCTCCCGAGAGGGCTCGAAACTCCAAACTTTCGGTTAACAGCCAATCGCGCTAGCCAATTGCGCCATGGAGACAGTCCTGCTCTACTCTCACCACCATCAGAACATATCTTCAAAGCTATCAGCCCAAAGAAAAAAAAGCGCCGCACCACCACGAGGTGGGCTCGAACCTCCAACTTTTCGGTTAAGAGCCGATCGCCCTAGCCAATTGCGCCACAGAGACAGTCCTGCTCCACTCTCACCACCATCAGAACATATTTTCAAAGCTATCAGCCTAAAGAAAAAAGCGCCATACCACCACCGCGTGGGCTCGAACCTCCGACCTTTTGGTTAACAGCTGATCGCGCTAGCCAATTGCGCCATGGAGACAGTCCTGCTCCACTCTCACCACCATCAAAACATATCTTCAAAGCTATCAGCCCAAAGAAAAAAAAGTGCCGCACCACCACGAGGCGGGCTCGAACCTCCAACTTTTCGGTTAACAGCCGATCACGCTAGCCAATTGCGCCATGGAGACGGTCATGCTCCACTCTCACCACCTTCAGAACATATCTTCAAAGCTGTCAGCCCACGGAAACAAAAGCGCCGCACAACCACAGGGTAGGCTCGAACCTCCAACTTTTCGGTTAACAGCCGATCGCGCTAGCCAATTGCGCCACGGAGACAGTCCTGCTCCACTCTCACCACCATAAGAACATATCTTCAAAGCTATCAGCCCAAAGAAAAAAAGCGCCACACAACCACCGGGTAGGCTCGAACCTCCAACTTTTCTGTTAACAGCCGATCGCGCTAGCCAATTGCGCCATAGAGACAGTCCTGCTCCACTCTCACCACCGTAAGAACATATCTTCAAAGCTATCAGCCCAAAAAAAAGTGCCGCACCACCACTGGGTGGGCTGGAACCTCCGACCTTTTGGTTAACAGCCGATCGCGCTAGCCATTTGTGCCACGGAGACAGTCCTGCTCCACTCTCACAACCATAAGAACATATCTTCAAAGCTATCAGCCCAAAGAAAAAAAAAGCGCCGCACCACCACCGAGTGGGCTCGAACCTCCAAGTTTTCGGTTAACAGACGATCACGCTAGCCAATTGCGCCACGGAGACAGTCCTGCTCCACTCTCACCACCATCAGAACATATCTTCAAAGCTATCAGCCCACAGAAAAAAAAAGCACTGCACAACCACCGGGTAGGCTCCAACCTCCAACTTTTCGGTTAACAGCCGATCGCGCTAGCCAATTGCGCCACGGAGACAGTCCTGCTCCACTCTCACCACCATAAGAACATATCTTCAAAGCTATCAGCCCAAAAAAAAAAGCGCCGCACCACCACCGCGTGGGCTCGAACCTCCGACCTTTTGGTTAACAGCCGATCGCTCTAGCCAATTGCGCCACGGAGACAGTCCTCCTCCAATCTCACCACCATCAGAACATATATTCAAAGCTATCAGCCCAAAGAAAAAAAAGCGCCGCACCACCACCGGGTGGGCTCGAACCTCCAACTTTTTGGTTAACAGCCGATCACGCTAGCCAATTACGCCACGGAAACAGTCCTGCTCCACTCTCACCACCATCAGAACATATCTTCAAAGCTATCAGCCCACAAAAAAAAGCGCCACACAACCACCGGGTAGGCTCGAACCTCCAACTTTTCTGTTAACAGCCGATCGCGCTAGCCAATTGCGCCACGGAGACAGTCCTGCTCCACTCTCACCACCGTAAGAACATATCTTCAAAGCTATCAGCCCAAAAAAAAGCGCCGCACCACCACCGGGTGGGCTGGAACCTCCTACCTTTCGGTTAACAGCCGATCACGCCTGCCAATTGCTCCTCGGAGACAATCGTGCTCCACTCTCACCACCGTCAGAACAGATCTTCAGAGCTATCACCCCAAAGAAAAAAAAAGCGCCGCACCACCACCGGTTGGGCTCGAACCTCCAACCTTTCGGTTAAGAGCCGATCGCGCTAGCCAATTGCGCCACGAAGACAGTCCTTCTCTACTCTCACCACCATCAGAACATATCTTCAAAGCTATTACCGCAAAGAAAAAAGCAACACACCACTCACGGGAGGGCTCGAAACTCAAACCTTTCGGTTAACAGCCGATCGCGCTAGCCCATTGCGCCACGGAGGCAGGCTTGCTCAACTCTCACCATCATCAGAACATATCTTCAAAGCTATCAGCGCAAAGAAAAAAAGCGCTGCACCACCACCGCGTGGGCTCGAACGTCCAACCTTTCGGTTAACAGCCGATCGCGCTAGCCCATTGCGCCACGGAGACAGTCTTGCTCCACTCTCACCACCATCAGAACATATCTTCAAAGCTATCAGCGCAAAGAAAAAAGCAACACACCACTAATGGGAGGGCTCAAAACTCCAACCTTTCGGTCAACAGCTGATCGCGCTAGCCCATTGCGCCACGGAGACAGTCTTGCTCCCCTCTCACCACCATCAGTACATATCTTTAAAGCTATCAGCCCAAAAAAAAAAGCACCGCACCACCACCGGATGGGCTCGCACCTCCAACCTTTCGGTTAACAGCCGATCGCGCTAGCCAATTGCGCCACGGAGACAGTCGTGCTCCACTCTGACCACCATCAGAACATATCTTCAAAGCTATCAGCGCAAAGAAAAAAGCAAAACACCTCTCCCGGGAGGGCTCGAACCTCAAACTTTTCGGTTTACAGCCGATCGCGCTGGCCAATTGCGCCACGGAGACAGTCCTGCTCCACTCTCACCACAATTAGAACATATCTTCAAAGCTATCAGCCCAAAGAAAAAAAAAGAGCCGCATCACCACCGGGTGGGCTCGAACCTCCAACCTTTCGGTTAACAGCAGATCGCGCTAGCCAATTGCGCCACGGAGACAATCGTGCTCCACTCTCACCACCATCAGAACATATCTTCAAAGCTATCAGCGCAAAGAAAAAAGCAACACACCCCACCCGGGAGGGCTCGAACCTCCAACTTTTCGGTTAACAGCCGATCGCGCTAGCCAATTGCGCCACGGGGACCGTCCTGCTCCACTCTCACCACCGTCAGATCATTTCTTCAGAGCTATCACCCCAAAGAAAAAAAAAAGCGCCGCACCACCACCGGGTGGGCTCGAACCTCCAACCTTTCGGTTAACTGCCGATCGCGCTAGCCAATTGTGCCACGGAGACAGTCCTGCTCTACTCTCACCACCATCAGAACATATCTTCAAAGCTATCAGCCCAGAGAAAAAAAAGCGCCGCACCACCGCCGGGTGGGCTCGAAACTCCAACCTTTCGGTTAACAGCCGATCGCCCTAGCCAATCGCGCCACGGAGACAGGCGTGCTCCACTCTGACCACCATCAGAACATATCTTCAAAGCTATCAGCGCAAAGAAAAAAGCAAAACACCACTCCCGGGAGGGCTCGAACCTCAAACTTTTCGGTTTACAGCCGATCGCGCTGGCCAATTGCTCCACGGAGACAGTCCTGCTCCACTCTCACCACAATTAGAACATATCTTCAAAGCTATCAGCCCAAAGAAAAAAAAAGAGCCGCATCACCACCGGGTGGGCTCGAACCTCCAACCTTTCGGTTAACAGCAGATCGCGCTAGCCAATTGCGCCACGGAGACAATCGTGCTCCACTCTCACCACCATCAGAACATATCTTCAAAGCTATCAGCGCAAAGAAAAAAGCAACACACCCCACCCGGGAGGGCTCGAACCTCCAACTTTTCGGTTAACAGCCGATCGCGCTAGCCAATTGCGCCACGGGGACCGTCCTGCTCCACTCTCACCACCGTCAGATCATTTCTTCAGAGCTATCACCCCAAAGAAAAAAAAAGCGCCGCACCACCACCGGGTGGGCTCGAACCTCCAACCTTTCGGTTAACTGCCGATCGCCCTAGCCAATCGCGCCACATAGACAGTCCTGCTCCACTCTCACCACCATCAGAACATATTTTCAAAGCTATCAGCACAAAGAAAAAAAGCGCCATACCATCACCGCGTGGGCTCGAACCTCCGACCTTTTGGTTAACAGCCGATCGCGCTAGCCAATTGCGCCGCGGAGACAGTCGTGCTCCACTCTCACCACCATCAGAACATATCTTCAAAGCTATCAGCACAAAGAAAAAAAAGCGCCATACCACCACCGGGTGGGCTCGAACCTCCGACCTTTTGGTTAACAGCCGATCGCGCTAGCCAATTGCGTCATGGAGACAGTCCTGCTCCACTCTCACCACCATCAGAACATATCTTCAAAGCTATCAGCACAAAGAAAAAAAAGCGCCGCACCACCACCGGGTGGGCTCGAACCTCCGACCTTTTGGTTAACAGCCGATCGCGCTAGCCAATTGCGCCATGGAGACAGTCCTGCTCCACTCTCACCACCATCAGAACATATCTTCAAAGCTATCAGCACAAAGAAAAAAGCAACACACCTCTCCCGAGAGGGCTCGAAACTCCAAACTTTCGGTTAACAGCCAATCGCGCTAGCCAATTGCGCCATGGAGACAGTCCTGCTCTACTCTCACCACCATCAGAACATATCTTCAAAGCTATCAGCCCAAAGAAAAAAAAGCGCCGCACCACCACGAGGTGGGCTCGAACCTCCAACTTTTCGGTTAAGAGCCGATCGCCCTAGCCAATTGCGCCACAGAGACAGTCCTGCTCCACTCTCACCACCATCAGAACATATTTTCAAAGCTATCAGCCTAAAGAAAAAAGCGCCATACCACCACCGCGTGGGCTCGAACCTCCGACCTTTTGGTTAACAGCTGATCGCGCTAGCCAATTGCGCCATGGAGACAGTCCTGCTCCACTCTCACCACCATCAAAACATATCTTCAAAGCTATCAGCCCAAAGAAAAAAAAGTGCCGCACCACCACGAGGCGGGCTCGAACCTCCAACTTTTCGGTTAACAGCCGATCACGCTAGCCAATTGCGCCATGGAGACGGTCATGCTCCACTCTCACCACCTTCAGAACATATCTTCAAAGCTGTCAGCCCACGGAAACAAAAGCGCCGCACAACCACAGGGTAGGCTCGAACCTCCAACTTTTCGGTTAACAGCCGATCGCGCTAGCCAATTGCGCCACGGAGACAGTCCTGCTCCACTCTCACCACCATAAGAACATATCTTCAAAGCTATCAGCCCAAAAAAAAGTGCCGCACCACCACTGGGTGGGCTGGAACCTCCGACCTTTTGGTTAACAGCCGATCGCGCTAGCCATTTGTGCCACGGAGACAGTCCTGCTCCACTCTCACAACCATAAGAACATATCTTCAAAGCTATCAGCCCAAAGAAAAAAAAAGCGCCGCACCACCACCGAGTGGGCTCGAACCTCCAAGTTTTCGGTTAACAGACGATCACGCTAGCCAATTGCGCCACGGAGACAGTCCTGCTCCACTCTCACCACCATCAGAACATATCTTCAAAGCTATCAGCCCACAGAAAAAAAAGCACTGCACAACCACCGGGTAGGCTCCAACCTCCAACTTTTCGGTTAACAGCCGATCGCGCTAGCCAATTGCGCCACGGAGACAGTCCTGCTCCACTCTCACCACCATAAGAACATATCTTCAAAGCTATCAGCCCAAAAAAAAAAGCGCCGCACCACCACCGCGTGGGCTCGAACCTCCGACCTTTTGGTTAACAGCCGATCGCTCTAGCCAATTGCGCCACGGAGACAGTCCTCCTCCAATCTCACCACCATCAGAACATATATTCAAAGCTATCAGCCCAAAGAAAAAAAAGCGCCGCACCACCACCGGGTGGGCTCGAACCTCCAACTTTTTGGTTAACAGCCGATCACGCTAGCCAATTACGCCACGGAAACAGTCCTGCTCCACTCTCACCACCATCAGAACATATCTTCAAAGCTATCAGCCCACAAAAAAAAGCGCCACACAACCACCGGGTAGGCTCGAACCTCCAACTTTTCTGTTAACAGCCGATCGCGCTAGCCAATTGCGCCACGGAGACAGTCCTGCTCCACTCTCACCACCGTAAGAACATATCTTCAAAGCTATCAGCCCAAAAAAAAGCGCCGCACCACCACCGGGTGGGCTGGAACCTCCTACCTTTCGGTTAACAGCCGATCACGCCTGCCAATTGCTCCTCGGAGACAATCGTGCTCCACTCTCACCACCGTCAGAACAGATCTTCAGAGCTATCACCCCAAAGAAAAAAAAAGCGCCGCACCACCACCGGTTGGGCTCGAACCTCCAACCTTTCGGTTAAGAGCCGATCGCGCTAGCCAATTGCGCCACGAAGACAGTCCTGCTCTACTCTCACCACCATCAGAACATATCTTCAAAGCTATTACCACAAAGAAAAAAGCAACACACCACTCACGGGAGGGCTCGAAACTCAAACCTTTCGGTTAACAGCCGATCGCGCTAGCCCATTGCGCCACGGAGGCAGGCTTGCTCCACTCTCACCTTCATCAGAACATATCTTCAAAGCTATCAGCGCAAAGAAAAAAAGCGCTGCACCACCACCGCGTGGGCTCGAACGTCCAACTTTTCGGTTAACAGCCGATCGCGCTAGCCCATTGCGCCACGGAGACAGTCTTGCTCCACTCTCACCACCATCAGAACATATCTTCAAAGCTATCAGCGCAAAGAAAAAAGCAACACACCACTAATGGGAGGGCTCAAAACTCCAACCTTTCGGTCAACAGCTGATCGCGCTAGCCCATTGCGCCACGGAGACAGTCTTGCTCCCTTCTCACCACCATCAGAACATATCTTTAAAGCTATCAGCCCAAAGAAAAAAAGCACCGCACCACCACCGGATGGGCTCGAACCTCCAACCTTTCGGTTAACAGCCGATCGCGCTAGCCAATTGCGCCACGGAGACAGTCGTGCTCCACTCTGACCACCATCAGAACATATCTTCAAAGCTATCAGCGCAAAGAAAAAAGCAAAACACCACTCCCGGGAGGGCTCGAACCTCAAACTTTTCGGTTAACTGCCGATCGCGCTAGCCAATTGTGCCACGGAGACAGTCCTGCTCTACTCTCACCACCATCAGAACATATCTTCAAAGCTATCAGCCCAGAGAAAAAAAAGCGCCGCACCACCGCCGGGTGGGCTCGAAACTCCAACCTTTCGGTTAACAGCCGATCGCCCTAGCCAATTGCGCCACAGAGACAGTCCTGCTCCACTCTCACCACCATCAGAACATATTTTCAAAGCTATCAGCCCAAAGAAAAAAAGCGCCATACCATCACCGCGTGGGCTCGAACCTCCGACCTTTTGGTTAACAGCCGATCGCGCTAGCCAATTGCGCTACGGAGACAGTCGTGCTCCACTCTCACCACCATCAGAACATATCTTCAAAGCTATCAGCGCAAAGAAAAAAAAGCGCCATACCACCACCGGGTGGGCTCGAACCTCCGACCTTTTGGTTAACAGCCGATCGCGCTAGCCAATTGCGTCATGGAGACAGTCCTGCTCCACTCTCACCACCATCAGAACATATCTTCAAAGCTATCAGCACAAAGAAAAAAAGCGCCGCACCACCACCGGGTGGGCTCGAACCTCCAACCTTTCGGTTAACAGCAGATCGCCCTAGCCAATTGCGCCACGGAGACAATCGTGCTCCACTCTCACCACGATCAGAACATATTTTCAAAGCTATCAGCGCAAAGAAAAAAGCAACACACCCCACCCGGGAGGGCTCGAACCTCCAACTTTTCGGTTAACAGCCGATCGCGCTAGCCAATTGCGCCACGGGGACCGTCCTGCTCCACTCTCACCACCGTCAGACCATTTCTTCAGAGCTATCACCGCAAAGAAAAAAAAGCGCCGCACCACCACCGGGTGGGCTCGAACCTCCAACCTTTCGGTTAACTGCCGATCGCGCTAGCCAATTGTGCCACGGAGACAGTCCTGCTCTACTCTCACCACCATCAGAACATATCTTCAAAGCTATCAGCCCAGAGAAAAAAAAGCGCCGCACCACCGCCGGGTGGGTTCGAAACTCCAACCTTTCGGTTAACAGCCGATCGCGCTAGCCAATTGCGCCACGGAGACAGTCCTGCTCCACTCTCACCACCATCAGAACATATCTTCAAAGCTATCAACCCAAAGAAAAAAAGCGCCATACCACCACCGGGTGGGCTCGAACCTCCGACCTTTTGGTTAACAGCCGATCGCGCTAGCCAATTGCGCCATGGTGACAGTCCTGCTCCACTCTCACCACCATCAGAACATATCTTCAAAGCTATCAGCACAAAGAAAAAAGCAACACACCTCTCCCGAGAGGGCTCGAAACTCCAAACTTTCGGTTAACAGCCGATCGCGCTAGCCAATTGCGCCACGGAGACAGTCCTGCTCTACTCTCACCACCATCAGAACATATCTTCAAAGCTATCAGCCCAAAGAAAAAAAAAGCGCCGCACCACCACGAGGTGGGCTCGAACCTCCAACTTTTCGGTTAAGAGCCGATCGCCCTAGTCAATTGCGCCACAGAGACAGTCCTGCTCCACTCTCACCACCATCAGAACATATTTTCAAAGCTATCAGCCTAAAGAAAAAAGCGCCATACCACCACCGCGTGGGCTCGAACCTCCGACCTTTTGGTTAACAGCTGATCGCGCTAGCCAATTGCGCCATGGAGACAGTCCTGCTCCACTCTCACCACCATCAAAACATATCTTCAAAGCTATCAGCCCAAAGAAAAAAAAGTGCCGCACCACCACGCGGCGGGCTCGAACCTCCAACTTTTCGGTTAACAGCCGATCACGCTAGCCAATTGCGCCATGGAGACAGTCATGCTCCACTCTCACCACATTCAGAACATATCTTCAAAGCTATCAGCCCACGGAAACAAAAGCGCCGCACAACCACAGGGTAGGCTCGAACCTCCAACTTTTCGGTTAACAGCCAATCGCGCTAGCCAATTGCGCCACGGAGACAGTCCTGCTCCACTCTCACCACCATAAGAACATATCTTCAAAGCTATCAGCCCAAAGAAAAAAAAGCGCCACACAACCACCGGGTAGGCTCGAACCTCCAACTTTTCTGTTAACAGCCGATTGCGCTAGCCAATTGCGCCACGGAGACAGTCCTGCTCCACTCTCACCACCGTAAGAACATATCTTCAAAGCAATCAGCCCAAAAAAAGCGCCGCACCACCACCGGGTGGGCTGGAAACTCCGACCTTTTGGTTAACAGCCGATCGCGCTAGCCATTTGTGCCACGGAGACAGTCCTGCTCCACTCTCACAACCATAAGAACATATCTTCAAAGCTATCAGCCCAAAGAAAAAAAAGCGCCGCACCACCACCGAGTGGGCTCGAACCTCCAACTTTTCGGTTAACAGACGATCACGCTAGCCAATTGCGCCACGGAGACAGTCCTGCTCCACTCTCACCACCATCAGAACATATCTTCAAAGC
The DNA here is from genome assembly GCF_043290135.1 of Rhipicephalus microplus. Lineage (NCBI taxonomy): Eukaryota > Metazoa > Arthropoda > Arachnida > Ixodida > Ixodidae > Rhipicephalus > Rhipicephalus microplus. Next base: position 1,382,004 of record NW_027464587.1, on the reverse strand, counting down.
TATCAGCCCACAGAAAAAAAAGCGCCACACAACCACCGGGTAGGCTCCAACCTCCAACTTTTCGGTTAACAGCCGATCGCGCTAGCCAATTGCGCCACGGAGACAGTCCTGCTCTACTCTCACCACCATAAGAACATATCTTCAAAGCTATCAGCCCAAAGAAAAAAAAGCGCCGCACCACCACCGGGTAGGCTCGAACCTTCGACCTTTTGGTTAACAGCCGATCGCTCTAGCCAATTGCGCCACGGAGACAGTCCTCCTCCAATCTCACCACCATCAGTACATATATTCAAAGCTATCAGCCCAAAGAAAAAAAAGCGCCGCACCACCACCGGGTGGGCTCGAACCTCCAACTTTTTGGTTAACAGCCGATGACGCTAGCCAATTACGCCACGGAGACAGTCCTGCTCCACTCTCACCACCATCAGAACATATCTTCAAAGCTATCAGCCCACAAAAAAAAGCGCCACACAACCACCGGGTAGGCTCGAACCTCCAACTTTTCTGTTAACAGCCGATCGCGCTAGCCAATTGCGCAACGGAGACAGTCCTGCTCCACTCTCACCACCGTAAGAACATATCTTCAAAGCTATCAGCCCAAAAAAAAGCGCCGCACCACCACCGGGTGGGCTGGAACCCCCTACCTTTCGGTTAACAGCCGATCACGCCTGCCAATTGCCCCACGGAGACAGTCGTGCTCCACTCTCACCACCGTCAGAACAGATCTTCAGAGCTATCACCCCAAAGAAAAAAAAGCGCCGCACCACCACCAGTTGGGCTCGAACCTCCAACCTTTCGGTTAACAGCCGATCGCGCTAGCCAATTGCGCCACGAAGACAGTCCTGCTCTACTCTCACCACCATCAGAACATATCTTCAAAGCTATTACCGCAAAGAAAAAAGCAACACACCACTCACGGGAGGGCTCGAAACTCAAACCTTTCGGTTAACAGCCGATCGCGCTAGCCCATTGCGCCACGGAGGCAGGCTTGCTCCACTCTCACCATCATCAGAACATATCTTCAAAGCTATCAGCGCAAAGAAAAAAAGCGCTGCACCACCACCGCGTGGGCTCGAACGTCCAACCTTTCGGTTAACAGCCGATCGCGCTAGCCCATTGCGCCACGGAGACAGTCTTGCTCCACTCTCACCACCATCAGAACATATCTTCAAAGCTATCAGCGCAAAGAAAAAAACAACACACCACTAATGGGAGGGCTCAAAACTCCAACCTTTCGGTCAACAGCTGATCGCGCTAGCCCATTGCGCCATGGAGACAGTCTTGCTCCCCTCTCACCACCATCAGAACATATCTTTAAAGCTATCAGCCCAAAGAAAAAAAGCACCGCACCACCACCGGATGGGCTCGAACCTCCAACCTTTCGGTTAACAGCCGATCGCGCTAGCCAATTGCGCCACGGAGACAGTCGTGCTCCACTCTGACCACCATCAGAACATATCTTCAAAGCTATCAGCGCAAAGAAAAAAGCAAAACACCACTCCCGGGAGGGCTCGAACCTCAAACTTTTCGGTTTACAGCCGATCACGCTGGCCAATTGCGCCACGGAGACAGTCCTGCTCCACTCTCACCACAATTAGAACATATCTTCAAAGCTATCAGCCCAAAGAAAAAAAAGAGCCGCACCACCACCGGGTGGGCTCGAACCTCCAACCTTTCGGTTAACAGCAGATCGCGCTAGCCAATTGCGCCAAGGAGACAATCGTGCTCCACTCTCACCACCATCAGAACATATCTTCAAAGCTATCAGCGCAAAGAAAAAAGCAACACACCCCACCCGGGAGGGCTCGAACCTCCAACTTTTCGGTTAACAGCCGATCGCGCTAGCCAATTGCGCCACGGGGACCGTCCTGCTCCACTCTCACCACCGTCAGACCATTTCTTCAGAGCTATCACCCCAAAGAAAAAAAAGCGCCGCACCACCACCGGGTGGGCTCGAACCTCCAACCTTCCGGTTAACAGCCGATCACGCTAGCCAATTACGCCACGGGGACAGTCCTGCTCCACTCTCACCACCATCAGAACATATCTTCAAAGCTATCAGCCCACAGAAAAAAAAGCGCCGCACAACCACCGGGTAGGCTCGAACCTCCAACTTTTCGGTTAACAGCCGATCGCGCTAGCCAATTGCGCCACGGAGACAGTCCTGCTCCACTCTCACCACCGTAAGAACATATCTTCAAAGCTATCAGCCCAAAAAAAGCGCCGCACCACCACCGGGTGGGCTCGAACCTCCAACCTTTCGGTTAACAGCCGATCGCGCTAGCCCATTGCGCCACGGAGACAGTCTTGCTCCACTCTGACCACCATCAGAACATATCTTCAAAGCTATCAGCGCAAAGAAAAAAGCAACACACCACTAACGGGAGGGCTCAAAACTCCAACCTTTCGGTCAACAGCTGATCGCGGTAGCCCATTGCGCCACGGAGACAGTCTTGCTCCCCTCTCACCACCATCAGAACATATCTTTAAAGCTATCAGCCCAAAGAAAAAAAGCACCGCACCACCACCGGATGGGCTCGAACCTCCAACCTTTCGGTTAACAGCCGATGGCGCTAGCCAATTGCGCCACGGAGACAGTCGTGCTCCACTCTGACCACCATCAGAACATATCTTCAAAGCTATCAGCGCAAAGAAAAAAGCAAAAGACCACTCCCGGGAGGGCTCGAACCTCAAACTTTTCGGTTTACAGCCGATCGCGCTGGCCAATTGCGCCACGGAGACAGTCCTGCTCCACTCTCATCACAATTAGAAAATATCTTCAAAGCTATCAGCCCAAAAAAAAAAAGCGCCGCACCACCACCGGGTGGGCTCAAACCTCCAACCTTTTGGTTAACAGCCGATCGCGCTAGCCGATTCCGCCACGGAGACAATCGTGCTCCACTCTCACCACCATCAGAACATATCTTCAAAGCTATCAGCACAAAGAAAAAAGCAACACACCCCACCCGGGAGGGCTCGAACCTCCAACTTTTCGGTTAACAGCCGATCGCGCTAGCCAATTGCGCCACGGGGACCGTCCTGCTCCACTCTCACCACCGTCAGACCTTTTCTTCAGAGCTATCACCCCAAAGAAAAAAAAGGGGCCGCACCACCACCGGGTGGGCTCGAACCCCGACCTTTCGGTTAACAGCCGATCGCGCTAGCCAATTGCGCCACGGAAACAGTCCTGCTCAACTCTCACCACCTAATGAACATATCTTCAAAGCTATCAGCCCAAAGAAAAAAAGCGTTGCACCACCGCTGGGTGGGCCCGAAAATCCAACCTTTCAGTTAACAGCCGATCGCGCTAGCCAATTGCGCCACGAAGACAGTCCTGCTCCACTCTCACCACCATCAGAACATATCTTCAAAGCTATCAGCCCAAAAAAAGCGCCATACCACCACCGGGTTGGCTTGAACCTCCGACCTTTTGGTTAACAGCCGATTGCGCTAGCCAATTGCGCCATGGAGACAGTCCCGCTCCACTCTCACCACCATCAGAACATATCTTCAAAGCTATCAGCCCAAAGAAAAAAAAGCGCCGCACCACCGCCGGGTGGGCTCGAAACTACAACCTTCCGGTTAACAGCCGATCGCGCAAGCCAATTGCGCCACGGAGACAGTCCTGCTCCACTCTCACCACCATCAGAACATATCTTCAAAGCTATCAGCCCAAACAAAAAAAGCGCCATACCACCACCGGGTGGGCTCGAACCTCCGACCTTTTGGTTAACAGCCGATCGCGCTAGCCAATTGCGCCATGGAGACAGTCCTGCTCCACTCTCACCACCATCAGAACATATCTTCAAAGCTATCAGCCCAAAGAAAAAAAAAGCGCCGCACCACCACGAGGTGGGCTCGAACCTCCAACTTTTCGGTTAACAGCCGATCACGCTAGCCAATTGCGCCATGGAGACAGTCATGCTCCACCCTCACCACCATCAGAACATATCTTCAAAGCTATCAGCCCACAGAAAAAAAATCGTCGCACAACCACCGGGTAGGCTCGAACCTCCAACTTTTCGGTTAACAGCCGATCGCGCTAGCCAATTGCGCCACGGAGACAGTCCTGTTCCACTCTCACCACCATAAGAACATATCTTCAAAGCTATCAGCCCAAAGAAAAAAGCAACACACCACTCCCGGGAGGGCTCGAAACTCCAACCTTTCGGTTAACAGCCGATCGCGCTAGCCAATTGTGCCACGGGGACTGTCCTGCTCTACTCTCACCACCGTCAGACCATTTCTTCAGAGCTATCACCCCAAAGAAAAAAAAGCGCCGCACCATCACCGGGTGGGCTCGAACCTCCGACCTTTCGGTTAACAGCCGATCGCGCTAGCCAATTGCGCCACGGAGACAGTCCCTCTACTCTCTCCACCATCAGAACATATCTTCAAAGCTATCAGCCCAAAGAAAAAAAAGCGTCTCACCACCGCCGGGTGGGCTCGAAACTCCAACCTTTCCGTTAACAGCCGATCGCGCTAGCCAATTGCGCCACGGAGACAGTCCTGCTCCACTCTCACCACCATCAAAACATATCTACAAAGCTATCAGCCCACAAAAAAAGCGCCATACCACCACCGGGTTGGCTCGAACCTCCGACCTTTTGGTTAACAGCCGATCGCGCTAGCCAATTGCGCCACGGAGACAGTCCTGCTCTACTCTCACCACCATCAGAACATATCTTCAAAGCTATCAGCCCAAAGAAAAAAAAGCGCCGCACCACCGCCGGGTGGGCTCGAAACTCCAACCTTTCGGTTAACAGCCGATCGCGCTAGCCAATTGCGCCACGGAGACAGTCCTGCTCCACTCTCACCACCATCAGAACATATCTTCAAAGCTATCAGCCCTAAGAAAAAAAAGCGCCGCACCACCACGAAGTGGGCTCGAACCTCCAACTTTTCGGTTAACAGCCGATCACGCTAGCCAATTGCGCCATGGAGACAGTCATGCTCCACTCTCACCACCATCAGAACATATCTTCAAAGCTATCAGCCCACAGAAAAAAAAGCGCCGCACAACCACCGTTTAGGCTCGAACCTCCAGCTTTCCGGTTAACAGCCGATCGCGCTAGCCAATTGCGCCACGGAGACAGTCCTGCTCCACTCTCACCACCATAAGAAGATATCTTCAAAGCTATAAGCCCAAAGAAAAAAACGCGCCGCAGACCACCGGGTGGGCTCGAACCTCCGACCTTTTGGTTAACAGCCGATCGCGCTAGCCAATTGCGCCACGGAGACAGTCCTGCTCCACCCTCACCACCATAAGAACATATCTTCAAAGCTATCAGCCCAAAAAAAAGCGCCGCACCACCATCGAATGGCCGCGAACATCCAACCTTTCGGTTAACAGCCGATCGCGCTAGCCAATTGTCCCACGGAGACAGTCGTGCTCCACTCTCACCACCGTCAGAACATTTCTTCAGAGCTATCACCCAAAGAAAAAAAAAGCGCCGCACCACCACCGGTTGGGCTCGAACCTCCAACCTTTCGGTTAACAGCCGATCGCGCTAGCCAATTGCGCCACGAAGACAGTCCTGCTCCACTCCAACCACCATCAGAACATATCTTCGAAGCTATTACCGCAAAGAAAAAAGCAACACACCACTCCCGGGAGGGCTCGAAACTCAAACCTTTCGGTTAACAGCCGATCGCGCGAGCCCATTGCGCCACGGAGGCAGTCTTGCTCCACTCTCACCATCATCAGAACATATCTTCAAAGCTATCAGCGCAAAGAAAAAAAGCGCTGCACCACCACCGCGTGGGCTCGAACATCCAACCTTTCGGTTAACAGCCGATCGCGCTAGCCCATTGCGCCACGGAGACAGTCTTGCTCCACTCTCACCACCATCAGAACATATCTTCAAAGCTATCAGCGCAAAGAAAAAAGCAACACACCACTAACGGGAGGGCTCAAAACTCCAACCTTTCGGTCAACAGCTGATCGCGGTAGCCCATTGCGCCACGGAGACAGTCTTGCTCCTCTCTCACCACCATCAGAACATATCTTTAAAGCTATCAGCCCAAAGAAAAAAAGCACCGCACCACCACCGGATGGGCTCGAACCTCCAACCTTTCGGTTAACAGCCGATGGCGCTAGCCAATTGCGCCACGGAGACAGTCGTGCTCCACTCTGACCACCATCAGAACATATCTTCAAAGCTATCAGCGCAAAGAAAAAAGCAAAAGACCACTCCCGGGAGGGCTCGAACCTCAAACTTTTCGGTTTACAGCCGATCGCGCTGGCCAATTGCGCCACGGAGACAGTCCTGCTCCACTCTCATCACAATTAGAAAATATCTTCAAAGCTATCAGCCCAAAGAAAAAAAGCGCCGCACCACCACCGGGTGGGCTCGAACCTCCAACCTTTTGGTTAACAGCCGATCGCGCTAGCCTATTCCGCCACGGAGACAATCGTGCTCCACTCTCACCACCATCAGAACATATCTTCAAAGCTATCAGCACAAAGAAAAAAGCAACACACCCCACCCGGGAGGGCTCGAACCTCCAACTTTTCGGTTAACAGCCGATCGCGCTAGCCAATTGCGCCACGGGGACCGTCCTGCTCCACTCTCACCACCGTCAGACCTTTTCTTCAGAGCTATCACCCCAAAGAAAAAAAAGGGCCGCACCACCACCGGGTGGGCTCGAACCCCGACCTTTCGGTTAACAGCCGATCGCGCTAGCCAATTGCGCCACGGAAACAGTCCTGCTCAACTCTCACCACCATATGAACATATCTTCAAAGCTATCAGCCCAAAGAAAAAAAGCGTTGCACCACCGCCGGGTGGGCTCGAAACTCCAACCTTTCAGTTAACAGCCGATCGCGCTAGCCAATTGCGCCACGAAGACAGTCCTGCTCCACTCTCACCACCATCAGAACATATCTTCAAAGCTATCAGCCCAAAAAAGCGCCATACCACCACCGGGTTGGCTCGAACCTCCGACCTCTTGGTTAACAGCCGATTGCGCTAGCCAATTGCGCCATGGAGACAGTCCCGCTCCACTCTCACCACCATCAGAACATATCTTCAAAGCTATCAGCACAAAGAAAAAAGCAACACACCTCTCCCGAGAGCGCTCGAATTTCCAACCTTTCGGTTAACAGCCGATCGCGCTAGCCAATTGCGCCACGGAGACAGTCCTGCTCTACTCTCACCACCATCAGAACATATCTTCAAAGCTAGCAGCCCAAAGAAAAAAAAGCGCCGCACCACCGCCGGGTGGGCTCGAAACTCCAACCTTCCGGTTAACAGCCGATCGCGCAAGCCAATTGCGCCACGGAGACAGTCCTGCTCCACTCTCACCACCATCAGAACATATCTTCAAAGCTATCAGCCCAAACAAAAAAGCGCCGTACCACCACCGGGTGGGCTCGAACCTCCGACCTTTTGGTTAACAGCCGATCGCGCTAGCCAATTGCGCCATGGAGACAGTCCTGCTCCACTCTCACCACCATCAGAACATATCTTCAAAGCTATCAGCCCAAAGAAAAAAAAAGCGCCACACCACCACGAGGTGGGCTCGAACCTCCAACTTTTCGGTTAACAGCCGATCACGCTAGCCAATTGCGCCATGGAGACAGTCATGCTCCACTCTCACCACCATCAGAACATATCTTCAAAGCTATCAGCCCAAAGAAAAAAAGCGCCGCACCACCACCGGGTGGGCTCCAACCTCCGACCTTTTGGTTAACAGCTGATCGCGCTAGCCAATTGCGCCACGGAGACAGTCCTGCTCCACCCTCACAACCATAAGAACATATCTTCAAAGCTATCAGCCCAAAGAAAAAGAAGCGCCGCACCGCCATCGGGTGGGCTCGAACATCCAACCTTTCGGTTAACAGCCGATCGCGCTAGCCAATTGCCCCACGGAGACAGTCCTGCTCCACTCTCATCACCATCTGAACATATCTTCAAAGCTATTACCGCAAAGAAAAAGCAACACACCACTCCCGGGAGGGCTCGAAACTCCAACCTTTCGGTTAACAGCCGATCGCGCTAGCCAATTGTGCCACGCGGACTGTCCTGCTCTACTCTCACCACCGTCAGACCATTTCTTCAGAGCTATCACCCCAAAGAAAAAAAAAGCGCCGCACCATCACCGGGTGGGCTCGAACCTCCGACCTTTCGGTTAACAGCCGATCGCGCTAGCCAATTGCGCCAAGGAGACAGTCCTGCTCTACTCTCACCACCATCAGAACATATCTTCAAAGCTATCAGCCCAAAGAAAAAAAAGCGCCGCACCACCGCCGGGTGGGCTCGAAACTCCAACCTTTCGGTTAACAGCCGATCGCGCTAGCCAATTGCGCCACGGAGACAGTCCTGCTCCACTCTCACCACCATCAGAACATATCTTCAAAGCTATCAGCCCTAAGAAAAAAAGCGCCGCACCACCACCGGGTGGGCTCGAACCTCCGACCTTTTGGTTAACAGCTGATCGCGCTAGCCAATTGCACCACGGAGACAGTCCTGCTCCACCCTCACCACCATAAGAACATATCTTCAAAGCTATCAGCCCAAAAAAAAGCGCCGCACCACCATCGGGTGGGCGCGAACATCCAACCTTTCGGTTAACAGCCGATCGCGCTAGCCAATTGCCCCACGGAGACAGTCGTGCTCCACTCTCACCACGGTCAGAACATTTCTTCAGAGCTATCACCCCAAAGAAAAAAAAGCGCCGCACCACCACCGGTTGGGCTCGAACCTCCAACCTTTCGGTTAACAGCCGATCACGCTAGCCAATTGCGCCACGAAGACAGTCCTGCTCCACTCTCATCACCATCTGAACATATCTTCAAAGCTATTACCGCAAAGAAAAAGCAACACACCACTCCCGGGAGGGCTCGAAACTCCAACCTTTCGGTTAACAGCCGATCGCGCTAGCCAATTGTGCCACGCGGACTGTCCTGCTCTACTCTCACCACCGTCAGACCATTTCTTCAGAGCTATCACCCCAAAGAAAAAAAAGCGCCGCACCATCACCGGGTGGGCTCGAACCTCCGACCTTTCGGTTAACAGCCGATCGCGCTAGCCAATTGCGCCACGGAGACAGTCCTGCTCCACTCTCACCACCATCAGAACATATCTTCAAAGCTATCAGCCCTAAGAAAAAAAGCGCCGCACCACCACGAAGTGGGCTCGAACCTCCAACTTTTCGGTTAACAGCCGATCACGCTAGCCAATTGCGCCATGGAGACAGTCATGCTCCACTCTCACCACCATCAGAACATATCTTCAAAGCTATCAGCCCACAGAAAAAAAAGCGCCGCACAACCACCGGGTAGGCTCGAACCTCCAACTTTCCGGTTAACAGCCGATCGCGCTAGCCAATTGCGCCACGGAGACAGTCCTGCTCCACTCTCACCACCATAAGAAGATATCTTCAAAGCTATAAGCCCAAAGAAAAAAAAGCGCCGCAGCACCACCGGGTGGGCTCGAACCTCCGACCTTTTGGTTAACAGCCGATCGCGCTAGCCAATTGCACCACGGAGACAGTCCTGCTCCACCCTCACCACCATAAGAACATATCTTCAAAGCTATCAGCCCAAAAAAAAGCGCCGCACCACCATCGGGTGGGCGCGAACATCCAACCTTTCGGTTAACAGCCGATCGCGCTAGCCAATTGTCCCACGGAGACAGTCGTGCTCCACTCTCACCACCGTCAGAACATTTCTTCAGAGCTATCACCCAAAGAAAAAAAAAGCGCCGCACCACCACCGGTTGGGCTCGAACCTCCAACCTTTCGGTTAACAGCCGATCGCGCTAGCCAATTGCGCCACGATGACAGTCCTGCTCCACTCTCATCACCATCTGAACATATCTTCAAAGCTATTACCGCAAAGAAAAAAGCAACACACCACTCCCGGGAGGGCTCGCAACTCCAACCTTTCAGTTAACAGCCGATCGCCCTAGCCCATTGCGCTACGGAGGCAGTCTTGCTCCACTCTCACCATCATCAGAACAAATCTTCAAAGCTATCAGCGCAAAGAAAAAAAGCGCTGCACCACCTTCAGGTGGGCTCGAACCTCCAACCTTTCGGTTAACAGCCGATCGCGCTAGCCCATTGCGCCACGGAGACAGTCTTGCTCCACTCTCACCACCATCATAACATACCTTCAAAGCTATCAGCGCAAAGAAAAAAGCAACACACCACTCCCGGGAGGGCTTGAAACTCCAACCTTTCAGTCAACAGGCGATTGCGCTAGCCAATTGCGCCACGGAGACAGTCCTGCTCCACTCTCAACACCATCAGAACATATCTTCAAAGCTTACAGCCCAAAGGAAAAAAAGCGCCACACCACCACCGGGTGGGCTCGAACCTCCGACGTTTTAGTTAACAGCCGATCGCGCTAGCCAATTGCGCCATGGAGACAGTCCTGCTCCACTCTCCACCACCATCAAAACATATCTTCAAAGCTATCAGCCCAAAGAAAAAAAAGCGCCGCACCACCACCGGGCTGGCTCGAACCTCCAACTTTTCGGTTAACAGCCGATCACGCTAGCCAATTGCGGCACGGAGACAGTCGTGCTCCACTCTCACCACCATCAGAACATATCTTCAAAGCTATCAGCCCACAGAAAAAAAGCACCGCACCACCACCGTGTGGGCTCGAACCTCCAACCTTTCGGTTAACAGCCGATCGCCCAAGCCAATTGCGCCACGGAGACAGTCCTGCTCCACTCTCACCACCATCAGAACATATCTTCAAAGCTATCAGCGCAAAGAAAAAAGCAACACACCACTCCAGGAAGGGCTCGAAACTCCAACCTTTCGGTTAACAGCCGATCGCGCTAGCCAACTGCGCCAAGGAGACAGTCGTGCTCCACTCTCACCACCATCAGTACATATCTTCAAAGCTATCAGCGCAAAGAAAAAAGCAACACACCACTCCAGGAAGGACTCGAAACTCCAACCTTTCGGGTAACAGCCGATCGCGCTAGCCAATTGCACCACGGAGACAGTCCTGCTCTACTCTCACCACCATCAGAACATATCTTCAAAGCTTTCAGCCCAAAGAAAAAAAGCGCCATACCACCACCGGGTGGGCTCGAACCTCCGACCTTTTGGTTAACAGCCGATCGCGTTAGCCAAATGCGCCATAGAGACAGTCCTGCTCCACTCTCACCACCATCAGAACATATCTTCAAAGCTATCAGCCCAAAGAAAAAAAAGCGCCGCACCACCACCGGGTGGGCTCGAACCTCCAACTTTTCGGTTAACAGTCGGTCACGCTAGCCAATTGCACCACGGAGACAGTCCTGCTTCACTCTCACCACAATCATAACATATCTTCAAAGCTATCAGCCCAAAGAAAAAAAAGCGCCGCACCACCACCGGGTGGGCTCGAAACTCCAACCTTTCGTTTAACTGCCGATCGCGCTAGCCAATGGCGCCATGGAGACAGTCCTGCTCCACCCTCACCACCATAAGAACATATCTTCAAAGCTATCAGCCCAAAGAAAAAAAAGCGCCGCACCACCATCGGGTGGGCGCGAACATCCAACCATTCGGTTAACAGCCGATCGCGCTAGCCAATTGCCCCACGGAGACAGTCGTTCTCCACTCTCACCACCGTCAGAACATTTCTTCACAGCTATCACCCCAAAGAAAAAAAAGCGCCGCACCACCACCGGCTGGGCTCGAACCTCCAACCTTTCGGTTAACAGCCGATCGCGCTAGCCAATTGCGCCACGAAGACAGTCCTGCTTCACTCTCATCACCATCGGAACATATCTTCAAAGCTATTACCGCAAAGAAAAAAGCAACACACCACTCCCGGGAGGGCTCGAAACTCCAACCTTTCGGTTAACCGCCGATCGCGCTAGCCCATTGCGCTACGAAGGCAGTCTTGCTCCACTCTCACCATCATCAGAACATATCTTCAAAGCTATCAGCGCAAAGAAAAAAAGCGCTGCACCACCACCAGGTGGGCTCCAACCTCCAACCTTTCGGTTAACAGCCTATCGCGCTAGCCCATTGCGCCACGGAGACAGTCTTGCTCCACTCTCACAACCATCAGAACATATCTTCAAAGCTATCAGCGCCAAGAAAAAAGCAACACACCACTCCCGGGAGGGCTCGAAACTCCAACCTTTCAGTCAACAGGCGATTGCGCTAGCCAATTGCGCCACGGAGACAGTCCTGCTCCACTCTCACCACCATCAGAACATATCTTCAAAGCTTACAGCCCAAAGAAAAAAAAGCACCGCACCACCACCGGGTGGGCTCGAACTTCCAACCTTTCGGTTAACGGCCAATCGCGCCAGCCAATTGCGCCACGGAGACAGTCCTGCTCCACTCTCACCACCATCAGAATATATCTTCAAAGCTATCAGCACAAAGAAAAAAAGCGCCCCAGCATCACCGGGTGGGCTCGAACTTCCAACCTTTCGGTTAACAGCCGATCGCGCTAGCCAACTGCGCCAAGGAGACAGTCGTGCTCCACTCTCACCACCATCACCTGTGCCGAAAAGCCAGGTGAAAGTCATCGGCAACACCACGCTACCAGACAACATTCGAGAGGTACTGGAACTTGGGCCAAAGTTCGCTGTTGAACCCAAGAAATCTGCTCCCGAACTGTTGGGAATGGTGCGACAAGTTTCCAAGCAAGTGCCTGACGCCGAGTCGGATAGGTGTGTATCGGAAGGTGTGGATGTACTTATGCGTTCCCGTTCCTTAGCAGGAAAGTTTTCCTTGTTCAGAACTGTTAAGTATATGAAGGAGCATTCGCTCACACTTGTTCCCGCGGATAAGGAAGGTGGTTTTGTGGTTTTAGATCGGACTAGGTATAATTCAAAAGCTCATGAATCTATTTCGTCTACTTTTAGGGTTCATAAAGACGTGGCCCTTAAGAAAGTTCAAAACGACGCAAAAAACTTGTGCAAAAGCTTCAAGCTCGATCATTTGTCTCGATCCATTGAAAAAAGCACGAAGAATCATCTTGATGTATTTTTTTCAGCAAAAACGCACAAACCGGGTTTCCCGTTCCGTGTGATAGTGTCGGAAAACGCTAGCTGGCAGAAACATGTAGCAGTATTTTTAAAGAAGTTTTTGAAGCTTTTGCCAGTCGAAGATCCATTTTTAGTAAGTAACTCTGAACATGTCGTGGATTTCTTTAAAAACAATCATGACAGAAACTTTTTAGCCTTCTCTATTGATCTGAAGGATCTTTATTATTCTCTCCCTCAAGATGACCTTATGACATGTGTAGGCCGTTGCATTGACAAGTTTGGATCAGTACGTTTTCAAAACGCCTCCGGTTTGACTTGCGATCAGTTCTTGGAACTTCTTTATTTGTATGTTAATTCCACTTACGCCTCATGGGAAGGTACTGTTGTTAAACAGAAGAATGGAATCTGTATTGGTTCTTGTATTGCCCCTTGCTTAAGTGACTTGTACTTAGCCTATCACGACCAGGCCCTTTATGATCGCCTCAAAAATCACCCTGATGTTGTACGTGTGTTTAGATTTGTCGACGATTTCTTAATTGTTTTAAACAATGACTCATGTAGTTTCGACAATGAGGTTTCAAAAATTGTAACCACTTTCACGGAAACCCTTTCTCCATTGGTCTTGACGCATGAAATGCCCGAGGGCAATTTCATTAGGTTTTTGGACTTAGGTATCTACTTTTCATCTGAGAAAGTGTGTTGGAGTTATGAGCCAAGGGGCAATAAGCCCGTCCTGCCGTTTTCCTCCGCCCATTCAAAGCTCGTGAAACGCGCCGTTGTACAATCCTGTTTTAATAACTCTCTTAGGAAGTCCTGTAATCACAAAGTTGAAAGCAGTTTTCTGAACCAAGCCAAGCGCTTAGCAGAGTCTGGTTACCCAATTTGTGTGCTGAGCTCTGTCGCAGAGGGTTTGAGCAGGAAGCTAAAACACCCACCTAAAGGCAGTAATGGTCGTACAGCAAAAAAAGTGGCCGTCGTTCCGTACTTGCATGGTGTATCGCATAATCTCAGAAGGATCGCGGGAAAGGCAGGAGTGGATGTGATCTTTTCAGCTCCCGAACGTCTACATAGGTTGTGTCGACGCGTTAATTCACAGTGTAACAGTGCAAACACCTGCCTTATTAATCATCGAACAATTTTTGTGAACTGCATTCGCAATGTTGTTTATGCTATTCTGCTTTCTTGTGGAAGAACCTATATTGGTCAAACTGGCCGATGTATCAATCAGAGATTGAAAGAACATCATTATAATGTCACGAAAGCAATCTCGGGCCATTTGGGCATCCATTGCCGAGATTGTGGATGTATACCCCTCTTCGAAAAAACTAAAATTCTATCTAAGGCTCCTGGCAAAATGACAAGGGAGATTATGGAGGCATATGAAATCGCGAAATTATCTGACATGTGCGTTAGCCAACCATCAGTATCGCTTTCTCAAAAAGAACTTCATTACCTTGATTCGACACAGTGACTTGTACTTTTACTATGTAGTGCAATTTACACGTGCTTGGTTCTACGATGTGATTCCGCGATATGTTCTTTATGTTTATGTTATTTCCGCTCGCTCGGTATATATTTATCGGTTCGTGCGAAAATAAAAGATCAGTTGAAAGTAGCGCTCTGTATGTGTCTGTCTCTTCTACGTCCTTGTCTGTTTTGCGCTTACTCACTCTTAATGGATTCAAACCAACTAGCCCACCAACGTGTTTTGGCAATGTTTATTTCTAGTACATCGGGCATTCCTTCGTGGTACCTCGTTGAACCTTGCCGCCTAGTCCCGCTCCTTGCAACAGCTGCTTGTAGAGCTCGCATGCTCGGCTTCTGTGTCCGTCACAAAATTTTGCCACCCGAAGTTCTCGCTTTATTTGGGTTCTGCCAGCCCTCAATCAGCCACGGCATTCGGATCTGCAAACTAATGCGCTCGGAATGGCATCGACAAGTGCGAATGTACAGAGATATCTTGAGACTGCGCCTGAAGACTACAGGATCTGAAAACGCTTGGGCTCACTTTTCACGGATCATCAACCGCACGACGGAATTCCTATGGAATCACGTTTTGCCAGGCCTGAGGCAGAGCCTTCGTAAGAAGACCCCTGTGCCGAAAAGCCAGGTGAAAGTCATCGGCAACACCACGCTACCAGACAACATTCGAGAGGTACTGGAACTTGGGCCAAAGTTCGCTGTTGAACCCAAGAAATCTGCTCCCGAACTGTTGGGAATGGTGCGACAAGTTTCCAAGCAAGTGCCTGACGCCGAGTCGGATAGGTGTGTATCGGAAGGTGTGGATGTACTTATGCGTTCCCGTTCCTTAGCAGGAAAGTTTTCCTTGTTCAGAACTGTTAAGTATATGAAGGAGCATTCGCTCACACTTGTTCCCGCGGATAAGGAAGGTGGTTTTGTGGTTTTAGATCGGACTAGGTATAATTCAAAAGCTCATGAATCTATTTCGTCTACTTTTAGGGTTCATAAAGACGTGGCCCTTAAGAAAGTTCAAAACGACGCAAAAAACTTGTGCAAAAGCTTCAAGCTCGATCATTTGTCTCGATCCATTGAAAAAAGCACGAAGAATCATCTTGATGTATTTTTTTCAGCAAAAACGCACAAACCGGGTTTCCCGTTCCGTGTGATAGTGTCGGAAAACGCTAGCTGGCAGAAACATGTAGCAGTATTTTTAAAGAAGTTTTTGAAGCTTTTGCCAGTCGAAGATCCATTTTTAGTAAGTAACTCTGAACATGTCGTGGATTTCTTTAAAAACAATCATGACAGAAACTTTTTAGCCTTCTCTATTGATCTGAAGGATCTTTATTATTCTCTCCCTCAAGATGACCTTATGACATGTGTAGGCCGTTGCATTGACAAGTTTGGATCAGTACGTTTTCAAAACGCCTCCGGTTTGACTTGCGATCAGTTCTTGGAACTTCTTTATTTGTATGTTAATTCCACTTACGCCTCATGGGAAGGTACTGTTGTTAAACAGAAGAATGGAATCTGTATTGGTTCTTGTATTGCCCCTTGCTTAAGTGACTTGTACTTAGCCTATCACGACCAGGCCCTTTATGATCGCCTCAAAAATCACCCTGATGTTGTACGTGTGTTTAGATTTGTCGACGATTTCTTAATTGTTTTAAACAATGACTCATGTAGTTTCGACAATGAGGTTTCAAAAATTGTAACCACTTTCACGGAAACCCTTTCTCCATTGGTCTTGACGCATGAAATGCCCGAGGGCAATTTCATTAGGTTTTTGGACTTAGGTATCTACTTTTCATCTGAGAAAGTGTGTTGGAGTTATGAGCCAAGGGGCAATAAGCCCGTCCTGCCGTTTTCCTCCGCCCATTCAAAGCTCGTGAAACGCGCCGTTGTACAATCCTGTTTTAATAACTCTCTTAGGAAGTCCTGTAATCACAAAGTTGAAAGCAGTTTTCTGAACCAAGCCAAGCGCTTAGCAGAGTCTGGTTACCCAATTTGTGTGCTGAGCTCTGTCGCAGAGGGTTTGAGCAGGAAGCTAAAACACCCACCTAAAGGCAGTAATGGTCGTACAGCAAAAAAAGTGGCCGTCGTTCCGTACTTGCATGGTGTATCGCATAATCTCAGAAGGATCGCGGGAAAGGCAGGAGTGGATGTGATCTTTTCAGCTCCCGAACGTCTACATAGGTTGTGTCGACGCGTTAATTCACAGTGTAACAGTGCAAACACCTGCCTTATTAATCATCGAACAATTTTTGTGAACTGCATTCGCAATGTTGTTTATGCTATTCTGCTTTCTTGTGGAAGAACCTATATTGGTCAAACTGGCCGATGTATCAATCAGAGATTGAAAGAACATCATTATAATGTCACGAAAGCAATCTCGGGCCATTTGGGCATCCATTGCCGAGATTGTGGATGTATACCCCTCTTCGAAAAAACTAAAATTCTATCTAAGGCTCCTGGCAAAATGACAAGGGAGATTATGGAGGCATATGAAATCGCGAAATTATCTGACATGTGCGTTAGCCAACCATCAGTATCGCTTTCTCAAAAAGAACTTCATTACCTTGATTCGACACAGTGACTTGTACTTTTACTATGTAGTGCAATTTACACGTGCTTGGTTCTACGATGTGATTCCGCGATATGTTCTTTATGTTTATGTTATTTCCGCTCGCTCGGTATATATTTATCGGTTCGTGCGAAAATAAAAGATCAGTTGAAAGTAGCGCTCTGTATGTGTCTGTCTCTTCTACGTCCTTGTCTGTTTTGCGCTTACTCACTCTTAATGGATTCAAACCAACTAGCCCACCAACGTGTTTTGGCACCATCAGAACATATCTTCAAAGCTATCAGCGCAAAGAAAAAAGCAACACACCACTCCGGGGAGGGCTCGAAACTCCAACCTTTCGGTTAACAGCCGATCGCGCTAGCCAATTGCGCCACGGAGACAGTCCTGCTTCACTCTCACCACGATCATAACATATCTTCAAACCTATCAGCCCAAAGAAAAAAAAAGCGCCGCACCACCACCGGGTGGGCTCGAAACTCCAACCTTTCGTTTAACTGCCGATCGCGCTAGCCAATGGCGCCACGGAGACAGTCCTGCTCCACTCTTTTCACCATTAGAACATATCTTCAAAGCTATCAGCCCAAAAAAAAAGCGCCGCACCACCACCGGGTGGGCTCGAACTACCAACTTTGCGGTTAACAGCCGATCACGCTAGCCAATTGCGCCACGGAGACAGTCCTGCTCCACTCTCACCACCATCAGAACATATCTTCAAACCTATCAGCCAAAAGAAAAAAAAAGCGGCGCACCACCACCGGGTGGGCTCGAACCTCCAACTTTTCGGTTAACAGCTGATCGCGCTAGCCAATTGCGCCAAGGAGACAGTCCTGCTCCACTCTCACCACCATCAGAACATATCTTCAAAGCTATCAGCCCAAACAAAAAAAGCGCCATACCACCACCGGGTGGGCTCGAACCTCCAACTTTTCGGTTAACAGCCGATCACGCTAGCCAATTGCGCCATGGAGACAGTCATGCTCCACTCTCACCACCATCAGAACATATCTTCAAAGCTATCAGCCCACAGAAAAAAAAGCGCCGCACAACCACCGGGTAGGCTCGAACCTCCAACTTTTCGGTTAACAGCCGATCGCGCTAGCCAGTTGCGCCACGGAGACAGTCCTGCTGCACTCTCACCACAATAAGAACATATCTTCAAAGCTATCAGCCAAAAGAAAAAAAAGCGCCGCACCACCACCGTGTGGGCTCGAACCTCCAACCTTTCGGTTAACAGCCGATCGCCCAAGCCAATTGCGCCACGAAGACAGTCCTGCTCCACTCTCATCACCATCTGAACATATCTTCAAAGCTATTACCGCAAAGAAAAAAGCAACACACCACTCCCGGGAGGGCTCGAAACTCCAACCTTTCGGTTAACCGCCGATCGCGCTAGCCCATTGCGCTACGGAGGCTGTCTTGCTCCACTCTCACCATCATCAGAACATATCTTCAAAGCTATCAGCGCAAAGAAAAAAAGCGCTGCACCACCACCAGGTGGGCTCGAACCTCCAACCTTTCGGTTAACAGCCGATCGCGCTAGCCCATTGCGCCACGGAGACAGTCTTGCTCCACTCTCACCACCATCAGAACATATCTTCAAAGCTATCAGCGCAAAGAAAAATGCAACACACCACTCCCGGGAGGGCTCGAAACTCCAACCTTTCAGTCAACAGGCGATTGCGCTAGCCAATTACGCGACGGAGACAGTCCTGCTCCACTCTCACCACCATCAGAACATATCTTCAAAGCTTACAGCCCAAAGAAAAAAAAGCGCCACACCACCACCGGGTGGGCTCGAACCTCCGACCTTTTGGTTAACAGCCGATCGCGCTAGCCAATTGCGCCACGGAGACAGTCCTGCACCACTCTCACCACCATCAGAACATATCTTCAAAGCTTACAGCCCAAAGAAATAACAGCGCCACACCACCGCCGGGTGGGCTCGAACCTCCGACCTTTTGGTTAACAGCCGATCGCGCTAGCCAATTGCGCCGTAGAGACAGTCCTGCTCCACTCTCCACCACCATCAAAACATATCTTCAAAGCTATCAGCCCAAAGAAAAAAAGCACCGCACTACCACCGGGCTGGCTCGAACCTCCAACTTTTCGGTTAACAGCCGATCACGCTAGCCAATTGCGGCACGGAGACAGTCGTGCTCCACTCTCACCACCATCAGAACATATCTTCAAAGCTATCAGCCCACAGAAAAAAAAGTGCCGCACCACCACCGTGTGGGCTCGAACCTCCAACCTTTCGGTTAACAGCCGATCGCCCAAGCCAATTGCGCCACGGAGACAGTCCTGCTCCACTCTCACCACCATCAGAACATATCTTCAAAGCTATCAGCCCAAAGAAAAAAAGCACCGCACCACCACCGGGTGGGCTCGAACTACCAACTTTTCGGTTAACAGCCGATCACGCTAGCCAATTGCGCCACGGAGACAGTCCTGCTTCACTCTCACCACGATCATAACATATCTTCAAAGCTATCAGCCCAAAGAAAAAAAAGCGCCGCACCACCACCGGGTGGGCTCGAAACTCCAACCTTTCGCTTAACTGCCGATTGCGCTAGCCCATGGCGCCACGGAGACAGTCCTGCTCCACTCTTTTCACCATTAGAACATATCTTCAAAGCTATCAGCCCAAAGAAAAAAAGCGCCATACCACCACCGGGTGGGCTCGAACCTCCGACCTTTTGGTTAACAGCCGATCGCGTTAGCCAAATGCGCCATAGAGACAGTCCTGCTCCACTCTCACCACCATCAGAACATATCTTCAAAGCTATCAGCCCAAAGAAAAAAAAGCGCCGCACCACCACCGGGTGGGCTCGAACCTCCAACTTTTCGGTTAACAGTCGGTCACGCTAGCCAATTGCACCACGGAGACAGTCCTGCTTCACTCTCACCACAATCATAACATATCTTCAAAGCTATCAGCCCAAAGAAAAAAAAGCGCCGCACCACCACCGGGTGGGCTCGAAACTCCAACCTTTCGTTTAACTGCCGATCGCGCTAGCCAATGGCGCCATGGAGACAGTCCTGCTCCACCCTCACCACCATAAGAACATATCTTCAAAGCTATCAGCCCAAAGAAAAAAAAGCGCCGCACCACCATCGGGTGGGCGCGTACATCCAACCTTTCGGTTAACAGCCGATCGCGCTAGCCAATTGCCCCACGGAGACAGTCGTTCTCCACTCTCACCACCGTCAGAACATTTCTTCACAGCTATCACCCCAAAGAAAAAAAAGCGCCGCACCACCACCGGCTGGGCTCGAACCTCCAACCTTTCGGTTAACAGCCGATCGCGCTAGCCAATTGCGCCACGAAGACAGTCCTGCTTCACTCTCATCACCATCGGAACATATCTTCAAAGCTATTACCGCAAAGAAAAAAGCAACACACCACTCCCGGGAGGGCTCGAAACTCCAACCTTTCGGTTAACCGCCGATCGCGCTAGCCCATTGCGCTACGAAGGCAGTCTTGCTCCACTCTCACCATCATCAGAACATATCTTCAAAGCTATCAGCGCAAAGAAAAAAAGCGCTGCACCACCACCAGGTGGGCTCCAACCTCCAACCTTTCGGTTAACAGCCTATCGCGCTAGCCCATTGCGCCACGGAGACAGTCTTGCTCCACTCTCACAACCATCAGAACATATCTTCAAAGCTATCAGCGCCAAGAAAAAAGCAACACACCACTCCCGGGAGGGCTCGAAACTCCAACCTTTCAGTCAACAGGCGATTGCGCTAGCCAATTGCGCCACGGAGACAGTCCTGCTCCACCCTCACCACCATCAGAACATATCTTCAAAGCTTACAGCCCAAAGAAAAAAAAGCACCGCACCACCACCGGGTGGGCTCGAACTTCCAACCTTTCGGTTAACGGCCAATCGCGCCAGCCAATTGCGCCACGGAGACAGTCCTGCTCCACTCTCACCACCATCAGAACATATCTTCAAAGCTATCAGCACAAAGAAAAAAAGCGCCCCAGCATCACCGGGTGGGCTCGAACTTCCAACCTTTCGGTTAACAGCCGATCGCGCTAGCCAACTGCGCCAAGGAGACAGTCGTGCTCCACTCTCACCACCATCAGAACAAATCTTCAAAGCTATCAGCGCAAAGAAAAAAGCAACACACCACTCCGGGGAGGGCTCGAAACTCCAACCTTTCGGTTAACAGCCGATCGCGCTAGCCAATTGCGCCACGGAGACAGTCCTGCTTCACTCTCACCACGATCATAACATATCTTCAAACCTATCAGCCCAAAGAAAAAAAAAGCGCCGCACCACCACCGGGTGGGCTCGAAACTCCAACCTTTCGTTTAACTGCCGATCGCGCTAGCCAATGGCGCCACGGAGACAGTCCTGCTCCACTCTTTTCACCATTAGAACATATCTTCAAAGCTATCAGCCCAAAAAAAAAGCACCGCACCACCACCGGGTGGGCTCGAACTACCAACTTTGCGGTTAACAGCCGATCACGCTAGCCAATTGCGCCACGGAGACAGTCCTGCTCCACTCTCACCACCATCAGAACATATCTTCAAAGCTATCAGCCAAAAGAAAAAAAAAGCGGCGCACCACTACCGGGTGGGCTCGAACCTCCAACTTTTCGGTTAACAGCTGATCGCGCTAGCCAATTGCGCCAAGGAGACAGTCCTGCTCCACTCTCACCACCATCAGAACATATCTTCAAAGCTATCAGCCCAAACAAAAAAAGCGCCATACCACCACCGGGTGGGCTCGAACCTCCAACTTTTCGGTTAACAGCCGATCACGCTAGCCAATTGCGCCATGGAGACAGTCATGCTCCACTCTCACCACCATCAGAACATATCTTCAAAGCTATCAGCCCACAGAAAAAAAAGCGCCGCACAACCACCGGGTAGGCTCGAACCTCCAACGTTTCGGTTAACAGCCGATCGCGCTAGCCAGTTGCGCCACGGAGACAGTCCTGCTGCACTCTCACCACAATAAGAACATATCTTCAAAGCTATCAGCCAAAAGAAAAAAAAGCGCCGCACCACCATCGGGTGGGCGCGAACATCCAACCTTTCGGTTAACAGCCGATCGCGCTAGCCAATTGCCCCACGGAGACAGTCGTGCTCCACTCTCACCACCGTCAGAACATTTCTTCACAGCTATCACCCCAAAGAAAAAAAAAGCGCCGCACCACCACCGGTTCGGCTCGAACCTCCAACCTTTCGGTTAACAGCCGATCGCGCTAGCCAATTGCGCCACGAAGACAGTCCTGCTCCACTCTCATCACCATCTGAACATATCTTCAAAGCTATTACCGCAAAGAAAAAAGCAACACACCACTCCCGGGAGGGCTCGAAACTCCAACCTTTCGGTTAACCGCCGATCGCGCTAGCCCATTGCGCTACGGAGGCAGTCTTGCTCCACTCTCACCGTCATCAGAACATATCTTCAAAGCTATCAGCGCAAAGAAAAAAAGCGCTGCACCACCACCAGGTGGGCTCGAACCTCCAACCTTTCAGTTAACAGCCGATCGCGCTAGCCCATTGCGCCACGGAGACAGTCTTGCTCCACTCTCACCACCATCAGAACATATCTTCAAAGCTATCAGCGCAAAGAAAAATGCAACACACCACTCCCGGGAGGGCTCGAAACTCCAACCTTTCAGTCAACAGGCGATTGCGCTAGCCAATTACGCGACGGAGACAGTCCTGCTCCACTCTCACCACCATCAGAACATATCTTCAAAGCTTACAGCCCAAAGAAAAAAAAGCGCCACACCACCACCGGGTGGGCTCGAACCTCCGACCTTTTGGTTAACAGCCGATCGCGCTAGCCAATTGCGCCACGGAGACAGTCCTGCACCACTCTCACCACCATCAGAACATATCTTCAAAGCTTACAGCCCAAAGAAATAAAAGCGCCACACCACCGCCGGGTGGGCTCGAACCTCCGACCTTTTGGTTAACAGCCGATCGCGCTAGCCAATTGCGCCGTAGAGACAGTCCTGCTCCACTCTCCACCACCATCAAAACATATCTTCAAAGCTATCAGCCCAAAGAAAAAAAGCACCGCACTACCACCGGGCTGGCTCGAACCTCCAACTTTTCGGTTAACAGCCGATCACGCTAGCCAATTGCGGCACGGAGACAGTCGTGCTCCACTCTCACCACCATCAGAACATATCTTCAAAGCTATCAGCCCACAGAAAAAAAAGTGCCGCACCACCACCGTGTGGGCTCGAACCTCCAACCTTTCGGTTAACAGCCGATCGCCCAAGCCAATTGCGCCACGGAGACAGTCCTGCTCCACTCTCACCACCATCAGAACATATCTTCAAAGCTATCAGCCCAAAGAAAAAAAGCACCGCACCACCACCGGGTGGGCTCGAACTACCAACTTTTCGGTTAACAGCCGATCACGCTAGCCAATTGCGCCACGGAGACAGTCCTGCTTCACTCTCACCACGATCATAACATATCTTCAAAGCTATCAGCCCAAAGAAAAAAAAGCGCCGCACCACCACCGGGTGGGCTCGAAACTCCAACCTTTCGCTTAACTGCCGATTGCGCTAGCCCATGGCGCCACGGAGACAGTCCTGCTACACTCTTTTCACCATTAGAACATATCTTCAAAGCTATCAGCCCAAAGAAAAAAAAGCGCCGCAACACTCCCGGGAGGGCTCGAAACTCCAACCTTTCGGTTAACCGCCGATCGCGCTAGCCCATTGCGCTACGGAGGCAGTCTTGCTCCACTCTCACCATCATCAGAACATATCTTCAAAGCTATCAGCGCAAAGAAAAAAGCGCTGCACCACCACCAGGTGGGCTCGAACCTCCAACCTTTCGGTTAACAGCCGATCGCGCTAGCCCATTGCGCCACGGAGACAGTCTTGCTCCACTCTCACCACCATCAGAACATATCTTCAAAGCTATCAGCGCAAAAAAAATGCAACACACCACTCCCGGGAGGGCTTGAAACTCCAACCTTTCAGTCAACAGGCGATTGCGCTAGCCAATTGCGCCACGGAGACAGTCCTGCTCCACTCTCACCACCATCAGAACATATCTTCAAAGCTTACAGCCCAAAGGAAAAAAAGCGCCACACCACCACCGGGTGGGCTCGAACCTCCGACCCTTTGGTTGACAGCCGATCGCGCTAACCAATTGCGCCATGGAGACAGTCCTGCTCCACTCTCCACCACCATCAAAACATATCTTCAAAGCTATCAGCCCAAAGAAAAAAAAGCGCCGCACCACCACCGGGCTGGCTCGAACCTCCAACTTTTCGGTTAACAGCCGATCACGCTAGCCAATTGCGGCACGGAGACAGTCGTGCTCCACTCTCACCACCATCAGAACATATCTTCAAAGCTATCAGCCCACAGAAAAAAAGCACCGCACCACCACCGTGTGGGCTCGAACCTCCAACCTTTCGGTTAACAGCCGATCGCCCAAGCCAATTGCGCCACGGAGACAGTCCTGCTCCACTCTCACCACCATCAGAACATATCTTCAAAGCTATCAGCGCAAAGAAAAAAGCAACACACCACTCCAGGAAGGGCTCGAAACTCCAACCTTTCGGTTAACAGCCGATCGCGCTAGCCAACTGCGCCAAGGAGACAGTCGTGCTCCACTCTCACCACCATCAGAACATATCTTCAAAGCTATCAGCCCAAAGAAAAAAAAGCGCCGCACCACCACCGGGTGGGCTCGAACCTCCGACCTTTTGGTTAACAGCCGATCGCGTTAGCCAAATGCGCCATAGAGACAGTCCTGCTCCACTCTCACCACCATCAGAACATATCTTCAAAGCTATCAGCCCAAAGAAAAAAAAGCGCCGCACCACCACCGGGTGGGCTCGAACCTCCAACTTTTCGGTTAACAGTCGGTCACGCTAGCCAATTGCACCACGGAGACAGTCCTGCTTCACTCTCACCACAATCATAACATATCTTCAAAGCTATCAGCCCAAAGAAAAAAAAGCGCCGCACCACCACCGGGTGGGCTCGAAACTCCAACCTTTCGTTTAACTGCCGATCGCGCTAGCCAATGGCGCCATGGAGACAGTCCTGCTCCACCCTCACCACCATAAGAACATATCTTCAAAGCTATCAGCCCAAAGAAAAAAAAGCGCCGCACCACCATCGGGTGGGCTCGAACCTCCAACTTTTCGGTTAACAGCTGATCGCGCTAGCCAATTGCGCCAAGGAGACAGTCCTGCTCCACTCTCACCACCATCAGAACATATCTTCAAAGCTATCAGCCCAAACAAAAAAAGCGCCATACCACCACCGGGTGGCTCGAACCTCCAACTTTTCGGTTAACAGCCGATCACGCTAGCCAATTGCGCCTGGAGACAGTCATGCTCCACTCTCACCACCATCAGAACATATCTTCAAAGCTATCAGCCCACAGAAAAAAAAGCGCCGCACAACCACCGGGTAGGCTCGAACCTCCAACTTTTCGGTTAACAGCCGATCGCGCTAGCCAGTTGCGCCACGGAGACAGTCCTGCTCCACTCTCACCACAACAAGAACATATCTTCAAAG
This sequence comes from Rhipicephalus microplus, assembly GCF_043290135.1. NCBI lineage: Eukaryota > Metazoa > Arthropoda > Arachnida > Ixodida > Ixodidae > Rhipicephalus > Rhipicephalus microplus. The sequence goes on along the minus strand of NW_027464587.1, from coordinate 1,356,480 downwards.
CTATCAGCCAAAAGAAAAAAAAGCGCCGCACCACCATCGGGTGGGCGCGAACATCCAACCTTTCGGTTAACAGCCGATCGCGCTAGCCAATTGCCCCACGGAGACAGTCGTGCTCCACTCTCACCACCGTCAGAACATTTCTTCACAGCTATCATCCCAAAGAAAAAAAAAGCGCCGCACCACCACCGGTTCGGCTCGAACCTCCAACCTTTCGGTTAACAGCCGATCGCGCTAGCCAATTGCGCCACGAAGACAGTCCTGCTCCACTCTCATCACCATCTGAACATATCTTCAAAGCTATTACCGCAAAGAAAAAAGCAACACACCACTCCCGGGAGGGCTCGAAACTCCAACCTTTCGGTTAACCGCCGATCGCGCTAGCCCATTGCACTACGGAGGCAGTCTTGCTCCACTCTCACCATCATCAGAACATATCTTCAAAGCTACCAGCGCAAAGAAAAAAAGCGCTGCACCACCACCAGGTGGACTCGAACCTCCAACCTTTCGGTTAACAGCCAATCGCGCTAGCCCATTGCGCCACGGAGACAGTCTTGCTCCACTCTCACCACCATCAGAACATATCTTCAAAGCTATCAGCGCAAAGAAAAATGCAACACACCACTCCCGGGAGGGCTCGAAACTCCAACCTTTCAGTCAACAGGCGATTGCGCTAGCCAATTGCGCCACGGAGACAGTCCTGCTCCACTCTCACCACCATCAGAACATATCTTCAAAGCTTACAGCCGAAAGAAATAAAAGCGCCACACCACCGCTGGGGTGGGCTCGAACCTCCGACCTTTTGGTTAACAGCCGATCGCGCTAGCCAATTGCGCCATGGAGACAGTCCTGCTCCACTCTCCACCACCATCAAAACATATCTTCAAAGCTATCAGCCCAAAGAAAAAAAGCACCGCACTACCACCGGGCTGGCTCGAACCTCCAACTTTTCGGTTAACAGCCGATCACGCTAGCCAATTGCGGCAAGGAGACAGTCGTGCTCCACTCTCACCACCATCAGAACATATCTTCAAAGCTATCAGCCCAAAGAAAAAAAAAGCACCGTACCGCCACCGGGTGGGCTCGAACTACCAACTTTGCGGTTAACAGCCGATCACGCTAGCCAATTGCGCCGCGGAGACAGTCCTGCTTCACTCTCACCACGATCATAACATATCTTTAAAGCTATCAGCCCAAAGAAAAAAAAGCGCCGCACCACCACCGGGTGGGCTCGAAACTCCAACCTTTCGTTTAACTGCCGATCGCGCTAGCCAATGGCACCACGGAGACAGTCCTTCTCCACTCTTTTCACCATTAGAACATATCTTCAAAGCTATCAGCCCAAAGAAAAAAAAGCGCCGCACCACTCCCGGGAGGGCTCGAAACTCCAACCTTTCGGTTAACCGCCGATCGCGCTAGCCCATTGCGCTACGGAGGCAGTCTTGCTCCACTCTCACCATCATCAGAACATATCTTCAAAGCTATCAGCGCAAAGAAATAAAGCGCTGCACCACCACCACGTGGGCTCGAACCTCCAACCTTTCGGTTAACAGCCTATCGCGCTAGCCCATTGCGCCACGGAGACAGTCTTGCTCCACTCTCACCACCATCAGAACATATCTTCAAAGCTATCAGCGCAAAGAATAATGGAACACACCACTCCCGGGAGGGCTCGAAACTCCAACCTTTCAGTCAACAGGCGATTGCGCTAGCCAATTGCGCCACGGAGACAGTCCTGCTCCACTCTCACCACCATCAGAACATATCTTCAAAGCTTACAGCCCAAAGAAAAAAAAGCGCCGCACCACCACCGGGCTGGCTCGAACCTCCAACTATTCGGTTAACAGCCGATCACGCTAGCCAATTGGGCACGGAGACAGTCGTGCTCCACTCTCACCACCATCAGAACATATCTTCAAAGCTATCAGCCCACAGAAAAAAAAGCGCCGCACCACCACCGTGTGGGCTCGAACCTCCAACCTTTCGGTTAACAGCCGATTGCCCAAGCCAATTGCGCCACGGAGACAGTCCTGCTCCACTCTCACCACCATCAGAACATATCTTTAAAGCTATCAGCCCAAAGAAAAAAAGCACCGCACCACCACCGGGTGGGCTCGAACTTCCAACCTTTCGGTTAACGGCCAATCGCGCCAGCCAATTGCGCCACGGAGACAGTCCTGCTCCACTCTCACCACCATCAGAACATATCTTCAAAGCTATTACCTCAAAGAAAAAAGCAACACACCACTCCCGGGAGGGCTCGAACCTCCAACCTTTCGGTTAACAGCCAATAGCGCCAGCCAATTGCGCCACGGAGACGGTCCTGCTCCACTCTCACCACCATCAGAACATATCTTCAAAGCTATCAGCACAAAGAAAAAAAGCGCCCCACCATCACCGGGTGGGCGCGAACTTCCAACCTTTCGGTTAACAGCCGATCGCGCTAGCCAATTGCGCCACGGAGACAGTCCTGCTCTACTCTCGCCACCATCAAAACATAATTTCAAAGCTATCAGCCCAAAGAAAAAAAAGCGCAATACTACCACCGGGTGGGCTCGAACCTCCGACATTTTGGTAAACAGCCGATCGCGCTAGCCAATTGCACCATGGAGACAGTCCTGCTCCACTCTCACCACCATAGGAACATATCTTCAAAGCTATCAGCCCAAAGAAAAAAAAGCGCCGCACCACCACTGGGTGGGCTCGAACTACCAACTTTTCGGTTAACAGCCGATCACGCTAGCCAATTGCGCCACGGAGACAGTCCTGCTCCACTCTCACCACCATCAGAACATATCTTCAAAGCTATCAGCCCAAAGAAAAAAAAGAGCCGCACCACCACCGGGTGGGCTCGAACCTCCAACTTTTCGGTTAACAGCCGATCACGCTAGCCAATTGCGCCACGGAGACAGTCCTGCTTCACTCTCACCACCATCAAAACATATCTTCAGAGCTATCAGCCCAAAGAAAAAAAGCGCCGCACCACCACCGGGTGGGCTCGAAACTCCAACCTTTCGGTTAACTGCCGATCGTGCTAGCCAATGGCGCCACGGAGACAGTCCTGCTCCACTCTTACCACCATTACAACATATCTTCAAAGCTATCAGCCCATAGAAAAAAACGCGCCGCACCACCACCGGGAGAGCTCGAACCTCCAACTTTTCGGGTAACAGCCGATCGCGCTAGCCAATTGCGCCACGGAAACAGTCCTGCTCAACTCTCACCACCGTAGAACATTTCTTCAGAGCTATCAGCCCAAAGAAAAAAAAGCGCCGCACCACCACCGGGTGGGCTCGAACTACAAACTTTTCGGTTAACAGCCGATCACGCTAGCCATTTGCGCCACGGAGACAGTCCTGCCCCACTCTCACCACCATAAAAACATATCTTCAAAGCTATCAGCCCAAAGAAAAAAAAGCGCCGCACCACCACCGGGTGGGCTCGAACCTTCAACTTTTCGGTTAACAGACGATCACGCTAGCCAATTGCGCCACGGAGACAGTCCTGCTCCACTCTCACCACCATCAGAACATATCTTCAAAGCTATAGGCCCACAGAAAAAAAAGCGCCGCACAACCACCGGGTAGGCTCCAACCTCCAACTTTTCGGTTAACAGCCGATCGCGCTAGCCATTTGCGCCACGGAGACAGTCCTGCTCCAATCTCAACACCATCAGAACATATCTTCAAAGCTATCAGCCCACAGAAAAAAAGCGCCGCACAACCACCGGGTAGGCTCGAAACTCAAACCTTTCGGGTAACAGCCGATCGTGCAAGCCCATTGCGCCACGGAGGCAGTCTTGCTCCACTCTCACCATCATCAGAACATATCTTCAAAGGTATCAGCGCAAAGAAAAAAAGCGCTGCACCACCACCGCGTGGGCTCGAACCTCCAACCTTTCGGTTAACAGCCGATCGCGCTAGCCCATTGCGCCACGGGGACAGTCTTGCTCCACTCTCACCACCATCAGAACATATCTTCAAAGCTATCAGTCCAAAGAAAAAAAAGCACCGCACCACCACCGGATGGGCTCGAACCTCCAACCTTTCGGTTAACAGCCGATCGTGCTAGCCAATTGCGCCACGGAGACGGTCGTGCTCTACTCTGACCACCATCAGAACATATCTTCAAAGCTATCAGCGCAAAGAAAAAAGCAAAACACCACTCCCGGGAGGGCTCGAACCTCAAACTTTTCGGTTTACAGCCGATCGCGCTGGCCAATTGCGCCACGGAGACAGTCCTGCTCCACTCTCACCACAATTAGAACATATCTTCAAAGCTATCAGCCGAAAGAAAAAAAGCGCCGCACCACCACCGGGTGGGCTCGAACCACCAACCTTTCGGTTAACTGCCGATGGCGCTAGCCAATTGCGCCATGGAGACAGTCCTGCTCCACCCTCACCACCATCAGAATATATCTTCAAAGCTATCAGCCCAAAAAAGCGCCATACCACCACCGGGTTGGCTCGAACCTCCGACCTTTTGGTTAACAGCCGATCGCGCTAGCCAATTGCGCCATGGAGACAGTCCTGCTCCACTCTCACCACCATCAGAACATATCTTCAAAGCTATCAGCACAAAGAAAAAAGCAACACACCTCTCCCGAGAGGGCTCGAAACTCCAACCTTTCGGTTAACAGCCGATTGCGCTAGCCAATTGCGCCACGGAGACAGTCCTGCTCTACTCTCACCACCATCAGAACATATCTTCAAAGCTATCAGCCCAAAGCAAAAAAAGCGCCGCACCACCACCGGTTGGGCTCGAACCTCCAACCTTTCGGTTAACAGCCGATCGCGCTAGCCAATTGCGCCACGAAGACAGTCCTGCTCCACTCTCATCACCATCTGAACATATCTTCAAAGCTATTACCGCAAAGAAAAAAGCAACACACCACTCCCGGGAGGGCTCGAAACTCCAACCTTTCGGTTAACAGCCGATCGCGCTAGCCAATTGCGCCACGGGGACCGTCCTGCTCCACTCTCACCACCGTCAGACCATTTCTTCAGAGCTATCACCCCAAAGAAAAAAAAGCGCCGCACCACCACCGGGTGGGCTCGAACCTCCGACCTTTCGGTTAACAGCCGATCGCGCTAGCCAATTGTGCCACGGAGACAGTCCTGCTCTACTCTCACCACCACCAGAACAAATCTCCAAAGCTATCAGCGCAAAGAAAAAAAGCGTCGCACCACTGCCGGGTGGGCTCGAAACTCCAACCTTTCGGTTAACAGCCGATCGCGCTAGCCTATTGCGCCACGGAGACAGTCCTGCTCTACTCTCACCACCATCAGAACATATCTTCAAAGCTATCAGCCCAAAGAAAAAAAAAGCGCCGCACCACCGCCGGGTGGGCTCGAAACTCCAACCTTTCGGTTAACAGCCGATCGCGCTAGCCTATTGCGCCACGGAGACAGTCCTGCTCCACTCTCACCACCATCAGAACATATCTTCAAAGCTATCAGCCCAAACAAAAAAGCACCATACCACCACCGGGTGGGCTCGAACCTCCGACCTTTTGGTTAACAGCCGATCGCGCTAGCCAATTGCGCCGTCGAGACAGTCCTGCTCTACTCTCACCACCATCAGAACATATCTTCAAAGCTATCAGCCCAAAGAAAAAAAAGCGCCGCACCACCACAAGGTGGGCTCGAACCTCCAACTTTTCGGTTAACAGCCGATCACGCTAGCCAATTGCGCCATGGAGACAGTCATGCTCCACTCTCACCACCATCAGAACATTCTGTCTGTGCATCCGTGAGTGGGCACGGATGCACAGACAGAATGAAGAACTTACGGCACATCTTTCTTGTTGTGCAGATTGTGGGCGTTCTTGCAAGCCATCCCTTGGATCATCGATCGCTTCCCGCGGTCGAAATTCCGTTTTGCGGCTCGACTTCGGCGTACGTGGATGTCATCTGCGCAGCCACCGATTCTTCATGCGTGTTTGAAAGCGCCGCGCCCAGTCTTCTCAACAGCGCCACGGCTTGCCCTTTCCATGAGCCACGCAGTACAACGTCAGTGACATCGTCACGACTGATAGTGGATGGTTTAAAAGCACACGCCACTTGCCACCCCGCCAGTGGGCACGGATGCACAGACAGAATGAAGAACTTACGGCACATCTTTCTTGTTGTGCAGATTGTGGGCGTTCTTGCAAGCCATCCCTTGGATCATCGATCGCTTCCCGCGGTCGAAATTCCGTTTTGCGGCTCGACTTCGGCGTACGTGGATGTCATCTGCGCAGCCACCGATTCTTCATGCGTGTTTGAAAGCGCCGCGCCCAGTCTTCTCAACAGCGCCACGGCTTGCCCTTTCCATGAGCCACGCAGTACAACGTCAGTGACATCGTCACGACTGATAGTGGATGGTTTAAAAGCACACGCCACTTGCCACCCCGCCAGTGGGCACGGATGCACAGACAGAATGAAGAACTTACGGCACATCTTTCTTGTTGTGCAGGTTGGTGATTCCTTTCTCTTGCCTTGCAAATGTTACAAGACTAGTGACCGATTTGCGATTGTGCTTCCGTGCCCAGAAGCATTGCTTGAACCTTTTTCTTCTTTGCTGCTTATGCTTTGTGGGGACATTGAGGAAAACCCTGGGCCTGACAAGACCCTAACGGAACTAATTCAGTTGGTTAAAGAGACAAATGAGCGTTGTATTAGAATCGAGACTAACCAATCGAGCATGTCACAGGCATTGTCTGATCTTAAGGTTTCCCATGAGACAGTTGCAACTGCTGTGGCTGACATTACCGTACGGCTACAAACAGTAGAAAAACGGATTAGCGATCTTCCAAATGTACAGCAAGAACTATCTATCACGCGCCAATCACTAATTCGCGTGGAACAAGAGACAATTGATCTACAAGCCCGGCTTGACGAGGCTGAAGATCGGTCTCGACGTGATAATGTGCTATTTTATGGCTTACCTGACGTGCCAGACGAGAAAGCGCACCAGTCAGAAGAAAAAATTATCACGATGGCCCGTGACAGGTTGGATGTTCGCTTATCACCCGATGACATAGCACGAGCACACCGAATAGGCAGATACTTGGCAGGTAAAAATAGACCCCTCATTGCTAAATTTTCAAATTCCAAGTCAAAAATGCTACTACTGTCTAAGAAATCTATTTTACGAGGTAGTGGCATTGGCCTTTCTGAAGACTTCTCTGTATCAACTCGTGAAGCTCGTAAAAAGCTGACAGAGTTTGGCATTGCTTTAAAAAAACCGTTTAAGTTGCGGTACAAAAAATTATATGCACAAAATAAATGCTATGTGTATGATGCTCGCACCAACGTCGTCTGCGAGGCACCTTCCCCACAAGTTGCCGTTTTCTCTAGCCCTAGGGCGACCAGATCAGGTCGTCCTTATTCTAACACTAGCTAGGACAGTGTGAGGGGTGGTGGCTCATCTTCACCATCGGAGCTTTCAATCCTGTATGCTAATATTCGCAGCCTTATTCCGAAAAGAGACCGCCTAAGTGCTTTAATTAATGACACGGATGCTGACATAATTCTTTTGTCTGAAACCTGGCTTTCCGATCAAATTGCAACAAGTGAGCTTTTTCAGTGCCACAAAACTTTCACTGTACATCGATGTGATCGCTCCGAAAGAAGGGGTGGTGGGGTCCTTATTGCTGTGAATGAGTGTTTTCAATGTACACTTCTGAAAATCCCTTGTAGATTAGAAATTGTCTGGTGCTACGTGACGATTTGTTTTCAAAAAATTGTTTTTGGCATTTGCTATCGCCCGCCTAATTCCAACGGCTCTTTCTGCGAAGAATTACATGATTGCCTAAGTCATATTTCGGCATTAACTCCCGGTATTCCAGTTTTTCTTCTAGGAGATTTTAATTTTCCATCAATCCAATGGTCTCATCCATGCCCGTTTGCAGAGCCTGCTTCAGCTGAAACGAGTTATTTCCTAACCACTTGTTTGGATTACAATCTATCTCAATTAGTGCGTATTCCCACCCGTGTTACTCCTAGCACATCACACCTACTAGATTTGATACTCACCTCATCACCAGATATTGCATCTGAAATAACTCACTTGCCAGGGTTGAGTGACCATGACGTGCTACATTTTTCCATTTCTGTACCGAGGAATAGAAGGAGCAATCGCTTTAAACTTATAAAGGATTACAATAAGACCAACTTTGAGGCTATCAACACCGAGCTTTCCTCATTTCTCGACAGCTTTTGTCTTTCTTACAATGATGCTACGGTCGAGAAAATATGGACGTGTTTCAAAGACAAAGCACTGCATCTAATAAAAAAGCATATCCCTGTAAGGAAGGTTTATCATTCATCCAACGCGCCATGGTATTCAAGGTACCTCAACAGGCTGTCTAACAAAAAAAAAAGGCTCTTTCGTGCCGCCAAGAAATCGTCATCTGCTGATAAGTGGTCCACTTATACAACCGCGGCAAAAGCATACTCCAGTGCATTAAAAGAAACTAAGTTTAAATTTTATAATAATACACTTCCGTCATTGCTCCAAAGCAACCCAAAACGCTTTTGGAATGTCGTGAGAAACCGGGATAATCTAACTATAGCTCTTACTGATAAATCTGGCGAGTCAATCCCAAGCAGCCAGTGCGCTTCCACACTTAACACTGTTTTTGCCCGTTCATTTTGTGCTACTCACCCTGACATCTGTCCACGTTTCACTGCGCCTAGCTACGTTCCCATGGAACCCATTTTACTTGACTCGTCTGGTATCCGCTCCATCATTAACAATTTAAAGAGATCGTCCTCGTGCGGTATTGATGGCATCACGTCGAAATTTTTGCAGGCTACCGCCGAATATAGTTCCATCCTACTAAACCTTATTTTCACGAAATCACTGAACAGTAGTTCCTTACCTAAAGACTGGAAAACAGGCAAGGTGATACCACTTCATAAATCCGGTGACACACACAACCCTCAAAACTATAGACCTATTTCCCTGACTTCAATTCCTTGTAAGATTTTCGAACACGTCATTTTCTCCCATCTGGTCAATTTTTTAGAATCGAATAAGTTCTTTCATAGTAGTCAGCATGGGTTTCGTAAGACATTCTCATGCGAAACACAGCTAGCAACATTTTGCAATGATCTTCACGCATTTCTAGACAATGGTTTTACAGTAGACTGCATATTTTTAGATTTCGCCAAGGCTTTTGACCGCGTCAGTCACCGCTTACTCTTATTTAAACTCAGCCAGTTAAGCATTGATCCCCTGGTTTTCAATTGGATTCGAGAGTTTCTATCCAACCGAACGCAATATGTCAGCATTAATGATAAAAACTCTCCTGAAGTACCGGTTGACTCAGGCGTACCTCAGGGCTCTGTTTTAGCACCATTACTTTTTTTAATATACATCAATGATCTTCCTAACCAAATCACAAGTTCCATCTGTTTATTTGCCGATGATTGTGTTTTATATCGCAAGATTGAAGGCCCTAATGATACCCTAACACTGCAGAATGATCTTAATAACATTTCGACATGGTGTAAGCTCTGGGTTATGGACCTTAACACGTCTAAATGCAAAACAATGAGAATTTCCCGTAGTATTTCAGCATGCCCTAATTATTTACTGAATAATACTTCACTTGATCAAGTAATATCCTATAAATATCTTGGTGTGCATATTACTAACAATCTCTCATGGAAAAGACACATAGAATACATTACATCGAAAGCTAACCGCATGCTTGGTTATTTAAAACGTAATTTTTCCTTAGCTCCCCCGAAGTTAAAGCAACAGCTGTACATTACTTATGTTAGGTCTAACCTTGAATACGCATGCTCCATATGGGATCCTGGTCATGCTAGTCTGACAAACATAATTGAAAATGTGCAAAATCGAGCGGTCCGTTTCATCCTTCACAACTACCATCGAACTGCCAGTGTCACTGACATGAAACGAACACTTGGCATTCCCCTTCTTTCTTCTCGTAGGAGGTTATCCCGTCTTTGCCTTTTTCATAAAATATATTATCATAACAATGAGTTGAAGTCCCGATACATCACATCCGCATCCTATATCTCCCCACGTGTCGACCACCCTTTCAAAGTTCACGTACCATCACAGCGCACAGTCACCTACTCATATTCATTCTTGCCAAAAACATCTTATGAATGGAATCACCTGCCTGCGTCACTAGTCGCAATCAGAGACCCTGACCGTTTCCGGAAAGCATTAACGAACACGCTATAAAGCTGCATCACGTTCACAAATGCATTTACAACACACTGAAACTGCAATTTACTTCTTTACCACCTATCTCTGTACAGGTCTTGATCTCAACAAATTTTTTTTTTTTTTTTTTTTTTTTTTTTTTTTTTTGCCTTGCACTGATGTTTTCTTTTTGTGTGTGTAACTCGATAAAATTTGCTTTTTCATGTATCATTTTTTTTTTTTTTTGAACATGTGTATTTTATTTTTTTTTTTTTTTTTTTTGAACATGTGTATTGAAAAGGCATCAGTCGATTATTTTTTGTGCAACATGCACTGACATTCACTGTGATTGCGACGTCAAAGTGTATTTTTTCGTCCTATTTTCTTTTGTTAGTTCATGTATAAACTTATCTAGTTTGTTTCCTTTTGTGCTCTATCTCTTAGTGCCACTTTTTCTGTGTATTCCTTATAGTGTTTTCATTTACTTCAGCCCCTCCCCTCTACAATGCTTCTTGTAAGCCCTGAGGGTACCAATAAATAAATAAATAAATAAATAAATATCTTCAAAGCTATCAGCCCAAAGAAAAAAAAAGCGCCGCACCACCGCCGGGTGGGCTCGAAACTCCAACCTTTCGGTTAACAGCCGATCGCGCTAGCCTATTGCGCCACGGAGACAGTCCTGCTCCACTCTCACCACCATCAGAACATATCTTCAAAGCTATCAGCCCAAACAAAAAAGCACCATACCACCACCGGGTGGGCTCGAACCTCCGACCTTTCGGTTAACAGCCGATCGCGCTAGCCAATTGCGCCGTGGAGACAGTCCTGCTCTACTCTCACCACCATCAGAACATATCTTCAAAGCTATCAGCCCAAAGAAAAAAAAGCGCCGCACCACCACGAGGTGGGCTCGAACCTCCAACTTTTCGGTTAACAGCCGATCACGCTAGCCAATTGCGCCATGGAGACAGTCATGCTCCACTCTCACCACCATCAGAACATATCTTGAAAGCTATCAGCCCACAAAAAAAGCGCCGCACAACCACCGGGTAGGCTCAAACCTCCATCTTTTCGGTTAACAGCCGATCGCGCTAGCCAATTGCGCCACGGAGACAGTCCTGTTCCACTCTCACCACCATAAGAACATATCTTCAAAGCTATCAGCCCAAAGAAAAAACAGCGCCACAGCACCAGCGGGTGGGCTCGAACCTCCGACCTTTTGGTTAACAGCCGATCGCGCTAGCCAATTGCGCCACGGAGACAGTCCTGCTCCACCCTCACCACCATAAGAACATATCTTCAAAGCTATCAGCCCAAAGAAAAAAAAGCGCCGCACCACCATCGGGTGGGTTCGAACATCTAACCTTTCGGTTAACAGCCGATCGCGCTAGCCAATTGCCCCACGGAGACAGTCGTGCTCCACTCTCACCACCGTCAGAACATTTCTTCAGAGCTATCACCCCAAAGAAAATAAAACCCCGCACCACCACCGGTTGGTCTCGAACCTCCAACCTTTCGGTTAACAGCCGATCGCGCTAGCCAATTGCGCCACGAAGACAGTCCTGCTCCACTCTCATCACCATCTGAACATATCTTCAAAGCTATTACCGCAAAGAAAAAAGCAACACACCACTCCCGGGAGGGCTCGAAACTCCAACCTTTCGGTTAACAGCCGATCGCGCTAGCCCATTGCGCTACGGAGGCAGTCTTGCTCCACTCTCACCATCATCAGAACATATCTTCAATGCTATCAGCGCAAAGAAAAAAAGCGCTGCACCACCACCAGGTGGGCTCGAACCTCCAACCTTTCGGTTAACAGCCTATCGCGCTAGCCCATTGCGCCACGGAGACAGTCTTGCTTCACTCTCACCACCATCAGAACATATCTTTAAAGCTATCAGCGCAAAGAAAAAAGCAACACACCTCTCCCGGGAGGGCTCGAAACTCCAGCCTTTCAGTCAACAGGCGATTGCGCTAGCTTATTGCGCCACGGAGACAGTCCTGCTCCACTCTCACCACCATCAGAAAATATCTTCAAAGCTTACAGCCCAAAGAAAAAAAAGCGCCACACCACCACCGGGTGGGCTCGAACTTCCGACCTTTTGGTTAACAGCCGATCGCGCTAGCCAATTGCGCCATGGAGACAGTCCTGCTCCACTCTCCACCACCATCAAAACATATCTTCAAAGCTATCAGCCCAAAGAAAAAAAAGCGCCGCACCACCACCGGGTGGGCTCGAACCTCCAACTTTTCGGTTAACAGCCGATCACGCTAGCCAATTGCGCCACGGAGACAGTCGTGCTCCACTCTCACCACCATCAGAACATATCTTCAAAGCTATCAGCCCACAGAAAAAAAGCGCCGCACCACCACCGTGTGGGCTCGAACCTGCAACCTTTCGGTTAACAGCCGATCGCACAAACCAATTGCGCCACGGAGACTGTCCTGCTCCACTCTCACCACCATCAGAACACATATATCTTCAAAGCTATCAGCCCAAAGAAAAAAAAGCACCGCACCACCACCGGTTGGGCTTGAACCTCCAACCTTTCGGTTAACGGCCAATCGCGCCAGCCAATTTTGCCATGGAGACAGTCCTGCTCCACTCTCACCACCATCAGAACATATCTTCAAAGCTATCAGCACAAAGAAAAAAAGCGCCCCAGCATCACCGGGTGGGCTCGAACTTCCAACCTTTTGGTTAACAGCCGATCGCGCTAGCCAACTGCGCCAAGGAGACAGTCGTGCTCCACTCTCACCACCATCAGAACATATCTTCAAAGCTATCAGCGCAAAGAAAAAAGCAACACTCCACTCCAGGGAGGGCTCGAAACTCCAAGCTTTCGGTTAACAGCCGATCGCGCTAGCCAATTGCGCCACGGAGACAGTCCTGCTCTACTCTCACCACCATCAGAACATATCTTCAAAGCTATCAGCCCAAAGAAAAAAAAGCGCCATACCACCACCGGGTGAGCTCGAACCTCCGACCTTTTGGTTAACAGCCGATCGCGCTAGCCAATTGCGCCATAGAGACAGTCCTGCTTCATTCTCACCACCATCAGATCATATCTTCAAAGATATCAGCCCAAAGAAAAAAAAGCGCCGCACCACCACCGGGTGGGCTCGAACTACCACCTTTTCGGTTAACAGCCGATCACGCTAGCCGATTGGGCCACGGAGAGAGTCCTGCTCCACTCTCACCACCATCAGAACATATCTTCAAAGCTATCAGCCAAAAGAAATAAAATCGCCGCACCACCACCGGGTGGGCTCGAACCTCCAACTTTTCGGTTAACAGCCGATAACGCTAGCCAAATGCGCCACGGAGACAGTCCTGCTTCACTCTCACAACGATCATAACATATCTTCAAAGCTATCAGCCCAAAGAAAAAAAAAGCGCCGCACCACCACCGGGTGGGCTCGAAACAAACTCCAACCTTTCGTTTAACTGCCGATCGCGCTAGCCAATGGTGCCACGGAGACAGTCCTGCTCCACTCTTTTCACCATTAGAACATATCTTCAAAGCTATATGCTCAAAGAAAAAAAAGCGCCACACCACCAACGGGTGGGCTCGAACCTCCAACTTGCCGGTTAACAGCCGATCGTGCTAGCCAATTGCCCGACGGAGACAGTCCTGCTCCACTCTCACCACCATCAGAACATATCTTCAAAGCTATCAGCCCACACAAAAAAAGCACCGCACCACCACCGGGAGAGCTCGAACCTCCAACGTTTCGGGTAACAGCCGATCGCGCTAGCCAATTGTGCCACGGAGACAGTCCTGCTCCACTCTCACCACCGTCAGAACATTTCTTCAGAGCTATAAGCCCAAAAAAAAGCGCCGCACCACCACCGGGTGGGCTCGAACCTCCAACCTTTCGGTTAACAGCCGATCGCGCTAGCCAATTGCCCCACGGAGACAGTCGTGCTCCACTCTCACCACCGTCAGAACATTTCTTCAGGGCTATCACCCCAAAGAAAAAAAAGCGCCGCACCACCACCGGTTGGGCTCGAACCTCCAACCTTTCGGTTAACAGCCGATCGCGCTAGCCAATTGCGCCTCGAAGACAGTCCTGCTCCACTCTCACCACCATCAGAACATATCTTCAAAGCTATTACCGCAAAGAAAAAAGCAACACACCACTCCCGGGAGGGCTCGAAACTCCAACCTTTCGGTTAACAGCCGATCGTGCTAGCCCATTGCGCCACGGAGGCAGTCTTGCTCCACTCTCACCATCATCAGAACATATCTTCAAAGCTGTCAGCGCAAAGAAAAAAAAAGCGCTGCACCACCACCAGGTGGGCTCAAACCTCCAACCTTTCAGTTAACAGCCGATCGCGCTAGCCCATTGCGCCACGGAGACAGTCTTTCCCCACTCTCACCACCATCAGAACATATCTTAAAAGCTATCAGCGCAAAGAAAAAAGCAACACACCACTCCCGGAAGGGCTCGAAACTCCAACCTTTCGGTCAACAGCCGATCGCGCTAGCCCAATGCGCCACGGAGACAGTCTTGCCCCCCTCTCACCACCATCAGAACATATCTTCAAAGCTATCAGCCCAAAAAAAGCACCGCACCACCACCGGGTGGGCTCAAACCTCAAACCTTTCGGTTAACAGCCGATCGCGCTAGCCAATTTCGCCACGGAGACAGTCCTGCTCTACTCTCACCACCATAAGAACATATCTTCAAAGCTATCAGCCCAAAGAAAAAAAAGCGCCGCACCACCACCGGGTGGGCTCGAACTTCCAACTTTTCGGTTAACAGCCGATCGCGCTAGCCAATTGCGCCACGCAGACAGTCCTGCTCCACCCTCACCACCATAAGAACATATCTTCAAAGCTATCAGCCCAAAGAAAAAAAAGCGCCGTACCACCATCGGGTGGGCTCGAACCTCCGACCTTTTGGTTAACAGCCGATCGCGCTAGCCAAATGCGCCACGGAGACAGTCCTGCTCCACCCTCACCACCATAAGAACATATCTTCAAAGCTATCAGCCCAAAGAAAAAAAAGCGCCGCACCACCATCGGGTGGGCTCGAACATCTAACCTTTCGGTTAACAGCCGATCGCGCTAGCCAATTGCGCCATGGAGACAGTCCTGCTCTACTCTCACCACCATCAGAACATATCTTCAAAGCTATCAGCCCAAAGAAAAAAAAGCGCCGCACCACTACGAGGTGGGCTCGAACCTCCAACTTTTCGGTTAACAGCCGATCACGCTAGCCATTTGCGCCATGGAGACAGTCATGCTCCACTCTCACCACCATCAGAACATATCTTCAAAGCTATCAGCCCTCAGAAAAAAGAGCGCCGCACAACCACCGGGTAGGCTCGAACCTCCAACTTTTCGGTTAACAGACGATCGCGCTAGCCAATTGCGCCACGGAGACAGTCCTGCTCCACTCTCACCACCATAAGAACATATCTTCAAAGCTATCAGCCCAAAGAAAAAAAAGCGCCGCACCACCACCGGATGGGCTCGAACCTCTGACCTTTTGGTTAACAGCCGATCGCGCTAGCCAATTGCGCCACGGAGACAGTCCTGCTCCACCCTCACCACCATAAGAACTTATCTTCAAAGCTATTACCGCAAAGAAAAAAGCAACACACCACTCCCGGGAGGGCTCGAAACTCCAACCTTTCGGTTAACAGCCGATCGCGCTAGCCCATTGCGCCACGGAGGCAGTCTTGCTCCACTCTCACCATCATCAGAACATATCTTCAAAGCTGTCAGCGCAAAGAAAAAAAAAGCGCTGCACCACCACCAGGTGGGCTCAAACCT
Source organism: Rhipicephalus microplus (assembly GCF_043290135.1). Lineage (NCBI taxonomy): Eukaryota > Metazoa > Arthropoda > Arachnida > Ixodida > Ixodidae > Rhipicephalus > Rhipicephalus microplus. The sequence continues at coordinate 1,340,530 of NW_027464587.1, read as the reverse complement.
CCAACCTTTCAGTTAACAGCCGATCGCGCTAGCCCATTGCGCCACGGAGACAGTCTTTCCCCACTCTCACCACCATCTGAACATATCTTAAAAGCTATCAGCGCAAAGAAAAAAGCAACACACCACTCCCGGCGGGGCTCGAAACTCCAACCTTTCGGTCAACAGCTGATCGCGCTAGCCCAATGCGCCACGGAGACAGTCTTGCCCCCCTCTCACCACCATCAGAACATATCTTCAAAGCTATCAGCCCAAAAAAAAAGCACCGCACCACCACCGGGTGGGCTCAAACCTCCAACCTTTTGGTTAACAGCCGATCGCGCTAGCCAATTGCGCCATGGAGACAGTCCTGCTCCACTCTCCACCACCATGAAAACATATCTTCAAAGCTATCAGCCCACAAAAAAAAGCGCCGCACAACCACCGGGTAGGCTCAAACCTCCATCTTTTCGGTTAACAGCCGATCGCGCTAGCCAATTGCGCCACGGAGACAGTCCTGTTCCACTCTCACCACCATAAGAACATATCTTCAAAGCTATCAGCCCAAAGAAAAAACAGCGCCACAGCACCACCGGGTGGGCTCGAACCTCCGACCTTTTGGTTAACAGCCGATCGCGCTAGCCAATTGCGCCACGGAGACAGTCCTGCTCCACCCTCACCACCATAAGAACATATCTTCATAGCTATCAGCCCAAAGAAAAAAAAGCGCCGCACCACCATCGGGTGGGCTCGAACATCTAACCTTTCGGTTAACAGCCGATCGCGCTAGCCAATCGCCCCACGGAGACAGTCGTGCTCCACTCTCACCACCGTCAGAACATTTCTTCAGAGCTATCACCCCAAAGAAAATAAGACCCCGCACCACCACCGGTTGGGCTCGAACCTCCAACCTTTCGGTTAACAGCCGATCGCGCTAGCCAATTGCGCCACGAAGACAGTCCTGCTCCACTCTCATCACCATCTGAACATATCTTCAAAGCTATTACCGCAAAGAAAAAAGCAACACACCACTCCCGGGAGGGCTCGAAACTCCAACCTTTCGGTTAACAGCCGATCGCGCTAGCCCATTGCGCTACGGAGGCAGTCTTGCTCCACTCTCACCATCATCAGAACATATCTTCAATGCTATCAGCGCAAAGAAAAAAAGCGCTGCACCACCACCAGGTGGGCTCGAACCTCCAACCTTTCGGTTAACAGCCGATCGGGCTAGCCCATTGCGCCACGGAGACAGTCTTGCTTCACTCTCACCACCATCAGAACATATCTTTAAAGCTATCAGCGCAAAGAAAAAAGCAACACACCACTCCCAGGAGGGCTCGAAACTCCAGCCTTTCAGTCAACAGGCGATTGCGCTAGCTTATTGCGCCACGGAGACAGTCCTGCTCCACTCTCACCACCATCAGAACATATCTTCAAAGCTTACAGCCCAAAGAAAAAAAAGCGCCACACCACCACCGGGTGGGCTCGAACCTCCGACCTTTTGGTTAACAGCCGATCGCGCTAGCCAATTGCGCCATGGAGACAGTCCTGCTCCATTCTCCACCACCATCAAAACATATCTTCAAAGCTATCAGCCCAAAGAAAAAAAAGCGCCGCACCACCACCGGGTGGGCTCGAACCTCCAACTTTTCGGTTAACAGCCGATCACGCTAGCCAATTGCGCCACGGAGACAGTCGTGCTCCACTCTCACCACCATCAGAACATATCTTCAAAGCTATAAGCCCACAGAAAAAAAGCACCGCACCACCACCGTGTGGGCTCGAACCTCCAACCTTTCGGTTAACAGCCGATCGCACAAACCAATTGCGCCACGGAGACAGTCCTGCTCCACTCTCACCACCATCAGAACACATATATCTTCAAAGCTATCAGCCCAAAGAAAAAAAAGCACCGCACCACCACCGGTTGGGCTTGAACCTCCAACCTTTCGGTTAACGGCCAATCGCGCCAGCCAATTGCCCCACGGAGACAGTCCTGCTCCACTCTCACCACCATCAGAACATATCTTCAAAGCTATCAGCACAAAGAAAAAAAGCGCCCCAGCATCACCGGGTGGGCTCGAACTTCCAACCTTTTGGTTAACAGCCGATCGCGCTAGCCAACTGCGCCAAGGAGACAGTCGTGCTCCACTCTCACCACCATCAGAACATATCTTCAAAGCTATCAGCGCAAAGAAAAAAAAGCGCCATACCACCACCGGGTGAGCTCGAACCTCCGACCTTTTGGTTAAAAGCCGATCGCGCTAGCCAATTGCGCCATAGAGACAGTCCTGCTTCATTCTCACCACCATCAGAACATATCTTCAAAGATATCAGCCCAAAGAAAAAAAAGCGCCGCACCACCACCGGGTGGGCTTGAACTACCACCTTTTCGGTTAACAGCCGATCACGCTAGCCGATTGCGCCACGGAGAGAGTCCTGCTCCACACCCACCACCATCAGAACATATCTTCAAAGCTATCAGCCAAAAGAAATAAAAGCGCCGCACCACCACCGGGTGGGCTCGAACCTCCAACTTTTCGGTTAACAGCCGATAACGCTAGCCAAATGCGCCACGGAGACAGTCCTGCTTCACTCTCACAACGATCATAACATATCTTCAAAGCTATCAGCCCAAAGAAAAAAAAAGCGCCGCACCACCACCGGGTGGGCTCGAAACAAACTCCAACCTTTCGTTTAACTGCCGATCGCGCTAGCCAATGGTGCCACGGAGACAGTCCTGCTCCACTCTTTTCACCATTAGAACATATCTTCAAAGCTATATGCTCAAAGAAAAAAAAGCGCCACACCACCAACGGGTGGGCTCGAACCTCCAACTTGCCGGTTAACAGCCGATCGCGCTAGCCAATAGCCCCGCGGAGACAGTCCTGCTCCACTCTCACCACCATCAGAACATATCTTCAAAGCTATCAGCCTACACAAAAAAAGCTCCGCACCACCACCGGGAGAGCTCGAACCTCCAACGTTTCGGGTAACAGCCGATCGCGCTAGCCAATTGTGCCACGGAGACAGTCCTGCTCCACTCTCACCACCGTCAGAACATTTCTTCAGAGCTATAAGCCCAAAAAAAAGCGCCGCACCACCACCGGGTGGGCTCGAACCTCCAACCTTTCGGTTAACAGCCGATCGCGCTAGCGAATTGCCCCACGGAGACAGTCGTGCTCCACTCTCACCACCGTCAGAACATTTCTTCAGGGCTATCACCCCAAAGAAAAAAAAGCGCCGCACCACCACCAGTTGGGCTCGAACCTCCAACCTTTCGGTTAACAGCCGATCGCGCTAGCCAATTGCGCCACGAAGACAGTCCTGCTCCACTCTCACCACCATCAGAACATATCTTCAAAGCTATTACCGCAAAGAAAAAAGCAACACACCACTCCCGGGAGGGCTCGAAACTCCAACCTTTCGGTTAACAGCCGATCGCGCTAGCCCATTGCGCCACGGAGGCAGTCTTGCTCCACTCTCACCATCATCAGAACATATCTTCAAAGCTGTCAGCGCAAAGAAAAAAAAAGCGCTGCACCATCACCAGGTGGGCTCAAACCTCCAACCTTTCAGTTAACAGCCGATCGCGCTAGCCCATTGCGCCACGGAGACAGTCTTTCCCCACTCTCACCACCATCAGAACATTACCTTAAAAGCTATCAGCGCAAAGAAAAAAGCAACACACCACTCCCGGGAGGGCTCGAAACTCCAACCTTTCGGTCAACAGCCGATCGCGCTAGCCCAATGCGCCACGGAGACAGTCTTGCCCCCCTCTCACCACCATCAGAACATATCTTCAAAACTATCAGCCCAAAAAAAAAAGCACCGCACCACCACCGGGTGGGCTCAAACCTCCAACCTTTTGGTTAACAGCCGATCGCGCTAGCCAATTTCGCCACGGAGACAGTCCTGCTCTACTCTCACCACCATAAGAACATATCTTCAAAGCTATCAGCCCAAAGAAAAAAAAGCACCGCACCACCACCGGGTGGGCTCGAACTTCCAACTTTTCGGTTAACAGCCGATCGCGCTAGCCAATTGCGCCACGCAGACAGTCCTGCTCCACCCTCACCACCATAAGAACATATCTTCAAAGCTATGAGCCCAAAGAAAAAAAAGCGCCGCACCACCATCGGGTGGGCTCGAACATCCAACCTATCGGTTAACAGCCGATCGCGCTAGCCAATTGCGCCATGGAGACAGTCCTGCTCCACTCTCACCACCATCAGAACATATCTTCAAAGCTATCAGCACAAAGAAAAAAGCAACACACCTCTCCCGAGAGGGCTCGAAACTCCAACCTTTCGGTTAACAGTCGATCGCGCTAGCCAATTGCGCCACGGAGACAGTCCTGCTCTACTCTCACCACCATCAGAACATATCTTCAAAGCTATCAGCTCAAAAAAAAGCGCCGCACCACCACCGGGTGGGCTCGAAACTCCAACCTTTCGGTTAACAGCCGATCGCGCTAGCCAATTGCGCCATGGAGACAGTCCTGCTCCACTCTCACCACCATCAGAACATATCTTCAAAGCTATCAGCCCAAACAAAAAAAGCGCCATACCACCACCGGGTGGGCTCGAACCTCCGACCTGTTGGTTAACAGCCGATCGCGCTAGCCAATTGCGCCATGGAGACAGTCCTGCTCCACTCTCACCACCATCAGAACATATCTTCAAAGCTATCAGCCCAAAGAAAAAAAAGCGCCGCACCACCACGAGGTGGGCTCGAACCTCCAACTTTTCGGTTAACAGCCGATCACGCTAGCCATTTGCGCCATGGAGACAGTCATGCTCCACTCTCACCACCATCAGAACAAATCTTCAAAGCTATCAGCCCTCAGAAAAAAAGAGCGCCGCACAACCACCGGGTAGGCTCGAACCTCCAACCTTTCGGTTAACAGACGATCGCGCTAGCCAATTGCGCCACGGAGACAGTCCAACTCCACTCTCACCACCATAAGAACATATCTTCAAAGCTATCAGCCCAAAGAAAAAAAAGCGCCGCACCACCACCGGGTGGGCTCGAACCTCTGACCTTTTGGTTAACAGCCGATCGCGCTAGCCAATTGCGCCACGGAGACAGTCCTGCTCCACCCTCACCACCATAAGAACATATCTACAAAGCTATCAGCCCAAAGAAAAAAAAGCGCCGCACCACCATCGGGTGGCCTCGAACATCCAATCTTTCGGTTAACAGCCGATCGCGCTAGCCAATTGCCCCACGGAGACAGTCGTGCTCCACTCTCACCACCGTCAGAACATTTCTTCAGAGCTATCACCCCAAAGAAAAAAAAGCGCCGCACAACCACCGGTTGGGCTCGAACCTCCAACCTTTCGGTTAACAGCCGATCGCGCTAGCCAATTGGGCCACGGAGACAGTCCTGCTCTACTCTCACCACCACCAGAACATATCTCCAAAGCTATCAGCGCAAAGAAAAAAAGCGTCGCACCACTGCCGGGTGGGCTCGAAACTCCAACCTTTCGGTTAATAGCCGATCGCGCTAGCCTATTGCGCCACGGAGACAGTCCTGCTCTACTCTCACCACCATCAGAACATATCTTCAAAGCTATCAGCCCAAAGAAAAAAAAAGCGCCGCACCACCGCCGGGTGGGCTCGAAACTCCAACCTTTCGGTTAACAGCCGATCGCGCTAGCCTATTGCGCCACGGAGACAGTCCTGCTCCACTCTCACCACCATCAGAACATATCTTCAAAGCTATCAGCCCAAACAAAAAAAGCACCATACCACCACCGGGTGGGCTCGAACCTCCGACCTTTTGGTTAACAGCCGATCGCGCTAGCCAATTGCGCCGTGGAGACAGTCCTGCTCTACTCTCACCACCATCAGAACATATCTTCAAAGCTATCAGATCAAAGAAAAAAAAGCGCCGCACCACCACGAGGTGGGCTCGAACCTCCAACTTTTCGGTTAACAGCCGATCACGCTAGCCAATTGCGCCATGGAGACAGTCATGCTCCACTCTCACCACCATCAGAACATATCTTCAAAGCTATCAGCCCACAGAAAAAAAGCGCCGCACAACCACCGGGTAGGCTCAAACCTCCATCTTTTCGGTTAACAGCCGATCGCGCTAGCCAATTGCGCCACGGAGACAGTCCTGTTACACTCTCACCACCATAAGAACATATCTTCAAAGCTATCAGCCCAAAGAAAAAACAGCGCCGCAGCACCACCGGGTGGGCTCGAACCTCCGACCTTTTGGTTAACAGCCGATCGCGCTAGCCAATTGCGCCATGGAGACAGTCCTGCTCCACCCTCACCACCATAAGAACATATCTTCAAAGCTATCAGCCCAAAGAAAAAAAAGCGCCGCACCACCATCGGGAGGGCTCGAACATCTAACCTTTCGGTTAACAGCCGATCGCGCTAGCCAATTGCCCCACGGAGACAGTCGTGCTCCACTCTCACCACCGTCAGAACATTTCTTCAGAGCTATCACCCCAAAGAAAAAAAACCCCGCACCACCACCGGTTGGGCTCGAACCTCCAACCTTTCGGTTAACAGCCGATCGCGCTAGCCGATTGCGCGACGAAGACAGTCCTGCTCCACTCTCATCACCATCTGAACATATCTTCAAAGCTATTACCGCAAAGAAAAAAGCAACACACCACTCCCGGGAGGGCTCGAAACTCCAACCTTTCGGTTAACAGCCGATCGCGCTAGCCCATTGCGCTACGGAGGCAGTCTTGCTCCACTCTCACCATCATCAGAACATATCTTCAATGCTATCACCGCAAAGAAAAAAAGCGCTGCACCACCACCAGGTGGGCTCGAACCTCCAACCTTTCGGTTAACAGCCGATCGCGCTAGCCCATTGCGCTACGGAGGCAGTCTTGCTCCACTCTCACCATCATCAGAACATATCTTCAAAGCTATCAGCCCAAAGAAAAAAAAGCACCGCACCACCACCGGTTGGGCTCGAACCTCCAACCTTTCGGTTAACGGCCAATCGCGCCAGCCAATTGCGCCACGGAGACAGTCCTGCTCCACTCTCACCACCATCAGAACATATCTTCAAAGCTATCAGCACAAAGAAAAAAAGCGCCCCAGCATCACCTGGTGGGCTCGAACTTCCAACCTTTTGGTTAACAGCCGATCGCGCTAGCCAACTGCGCCAAGGAGACAGTCATGCTCCACTCTCACCACCATCAGAACATATCTTCAAAGCTATCAGCGCAAAGAAAAAAGCAACACTCCACTCCAGGAAGGGCTCGAAACTCCAAGCTTTCGGTTAACAGCCGATCGCGCTAGCCAATTGCGCCACGCAGACAGTCCAGCTCTACTCTCACCACCATCAGAACATATCTTCAAAGCTATCAGCCCAAAGAAAAAAAAGCGCCATACCACCACCGGGTGGGCTCGAACCTCCGACCTTTTGGTTAACAGCCGATCGCGCTAGCCAATTGCGCCATAGTCACAGTCCTGCTTCATTCTCACCACCATCAGAACATATCTTCAAAGATATCAGCCCAAAGAAAAAAAAGCGCCGCACCACCACCGGGTGGGCTCGAACTACCACCTTTTCGGTTAACAGCCGATCACGCTAGCCGATTGCGCCACGGAGAGAGTCCTGCTCCACTCTCACCACCATCAGAACATATCTTCAAAGCTATCAGCCAAAAGAAAAAAAAGCGCCGCACCACCACCGGATGGGCTGGAACCTCCAACTTTTCGGTTAACAGCCGATAACGCTAGCCAATTGCGCCACGGAGACAGTCCTGCTTCACTCTCACAACGATCATAACATATCTTCAAAGCTCTCAGCCCAAAGAAAAAAAAGCGCCGCACCACCACCGGGTGGGCTCGAAACAAACTCCAACCTTTCGTTTAACTGCCGATTGCGCTAGCCAATGGTGCCACGGAGACAGTCCTGCTCTACTCTCACGACCATAAGAACATATCTTCAAAGCTATCAGCCCAAAGAAAAAAAAGCGCCGCACCACCACCGGGTGGGCTCGAACTTCCAACTTTTCGGTTAACAGCCGATCGCGCTAGCCAATTGCGCCACGCAGACAGTCCTGCTCCACCCTCACCACCATAAGAACATATCTTCAAAGCTATCAGCCCAAAGAAAAAAAAGCGCCGCACAACCACCGGTTGGGCTCGAACCTCCAACCTTTCGGTTAACAGCCGATCGCGCTAGCCAATTGGGCCACGGAGACAGTCGTGCTCCACTCTCACCACCGTCAGAACATTTCTTCAGAGCTATCACCCCAAAGAAAAAAAAGCGCCGCACAACCACCGGTTGGGCTCGAACCTCCAACCTTTCGGTTAACAGCCGATCGCGCTAGCCAATTGGGCCACGGAGACAGTCCTGCTCTACTCTCACCACCACCAGAACATATCTCCAAAGCTATCAGCGCAAAGAAAAAAAGCGTCGCACCACTGCCGGGTGGGCTCGAAACTCCAACCTTTCGGTTAACAGCCGATCGCGCTAGCCTATTGCGCCACGGAGACAGTCCTGCTCTACTCTCACCACCATCAGAACATATCTTCAAAGCTATCAGCCCAAAGAAAAAAAAGCGCCGCACCACCGCCGGGTGGGCTCGAAACTCCAACCTTTCGGTTAACAGCCGATCGCGCTAGCCTATTGCGCCACGGAGACAGTCCTGCTCCACTCTCACCACCATCAGAACATATCTTCAAAGCTATCAGCCCAAACAAAAAAAGCACCATACCACCACCGGGTGGGCTCGAACCTCCGACCTTTTGGTTAACAGCCGATCGCGCTAGCCAATTGCGCCGTGGAGACAGTCCTGCTCTACTCTCACCACCATCAGAACATATCTTCAAAGCTATCAGATCAAAGAAAAAAAAGCGCCGCACCACCACGAGGTGGGCTCGAACCTCCAACTTTTCGGTTAACAGCCGATCACGCTAGCCAATTGCGCCATGGAGACAGTCATGCTCCACTCTCACCACCATCAGAACATATCTTCAAAGCTATCAGCCCACAGAAAAAAAGCGCCGCACAACCACCGGGTAGGCTCAAACCTCCATCTTTTCGGTTAACAGCCGATCGCGCTAGCCAATTGCGCCACGGAGACAGTCCTGTTCCACTCTCACCACCATAAGAACATATCTTCAAAGCTATCAGCCCAAAGAAAAAACAGCGCCGCAGCACCACCGGGTGGGCTCGAACCTCCGACCTTTTGGTTAACAGCCGATCGCGCTAGCCAATTGCGCCATGGAGACAGTCCTGCTCCACCCTCACCACCATAAGAACATATCTTCAAAGCTGTCAGCCCAAAGAAAAAAAAAGCGCCGCACCACCATCGGGAGGGCTCGAACATCTAACCTTTCGGTTAACAGCCGATCGCGCTAGCCAATTGCCCCACGGAGACAGTCGTGCTCCACTCTCACCACCGTCAGAACATTTCTTCAGAGCTATCACCCCAAAGAAAAAAAACCCCGCACCACCACCGGTTGGGCTCGAACCTCCAACCTTTCGGTTAACAGCCGATCGCGCTAGCCGATTGCGCCACGAAGACAGTCCTGCTCCACTCTCATCACCATCTGAACATATCTTCAAAGCTATTACCGCAAAGAAAAAAGCAACACACCACTCCCGGGAGGGCTCGAAACTCCAACCTTTCGGTTAACAGCCGATCGCGCTAGCCCATTGCGCTACGGAGGCAGTCTTGCTCCACTCTCACCATCATCAGAACATATCTTCAATGCTATCACCGCAAAGAAAAAAAGCGCTGCACCACCACCAGGTGGGCTCGAACCTCCAACCTTTCGGTTAACAGCCGATCGCGCTAGCCCATTGCGCTACGGAGGCAGTCTTGCTCCACTCTCACCATCATCAGAACATATCTTCAAAGCTATCAGCCCAAAGAAAAAAAAGCACCGCACCACCACCGGTTGGGCTCGAACCTCAACCTTTCGGTTAACGGCCAATCGCGCCAGCCAATTGCGCCACGGAGACAGTCCTGCTCCACTCTCACCACCATCAGAACATATCTTCAAAGCTATCAGCACAAAGAAAAAAAGCGCCCCAGCATCACCTGGTGGGCTCGAACTTCCAACCTTTTGGTTAACAGCCGATCGCGCTAGCCAACTGCGCCAAGGAGACAGTCATGCTCCACTCTCACCACCATCAGAACATATCTTCAAAGCTATCAGCGCAAAGAAAAAAGCAACACTCCACTCCAGGAAGGGCTCGAAACTCCAAGCTTTCGGTTAACAGCCGATCGCGCTAGCCAATTGCGCCACGCAGACAGTCCAGCTCTACTCTCACCACCATCAGAACATATCTTCAAAGCTATCAGCCCAAAGAAAAAAAAGCGCCATACCACCACCGGGTGGGCTCGAACCTCCGACCTTTTGGTTAACAGCCGATCGCGCTAGCCAATTGCGCCATAGTGACAGTCCTGCTTCATTCTCACCACCATCAGAACATATCTTCAAAGATATCAGCCCAAAGAAAAAAAAGCGCCGCACCACCACCGGGTGGGCTCGAACTACCACCTTTTCGGTTAACAGCCGATCACGCTAGCCGATTGCGCCACGGAGAGAGTCCTGCTCCACTCTCACCACCATCAGAACATATCTTCAAAGCTATCAGCCAAAAGAAAAAAAAAGCGCCGCACCACCACCGGATGGGCTGGAACCTCCAACTTTTCGGTTAACAGCCGATAACGCTAGCCAATTGCGCCACGGAGACAGTCCTGCTTCACTCTCACAACGATCATAACATATCTTCAAAGCTCTCAGCCCAAAGAAAAAAAAGCGCCGCACCACCACCGGGTGGGCTCGAAACAAACTCCAACCTTTCGTTTAACTGCCGATTGCGCTAACCAATGGTGCCACGGAGACAGTCCTGCTCTACTCTCACGACCATAAGAACATATCTTCAAAGCTATCAGCCCAAAGAAAAAAAAGCGCCGCACCACCACCGGGTGGGCTCGAACTTCCAACTTTTCGGTTAACAGCCGATCGCGCTAGCCAATTGCGCCACGCAGACAGTCCTGCTCCACCCTCACCACCATAAGAACATATCTTCAAAGCTATCAGCCCAAAGAAAAAAAAGCGCCGCACCACCATCGGGTGGGCTCGAACATCCAACCTTTCGGTTAACAGCCGATCGCGCTAGCCAATTGCGCCATGGAGACAGTCCTGCTCCACTCTCACCACCATCAGAACATATCTTCAAAGCTATCAGCACAAAGAAAAAAGCAACACACCTCTCCCGAAAGGGCTCGAAACTCCAACCTTTCGGTTAACAGCCGATCGCGCTAGCCAATTGCGCCACGGAGACAGTCCTGCTCTACTCTCACCACCATCAGAACATATCTTCAAAGCTATCAGCCCAAAAAAAAGCGCCGCACCACCACCGGGTGGGCTCAAAACTCCAACCTTTCGGTTAACAGCCGATCGCCCTAGCCAATTGCGCCATGGAGACAGTCCTGCTCCACTCTCACCACCATCAGAACATATCTTCAAAGCTATCAGCCCAAACAAAAAAAGCGCCATACCACCACCGGGTGGGCTCGAACCTCCGACCTGTTGGTTAACAGCCGATCGCGCTAGCCAATTGCGCCATGGAGACAGTCCTGCTCCACTCTCACCACCATCAGAACATATCTTCAAAGCTATCAGCCCAAAGAAAAAAAAGCGCCGCACCACCACGAGGTGGGCTCGAACCTCCAACTTTTCGGTTAACAGCCGATCACGCTAGCCATTTGCGCCATGGAGACAGTCATGCTCCACTCTCACCACCATCAGAACATATCTTCAAAGCTATCAGCCCTCAGAAAAAAGAGCGCCGCACAACCACCGGGTAGGCTCGAACCTCCAACCTTTCGGTTAACAGACGATCGCGCTAGCCAATTGCGCCACGGAGACAGTCCTGCTCCACTCTCACCACCATAAGAACATATCTTCAAAGCTATCAGCCCAAAGAAAAAAAGCGCCGCACCACCACCGGGTGGGCTCGAACCTCTGACCTTTTGGTTAACAGCCGATCGCGCTAGCCAATTGCGCCACGGAGACAGTCCTGCTCCACCCTCACCACCATAAGAACATATCTACAAAGCTATCAGCCCAAAGAAAAAAAAGCGCCGCACCACCATCGGGTGGCCTCGAACATCCAATCTTTCGGTTAACAGCCGATCGCGCTAGCCAATTGCCCCACGGAGACAGTCGTGCTCCACTCTCACCACCGTCAGAACATTTCTTCAGAGCTATCACCCCAAAGAAAAAAAGCGCCCCAGCATCACCTGGTGGGCTCGAACTTCCAACCTTTTGGTTAACAGCCGATCGCGCTAGCCAACTGCGCCAAGGAGACAGTCATGCTCCACTCTCACCACCATCAGAACATATCTTCAAAGCTATCAGCGCAAAGAAAAAAGCAACACTCCACTCCAGGAAGGGCTCGAAACTCCAAGCTTTCGGTTAACAGCCGATCGCGCTAGCCAATTGCGCCACGCAGACAGTCCAGCTCTACTCTCACCACCATCAGAACATATCTTCAAAGCTATCAGCCCAAAGAAAAAAAAGCGCCATACCACCACCGGGTGGGCTCGAACCTCCGACCTTTTGGTTAACAGCCGATCGCGCTAGCCAATTGCGCCATAGTGACAGTCCTGCTTCATTCTCACCACCATCAGAACATATCTTCAAAGATATCAGCCCAAAGAAAAAAAAGCGCCGCACCACCACCGGGTGGGCTCGAACTACCACCTTTTCGGTTAACAGCCGATCACGCTAGCCGATTGCGCCACGGAGAGAGTCCTGCTCCACTCTCACCACCATCAGAACATATCTTCAAAGCTATCAGCCAAAAGAAAAAAAAGCGCCGCACCACCACCGGATGGGCTGGAACCTCCAACTTTTCGGTTAACAGCCGATAACGCTAGCCAATTGCGCCACGGAGACAGTCCTGCTTCACTCTCACAACGATCATAACATATCTTCAAAGCTCTCAGCCCAAAGAAAAAAAAGCGCCGCACCACCACCGGGTGGGCTCGAAACAAACTCCAACCTTTCGTTTAACTGCCGATTGCGCTAGCCAATGGTGCCACGGAGACAGTCCTGCTCTACTCTCACGACCATAAGAACATATCTTCAAAGCTATCAGCCCAAAGAAAAAAAAAGCGCCGCACCACCACCGGGTGGGCTCGAACTTCCAACTTTTCGGTTAACAGCCGATCGCGCTAGCCAATTGCGCCACGCAGACAGTCCTGCTCCACCCTCACCACCATAAGAACATATCTTCAAAGCTATCAGCCCAAAGAAAAAAAAGCGCCGCACAACCACCGGTTGGGCTCGAACCTCCAACCTTTCGGTTAACAGCCGATCGCGCTAGCCAATTGGGCCACGGAGACAGTCGTGCTCCACTCTCACCACCGTCAGAACATTTCTTCAGAGCTATCACCCCAAAGAAAAAAAAGCGCCGCACAACCACCGGTTGGGCTCGAACCTCCAACCTTTCGGTTAACAGCCGATCGCGCTAGCCAATTGGGCCACGGAGACAGTCCTGCTCTACTCTCACCACCACCAGAACATATCTCCAAAGCTATCAGCGCAAAGAAAAAAAGCGTCGCACCACTGCCGGGTGGGCTCGAAACTCCAACCTTTCGGTTAACAGCCGATCGCGCTAGCCTATTGCGCCACGGAGACAGTCCTGCTCTACTCTCACCACCATCAGAACATATCTTCAAAGCTATCAGCCCAAAGAAAAAAAAAGCGCCGCACCACCGCCGGGTGGGCTCGAAACTCCAACCTTTCGGTTAACAGCCGATCGCGCTAGCCTATTGCGCCACGGAGACAGTCCTGCTCCACTCTCACCACCATCAGAACATATCTTCAAAGCTATCAGCCCAAACAAAAAAAGCACCATACCACCACCGGGTGGGCTCGAACCTCCGACCTTTTGGTTAACAGCCGATCGCGCTAGCCAATTGCGCCGTGGAGACAGTCCTGCTCTACTCTCACCACCATCAGAACATATCTTCAAAGCTATCAGATCAAAGAAAAAAAAGCGCCGCACCACCACGAGGTGGGCTCGAACCTCCAACTTTTCGGTTAACAGCCGATCACGCTAGCCAATTGCGCCATGGAGACAGTCATGCTCCACTCTCACCACCATCAGAACATATCTTCAAAGCTATCAGCCCACAGAAAAAAAGCGCCGCACAACCACCGGGTAGGCTCAAACCTCCATCTTTTCGGTTAACAGCCGATCGCGCTAGCCAATTGCGCCACGGAGACAGTCCTGTTCCACTCTCACCACCATAAGAACATATCTTCAAAGCTATCAGCCCAAAGAAAAAACAGCGCCGCAGCACCACCGGGTGGGCTCGAACCTCCGACCTTTTGGTTAACAGCCGATCGCGCTAGCCAATTGCGCCATGGAGACAGTCCTGCTCCACCCTCACCACCATAAGAACATATCTTCAAAGCTGTCAGCCCAAAGAAAAAAAAGCGCCGCACCACCATCGGGAGGGCTCGAACATCTAACCTTTCGGTTAACAGCCGATCGCGCTAGCCAATTGCCCCACGGAGACAGTCGTGCTCCACTCTCACCACCGTCAGAACATTTCTTCAGAGCTATCACCCCAAAGAAAAAAAACCCCGCACCACCACCGGTTGGGCTCGAACCTCCAACCTTTCGGTTAACAGCCGATCGCGCTAGCCGATTGCGCCACGAAGACAGTCCTGCTTCACTCTCACAACGATCATAACATATCTTCAAAGCTCTCAGCCCAAAGAAAAAAAAGCGCCGCACCACCACCGGGTGGGCTCGAAACAAACTCCAACCTTTCGTTTAACTGCCGATTGCGCTAACCAATGGTGCCACGGAGACAGTCCTGCTCTACTCTCACGACCATAAGAACATATCTTCAAAGCTATCAGCCCAAAGAAAAAAAAGCGCCGCACCACCACCGGGTGGGCTCGAACTTCCAACTTTTCGGTTAACAGCCGATCGCGCTAGCCAATTGCGCCACGCAGACAGTCCTGCTCCACCCTCACCACCATAAGAACATATCTACAAAGCTATCAGCCCAAAGAAAAAAAAGCGCCGCACCACCATCGGGTGGCCTCGAACATCCAATCTTTCGGTTAACAGCCGATCGCGCTAGCCAATTGCCCCACGGAGACAGTCGTGCTCCACTCTCACCACCGTCAGAACATTTCTTCAGAGCTATCACCCCAAAGAAAAAAAGCGCCCCAGCATCACCTGGTGGGCTCGAACTTCCAACCTTTTGGTTAACAGCCGATCGCGCTAGCCAACTGCGCCAAGGAGACAGTCATGCTCCACTCTCACCACCATCAGAACATATCTTCAAAGCTATCAGCGCAAAGAAAAAAGCAACACTCCACTCCAGGAAGGGCTCGAAACTCCAAGCTTTCGGTTAACAGCCGATCGCGCTAGCCAATTGCGCCACGCAGACAGTCCAGCTCTACTCTCACCACCATCAGAACATATCTTCAAAGCTATCAGCCCAAAGAAAAAAAAGCGCCATACCACCACCGGGTGGGCTCGAACCTCCGACCTTTTGGTTAACAGCCGATCGCGCTAGCCAATTGCGCCATAGTGACAGTCCTGCTTCATTCTCACCACCATCAGAACATATCTTCAAAGATATCAGCCCAAAGAAAAAAAAGCGCCGCACCACCACCGGGTGGGCTCGAACTACCACCTTTTCGGTTAACAGCCGATCACGCTAGCCGATTGCGCCACGGAGAGAGTCCTGCTCCACTCTCACCACCATCAGAACATATCTTCAAAGCTATCAGCCAAAAGAAAAAAAAGCGCCGCACCACCACCGGATGGGCTGGAACCTCCAACTTTTCGGTTAACAGCCGATAACGCTAGCCAATTGCGCCACGGAGACAGTCCTGCTTCACTCTCACAACGATCATAACATATCTTCAAAGCTCTCAGCCCAAAGAAAAAAAAGCGCCGCACCACCACCGGGTGGGCTCGAAACAAACTCCAACCTTTCGTTTAACTGCCGATTGCGCTAGCCAATGGTGCCACGGAGACAGTCCTGCTCTACTCTCACGACCATAAGAACATATCTTCAAAGCTATCAGCCCAAAGAAAAAAAAGCGCCGCACCACCACCGGGTGGGCTCGAACTTCCAACTTTTCGGTTAACAGCCGATCGCGCTAGCCAATTGCGCCACGCAGACAGTCCTGCTCCACCCTCACCACCATAAGAACATATCTTCAAAGCTATCAGCCCAAAGAAAAAAAAGCGCCGCACAACCACCGGTTGGGCTCGAACCTCCAACCTTTCGGTTAACAGCCGATCGCGCTAGCCAATTGGGCCACGGAGACAGTCGTGCTCCACTCTCACCACCGTCAGAACATTTCTTCAGAGCTATCACCCCAAAGAAAAAAAAGCGCCGCACAACCACCGGTTGGGCTCGAACCTCCAACCTTTCGGTTAACAGCCGATCGCGCTAGCCAATTGGGCCACGGAGACAGTCCTGCTCTACTCTCACCACCACCAGAACATATCTCCAAAGCTATCAGCGCAAAGAAAAAAAGCGTCGCACCACTGCCGGGTGGGCTCGAAACTCCAACCTTTCGGTTAACAGCCGATCGCGCTAGCCTATTGCGCCACGGAGACAGTCCTGCTCTACTCTCACCACCATCAGAACATATCTTCAAAGCTATCAGCCCAAAGAAAAAAAAAGCGCCGCACCACCGCCGGGTGGGCTCGAAACTCCAACCTTTCGGTTAACAGCCGATCGCGCTAGCCTATTGCGCCACGGAGACAGTCGTGCTCCACTCTCACCACCGTCAGAACATTTCTTCAGAGCTATCACCCCAAAGAAAAAAAAGCGCCGCACAACCACCGGTTGGGCTCGAACCTCCAACCTTTCGGTTAACAGCCGATCGCGCTAGCCAATTGGGCCACGGAGACAGTCCTGCTCTACTCTCACCACCACCAGAACATATCTCCAAAGCTATCAGCGCAAAGAAAAAAAGCGTCGCACCACTGCCGGGTGGGCTCGAAACTCCAACCTTTCGGTTAACAGCCGATCGCGCTAGCCTATTGCGCCACGGAGACAGTCCTGCTCTACTCTCACCACCATCAGAACATATCTTCAAAGCTATCAGATCAAAGAAAAAAAAGCGCCGCACCACCACGAGGTGGGCTCGAACCTCCAACTTTTCGGTTAACAGCCGATCACGCTAGCCAATTGCGCCATGGAGACAGTCATGCTCCACTCTCACCACCATCAGAACATATCTTCAAAGCTATCAGCCCACAGAAAAAAAGCGCCGCACAACCACCGGGTAGGCTCAAACCTCCATCTTTTCGGTTAACAGCCGATCGCGCTAGCCAATTGCGCCACGGAGACAGTCCTGTTCCACTCTCACCACCATAAGAACATATCTTCAAAGCTATCAGCCCAAAGAAAAAACAGCGCCGCAGCACCACCGGGTGGGCTCGAACCTCCGACCTTTTGGTTAACAGCCGATCGCGCTAGCCAATTGCGCCATGGAGACAGTCCTGCTCCACCCTCACCACCATAAGAACATATCTTCAAAGCTGTCAGCCCAAAGAAAAAAAAGCGCCGCACCACCATCGGGAGGGCTCGAACATCTAACCTTTCGGTTAACAGCCGATCGCGCTAGCCAATTGCCCCACGGAGACAGTCGTGCTCCACTCTCACCACCGTCAGAACATTTCTTCAGAGCTATCACCCCAAAGAAAAAAAACCCCGCACCACCACCGGTTGGGCTCGAACCTCCAACCTTTCGGTTAACAGCCGATCGCGCTAGCCGATTGCGCCACGAAGACAGTCCTGCTCCACTCTCATCACCATCTGAACATATCTTCAAAGCTATTACCGCAAAGAAAAAAGCAACACACCACTCCCGGGAGGGCTCGAAACTCCAACCTTTCGGTTAACAGCCGATCGCGCTAGCCCATTGCGCTACGGAGGCAGTCTTGCTCCACTCTCACCATCATCAGAACATATCTTCAATGCTATCACCGCAAAGAAAAAAAGCGCTGCACCACCACCAGGTGGGCTCGAACCTCCAACCTTTCGGTTAACAGCCGATCGCGCTAGCCCATTGCGCTACGGAGGCAGTCTTGCTCCACTCTCACCATCATCAGAACATATCTTCAAAGCTATCAGCCCAAAGAAAAAAAAGCACCGCACCACCACCGGTTGGGCTCGAACCTCAACCTATCGGTTAACGGCCAATCGCGCCAGCCAATTGCGCCACGGAGACAGTCCTGCTCCACTCTCACCACCATCAGAACATATCTTCAAAGCTATCAGCACAAAGAAAAAAAGCGCCCCAGCATCACCTGGTGGGCTCGAACTTCCAACCTTTTGGTTAACAGCCGATCGCGCTAGCCAACTGCGCCAAGGAGACAGTCATGCTCCACTCTCACCACCATCAGAACATATCTTCAAAGCTATCAGCGCAAAGAAAAAAGCAACACTCCACTCCAGGAAGGGCTCGAAACTCCAAGCTTTCGGTTAACAGCCGATCGCGCTAGCCAATTGCGCCACGCAGACAGTCCAGCTCTACTCTCACCACCATCAGAACATATCTTCAAAGCTATCAGCCCAAAGAAAAAAAAGCGCCATACCACCACCGGGTGGGCTCGAACCTCCGACCTTTTGGTTAACAGCCGATCGCGCTAGCCAATTGCGCCATAGTGACAGTCCTGCTTCATTCTCACCACCATCAGAACATATCTTCAAAGATATCAGCCCAAAGAAAAAAAAGCGCCGCACCACCACCGGGTGGGCTCGAACTACCACCTTTTCGGTTAACAGCCGATCACGCTAGCCGATTGCGCCACGGAGAGAGTCCTGCTCCACTCTCACCACCATCAGAACATATCTTCAAAGCTATCAGCCAAAAGAAAAAAAAGCGCCGCACCACCACCGGATGGGCTGGAACCTCCAACTTTTCGGTTAACAGCCGATAACGCTAGCCAATTGCGCCACGGAGACAGTCCTGCTTCACTCTCACAACGATCATAACATATCTTCAAAGCTCTCAGCCCAAAGAAAAAAAAGCGCCGCACCACCACCGGGTGGGCTCGAAACAAACTCCAACCTTTCGTTTAACTGCCGATTGCGCTAACCAATGGTGCCACGGAGACAGTCCTGCTCTACTCTCACGACCATAAGAACATATCTTCAAAGCTATCAGCCCAAAGAAAAAAAAGCGCCGCACCACCACCGGGTGGGCTCGAACTTCCAACTTTTCGGTTAACAGCCGATCGCGCTAGCCAATTGCGCCACGCAGACAGTCCTGCTCCACCCTCACCACCATAAGAACATATCTTCAAAGCTATCAGCCCAAAGAAAAAAAAGCGCCGCACCACCATCGGGTGGGCTCGAACATCCAACCTTTCGGTTAACAGCCGATCGCGCTAGCCAATTGCGCCATGGAGACAGTCCTGCTCCACTCTCACCACCATCAGAACATATCTTCAAAGCTATCAGCACAAAGAAAAAAGCAACACACCTCTCCCGAAAGGGCTCGAAACTCCAACCTTTCGGTTAACAGCCGATCGCGCTAGCCAATTGCGCCACGGAGACAGTCCTGCTCTACTCTCACCACCATCAGAACATATCTTCAAAGCTATCAGCCCAAAAAAAAGCGCCGCACCACCACCGGGTGGGCTCAAAACTCCAACCTTTCGGTTAACAGCCGATCGCCCTAGCCAATTGCGCCATGGAGACAGTCCTGCTCCACTCTCACCACCATCAGAACATATCTTCAAAGCTATCAGCCCAAACAAAAAAAGCGCCATACCACCACCGGGTGGGCTCGAACCTCCGACCTGTTGGTTAACAGCCGATCGCGCTAGCCAATTGCGCCATGGAGACAGTCCTGCTCCACTCTCACCACCATCAGAACATATCTTCAAAGCTATCAGCCCAAAGAAAAAAAAGCGCCGCACCACCACGAGGTGGGCTCGAACCTCCAACTTTTCGGTTAACAGCCGATCACGCTAGCCATTTGCGCCATGGAGACAGTCATGCTCCACTCTCACCACCATCAGAACATATCTTCAAAGCTATCAGCCCTCAGAAAAAAGAGCGCCGCACAACCACCGGGTAGGCTCGAACCTCCAACCTTTCGGTTAACAGACGATCGCGCTAGCCAATTGCGCCACGGAGACAGTCCTGCTCCACTCTCACCACCATAAGAACATATCTTCAAAGCTATCAGCCCAAAGAAAAAAAAGCGCCGCACCACCACCGGGTGGGCTCGAACCTCTGACCTTTTGGTTAACAGCCGATCGCGCTAGCCAATTGCGCCACGGAGACAGTCCTGCTCCACCCTCACCACCATAAGAACATATCTACAAAGCTATCAGCCCAAAGAAAAAAAAGCGCCGCACCACCATCGGGTGGCCTCGAACATCCAATCTTTCGGTTAACAGCCGATCGCGCTAGCAATTGCCCCACGGAGACAGTCGTGCTCCACTCTCACCACCGTCAGAACATTTCTTCAGAGCTATCACCCCAAAGAAAAAAAAAGCGCCGCACCACCACCGGTTGGGCTCGAACCTCCAACCTTTCGGTTAACAGCCGATCGCGCTAGCCAATTGCGCCACGAAGACAGTCCTGCTCCACTCTCATCACCATCTGAACATATCTTCAAAGCTATTACCGCAAAGAAAAAAGCAACACACCACTCCCGGGAGGGCTCGAAACTCCAACCTTTCGGTTAACAGCCGATCGCGCTAGCCAATTGCGCCACGGGGACCGTCCTGCTCCACTCTCACCACGGTCAGACCATTTCTTCAGAGCTATCACCCCAAAGAAAAAAAAAGCGCCGCACCACCTCCGGGTGGGCTCGAACCTCCGACCTTTCGGTTAACAGCCGAACGCGCTAGCCAATTGGGCCACGGAGACAGTCCTGCTCTACTCTCACCACCACCAGAACATATCTCCAAAGCTATTAGCGCAAAGAAAAAAAGCGTCGCACCACTGCCGGGTGGGCTCGAAACTCCAACCTTTCGGTTAACAGCCGATCGCCCTAGCCAATTGCGCCATGGAGACAGTCCTGCTCCACTCTCACCACCATCAGAACATATCTTCAAAGCTATCAGCCCAAACAAAAAAAGCGCCATACCACCACCGGGTGGGCTCGAACCTCCGACCTGTTGGTTAACAGCCGATCGCGCTAGCCAATTGCGCCATGGAGACAGTCCTGCTCCACTCTCACCACCATCAGAACATATCTTCAAAGCTATCAGCCCAAAAAAAAGCACTGCACCACCACCGGGTGGGCTCAAACCTCCAACCTTTTGGTTAACAGCCGATCGCGCTAGCCAATTGCGCCATGGAGACAGTCCTGCTCCACTCTCCACCACCATGAAAACATATCTTCAAAGCTATCAGCCCACAAAAAAAAGCGCCGCACAACCACCGGGTAGGCTCAAACCTCCATCTTTTCGGTTAACAGCCGATCGCGCTAGCCAATTGCGCCACGGAGACAGTCCTGTTCCACTCTCACCACCATAAGAACATATCTTCAAAGCTATCAGCCCAAAGAAAAAACAGCGCCACAGCGCCACCGGGTGGGCTCGAACCTCCGACCTTTTGGTTAACAGCCGATCGCGCTAGCCAATTGCGCCACGGAGACAGTCCTGCTCCACCCTCACCACCATAAGAACATATCTTCATAGCTATCAGCCCAAAGAAAAAAAAGCGCCGCACCACCATCGGGTGGGCTCGAACATCTAACCTTTCGGTTAACAGCCGATCGCGCTAGCCAATCGCCCCACGGAGACAGTCGTGCTCCACTCTCACCACCGTCAGAACATTTCTTCAGAGCTATCACCCCAAAGAAAATAAAACCCCGCACCACCACCGGTTGGGCTCGAACCTCCAACCTTTCGGTTAACAGCCGATCGCGCTAGCCTATTGCGCCACGAAGACAGTCCTGCTCCACTCTCATCACCATCTGAACATATCTTCAAAGCTATTACCGCAAAGAAAAAAGCAACACACCACTCCCGGGAGGGCTCGAAACTCCAACCTTTCGGTTAACAGCCGATCGCGCTAGCCCATTGCGCTACGGAGGCAGTCTTGCTCCACTCTCACCATCATCAGAACATATCTTCAATGCTATCAGCGCAAAGAAAAAAAGCGCTGCACCACCACCAGGTGGGCTCGAACCTCCAACCTTTCGGTTAACAGCCGATCGCGCTAGCCCATTGCGCCACGGAGACAGTCTTGCTTCACTCTCACCACCATCAGAACATATCTTTAAAGCTATCAGCGCAAAGAAAAAAGCAACACACCACTCCCAGGAGGGCTCGAAACTCCAGCCTTTCAGTCAACAGGCGATTGCGCTAGCTTATTGCGCCACGGAGACAGTCCTGCTCCACTCTCACCACCATCAGAACATATCTTCAAAGCTTACAGCCCAAAGAAAAAAAAGCGCCACACCACCACCGGGTGGGCTCGAACCTCCGACCTTTTGGTTAACAGCCGATCGCGCTAGCCAATTGCGCCATGGAGACAGTCCTGCTCCATTCTCCACCACCATCAAAACATATCTTCAAAGCTATCAGCCCAAAGAAAAAAAAGCGCCGCACCACCACCGGGTGGGCTCGAACCTCCAACTTTTCGGTTAACAGCCGATCACGCTAGCCAATTGCGCCACGGAGACAGTCGTGCTCCACTCTCACCACCATCAGAACATATCTTCAAAGCTATCAGCCCACAGAAAAAAAGCACCGCACCACCACCGTGTGGGCTCGAACCTCCAATCTTTCGGTTAACAGCCGATCGCACAAACCAATTGCGCCACGGAGACAGTCCTGCTCCACTCTCACCACCATCAGAACACATATATCTTCAAAGCTATCAGCCCAAAGAAAAAAAGCAGCGCACCACCACCGGTTGGGCTTGAACCTCCAACCTTTCGGTTAACGGCCAATCGCGCCAGCCAATTGCCCCACGGAGACAGTCCTGCTCCACTCTCACCACCATCAGAACATATCTTCAAAGCTATCAGCACAAAGAAAAAAAGCGCCCCAGCATCACCGGGTGGGCTCGAACTTCCAACCTTTTGGTTAACAGCCGATCGCGCTAGCCAACTGCGCCAAGGAGACAGTCGTGCTCCACTCTCACCACCATCAGAACATATCTTCAAAGCTATCAGCGCAAAGAAAAAAAAGCGCCATACCACCACCGGGTGAGCTCGAACCTCCGACCTTTTGGTTAAAAGCCGATCGCGCTAGCCAATTGCGCCATAGAGACAGTCCTGCTTCATTCTCACCACCATCAGAACATATCTTCAAAGATATCAGCCCAAAGAAAAAAAAGCGCCGCACCACCACCGGGTGGGCTTGAACTACCACCTTTTCGGTTAACAGCCGATCACGCTAGCCGATTGCGCCACGGAGAGAGTCCTGCTCCACTCCCACCACCATCAGAACATATCTTCAAAGCTATCAGCCAAAAGAAATAAAAGCGCCGCACCACCACCGGGTGGGCTCGAACCTCCAACTTTTCGGTTAACAGCCGATAACGCTAGCCAAATGCGCCACGGAGACAGTCCTGCTTCACTCTCACAACGATCATAACATATCTTCAAAGCTATCAGCCCAAAGAAAAAAAAAGCGCCGCACCACCACCGGGTGGGCTCGAAACAAACTCCAACCTTTCGTTTAACTGCCGATCGCGCTAGCCAATGGTGCCACGGAGACAGTCCTGCTCCACTCTTTTCACCATTAGAACATATCTTCAAAGCTATATGCTCAAAGAAAAAAAAGCGCCACACCACCAACGGGTGGGCTCGAACCTCCAACTTGCCGGTTAACAGCCGATCGCGCTAGCCAATAGCCCCGCGGAGACAGTCCTGCTCCACTCTCACCACCATCAGAACATATCTTCAAAGCTATCAGCCTACACAAAAAAAAGCTCCGCACCACCACCGGGAGAGCTCGAACCTCCAACGTTTCGGGTAACAGCCGATCGCGCTAGCCAATTGTGCCACGGAGACAGTCCTGCTCCACTCTCACCACCGTCAGAACATTTCTTCAGAGCTATAAGCCCAAAAAAAAGCGCCGCACCACCACCGGGTGGGCTCGAACCTCCAACCTTTCGGTTAACAGCCGATCGCGCAAGCGAATTGCCCCACGGAGACAGTCGTGCTCCACTCTCACCACCGTCAGAACATTTCTTCAGGGCTATCACCCCAAAGAAAAAAAAGCGCCGCACCACCACCGGTTGGGCTCGAACCTCCAACCTTTCGGTTAACAGCCGATCGCGCAAGCCAATTGCGCCACGAAGACAGTCCTGCTCCACTCTCACCACCATCAGAACATATCTTCAAAGCTATTACCGCAAAGAAAAAAGCATCACACCACTCCCGGGAGGGCTCGAAACTCCAACCTTTCGGTTAACAGCCGATCGCGCTAGCCCATTGCGCCACGGAGGCAGTCTTGCTCCACTCTCACCATCATCAGAACATATCTTCAAAGCTGTCAGCGCAAAGAAAAAAAAAGCGCTGCACCACCACCAGGTGGGCTCAAACCTCCAACCTTTCAGTTAACAGCCGATCGCGCTAGCCCATTGCGCCACGGAGACAGTCTTTCCCCACTCTCACCACCATCAGAACATTACCTTAAAAGCTATCAGCGCAAAGAAAAAAGCAACACACCACTCCCGGGAGGGCTCGAAACTCCAACCTTTCGGTCAACAGCCGATCGCGCTAGCCCAATGCGCCACGGAGACAGTCTTGCCCCCCTCTCACCACCATCAGAACATATCTTCAAAACTATCAGCCCAAAAAAAAAGCACCGCACCACCACCGGGTGGGCTCAAACCTCCAACCTTTTGGTTAACAGCCGATCGCGCTAGCCAATTTCGCCACGGAGACAGTCCTGCTCTACTCTCACCACCATAAGAACATATCTTCAAAGCCATCAGCCCAAAGAAAAAAAAGCGCCGCACCACCACCGGGTGGGCTCGAACTTCCAACTTTTCGGTTAACAGCCGATCGCGCTAGCCAATTGCGCCACGCAGACAGTCCTGCTCCACCCTCACCACCATAAGAACATATCTTCAAAGCTATGAGCCCAAAGAAAAAAAAGCGCCGCACCACCATCGGGTGGGCTCGAACATCCAACCTATCGGTTAACAGCCGATCGCGCTAGCCAATTGCGCCATGGAGACAGTCCTGCTCCACTCTCACCACCATCAGAACATATCTTCAAAGCTATCAGCACAAAGAAAAAAGCAACACACCTCTCCCGAGAGGGCTCGAAACTCCAACCTTTCGGTTAACAGCCGATCGCGCTAGCCAATTGCGCCACGGAGACAGTCCTGCTCTACTCTCACCACCATCAGAACATATCTTCAAAGCTATCAGCTCAAAAAAAAGCGCCGCACCACCACCGGGTGGGCTCGAAACTCCAACCTTTCGGTTAACAGCCGATCGCGCTAGCCAATTGCGCCATGGAGACAGTCCTGCTCCACTCTCACCACCATCAGAACATATCTTCAAAGCTATCAGCCCAAACAAAAAAAGCGCCATACCACCACCGGGTGGGCTCGAACCTCCGACCTGTTGGTTAACAGCCGATCGCGCTAGCCAATTGCGCCATGGAGACAGTCCTGCTCCACTCTCACCACCATCAGAACATATCTTCAAAGCTATCAGCCCAAAGAAAAAAAAGCGCCGCACCACCACGAGGTGGGCTCGAACCTCCAACTTTTCGGTTAACAGCCGATCACGCTAGCCATTTGCGCCATGGAGACAGTCATGCTCCACTCTCACCACCATCAGAACATATCTTCAAAGCTATCAGCCCTCAGAAAAAAGAGCGCCGCACAACCACCGGGTAGGCTCGAACCTCCAACCTTTCGGTTAACAGACGATCGCGCTAGCCAATTGCGCCACGGAGACAGTCCTGCTCCACTCTCACCACCATAAGAACATATCTTCAAAGCTATCAGCCCAAAGAAAAAAAAGCGCCGCACCACCACCGGGTGGGCTCGAACCTCTGACCTTTTGGTTAACAGCCGATCGCGCTAGCCAATTGCGCCACGGAGACAGTCCTGCTCCACCCTCACCACCATAAGAACATATCTACAAAGCTATCAGCCCAAAGAAAAAAAAGCGCCGCACCACCATCGGGTGGCCTCGAACATCCAATCTTTCGGTTAACAGCCGATCGCGCTAGCCAATTGCCCCACGGAGACAGTCGTGCTCCACTCTCACCACCGTCAGAACATTTCTTCAGAGCTATCACCCCAAAGAAAAAAAAGCGCCGCACAACCACCGGTTGGGCTCGAACCTCCAACCTTTCGCTTAACAGCCGATCGCGCTAGCCAATTGGGCCACGGAGACAGTCCTGCTCTACTCTCACCACCACCAGAACATATCTCCAAAGCTATCAGCGCAAAGAAAAAAAGCGTCGCACCACTGCCGGGTGGGCTCGAAACTCCAACCTTTCGGTTAACAGCCGATCGCGCTAGCCTATTGCGCCACGGAGACAGTCCTGCTCTACTCTCACCACCATCAGAACATATCTTCAAAGCTATCAGCCCAAAGAAAAAAAAAGCGCCGCACCACCGCCGGGTGGGCTCGAAACTCCAACCTTTCGGTTAACAGCCGATCGCGCTAGCCTATTGCGCCACGGAGACAGTCCTGCTCCACTCTCACCACCATCAGAACATATCTTCAAAGCTATCAGCCCAAACAAAAAAAGCACCATACCACCACCGGGTGGGCTCGAACCTCCGACCTTTTGGTTAACAGCCGATCGCGCTAGCCAATTGCGCCGTGGAGACAGTCCTGCTCTACTCTCACCACCATCAGAACATATCTTCAAAGCTATCAGATCAAAGAAAAAAAAAGCGCCGCACCACCACGAGGTGGGCTCGAACCTCCAACTTTTCGGTTAACAGCCGATCACGCTAGCCAATTGCGCCATGGAGACAGTCATGCTCCACTCTCACCACCATCAGAACATATCTTCAAAGCTATCAGCCCACAGAAAAAAAGCGCCGCACAACCACCGGGTAGGCTCAAACCTCCATCTTTTCGGTTAACAGCCGATCGCGCTAGCCAATTGTGCCACGGAGACAGTCCTGTTCCACTCTCACCACCATAAGGACATATCTTCAAAGCTATCAGCCCAAAGAAAAAACAGCGCCGCAGCACCACCGGGTGGGCTCGAACCTCCGACCTTTTGGTTAACAGCCGATCGCGCTAGCCAATTGCGCCATGGAGACAGTCCTGCTCCACCCTCACCACCATAAGAACATATCTTCAAAGCTATCAGCCCAAAGAAAAAAAAGCGCCGCACCACCATCGGGAGGGCTCGAACATCTAACCTTTCGGTTAACAGCCGATCGCGCTAGCCAATTGCCCCACGGAGACAGTCGTGCTCCACTCTCACCACCGTCAGAACATTTCTTCAGAGCTATCACCCCAAAGAAAAAAAAACCCCGCACCACCACCGGTTGGGCTCGAACCTCCAACCTTTCGGTTAACAGCCGATCGCGCTAGCCGATTGCGCCACGAAGACAGTGCTGCTCCACTCTCATCACCATCTGAACATATCTTCAAAGCTATTACCGCAAAGAAAAAAGCAACACACCACTCCCGGGAGGGCTCGAAACTCCAACCTTTCGGTTAACAGCCGATCGCGCTAGCCCATTGCGCTACGGAGGCAGTCTTGCTCCACTCTCACCATCATCAGAACATATCTTCAATGCTATCACCGCAAAGAAAAAAAGCGCTGCACCACCACCAGGTGGGCTCGAACCTCCAACCTTTCGGTTAACAGCCGATCGCCCTAGCCCATTGCGCCACGGAGACAGTCTTGCTTCACTCTCAACACCATCAGAACATATCTTTAAAGCTATCAGCGCAAAAAAAAGCAACACACCACTCCCGGGAGGTCTCGAACCTCCAACCTTTCGGTTAACAGCCGATCGCACAAGCCAATTGCGCCACGGAGACAGTCCTGCTCCACTCTCACCACCATCAGAACACATATATCTTCAAAGCTATCAGCCCAAAGAAAAAAAAAGCACCGCACCACCACCGGTTGGGCTCGAACCTCCAACCTTTCGGTTAACGGCCAATCGCGCCAGCCAATTGCGCCACGGAGACAGTCCTGCTCCACTCTCACCACCATCAGAACATATCTTCAAAGCTATCAGCACAAAGAAAAAAAGCGCCCCAGCATCACCTGGTGGGCTCGAACTTCCAACCTTTTGGTTAACAGCCGATCGCGCTAGCCAACTGCGCCAAGGAGACAGTCGTGCTCCACTCTCACCACCATCAGAACATATCTTCAAAGCTATCAGCGCAAAGAAAAAAGCAACACTCCACTCCAGGAAGGGCTCGAAACTCCAAGCTTTCGGTTAACAGCCGATCGCGCTAGCCAATTGCGCCACGCAGACAGTCCAGCTCTACTCTCACCACCATCAGAACATATCTTCAAAGCTATCAGCCCAAAGAAAAAAAAGCGCCATACCACCACCGGGTGGGCTCGAACCTCCGACCTTTTGGTTAACAGCCGATCGCACTAGCCAATTGCGCCATAGTGACAGTCCTGCTTCATTCTCACCACCATCAGAACATATCTTCAAAGATATCAGCCCAAAGAAAAAAAAGCGCCGCACCACCACCGGGTGGGCTCGAACTACCACCTTTTCGGTTAACAGCCGATCACGCTAGCCGATTGCGCCACGGAGAGAGTCCTGCTCCACTCTCACCACCATCAGAACATATCTTCAAAGCTATCAGCCAAAAGAAAAAAAAGCGCCGCACCACCACCGGATGGGCTGGAACCTCCAACTTTTCGGTTAACAGCCGATAACGCTAGCCAATTGCGCCACGGAGACAGTCCTGCTTCACTCTCACAACGATCATAACATATCTTCAAAGCTCTCAGCCCAAAGAAAAAAAAGCGCCGCACCACCACCGGGTGGGCTCAAAACAAACTCCAACCTTTCGTTTAACTGCCGATTGCGCTAGCCAATGGTGCCACGGAGACAGTCCTGCTCTACTCTCACCACCATAAGAACATATCTTCAAAGCTATCAGCCCAAAGAAAAAAAAAGCGCCGCACCACCACCGGGTGGGCTCGAACTTCCAACTTTTCGGTTAACAGCCGATCGCGCTAGCCAATTGCGCCACGCAGACAGTCCTGCTCCACCCTCACCACCATAAGAACATATCTTCAAAGCTATCAGCCCAAAGAAAAAAAAGCGCCGCACCACCATCGGGTGGGCTCGAACATCCAACCTTTCGGTTAACAGCCGATCGCGCTAGCCAATTGCGCCATGGAGACAGTCCTGCTCCACTCTCACCACCATCAGAACATATCTTCAAAGCTATCAGCACAAAGAAAAAAGCAACACACCTCTCCCGAAAGGGCTCGAAACTCCAACCTTTCGGTTAACAGCCGATCGCGCTAGCCAATTGCGCCATGGAGACAGTCCTGCTCTACTCTCACCACCATCAGAACATATCTTCAAAGCTATCAGCCCAAAAAAAAGCGCCGCACCACCACCGGGTGGGCTCGAAACTCCAACCTTTCGGTTAACAGCCGATCGCCCTAGCCAATTGCGCCATGGAGACAGTCCTGCTCCACTCTCACCACCATCAGAACATATCTTCAAAGCTATCAGCCCAAACAAAAAAAGCGCCATACCACCACCGGGTGGGCTCGAACCTCCGAACTGTTGGTTAACAGCCGATCGCGCTAGCCAATTGCGCCATGGAGACAGTCCTGCTCCACTCTCACCACCATCAGAACATATCTTCAAAGCTATCAGCCCAAAGAAAAAAAAGCGCCGCACCACCACGAGGTGGGCTCGAACCTCCAACTTTTCGGTTAACAGCCGATCACGCTAGCCATTTGCGCCATGGAGACAGTCATGCTCCACTCTCACCACCATCAGAACATATCTTCAAAGCTATCAGCCCTCAGAAAAAAGAGCGCCGCACAACCACCGGGTAGGCTCGAACCTCCAACCTTTCGGTTAACAGACGATCGCGCTAGCCAATTGCGCCACGGAGACAGTCCTGCTCCACTCTCACCACCATAAGAACATATATTCAAAGCTATCAGCCCAAAGAAAAAAAAGCGCCGCACCACCACCGGGTGGGCTCGAACCTCTGACCTTTTGGTTAACAGCCGATCGCGCTAGCCAATTGCGCCACGGAGACAGTCCTGCTCCACCCTCACCACCATAAGAACATATCTACAAAGCTATCAGCCCAAAGAAAAAAAAGCGCCGCACCACCATCGGGTGGCCTCGAACATCCAATCTTTCGGTTAACAGCCGATCGCGCTAGCCAATTGCCCCACGGAGACAGTCGTGCTCCACTCTCACCACCGTCAGAACATTTCTTCAGAGCTATCACCCCAAAGAAAAAAAAAGCGCCGCACCACCACCGGTTGGGCTCGAACCTCCAACCTTTCGGTTAACAGCCGATCGCGCTAGCCAATTGCGCCACGAAGACAGTCCTGCTCCACTCTCATCACCATCTGAACATATCTTCAAAGCTATTACCGCAAAGAAAAAAGCAACACACCACTCCCGGGAGGGCTCGAAACTCCAACCTTTCGGTTAACAGCCGATCGCGCTAGCCAATTGCGCCACGGGGACCGTCCTGCTCCACTCTCACCACGGTCAGACCATTTCTTCAGAGCTATCACCCCAAAGAAAAAAAAAGCGCCGCACCACCTCCGGGTGGGATCGAACCTCCGACCTTTCGGTTAACAGCCGAACGCGCTAGCCAATTGGGCCACGGAGACAGTCCTGCTCTACTCTCACCACCACCAGAACATATCTCCAAAGCTATTAGCGCAAAGAAAAAAAGCGTCGCACCACTGCCGGGTGGGCTCGAAACTCCAACCTTTCGGTTAACAGCCGATCGCGCTAGCCTATTGCGCCACGGAGACAGTCCTGCTCTACTCTCACCACCATCAGAACATATCTTCAAAGCTATCAGCCCAAAGAAAAAAAAAGCGCCGCACCACCGCCGGGTGGGCTCGAAACTCCAACCTTTCGGTTAACAGCCGATCGCGCTAGCCTATTGCGCCACGGAGACAGTCCTGCTCCACTCTCACCACCATCAGAACATATCTTCAAAGCTATCAGCCCAAACAAAAAAAGCACCATACCACCACCGGGTGGGCTCGAACCTCCGACCTTTTGGTTAACAGCCGATCGCGCTAGCCAATTGCGCCGTGGAGACAGTCCTGCTCTACTCTCACCACCATCAGAACATATCTTCAAAGCTATCAGATCAAAGAAAAAAAAGCGCCGCACCACCACGAGGTGGGCTCGAACCTCCAACTTTTCGGTTAACAGCCGATCACGCTAGCCAATTGCGCCATGGAGACAGTCATGCTCCACTCTCACCACCATCAGAACATATCTTCAAAGCTATCAGCCCACAGAAAAAAACCGCCGCACAACCACCGGGTAGGCTCAAACCTCCATCTTTTCGGTTAACAGCCGATCGCGCTAGCCAATTGCGCCACGGAGACAGTCCTGTTCCACTCTCACCACCATAAGAACATATCTTCAAAGCTATCAGCCCAAAGAAAAAACAGCGCCGCAGCACCACCGGGTGGGCTCGAACCTCCGACCTTTTGGTTAACAGCCGATCGCGCTAGCCAATTGCGCCATGGAGACAGTCCTGCTCCACCCTCACCACCATAAGAACATATCTTCAAAGCTATCAGCCCAAAGAAAAAAAAGCGCCGCACCACCATCGGGAGGGCTCGAACATCTAACCTTTCGGTTAACAGCCGATCGCGCTAGCCAATTGCCCCACGGAGACAGTCGTGCTCCACTCTCACCACCGTCAGAACATTTCTTCAGAGCTATCACCCCAAAGAAAAAAAAACCCCGCACCACCACCGGTTGGGCTCGAACCTCCAACCTTTCGGTTAACAGCCGATCGCGCTAGCCAATTGCGCCACGAAGACAGTCCTGCTCCACTCTCATCACCATCTGAACATATCTTCAAAGCTATTACCGCAAAGAAAAAAGCAACACACCACTCCCGGGAGGGCTCGAAACTCCAACCTTTCGGTTAACAGCCGATCGCGCTAGCCCATTGCGCTACGGAGGCAGTCTTGCTCCACTCTCACCATCATCAGAACATATCTTCAATGCTATCACCGCAAAGAAAAAAAGCGCTGCACCACCACCAGGTGGGCTCGAACCTCCAACCTTTCGGTTAACAGCCGATCGCGCTAGCCCATTGCGCCACGGAGACAGTCTTGCTTCACTCTCACCACCATCAGAACATATCTTTAGAGCTATCAGCGCAAAGAAAAAAGCAACACACCACTCCCGGGAGGGCTCGAAACTCAAACCTTTCAGTCAACAGGCGATTGCGCTAGCCTATTGCGCCACGGAGACAGTCCTGCTCCACTCTCACCACCATCAGGACATATCTTCAAAGCTTACAGCCCAAAGAAAAAAAGCGCCACACCACCACCGGGTGGGCTCGAACCTCCGACCTTTTGGTTAACAGCCGATCGCGCTAGCCAATTGCGCCATGGAGACAGTCCTGCTCCACTCTCCACCACCATCAAAACATATCTTCAAAGCTATCAGCCCAAAGAAAAAAAAGCGCCGCACCACCACCGGGTGGGCTCGAACCTTCAACTTTTGGGTTAACAGTCGATCACGCTAGCCAATTGCGCCACGGAGACAGTCGTGCTCCACTCTCACCACCATCAGAACATATCTTCAAAGCTATCAGCCCACAGAAAAAAAAGCGCCGCACCACCACCGTGTGGGCTCGAACCTCAAACCTTTCGGTTAAGAGCCGATCGCACAAGCCAATTGCGCCACGGAGACAGTCCTGCTCCACTCTCACCACCATCAGAACACATATATCTTCAAAGCTATCAGCCCAAAGAAAAAAAAGCACCGCACCACCACCGGTTGGGCTCGAACCTGCGACCTTTTGGTTAACAGCCGATCGCCCTAGCCAATTGCGCCATAGAGACAGTCCTGCTTCATTGTCACCACCATCAGAACATATCTTCAAAGATATCAGCCCAAAGAAAAAAAAGCGCCGCACCACCACCGGGTGGGCTCGAACTACCACCTTTTCGGTTAACAGCCGATCACGCTAGCCGATTGCGCCACGGAGAGAGTCCTGCTCCACTCTCACCACCATCAGAACATATCTTCAAAGCTATCAGCCAAAAGAAAAAAAAGCGCCGCACCACCACCGGGTGGGCTGGAACCTCCAACTTTTCGGTTAACAGCCGATAACGCTAGCCAATTGCGCCACGGAGACAGTCCTGCTTCACTCTCACAACGATCATAACATATCTTCAAAGCTCTCAGCCCAAAGAAAAAAAAGCGCCGCACCACCACCGGGTGGGCTCGAAACAAACTCCAACCTTTCGTTTAACTGCCGATTGCGCTAGCCAATGGTGCCACGGAGACAGTCCTGCTCCACTCTTTTCACCATTAGAACATATCTTCAAAGCTATATGCTCAAAGAAAAAAAAGCGCCACACCACCAACGGGTGGGCTCGAACCTCCAACTTGCCGGTTAACAGCCGATCGCGCTAGCCAATTGCCCCACGGAGACAGTCCTGCTCCACTCTCACCACCATCAGAACATATCTTCAAAGCTATCAGCCCACACAAAAAAAAGCTCCGCACCACCACCGGGAGAGCTCGAACCTCCAACGTTTCGGGTAACAGCCGATCGCGCTAGCCAATTGTGCCACGGAGACAGTCCTGCTCCACTCTCACCACCGTCAGAACATTTCTTCAGAGCTATAAGCCCAAAAAAAAGCGCCGCACCACCACCGGGTGGGCTCGAACCTCCAACCTTTCGGTTAACAGCCGATCGCGCTAGCCAATTGCCCCACGGAGACAGTCGTGCTCCACTCTCACCACCGTCAGAACATATCTTCAAAGCTATCAGCCAAAAGAAAAAAAAGCGCCGCACCACCACCGGGTGGGCTCGAACCTCCGACCTTTTGGTTAACAGCCGATCGCGCTAGCCAATTGCGCCGTGGAGACAGTCCTGCTCTACTCTCACCACCATCAGAACATATCTTCAAAGCTATCAGCCCAAAGAAAAAAAAGCGCCGCACCACCACGAGGTGGGCTCGAACCTCCAACTTTTCGGTTAACAGCCGATCACGCTAGCCAATTGCGCCATGGAGACAGTCATGCTCCACTTTCACCACCATCAAAACATATCTTGAAAGCTATCAGCCCACAGAAAAAAAGCGCCGCACAACCACCGGGTAGGCTCAAACCTCCATCTTTTCGGTTAACAGCCGATCGCGCTAGCCAATTGTGCCACGGAGACAGTCCTGTTCCACTCTCACCACCGTCAGAACATTTCTTCAGAGCTATAAGCCCAAAAAAAAGCGCCGCACCACCACCGGGTGGGCTCGAACCTCCAACCTTTCGGTTAACAGCCGATCGCGCTAGCCAATTGCCCCACGGAGACAGTCGTGCTCCACTCTCACCACCGTCAGAACATATCTTCAAAGCTATCAGCCCAAAGAAAAAACAGCGCCGCACCACCATCGGGAGGGCTCGAACATCTAACCTTTCGGTTAACAGCCGATCGCGCTAGCCAATTGCCCCACGGAGACAGTCGTGCTCCACTCTCACCACCGTCAGAACATTTCTTCAGAGCTATCACCCCAAAGAAAAAAAAACCCCGCACCACCACCGGTTGGGCTCGAACCTCCAACCTTTCGGTTAACAGCCGAACGCGCTAGCCAATTGCGCCACTAAGACAGTCTTGCTCCACTCTCATCACCATCTGAACATATCTTCAAAGCTATTACCGCAAAGAAAAAAGCAACACACCACTCCCGGGAGGGCTCGAAACTCCAACCTTTCGGTTAACAGCCGATCGCGCTAGCCCATTGCGCTACGGAGGCAGTCTTGCTCCACTCTCACCATCATCAGAACATATCTTCAATGCTATCACCGCAAAGAAAAAAAGCGCTGCACCACCACCAGGTGGGCTCGAACCTCCAACCTTTCGGTTAACAGCCGATCGCGCTAGCCCATTGCGCCACGGAGACAGTCTTGCTTCACTCTCACCACCATCAGAACATATCTTTAAAGCTATCAGCGCAAAGAAAAAAGCAACACACCACTCCCGGGAGGGCTCGAACGTCCAACCTTTCGGTTAACAGCCGATCGCACAAGCCAATTGCGCCACGGAGACAGTCCTGCTCCACTCTCACCACCATCAGAACACATATATCTTCAAAGCTATCAGCCCAAAGAAAAAAAAGCACCGCACCACCACCGGTTGGGCTCGAACCTCCAACCTTTCGGTTAACGGCCAATCGCGCCAGCCAATTGCGCCACGGAGGCAGTCCTGCTCCACTCTCACCACCATCAGAACATATCTTCAAAGCTATCAGCACAAAGAAAAAAAGCGCCCCAGCATCACCTGGTGGGCTCGAACTTCCAACCTTTTGGTTAACAGCCGATCGCGCTAGCCAACTGCGCCAAGGAGACAGTCGTGCTCCAGTCTCACCACCATCAGAACATATCTTCAAAGCTATCAGCGCAAAGAAAAAAGCAACACTCCACTCCAGGAAGGGCTCGAAACTCCAAGCTTTCGGTTAACAGCCGATCGCGCTAGCCAATTGCGCCACGGAGACAGTCCTGCTCTACTCTCACCACCATCAGAACATATCTTCAAAGCTATCAGCCCAAAGAAAAAAAAGCGCCAAACCACCACCGGGTGGGCTCGAACCTCCGACCTTTTGGTTAACAGCCGATCGCGCTAGCCAATTGCGCCATAGAGACAGTCCTGCTTCATTCTCACCACCATCAGAACATATCTTCAAAGATATCAGCCCAAAGAAAAAAAAAAGCGCCGCACCACCACCGGGTGGGCTCGAACTACCACCTTTTCGGTTAACATCCGATCACGCTAGCCGATTGCGCCACGGAGAGAGTCCTGCTACACTCTCACCACCATCAGAACATATCTTCAAAGCTATCAGCCAAAAGAAAAAAAAGCGCCGCACCACCACCGGGTGGGCTGGAACCTCCAACTTTTCGGTTAACAGCCGATAACGCTAGCCAATTGCGCCACGGAGACAGTCCTGCTTCACTCTCACAACGATCATAACATATCTTCAAAGCTCTCAGCCCAAAGAAAAAAAAGCGCCGCACCACCACCGGGTGGGCTCGAAACAAACTCGAACCTTTCGTTTAACTGCTGATTGCGCTAGCCAATTGTGCCACGGAGACAGTCCTGCTCTACTATCAACACCATAAGAACATATCTTCAAAGCTATCAGCCCAAAGAAAAAAAAGCGCCGCACCACCACCGGGTGGGCTCGAACTTCCAACTTTTCGGTTAACAGCCGATCGCGCTAGCCAATTGCGCCACGCAGACAGTCCTGCTCCACCCTCACCACCATAAGAACATATCTTCAAAGCTATCAGCCCAAAGAAAAAAAAGCGCCGCACCACCATCGGGTGGGCTCGAACATCCAACCTATCGGTTAACAGCCGATCGCGCTAGCCAATTGCGCCATGGAGACAGTCCTGCTCCACTCTCACCACCATCAGAACATATCTTCAAAGCTATCAGCACAAAGAAAAAAGCAACACACCTCTCCCGAGAGGGCTCGAAACTCCAACCTTTCGGTTAACAGCCGATCGCGCTAGCCAATTGCGCCACGGAGACAGTCCTGCTCTACTCTCACCACCATCAGAACATATCTTCAAAGCTATCAGCTCAAAAAAAGCGCCGCACCACCACCGGGTGGGCTCGAAACTCCAACCTTTCGGTTAACAGCCGATCGCGCTAGCCAATTGCGCCATGGAGACAGTCCTGCTCCACTCTCACCACCATCAGAACATATCTTCAAAGCTATCAGCCCAAACAAAAAAAGCGCCATACCACCACCGGGTGGGCTCGAACCTCCGACCTGTTGGTTAACAGCCGATCGCGCTAGCCAATTGCGCCATGGAGACAGTCCTGCTCCACTCTTACCACCATCAGAACATATCTTCAAAGCTATCAGCCCAAAGAAAAAAAAGCGCCGCACCACCACGAGGTGGGCTCGAACCTCCAACTTTTCGGTTAACAGCCGATCACGCTAGCCATTTGCGCCATGGAGACAGTCATGCTCCACTCTCACCACCATCAGAACATATCTTCAAAGCTATCAGCCCTCAGAAAAAAGAGCGCCGCACAACCACCGGGTAGGCTCTAACCTCCAACCTTTCGGTTAACAGACGATCGCGCTAGCCAATTGCGCCACGAAAACAGTCCTGCTCCACTCTCACCACCATAAGAACATATCTTCAAAGCTATCAGCCCGAAGAAAAAAAAGCGCCGCACCACCACCGGGTGGGCTCGAACCTCTGACCTTTTGGTTAACAGCCGATCGCGCTAGCCAATTGCGCCACGGAGACAGTCCTGCTCCACCCTCACCACCATAAGAACATATCTACAAAGCTATCGGCCCAAAGAAAAAAAAGCGCCGCACCACCATCGGGTGGCCTCGAACATCCAATCTTTCGGTTAACAGCCGATCGCGCTAGCCAATTGCCCCACGGAGACAGTCGTGCTCCACTCTCACCACCGTCAGAACATTTCTTCAGAGCTATCACCCCAAAGAAAAAAAAGCGCCGCACCACCACCGGTTGGGCTCGAACCTCCAACCTTTCGGTTAACAGCCGATCGCGCTAGCCAATTGCGCCACGAAGACAGTCCTGCTCCACTCTCATCACCATCTGAACATATCCTCAAAGCTATTACCGCAAAGAAAAAAGCAACACACCACTCCCGGGAGGGCTCGAAACTCCAACCTTTCGGTTAACAGCCGATCGCGCTAGCCAATTGCGCCACGGGGACCGTCCTGCTCCACTCTCACCACGGTCAGACCATTTCTTCAGAGCTATCACCCCAAAGAAAAAAAAAGCGCCGCACCACCACCGGGTGGGCTCGAACCTCCGACCTTTCGGTTAACAGCCGATCGCGCTAGCCAATTGGGCCACGGAGACAGTCCTGCTCTACTCTCACCACCACCAGAACATATCTCCAAAGCTATCAGCCCAAAGAAAAAAAAAGCGCCGCACCACCGCCGGGTGGGCTCGAAACTCCAACCTTTCGGTTAACAGCCGATCGCGCTAGCCTATTGCGCCACGGAGACAGTCCTGCTCCACTCTCACCACCATCAGAACATATCTTCAAAGCTATCAGCCCAAACAAAAAAAGCACCATACCACCACCGGGTGGGCTCGAACCTCCGACCTTTTGGTTAACAGCCGATCGCGCTAGCCAATTGCGCCGTGGAGACAGTCCTGCTCTACTCTCACCACCATCAGAACATATCTTCAAAGCTATCAGATCAAAGAAAAAAAAGCGCCGCACCACCACGAGGTGGGCTCGAACCTCCAACTTTTCGGTTAACAGCCGATCACGCTAGCCAATTGCCCCACGGAGACAGTCGTGCTCCACTCTCACCACCGTCAGAACATATCTTCAGAGCTATCACCCCAAAGAAAAAAAAACCCCGCACCACCACCGGTTGGGCTCGAACCTCCAACCTTTCGGTTAACAGCCGATCGCGCTAGCCAATTGCGCCACGAAGACAGTCCTGCTCCACTCTCATCACCATCTGAACATATCTTCAAAGCTATTACCGCAAAGAAAAAAGCAACACACCACTCCCGGGAGGGCTCGAAACTCCAACCTTTCGGTTAACAGCCGATCGCGCTAGCCCATTGCGCTACGGAGGCAGTCTTGCTCCACTCTCACCATCATCAGAACATATCTTCAATGCTATCACCGCAAAGAAAAAAAGCACTGCACCACCACCAGGTGGGCTCGAACCTCCAACCTTTCGGTTAACAGCCGATCGCGCTAGCCCATTGCGCCACGGAGACAGTCTTGCTTCACTCTCACCACCATCAGAACATATCTTTAAAGCTATCAGCGCAAAGAAAAAAGCAACACACCACTCCCGGGAGGGCTCGAACCTCCAACCTTTCGGTTAACAGCCGATCGCACAAGCCAATTGCGCCACGGAGACAGTCCTGCTCCACTCTCACCACCATCAGAACACATATTACTTCAAAACTATCAGCCCAAAGAAAAAAAAGCACCGCACCACCACCGGTTGGGCTCGAACCTCCAACCTTTCGGTTAACGGCCAATCGCGCCAGCCAATTGCGCCACGGAGACAGTCCTGCTCCACTCTCACCACCATCAGAACATATCTTCAAAGCTATCAGCACAAAGAAAAAAAGCGCCCCAGCATCACCTGGTGGGCTCGAACTTCCAACCTTTTGGTTAACAGCCGATCGCGCTAGCCAACTGCGCCAAGGAGACAGTCGTGCTCCACTCTCACCACCATCAGAACATATCTTCAAAGCTATCAGCGCAAAGAAAAAAGCAACACTCCACTCCAGGAAGGGCTCGAAACTCCAAGCTTTGGGTTAACAGCCGATCGCGCTAGCCAATTGCGCCACGGAGACAGTCCTGCTCTACTCTCACCACCATCAGAACATATCTTCAAAGCTATCAGCCCAAAGAAAAAAAAGCGCCATACCACCACCGGGTGGGCTCGAACCTCCGACCTTTTGGTTAACAGCCGATCGCGCTAGCCAATTGCGCCATAGAGACAGTCCTGCTTCATTCTCACCACCATCAGAACATAGCTTCAAAGATATCAGCCCAGAGAAAAAAAAGCGCCGCACCACCACCGGGTGGGCTCGAACTACCACCTTTTCGGTTAACAGCCGATCACGCTAGCCGATTGCGCCACGGAGAGAGTCCTGCTCCACTCTCACCACCATCAGAACATATCTTCAAAGCTATAAGCCAAAAGAAAAAAAAGTGCCGCACCACCACCGGGTGGGCTGGAACCTCCAACTTTTCGGTTAACAGCCGATAACGCTAGCCAATTGCGCCACGGAGACAGTCCTGCTTCACTCTCACAACGATCATAACATATCTTCAAAGCTCTCAGCCCAAAGAAAAAAAAGCGCCGCACCACCACCGGGTGGGCTCGAAACAAACTCCAACCTTTCGTTTAACTGCTGATTGCGCTAGCCAATGGTGCCACGGAGACAGTCCTGCTCTACTCTCACCACCATAAGAACATATCTTCAAAGCTATCAGCCCAAAGAAAAAAAAGCGCCGCACCACCACCGGGTGGGCTCGAACTTCCCACTTTTCGGTTAACAGCCGATCGCGCTGGCCAATTGCGCCACGCAGACAGTCCTGCTCCACCCTCACCACCATAAGAACATATCTTCAAAGCTATCAGCCCAAAGAAAAAAAAGCGCCGCACCACCATCGGGTGGGCTCGAACATCCAACCTATCGGTTAACAGCCGATCGCGCTAGCCAATTGCGCCATGGAGACAGTCCTGCTCCACTCTCACCACCATCAGAACATATCTTCAAAGCTATCAGCACAAAGAAAAAAGCAACACACCTCTCCCGAGAGGGCTCGAAACTCCAACCTTTCGGTTAACAGCCGATCGCGCTAGCCAATTGCGCCACGGAGACAGTCCTGCTCTACTCTCACCACCATCAGAACATATCTTCAAAGCTATCAGCCCAAAAAAAAAGCGCCGCACCACCACCGGGTGGGCTCGAAACTCCAACCTTTCGGTTAACAGCCGATCGCGCTAGCCAATTGCGCCATGGAGACAGTCCTGCTCCACTCTCACCACCATCAGAACATATCTTCAAAGCTATCAGCCCAAACAAAAAAAGCGCCATACCACCACCGGGTGGGCTCGAACCTCCGACCTGTTGGTTAACAGCCGATTGCGCTAGCCAATTGCGCCATGGAGACAGTCCTGCTCCACTCTCACCACCATCAGAACATATCTTCAAAGCTATCAGCCCAAAGAAAAAAAAGCGCCGCACCACCACGAGGTGGGCTCGAACCTCCAACTTTTCGGTTAACAGCCGATCACGCTAGCCATTTGCGCCATGGAGACAGTGATGCTCCACTCTCACCACCATCAGAACATATCTCAAAGCTATCAGCCCTCAGAAAAAAGAGCGCCGCACAACCACCGGGTAGGCTCGAACCTCCAACCTTTCGGTTAACAGACGATCGCGCTAGCCAATTGCGCCACGGAGACAGTCCCGCTCCACTCTCACCACCATAAGAACATATCTTCAAAGCTATCAGCCCAAAGAAAAAAAGCGCCGCACCACCACCGGGTGGGCTCGAACCTCTGACCTTTTGGTTAACAGCCGATCGCGCTAGCCAATTGCGCCACGGAGACAGTCCTGCTCCACCCTCACCACCATAAGAACATATCTACAAAGCTATCAGCCCAAAGAAAAAAAAGCGCCGCACCACCATCGGGTGGCCTCGAACATCCACTCTTTCGGTTAACAGCCGATCGCGCTAGCCAATTGCCCCACGGAGACAGTCGTGCTCCACTCTCACCACCGTCAGAACATTTCTTCAGAGCTATCACCCCAAAGAAAAAAAAGCGCCGCACCACCACCGGTTGGGCTCGAACCTCCAACCTTTCGGTTAACAGCCGATCGCGCTAGCCAATTGCGCCACGAAGACAGTCCTGCTCCACTCTCATCACCATCTGAACATATCTTCAAAGCTATTACCGCAAAGAAAAAAGCAACACACCACTCCCGGGAGGGCTCGAAACTCCAACCTTTCGGTTAACAGCCGATCGCGCTAGCCAATTGCGCCACGGGGACCGTCCTGCTCCACTCTCACCACGGTCAGACCATTTCTTCAGAGCTATCACCCCAAAGAAAAAAAAGCGCCGCACCACCACCGGGTGGGCTCGAACCTCCGACCTTTCGGTTAACAGCCGAACGCGCTAGCCAATTGGGCCACGGAGACAGTCCTGCTCTACTCTCACCACCACCAGAACATATCTCCAAAGCTATCAGCGCAAAGAAAAAAAGCGTCGCACCACTGCCGGGTGGGCTCGAAACTCCAACCTTTCGGTTAACAGCCGATCGCGCTAGCCTATTGCGCCACGGAAACAGTCCTGCTCTACTCTCACCACCATCAGAACATATCTTCAAAGCTATCAGCCCAAAGAAAAAAAAAGCGCCGCACCACCGCCGGGTGGGCTCGAAACTCCAACCTTTCGGTTAACAGCCGATCGCGCTAGCCTATTGCGCCACGGAGACAGTCCTGCTCCACTCTCACCACCATCAGAACATATCTTCAAAGCTATCAGCCCAAACAAAAAAAGCACCATACCACCACCGGGTGGGCTCGAACCTCCGACCTTTTGGTTAACAGCCGATCGCGCTAGCCAATTGCGCCGTGGAGACAGTCCTGCTCTACTCTCACCACCATCAGAACATATCTTCAAAGCTATCAGATCAAAGAAAAAAAAGCGCCGCACCACCACGAGGTGGGCTCGAACCTCCAACTTTTCGGTTAACAGCCGATCACGCTAGCCAATTGCGCCATGGAGACAGTCATGCTCCACTCTCACCACCATCAGAACATATCTTCAAAGCTATCAGCCCACAGAAAAAAAGCGCCGCACAACCACCGGGTAGGCTCAAACCTCCATCTTTTCGGTTAACAGCCGATCGCGCTAGCCAATTGCGCCACGGAGACAGTCCTGTTCCACTCTCACCACCATAAGAACATATCTTCAAAGCTATCAGCCCAAAGAAAAAACAGCGCCGCAGCACCACCGGGTGGGCTCGAACCTCCGACCTTTTGGTTAACAGCCGATCGCGCTAGCCAATTGCGCCATGGAGACAGTCCTGCTCCACCCTCACCACCATAAGAACATATCTTCAAAGCTATCAGCCCAAAGAAAAAAAAGCGCCGCACCACCATCGGGAGGGCTCGAACATCTAACCTTTCGGTTAACAGCCGATCGCGCTAGCCAATTGCCCCACGGAGACAGTCGTGCTCAACTCTCACCACCGTCAGAACATTTCTTCAGAGCTATCACCCCAAAGAAAAAAAACCCCGCACCACCACCGGTTGGGCTCGAACCTCCAACCTTTCGGTTAACAGCCGATCGCGCTAGCCAAT
This sequence comes from Rhipicephalus microplus, assembly GCF_043290135.1. Lineage (NCBI taxonomy): Eukaryota > Metazoa > Arthropoda > Arachnida > Ixodida > Ixodidae > Rhipicephalus > Rhipicephalus microplus. The sequence goes on along the minus strand of NW_027464587.1, from coordinate 1,297,528 downwards.
TGCGCCACGAAGACAGTCCTGCTCCACTCTCATCACCATCTGAACATATCTTCAAAGCTATTACCGCAAAGAAAAAAGCAACACACCACTCCCGGGAGGGCTCGAAACTCCAACCTTTCGGTTAACAGCCGATCGCGCTAGCCCATTGCGCTACGGAGGCAGTCTTGCTCCACTCTCACCATCATCAGAACATATCTTCAATGCTATCACCGCAAAGAAAAAAAGCACTGCACCACCACCAGGTGGGCTCGAACCTCCAACCTTTCGGTTAACAGCCGATCGCGCTAGCCCATTGCGCCACGGAGACAGTCTTGCTTCACTCTCACCACCATCAGAACATATTTTTAAAGCTATCAGCGCAAAGAAAAAAGCAACACACCACTCCCGGGAGGGCTCGAACCTCCAACCTTTCAGTCAACAGGCGATTGCGCTAGCCTATTGCGCCACGGAGACAGTCCTGCTCCACTCTCACCACCATCAGGACATATCTTCAAAGCTTACAGCCCAAAGAAAAAAAAGCGCCACACCACCACCGGGTGGGCTCGAACCTCTGACCTTTTGGTTAACAGCCGATCGCGCTAGCCAATTGCGCCACGGAGACAGTCCTGCTCCACCCTCACCACCATAAGAACATATCTACAAAGCTATCGGCCCAAAGAAAAAAAAGCGCCGCACCACCATCGGGTGGCCTCGAACATCCAATCTTTCGGTTAACAGCCGATCGCGCTAGCCAATTGCCCCACGGAGACAGTCGTGCTCCACTCTCACCACCGTCAGAACATTTCTTCAGAGCTATCACCCCAAAGAAAAAAAAGCGCCGCACCACCACCGGTTGGGCTCGAACCTCCAACCTTTCGGTTAACAGCCGATCGCGCTAGCCAATTGCGCCACGAAGACAGTCCTGCTCCACTCTCATCACCATCTGAACATATCCTCAAAGCTATTACCGCAAAGAAAAAAGCAACACACCACTCCCGGGAGGGCTCGAAACTCCAACCTTTCGGTTAACAGCCGATCGCGCTAGCCAATTGCGCCACGGGGACCGTCCTGCTCCACTCTCACCACGGTCAGACCATTTCTTCAGAGCTATCACCCCAAAGAAAAAAAAAGCGCCGCACCACCACCCGGTGGGCTCGAACCTCCGACCTTTCGGTTAACAGCCGATCGCGCTAGCCAATTGGGCCACGGAGACAGTCCTGCTCTACTCTCACCACCACCAGAACATATCTCCAAAGCTATCAGCGCAAAGAAAAAAAGCGTCGCACCACTGCCGGGTGGGCTCGAAACTCCAACCTTTCGGTTAACAGCCGATCGCGCTAGCCTATTGCGCCACGGAGACAGTCCTGCTCTACTCTCACCACCATCTGAACATATCTTCAAAGCTATCAGCCCAAAGAAAAAAAAAGCGCCGCACCACCGCCGGGTGGGCTCGAAACTCCAACCTTTCGGTTAACAGCCGATCGCGCTAGCCTATTGCGCCACGGAGACAGTCCTGCTCCACTCTCACCACCATCAGAACATATCTTCAAAGCTATCAGCCCAAACAAAAAAAGCACCATACCACCACCGGGTGGGCTCAAACCTCCGACCTTTTGGTTAACAGCCGATCGCGCTAGCCAATTGCGCCGTGGAGACAGTCCTGCTCTACTCTCACCACCATCAGAACATATCTTCAAAGCTATCAGATCAAAGAAAAAAAAGCGCCGCACCACCAGGAGGTGGGCTCGAACCTCCAACTTTTCGGTTAACAGCCGATCACGCTAGCCAATTGCGCCATGGAGACAGTCATGCTCCACTCTCACCACCATCAGAACATATCTTCAAAGCTATCAGCCCATAGAAAAAAAGCGCCGCACAACCACCGGGTAGGCTCAAACCTCCATCTTTTCGGTTAACAGCCGATCGCGCTAGCCAATTGCGCCACGGAGACAGTCCTGTTCCACTCTCACCACCATAAGAACATATCTTCAAAGCTATCAGCCCAAAGAAAAAACAGCGCCGCAGCACCACCGGGTGGGCTCGAACCTCCGACCTTTTGGTTAACAGCCGATCGCGCTAGCCAATTGCGCCATGGAGACAGTCCTGCTCCACCCTCACCACCATAAGAACATATCTTCAAAGCTATCAGCCCAAAGAAAAAAAAGTGCCGCACCACCATCGGGAGGGCTCGAACATCTAACCTTTCGGTTAACAGCCGATCGCGCTAGCCAATTGCCCCACGGAGACAGTCGTGCTCCACTCTCATCACCATCTGAACATATCTTCAAAGCTATTACCGCAAAGAAAAAAGCAACACACCACTCCCGGGAGGGCTCGAAACTCCAACCTTTCGGTTAACAGCCGATCGCGCTAGCCCATTGCGCTACGGAGGCAGTCTTGCTCCACTCTCACCATCATCAGAACATATCTTCAATGCTATCACCGCAAAGAAAAAAAGCACTGCACCACCACCAGGTGGGCTCGAACCTCCAACCTTTCGGTTAACAGCCGATCGCGCTAGCCCATTGCGCCACGGAGACAGTCTTGCTTCACTCTCACCACCATCAGAACATATTTTTAAAGCTATCAGCGCAAAGAAAAAAGCAACACACCACTCCCGGGAGGGCTCGAAACTCAAACCTTTCAGTCAACAGGCGATTGCGCTAGCCTATTGCGCCACGGAGACAGTCCTGCTCCACTCTCACCACCATCAGGACATATCTTCAAAGCTTACAGCCCAAAGAAAAAAAAGCGCCACACCACCACCGGGTGGGCTCGAACCTCTGACCTTTTGGTTAACAGCCGATCGCGCTAGCCAATTCCGCCATGGAGACAGTCCTGCTCCACTCTCCACCACCATCAAAACATATCTTCAAAGCTATCAGCCCAAAGAAAAAAAAGCGCCGCACCACCACCGGGTGGGCTCGAACCTCCAACTTTTGGGTTAACAGTCGATCACGCTAGCCAATTGCGCCACGGAGACAGTCGTGCTCCACTCTCACCACCATCAGAACATATCTTCAAAGCTATCAGCCCACAGAAAAAAAAGCGCCGCACCACCACCGTGTGGGCTCGAACCTCCAACCTTTCGGTTAACAGCCGATCGCACAAGCCAATTGCGCCACGGAGACAGTCCTGCTCCACTCTCACCACCATCAGAACACATATATCTTCAAAGCTATCAGCCCAAAGAAAAAAAAGCACCGCACCACCACCGGTTGGGCTCGAACATCCGACCTTTTGGTTAACAGCCGATCGCGCTAGCCAATTGCGCCATAGAGACAGTCCTGCTTCATTCTCACCACCATCAGAACATATCTTCAAAGATATCAGCCCAAAGAAAAAAAAGCGCCGCACCACCACCGGGTGGGCTCGAACTACCACCTTTTCGGTTAACAGCCGATCACGCTAGCCGATTGCGCCACGGAGAGAGTCCTGCTCCACTCTCACCACCATCAGAACATATCTTCAAAGCTATCAGCCAAAAGAAAAAAAAGCGCCGCACCACCACCGGGTGGGCTGGAACCTCCAACTTTTCGGTTAACAGCCGATAACGCTAGCCAATTGCGCCACGGAGACAGTCCTGCTTCACTCTCACAACGATCATAACATATCTTCAAAGCTCTCAGCCCAAAGAAAAAAAAGCGCCGCACCACCACCGGGTGGGCTCGAAACAAACTCCAACCTTTCGTTTAACTGCCGATTGCGCTAGCCAATGGTGCCACGGAGACAGTCCTGCTCCACTCTTTTCACCATTAGAACATATCTTCAAAGCTATATGCTCAAAGAAAAAAAAGCGCCACACCACCAACGGGTGGGCTCGAACCTCCAACTTGCCGGTTAACAGCCGATCGCGCTAGCCAATTGCCCCACGGAGACAGTCCTGCTCCACTCTCACCACCATCAGAACATATCTTCAAAGCTATCAGCCCACACAAAAAAAAGCTCCGCACCACCACCGGGAGAGCTCGAACCTCCAACGTTTCGGGTAACAGCCGATCACGCTAGCCAATTGTGCCACGGAGACAGTCCTGCTCCACTCTCACCACCGTCAGAAAATTTCTTCAGAGCTATAAGCCCAAAAAAAGCGCCGCACCACCACCGGGTGGGCTCGAACCTCCAACCTTTCGGTTAACAGCCGATCGCGCTAGCCAATTGCCCCACGGAGACAGTCGTGCTCCACTCTCACCACCGTCAGAACATTTCTTCAGGGCTATCACCCCAAAAAAAAGCGCCGCACCACCACCGGTTGGGCTCGAACCTCCAACCTTTCGGTTAACAGCCGATCGCGCTAGCCAATTGCGCCACGAAGACAGTCCTGCTCCACTCTCACCACCATCAAAACATATCTTCAAAGCTATTACCGCAAAGAAAAAAGCAACACACCACTCCCGGGAGGGCTCGAAACTCCAACCTTTCGGTTAACAGCCGATCGCGCTAGCCCATTGCGCCACGGAGGCAGTCCTGCTCTACTCTCACCACCATAAGAACATATCTTCAAAGCTATCAGCCCAAAGAAAAAAAAGCGCCGCACCACCACCGGGTGGGCTCGAACCTCCGACCTTTTGGTTAACAGCCGATCGCGCTAGCCAATTGCGCCGTGGAGACAGTCCTGCTCTACTCTCACCACCATCAGAACATATCTTCAAAGCTATCAGCCCAAAGAAAAAAAAGCGCCGCACCACCACGAGGTGGGCTCGAACCTCCAACTTTTCGGTTAACAGCCGATCACGCTAGCCAATTGCGCCATGGAGACAGTCATGCTCCACTCTCACCACCATCAGAACATATCTTGAAAGCTATCAGCCCACAGATAAAAAGCGCCGCACAACCACCGGGTAGGCTCAAACCTCCATCTTTTCGGTTAACAGCCGATCGCGCTAGCCAATTGCGCCACGGAGACAGTCCTGTTCCACTCTCACCACCATAAGAACATATCTTCAAAGCTATCAGCCCAAAGAAAAAACAGCGCCGCAGCACCACCGGGTGGGCTCGAACCTCCGACCTTTTGGTTAACAGCCGATCGCGCTAGCCAATTGCGCCACGGAGACAGTCCTGCTCCACCCTCACCACCATAAGAACATATCTTCAATGCTATCACCGCAAAGAAAAAAAGCGCTGCACCACCACCAGGTGGGCTCGAACCTCCAACCTTTCGGTTAACAGCCGATCGCGCTAGCCCATTGCGCCACGGAGACAGTCTTGCTTCACTCTCACCACCATCAGAACATATCTTTAAAGCTATCAGCGCAAAGAAAAAAGCAACACACCACTCCCGGGAGGGCTCGAACCTCCAACCTTTCGGTTAACAGCCGATCGCACAAGCCAATTGCGCCACGGAGACAGTCCTGCTCCACTCTCACCACCATCAGAACACATATATCTTCAAAGCTATCAGCCCAAAGAAAAAAAAGCACCGCACCACCACCGGTTGGGCTCGAACCTCCAACCTTTCGGTTAACGGCCAATCGCGCCAGCCAATTGCGCAACGGAGGCAGTCCTGCTCCACTCTCACCACCATCAGAACATATCTTCAAAGCTATCAGCACAAAGAAAAAAAGCGCCCCAGCATCACCTGGTGGGCTCGAACTTCCAACCTTTTGGTTAACAGCCGATCGCGCTAGCCAACTGCGCCAAGGAGACAGTCGTGCTCCAGTCTCACCACCATCAGAACATATCTTCAAAGCTATCAGCGCAAAGAAAAAAGCAACACTCCACTCCAGGAAGGGCTCGAAACTCCAAGCTTTCGGTTAACAGCCGATCGCGCTAGCCAATTGCGCCACGGAGACAGTCCTGCTCTACTCTCACCACCATCAGAACATATCTTCAAAGCTATCAGCCCAAAGAAAAAAAAGCGCCAAACCACCACCGGGTGGGCTCGAACCTCCGACCTTTTGGTTAACAGCCGATCGCGCTAGCCAATTGCGCCATAGAGACAGTCCTGCTTCATTCTCACCACCATCAGAACATATCTTCAAAGATATCAGCCCAAAGAAAAAAAAGCGCCGCACCACCACCGGGTGGGCTCGAACTACCACCTTTTCGGTTAACATCCGATCACGCTAGCCGATTGCGCCACGGAGAGAGTCCTGCTACACTCTCACCACCATCAGAACATATCTTCAAAGCTATCAGCCAAAAGAAAAAAAAGCGCCGCACCACCACCGGGTGGGCTGGAACCTCCAACTTTTCGGTTAACAGCCGATAACGCTAGCCAATTGCGCCACGGAGACAGTCCTGCTTCACTCTCACAACGATCATAACATATCTTCAAAGCTCTCAGCCCAAAGAAAAAAAAGCGCCGCACCACCACCGGGTGGGCTCGAAACAAACTCGAACCTTTCGTTTAACTGCTGATTGCGCTAGCCAATGGTGCCACGGAGACAGTCCTGCTCTACTATCAACACCATAAGAACATATCTTCAAAGCTATCAGCCCAAAGAAAAAAAAGCGCCGCACCACCACCGGGTGGGCTCGAACTTCCAACTTTTCGGTTAACAGCCGATCGCGCTAGCCAATTGCGCCACGCAGACAGTCCTGCTCCACCCTCACCACCATAAGAACATATCTTCAAAGCTATCAGCCCAAAGAAAAAAAAGCGCCGCACCACCATCGGGTGGGCTCGAACATCCAACCTATCGGTTAACAGCCGATCGCGCTAGCCAATTGCGCCATGGAGACAGTCCTGCTCCACTCTCACCACCATCAGAACATATCTTCAAAGCTATCAGCACAAAGAAAAAAGCAACACACCTCTCCCGAGAGGGCTCGAAACTCCAACCTTTCGGTTAACAGCCGATCGCGCTAGCCAATTGCGCCACGGAGACAGTCCTGCTCTACTCTCACCACCATCAGAACATATCTTCAAAGCTATCAGCTCAAAAAAAAGCGCCGCACCACCACCGGGTGGGCTCGAAACTCCAACCTTTCGGTTAACAGCCCATCGCGCTAGCCAATTGCGCCATGGAGACAGTCCTGCTCCACTCTCACCACCATCAGAACATATCTTCAAAGCTATCAGCCCAAACAAAAAAAGCGCCATACCACCACCGGGTGGGCTCGAACCTCCGACCTGTTGGTTAACAGCCGATCGCGCTAGCCAATTGCGCCATGGAGACAGTCCTGCTCCACTCTTACCACCATCAGAACATATCTTCAAAGCTATCAGCCCAAAGAAAAAAAAGCGCCGCACCACCACGAGGTGGGCTCGAACCTCCAACTTTTCGGTTAACAGCCGATCACGCTAGCCATTTGCGCCATGGAGACAGTCATGCTCCACTCTCACCACCATCAGAACATATCTTCAAAGCTATCAGCCCTCAGAAAAAAGAGCGCCGCACAACCACCGGGTAGGCTCTAACCTCCAACCTTTCGGTTAACAGACGATCGCGCTAGCCAATTGCGCCACGGAGACAGTCCTGCTCCACTCTCACCACCATCAGAACATATCTTCAAAGCTATCAGCCCAAACAAAAAAAGCGCCATACCACCACCGGGTGGGCTCGAACCTCCAACCTTTCGGTTAACAGCCGATCGCGCTAGCCAATTGCGCCACGAAGACAGTCCTGCTCCACTCTCATCACCATCTGAACATATCCTCAAAGCTATTACCGCAAAGAAAAAAGCAACACACCACTCCCGGGAGGGCTCGAAACTCCAACCTTTCGGTTAACAGCCGATCGCGCTAGCCAATTGCGCCACGGGGACCGTCCTGCTCCACTCTCACCACGGTCAGACCATTTCTTCAGAGCTATCACCCCAAAGAAAAAAAAAAGCGCCGCACCACCACCGGGTGGGCTCGAACCTCCGACCTTTCGGTTAACAGCCGATCGCGCTAGCCAATTGGGCCACGGAGACAGTCCTGCTCTACTCTCACCACCACCAGAACATATCTCCAAAGCTATCAGCGCAAAGAAAAAAAGCGTCGCACCACTGCCGGGTGGGCTCGAAACGCCAACCTTTCGGTTAACAGCCGATCGCGCTAGCCTATTGCGCCACGGAGACAGTCCTGCTCTACTCTCACCACCATCAGAACATATCTTCAAAGCTATCAGCCCAAAGAAAAAAAAAGCGCCGCACCACCGCCGGGTGGGCTCGAAACTCCAACCTTTCGGTTAACAGCCGATCGCGCTAGCCTATTGCGCCACGGAGACAGTCCTGCTCCACTCTCACCACCATCAGAACATATCTTCAAAGCTATCAGCCCAAACAAAAAAAGCACCATACCACCACCGGGTGGGCTCGAACCTCCGACCTTTTGGTTAACAGCCGATCGCGCTAGCCAATTGCGCCGAGGAGACAGTCCTGCTCTACTCTCACCACCATCAGAACATATCTTCAAAGCTATCAGATCAAAGAAAAAAAAGCGCCGCACCACCACGAGGTGGGCTCGAACCTCCAACTTTTCGGTTAACAGCCGATCACGCTAGCCAATTGCCCCACGGAGACAGTCGTGCTCCACTCTCACCACCGTCAGAACATATCTTCAGAGCTATCACCCCAAAGAAAAAAAAACCCCGCACCACCACCGGTTGGGCTCGAACCTCCAACCTTTCGGTTAACAGCCGATCGCGCTAGCCAATTGCGCCACGAAGACAGTCCTGCTCCACTCTCATCACCATCTGAACATATCTTCAAAGCTATTACCGCAAAGAAAAAAGCAACACACCACTCCCGGGAGGGCTCGAAACTCCAACCTTTCGGTTAACAGCCGATCGCGCTAGCCCATTGCGCTACGGAGGCAGTCTTGCTCCACTCTCACCATCATCAGAACATATCTTCAATGCTATCACCGCAAAGAAAAAAAGCGCTGTACCACCACCAGGTGGGCTCGAACCTCCAACCTTTCGGTTAACAGCCGATCGCGCTAGCCCATTGCGCCACGGAGACAGTCTTGCTTCACTCTCACCACCATCAGAACATATCTTTAAAGCTATCAGCGCAAAGAAAAAAGCAACACACCACTCCCGGGAGGGCTCGAACCTCCAACCTTTCGGTTAACAGCCGATCGCACAAGCCAATTGCGCCACGGAGACAGTCCTGCTCCACTCTCACCACCATCAGAACACATATATCTTCAAAGCTATCAGCCCAAAGAAAAAAAAGCACCGCACCACCACCGGTTGGGCTCGAACCTCCAACCTTTCGGTTAACGGCCAATCGCGCCAGCCAATTGCGCCACGGAGACAGTCCTGCTCCACTCTCACCACCATCAGAACATATCTTCAAAGCTATCAGCACAAAGAAAAAAAGCGCCCCAGCATCACCTGGTGGGCTCGAACTTCCAACCTTTTGGTTAACAGCCGATCGCGCTAGCCAACTGCGCCAAGGAGACAGTCGTGCTCCACTCTCACCACCATCAGAACATATCTTCAAAGCTATCAGCGCAAAGAAAAAAGCAACACTCCACTCCAGGAAGGGCTCGAAACTCCAAGCTTTCGGTTAACAGCCGATCGCGCTAGCCAATTGCGCCACGGAGACAGTCCTGCTCTACTCTCACCACCATCAGAACATATCTTCAAAGCTATCAGCCCAAAGAAAAAAAAGCGCCATACCACCACCGGGTGGGCTCGAACCTCCGACCTTTTGGTTAACAGCCGAGCGCGCTAGCCAATTGCGCCATAGAGACAGTCCTGCTTCATTCTCACCACCATCAGAACATATTGTCACGTGATCACAGAACGACCACAACGTCTGTTCACAGGAGCAGCACTGGACGTCGAGCCGAACCGAACGTTAGAGCACGAGCACACACCAACCGTCTTCTTCTTCTTTCACACCATGGCACATACTCGCATTGGCAGGGCTAAACCTCGTTCAATGCCTGTGGCACTACGCCCCCTTCGAAAAAAAAAAGTACCACCCCGATGACCAATGCCGATTAAAAGTTAAAGTAGTCACGTACACGCACAAAGACGCGTGAAGAAGCAGTGTCAGGTGGCTCGGGGGTAGTGTGGCTTCATCCGTGACACATGAACAATGTCGGCCTGTTGGGAACGTCGAGATCGCTGAGCTGTGTCTTCAAGCAGAATTTCGTAGTTGACATCTGTGAGGCGCCGTAGTACTCTATAGGGACCGAAGTAGCGGTGAAGTAACTTTTCCGAGCGGCCCCTTTGGCGAACGGGTATCCACAGCCAGACCAGATCACCGGGTTGGTAAATTACATGGCGATGACGGGAGTTGTACCTCTGCGAGTCGATTCGTTGTTGTTTTCGGATCCGCTTGAGTGCAAGCTGGCGGGCCGCGTCGGCGAGCCGGATAAAGTCGTTCGCATCAGTAGTAATATCGGTCGTGTCAGGCAACAGCATGGCATCAAGCATCGTAATTGCTTCTCGGCCGTGAAGCAACCGGAATGGAGTGAAACCCGTAGTCTCTTGAACCGCAGTGTTGTAAGCGAACGTTACGTATGGCAAAATTGCATCCCAGTTCTTGTGATTACGGTCGACGTACATGGATAGCATGTCAGCGAGCGTCTTGTTTAATCTCTCCGTCAGACCGTTGGTTTGTGGATGGTATGCGGTTGTTTTGCGATGAGCTGTTCCACTAAGTCTCGTAACGTCTTGCATCAATTGGGCTGTAAAAGCTGTTCCACGGTCAGTGATAAGAACTGTTGGCGCTCCATGGCGGAGGACGATGTTGTTGATAAAAAAATACGCAACCTCATTGGCGGTGCCTCGTTGTAGGGCTTTCGTTTCGCAGTACCTCGTTAAATAGTCAGTAGCGACTACGATCCAGCGGTTGCCATCATGTGACTTCGGGAAGGGCCCAAGCAAGTCCATGCCGATTCGTTCAAACGGTTGTGACGGGGGTGCAACAGGCTGTAATAAACCAGCAGGGCGCACAGGTGGGGCTTTACGGCGCTGGCAATGATTGCATGTTTTAACGTAATGCTTGACATCCTGGGTGAGCTTTGGCCAGTAGTAGCGAGTCCGAATCCGGGCAAGGGTGCGTGCGAATCCTAGGTGGCCGGAGGAAGGCTCGTCGTGGCAGGCAGATAAAATGTCAGCACGTAGCCCTGGTGGAACGACGAGGAGGTACTCAGTCGCATAAGGTTCGAAGTTCTTTTTGTAGACGATGTCGTTGCGGAGACAAAATGACCCTGAACGTGCAAATGCCGATGGTGGACTCGAGCTGCGACCTTGAAGGTATTTGATAAGTTGTTGGATCTCTGAATCATTCCACTGTTGTTGGGCCAAGTCGGGTTCACTGACTGCACAAAGAAAATGGCCATCGGTATCATCGTCCCTTGATGTCGTCGCGAGGGGTGCGCGCGAAAGGCAATCAGCATCAGTGTGCCCGCGGCCCGACTTGTAGACGACTGTAACCTCAAATTCTTGAAGGCGTAAGCTCCACCTCGCGAGGCGCCCTGAAGGGTCCTTGAGATTGGCCAGCCAACAGAGGGCATGATGGTCCGTAACTACTCTGAATGGACGGCCATACAGATACGGTCGGAACTTTGTTATCGCCCAAATAACAGCAAGACATTCCTTCTCCGTGGTCGAGTAGTTAGTTTCCGCAGATGTCAAAATGCGGCTAGCATAAGCGATGGGACGTTCAGCGCCGTCTTGCCACTGGACGAGTACTGCACCAAGACCGATGTTGCTTGCGTCAGTGTGAAGTTCGGTGGTGGCATCTTCATCAAAGTGCCCTAGTAAGGGTTCACTCTGAAGGCACTGCTGAAGCTGGGAAAAGGCGGCTCTCTGCTCTGGACCCCACACAAAAGGAGTATCCTCCTTCGTTAAACGGGTAAGGGGTTCAGCGATGTTGGCAAAGCTCTGGACAAAGCGCCTGTAGTAGGCGCAGAGACCCAAAAACCGGCGCAAATCCCGTTTGTTCGAAGGTGGAGGAAATGCAGCAACAGCCATGGTCTTTTCTGGGTCTGGTCTAATGCCATCGTGACTGATAAGGTGGCCGAGGAACTTTAGTTCTTCGTAGCCGAAATGACACTTCTCCGGTTTTAGAGATAGGCCTGCGGATCGAATAGCGACGAAGACGGACTGAAGTCGTTGTAAATGTTGCTCAAATGTTTTGGAAAAAACAACGACGTCGTCTAAATACACGAGGCAGGATTCCCACTTCAGACCGGACAGGACGGTGTCCATCATCCTTTGGAACGTTGCCGGTGCAGAGCACAATCCAAATGGTAACACTTTGAATTCGTAGAGGCCATCGGGAGTTATGAATGCTGTTTTTTCCCTGTCCCGTTCATCGACCTCGATCTGCCAGTAGCCGCTGCGTAAATCCATTGAGGAAAAATATCGGGCATGTCGAAGTCGATCCAGTGAATCATCTATGCGTGGGAGAGGGTAGACGTCTCTCTTCGTCACTTTGTTGAGCTTCCGGTAATCGACGCAAAATCGAAGAGTGCCGTCTTTCTTTTTAACAAGTACGACGGGTGACGCCCATGGACTGTTCGAGGGTTGGATGACGTCGTCGTCGAGCATCTGTTTCACTTGAAAACGTATTGCCTCTTGTTCTTTTTGCGACACGCGGTAGGCGTGCTGTCGTACAGGCCGTTCGGTAGGGTCCGTTATAATGCGGTGCTTCACGGTTGGGGTCTGCTTGATTTTGGAGGTGGACGCAAAGCAATCACTATACGTACGTAAAATCATGTGTATCTGGTGTTGCTGCGCACAGGATAGCTGGCAATTCACGTCAACCGTACTGGCTATATCAGAGTTACCTTCGGCAGCAGTGGCAATCGGAGCGATAGTGGAACATTCTGCGTCATCGATGGCTTCAAAGTTCGCGATTGCTGTTCGCTTTGCTAAGTGTTGGTACTGGCCGCCGAAATTCGTGATCAGAAGCTGAGTCCGCCGATGTCTCAGTTTGACGATAGCACGCGCGACACAAATCTGCCGAGCCAAGAGCACCGAGAGGTTAGTTTCCGCGATGCCACTACTCTTGTTGTCACAGTCGCTCTCCACCGTTACCAACATACTAGCTCGCGGCGGCAGTGCGATGGTGTCGTCAGCAATTCGAAGTGTTGTGGTCGGCGCAACTGCATCCTTTCGTAGGGCTGTATGGTCGTTGGATAACGTTATGAGCAGGTCGCGAAGGTTAATAATGGCTCCATGCTCGCGGAGAAAATCCATTCCGAGAATCAGGTTTTGGGAGCATTCGCGCAATACAACGAAGGAAACAATGTACGTCGACTCACGAATTCGGAGGCGGGCAGTGCACATTCCTAGTGGTGTCAATAGGTGACCTCCCGCAGTCCGGAGGTTGGTTCCATGTCCCCAAGGTGTCGTTACCTTTCTTAGCTGTGCAGCGAGGTCAGCGCTTATAACAGAATAATCGGCACCCGTATCTACCAGAGCGGTCAGCGGGTGGTTGTCGAGAAGAACAGAGATACGAGCAGAGACCTGTTTGTCGTCGATGGCACACGTCGGTGAAAGAATGTCGTCGGATGTCGGCAGGCAAATCGGGGGAGGGTCTTGTAACGGTCGATCAACAGCGGCCTCACCCCCAGAGGTCGCTGTTCTTAGTTTCCCCGGCGCGGGCTTGTGGATCTAGGTGATCTTCCTGCAAGGACGTCCGCAAAGGTTGATTGTTGGCCAGGAGACGTGGAACGCCGTGGAGATGGTGAGCGGGATTGGCGACGCGGAAGGTTCGAGGATCGTTGGCTTGCCAAGTATTCGGCGATAGCACGGGGCCGCTCACCATCTCTGGGTCGACGAGCATCCGGACGAAAGCCGGGAAGACCCATGCGCCTGTAGGCGCACTCACGGTAGATGTGACCTGGTTCACCACAGTGATAACAAAGAGGCCGGTTGTCGGGAGCACGCCATACACTGGATTTCCGTGTAAGGGGTGGGTTGCCGTACTGCGGTGGTCCCGAGTAGAACGACGGTGCCGTCTGCAGGGTGGGCGGACGGGACGGATAGCCAACAGCCGGTGCAGGAGTACGCAGTGCTTCCGCGTAGGTTAATAGCGGAGCTTCGGCTGGACGCGGGGCCGTCATGGGTTGAACTTCGGCTGCACGCAGAGTCGTCATGGGGTGCACCAGCTTCCGGACCTCTTCGCGAACGACATCCGTTAAAGCAGCAACATGGGGCGGAGAAGACACCACGTGCAGCTTTTGCAGCTCCTCGCGCACAATACTGCGCACGAGCTCCGTCAGGTCTTTTACAGTCGTGACGTCAGGTGTTTGTAGGGCCGACGACACTGACGAAAGACTGCCAGGACGTTCATACTGGTACGAACGCTGCCTTAGCATTCTCTCCATTGTCGTGGCTTCGCGAAGGAAATCCTCTACAGTGCCGGGAGGGTTCCGCACTAGTCCCGCGAACAGCTGCTCCTTCACTCCACGCATTAGGAGGCGCACCTTCTTTTCTTCCGTCATTGAAGAGTCGGCTCGCCTGAACAGCCGCGTCATGTCCTCAACGAACATGGCAACACTCTCGTTCGGACGCTGGTTTCGGGAATTGAGGAGTCGTTCCGCTTGCTCCTTTCGGTCAGAGCTTCGGAAAGTATTTCGCAACTGGTTGCAAAACTCTGGCCAGGTTGTCATAGTGGCTTCATGGTTTTCGAACCAAGTGCGCGCAGAGTCTTCGAGATAAAAGTAGACGTACCCAAGCTTTCGCTGCTCGTTCCACTCGTTGACACTGCCGCAACGGTTGTAGTCGTCGAGCCAGTCATCGACGTCCTCATAAGGGTCACCGTGGAACGGCTTCGGAGTACGCGGGACGTTGAAGAACCACGGAGGAGGCAGCGTTGATGTTTCTTGGGTTTGCGTTCCCGCACTAGCCATAGTACTGCCGAGTTGAGGAAATGGTCCGAATTCAGGAGGTAGGCCTAGTTGTCGCCTGCTACGCCGTAGGTCAGCTGGTTCTTCCAAGTCGTGGCTACTGTCGGGACCTTGCTGCTGATTGCAGTGCATACAACACTACCCAGCACCTCCACCAGAAAATGTCACGTGATCACAGAACGACCACAACGTCTGTTCACAGGAGCAGCACTGGACGTCGAGCCGAACCGAACGTTAGAGCACGAGCACACACCAACCGTCTTCTTCTTCTTTCACACCATGGCACATACTCGCATTGGCAGGGCTAAACCTCGTTCAATGCCTGTGGCAATATCTTCAAAGATATCAGCCCAGAGAAAAAAAAGCGCCGCACCACCACCGGGTGGGCTCGAACTACCACCTTTTCGGTTAACAGCCGATCACGCTAGCCGATTGCGCCACGGAGAGAGTCCTGCTCCACTCTCACCACCATCAGAACATATCTTCAAAGCTATCAGCCAAAAGAAAAAAAAGCGCCGCACCACCACCGGGTGGGCTGGAACCTCCAACTTTTCGGTTAACAGCCGATAACGCTAGCCAATTGCGCCACGGAGACAGTCCTGCTTCACTCTCACAACGATCATAACATATCTTCAAAGCTCTCAGCCCAAAGAAAAAAAAGCGCCGCACCACCACCGGGTGGGCTCGAAACAAACTCCAACCTTTCGTTTAACTGCCGATTGCGCTAGCCAATGGTGCCACGGAGACAGTCCTGCTCTACTCTCACCACCATAAGAACATATCTTCAAAGCTATCAGCCCAAAGAAAAAAAAGCGCCGCACCACCACCGGGTGGGCTCGAACTTCCAACTTTTCGGTTAACAGCCGATCGCGCTAGCCAATTGCGCCACGCAGACAGTCCTGCTCCATCCTCACCACCATAAGAACATATCTTCAAAGCTATCAGCCCAAAGAAAAAAAAGCGCCGCACCACCATCGGGTGGGCTCGAACATCCAACCTATCGGTTAACAGCCGATCGCGCTAGCCAATTGCGCCATGGAGACAGTCCTGCTCCACTCTCACCACCATCAGAACATATCTTCAAAGCTATCAGCACAAAGAAAAAAGCAACACACCTCTCCCGAGAGGGCTCGAAACTCCAACCTTTCGGTTAACAGCCGATCGCGCTAGCCAATTGCGCCACGGAGACAGTCCTGCTCTACTCTCACCACCATCAGAACATATCTTCAAAGCTATCAGCCCAAAAAAAAGCGCCGCACCACCACCGGGTGGGCTCGAAACTCCAACCTTTCGGTTAACAGCCGATCGCGCTAGCCAATTGCGCCATGGAGACAGTCCTGCTCCACTCTCACCACCATCAGAACATATCTTCAAAGCTATCAGCCCAAACAAAAAAAGCGCCATACCACCACCGGGTGGGCTCGAACCTCCGACCTGTTGATTAACAGCCGATTGCGCTAGCCAATTGCGCCATGGAGACAGTCCTGCTCCACTCTCACCACCATCAGAACATATCTTCAAAGCTATCAGCCCAAAGAAAAAAAAGCGCCGCACCACCACGAGGTGGGCTCGAACCTCCAACTTTTCGGTTAACAGCCGATCACGCTAGCCATTTGCGCCATGGAGACAGTCATGCTCCACTCTCACCACCATCAGAACATATCTTCAAAGCTATCAGCCCTCAGAAAAAAGAGCGCCGCACAACCACCGGGTAGGCTCGAACCTCCAACCTTTCGGTTAACAGACGATCGCGCTAGCCAATTGCGCCACAAGACAGTCCCGCTCCACTCTCACCACCATAAGAACATATCTTCAAAGCTATCAGCCCAAAGAAAAAAAAGCGCCGCACCACCACCGGGTGGGCTCGAACCTCTGACCTTTTGGTTAACAGCCGATCGCGCTAGCCAATTGCGCCACGGAGACAGTCCTGCTCCACCCTCACCACCATAAGAACATATCTACAAAGCTATCAGCCCAAAGAAAAAAAAGCGCCGCACCACCATCGGGTGGGCTCGAAACTCCAACCTTTCGGTTAACAGCCGATCGCGCTAGCCAATTGCCCCACGGAGACAGTCGTGCTCCACTCTCACCACCGTCAGAACATTTCTTCAGAGCTATCACCCCAAAGAAAAAAAAGCGCCGCACCACCACCGGTTGGGCTCGAACCTCCAACCTTTCGGTTAACAGCCGATCGCGCTAGCCAATTGCGCCACGAAGACAGTCCTGCTCCACTCTCATCACCATCTGAACATATCTTCAAAGCTATTACCGCAAAGAAAAAAGCAACACACCACTCCCGCGAGGGCTCGAAACTCCAACCTTTCGGTTAACAGCCGATCGCGCTAGCCAATTGCGCCACGGGGACCGTCCTGCTCCACTCTCACCACGGTCAGACCATTTCTTCAGAGCTATCACCCCAAAGAAAAAAAAGCGCCGCACCACCACCGGGTGGGCTCGAACCTCCGACCTTTCGGTTAACAGCCGAACGCGCTAGCCAATTGGGCCACGGAGACAGTCCTGCTCTACTCTCACCACCACCAGAACATATCTCCAAAGCTATCAGCGCAAAGAAAAAAAGCGTCGCACCACTGCCGGGTGGGCTCGAAACTCCAACCTTTCGGTTAACAGCCGATCGCGCTAGCCAATTGCGCCACGGAGACAGTCCTGCTCTACTCTCACCACCATCAGAACATATCTTCAAAGCTATCAGCCCAAAGAAAAAAAAAGCGCCGCACCACCGCCGGGTGGGCTCGAAACTCCAACCTTTCGGTTAACAGCCGATCGCGCTAGCCTATTGCGCCACGGAGACAGTCCTGCTCCACTCTCACCACCATCAGAACATATCTTCAAAGCTATCAGCCCAAACAAAAAAAGCACCATACCACCACCGGGTGGGCTCGAACCTCCGACCTTTTGGTTAACAGCTGATCGCGCTAGCCAATTGCGCCGTGGAGACAGTCCTGCTCTACTCTCACCACCATCAGAACATATCTTCAAAGCTATCAGATCAAAGAAAAAAAAGCGCCGCACCACCACGAGGTGGGCTCGAACCTCCAACTTTTCGGTTAACAGCCGATCACGCTAGCCAATTGCGCCATGGAGACAGTCATGCTCCACTCTCACCACCATCAGAACATATCTTCAAAGCTATCAGCCCACAGAAAAAAAGCGCCGCACAACCACCGGGTAGGCTCAAACCTCCATCTTTTCGGTTAACAGCCGATCGCGCTAGCCAATTGCGCCACGGAGACAGTCCTGTTCCACTCTCACCACCATAAGAACATATCTTCAAAGCTATCACCCCAAAGAAAAAAAAGCGCCGCACCACCACCGGGTGGGCTCGAACCTCCGACCTTTCGGTTAACAGCCGAACGCGCTAGCCAATTGGGCCACGGAGACAGTCCTGCTCTACTCTCACCACCACCAGAACATATCTCCAAAGCTATCAGCGCAAAGAAAAAAAGCGTCGCACCACTGCCGGGTGGGCTCGAAACTCCAACCTTTCGGTTAACAGCCGATCGCGCTAGCCTATTGCGCCACGGAGACAGTCCTGCTCTACTCTCACCACCATCAGAACATATCTTCAAAGCTATCAGATCAAAGAAAAAAAAGCTCCGCACCACCACCGGGAGAGCTCGAACCTCCAACGTTTCGGGTAACAGCCGATCGCGCTAGCCAATTGTGCCACGGAGACAGTCCTGCTCCACTCTCACCACCGTCAGAACATTTCTTCAGAGCTATAAGCCCAAAAAAAGCGCCGCACCACCACCGGGTGGGCTCGAACCTCCAACCTTTCGGTTAACAGCCGATCGCGCTAGCCAATTGCCCCACGGAGACAGTCGTGCTCCACTCTCACCACCGTCAGAACATTTCTTCAGGGCTATCACCCCCCAAAAAAAGCGCCGCACCACCACCGGTTGGGCTCGAACCTCCAACCTTTCGGTTAACAGCCGATCGCGCTAGCCAATTGCGCCACGAAGACAGTCCTGCTCCACTCTCACCACCATCAAAACATATCTTCAAAGCTATTACCGCAAAGAAAAAAGCAACACACCACTCCCGGGAGGGCTCGAAACTCCAACCTTTCGGTTAACAGCCGATCGCGCTAGCCCATTGCGCCACGGAGGCAGTCCTGCTCTACTCTCACCACCATAAGAACATATCTTCAAAGCTATCAGCCCAAAGAAAAAAAAG
Organism: Rhipicephalus microplus; assembly: GCF_043290135.1. Taxonomy (NCBI): domain Eukaryota; kingdom Metazoa; phylum Arthropoda; class Arachnida; order Ixodida; family Ixodidae; genus Rhipicephalus; species Rhipicephalus microplus. Next base: position 1,278,606 of record NW_027464587.1, on the reverse strand, counting down.
CGCCGCACCACCACCGGGTGGGCTCGAACCTCCGACCTTTTGGTTAACAGCCGATCGCGCTAGCCAATTGCGCCTTGGAGACAGTCCTGCTCTACTCTCACCACCATCAGAACATATCTTCAAAGCTATCAGCCCAAAGAAAAAAAAGCGCCGCACCACCACGAGGTGGGCTCGAACCTCCAACTTTTCGGTTAACAGCCGATCACGCTAGCCAATTGCGCCATGGAGACAGTCATGCTCCACTCTCACCACCATCAGAACATATCTTGAAAGCTATCAGCCCACAGAAAAAAAGCGCCGCACAACCACCGGGTAGGCTCAAACCTCCATCTTTTCGGTTAACAGCCGATCGCGCTAGCCAATTGCGCCACGGAGACAGTCCTGTTCCACTCTCACCACCATAAGAACATATCTTCAAAGCTATCAGCCCAAAGAAAAAACAGCGCCGCAGCACCACCGGGTGGGCTCGAACCTCCGACCTTTTGGTTAACAGCCGATCGCGCTAGCCAATTGCGCCACGGAGACAGTCCTGCTCCACCCTCACCACCATAAGAACATATCTTCAAAGCTATCAGCCCAAAGAAAAAAAAGCGCCGCACCACCATCGGGTGGGCTCGAACATCTAACCTTTCGGTTAACAGCCGATCGCGCTAGCCAATTGCCCCACGGAGACAGTCGTGCTCCACTCTCACCACCGTCAGAACATTTCTTCAGAGCTATCACCCCAAAGAAAAAAAAAAAACCCCGCACCACCACCGGTTGGGCTCGAACCTCCAACCTTTCGGTTAACAGCCGATCGCGCTAGCCAATTGCGCCACGAAGACAGTCCTGCTCCACTCTCATCACCATCTGAACATATCTTCAAAGCTATTACCGCAAAGAAAAAAGCAACACACCACTCCCGGGAGGGCTCGAAACTCCAATCTTTCGGTTAACAGCCGATCGCGCTAGCCCATTGCGCTACGGAGGCAGTCTTGCTCCACTCTCACCATCATCAGAACATATCTTCAATGCTATCAGCGCAAAGAAAAAAAGCGCTGCACCACCACCAGGTGGGCTCGAACCTCCAACCTTTCGGTTAACAGCCGATCGCGCTAGCCCATTGCCCCACGGAGACAGTCGTGCTCCACTCTCACCATCGTCAGAACATTTCTTCAGAGCTGTAATGTAATGTTGAAATGTAATGTAATGTAATGTTGAAAAACACTACATCTCACTAAGTGACATTGTTTAATGCGGTTTTACGACGGTTGATATCTCAACCTAACCTAACATTCGCACTTGTATCTAAATACGCTCAATTACACTGTTTCGTTCACAATTACGATATTTGCTTGACCTCACAGTTTCTCACCAACTTATTACAGTACAGAACGCTGTATCTCGCTAAATGACATCGTTCTTTAAGGTTTCACGATACTTGCATGCGCTTTAACGAGAATATCACAATAAAGCAGTTTCGCACTTGTAACGGCACAAGACGCAGTATCTGGCTAGTTCATGCCATTTTGTGTGCTTTCCCAATATTTCACCTATCGCAGTTTCGTACTCGCAATAAAACAACACTATCTCGTTAGATGACATCGTTTTTGGTGGTTTCACGACGCTACCTAGCTCAAACTAACCGAACCTTCGCACTTCTATCGTTAGAAATCGTTTTATTCGCTACTTTACAATGTTTTCTACAAGATTACGACGGTTTCATGCGCTTTCACATTAGATATCGCAGTTCCCGACTTGTAATGGTGAAAAACACAGCATCTCACTAAATGACATTGTTTAATTTGGTTTTAGCGCGGTTCATATCTTAACCTAACCTAACCTTACCTAAACCAACCTAACCTAACCTAACCTAACCAAACCTTACCTAACATACCCTAACCTAACCTAACCTAACCTAACCAAACCTAACCTAACCTAACCTAACGTAACCTAACCTAACCTAACCTAACCTAACCTAACCTAACGACGTTTGCAAGCGCTTTCACATTAGATATCGCAGTTCCCGACTTGTAATGGTGAAAAACACTGCATCTCACTAAGTGACATTGTTTAATGCGGTTTTACGACGGTTCATATCTTAACCTAACCTAACATTCGCACTTGTGTTAAAAAACGCTCTATTACACTGTTTCGTTCACAATTAGGATATTTGCATAACCTCACAGTTTTTCACCAACTTATTGCAGTACAGAACGCTGTATCTCGCTAAATGAAATCGTTCTTTAAGGTTTCACGATGCTTGCATGCGCTTTAACGAGAATATCACAACATAGCAGTTTCGCACTTGTAACGGTACAACACGCAGTATTTGGCTTGTTCATGCCGTTTTGTGTGCTTTCACAACATTTCACCTATTGCAGTTTCGTACATGCAATAAATCAACACTATCTCGTTAGATGACGTCCTTTTTGGTGGTCTCACGACGCTATATAGCTTAAACTAACATAACTCAAGCTAACCTTCGCACTTCTATCGTTAGAAAACGTTTTACTCGCAACTTTACAATGTTTTCTACAAGATTACGACGGTTTCATGCGCTTTCACATTAGATATCGTAGTTCCCGACTTGTAATGTTGAAAAACACTACATCTCACTAAGTGACATTGTTTAATGCGGTTTTACGACGGTTGATATCTCAACCTAACCTAACATTCGCACTTGTATCTTAATACGCTCAATTACACTGTTTCGTTCACAATTACGATATTTGCTTGACCTCACAGTTTCTCACCAACTTATTACAGTACAGAACGCTGTATCTCGCTAAATGACATCGTTCTTTAAGGTTTCACGATACTTGCATGCGCTTTAACGAGAATATCACAATAAAGCAATTTCGCACTTGTAACGGCACAAGACGCAGTATCTGGCTAGTTCATGCCATTTTGTGTGCTTTCCCAATATTTCACCCATTGCAGTTTCGTACTCGCAATAAAACAACACTATCTCGTTAGATGACATCGTTTTTGGTGGTTTCACGACGCTACATAGCTCAAACTAACCGAACCTTCGCACTTCTATCGTTAGAAATCGTTTTATTCGCTACTTTACAATGTTTTCTACAAGATTACGACGGTTTCATGCGCTTTCACATTAGATATCGCAGTTCCCGACTTGTAATGGTGAAAAACACAGCATCTCACTAAGTGACATTGTTTAATGCGGTTTTAGCGCGGTTCATATCTTAACCTAACCTAACCTTACCTAAACCAACCTAACCTAACCTAACCTAACCAAACCTTACCTAACATACCCTAACCTAACCTAACCTAACCTAACCTAACCAAACCTAACCTAACCTAACCTAACGTAACCTAACCTAACCTAACCTAACCTAACCTAACCTAACGACGTTTGCAAGCGCTTTCACATTAGATATCGCAGTTCCCGACTTGTAATGTTGAAAAACACTACATCTCACTAAGTGACATTGTTTAATGCGGTTTTACGACGGTTGATATGTCAACCTAACCTAACATTCGCACTTGTATCTAAAGACGCTCAATTACACTGTTTCGTTCACAATTACGATATTTGCTTGACCTCACAGTTTCTCACCAACTTATTACAGTACAGAACGCTGTATCTCGCTAAATGACATTGTTCTTTAAGGTTTCACGATGCTTTCATGCGCTTTAACGAGAATATCACAATATAGCAGTTTCGCACTTGTAACGGTAGAACACGCAGTATTTGGCTTGTTCATGCCGTTTTGTGTGCTTTCACAACATTTCACCTATCACAGTTTAATACTCGCTATAAAACAACACTATCTCGTTAGATGACGTCGTTTTTGGTAGTTTCACAACGCTACCTAGCTTAAACTAACCTAACCTAACCTAACCTTCGCACTTCTATCGTTAGAAAACGTTTTACTCGCCACTTTACAATGTTTTCTACAAGATTACGACAGTTTCATGCGCTTTCACATTAGATATCGTAGTTCCCGACTTGTAATGTTGAAAAACACTACATCTCACTAAGTGACATTGTTTATTGCGGTTTTACGACGGTTGATATGTCAACCTAACCTAACATTCGCACTTGTATCTAAAGACGCTCAATTACACTGTTTCGTTCACAATTACGATATTTGCTTGACCTCACAGTTTCTCACCAACTTATTACAGTTGTAACGAGGGTAGTGGGCATGGAGCTCGAGGATAGAAAAAGAAGAAGACTTGCTGTGATCGCAGGCTTGCGTTCAGTTAGCCCTTGCGCTAAATAAAGCTCTCCTTCGCCGAGTTCGCCTGCTTGTTCAACAACCCGTTTCAAGTGGTGGAAGTGCTGGGCACATCTGGTCCTCACCCTGGAACTTCGCAGCCGCACACTCCAACGACCTCCTACAATGACTGATCCGGGGCCATCTCATGCTGCTACTCCAGATCTCGCACCTGTGCCTGTCTTCTGCGCTGGCGCTCTCCGGCAGCGCGACCCCCCCATATTTGGTGGCACAGAGGACCAAGATGTGGACAACTGGATTGCCGAGTATGAACTGGTGAGCGCCGTCAATAAGTGGAACGCAGCCGATAAGCTCACAAATGTGAGTTTTTACCTGACCGACGTGGCAAAACTATGGTACAGAAATCATCAAAGTGATTTCAGTACCTGGTCGGAATTGGCGAAAACCCTCGCGGAAGTCTTTGGCCGTCCTGCTGTCCGCCGCCTTCGTGCTGAACAGCGCTTGCGGGGCCGAGTACAGAGAGCAGATGAAACTTTCACGAGCTACATCGAAGATGTGCTATTTCTCGGCAAGCTCGTCGATTCGACTCTGGACGAGGCAGGCAAGATCAAGAACATCATGAAAGGAATCGACGACGGTGCGTTCCAAATGCTGGCTGCGAAGAGTCCCCAGACGGTCGCCGAGGTGATTCAGCTCTGCCAAAGCTATGATGAGCTGCGTAGGCAGCGCGCTTCTACGCGTTGCGCTGCTCAAGACACCGCGGACATCTCATCCCTCGACTATCGCCATGACACCGCCGACCACTCTGCGTTGATACCAGTCATAAAGCAATTCATACGCGAGGAGGTCGCCCGGCAGCTATCTATAATCACAAGAACTACCGAGCCGATGGCACCCTTGTCGCCTTCGCTTCGCCAGGTCATTCGATCGCAAGTTGCCGAAGCATTGCCGCCAGCTCAGGCAACCCCAACTGTTACTGCACCACTAACCTACGCAGCCGCAGTTGCTCAACCACGTGCGCCAGCGTCTCCGGCCACCTACGAAGCTACTCGCCACGTTTATTCGTCGACGCCACCTTCCCGCTCGCTGACCGTCCCGTCTCCGGCTGTATATGAAACAGGTCAGAACGTTTATATGACGCCGCCGCCTGCACGACCATTTACGGTACCTTATTCAGCGAACAGTGCCCCTATCGTCAGCCAATGGCGCACTCCAGATAATCGGCCGATATGTTTTTCATGTGGCATCCCAGGCCACGTAGCTCGTCACTGCCGTCGTCGCAGCTTCCCTTCTCACGACAATGCAGGGACCTCACATTACATGCCCACCATGCCCACTCAGCCGCGATATCCCGTCCCTACCAATCCACCTCTAGACGTACGTCCCGGTCGCCGACCATCCGGCGCAAGCCGTTCACCTTCTCCTCGTCGTCGATCTATTTCTCCGATGTTACGTCGCAACAGCCCACCGCGAGGGGAAAACTGACGGGCGCAGTTCCGGAGGCAAGAACTGCGTTGGCAGCGAAAATTTCAAGACCTAACTGCTGTCCCCCGAACGAAATCGAACTCTATATTGATGGCATTAAGGTGCACGGACTTGTTGACACTGGAGCTGCCGTATCTGTAATTAGCGAGAAACTGTGCCGAAACTTGAAGAAAGTGACCACACAACTTACCGACCTATCTTTGCAGACAGCTACGTCCCATCATATTCAGCCTTCAGCTTTGTGCACCGCACGAGTCGTCATTCAAGGTGCGATGTACGTCGTCACATTTGTAGTTTTATTCCGTTCTTCGCATGACGTTATCCTTGGGTGGGACTTTCTTTCGTCAAATTCTGCTTTGGTCGACTGTGCTCGTTCTGAACTCGCGTTGTCTGTGCCGTGCTATGACCCCGACGATGGTGCTTCGTGTAGAGTGTTTGCTGCTTCTGACGTTGACATTGCGCCTTTCTCAGCTGCTGTTGTCTCGGTGTCGTGTGCCTCCCCTCCGAAATCACCTGTGTTGTTTATGCCATCGGTCCCATCTGCGTGCCGTCGAAATATCATGCTTCCGTTTGCCGTCGTCATTTTTCGCAATGGTCACGCTGCCATTTATGTTTGCAATCCGTCGCACAGCCCGTCATCCATACTACGTGGAGAATGCCTGGGAAGCTACGAACTTTACGAGTGCATTCTTCCGGCTACTATACCCGATTCTGCGGTTTCGCTCCCAATTGGTGCTGTCACTCCTACCAACGCACCTAATGATGCTCTGGACGTATTCTCGGATGCCATCGACTCTGAGCTCGCACCAACTCAGCGCGAAGAGATTATAAATCTTCTTCTCCGCTTTCGTTCTTCATTCGATCGTGACCAGTCAGGCTTAAGCCGAACCTCTGCGGTCGTTCACCGTATTGACACCGGTCAACAAGCCCCGCTAAGGCAGCGTCCGTACCGTGTGTCATCTGCTGAACGCCGTGTCATCGACGAACAAGTAGACGACATGTTGAAACGTGGCATCATCGAGCCCTCCAACAGTCCCTGGGCTTCACCGGTTGTTCTCGTCAGGAAAAAAGACGGATCCATCCGCTTCTGCGTTGACTACCGCCGACTCAACAAGATAACGCGCAAAGACGTATACCCTCTGCCGCGCATCGACGATGCTTTGGACTGCCTACAAGGAGCAGAGTTCTTTTCTTCATTAGATTTACGCTCTGGCTACTGGCAGGTGCCCATGGCAGAGGGTGACCGCCCGAAGACAGCCGTTGTAACACCGGATGGACTATATGAATTCACCGTTATGCCCTTTGGCCTCTGCAATGCGCCTGCCACTTTCGAAAGGATGATGGATACCGTCTTGCGAGGTCTGAAATGGAAAACGTGCCTCTGTTATTTGGATGACATTGTGGTATTTTCAAGCGACTTTGCGACCCACCTCAGCCGCCTCGAGCAAGTTCTTACGTGCCTTTCCGCGGCGCGACTTCAACTTAACTTGAAGAAATGCCACTTCGGCGCTCGCAAGCTTGTAATTCTTGGCCATGTGGTTTCTAAGGACGGCATTCTCCCGGACCCTACGAAACTTAATGCAGTCGCGGCGTTCCCAAAGCCAACCACCATCAAAGAGCTTCGAAGCTTCATCGGCCTATGTTCTTACTTCCGGCGCTATGTCCGCAATTTCGCCTCCATTATCGCCCCCTTGACCAATCTTCTTGCTGGAAGTTCTGATTTGTCAGCGTGGTCGCAGGCGTGTGATGATGCATTTCAGGAACTCCGACGGCTCCTCACCACGCCTCCCATACTCCGACATTTCGATCCGTCTGCTCCAACGGAGCTTCATACGGACGCTAGTGGTGTCGGGCTAGGGGCCATACTGGCCCAACGCAAGGAGGGCTTTGACGAGTACGTCGTTGCCTATGCCAGCCGCACCCTCAGTAAAGCCGAGAAGAATTACAGTGTAACTGAAAAGGAGTGCCTCGCCATTATTTGGGCAATCGGAAAATTTCGGCCTTATTTATATGGACGTCCGTTTGATATTGTAACAGACCACCATGCGCTTTGCTGGTTATCTTCACTAAAAGATCCTAATGGTCGGCTCGCTCGTTGGGCATTGCGGTTACAGGAGTTCGATATCCGTGTTATCTACCGTTCTGGCCGGAAGCATTCCGACGCCGATGCCCTGTCACGTTCGCCATTGGCTTCAGAGCCTGTCGGCTCGCCTATCTCCACTAGTGCTGCCTTGGCCATCAGCATCTCGGACATGCCTTCCGAGCAACGCAAAGATGCTTGGATTTCATCTCTTTTGGACTTTCTCTCAAACCGGACGCCCGCTCCAGTTTCCAGGACGCTTCGCCGTCAAGCAGGACACTTCGCTATTCGGGATAACCTGCTTTACCGCCGAAACTACAGCTCGATCGGCCGTAAGTGGTTGCTCGTGATCCCCCGACATCTGCGCTCTGACACAATTACGATATTTGCTTGACCTCACAGTTTCTCACCAACTTATTACAGTACAGAACGCTGTATCTCGCTAAATGACATCGTTCTTTAAGGTTTCACGATACTTGCATGCGCTTTACCGAGAATGTCACAACATAGCAGTTTCGCACTTGTAACGGTACAACACGCAGTATTTGGCTTGCTCATGCCGTTTTGTGAGCTTTCACAACATTTTACCTATCGCAGTTTCGTACTCGCAATAAAACAACACTATCTCGTTAGATGACGTCGTTTTTGGTGGTTTCACGACGCTACCTAGCCTTAACTAACATAACTCAACCTAACATAACCTTCGCACTTCTATCGTTAGAAAACGTTTTATTCGCAACTTTACAATGTTTTCTACAAGATTACGACGGTTTCATGCGCTTTCACATTAGCTATCGTAGTTCCCGACTTGTAATGTTGAAAAACACTACATCTCACTAAGTGACATTGTTTAATGCGGTTTTACGACGGTTCATACCTTAACCTAACGTAACCTAACCTAACCTAACCCAACCCAACCCAACCTAACCTAACCTAACCTAACCTAACCCAACCCAACCCAACCTAACCCAACCTAACCTAACCTAAACTAACCTAACCCAACCTAATCCAACCTAACCTAATCTAACCTAACCCAACTCAACCCAACCTAACCTAATCTAACCTAACCTAACCTAACCTAACCTAACGACGGTTGCAAGCGCTTTCACATTAGATATTGCAGTTCCCGACTTGTAATGGTGAAAAACACTGCATCTCAAAAAGTGACATTGTTTATTGCGGTTTTACGACGGTTCATATCTTAACCTAACCTAACATTCGCGCTTGTATCTCAAAACGCTCTATTACACTGTTTCGTTCACAGTTACGATATTTGCATGACCTCCCAGTTTTTCACCAACTTATTACAGTACAGAACGCTGTATCTCGCTAAATGACATTGTTCTTTAAGGTTTCACAATGCTTGCATGCGCTTTAACGAGAATATCACAATATAGCAGTTTCGCACTTGTAACGGTAGAACACGCAGTATTTGGCTTGTTCGTGCCGTTTTGTGTGCTTTCACAACATTTCACCTATCGCAGTTTAATACTCGCAATAAAACAACACTATCTCGTTAGATGACGTCGTTTTTGGTAGTTTCACGACGCTACCTAGCTTAAACTAACCTAACCTAACCTAACCTTCGCACTTCTATCGTTAGAAAACGTTTTATTCGCAACTTTACAATGTTTTCTACAAGATTACGACGGTTTCATGCGCTTTCACATTAGCTATCGTAGTTCCCGACTTGTAATGTTGAAAAACACTACATCTCACTAAGTGACATTGTTTAATGCGGTTTTACGACGGTTCATACCTTAACCTAACGTAACCTAACCTAACCTAAACCAACCCAACCCAACCTAACCTAACCTAACCTAACCTAACCCAACCCAACCCAACCTAACCCAACCTAACCTAACCTAAACTAACCTAACCCAACCTAATCCAACCTAACCTAATCTAACCTAACCCAACTCAACCCAACCTAACCTAATCTAACCTAACCTAACCTAACCTAACCTAACGACGGTTGCAAGCGCTTTCACATTAGATATCGCAGTTCCCGACTTGTAATGGTGAAAAACACTGCATCTCACTAAGTGACATTGTTTAATGTGGTTTTACGACGGTTCATATCTTAACCTAACCTAACATTCGCACTTGTATCTAAAAACGCTCTATTACACTGTTTTGTTCACAATTACGATATTTGCATAACCTCACAGTTTTTCACCAACTTATTGCAGTACAGAACGCTGTATCTCGCTAAATGACTTTGTTCTTTAAGGTTTCACGATGCTTGCATGCGCTTTAACGAGAATATCACAATATAGCAGTTTCGCACTTGTAACGGTAGAACACGCAGTATTTGGCTTGTTCATGCCGTTTTGTGTGCTTTCACAACATTTCACCTATCGCAGTTTAATACTCGCAATAAAACAACACTATCTCGTTAGATGACGTCGTTTTTGGTAGTTTCACGACGCTACCTAGCTTAAACTAACCTAACCTAACCTAACCTTCGCACTTCTATCGTTAGAAAACGTTTTACTCGCAACTTTACAATGTTTTCTACAAGATTACGACGGTTTCATGCGCTTTCACATTAGATATCGTAGTTCCCGACTTGTAATGTTGAAAAACACTACATCTCACTAAGTGACATTGTTTAATGCGGTTTTACGACGGTTGATATGTCAACCTAACCTAACATTCGCACTTGTATCTAAAGGCGCTCAATTACACTGTTTCGTTCACAATTACGATATTTGCATGACCTCACAGTTTTTCTCCAACGTATTACAGTACAGAATGCTGTATATCGCTAAATGACATCATTCTTCAAGGTTTCACGATACTTGCATGCGCTCTAACGAGAATATCACAATAAAGCAGTTTCGCACTTGTAACGGCACAAGACGCAGTATCTGGCTAGTTCTTGCCATTTTGTGTGCTTTCACAATATTTCACCTATCGCAGTTTCGTACTCGCAATAAAACAACACTATCTCGTTAGATGACATCGTTTTTGGTGGTTTCACGACGCTACGTCGCTCAAACTAACCTAACCTTCGCACTTCTATCGTTAGAAAACGTTTTATTCGCTACTTTACAATGTTTTCTACAAGATTACGACGGTTTCATGCGCTTTCACATTAGATATCGCAGTTCCCGACTTGTAATGGTGAAAAACACTGCATCTCAAAAAGTGACATTGTTTATTGCGGTTTTACGACGGTTCATATCTTAACCTAACCTAACATTCGCGCTTGTATCTCAAAACGCTCTATTACACTGTTTCGTTCACAGTTACGATATTTGCATGACCTCCCAGTTTTTCACCAACTTATTACAGTACAGAACGCTGTATCTCGCTAAATGACATTGTTCTTTAAGGTTTCACAATGCTTGCATGCGCTTTAACGAGAATATCACAATATAGCAGTTTCGCACTTGTAACGGTAGAACACGCAGTATTTGGCTTGTTCGTGCCGTTTTGTGTGCTTTCACAACATTTCACCTATCGCAGTTTAATACTCGCAATAAAACAACACTATCTCGTTAGATGACGTCGTTTTTGGGAGTTTCACGACGCTACCTAGCTTAAACTAACCTAACCTAACCTAACCTTCGCACTTCTATCGTTAGAAAACGTTTTATTCGCAACTTTACAATGTTTTCTACAAGATTACGACGGTTTCATGCGCTTTCACATTAGCTATCGTAGTTCCCGACTTGTAATGTTGAAAAACACTACATCTCACTAAGTGACATTGTTTAATGCGGTTTTACGACGGTTCATACCTTAACCTAACGTAACCTAACCTAACCTAACCCAACCCAACCCAACCTCACCTAACCTAACCTAACCTAACCCAACCCAACCCAACCTAACCCAACCTAACCTAACCTAAACTAACCTAACCCAACCTAATCCAACCTAACCTAATCTAACCTAACCCAACTCAACCCAACCTAACGTAACCTAACCTAACCTAACCTAACCGAACCTAACGACGTTTGCAAGCGCTTTCACATTAGATATCGCAGTTCCCGACTTGTAATGGTGAAAAACACTGCATCTCACTAAGTGACATTGTTTAATGTGGTTTTACGACGGTTCATATCTTAACCTAACCTAACATTCGCACTTGTATCTAAAAACGCTCTATAACACTGTTTTGTTCACAATTACGATATTTGCATAACCTCACAGTTTTTCACCAACTTATTGCAGTACAGAACGCTGTATCTCGCTAAATGACATTGTTCTTTAAGGTTTCACAATGCTTGCATGCGCTTTAACGAGAATATCACAATATAGCAGTTTCGCACTTGTAACGGTAGAACACGCAGCATTTGGCTTGTTCATGCCGTTTTGTGTGCTTTCACAACATTTCACCTATCGCAGTTTAATACTCGCAATAAAACAACACTATCTCGTTAGATGACGTCGTTTTTGGTAGTTTCACGACGCTACCTAGCTTAAACTAACCTAACCTAACCTAACCTTCGCACTTCTATCGTTAGAAAACGTTTTATTCGCAACTTTACAATGTTTTCTACAAGATTACGACGGTTTCATGCGCTTTCACATTAGCTATCGTAGTTCCCGACTTGTAATGTTGAAAAACACTACATCTCACTAAGTGACATTGTTTAATGCGGTTTTACGACGGTTCATACCTTAACCTAACTTAACCTAACCTAACCTAACCCAACCCAACCCAACCTAACCTAACCTAACCTAACCTAACCCAACCCAACCCAACCTAACCCAACCTAACCTAACCTAAACTAACCTAACCCAACCTAATCCAACCTAACCTAATCTAACCTAACCCAACTCAACCCAACCTAACCTAATCTAACCTAACCTAACCTAACCTAACCTAACGACGGTTGCAAGCGCTTTCACATTAGATATCGCAGTTCCCGACTTGTAATGGTGAAAAACACTGCATCTCACTAAGTGACATTGTTTAATGTGGTTTTACGACGGTTCATATCTTAACCTAACCTAACATTAGCACTTGTATCTAAAAACGCTCTATTACACTGTTTTGTTCACAATTACGATATTTGCATAACCTCACAGTTTTTCACCAACTTATTGCAGTACAGAACGCTGTATCTCGCTAAATGACTTTGTTCTTTAAGGTTTCACGATGCTTGCATGCGCTTTAACGAGAATATCACAATATAGCAGTTTCGCACTTTTAACGGTAGAACACGCAGTATTTGGCTTGTTCATGCCGTTTTGTGTGCTTTCACAACATTTCACCTATCGCAGTTTAATACTCGCAATAAAACAACACTACCTCGTTAGATGACGTCGTTTTTGGTAGTTTCACGACGCTACCTAGCTTAAACTAACCTAACCTAACCTAATCTTCGCACTTCTATCGTTAGAAAACGTTTTACTCGCAACTTTACAATGTTTTCTACAAGATTACGACGGTTTCATGCGCTTTCACATTAGATATCGTAGTTCCCGACTTGTAATGTTGAAAAACACTACATCTCACTAAGTGACATTGTTTAATGCGGTTTTACGACGGTTCATACCTTAACCTCACGTAACCTAACCTAACCTAACCTAACCTAACCCAACCCAACCCAACCTAACCTAACCTTACCTAACCTAAACTAACCTAACCCAACCTAACCTAACCTAACCCAACTCAACCCAACCTAACCTAATCTAACCTAACCTAACCTAACCTAACTTAACCAAACCTAACCTAACCTAACCTAACCTAACCTAACCTAACCTAACGACGGTTGCAAGCGCTTTCACATTAGATATCGCAGTTCCCGACTTGTAATGGTGAAAAACACTGCATCTCACTAAGTGACATTGTTTAATGTGGTTTTACGACGGTTCATATCTTAACCTAACCTAACATTCGCACTTGTATCTAAAAACGCTCTATCACACTGTTTTGTTCACAATTACGATATTTGCATAACCTCACAGTTTTTCACCGACTTATTGCAGTACAGAACGCTGTATCTCGCTAAATGACATTGTTCTTTAAGGTTTCACCATGCTTGCATGCGCTTTAACGAGAATATCACAATATAGCAGTTTCGCACTTGTAACGGTAGAACACGCAGTATTTGGCTTGTTCATGCCGTTTTGTGTGCTTTCACAACATTTCACCTATCGCAGTTTAATACTCGCAATAAAACAACACTATCTCGATAGATGACGTCGTTTTTGGTAGTTTCACGACGCTACCTAGCTTAAACTAACCTAACCTAACCTAACCTTCGCACTTCTATCGTTAGAAAACGTTTTACTCGCAACTTTACAATGTTTTCTACAAGATTACGACGGTTTCATGCGCTTTCACATTAGATATCGTAGTTCCCGACTTGTAATGTTGAAAAACACTACATCTCACTAAGTGACATTGTTTAATGCGGTTTTACGACGGTTGATATGTCAACCTAACCTAACATTCGCACTTGTATCTAAAGGCGCTCAATTACACTGTTTCGTTCACAATTACGATATTTGCATGACCTCACAGTTTTTCTCCAACGTATTACAGTACAGAACGCTGTATATCGCTAAATGACATCATTCTTCAAGGTTTCACGATACTTGCATGCGCTCTAACGAGAATATCACAATAAAGCAGTTTCGCACTTGTAACGGCACAAGACGCAGTATCTGGCTAGTTCTTGCCATTTTGTGTGCTTTCACAATATTTCACCTATCGCAGTTTCGTACTCGCAATAAAACAACACTATCTCGTTAGATGACATCGTTTTTGGTGGTTTCACGACGCTACGTCGCTCAAACTAACCTAACCTTCGCACTTCTATCGTTAGAAAACGTTTTATTCGCTACTTTACAATGTTTTCTACAAGATTACGACGGTTTCATGCGCTTTCACATTAGATATCGCAGTTCCCGACTTGTAATGGTGAAAAACACTGCATCTCAAAAAGTGACATTGTTTATTGCGGTTTTACGACGGTTCATATCTTAACCTAACCTAACATTCGCGCTTGTATCTCAAAACGCTCTATTACACTGTTTCGTTCACAGTTACGATATTTGCATGACCTCCCAGTTTTTCACCAACTTATTACAGTACAGAACGCTGTATCTCGCTAAATGACATTGTTCTTTAAGGTTTCACAATGCTTGCATGCGCTTTAACGAGAATATCACAATATAGCAGTTTCGCACTTGTAACGGTAGAACACGCAGTATTTGGCTTGTTCGTGCCGTTTTGTGTGCTTTCACAACATTTCACCTATCGCAGTTTAATACTCGCAATAAAACAACACTATCTCGTTAGATGACGTCGTTTTTGGTAGTTTCACGACGCTACCTAGCTTAAACTAACCTAACCTAACCTAACCTTCGCACTTCTATCGTTAGAAAACGTTTTATTCGCAACTTTACAATGTTTTCTACAAGATTACGACGGTTTCATGCGCTTTCACATTAGCTATCGTAGTTCCCGACTTGTAATGTTGAAAAACACTACATCTCACTAAGTGACATTGTTTAATGCGGTTTTACGACGGTTCATACCTTAACCTAACGTAACCTAACCTAACCTAACCCAACCCAACCCAACCTAACCTAACCTAACCTAACCCAACCCAACCCAACCTAACCCAACCTAACCTAACCTAAACTAACCTAACCCAACCTAATCCAACCTAACCTAATCTAACCTAACCCAACTCAACCCAACCTAACCTAATCTAACCTAACCTAACCTAACCTAACCTAACGACGGTTGCAAGCGCTTTCACATTAGATATCGCAGTTCCCGACTTGTAATGGTGAAAAACACTGCATCTCACTAAGTGACATTGTTTAATGTGGTTTTACGACGGTTCATATCTTAACCTAACCTAACATTCGCACTTGTATCTAAAAACGCTCTATTACACTGTTTTGTTCACAATTACGATATTTGCATAACCTCACAGTTTTTCACCAACTTATTGCAGTACAGAACGCTGTATCTCGCTAAATGACTTTGTTCTTTAAGGTTTCACGATGCTTGCATGCGCTTTAACGAGAATATCACAATATAGCAGTTTCGCACTTGTAACGGTAGAACACGCAGTATTTGGCTTGTTCATGCCGTTTTGTGTGCTTTCACAACATTTCACCTATCGCAGTTTAATACTCGCAATAAAACAACACTATCTCGTTAGATGACGTCGTTTTTGGTAGTTTCACGACGCTACCTAGCTTAAACTAACCTAACCTAACCTAACCTTCGCACTTCTATCGTTAGAAAACGTTTTACTCGCAACTTTACAATGTTTTCTACAAGATTACGACGGTTTCATGCGCTTTCACATTAGATATCGTAGTTCCCGACTTGTAATGTTGAAAAACACTACATCTCACTAAGTGACATTGTTTAATGCGGTTTTACGACGGTTGATATGTCAACCTAACCTAACATTCGCACTTGTATCTAAAGGCGCTCAATTACACTGTTTCGTTCACAATTACGATATTTGCATGACCTCACAGTTTTTCTCCAACGTATTACAGTACAGAACGCTGTATATCGCTAAATGACATCATTCTTCAATGTTTCACGATACTTGCATGCGCTCTAACGAGAATATCACAATAAAGCAGTTTCGCACTTGTAACGGCACAAGACGCAGTATCTGGCTAGTTCTTGCCATTTTGTGTGCTTTCACAATATTTCACCTATCGCAGTTTCGTACTCGCAATAAAACAACACTATCTCGTTAGATGACATCGTTTTTGGTGGTTTCACGACGCTACGTCGCTCAAACTAACGTAACCTTCGCACTTCTATCGTTAGAAAACGTTTTATTCGCTACTTTACAATGTTTTCTACAAGATTACGACGGTTTCATGCGCTTTCACATTAGATATCGCAGTTCCCGACTTGTAATGGTGAAAAACACTGCATCTCAAAAAGTGACATTGTTTATTGCGGTTTTACGACGGTTCATATCTTAACCTAACCTAACATTCGCGCTTGTATCTCAAAACGCTCTATTACACTGTTTCGTTCACAGTTACGATATTTGCATGACCTCCCAGTTTTTCACCAACTTATTACAGTACAGAACGCTGTATCTCGCTAAATGACATTGTTCTTTAAGGTTTCACAATGCTTGCATGCGCTTTAACGAGAATATCACAATATAGCAGTTTCGCACTTGTAACGGTAGAACACGCAGTATTTGGCTTGTTCGTGCCGTTTTGTGTGCTTTCACAACATTTCACCTATCGCAGTTTAATACTCGCAATAAAACAACACTATCTCGTTAGATGACGTCGTTTTTGGTAGTTTCACGGCGCTACCTAGCTTAAACTAACCTAACCTAACCTAACCTTCGCACTTTTATCGTTAGAAAACGTTTTATTCGCAACTTTACAATGTTTTCTACAAGATTACGACGGTTTCATGCGCTTTCACATTAGCTATCGTAGTTCCCGACTTGTAATGTTGAAAAACACTACATCTCACTAAGTGACATTGTTTAATGCGGTTTTACGACGGTTCATACCTTAACCTAACGTAACCTAACCTAACCTAACCCAACCCAACCCAACCTAACCTAACCTAACCTAACCTAACCCAACCCAACCCAACCTAACCCAACCTAACCTAACCTAAACTAACCTAACCCAACCTAATCCAACCTAACCTAATCTAACCTAACCCAACTCAACCCAACCTAACCTAATCTAACCTAACCTAACCTAACCTAACCTAACGACGGTTGCAAGCGCTTTCACATTAGATATCGCAGTTCCCGACTTGTAATGGTGAAAAACACTGCATCTCACTAAGTGACATTGTTTAATGTGGTTTTACGACGGTTCATATCTTAACCTAACCTAACATTCGCACTTGTATCTAAAACGCTCTATTACACTGTTTTGTTCACAATTACGATATTTGCATAACCTCACAGTTTTTCACCAACTTATTGCAGTACAGAACGCTGTATCTCGCTAAATGACTTTGTTCTTTAAGGTTTCACGATGCTTGCATGCGCTTTATTGAGAATATCACAATATAGCAGTTTCGCACTTGTAACGGTAGAACACGCAGTATTTGGCTTGTTCATGCCGTTTTGTGTGCTTTCACAACATTTCACCTATCGCAGTTTAATACTCGCAATAAAACAACACTATCTCGTTAGATGACGTCGTTTTTGGTAGTTTCACGACGCTACCTAGCTTAAACTAACCTAACCTAACCTAATCTTCGCACTTCTATCGTTAGAAAACGTTTTACTCGCAACTTTACAATGTTTTCTACAAGATTACGACGGTTTCATGCGCTTTCACATTAGATATCGTAGTTCCCGACTTGTAATGTTGAAAAACACTACATCTCACTAAGTGACATTGTTTAATGCGGTTTTACGACGGTTCATACCTTAACCTCACGTAACCTAACCTAACATAACCTAACCTAACCCAACCCAACCCAACCTAACCTAACCTAACCTAACCTAAACTAACCTAACCCAACCTAACCTAACCTAACCCAACTCAACCCAACCTAACCTAATCTAACCTAACCTAACCTAACCTAACTTAACCAAACCTAACCTAACCTAACCTAACCTAACCTAACCTAACGACGGTTGCAAGCGCTTTCACATTAGATATCGCAGTTCCCGACTTGTAATGGTGAAAAACACTGCATCTCACTAAGTGACATTGTTTAATGTGGTTTTACGACGGTTCATATCTTAACCTAACCTAACATTCGCACTTGTATCTAAAAACGCTCTATCACACTGTTTTGTTCACAATTACGATATTTGCATAACCTCACAGTTTTTCACCGACTTATTGCAGTACAGAACGCTGTATCTCGCTAAATGACATTGTTCTTTAAGGTTTCACCATGCTTGCATGCGCTTTAACGAGAATATCACAATATAGCAGTTTCGCACTTGTAACGGTAGAACACGCAGTATTTGGCTTGTTCATGCCGTTTTGTGTGCTTTCACAACATTTCACCTATCGCAGTTTAATACTCGCAATAAAACAACACTATCTCGTTAGATGACCTCGTTTTTGGTAGTTTCACGACGCTACCTAGCTTAAACTAACCTAACCTAACCTAACCTTCGCACTTCTATCGTTAGAAATCGTTTTACTCGCAACTTTACAACGTTTTCTACAAGATTACGACGGTTTCATGCGCTTTCACATTAGATATCGTAGTTCCCGACTTGTAATGTTGAAAAACACTACATCTCACTAAGTGACATTGTTTAATGCGGTGTTACGACGGTTGATATGTCAACCTAACCTAACATTCGCACTTGTATCAAAAGGCGCTCAATTACACTGTTTCGTTCACAATTACGATATTTGCATGACCTCACAGTTTTTCTCCAACGTACTACAGTACAGAACGCTGTATATCGCTAAATGACATCATTCTTCAAGGTTTCACGATACTTGCATGCGCTCTAACGAGAATATCACAATAAAGCAGTTTCGCACTTGTAACGGCACAAGACGCAGTATCTGGCTAGTTCTTGCCATTTTGTGTGCTTTCACAATATTTCACCTATCGCAGTTTCGTACTCGCAATAAAACAACACTATCTCGTTAGATGACATCGTTTTTGGTGGTTTCACGACGCTACGTCGCTCAAACTAACCTAACCTTCGCACTTCTATCGTTAGAAAACGTTTTATTCGCTACTTTACAATGTTTTCTACAAGATTACGACGGTTTCATGCGCTTTCACATTAGATATCGCAGTTCCCGACTTGTAATGGTGAAAAACACTGCATCTCAAAAAGTGACATTGTTTATTGCGGTTTTACGACGGTTCATATCTTAACCTAACCTAACATTCGCGCTTGTATCTCAAAACGCTCTATTACACTGTTTCGTTCACAGTTACGATATTTGCATGACCTCCCAGTTTTTCACCAACTTATTACAGTACAGAACGCTGTCTCTCGCTAAATGACATCATTCTTTAAGGTTTCACGATGCTTGCATGCACTTTACCTAGAATATCACAACATTGCAGTTTCGCACTTGTAACGGTACAACACGCAGTATTTGGCTTGCTCATGCCGTTTTGTAAGCTTTCACAACATTTTACCTATCGCAGTTTCGTACTCGCAATAAAACAACACTATCTCGTTAGATGACGTCGTTTTTGGTGGTTTCACGATGCTACCTAGCTTAAACTAACATAACTCAACCTAACATAACCTTCGCACTTCTATCGTTAGAAAACGTTTTACTCGCTCCTTTACATTGCTTTCTACAACATTGCGACGGTTTCAAGCGCTTTCACATTAGATATCGCAGTTCCCAACTTGTAAAGGTGAAAAACACTGCATCTCACTAAGTGACATTGTTTAATGCGGTTTTACGACGGTTCATACCTTAACCTAACGTATCATAACCTAACCTAACCTAACCTAACCTTACCTAACCTAACCTAACCTAACCTAACCTAACCCAACCCAACCCAACCTAACCTAACCTAACCTAACCTAAACTAACCTAACCTAACCTAACCTAACCTTACCTAACCTAAACAAATTATTCTTACCTAACCTAACCTAACCTAACGTAACCTAACCTAACGTAACCTAACGTAACCTAACCTAACCTAACGTAGCCTAACCTAACCTAACCTAACCCAACCTAACCTAACCTAACCTAACCTAACCTAGCCCAACTCAACCCAACCTAACCTAACCTAACCTAACCTAACCTAACCTAACGACGGTTGCAAGCGCTTTCACATTAGATATAGCCGCTCCCGACTTGTAATGGTGAGAAACACTGAATCTCACTAAGTGACATTGTTTATAGCGGTTTTACGACGGTTGATATCTTAACCTAACCTAACATTCGCACTTGTATCTAAAAACGCTCTATTACACTGTTTCGTTGACAATTACGATATTTGCATAACCTCACAGTTTTTCACCAACTTATTGCAGTACAGAACGCTGTATTTCGCTAAATGACATTGTTCTTTAAGGTTTCACGATGCTTGCATGCGCTTTAACGAGAATATCACATTATAGCAGTTTCGCACTTGTAACGGTACAACACGCAGTATCTGGCTTGTTCATGCCGTTTTGTGTGCTTTCACAATATTTCACCTATCGCAGTTTCGTAGTCGCAATAAAACAACACCATCTCGTTAGATGACGTCGTTACTGGTGGTTTCACGACGCTACCTAGCTTAAACTCAACCTAAGATAACCTTCGCACTTCTATCGTTAGAAAACGTTTTACTCGCTACTCTACAATGCTCTCTACAACATTACGACGGTTTCATGCGCTGTCACATTAGATATCGCAGTTTCTGACTTGTAATGGTGAAAAACACTGCATCTGACTAAGTGAGATTGTTTATTGTGGTTTTACGACGGTTCATATCTTACCCTAACCTAACATTTGCACTTGTATCTGAAAACGCTCTATTACACTGTTTCGTTCACAATTATGATATTTGCATGACCTCACAGTTTTTCACCAACTTATTACAGTACAGAACGCTGTCTCTCGCTAGATGACATCATTCTTTAAGGTTTCACGATGCTTGCATGCGCTTTAACGAGAATATCACAATATAGCAGTTTCGCACTTGTGACGGTAGACCACGCAGTATTTGGCTTGTTCATGCCGTTTTGTGTGCTTTCACAACATTTCACCTATCGCAGTTTAATACTCGCAATAAAACAACACTATCTCGTTAGATGACGTCGTTTTTGGTAGTTTCACGACGCTACCTAGCTTAAACTAACCTAACCTAACCTAACCTTCGCACTTCTATCGTTAGAAAACGTTTTACTCGCAACTTTACAATGTTTTCTACAAGATTACGACGATTTCATGCGCTTTCACATTAGATATCGTAGTTCCCGACTTGTAATGTTGAAAAACACTACATCTCATTAAGTGACATTGTTTAATGCGGTTTTACGACGGTTGATATCTCAACCTAACCTAACATTCGCACTTGTATCTAAATACGCTCAATTACACTGTTTCGTTCACAATTACGATATTTGCTTGACCTCACAGTTTCTCA
This sequence comes from Rhipicephalus microplus, assembly GCF_043290135.1. Lineage (NCBI taxonomy): Eukaryota > Metazoa > Arthropoda > Arachnida > Ixodida > Ixodidae > Rhipicephalus > Rhipicephalus microplus. The sequence continues at coordinate 1,256,828 of NW_027464587.1, read as the reverse complement.
CCAACTTATTACAGTACAGAACGCTGTATCTCGCTAAATGACATCGTTCTTTAAGGTTTCACGATACTTGCATGCGCTCTAACGAGAATATCACAATAAAGCAGTTTCGCACTTGTAACGGCACAAGACGCAGTATCTGGCTAGTTCATGTCATTTTGTGTGCTTTCACAATATTTCACCTATCGCAGTTTCATACTCGCAATAAAACAACACTATCTCGTTAGATGACATCGTTTTTGGTGCTTTCACGACGCTACGTAGCTCAAACTAACCTAACCTTCGCACTTCTATCGTTAGAAAACGGTTTATTCGCTACTTTACAATGTTTTCTACAAGATTACGACGGTTTCATGCGCTTTAACATTAGATATCGCAGTTCCCGACTTGTAATGGTGAAAAACACTGTATCTCACAAAGTGACATTGTTTAATGCGGTTTTAAGACGGTTCATATCTTAACCTAACCTAACATTCGCGCTTGTATCTCAAAACGCTATATTACACTGTTTCGTTCACAGTTACGATATTTGCATGACCTCACAGTTTTTCACCAACTTATTACAGTACAGAACGCTGTCTCTCGCTAAATGACATCATTCTTTAAGGTTTCACGATGCTTGCCTGCACTTTACCGAGAATATCACAACATAGCAGTTTCGCACTTGTAACGGTACAACACGCAGTATTTGGCTTGTTCATGCCGTTTTGTGAGCTTTCACAACATTTTACCTATCGCAGTTTCGTACTCGCAATAAAACAACACTATCTCGTTAGATGACGCGTTTTTTGGTGGTTTCACGACGCTACCTAGCTTAAAGTAACATAACTCAACCTAACATAACCTTCGCACTTCTATCGTTAGAAAACTTTTTACTCGCTACTTTACATTGCTTTCTACAACATTACGACGGTTTCAAGCGCTTTCACATTAGATATCGCAGTTCCCAACTTGTAAAGGTGAAAAACACTGCATCTCACTAAGTGACATTGTTTAATGCGGTTTTACGACGGTTCATACCTTAACCTAACGTATCCTAACCTAACCTAACCTTACCTAACCTAACCTAACCTAACCTAACCCAACCCAACCCAACCTAACCTAACCTAACCTAACCTAAACTAACCTAACCTAACCTAACCTAACCTAACCCAACCTAACCCAACCCAACCCAACCTAACCTAACCTAAGCTAACCTAACCTAACCTAACCAAACCTAACCTAACCTAACCTAACCTAACGTAACCTAACCTAACCTAACCTATTCTAACGTAACCTGTCCTTACCTGACCTAACCTAACCTAACGTAACCTAACCTAACCTAACATAACCTAACGTAACCTAACCTAACCTAACGTAACCTAACCTAACCTAACCCAACCTAACCCAACCCAACCCAACCCAACCCAACAAAACCCAACCCAACCTAACCTAACCTAACCTAACCTTACCTAACCTAACCAAATTATCCTTACCTAACCTAACCTAACCTAACGTAACCTAACCTAACGTAACCTAACGTAACCTAACCTAACCTAACGTAGCCTAACCTAACCTAACCTAACCCAACCTAACCTAACCTAACCTAACCTAACCTAGCCCAACTCAACCCAACCTAACCTAATCTAACCTAACCTAACCTAACCTAACCAAACCTAACCTAACCTAACCTAACCTAACGACGGTTGCAAGCGCTTTCACATTAGATATAGCAGTTCCCGACTTGTAATGGTGAAAAACACTGCATCTCACTTAGTGACATTGTTTCATGCGGTTTTACGACGGTTCATATCTTAACCTAACCTAACATTCGCACTTTTATCTAAAAACGCTCTATTACACTGTTTCGTTCACAATTACGATATTTGCATAACCTCACAGTTTTTCACCAACTTATTGCAGTACAGAACGCTGTATTTCGCTAAATGACATTGTTCTTTAAGGTTTCACGATGCTTGCATGCGCTTTAACGAGAATATCACATTCTAGCAGTTTCGCACTTGTAACGGTACAACACGCAGTATCTGGCTTGTTCATGCCGTTTTGTGTGCTTTCACAATATTTCACCTATCGCAGTTTCGTAGTCGCTATAAAACAACACCATCTCGTTAGATGACGTCGTTTCTGGTGGTTTCACGACGCTACCTAGCTTAAACTCAACCTAACATAACCTTCGCACTTCTATCGTTAGAAAACGTTTTACTCGCTACTTTACAATGCTCTCTACAACATTACGACGGTTTCATGCGCTTTCACATTAGATATCGCAGTTTCTGACTTGTAATGGTGAAAAACACTGCATCTCACTAAGTGAGATTGTTTATTGTGGTTTTACGACGGTTCATATCTTACCCTAACCTAACATTTGCACTTTTATCTCAAAACGCTCTATTACACTGTTTCGTTCACAATTATGATATTTGCATGACCTCACAGTTTTTCACCAACTTATTACAGTACAGAACGCTGTCTCTCGCTAGATGACATCATACCTTAAGGTTTCACGATGCTTGCTGCGCTTTAACGAGAATATCACATTATAGATGTTTCGCACTTGTAACGCTACAACACGCAGTATCTAGCTTGTTCATGCCGTTTTGTGTGCTTTCACAATATTTCACCTATCGCATTTTAATACTCGCAATAAAACAACACTATCTCGTTAGATGGCATCGTTTTTGGTGGTTTCACGACGCTACGTAGCTCAAACTAACCTAACCTTCGCACTTCTATCGTTAGAAAACGTTTTACTCGCAACTTTACAATGTTTTCTACAAGATTACGACGGTTTCATGCGCTTTCACATTAGATATTGTAGTTCCCGACTTGTAATGTTGAAAAACACTACATCTCACTAAGTGACATTGTTTAATGCGGTTTTACGACGGTTCATACCTTAACCTAACGTAACCTAACCTAACCTAACCTAACCCAACCCAACCCAACCTAACCTAACCTAACCTAACCTAAACTAACCTAACCCAACCTAACCTAACCTAACCTAACCTAACCCAACTCAACTCAACCTAACCTAATCTAACCTAACCTAACCTAACCTAACCTAACCAAACTTAACCTAACCTAACCTAACGACGGTTGCAAGCGCTTTCACATTAGATATCGCAGTTCCCGACTTGTAATGGGGAAAAACACTGGATCTCACTAAGTGACATTGTTTAATGTGGTTTTACGACGGTTCATATCTTAACCTAACCTAACATTCGCACTTGTATCTAAAAACGCTCTATTACACTGTTTTGTTCACAATTACGATATTTGCATAACCTCACAGTTTTTCACCGACTTATTGCAGTACAGAACGCTGTATCTCGCTAAATCACATTGTTCTTTAAGGTTTCACGATGCTTGCATGCGCTTTAACGAGAATATCACAATATAGCAGTTTCGCACTTGTAACGGTAGAACACGCAGTATTTGGCTTGTTCATGCCGTTTTGTGTGCTTTCACAACATTTCACCTATCGCAGTTTAATACTCGCAATAAAACAACACTATCTCGTTAGATGACGTCGTTTTTGGTAGTTTCACGACGCTACCAACTTAAACTAACCTAACCTAACCTAACCTTCGCACTTCTATCGTTAGAAAACGTTTTACTCGCAACTTTACAATGTTTTCTACAAGATTACGACGGTTTCATGCGCTTTCACATTAGATATCGTAGTTCCCGACTTGTAATGTTGAAAAACACTACTTCTCACTAAGTGACATTGTTTAATGCGGTTTTACGACGGTTTATATGTCAACCTAACCTAACATTCGCACTTGTATCTAAAGGCGCTCAATTACACTGTTTCGTTCACAATTACGATATTTGCTTGACCTCACAGTTTATCACCAACTTATTACAGTACAGAACGCTGTATCTCGCTAAATGACATCGTTCTTTATTGTTTCACGATACTTGCATGCGCTTTAACGAGAATATCAGAATAAAGCAGTTTCGCACTTGTAACGGCACAAGACGCAGTATCTGGATAGTTCATGCCATTTTGTGTGCTTTCACAATATTTCACCTATCGCAGTTTTGTACTCGCAATAAAACAACACTATCTCGTTAGATGGCATCGTTTTTGGTGGTTTCACGACGCTACGTAGCTCAAACTAACCTAACCTTCACACTTCTATCGTTAGAAAACGTTTTATTCGCTAATTTACAATGTTTTCTACAAGATTACGGCGGTTTCTAGCGCTTTCACGTTAGATATCGCAGTTCCCAACTTGTAAAGGTGAAAAACACAGCATCTCACTAAGTGACATTGTTTAGTGCGGTTTTAGCGCGGTTCATATCTTAACCTAACCTAACCTAACCTAACCCAACCTAACCTAACCTTACCTAACCCAACCTAACCTAACCTAACCTAACCAAACCTTACCTAACATAACCTAACCTAACCTAACCTAACCAAACCTAACCTAACGTAACCTAACCTAACCTAACCTAACCTAACCTAACCTAACCTAACGACGTTTGCAAGCGCTTTCACATTAGATATCGCAGTTCCCGACTTGTAATGGTGAAAAACACTGCATCTCACTAAGTGACATTGTTTAATGTGGTTTTACGACGGTTCATATCTTAACCTAACCCAACATTCGCACTTGTATCTAAAAACGCTCTATAACACTGTTTTGTTCACAATTACGATATTTGCATAACCTCACAGTTTTTCACCAACTTATTGCAGTACAGAACGCTGTATCTCGCTAAATGACATTGTTCTTTAAGGTTTCACAATGCTTGCATGCGCTTTAACGAGAATATCACAATAAAGCAGTTTCGCACTTGTAACGGTAGAACACGCAGTATTTGGCTTGTTCATGCCGTTTTGTGTGCTTTCACAACATTTCACCTATCGCAGTTTAATACTCGCAATAAAACAACACTATCTCGTTAGATGACGTCGTTTTTGGTAGTTTCACGACGCTACCTAGCTTAAACTAACCTAACCTAACCTAACCTTCGCACTTCTATCGTTAGAAAACGATTTATTCGCTACTTTACAATGTGTTCTACAAGATTACGATGGTTTCATGCGCTTTCACATTAGATATCGCAGTTCCCGACTTGTAATGGTGAAAAACACAGCATCTCACTAAGTGATATTGTTTAATGCGGATTTAGCGTGGTTCATATCTTAACCTAACCTAACCTAACCTAACCTAACCTTACCTAACCCAACCTAACCTAACCTAACCTAACCAAACTTTACCTAACATACCCTAACCTAACCTAACCTAACCTAACCTAACGTAACCTAACCTAACCTAACGTAACCTAACCTAACCTAACCTAACATAACCTAACGACGTTTGCAAGCGCTTTCACATTAGATATCGCAGTTCCCGACTTGTAATGGTGAAAAACACTGCATCTCACTAAGTGACATTGTTTAATGTGGTTTTACGACGGTTCATATCTTAACCTAACCTAACATTCGCACTTGTATCTAAAAACGCTCTATTACACTGTTTTGTTCACAATTACGATATTTGCATAACCTCACTGTTTTTCACCAACTTATTGCAGTACAGAACGCTGTATCTCGCTAAATGACTTTGTTCTTTAAGGTTTCACGATGCTTGCATGCGCTTTAACGAGAATATCACAATATAGCAGTTTCGCACTTGTAACGGTAGAACACGCAGTATTTGGCTTGTTCATGCCGTTTTGTGTGCTTTCACAACATTTCACCTATCGCAGTTTAATACTCGCAATAAAACAACACTATCTCGTTAGATGACGTCGTTTTTGGTAGTTTCACGACGCTACCTAGCTTAAACTAACCTAACCTAACCTAACCTTCGCACTTCTATCGTTAGAAAACGTTTTACTCGCAACTTTACAATGTTTTCTACAAGATTACGACGGTTTCATGCGCTTTCACATTAGATATCGTAGTTCCCGACTTGTAATGTTGAAAAACACTACATCTCACTAAGTGACATTGTTTAATGCGGTTTTACGACGGTTCATACCTTAACCTAACGTAACCTAACCTAACCTATCCTAACCCAACCTAACCTAACCTAACCTAGCCCAACTCAACCCAACCTAACCTAATCTAACCTAACCTAACCTAACCTAACCTAACCAAACCTAACCTAACCTAACCTAACCTAACGACGGTTGCAAGCGCTTTCACATTAGATATAGCAGTTCCCGACTTGTAATGGTGAAAAACACTGCATCTCACTTAGTGACATTGTTTCATGCGGTTTTACGACGGTTCATATCTTAACCTAACCTAACATTCGCACTTGTATCTAAAAACGCTCTATTACACTGTTTCGTTCACAATTACGATATTTGCATAACCTCACAGTTTTTCACCAACTTATTGCAGTACAGAACGCTGTATTTCGCTAAATGACATTGTTCTTTAAGGTTTCACGATGCTTGCATGCGCTTTAACGAGAATATCACATTCTAGCAGTTTCGCACTTGTAACGGTACAACACGCAGTATCTGGCTTGTTCATGCCGTTTTGTGTGCTTTCACAATATTTCACCTATCGCAGTTTCGTAGTCGCTATAAAACAACACCATCTCGTTAGATGACGTCGTTTCTGGTGGTTTCACGACGCTACCTAGCTTAAACTCAACCTAACATAACCTTCGCACTTCTATCGTTAGAAAACGTTTTACTCGCTACTTTACAATGCTCTCTACAACATTACGACGGTTTCATGCGCTTTCACATTAGATATCGCAGTTTCTGACTTGTAATGGTGAAAAACACTGCATCTCACTAAGTGAGATTGTTTATTGTGGTTTTACGACGGTTCATATCTTACCCTAACCTAACATTTGCACTTTTATCTCAAAACGCTCTATTACACTGTTTCGTTCACAATTATGATATTTGCATGACCTCACAGTTTTTCACCAACTTATTACAGTACAGAACGCTGTCTCTCGCTAGATGACATCATACCTTAAGGTTTCACGATGCTTGCTGCGCTTTAACGCGAATATCACATTATAGCAGTTTCGCACTTGTAACGCTACAACACGCAGTATCTAGCTTGTTCATGCCGTTTTGTGTGCTTTCACAATATTTCACCTATCGCAGTTTAATACTCGCAATAAAACAACACTATCTCGTTAGATGGCATCGTTTTTGGTGGTTTCACGACGCTACGTAGCTCAAACTAACCTAACCTTCGCACTTCTATCGTTAGAAAACGTTTTACTCGCAACTTTACAATGTTTTCTACAAGATTACGACGGTTTCATGCGCTTTCACATTAGATATCGTAGTTCCCGACTTGTAATGTTGAAAAACACTACATCTCACTAAGTGACATTGTTTAATGCGGTTTTACGACGGTTCATACCTTAACCTAACGTAACCTAACCTAACCTAACCTAACCCAACCCAACCCAACCTAACCTAACCTAACCTAACCTAAACTAACCTAACCCAACCTAACCTAACCTAACCTAACCTAACCCAACTCAACTCAACCTAACCTAATCTAACCTAACCTAACCTAACCTAACCTAACCTAACCAAACCTAACCTAACCTAACCTAACGACGGTTGCAAGCGCTTTCACATTAGATATCGCAGTTCCCGACTTGTAATGGTGAAAAACACTGGATCTCACTAAGTGACATTGTTTAATGTGGTTTTACGACGGTTCATATCTTAACCTAACCTAACATTCGCACTTGTATCTAAAAACGCTCTATTACACTGTTTTGTTCACAATTACGATATTTGCATAACCTCACAGTTTTTCACCGACTTATTGCAGTACAGAACGCTGTATCTCGCTAAATGACATTGTTCTTTAAGGTTTCACGATGCTTGCATGCGCTTTAACGAGAATATCACAATATAGCAGTTTCGCACTTGTAACGGTAGAACACGCAGTATTTGGCTTGTTCATGCCGTTTTGTGTGCTTTCACAACATTTCACCTATCGCAGTTTAATACTCGCAATAAAACAACACTATCTCGTTAGATGACGTCGTTTTTGGTAGTTTCACGACGCTACCAACTTAAACTAACCTAACCTAACCTAACCTTCGCACTTCTATCGTTAGAAAACGTTTTACTCGCAACTTTACAATGTTTTCTACAAGATTACGACGGTTTAATGCGCTTTCACATTAGATATCGTAGTTCCCGACTTGTAATGTTGAAAAACACTACTTCTCACTAAGTGACATTGTTTAATGCGGTTTTACGACGGTTTATATGTCAACCTAACCTAACATTCGCACTTGTATCTAAAGGCGCTCAATTACACTGTTTCGTTCACAATTACGATATTTGCTTGACCTCACAGTTTCTCACCAACTTATTACAGTACAGAACGCTGTATCTCGCTAAATGACATCGTTCTTTATTGTTTCACGATACTTGCATGCGCTTTAACGAGAATATCAGAATAAAGCAGTTTCGCACTTGTAACGGCACAAGACGCAGTATCTGGATAGTTCATGCCATTTTGTGTGCTTTCACAATATTTCACCTATCGCAGTTTTGTACTCGCAATAAAACAACACTATCTCGTTAGATGGCATCGTTTTTGGTGGTTTCACGACGCTACGTAGCTCAAACTAACCTAACCTTCGCACTTCTATCGTTAGAAAACGTTTTATTCGCTACTTTACAATGTTTTCTACAAGATTACGGCGGTTTCTAGCGCTTTCACGTTAGATATCGCAGTTCCCAACTTGTAAAGGTGAAAAACACAGCATCTCACTAAGTGACATTGTTTAATGCGGTTTTAGCGCGGTTCATATCTTAACCTAACCTAACCTAACCTAACCCAACCTAACCTAACCTTACCTAACCGAACCTAACCTAACCTAACCTAACCAAACCTTACCTAACATAACCTAACCTAACCTAACCTAACCAAACCTAACCTAACGTAACCTAACCTAACCTAACCTATCCTAACCTAACCTAACCTAACGACGTTTGCAAGCGCTTTCACATTAGATATCGCAGTTCCCGACTTGTAATGGTGAAAAACACTGCATCTCACTAAGTGACATTGTTTAATGTGGTTTTACGACGGTTCATATCTTAACCTAACCTAACATTCGCACTTGTATCTAAAAACGCTCTATTACACTGTTTTGTTCACAATTACGATATTTGCATAACCTCACTGTTTTTCACCAACTTATTGCAGTACAGAACGCTGTATCTCGCTAAATGACTTTGTTCTTTGAGGTTTCACGATGCTTGCATGCGCTTTAACGAGAATATCACAATATAGCAGTTTCGCACTTGTAACGGTAGAACACGCAGTATTTGGCTTGTTCATGCCGTTTTGTGTGCTTTCACAACATTTCACCTATCGCAGTTTAATACTCGCAATGAAACAACACTATCTCGTTAGATGACGTCGTTTTTGGTAGTTTCACGACGCTACCTAGCTTAAACTAACCTAACCTAACCTAACCTTCGCACTTCTATCGTTAGAAAACGTTTTACTCGCAACTTTACAATGTTTTCTACAAGATTACGACGGTTTCATGCGCTTTCACATTAGATATCGTAGTTCCCGACTTGTAATGTTGAAAAACACTACATCTCACTAAGTGACATTGTTTAATGCGGTTTTACGACGGTTCATACCTTAACCTAACGTAACCTAACCTAACCTATCCTAACCCAACCCAACCCAACCTAACCTAACCTAACCTAACCTAAACTAACCTAACCCAACCTAACCTAACCTAACCTAACCTAACCCAACTCAACCCAACCTAACCTAATCTAACCTAACCTAACCTAACCTAACTTAACCAAACCTAACCTAACCTAACCTAACCTAACCTAACGACGGTTGCAAGCGCTTTCACACTAGATATCGCAGTTCCCGACTTGTAATGGTGAAAAACACTGCATCTCACTAAGTGACATTGTTTAATGTGGTTTTACGACGGTTCATATCTTAACCTAACCTAACATTCGCACTTGTATCTAAAAACGCTCTATCACACTGTTTTGTTCACAATTACGATATTTGCATAACCTCACAGTTTTTCACCGACTTATTGCAGTACAGAACGCTGTATCTCGCTAAATGACATTGTTCTTTAAGGTTTCACCATGCTTGCATGCGCTTTAACGAGAATATCACAATATAGCAGTTTCGCACTTGTAACGGTAGAACACGCAGTATTTGGCTTGTTCATGCCGTTTTGTGTGCTTTCACAACATTTCACCTATCGCAGTTTCATACTCGCAATAAAACAACACTATCTCGTTAGATGACGTCGTTTTTGGTAGTTTCACGACGCTACCTAGCTTAAACTAACCTAACCTAACCTAACCTTCGCACTTCTATCGTTAGAAAACGTTTTACTCGCAACTTTACAATGTTTTCTACAAGATTACGACGGTTTCATGCGCTTTCACATTAGATATTGTAGTTCCCGACTTGTAATGTTGAAAAACACTACATCTCACTAAGTGACATTGTTTAATGCGGTTTTACGACGGTTCATACCTTAACCTAACGTACCCTAACCTAACCTAACCTAACCTTACCTAACCTAACCTAACCCAACACAACCCAACCCAACCTAACTGTGACGAAGCAGGGAAAGCGAGAGCAGACGACGGAGTGGCCGATCGCTGGAAGGCGAGAAAAACGAAGGAGCTCGGGCTGCAGAGAAGATTAAGAAGGGCGCGCGCAGGCGAGACAGTTTTTTTTTTGGAACGCCGGCAGAACGGGCGGCAGGTTGTTGGAGAACCCGCATCTACGCGCGAGGTTCGCATACACAGGGCGCCTGTCTTCGGGACAGCGAGCGCCTCACGGTCCTCGCCTGGCAAGACCTGGGACGCGGCCTGCTGCTCTCGGAGAACCCGCACCTACGCGCGAGGTTCCAGATTGTCCACCGCCGTCGAGACGAGCGTCGCAAGGTCCTGGCCTGGCGCGGACGAGCCCTGTCTGGCTACCGGCTACCGAGCGACGGTTCGTTCACTCGGCCCTTAATCCCTGCTGCTGCTACGTCGTTGCCACACCGGACATCTACCCGACGACGATTACGTCATCACAGGGACTCAACCAGCCCACAGCCTCCTGGTCCCCAAGCACCGCCACGTGAGACAATTGACTAGTAGTGTACGCTGCCGCTTTATGTATTTCGTGTGTGTATGCTGTCAAATACAATTGTAGTGTGGTTTGTTAACGTCAGATACCGTCTCCTCCATCCGCAACGCGTCACACGCTCTGCGGCGCGACGAACCTCACCAACAAACATCACATCTGGCGTCCGCGACAGGACCGCTCTTATCCTATAAAAGAGCAGCGCGTCGCTTATGCGGGTCTGACGGTTGACGATGGAGACGGACAAGCTCACAGCAATTGGAAAGGAACTGGGGTTGAGCGGTCCAGGGCTAAAGCAGTGGATCGATGAGGAGCGCGTACGTGAACGAGAAGCGCGGGAAGTACGTTTAGCCGAACGCAATGCGGCAAAAGAAGCTGATGCCGAGGCACTGGCGAGGCTACAAGCAGAAAAGGAGGTTCTCGAACTAAGGTTGAAGCTCCGAGAGTTAGATGCGACAACGGGTAGCGTGACTACAGGTCAATCAGTAGAGGGTCCGCACATGGGTTCTCCTCAAAGCTACGAAAGTCCGCACAAACTCATACCGCCCTTCAACGAAGTTCGCGACGAGCTGGACGCGTACATCCAGCGCTTTGAACGCGTCGCCAGGAGCCAGGATTGGCCGCAAGACAAGTGGGCCCTTTCACTGAGCCTTTGTTTGACAGGTGAAGCGCTAAGTGTTGTTGGCAGAATGGCACCTGACCATGCCATGGATTACGCAACGTTAAAGAAAACGTTGTTGCAGCGCTTCCGGTTTACAGAGGAGGGCTACCGCACTAAGTTTCGGTCGGCGAAGCCTGAGGACTGCGAAACGGGTCGACAGTTCGCTGGGCGATTACTAGGTTATTTCGACCATTGGCAAGAGATGGCCAAGACCGAACGGACGTACGAAGCTCTACGAGACGTTATTGTTTCAGAGCAATTCATCACGCAGTGCCACGAGAAGCTGGCAATCTTCCTGCGGGAAAGGGATTGCCGAGGAATTGAAAAGCTAGTAGAAGCTACTGATCATTATATGGAGGCGCAGGGTTTCGTCAACCTTGGTAAAGGTAAGGACGACAAGGACCATAAAAAGCCACCAGATCGAGCGCAGGCCGCACTACGGAAAGAGGAAAAGGACAAACCACATTGTTTGCTTTGCGGAAAGCGCGGTCATAAGGCCTCAGATTGCTGGGCAAATACTAAATGGCCAAGGACAAAACCAGCCTTCTGCGGAAAATGTAGACGTAGTGGGCATAGCAAAGAGGACTGCCCTAACAAGGGAAGCGGTAAAGCCTCGTGCCTGAAAGAGCAAGCAGAAGGTCCGAAAGCATCAAACCAGGAGACACAGGCTTCCCGGCAAGGTACTGATTGCTCGAAACGTACGAGAATCAAGTGGGAGGACAAGTCTATGCCTACGGCCGAAGGCGTCCTTGAAAACCAGCCCGTTACGGTCTTACGGGATACAGGATGCGACTCGGTTATTGTGAGAAGGTCCCTTGTACCAGTCAGCAATCTGACGGGGAAAGTTTCCTCTGTGTGTCTTCTTGATCGAAGGGTACTGAAACTGCCGGAGGCAGACGTGCGAATTATTTCACCCTTTTTCTCAGGCAAGACTCGCGCGATCTGCATGGATGACCCACTGTATGACGTCGTTCTGGGAAACGTCCAAGGGGTCCGTGACGCCTCCGATCCTGATCAAGATTGGAAAAGACACCTACGTCCAGCTAGTCCGATGAAAATATCATCTAGGGTGGGAGCGGACGACGGATCGCTGACTGGATCTTATACTACAGATGCATTCACTTCGGTTGCGAGGCAATCAAAGGAAAACGAAGTCGCCGCGACAGTCGGACGGAGTTCTCGTCGCCTGCCGGTACCAACAATAAGTCCCCTAGATATGAGTGCACGTGACTTGCAGAAAAGTCAGAGGGATGACGCTAGCTTACAGAAATGCTTTGAGGCCGTCGATAAACCCATCCAGACCAGGTTTGCCGAGATTCTTTTCTTCACAAAAGAAGAAATTCTATACAGGAGGTACAAGCTCAGATCGAAGAGAGAAACTTAACAACTTGTTGTACCTACAGCCCTCCGCCATTGTGTAATGCAAATGGCTCATGAAGGAATTCTTGCGGGCCATCAGGGTATAAAACGCACAACAGACCGTATCCTCGAGGAGTTCTATTGGCCAGGGGTACTTTCTGACATCACACGATTTGTGAAATCGTGCGACACGTGCCAGAGAACTTTCCCAAAACACTTAGTTGGGCGAGTACCGTTGGGTAAAACCCCCGTCATTGATACACCGTTTAAGAGAGTGGCCATTGACATTGTGGGACCATTATCTCCCAAGTCAGAAAAAGGGAATAGATACGTTTTGACAATGGTGGACATGGCAACGCGGTATCCTGATGCGGTGGCGCTGCCAAGCATTGAAACAGAAAGGATCGCTGAAGCACTGTTGGAGATGTTCTCGCGAGTGGGGGTACCTCAGGAAATCATCAGCGACCGAGGCACGTCTTTTACGTCCCACCTAATGCGCGAATTCAGCAGGCTTCTATCCTTCACACAGTTGCCGACGACACCATATCATCCCATGGCAAATGGTCTTGTCGAGAGGTTCAATGGCACACTTAAACGAATGATAAGACGAATGTGTCAAGAGTGCCCGAAAAGTTGGGACCGGTACTTAGCGCCTTTACTTTTCGCCTATAGAGAAGTTCCGCAGTCAAGTTTGGGCTTCGCCCCGTTTGACTTACTGTATGGCCGTTACGTCAGAGGGCCCATGTCAATATTGAAAGAGATGTGGACTGGTAATCATCTAGATGATGAGACGAAGACCTCGTACGGCTATGTAGTTGACCTGCGGAGACGTCTTGAAAACACTTGTCGTCTAGCCAAGGAGGAGCTGCAGAAAGCCAAACTTGTGCAGAAGAAGCACTATGACATGAAGACTAGACCACGGCGTTTAGCTGTTGGAGACAAGGTGCTGCTGCTACTCCCGTCGGACAACAACAAACTGATTCTAACATGGAAAGGGCCTTTCACAGTTCTAGAGAGGAAGAATGACGTGGATTACGTTATTGATTTAGGAACGCGAACATCTCTGTTTCACGTCAACCTCCTCAAAAAATATCAAGAACGACCATCGGTACCACAGCCAACAAAAGAAGCGTCAGTCGCGTGTCTGGCTGATGATACTGAGCACGACGATCTACCATGCGTACCTTTTCAGCAAAAAGAATCTGCTGCCGATGTGAACATATCGGAAGCACTCTCTACTAAACAGCGCACGCAGATCGCTAGAATACTGCATACCTACGAGAATGTATTCACCGACATTCCCGGCAGAACACATCTCACCCAGTGCAAGTTGAATGTCGCAACGGATACACCAGTGAACATACGGCCGTATCCACTACCGTTTGCTACCAAAGAGACAGTTCAACAAGAAATTAGAGACATGCTGAAGCAAGGCATCATCGAGCCATCTGAGTCTCCCTACCAGTCGCCGATAGTAGTTGTCAAGAAAAAAGACGGGACAATACGTCTATGCATTGACTTCCGGCAACTCAACAAGATACTGCTGAACGACAATGAGCCCATACCTCGAGTTGATGTTATTTTTGGGACAACTGGGGAAGGCACGATATTTTTCTAAGTTCGACTTTGTTAAAGGGTATTGGCAAGTCCCGATGCATGAAGAGTCCAAAGCAATGACAGCGTTTTCTACATCAGCAGGCCTTTATCAGTTTCGTTTCATGCCGTTTGGCATTAAAACCGCCCCAGCTGTCTTCAACCGTCTAATGAGGAAGGTGGTAGCAGATATACCCCATATTTACTTTTACTTCGACGATGTGCTCGTTGCAACCGAGACGTGGACAGAACACGTGGCCACACTTGAAGCCTTTCTTCAACGAGTTAGCGAATCCGGGTTGACGATTCGACCAACGAAAAGTGAGATTGGTCAGCGGTCAGTAAAGTTCCTCGGTCATCACGTCGAAAATGGCATCATCAAACCCCAGATCGAAACCCTTGATAAAATACGGGCAGCCAAGCGCCCACAGACGAAAAAAGAAGTACGCTCTTTCCTTGGACTTACGGGCTATTACAGAGATTTCGTCCACAAGTACTCCGAGATAGCAGGACCATTAACTGAACTGACTAAAAAGAGAGCCCCTAACAAAGTAATTTGGGGAGTGCAGGAACAGAAAGCCTTCGATGCACTCAAGACCATGCTGTCTACACAACCTGTCTTGAGAGCACCCGATTTCGCTCAGCCTTTTGTACTTCGCACCGACGCCTCGTCAACAAGCGTAGGTGCCATACTTATGCAGCGGCATGGTGCTATGCTACACCCAGTGTCGTACGCTAGCCGACGACTGCAACCACGAGAAACTGCCTATTCGACAATCGAGCGCGAAGCCCTGGCACTCACGTGGGCCATCCAGAAATTTCATATTTACTTGTTCGGGCGAACGTTCATACTACAAAGCGACCACAAGCCTCTCGTTTACATCAACTCCGCCAAACACATCAACAGCCGTGTTCTACGTTGGAGCCTCATACTCATGGAGTACGACTTCAGCGTTGAATATATAAAAGGCAGTGAGAATGTAGGAGCAGACTATATGAGCCGGTTGCCAAGCGCATGAACATCATCGCTACACGGCTTGAGGATTTCGCAGTGTCGGGTATAATTGATGGAATTTTTTTTTTTCGGTGCACATTACTTACCGTGACGGACCAACTTTCATCTCGTCTTGCGAGTACCTTTGAGAGTGTCGGGTGTGCGGGGCCCTGAACACTGGTGACAACTTTTGTGTCTCTTATGTGTGCCGAGTGTGCGGGGCTCGGAAGTGTAGTGCAGTGCTCCGAGTGCGCGTGTACTACGGTGTCCCAAGGGATCCAGTGGCAGCTGCAAGTTCTTCACAGCGAAGAACCTTCTTAAGTGGGGGGGTAAATTTTTTAATGTGGTTTTACGACGGTTCATATCTTAACCTAACCTAACATTCGCACTTGTATCTAAAAACGCTCTATTACACTGTTTTGTTCACAATTACGATATTTGCATAACCTCACAGTTTTTCACCGACTTATTGCAGTACAGAACGCTGTATCTCGCTAACCTAACCTAACCTTACCTAACCTAACCAAATTATCCTTACCTAACCTAACCTAACCTAACGTAACCTAACCTAACGTAACCTAACGTAACCTAACCTAACCTAACCTAACCCAACCTAACCTAACCTAACCTAACCTAACCTAGCCCAACTCAACCCAACCTAACCTAATCTAACCTAACCTAACCTAACCTAACCTAACGACGGTTGCAAGCGCTTTCACATTAGATATAGCAGTTCCCGACTTGTAATGGTGAAAAACACAGCATCTCACTAAGTGACATTGTTTAATGCGGTTTTAGCGCGGTTCATATCTTAACCTAACCTAACCTAACCTAACCCAACCTAACCTAACCTTACCTAACCCAACCTAACCTAACCTAACCTAACCAAACCTTACCTAACATAACCTAACCTAACCTAACCTAACCAAACCTAACCTAACCTAACCTAACCTAACCTAACCTAACGACGGTTGCAAGCGCTTTCACATTAGATATCGCAGTTCCCGACTTGTAATGGTGAAAAACACTGCATCTCACTAAGTGACATTGTTTAATGTGGTTTTACGACGGTTCATATCTTAACCTAACCTAACATTCGCACTTGTATCTAAAAACGCTCTATTACACTGTTTTGTTCACAATTACGATATTTGCATAACCTCACAGTTTTTCACCGACTTATTGCAGTACAGAACGCTGTATCTCGCTAAATGACATTGCTCTTTAAGGTTTCACGATGCTTGCATGCGCTTTAACGAGAATATCACAATATAGCAGTTTCGCACTTGTAACGGTAGAACACGCAGTATTTGGC
The DNA here is from genome assembly GCF_043290135.1 of Rhipicephalus microplus. Taxonomy (NCBI): domain Eukaryota; kingdom Metazoa; phylum Arthropoda; class Arachnida; order Ixodida; family Ixodidae; genus Rhipicephalus; species Rhipicephalus microplus. Next base: position 1,239,802 of record NW_027464587.1, on the reverse strand, counting down.
TTGTTCATGCCGTTTTGTGTGCTTTCACAACATTTCACCTATCGCAGTTTAATACTCGCAATAAAACAACACTATCTCGTTAGATGACGTCGTTTTTGGTAGTTTCACGACGCTACCTAGCTTATACTAACCTAACCTAACCTAACCTTCGCACTTCTATCGTTAGAAAACGTTTTACTCGCAACTTTACAATGTTTTCTACAAGATTACGACGGTTTCATGCGCTTTCACATTAGATATCGTAGTTCCCGACTTGTAATGTTGAAAAACACTACATCTCACTAAGTGACATTGTTTAATGCGGTTTTACGACGGTTGATATGTCAACCTAACCTAACATTCGCACTTGTATCTAAAGGCGCTCAATTACACTGTTTCGTTCACAATTACGATATTTGCTTGACCTCACAGTTTCTCACCAACTTATTACAGTACAGAACGCTGTATCTCGCTAAATGACATCGTTCTTTAAGGTTTCACGATACTTGCATGCGCTTTAACGAGAATATCACAATAAAGCAGTTTCGCACTTGTAACGGCACAAGACGCAGTATCTGGCTAGTTCATGCCATTTTGTGTGCTTTCACAATATTTCACCAATCGCAGTTTCGTACTCGCAATAAAACAACACTATCTCGTTAGATGGCATCGTTTTCGGTGGTTTCACGACGCTACGTAGCTCAAACTAACCTAACCTTCGCACTTCTATCGTTAGAAAACGTTTTATTCGCTACTTTACAATGTTTTCTACAAGATTGCGACGGTTTCATGCGCTTTCACACTAGATATCGCAGTTCCCGACTTGTAATGGTGAAAAACACAGCATCTCACTAAGTGACATTGTTTAATGCGGTTTTAGCGCGGTTCATATCTTAACCTAACCTAACCTAACCTAACCCAACCTAACCTAACCTTACCTAACCCAACCTAACCTAACCTAACCAAACCTTACCTAACATAACCTAACCTAACCTAACCTAAGCAAACCTAACCTAACGTAACCTAACCTAACCTAACCTAACCTAACCTAACCTAACGACGTTTGCAAGCGCTTTCACATTAGATATCGCAGTTCCCGACTTGTAATGGTGAAAAACACTGCATCTCACTAAGTGACATTGTTTAATGTGGTTTTACGACGGTTCATATCTTAACCTAACCTAACATTCGCACTTGTATCTAAAAACGCTCTATAACACTGTTTTGTTCACAATTACGATATTTGCATAACCTCACAGTTTTTCACCAACTTATTGCAGTACAGAACGCTGTATCTCGCTAAATGACATTGTTCTTTAAGGTTTCACAATGCTTGCATGCGCTTTAACGAGAATATCACAATATAGCAGTTTCGCACTTGTAACGGTAGAACACGCAGTATTTGGCTTGTTCATGCCGTTTTGTGTGCTTTCACAACATTTCACCTATCGCAGTTTAATACTCGCAATAAAACAACACTATCTCGTTAGATGACGTCGTTTTTGGTAGTTTCACGACGCTACCTAGCTTAAACTAACCTAACCTAACCTAACCTTCGCACTTCAATCGTTAGAAAACGTTTTACTCGCAACTTTACAATGTTTTCTACAAGATTACGACGGTTTCATGCGCTTTCACATTAGATATCGTAGTTCCCGACTTGTAATGTTGAAAAACACTACATCTCACTAAGTGACATTGTTTAATGCGGTTTTACGACGGTTCATACCTTAACCTAACGTAACCTAACCTAACCTAACCTAACCTTACTTAACCTAACCTAACCTAACCTAACCTAACCCAACCCAACCCAACCCAACCTAACCTAACCTAACCTAACCTAACCCAACCCAACCCAACCTAACCTAACCTAACCTAAACTAACCTAACCCAACCTAACCTAACCTAACCTAACCCAACTCAACCCAACCTAACCTAATCTAACCTAACCTAACCTAACCTAACCAAACCTAACCTAACCTAACCTAACGTAACCTAACGACAGTTGCAAGCGCTTTCACATTAGATATCGCAGTTCCCGACTTGTAATGGTGAAAAACACTGCATCTCACTAAGTGACATTGTTTAATGTGGTTTTACGACGGTTCATATCTTAACCTAACCTTACATTCGCACTTGTATCTAAAAACGCTCTATTACGCTGTTTTGTTCGCAATTACGATATTTGCATAACCTCACAGTTTTTCACCAACGTATTGCAGTACAGAACGCTGTATCTCGCTAAATGACTTTGTTCTTTAAGGTTCCACGATGCTTGCATGCGCTTTAACGAGAATATCACAATATAGCAGTTTCGCACTTGTAACGGTAGAACACGCAGTATTTGGCTTGTTCATGCCGTTTTGTGTGCTTTCACAACATTTCACCTATCGCAGTTTCGTACTCGCAATAAAACAACACTATCTCGTTGGATGACATCGTTTTTGGTGGTTTCACGACGCTACGTAGCTCAAACTAACGTAACCTTCGCACTTCTATCGTTAGAGAACGTTTTATTCGCTACTTTACAATGTTTTCTACAAGATTACGACGGTTTCATGCGCTTTCACATTAGATATCGTAGTTCCCGACTTGTAATGTTGAAAAACACTACATCTCACTAAGTGACATTGTTTAATGCGGTTTTACGACGGTTCATACCTTAACCTAACGTAACCTAACCTAACCTAACCTAACCTTACTTAACCTAACCTAACCTAACCCAACCCAACCCAACCTAACCTAACCTAACCTAACCTAACCCAACCCAACCCAACCTAACCTAACCTAACCTAACCTAAACTAACCTAACCCAACCTAACCTAACCTAACCTAACCTAACCCAACTCAACCCAACCTAACCTAATCTAACCTAACCTAACCTAACCTAACCAAACCTAACCTAACCTAACCTAACCTAACCTAACGACGGTTGCAAGCGCTTTCACATTAGATATCGCAGTTCCCGACTTGTAATGGTGAAAAACACTGCATCTCACTAAGTGACATTGTTTAATGTGGTTTTACGACGGTTCATATCTTAACCTAACCTAACATTCGCCCTTGTATCTAAAAACGCTCTATTACACTGTTTTGTTCACAATTACGATATTTGCATAACCTCACAGTTTTTCACCAACTTACTGCAGTACAGAACGCTGTATCTCGCCAAATGACTTTGTTCTTTAAGGTTTCACGATGCTTGCATGCGCTTTAACGAGAATATCACAATATAGCAGTTTCGCACTTGTAATGGTAGAACACGCAGTATTTGGCTTGTTCATGCCGTTTTGTGTGCTTTCACAACATTTCACCTATCGCAGTTTAATACTCGCAATAAAACAACACTATCTCGTTAGATGACGTCCTTTTTGGTGATCTCACGACGCTACATAGCTTAAACTAACATAACTCAAGCTAACCTTCGCACTTCTATCGTTAGAAAACGTTTTACTCGCATTTTTACAATGTTTTCTACAAAATTACGACGGTTACATGCGCTTTCACATTAGATATCGTAGTTCCCGACTTGTAATGTTGAAAAACACTACATCTCACTAAGTGACATTGTTTATTGCGGTTTTACGACGGTTGATATCTCAACCTAACCTAACATTCGCACTTGTATCTAAATACGCTCAATTACACTGTTTCGTTCACAATTACGATATTTGCTTGACCTCACAGTTTCTCACCAACTTATTACAGTACAGAACGCTGTATCTCGCTAAATGACATCGTTCTTTAAGGTTTCACGATACTTGCATGTGCTTTAACGAGAATATCACAATAAAGCAGTTTCGCAGTTGTAACGGCACAAGACGCAGTATCTGGCTAGTTCATGCCATTTTGTGTGCTTTCCCAATATTTCACCTATCACAGTTTTGTACTCGCAATAAAACATCACTATCTCATTAGATGACATCGTTTTTGGTGGTTTCACGACGCTACCTAGCTCAAACTAACCTAACCTTCGCACTTCTATGGTTAGAAAACGTTTTATTCGCTACTTTACAATGTTTTCTACAAGATTACGACGGTTTCATGCGCTTTCACATTAGATATCGCAGTTCCCGACTTGTAATGGTGAAAAACACAGCATCTCACTAAGTGACATTGTTTATTGCGGATTTGGCGCGGTTCATATCTTAACCTAACCTAACCTAACCTAACCTTACCTAACCCAACCTAACCTAACCTAACCAAACCTTACCTAACATACCCTAACCTAACCTAACCTAACCAAACCTAACCTAACCTAACCTAACGTAACCTAACCTAACCTAACCTAACCTAACATAACCTAACGACGTTTGCAAGCGCTTTCACATTAGATATCGCAGTTCCCGACTTGTAATGGTGAAAAAAACTGCATCTCACTAAGTGACATTGTTTAATGTGGTTTCACGACGGTTCATATCTTAACCTAACCTAACATTCGCACTTGTATCTAAAAACGCTCTATTACACTGTTTTGTTCACAATTACGATATTTGCATAACCTCACAGTTTTTCACCAACTTATTGCAGTACAGAACGCTGTATCTCGCTAAATGACATTTTTCTTTAAGCTTTCACGATGCTTGCATGAGCTTTAACGAGAATATCACAATATAGCAGTTTCGCAATTGTAACGGTAGAACACGCAGTATTTGGCTTGTTCATGCCGTTTTGTGTGCTTTCACAACATTTCACCTATCGCAGTTTAATACTCGCAATAAAACAACACTATCTCGTTAGATGACGTCGTTTTTGGTAGTTTCACGACGCTACCTAGCTTAAACTAACCTAACCTAACCTAACCTTCGCACTTCTATCGTTAGAAAACGTTTTACTCGCAACTTTACAATGTTTTCTACAAGATTACGACGGTTTCATGCGCTTTCACATTAGATATTGTAGTTCCCGACTTGTAATGTTGAAAAACACTACATCTCACTAAGTGACATTGTTTAATGTGGTTTTACGACGGTTCATACCTTAACCTAACGTAACCTAACCTAACCTAACCTAACCTTACCTAACCTAACCTAACCTAACCTAACCCAACCCAACCCAACCCAACCTAACCTAACATAGCCTAACCTAACCTTACCTAACCTAACCAAATTATCCTTACCTAACCTAACCTAACCTAACGTAACCTAACCTAACGTAACCTAACGTAACCTAACCTTACCTAACCCAACCTAACCTAACGTAACCTAACCAAACCTTACCTAACATAACCTAACCTAACCTAACCTAACCAAACCTAACCTAACGTAACCTAACCTAACCTAACCTAACCTAACCTAACCTAACAACGTTTGCAAGCGCTTTCACATTAGATATCGCAGTTCCCGACTTGTAATGGTGAAAAACACTGCATCTCACTAAGTGACATTGTTTAATGTGGTTTTACGACGGTTCATATCTTAACCTAACCTAAAATTCGCACTTGTATCTAAAAACGCTCTATAACACTGTTTTGTTCACAATTACGATATTTGCATAACCTCACAGTTTTTCACCAACTTATTGCAGTACAGAACGCTGTATCTCGCTAAATGACATTGTTCTTTAAGGTTTCACAATGCTTGCATGCGCTTTAACGAGAATATCACAATATAGCAGTTTCGCACTTGTAACGGTAGAACACGCAGTATTTGGCTTGTTCATGCCGTTTTGTGTGCTTTCACAACATTTCACCTATCGCAGTTTAATACTCGCAATAAAACAACACTATCTCGTTAGATGACGTCGTTTTTGGTAGTTTCACGACGCTACCTAGTTCAAACTAACCTAACCTAACCTAACCTTCGCACTTCTATCGTTAGAAAACGTTTTACTCGCAACTTTACAATGTTTTCTACAAGATTACGACGGTTTCATGCGCTTTCACATTAGATATTGTAGTTCCCGACTTGTAATGTTGAAAAACACTACATCTCACTAAGTGACATTGTTTAATGCGGTTTTACGACGGTTCATACCTTAACCTAACGTAACCTAACCTAACCTAACCTAACCTTACTTAACCTAACCTAACCTAACCTAACCCAACCCAACCCAACCCAACCTAACCTAACCTAACCTACCCTAACCCAACCCAACCCAACCTAACCTAACCTAACCTAACCTAAACTAACCTAACCCAACCTAACCTAACCTAACCTAACCCAACTCAACCCAACCTAACCTAATCTAACCTAACCTAACCTAACCTAAGCAAACCTAACCTAACCTAACCTAACCTAACGACGGTTGCAAGCGCTTTCACATTAGATATCGCAGTTCCCGACTTGTAATGGTGAAAAACACTGCATCTCACTAAGTGACATTGTTTATTGTGGTTTTACGACGGTTCAAATCTTAACCTAACCTAACATTCGCACTTGTATCTAAAAACGCTCTATTACACTGTTTTGTTCACAATTACGATATTTGCATAACCTCACAAATTTTCACCAACTTATTGCAGTACAGAACGCTGTATCTCGCTAAATGTCTTTGTTCTTTAAGGTTCCACGATGCTTGCATGCGCTTTAACGAGAATATCACAATATAGCAGTTTCGCACTTGTAACGGTAGAACACGCAGTATTTGGCTTGTTCATGCCGTTTTGTGTGCTTTCACAACATTTCACCTATCGCAGTTTAATACTCGCAATAAAACAACACTATCTCGTTAGATGACGTCGTTTTTGGTAGTTTCACGACGCTACCTAGCTTAAACTAACCTAACCTAACCTAACCTTCGCACTTCTATCGTTATAAAACGTTTTACTCGCAACTTTACAATGTTTTCTACAAGATTACGATGGTTTCATGCGCTTTCACATTAGATATTGTAGTTCCCGACTTGTAATGTTGAAAAACACTACATCTCACTAAGTGACATTGTTTAATGCGGTTTTACGACGGTTCATACCTTAACCTAACGTAACCTAACCTAATCTAACCTAACCCAACCCAACCCAACCCAACCTAACCTAACATAACCTAACCTAACCTTACCTAACCTAACCAAATTATCCTTACCTAACCTAACCTAACCTAACGTAACCTAACGTAACCTAACCTAACCTAACGTAGCCTAACCTAACCTAACCTAACCCAACCTAACCTAACCTAACCTAACCTAACCTAGCCCAACTCAACCCAACCTAACCTAATGTAACCTAACCTAACCTAACCTAACCTAACCTAACCTAACGACGGTTGCAAGCGCTTTCACATTAGATATAGCAGTTCCCGACTTGTAATGGTGAAAAACACAGCATCTCACTAAGTGACATTGTTTAATGCGGTTTTAGCGCGGTTCATATCTTAACCTAACCTAACCTAACCTAACCCAACCTAACCTAACCTTACCTAACCCCACCTAACCTAACCTAACCTAACCAAACCTTACCTAACATAACCTAACCTAACCTAACCTAACCAAACCTAACCTAACGTAACCTAACCTAACCTAACCTAACCTAACCTAACGACGTTTGCAAGCGCTTTGACATTAGATATCGCAGTTCCCGACTTGTAATTGTGAAAAACACTGCATCTCACTAAGTGACATTGTTTAATAAAGTTTTACGACGGTTCATATCCTAACCTAACCTAACATTCGCACTTGTATCTAAAAACGCTCTATAACACTGTTTTGTTCACAATTACGATATTTGCATAACCTCACAGTTTTTCACCAACTTATTGCAGTACAGAACGCTGTATCTCGCTAAATGACTTTGTTCTTTAAGGTTTCACGATGCTTGCATGCGCTTTAACGAGAATATCACAATATAGCAGTTTCGCACTTGTAACGGTAGAACACGCAGTATTTGGCTTGTTCATGCCGTTTTGTGTGTTTTCACAACATTTCACCTATCGCAGTTTAATACTCGCAATAAAACAACACTATCTCGTTAGATGACGTCGTTTTTGGTAGTTTCACGACGCTACCTAGCTTAAACTAACCTAACCTAACCTAACCTTCGCACTTCTATCGTTAGAAAACGTTTTACTCGCAACTTTACAATGTTTTCTACAAGATTACGACGGTTTCATGCGCTTTCACATTAGATATCGTAGTTCCCGAGTTGTAATGTTGAAAAACACTACATATCACTAAGTGACATTGTTTATGTGGTTTTACGACGGTTCATACCTTAACCTAACGTAACCTAACCTAACCTAACCTAACCCAACCCAACCCAACCTAACCTAACCTAACCTAACCTAAACTAACCTAACCCAACCTAACCTAACCTAACCTAACCTAACCCAACTCAACCCAACCTAACCTAATCTAACCTAACCTAACCTAACCTAACCTAACCAAACCTAACCTAACCTAACCTAACCTAACCTAACCTAACCTAACGACGGTTGCAAGCGCTTTCACATTAGATATCGCAGTTCCCGACTTGTAATGGTGAAAAACACTGCATCTCACTAAGTGACATTGTTTAATGTGGTTTTACGACGGTTCATATCTTAACCTAACCTAACATTCGCACTTGTATCTAAAAACGCTCTATTACACTGTTTTGTTCACAATTACGATATTTGCATAACCTTACAGTTTTTCACCGACTTATTGCAGTACAGAACGCTGTATCTCGCTAAATGACATTGTTCTTCAAGGTTTCACGATGCTTGCATGCGCTTTAACGAGAATATCACAATATAGCAGTTTCGCACTTGTAACCGTAGAACACGCAGTATTTGGCTTGTTCATGCCGTTTTGTGTGCTTTCACAACATTTCACCTATCGCAGTTTAATACTCGCAATAAAACAACACTATCTCGTTAGATGACGTCGTTTTTGGTAGTTTCACGACGCTACCTAGCTTAAACTAACCTAACCTAACCTAACCTTCGCACTTCTATCGTTAGAAAACGTTTTACTCGCAACTTTACAATGTTTTCTACAAGATTACGACGGTTTGATGCGCTTTCACATTAGATATCGTAGTTCCCGACTTGTAATGTTGAAAAACACTACATCTCACTAAGTGACATTGTTTAATGCGGTTTTACGACGGTTGATATGTCAACCTAACCTAACATTCGCACTTGTATCTAAAGGCGCTCAATTACACTGTTTCGTTCAGAATTACGATATTTGCTTGACCTCACAGTTTCTCACCAACTTATTACAGTACAGAACGCTGTATCTCGCTAAATGACATCGTTCTTTAAGGTTTCACGATACTTGCATGCGCTTTAACGAGAATATCACAATAAAGCAGTTTCGCACTTGTAACGGCACAAGACGCAGTATCTGGCTAGTTCATGCCATTTTGTGTGCTTTCACAATATTTCACCTTTCGCAGTTTCGTACTCGCAATAAAACAACACTATCTCGTTAGATGGCATCGTTTTTGGTGGTTTCACGACGCTACGTAGCTCAAACTAACCTAACCTTCGCACTTCTATCGTTAGAAAACGTTTTATTCGCTACTTTACAATGTTTTCTACAAGATTACGACGGTTTCATGCGCTTTCACATAAGATATCGCAGTTCCCGACTTGTAATGGTGAAAAGCACAGCATCTCACTAAGTGACATTGTTTAATGCGGATTTAGCGCGGTTCATATCTTAACCTAACCTAACCTAACCTAACCTTACCTAACCCAACCTAACCTAACCTAACCTAACCAAACCTTACCTAACATACTCTAACCTAACCTAACCTAACCTAACCAAACCTAACCTAACCTAACCTAACGTAACCTAACCTAACCTAACCTAACCTAACATAACCTAACGACGTTTGCAAGCGCTTTCACATTAGATATCGCAGTTCCCGACTTGTAATGGTGAAAAACACTGCATCTCACTAAGTGACATTGTTTAATGTGGTTTTACGACGGTTCATATCTTAACCTAACCTAACATTCGCACTTGTATCTAAAAACGCTCTATTACACTGTTTTGTTCACAATTACGATATTTGCATAACCTCACAGTTTTTCACCAACTTATTGCAGTACAGAACGCTGTATCTCGCTAAATGACATTTTTCTTTAAGGTTTCACGATGCTTGCATGCGCTTTAACGAGAATATCACAACATAGCAGTTTCGCACTTGTAACGGTACAACACGCAGTATTTGGCTTGTTCATGCCGTTTTGTGAGCTTTCACAACATTTTACCTATCGCAGTTTCGTACTAGCAATAAAACAACACTATCTCGTTAGATGACGTCGTTTTTGGTGGTTTCACGACGCTACCTAGCTTAAACTAACATAACTCAACCTAACATAACCTTCGCACTTCTATCGTTAGAAAACGTTTTACTCGCTACTTTACATTGCTTTCTACAACATTACGACGGTTTCAAGCGCTTTCACATTAGATATCGCAGTTCCCAACTTGTAAAGGTGAAAAACACTGCATCTCACTAAGTGACATTGTTTAATGCGGTTTTACGACGGTTCATACCTTAACCTAACGTAACCTAACCTAACCTAACCTAACCTAACCTTACCTAACCTAACCTAACCTAACCTAACCCAACCCAACCCAACCTAACCTAACCTAACCTAACCTAAACTAACCTAACCTAACCTAACCCAACCTAACCCAACCCAACCTAACCTAACCTAAGCTAACCTAACCTGACCTAACCTAACCTAACGTAACCTAACCTTACCTAACATAACCTAACGTAACCTAACCTAACCTAACGTAACCTAACCTAACCTAACCCAACCTAACCCAACCCAACCCAACAACACCCAACCCAACCTAACCTAACCTAACCTTACCTAACCTAACCAAATTATCCTTACCTAACCTAACCTAACCTAACGTAACCTAACCTAACGTAACCTAACGTAACCTAACCTAACCTAACATAGCCTAACCTAACCTAACCTAACCCAACCTAACCTAACCTAACCTAACCTAACCTAGCCCAACTCAACCCAACCTAACCTAATCTAACCTAACCTAACCTAGCCTAACCAAACCTAACCTAACCTAACCTAACCTAACCTAACGACGGTTGCAAGCGCTTTCAAATTAGATATAGCAGTTCCCGACTTGTAATGGTGAGAAACACTGCATCTCACTAAGTGACATTGTTTAATGCGGTTTTACGACGGTTCATATCCTAACCTAACCTAACATTCGCACTTGTATCTAAAAACGCTCTATTACACTGCTTCGTTCACAATTACGATATTTGCATAACCTCACAGTTTTTCACCAACTTATTGCAGTACAGAACGCTGTATTTTGCTAAATGACATTGTTCTTTAAGGTTTCACGATTCTTGCATGCGCTTTAACGAGAATATCACATTATAGCAGTTTCGCACTTGTAACGGTACAACACGCAGTATCTGGCTTGTTCATGCCGTTTTGTGTGCTTTCACAATATTTCACCTATCGCAGTTTCGTAGTCGCAATAAAACAACACCATCTCGTTAGATGACGTCGTTTCTGGTGGTTTCACGACGCTACCTAGCTTAAACTCAACCTAACATAACCTTCGCACTTCTATCGTTAGAAAACGTTTTACTCGCTACTTTACAATGCTCTCTACAACATTACGACGGTTTCATGCGCTTTCACATTAGATATCGCAGTTTCTGACTTGTAATGGTGAAAAACACTGCATCTCACTAAGCGAGATTGTTTATTGTGGTTTTACGACGGTTCATATCTTACCCTAACATTTGCACTTGTATCTCAAAACGCTCTATTACACTGTTTCGTTCACAATTATGATATTTGCATGACCTCACAGTTTTTCACCAACTTATTACAGTACAGAACGCTGTCTCTCGCTAGATGACATCATTCTTTAAGGTTTCACGATGCTTGCATGCGCTTTAACGAGAATATCACAATATAGCAGTTTCGCACTTGTGACGGTAGAACACGCAGTATTTGGCTTGTTCATGCCGTTTTGTGTGCTTTCACATTTCACCTATCGCAGTTTAATACTCGCAATAAAACAACACTATCTGGTTAGATGACGTCGTTTCTGGTAGTTTCACGACGCTACCTAGCTTAAACTAACCTAACCTAACCTAACCTTCGCACTTCTATCGTTAGAAAACGTTTTACTCGCAACTTTACAATGTTTTCTACAAGATTACGACGGTTTCATGCGCTTTCACATTAGATATCGTAGTTCCCGACTTGTAATGTTGAAAAACACTACATCTCATTAAGTGACATTGTTTAATGCGGTTTTACGACGGTTGATATCTCAACCTAACCTAACATTCGCACTTGTATCTAAATACGCTCAATTACACTGTTTCGTTCACAATTACGATATTTGCTTGACCTCACAGTTTCTCACGAACTTATTACAGTACAGAACGCAGTATCTCGCTAAATGACATCGTTCTTTAAGGTTTCACGATACTTACATGCGCTCTAACGAGAATATCACAATAAAGCAGTTTCGCACTTGTAACGGCACAAGACGCAGTATCTGGCTAGTTCATGCCATTTTGTGTGCTTTCACAATATTTCACTTATCGCAGTTTCATACTCGCAATAAAACAACACTATCTCGTTAGATGACATCGTTTTTGGTGCTTTCACGACGCTACGTAGCTCAAACTAACCTAACCTTCGCACTTCTATCGTTAGAAAACGTTTTATTCGCTACTTTACAATGTGTTCTACAAGATTACGACGGTTTCATGCGCTTTCACATTAGATATCGCAGTTCCTTACTTGTAATGGTGAAAAACACAGCATCTCACTAAGTGACATTGTTTAATGCGGTTTTAGCGCGGTTCATATCTTAACCTAACCTAACCTAACCTAACATAATTTAACCTAACCTAACCTTACCTAACCCAAACTAACCTAACCTAACCAAACCTTACCTAACATAACCTAACCTAACCTAACGTAACCAAACCAAACCTAACCTAACCTAACCTACCCTAACCTATCCTAACGACGTTTGCAAGCGCTTTCACATTAGATATCGCAGTTCCCGACTTGTAATGGTGAAAAACACTGCATCTCACTAAGTGACATTGTTTAATGCGGTTTTACGACGGTTCATATCTTAACCTAACCTAACCTTCGCATTTGTATTGAAAAACGCTCTATTACACTGTTTCGTTCACAATTACGATATTTGCATAACCTCACAGTTTTTCACCAACCTATTGCAGTACAGAACGCTGTATCTCGCTAAACGACATCGTTCTTTAAGGTTTCACGATGCTTGCATGCGCTTCAACGAGAATATCACATTATAGCAGTTTCGCACTTGTAACGGTACAACACGCAGTATCTGGCTTGTTCATGCCGTTTTGTGTACTTTCACAACATTTCACCTATTGCAGTTTCGTACATGCAATAAAACAACACTATCTCGTTAGATGACGTCCTTTTTGGTGGTCTCACGACGCTACGTAGCTCAAACTAACCTAACCTTCGCACTTCTATTGTTAGAAAACGTTTTATTCGCTACTTTACAATGTTTTCTACAAGATTACGACGGTTTCATGCGCTTTCACATTAGATATCGCAGTTCCTGACTTGTAATGGTGAAAAACAAGGCATCTCACTAAGTGACATTGTTTAATGCGGTTTTAGCGCGGTTCATATCTTAACCTAACCTAACCTAACCTAACATAATTTAACCTAACCTAACCTTACCTAACCCAAACTAACCTAACCTAACCAAACCTTACCTAACATAACCTAACCTAACCTAACCTAACCAAACCAAACCTAACCTAACCTAACCTAACCTACCCTAACCTATCCTAACGACGTTTGCAAGCGCTTTCACATTAGATATCGCAGTTCCCGACTTGTAATGGTGAAAAACACTGCATCTCACTAAGTGACATTGTTTAATGCGGTTTTACGACGGTTCATATCTTAACCTAACCTAACCTTCGCATTTGTATTGAAAAACGCTCTATTACACTGTTTCGTTCACAATTACGATATTTGCATCACCTCACAGTTTTTCACCAACTTATTGCAGTACAGAACGCTGTATCTCGCTAAACGACATCGTTCTTTAAGGTTTCACGATGCTTGCATGCGCTTCAACGAGAATATCACATTATAGCAGTTTCGCACTTGTAACGGTACAACACGCAGTATCTGGCTTGTTCATGCCGTTTTGTGTACTTTCACAACATTTCACCTATTGCAGTTTCGTACATGCAATAAAACAACACTATCTCGTTAGATGACGTCCTTTTTGGTGGTCTCACGACGCTACATAGCTTAAACTAACATAACTCAACCTAATATAACCTTCGCACTTCTATCGTTAGAAAACGTTTTACTCGCTACTTTACATTGCTCTCTACAACATTACGACAGTTTCATGCGCTTTCACAATAGATATCGCAGTTCCCGACTTGTAATGGTGAAAAACACTGCATCTCACTTAGTGACATTGTTTCATGCGGTTTTACGACGGTTCATATCTTAACCTAACCTAACGTTCGCACTTGTATCTAAAAACGCTCTATTACACTGTTTCGTTCACATTTAAGATATTTGCATGACCTCACAGTTTTTCTCCAACGTATTACAGTACAGAACGCTGTATATCACTAAATGACATCATTCCTTAAGGTTTCACGATGCTTGCATGCGCTTTAACGAGAATATCACAACATAGCAGTTTCGCACTTGTAACGGTACAACACGCAGTATTTGGCTTGTTCATGCCGTTTTGTGTGCTTTCACAACATTTCACCTATTGCAGTTTCGTACATGAAATAAAACAATTATATCTCGTTAGATGACGTCCTTTTTGGTGGTTTCACGACGCTACCTAGCTTAAACTAACATAATTCAACCTAACATAACCTTCGCACTTCTATCGTTAGAAAACGTTTTACTCGCTACTTTACAATGCTCTCTACAACATTACGACGGTTTCATGCGCTTTCACATAAGATATCGCAGTTCCCGACTTGTAATGGTGAAAAACACTGCATCTCACAAAGTGACATTGTTTAATGCGGTTTTACGACGGTTCATATCTTAACCTAACCTAACATTCGCGCTTGTATCTCAAAACGCTCTATTACACTGTTTCGTTCACAGTTACGATATTTGCATGACCTCACAGTTTTTCACCAACTTATTACAGTACAGAACGCTGTCTCTCGATAAATGACATCATTCTTTAAGGTTTCACGATGCTTGCATGCGCTTTACCGAGAATATCACAACATAGCAGTTTCGCACTTGTAACGGTACAACACGCAGTATTTGGCTTGTTCATGCCGTTTTGTGTGCTTTCACAACATTTTACCTATCGCAGTTTCGTACTCGCAATAAAACAACACTATCTCGTTAGATGACGTCGTTTTTGGTGGTTTCACGATGCTACCTAGCTTAAACTAACATAACTCAACCTAACATAACCTTCGCACTTCTATCGTTAGAAAACGTTTTACTCGCTACTTTACATTGCTTTCTACAACATTACGACGGTTTCAAGCGCTTTCACATTAGATATCGCAGTTCCCAACTTGTAAAGGTGAAAAACACTGCATCTCACTAAGTGACATTGTTTAATGCGGTTTTACGACGGTTCATACTTTAACCTAACCTAACCTAACCTAACCTAACCTAACCTTACCTAATCTAACCTAACCTAACCTAACCCAACCCAACCCAACCTAACCTAACCTAACCTAACCTAAACTAACCTAACCCAACCTAACCTAACCTAACCTAACCCAACCTAACCCAACCCAACCCAACCTAACCTAACCTAAGCTATCCTAACCTAACCTAACCAAACCTAACCTAACCTAACCTAACCTAACGTAACCTAACCTAACCTAACCTATTCT
The DNA here is from genome assembly GCF_043290135.1 of Rhipicephalus microplus. NCBI lineage: Eukaryota > Metazoa > Arthropoda > Arachnida > Ixodida > Ixodidae > Rhipicephalus > Rhipicephalus microplus. Next base: position 1,224,018 of record NW_027464587.1, on the reverse strand, counting down.
AACGTAACCTAAGCTTACCTGACCTAACCTAACCTAACGTAACCAAACCTAACCTAACATATCCTAACGTAACCTAACCTAACCTAACCTAACCTAACGTAACCTAACCTAACCTAACCCAACCTAACCCAACCCAACCCAACCCAACAAAACCCAACCCAACCTAACCTAACCTAACCTAACCTAACCTTACCTAACCTAACCAAATTAGTCTTACCTAACCTAACCTAACCTAACGTAACCTAACCTAACGTACCCTAACGTAACCTAACCTAACCTAACCCAACCTAACCCAACCTAACCTAACCTAACCTAACCCAACTCAACCCAACCTAACCTAATCTAACCTAACCTAACCTAACCTAACCAAACCTAACCTAACCTAACCTAACCTAACGACGGTTGCAAGCGCTTTAACATTATATATCGCAGTTCCCGACTTGTAATGGTGAAAAACACTGCATCTCACTAAGTGACATTGTTCAATGTGGTTTTACGACGGTTCATATCTTAACCTAACCTAACATTCGCACTTGTATCTAAAAACGCTCTATTACACTGTTTTGTTCACAATTACGATATTTGCATAACCTCACAGTTTTTCACCAACTTATTGCAGTACAGAACGCTGTATCTCGCTAAATGACATTGTTCTTTGAGGTTTCACGATGCTTGCTGCGCTTTAACGAGAATATCACATTATTGCAGTTTCGCACTTGTAACGCTACAACACGCAGTATCTAGCTTGTTCATGCCGTTTTGTGTGCTTTCACAATATTTCACCTATTGCAGTTTAATACTCGCAATAAAACAACACTATCTCGTTAGATGACGTCGTTTTTGGTAGTTTCACGACGCTACCTAGCTTAAACTAACCTAACCTAACCTAACCTTCGCACTTCTATCGTTATAAAACGTTTTACTCGCAACTTTACAATGTTTTCTACAAGATTACGACGGTTTCATGCGCTTTCACATTAGATATCGTAGTTCCCGACTTGTAATGTTGAACAACACTACATCTCACTAAGTGACATTGTTTAATGCGGTTTTACGACGGTTGATATCTCAACCTAACCTAACAATCGCACTTGTATCTAAATACGCTTAATTACACTGTTTCGTTCACAATTACGATATTTGCTTGACCTCACAGTTTCTCACCAACTTATTACAGTAAAGAACGCTGTATCTCGCTAAATGACATCGTTCTTTAAGGTTTCACGATACTTGCATGCGCTTTAACGAGAATATCACAATAAAGCAGTTTCGCACTTGTAACGGCACAACACGCAGTATCTGGCTAGTTCATGCCATTTTGTGTGCTTTCCCAATATTTCACCTATCGCAGTTTTGTACTCGCAATAAAACATCACTATCTCATTAGATGACATCGTTTTTGGTGGTTTCACGACGCTACCTAGCTCAAACTAACCTAACCTTCGCACTTCTATCGTTAGAAAACGTTTTATTCGCTACTTTACAATGTTTTCTACAAGATTACGACGGTTTCATGCGCTTTCACATTAGATATCGCAGTTCCCGACTTGTAATGGTGAAAAACACAGCATCTCACTAAGTGACATTGTTTAATGTGGATTTAGCGCGGTTCATATCTTAACCTAACCTAACCTAACCTAACCTAACCTTACCTAACCCAACCTAACCTAACCTAACCAAACCTTACCTAACATACCCTAACCTAACCTAACCTAACCTAACCAAACCTAACCTAACCTAACCTAACGTAACCTAACCTAACCTAACCTAATATAACCTAACGACGTTTGCAAGCGCTTTCACATTATATATCGCAGTTCCCGACTTGTAATGGTGAAAAACACTGCATCTCACTAAGTGACATTGTTTAATGTGGTTTTACGACGGTTCATATCTTAACCAAACCTAACATTCGCACTTGTATCTAAAAACGCTCTATTACACTGTTTTGTTCACAATTACGATATTTGCATAACCTCACAGTTTTTCACCAACTTATTGCAGTACAGAACGCTGTATCTCGCTAAATGACATTGTTCTTTAAGGTTTCACGATGCTTGCATGCGCTTTAACGAGAATATCACAATATAGCAGTTTCGCACTTGTAACGGTAGAACACGCCGTATTTGGCTTGTTCATGCCGTTTTGTGTGCTTTCACAACATTTCGCCTATCGCAGTTTAATACTCGCAATAAAACAACACTATCTCGTTAGATGACGTCGTTTTTGGTAGTTTCACGACGCTACCTAGCTTGAACTAACCTAACCTAACCTAACCTTCGCACTTCTATCGTTATAAAACGTTTTACTCGCAACTTTACAATGTTTTCTACAAGATTACGACGGTTTCATGCGCTTTCACATTAGATATCGTAGTTCCCGACTTGTAATGTTGAACAACACTACATCTCACTAAGTGACATTGTTTAATGCGGTTTTACGACGGTTGATATCTCAACCTAACCTAACATTCGCACTTGTATCTAAATACGCTCAATTACACTGTTTCGTTCACAATTACGATATTTGCTTGACCTCACAGTTTCTCACCAACTTATTACAGTAAAGAACGCTGTATCTCGCTAAATGACATCGTTCTTTAAGGTTTCACGATACTTGCATGCGCTTTAACGAGAATATCACAATAAAGCAGTTTCGCACTTGTAACGGCACAACACGCAGTATCTGGCTAGTTCATGCCAATTTGTGTGCTTTCCCAATATTTCACCTATCGCAGTTTTGTACTCGAAATAAAACATCACTATCTCGTTAGATGACATCGTTTTTGGTGGTTTCACGACGCTACCTAGCTCAAACTAACCTAACCTTCGCACTTCTATCGTTAGAAAACGTTTTATTCGCTACTTTACAATGTTTTCTACAAGAATACGACGGTTTCATGCGCTTTCACATTAGATATCGCAGTTCCCGACTTGTAATGGTGAAAAACACAGCATCTCACTAAGTGACATTGTTTAATGTGGATTTAGCGCGGTTCATATCTTAACCTAACCTAACCTAACCTAACCTAACCTTACCTAACCCAACCTAACCTAACCTAACCAAACCTTACCTAACATACCCTAACCTAACCTAACCTAACCTAACCAAACCTAACCTAACCTAACCTAATGTAACCTAACCTAACCTAACCTAATATAACCTAACGACGTTTGCAAGCGCTTTCACATTATATATCGCAGTTCCCGACTTGTAATGGTGAAAAACACTGCATCTCACTAAGTGACATTGTTTAATGTGGTTTTACGACGGTTCATATCTTAGCCAAACCTAACATTCGCACTTGTATCTAAAAACGCTCTATTACACTGTTTTGTTCACAATTACGATATTTGCATAACCTCACAGTTTTTCACCAACTTATTGCAGTACAGAACGCTGTATCTCGCTAAATGACATTGTTCTTTAAGGTTTGACGATGCTTGCATGCGCTTTACCGAGAATATCACAACATAGCAGTTTCGCACTTGTAACGGTACAACACGCAGTATTTGGCTTGTTCATGCCGTTTTGTGTGCTTTCACAACATTTTACCTATCGCAGTTTAATACTCGCAATAAAACAACACTATCTCGTTAGATGACGTCGTTTTTGGTAGTTTCACGACGCTACCTAGCTTAAACTAACCTAACCTAACCTAACCTTCGCACTTCTATCGTTAGAAAACGTTTTACTCGCAACTTTACAATGTTTTCTACAAGATTACGACGGTTTCATGCGCTTTCACACTAGATATCGTAGTTCCCGACTTGTAATGTTGAAAAACACTACATCTCAATAAGTGACATTGTTTAATGCGGTTTTACGACGGTTCATACCTTAACCTAACGTAACCTAACCTAACCTAACCTAACCTAACCCAACCCAACCCAACCTAACCTAACCTAACCTAACCTAAACTAACCTAACCCAACCTAACCTAACCTAACCTAACCTAACCTAACCCAACTCAACCCAACCTAACCTAACCCAACCTAACCCAGCCCAACCCAACCTAACCTAACCTAAGCTAACCTAACCTAACCTAACCAAACCTAACCTAACCTAACCTAACGTAACCTAACCTAACCTAACCTATTCTAACGTAACCTAACCTTACCTGACCTAACCTAACCTAACGTAACCTAACCTAACCTAACATAACCTAACGTAACCTAACCTAACCTAACCTAACCTAACGTAACCTAACCTAACCTAACCCAGCCTAACCCAACCCAACCCAACCCAACAAAACCCAACCCAACCTAACCTAACCTAACCTAACCTAACCTTACCTAACCTAACCAAATTATTCTTACCTAACCTAACCTAACCTAATGTAACCTAACCTAACGTACCCTAACGTAACCTAACCTAACCTAACCTAACCTATCCCAACCTAACCTAACCTAACCTAACCCAACTCAACCCAACCTAACCTAATCTAACCGAACCTAACCTAACCTAACCAAACCTAACCTACCCTAACCTAACCTAACCTAACCTAACGACGGTTGCAAGCGCTTTCACATTAAATATCGCAGTTCCCGACTTGTAATGGTGCAAAACACAGCATCTCACTAAGTGACATTGTTTAAGGCGGTTTTACGACGGTTCATATCTTAACCTAACCTAACATTCGCACTTGTATCTAAAAACGCTCTATTACACTGTTTCGTTCACAATTACGATATTTGCATAACCTCACAGTTTTTCACCAACTTATTGCAGTACAGAACGCTGTATCTCGCTAAATGACATTGTTCTTTGAGGTTTCACGATGCTTGCTGCGCTTTAACGAGAATGTCACATTATAGCAGTTTCGCACTTGTAACGCTACGACACGCAGTATCTAGCTTGTTCATGCCGTTTTGTCTGCTTTCACAATATTTCACCTATCGCAGTTTAATACTCGCAATAAAACAACACTATCTCGTTATATGACGTCGTTTTTGGTAGTTTCACGACGCTACCTAGCCTAAACTAACCTAACCGAACCTAGCCTTCGCACTTCTATCGTTATAAAACGTTTTACTCGCAACTTTACAATGTTTTCTACAAGATTACGACGGTTTCATGCGCTTTCACATTAGATATCGTAGTTCCCGACTTGTAATGTTGAAAAACACTACATCTCACTAAGTGACATTGTTTAATGCGGTTTTACGACGGTTGATATCTCAACCTAACCTAACATTCGCACTTGTATCTAAATACGCTCAATTACACTGTTTTGTTCACAATTACGATATTTGCTTGACCTCACAGTTTCTCACCAACTTATTACAGTACAGAACGCTGTATCTCGCTAAATGACATCGTTCTTTAAGGTTTCACGATACTTGCATGCGCTTAAACGAGAATATCACAATAAAGCAGTTTCGCACTTGTAACGGCACAAGACGCAGTATCTGGCTAGTTCATGCCATTTTGTGTGCTTTCCCAATATTTCACTTATCGCAGTTTTGTACTCGCAATAAAACATCACTATCTCGTTAGATGACATCGTTTTTGGTGGTTTCACGACGCTACCTAGCTCAAACTAACCTAACCTTCGCACTTCTATCATTAGAAAACGTTTTATTCGCTACTTTACAATGTTTTCTACAAGATTACGACGGTTTCATGCGCTTTCACATTAGATATCGCAGTTCCCGACTTGTAATGGTGAAAAACACAGCATCTCACTAAGTGACATTGTTTAATGCGGATTTAGCGCGGTTCATATCTTAACCTAACCTAACCTAACCTAACCTAACCTTACCTAACCCAACCTAACCTAACCTAACCTAACCAAACCTTACCTAACATACCCTAACCTAACCTAACCTAACCTAACCAAACCTAACCTAACCTAACCTAACCTAACCTAACCTAATATAACCTAACGACGTTTGCAAGCGCTTTTACATTACATATCGCAGTTCCCGACTTGTAATGGTGAAAAACACTGCATCTCACTAAGTGACATTGTTTAATGTGGTTTTACAACGGTTCATATCTTAACCTAACCTAACATTCGCACTTGTATCTAAAAACGCTCTATTACACTGTTTTGTTCACAATTACGATATTTGCATAACCTCACAGTTCTTCACCAACTTATTGCAGTACAGTACGCTGTATCTCGCTAAATGACATTGTTCTTTAAGGTTTCACGATGCTTGCATGCGCTTTAACGAGAATATCACAATATAACAGTTTCGCACTTGTAACGGTAGAACACGCAGTATTTGGCTTGTTCATGCCGTTTTGTGTGCTTTCACAACATTTCACCTATCGCAGTTTAATACTCGCAATAAAACAACACTATCTCGTTAGATGACGTCGTTTTTGGTAGTTTCACGACGCTACCTAGCTTAAACTAACCTAACCTAACCTTCGCACTTCTATCGTTAGAAAACGTTTTACTCGCAACTTTACAATGTTTTCTACAAGATTACGACGGTTTCATGCGCTTTTACATTAGATATCGTAGTTCCCGACTTGTAATGTTGAAAAACACTACATCTCACTAAGTGACATTGTTTAATGCGGTTTTACGACGGTTCATACCTTAACCTAACGTAACCTAACCTAACCTAACCTAACCTAACCCAACCCAACCCAACCTAACCTAACCTAACCTAACCTAAACTAACCTAACCCAACCTAACCTAACCTAACCTAACCTAACCCAACTTAACCCAACCTAACCTAATCTAACCTAACCTAACCTAACCTAACCTAACCAAACCTAACCTAACCTAACCTAACCTAACGACGGTTGCAAGCGCTTTCACATTAGATATCGCAGTTCCCGACTTGTAAAGGTGAAAAACACTGCATCTCACTAAGTGACATTGTTAAATGTGGTTTTACGACGGTTCATATCTTAACCTAACCTAACATTCGCACTTGTATCTAAAAACGCTCTATTACACTGTTTTGTTCACAATTACGATATTTGCATAACCTCACAGTTTTTCACCAACTTATTGCAGTACAGAACGCTGTATCTCGCTAAATGACATTGTTCTTTAAGGTTTCACGATGCTTGCATGCGCTTTACCGAGAATATCACAACATAGCAGTTTCGCACTTGTAACGGTACAACACGCAGTATTTGGCTTGTTCATGCCGTTTTGTGTGCTTTCACAACATTTTACCTATCGCAGTTTCGTACTCGCAATAAAACAACACTATCTCGTTAGATGACGTCGTTTTTGGTGGTTTCACGATGCTACCTAGCTTAAACTACCATAACTCAACCTAACATAACCTTCGCACTTCTATCGTTAGAAAACGTTTTACTCGCTACTTTACATTGCTTTCTACAACATTACGACAGTTTCAAGCGCTTTCACATTAGATATCGCAGTTCGCAACTTGTAAAGGTGAAAAACACTGCATCTCACTAAGTGACATTGTTTAATGCGGTTTTATGACGGTTCATACTTTAACCTAACGTAAACTAACCTAACCTAACCTAACCTAACCTAACCTTACCTAATCTAACCTAACCTAACCTAACCCAACCCAACCCAACCTAACCTAACCTAACCTAAACTAACCTAACCCAACCTAACCTAACCTAACCTAACCCAACCTAACCCAGCCCAACCCAACCTAACCTAACCTAAGCTAACCTAACCTAACCTAACCAATTCTAACCTAACCTAACCTAACCTAACGTAACCTAACCTAACCTAACCTATTCTAACGTAACCTAACCTTACCTGACCTAACCTAACCTAACGTAACCTAACCTAACCTAACATAACCTAACGTAACCTAACCTAACCTAACCTAACCAAACCCAACCTAACCTAACCTAACCTAACCCAACTCAACCCAACCTAACCTAATCTAACCGAACCTAACCTAACCTAACCAAACGTAACCTAACCTAACCTAACCTAACGACGGTTGCAAGCGCTTTCACATTAGATATCGCAGTTCCCGACTTGTAATGCTGAGAAGCACTGCATCTCACTAAGTGACATTGTTTAAGGCGGTTTTACGACGGTTCATATCTTAACCTAACCTAACATTCGCACTTGTATCTAAAAACGCTCTATTACACTGTTTCGTTCACAATTACGATATTTGCATAACCTCACAGTTTTTCACCAACTTATTGCAGTACAGAACGCTGTATCTCGCTAAATGACATTGTTCTTTGAGGTTTCACGATGCTTGCTGCGCTTTAACGAGACTGTCACATTATAGCAGTTTCGCACTTGTAACGCTACAACACGCAGTATCTAGCTTGTTCATGCCGTTTTGTCTGCTTTCACAATATTTCACCTATCGCAGTTTAATACTCGCAATAAAACAACACTATCTCGTTAGAAGACGTCGTTTTTGGTAGTTTCACGACGCTACCTAGCTTAAACTAACCTAACCTAACCTAGCCTTCGCACTTCTATCGTTATAAAACGTTTTACTCGCAACTTTACAATGTTTTCTACAAGATTACGACGGTTTCATGCGCTTTCACATTAGATATCGTAGTTCCCGACTTGTAATGTTGAAAAACACTACATCTCACTAAGTGACATTGTTTAATGCGGTTTTACGACGGTTGATATCTCAACCTAACCTAACATTCACACTTGTATCTAAATACGCTCAATTACACTGTTTCGTTCACAATTACGATATTTGCTTGACCTCACAGTTTCTCACCAACTTATTACAGTACAGAACGCTGTATCTCGCTAAATGACATCGTTCTTTAAGGTTTCACGATACTTGCATGCGCTTTAACGAGAATATCACAATAAAGCAGTTTCGCACTTGTAACGGCACAAGACGCAGTATCTGGCTAGTTCATGCCATTTTGTGTGCTTTCCCAGTATTTCACTTATCGCAGTTTTGTACTCGCAATAAAACATCACTATCTCGTTAGATGACATCGTTTTTGGTGGTTTCACGACGCTACCTAGCTCAAACTAACCTAACCTTCGCACTTCTATCGTTAGAAAACATTTTATTCGCTACTTTACAATGTTTTCTACAAGATTACGACGGTTTCATGCGCTTTCACATTAGATATCGCAGTTCCCGACTTGTAATGGTGAAAAACACAGCATCTCACTAAGTGACATTGTTTAATGCGGATTTAGCGCGGTTAATATCGTAACCTAACCTAACCTAACCTAACCTAACCTTACCTAACCCAACCTAACCTAACCTAACCTAACCAAACCTTACCTAACATACCCTATCCTAACCTAACCTAACCAAACCTAACCTAACCTAACCTAACATAACCTAACCTAACCTAACCTAACCTAACATAACCTAACGACGTTTGTAAGCGCTTTCACATTAGATATCGCAGTTCCCGACTTGTAATGGTGAAAAACACTGCATCTCACTAAGTGACATTGTTTAATGTGGTTTTACGACGGTTCATATCTTAACCTAACCTAACATTCGCACTTGTATCTAAAAACGCTCTATTACACTGTTTTGTTCACCATTACGATATTTGCATAACCTCACAGTTTTTCACCAACTTATTGCAGTACAGAACGCTGTATCTCGCTAAATGACATTGTTCTTTAAGGTTTCACGATGCTTGCATGCGCTTTAACGAGAATATCAAAACATAGCAGTTTCGCACTTGTAACGGTAGAACACGCAGTATTTGGCTTGTTCATGCCGTTTTGTGTGCTTTCACATTTCACCTATCGCAGTTTAATACTCGCAATAAAACAACACTATCTCGTTAGATGACGTCGTTTTTGGTAGTTTCACGACGCTACCTAGCCTAAACTAACCTAACCTAACCTAACCCTCGCACTTCTATCGTTAGAAAACGTTTTACTCGCAACTTTACAATGTTTTCTACAAGATTACGACAGTTTCATGCGCTTTCACATTAGATATCGTAGTTCCCGACTTGTAATGTTGAAAAACACTACATCTCACTAAGTGACATTGTTTAATGCGGTTTTACGACGGTTCATACCTTAACCTAACGTAACCTCTCCTAACCTAACCTAACCTCACCTAACCTAACCTAACCTAACCTAACCCAACCCAACCCAACCCAACCTAACCTAACCTAACCTAACCTAACCTAACCTAACCCAACCCAACCCAACCTAACCTAACCTAACCTAACCTAAACTAACCTAACCCAACCTAACCTAACCTAACCTAACCTAACCCAACTCAACCCAACCTAACCTAATCTAACCTAACCTAACCTAAGCTAACCAAACCTAACCTAACCTAACCTAACCTAACCTAACGACGGTTGCAAGCGCTTTCACATTAGATATCGCAGTTCCCGACTTGTAATGGTGAAAAACACTGCAACTCACTAAGTGACATTGTTTATAGTGGTTTTACGACGGTTCATATCTTAACCTAACCTAACATTCGCACTCGTATCTAAACACGCTGTATTACACTGTTTTGTTCACAATTACGATATTTGCATAACCTCACAGTTTTTCACCAACTTATTGCAGTACAGAACGCTGTATCTCGCTAAATGACTTTGTTCTTTAAGGTTTCACGATGCTTGCATGCGCTTTAACGAGTATATCACAATATAGCAGTTTCGCACTTGTAACGGTAGAACACGCAGTATTTGGCTTGTTCATGCCGTTTTGTGTGCTTTCACAACATTTCACCTATCGCAGTTTAATACTCGCAATAAAACAACACTATCTCGTTAGATGACGTCGTTTTTGGTAGTTTCACGACGCTACCTAGCTTAAACTAACCTAACCTAACCTAACCTTCGCACTTCTATCGTTAGAAAACGTTTTACTCGCAACTTTACAATGTTTTCTACAAGATTACGACGGTTTCATGCGCTTTCACATTAGATATCGTAGTTCCCGACTTGTAATGTTGAAAAACACTACATCTCACTAAGTGACATTGTTTAATGCGGTTTTACGACGGTTCATACCTTAACCTAACGTAACCTAACCTAACCTAACCTAACCCAACCCAACCCAACCTAACCTAACCTAACCTAACCTAAACTAACCTAACCCAACCTAACCTAACCTAACCTAACCCAACTCAACCCAACCTAACCTAATCTAACCTAACCTAACCTAACCAAACCTAACCTAACCTAACCTAACCTAACCTAACCTAACCTAACCTAACGACGGTTGCAAGCGCTTTCACATTAGATATCGCAGTTCCGGACTTGTAATGGTGAAAAACACTGCATTTCACTAAGTGACATTGTTTAAGGCGGTTTTACGACGGTTCACATCTTAACCTAACCTAACATTCGCACTTGTATCTAAAACGCTCTATTACACTGTTTCGTTCACAATTACGATATTTGCATAACTTGTATCTAAAAACGCTCTATTACACTGTTTCGTTCACAATTACGATATTTGCATAACCTCACAGTTTTTCACCAACTTATTGCAGTACAGAACGCTGTATCTCGCTAAATGACATTGTTCTTTGAGGTTTCACGATGCTTGCTGCGCTTTAACGAGAATATCACATTATAGCAGTTTCGCACTTGCAACGCTACAACACGCAGTATCTAGCTTGTTCATGCCGTTTTGTGTGCTTTCACAATATTTCACCTATCGCAGTTTATTATTCGCAATAAAACAACACTATCTCGTTAGATGGCATCGTTTTTGGTGGTTTCACGACGCTACGTAGCTCAAACTAACCTAACCTTCGCACTTCTATCGTTAGAAAACGTTTTATTCGCTACTTTACAACGTTTTCTACAAGATTACGACGGTTTCATGCGCTTTCACATTAGATATCGCAGTTCCCGACTTGTAATGGTGAAAAACACAGCATCTCATTAAGTGACATTGTTTAATGTGGTTTTAGCACGGTTCATATCTTAACCTAACCTAACCTAACCTAACCCAACCTAACCTAACCTTACCTAACCCAACCTAACCTAACCTAACCTAAACTAACCTAACCCAACCTAACCTAACCTAACCCAACTCAACCCAACCTAACCTAATCTAACCTAACCTAACCTAACCTAACCTAACCAAACCTAACCTAGCCTAACCAAACCTAACCTAACCTAACCTAACCTAACCTAACGACAGTTGCAAGCGCTTTCACATTAGATATCGCAGTTCCCGACTTGTAATGGTGAAAAACACTGCATCTCACTAAGTGACATTGTTTAATGTGGTTTTACGACGGTTCATATCTTAACCTAACCTAACATTCGCACTTGTATCTAAAATGCTCTATTACACTGTTTTGGTCACAGTTACGATATTTGCATAACCTCACAGTTTTTCACCGACTTATTGCAGTACAGAACGCTGTATCTCGCTAAATGACATTGTTCTTTAAGGTTTCACGATGCTTGCATGCGCTTTAACGAGAATATCACAATATAGCAGTTTCGCACTTGTAACGGTAGAACACGCAGTATTTGGCTTGTTCATGCCGTTTTGTGTGCTTTCACAACATTTCACCTATCGCAGTTTAATACTCGCAATAAAACAACACTATCTCGTTAGATGACGTCGTTTTTGGTAGTTTCACGACGCTACCTAGCTTAAACTAACCTAACCTAACCTAACCTTCGCACTTCTATCGTTAGAAAACGTTTTACTCGCAACTTTACAATGTTTTCTACAAGATTACGACAGTTTCATGCGCTTTCACATTAGATATCGTAGTTCCCGACTTGTAATGTTGAAAAACACTACATCTCACTAAGTGACATTGTTTAATGCGGTTTTAAGACGGTTGATATGTCAACCTAACCTAACATTCGCACTTGTATCTAAAGACGCTCAATTACACTGTTTCGTTCACAATTACGATATTTGCTTGACCTCACAGTTTCTCACCAACTTATTACAGTACAGAACGCTGTATCTCGCTAAATGACATCGTTCTTTAAGGTTTCACGATACTTGCATGCGCTTTAACGAGAATATCACAATAAAGCAGTTTCGCACTTGTAACGGCACAAGACACAGTATCTGGCTAGTTTATGCCATTTTGTGTGCTTTCACAATATTTCACCTATCGCAGTTTCGTACTCGCAATAAAACAACACTATCTCGTTAGATGGCATCGTTTTTGGTGGTTTCACGACGCTACGTAGCTCAAACTAACCTAACCTTCGCACTTCTATCGTTAGAAAACGTTTTATTCGCTACTTTACAACGTTTTCTACAAGATTACGACGATTTCGTGCGCTTTCACATTAGATATCGCAGTTCCCGACTTGTAATGGTGAAAAACACAGCATCTCACTAAGTGACATTCTTTAATGTGGTTTTAGCGCGGTTCATATCTTAACCTAACCTAACCTAACCTAACCCAACCTAACCTAACCTTACCTAACCAAACCTAACCTAACCTAACCTAACCAAACCTTACCTAACATAACCTAACCTAACCTAACCTAACCAAACCTAACCAAACGTAACCTAACCTAACCTAACCTAACCTAACCTAACGACGTTTGCAAGCGCTTTCACATTAGATATCGCAGTTCCCGACTTGTAATGGTGAAAAACACTGCATCTCACTAAGTGACATTGTTTAATGCGGTTTTACGACGGTTCATATCTTAACCTAACCTAACATTCGTACTTGTATTGAAAAACGCTCTACTACACTGTTTCGTTCACAATTACGATATTTGCATAACCTCACAGTTTTTCACCAACTTATTGCAGTACAGAACGCTGTATCTCGCTAAATGACTTTGTTCTTTAAGGTTTCACGATGCTTGCATGCGCTTTAACGAGAATATCACAATATAGCAGTTTCGCACTTGTAACGGTAGAACACGCAGTATTTGGCTTGTTCATGCCGTTTTGTGTGCTTTCACAACATTTCACCTATCGCAGTTTAATACTCGCAATAAAACAACACTATCTCGTTAGATGACGTCGTTTTTGGTAGTTTCACGACGCTACCTAGCTTAAACTAACCTAACCTAACCTAACCTTCGCACTTCTATCGTTAGAAAACGTTTTACTCGCAACTTTACAATGTTTTCTACAAGATTACTACGGTTTCATGCGCTTTCACATTAGATATCGTAGTTCCCGACTTGTAATGTTGAAAAACACTACATCTCACTAAGTGACATTGTTTAATGCGGTTTTACGACGGTTCATACCTTAACCTAACCTAACCTAACCTAACCTAACCTAACCCAACCCAACCCAACCTAACCTAACCTAACCTAACCTAAACTAACCTAACCCAACCTAACCTAACCTAACCCAACTCAACCCAACCTAACCTAATCTAACCTAACCTAACCTAACCTAACCTAACCTAACCAAACCTAACCTAGCCTAACCTAACCTAACCTAACCTAACCTAACCTAACGACAGTTGCAAGCGCTTTCACATTAGATATCGCAGTTCCCGACTTGTAATGGTGAAAAACACTGCATCTCACTAAGTGACATTGTTTAATGTGGTTTTACGACGGTTCATATCTTAACCTAACCTAACATTCGGACTTGTATCTAAAATGCTCTATTACACTGTTTTGTTCACAATTACGATATTTGCATAACCTCACAGTTTTTCACCGACTTATTGCAGTACAGAACGCTGTATCTCGCTAAATGACATTGTTCTTTAAGGTTTCACGATGCTTGCATGCGCTTTAACGAGAATATCACAATATAGCAGTTTCGCACTTGTAACGGTAGAACACGCAGTATTTGGCATGTTCATGCCGTTTTGTGTGCTTTCACAACATTTCACCTATCGCAGTTTAATACTCGCAATAAAACAACACTATCTCGTTAGATGACGTCGTTTTTGGTAGTTTCACGACGCTACCTAGCTTAAACTAACCTAACCTAACCTAACCTTCGCACTTCTATCGTTAGAAAACGTTTTACTCGCAACTTTACAATGTTTTCTACAAGATTACGACGGTTTCATGCGCTTTCACATTAGATATCGTAGTTCCCGACTTGTAATGTTGAAAAACACTACATCTCACTAAGTGACATTGTTTAATGCGGTTTTACGACGGTTCATACCTTAACCTAACGTAACCTAACCTAACCTAACCTAACCCAACCCAACCTAACCTAACCTAACCTAACCTAAACTAACCTAACCCAACCTAACCTAACCTAACCCAACTCAACCCAACCTAACCTAATCTAACTTAACCTAACCTAACCTAACCTAACCAAGCCTAACCTAGCCTAACCTAACCTAACCTAACCTAACCTAACCTAACCTAACGACAGTTGCAAGCGCTTTCACATTAGATATCGCAGTTCCCGACTTGTAATGGTGAAAAACACTGCATCTCACTAAGTGACATTGTTTAATGTGGTTTTACGACGGTTCATATCTTAACCTAACCTAACATTCGCACTTGTATCTAAAATGCTCTATTACACTGTTTTGTTCACAATTACGATATTTGCATAACCTCACAGTTTTTCACCGACTTATTGCAGTACAGAACGCTGTATCTCGCTAAATGACATTGTTCTTTAAGGTTTCACGATGCTTGCATGCGCTTTAACGAGAATATCACAATATAGCAGTTTCGCACTTGTAACGGTAGAACACGCAGTATTTGGCTTGTTCATGCCGTTTTGTGTGCTTTCACAACATTTCACCTATCGCAGTTTAATACTCGCAATAAAACAACACTATCTCGTTAGATGACGTCGTTTTTGGTAGTTTCACGACGCTACCTAGCTTAAACTAACCTAACCTAACCTAACCTTCGCACTTCTATCGTTAGAAAACGTTTTACTCGCAACTTTACAATGTTTTCTACAAGATTACGACGGTTTTATGCGCTTTCACATTAGATATCGTAGTTCCCGACTTGTAATGTTGAAAAACACTACATCTCACTAAGTGACATTGTTTAATGCGGTTTTAAGACGGTTGATATGTCAACCTAACCTAACATTCGCACTTGTATCTAAAGACGCTCAATTACACTGTTTCGTTCACAATTACGATATTTGCTTGACCTCACAGTTTCTCACCAACTTATTACAGTACAGAACGCTGTATCTCGCTAAATGACATCGTTCTTTAAGGTTTCACGATACTTGCATGCGCTTTAACGAGAATATCACAATAAAGCAGTTTCGCACTTGTAACGGCACAAGACACAGTATCTGGCTAGTTCATGCCATTTTGTGTGCTTTCACAATATTTCACCTATCGCAGTTTCGTACTCGCAATAAAACAACACTATCTCGTTAGATGGCATCGTTTTTGGTGGTTTCACGACGCTACGTAGCTCAAACTAACCTAACCTTCGCACTTCTATCGTTAGAAAACGTTTTATTCGCTACTTTACAACGTTTTCTACAAGATTACGACGGTTTCATGCGCTTTCACATTAGATATCGCAGTTCCCGACTTGTAATGGTGAAAAACACAGCATCTCACTAAGTGACATTGTTTAATGTGGTTTTAGCGCGGTTCATATCTTAACCTAACCTAACCTAACCTAACCCAACCTAACCTAACCTTACCTAACCCAACCTAACCTAACCTAACCTAACCAAACCTTACCTAACATAACCTAACCTAACCTAACCTAACCAAACCTAACCAAACGTAACCTAACCTAACCTAACCTAACCTAACGACGTTTGCAAGCGCTTTCACATTAGATATCGCAGTTCCCGACTTGTAATGGTGAAAAACACTGCATCTCACTAAGTGACATTTTTTAATGCGGTTTTACGACGGTTCATATCTTAACCTAACCTAACATTCGTACTTGTATTGAAAAACGCTCTATTACACTGTTTCGTTCACAATTACGATATTTGCATAACCTCACAGTTTTTCACCAACTTATTGCAGTACAGAACGCTGTTTCTCGCTAAATGACATTGTTCTTTAAGGTTTCACGATGCTTGCATGCGCTTTAACGAGAATATCACAATATAGCAGTTTCGCACTTGTAACGGTAGAACACGCAGTATTTGTCCTGTTCATGCCGTTTTGTGTGCTTTCACAACATTTCACCTATCGCAGTTTAATACTCGCAATAAAACAACACTATCTCGTTAGATGACGTCGTTTTTGGTAGTTTCACGACGCTACCTAGCTTAAACTAACCTAACCTAACCTAACCTTCGCACTTCTATCGTTAGAAAACGTTTTACTCGCAACTTTACAATGTTTTCTACAAGATTACGACGGTTTCATGCGCTTTCACATTAGATATCGTAGTTCCCGACTTGTAATGTTGAAAAACACTACATGTCACTAAGTGACATTGTTTATAGCGGTTTTACGACGGTTCATACCTTAACCTAACGTAACCTAACCTAACCTAACCTAACCTTACCTAACCTAACCTAACCTAACCCAACCCAACCCAACCTAACCTAACCTAACCTAACCTAAACTAACCTAACCTAACCTAACCTAACCCAACCTAACCCAACCCAACCCAACCTAACCTAACATAAGCTAACCTAATCTAACCTAACCAAACCTAACCTAACCTAACCTAACCTAACGTAACCTAACCTAACCTAATCTATTCTAACGTAACCTGTCCTTACCTGACCTAACCTAACCTAACGTAACCTAACCTAACCTAACATAACCTAACGTAACCTAACCTAACCTAACCCAACCTAACCCAACCCAACCCAACCCAACAAAACCCAACCAAACCTAACCTAACCTAACCTAACCTTACCTAACCTAACCAAATTATCCTTACCTAACCTAACCTAACCTAACGTAACCTAACCTAACGTAACCTAACGTAACCTAACCTAACCTAACGTAGCCTAACCTAACCTAACCTAACCCAACCTAACCTAACCTAACCTAACCTAGCCCAACTCAACCCAACCTAATCTAACCTAACCTAACCTAACCTAACCAAACCTAACCTAACCTAACCTAACCTAACGACGGTTGCAAGCGCTTTCACATTAGATATAGCAGTTCCCGACTTGTAATGGTGAGAAACACTGCATCTCACTAAGTGACATTGTTTAATGCGGTTTTACGACGGTTCATGTCTTAACCTAACCTAACAATCGCACTTGTATCTAAAAACGCTCTATTACACTGTTTCGTTCACAATTACGATATTTGCATAACCTCACAGTTTTTCACCAACTTATTGCAGTAGAGAACGCTGTATTTCGCTAAATGACATTGTTCTTTAAAGTTTCACGATGCTTGCATGCGCTTTAACGAGAATATCACATTATAGCAGTTTCGCACTTGTAACGGTACAACACGCAGTATCTGGCTTGTTCATGCCGTTTTGTGTGCTTTCACAATATTTCACCTATCGCAGTTTTGTAGTCGCAATAAAACAACACCATCTCGTTAGATGACGTCGTTTCTGGTGGTTTCACGACGCTACCTAGCTTAAACTCAACCTAACATAACCTTCGCACTTCTATCGTTAGAAAACGTTTTACTCGCTACTTTACAATGCTCTCTACAACACTACGACGGTTTCATGCGCTTTCACATTAGATATCTCAGTTTCTGACTTGTAATGGTGAAAAACACTGCATCTCACTAAGTGAGATTGTTTATTGTGGTTTTACGACGGTTCATATCTTACCCTAACCTAACATTTGCACTTGTATCTCAAAACGCTCTATTACACTGTTTCGTTCACAATTATGATATTTGCATGACCTCACAGTTTTTCACCAACTTATTACAGTACAGAACGCTGTCTCTCGCTAGATGACATCATTCTTTAAGGTTTCACGATGCTTGCATGAGCTTTAACGAGAATATCACAATATAGCAGTTTCGCACTTGTGACGGTAGAACACGCAGTATTTGGCTTGTTCATGCCGTTTTGTGTGCTTTCACAACATTTCACCTATCGCAGTTTAATACTCGCAATAAAACAACACTATCTCGTTAGATGACATCGTTTATGGTAGTTTCACGACGCTACCTAGCTTAAACTAACCTAACCTAACCTAACCTTCGCACTTCTATCGTTAGAAAACGTTTTACACGCAACTTTACAATGTTTTCTACAAGATTACGACGGTTTCATGCGCTTTCACATTAGATATTGTAGCTCCCGACTTGTAATGTTGAAAAACACTACATCTCACTAAGTGACATTGTTTAATTCGGTTTTACGACGGTTGATATCTCAACCTAACCTAACATTCGCACTTGTATCTAAATACGCTCAATTACACTGTTTCGTTCACAATTACGATATTTGCTTGACCTCACAGTTTCTCACCAACTTATTACAGTACAGAACGCTGTATCTCGCTAAATGACATCGTTCTTTAAGGTTTCACGATACTTGCATGCGCTTTAACGAGAATATCACAATAAAGCAGTTTCGCACTTGTAACGGCACAAGACGCAGTATCTGGCTAGTTCATGCCATTTTGTGTGCTTTCCCAATATTTCACCTATCGCAGTTTTGTACTCGCAATAAAACATCACTATCTCGTTAGATGACATCGTTTTTGGTGGTTTCACGATGCTACCTAGCTCAAACTTACCTAACCTTCGCACTTCTATCGTTAGAAAACGTTTTATTCGCTACTTTACAATGTTTTCTACAAGATTACGACGGTTTCATGCGCTTTCACATTAGATATCGCAGTTCCCGACTTGTAATTGTGAAAAACACAGCATCTCACTAAGTGACATTGTTTGATGCGGATTTAGCGCGGTTCATATCTTAACCTAACCTAACCTAACCTAACCTCACCTAACCCAACCTAACCTAACCTAACCTAACCAAACCTTACCTAACATACCCTAACCTAACCTAACCTAACCTAACCAAACCTAACCTAACCTAACCTAACGTAACCTAACCTAACGTAACCTAACCTAACCTAACCTAACATAACCTAACGACGTTTGCAAGCGCTTTCACATTAGATATCGCAGTTCCCGACTTGTAATGGTAAAAAACACTGCATCTCACTAAGTGACATTCTTTAATGTGGTTTTACGACGGTTCATATCTTAACCTAACCTAACATTTGCACTTGTATCTAAAAACGCTCTATTAAACTGTTTTGTTCACAATTACGATATTTGCATAACCTCACAGTTTTTCACCAACTTATTGCAGTACAGAACGCTGTATCTCGCTAAATGACATTGTTCTTTAAGGTTTCACGATGCTTGCATGCGCTTTAACGAGAATATCACAATATAGCAGTTTCGCACTTGTAACGGTAGAACACGCAGTATTTGTCTTGTTCATGCCGTTTTGTGTGCTTTCACAACATTTCACTTATAGCAGTTTAATACTCGCAATAAAACAACACTATCTCGTTAGATGACGTCGTTTTTGGTAGTTTCACGACGCTACCTAGCATAAACTAACCTAACCTAACCTTCGCACTTCTATCGTTAGAAAACGTTTTACTCGCAACTTTACAATGTTTTCTATAAGATTACGACGGTTTCATGCGCTTTCACATTAGATATCGTAGTTCCCGACTTGTAATGTTGAAAAACACTACCTCTCACTAAGTGACATTGTTCAATGCGGTTTTACGACGGTTCATACCTTAACCTAACGTAACCTAACCTAACCTAACCTAACCTTACCTAACCTAACCTAACCTAACCTAACCCAACCCAACTTAACCTAACCTAACCTAACCTAACCCAACCCAACCCAACCCAGCCTAACCTAACCTAACCTAACCTAAACTAACCTAACCCAACCTAACCTAACCTAACCTAACCTAACCCAACTCAACCCAACCTAACCTAATCTAACCTAACCTAACCTAACCTAACCAAACCTAACCTAACCTAACCTAACCTAACCTAACCTAACCTAACCTAACCTAACCTAACCTAACCTAACGACGGTTGCAAGCGCTTTCACATTAGATATCGCAGTTCCCGACTTGTAATGGTGAAAAACACTGCATCTCACTAAGTGACATTGTTTAATGTGGTTTTACGACGGTTCATATCTTAACCTAACCTAACATTCGCACTTGTATCTAAAAACGCTCTATTACACTGTTTTGTTCACAATTACGATATTTGCATAACCTCACAGTTTTTCACCAACTTATTGCAGTACAGAACGCTGTATCTCGCTAAATGACTTTGTTCTTTAAGGTTTCACGATGCTTGCATGCGCTTTAACGAGAATATCACAATATAGCACTTTCGCACTTGTAACGGTAGAACACGCAGTATTTGGCTTGTTCATGCCGTTTTGTGTGCTTTCACAACATTTCACCTATCGCAGTTTGATACTCGCAATAAAACAACACTATCTCGTTAGATGACGTCGTTTTTGGTAGTTTCACGACGCTACCTAGCTTAAACTAACCTAACCTAACCTAACCTTCGCACTGCTATCGTTAGAAAACGTTTTACTCGCAACTTTACAATGTTTTCTACAAGATTACGACGGTTTCATGCGCTTTCACATTAGATATCGTAGTTCCCGACTTGTAATGTTGAAAAACACTACATCTCACTAAGTGACATTGTTTAATGCGGTTTTACGACGGTTGATATGTCAACCTAACCTAACATTCGCACTTGTATCTAAAGACGCTCAATTACACTGTTTCGTTCACAATTACGATATTTGCTTGACCTCACAGTTTCTCACCAACTTATTACAGTACAGAACGCTGTATCTCGCTAAATGACATCGTTCTTTAAGGTTTCACGATACTTGCATGCGCTTTAACGAGAATATCACAATAAAGCAGTTTCGCACTTGTAATGGCACAAGACGCAGTATCTGGCTAGTTCATGCCATTTTGTGTGCTTTCACAATATTTCACCTATCGCAGTTTCGTACTCGCAATAAACAACACTATCTCGTTAGATGGCATCGTTTTTAGTGGTTTCACGACGCTACGTAGCTCAACCTAACATAACCTTCGCACTTCTATCGTTAGAAAGCGTTTTACTCGCTACTTTACATTGCTTTCTACAACATTACGACGGTTTCAAACGCTTTCACATTAGATATCGCAGTTCCCAACTTGTAAAGGTGAAAAACACTGCATGTCACTAAGTGACATTGTTTAATGCGGTTTTACGACGGTTCATACCTTAACCTAACGTAACCTAACCTAACCTAACCTAACCTAACCTAACCCAACCCAACCCAACCTAACCTAACCTAACCTAACTTAAACTAACCTAACCTAACCTAACCTAACCTAACCCAACCTAACCCAACCCAACCCAACCTAACCTAACCTAAGCTAACCTAATCTAACCTAACCAAACCTAACCTAACCTAACCTAACCTAACGTAACCTAACCTAACCTAACCTATTCTAACGTAACCTGTCCTTACCTGACCTAACCTAACCTAACGTAACCTAACCTAACCTAACATAACCTAACGTAACCTAACCTAACCTAACCCAACCTAACCCAACCCAACCCAACCCAACAAAACCCAACCCAACCTAACCTAACCTAACCTAACCTTACCTAACCTAACCAAATTATCCTTACCTAACCTAACCTAACCTAACGTAACCTAACCTAACGTAACCTAACGTAACCTAACCTAACCTAACGTAGCCTAACCTAACCTAACCTAACCCAACCTAACCTAACCTAACCTAACCTAGCCCAACTCAACCCAACCTAACCTAATCTAACCTAACCTAACCTAACCTAACCAAACCTAACCTAACCTAACCTAACCTAACGACGGTTGCAAGCGCTTTCACATTAGATATAGCAGTTCCCGACTTGTAATGGTGAGAAACACTGCATCTCACTAAGTGACATTGTTTAATGCGATTTTACGACGGTTCATATCTTAACCTAACCTAACAATCGCACTTGTATCTAAAAACGCTCTATTACACTGTTTCGTTCACAATTACGATATTTGCATAACCTCACAGTTTTTCACCAACTTATTGCAGTACAGAACGCTGTATCTCGCTAAATGACTTTGTTCTTTAAGGTTTCACGATGCTTGCATGCGCTTTAACGAGAATATCACAATATAGCACTTTCGCACTTGTAACGGTAGAACACGCAGTATTTGGCTTGTTCATGCCGTTTTGTGTGCTTTCACAACATTTCACCTATCGCAGTTTGATACTCGCAATAAAACAACACTATCTCGTTAGATGACGTCGTTTTTGGTAGTTTCACGACGCTACCTAGCTTAAACTAACCTAACCTAACCTAACCTTCGCACTGCTATCGTTAGAAAACGTTTTACTCGCAACTTTACAATGTTTTCTACAAGATTACGACGGTTTCATGCGCTTTCACATTAGATATCGTAGTTCCCGACTTGTAATGTTGAAAAACACTACATCTCACTAAGTGACATTGTTTAATGCGGTTTTACGACGGTTGATATGTCAACCTAACCTAACATTCGCACTTGTATCTAAAGACGCTCAATTACACTGTTTCGTTCACAATTACGATATTTGCTTGACCTCACAGTTTCTCACCAACTTATTACAGTACAGAACGCTGTATCTCGCTAAATGACATCGTTCTTTAAGGTTTCACGATACTTGCATGCGCTTTAACGAGAATATCACAATAAAGCAGTTTCGCACTTGTAATGGCACAAGACGCAGTATCTGGCTAGTTCATGCCATTTTGTGTGCTTTCACAATATTTCACCTATCGCAGTTTCGTACTCGCAATAAACAACACTATCTCGTTAGATGGCATCGTTTTTAGTGGTTTCACGACGCTACGTAGCTCAACCTAACATAACCTTCGCACTTCTATCGTTAGAAAGCGTTTTACTCGCTACTTTACATTGCTTTCTACAACATTACGACGGTTTCAAACGCTTTCACATTAGATATCGCAGTTCCCAACTTGTAAAGGTGAAAAACACTGCATGTCACTAAGTGACATTGTTTAATGCGGTTTTACGACGGTTCATACCTTAACCTAACGTAACCTAACCTAACCTAACCTAACCTAACCTAACCCAACCCAACCCAACCTAACCTAACCTAACCTAACCTAAACTAACCTAACCTAACCTAACCTAACCTAACCCAACCTAACCCAACCCAACCCAACCTAACCTAACCTAAGCTAACCTAATCTAACCTAACCAAACCTAACCTAACCTAACCTAACCTAACGTAACCTAACCTAACCTAACCTATTCTAACGTAACCTGTCCTTACCTGACCTAACCTAACCTAACGTAACCTAACCTAACCTAACATAACCTAACGTAACCTAACCTAACCTAACCCAACCTAACCCAACCCAACCCAACCCAACAAAACCCAACCCAACCTAACCTAACCTAACCTAACCTTACCTAACCTAACCAAATTATCCTTACCTAACCTAACCTAACGTAACCTAACCTAACGTAACCTAACGTAACCTAACCTAACCTAACGTTGCCTAACCTAACCTAACCTAACCCAACCTAACCTAACCTAACCTAACCTAGCCCAACTCAACCCAACCTAACCTAATCTAACCTAACCTAACCTAACCTAACCAAACCTAACCTAACCTAACCTAACCTAACCTAACGACGGTTGCAAGCGCTTTCACATTAGATATAGCAGTTCCCGACTTGTAATGGTGAGAAACACTGCATCTCACTAAGTGACATTGTTTAATGCGATTTTACGACGGTTCATATCTTAACCTAACCTAACAATCGCACTTGTATCTAAAAACGCTCTATTACACTGTTTCGTTCACAATTACGATATTTGCATAACCTCACAGTTTTTCACCAACTTATTGCAGTAGAGAACGCTGTATTTCGCTAAATGACATTGTTCTTTAAGGTTTCACGATGCTTGCATGCGCTTTAACGAGAATATCACATTATAGCAGTTTCGCACTTGTAACGGTACAACACGCAGTATCTGGCTTGTTCATGCCGTTTTGTGTGCTTTCACAATATTTCACCTATCGCAGTTTTGTAGTCGCAATAAAACAACACCATCTCGTTAGATGACGTCGTTTCTGGTGGTTTCACGACGCTACCTAGCTTAAACTCAACCTAACATAACCTTCGCACTTCTATCGTTAGAAAACGTTTTACTCGCTACTTTACAATGCTCTCTACAACACTACGACGGTTTCATGCGCTTTCACATTAGATATCTCAGTTTCTGACTTGTAATGGTGAAAAACACTGCATCTCACTAAGTGAGATTGTTTATTGTGGTTTTACGACGGTTCATATCTTACCCTAACCTAACATTTGCACTTGTATCTCAAAACGCTCTATTACACTGTTTCGTTCACAATTATGATATTTGCATGACCTCACAGTTTTTCACCAACTTATTACAGTACAGAACGCTGTCTCTCGCTAGATGACATCATTCTTTAAGGTTTCACGATGCTTGCATGAGCTTTAACGAGAATATCACAATATAGCAGTTTCGCACTTGTGACGGAAGAACACGCAGTATTTGGCTTGTTCATGCCGTTTTGTGTGCTTTCGCAACAGTTCACCTATCGCAGTTTAATACTCGCAATAAAACAACACTATCTCGTTAGATGACGTCCTTTTTGGTGGTCTCACGACGCTACATAGCTTAAACTAACATAACTCAACCTAATATAACCTTCGCACTTCTATCGTTAGAAAACGTTTTACTCGCAACTTTACAATGTTTTCTACAAGATTACGACGGTTTCATGCGCTTTCACATTAAATATCGTAGTTCCCGACTTGTAATGTGTAAAAACACTACATCTCATTAAGTGACATTGTTTAATGCGGTTTTACGACGGTTGATATCTCAACCTAACCTAACATTCGCACTTGTATCTAAATACGCTCAATTACACTGTTTCGTTCACAATTACGATATTTGCTTGACCTCACAGTTGCTCACCAACTTATTACAGTACAGAACGCTGTATCTCGCT
Source organism: Rhipicephalus microplus (assembly GCF_043290135.1). Lineage (NCBI taxonomy): Eukaryota > Metazoa > Arthropoda > Arachnida > Ixodida > Ixodidae > Rhipicephalus > Rhipicephalus microplus. The sequence continues at coordinate 1,198,179 of NW_027464587.1, read as the reverse complement.
AAATGACATCGTTCTTTAAGGTTTCACGATACTTGCATGCGCTATAACGAGAATATCACATTATAGCAGTTTCGCACTTGTAACGGTACAACACGCAGTATCTGGCTTGTTCATGCCGTTTTGTGTACTTTCACAACATTTCACCTATTGCAGTTTCGTACATGCAATAAAACAACACTATCTCGTTAGATGACGTCCTTTTTGGTGGTCTCACGACGCTACATAGCTTAAACTAACATAACTCAACCTAATATAACCTTCGCACTTCTATCGTTAGAAAACGTTTTACTCGCTACTTTACAATGCTCTCTACAACATTATGACGGTTTCATGCGCTTTCACATTAGATATCGTAGTTCCCGACTTGTAATGTTGAAAAACACTACATCTCATTAAGTGACATTGTTTAATGCGGTTTTACGACGGTTGATATCTCAACCTAACCTAACATTCGCACCTGTATCTAAATACGCTCAATTACACTGTTTCGTTCACAATTACGATATTTGCTTGACCTCACAGTTTCTCACCAACTTATTACAGTACAGAACGCTGTATCTCGCTAAATGACATCGTTCTTTAAGGTTTCACAATACTTGCATGCGCTCTAACGAGAATATCACATTATAGCAGTTTCGCACTTGTAACGGTACAACACGCAGTATCTGGCTTGTTCATGCCGTTTTGTGTACTTTCACATTTCACCTATTGCAGTTTCGTACATGCAATAAAACAACACTATCTCGTTAGATGACGTCCTTTTTGGTGGTCTCACGACGCTACATAGCATAAACTAACATAACTCAACCTAATATAACCTTCGCACTTCTATCGTTAGAAAACGTTTTACTCGCTACTTTACAATGCTCTCTACAACATTACGACAGTTTCATGCGCTTTCACAATAGATATCGCAGTTCCCGACTTGTAATGGTGAAAAACACTGCATCTCACTTAGTGACATTGTTTCATGCGGTTTTACGACGGTTCATATCTTAACCTAACCTAACGTTCGCACTTGTATCTAAAAACGCTCTATTACACTGTTTCGTTCACATTTAAGATATTTGCATGACCTCACAGTTTTTCTCCAACGTATTACAGTACAGAACGCTGTATATCGCTAAATGACATCATTCTTTAAGGTTTCACGATGCTTGCATGCGCTTTAACGAGAATATCACAACATAGCAGTTCCGCACTTGTAACGGTACAACACGCAGTATTTGGCTTGTTCATGCCGTTTTGTGTGCTTTCACAACATTTCACCTATTGCAGTTTCGTACATGAAATAAAACAATTATATCTCGTTAGATGACGTCCTTTTTGGTGGTTTCACGACGCTACCTAGCTTAAACTAACATAATTCAACCTAACATAACCTTCGCACTTCTATCGTTAGAAAACGTTTTACTCGCTACTATACAATGCTCTCTACAACATTACGACGGTTTCATGCGCTTTCACATTAGATATCGCAGTTCCCGACTTGTAATGGTGAAAAACACTGCATCTCACAAAGTGACATTGTTTAATGCGGTTTTACGACGGTTCATATCTTAACCTAACCTAACATTCGCGCTTGTATCTCAAAACGCTCTATTACACTGTTTCGTTCACAGTTACGATATTTGCATGACCTCACAGTTTTTCACCAACTTATTACAGTACAGAACGCTGTCTCTCGCTAAATGACATCATTCTTTAAGGTTTCACGATGCTTGCATGCGCTTTAACGAGAATATCACATTATAGCAGTTTCGCACTTGTAACGGTACAACACGCAGTATTTGGCTTGTTCATGCCGTTTTGTGTGCTTTCACAACATTTCACCTATCGCAGTTTCGTACTCGCAATAAAACAACACTATCTCGTTAGATGACGTTGTTTTTGGTAGTTTCACGACGCTACCTAGCTTAAACTAACATAACTCAACCTAACATAACCTTCGCACTTCTATCGTTAGAAAACGTTTTACTCGCTACTTTACATTGCTTTCTACAACATTACGACGGTTTCAAGCGCTTTCACATTAGATATCACAGTTCCCAACTTGTAAAGGTGAAAAACACTGCATCTCACTAAGTGACATTGTTTAATGCGGTTTTACGACGGTTCATACCTTAACCTAACGTAACCTAACCTAACCTAACCTAACCTTACCTAACCTAACCTAACCTAACCTAACCCAACCCAACCCAACCTAACCTAACCTAACCTAAACTAACCTAACCCAACCTAACCTAACCTAACCTAACCTAACCCAACCTAACCCAACCCAACCCAACCTAACCTAACCTAAGCTAACCTAACCTAACCTAACCAAACCTAACCTAACCTAACTTAACCTAACCTAACGTAACCTAACCTAACCTAACCTATTCTAACGTAACCTAACCTTACCTGACCTAACCTAACTTAACGTAACCTAACCTAACCTAACATAACCTAACGTAACCTAACCTAACCTAACCTAACGTAACCTAACCTAACCTAACCCAACCTAACCCAACCCAACCGAACCCAACAACACCCAACCCAACCTAACCTAACCTAACCTAACCTTACCTAACCTAACCTAACCAAATTATCTTTACCTAACATAACCTAACGTAACCTAACCTAACCTAACCTAACGTAACCTAACCTAACTTAACCTAACCTAACCTAACCTAACCCAACCTAACCTAACCTAACCTAACCTAACCTAACCCCACTCAACCCAACCTAACCTAATCTAACCTAACCTAACCTAACCTAACCTATCCAAACCTAACCTAACCTAACCTAACCTAACCTAACGACGGTTGCAAGCGCTTTCACATTAGATATCGCAGTTCCCCACTTTTAATGGTGAAAAACACTGCATCTCACTAATTGACATTGTTTAATGCGGTTTTACGACGGTTCATATCTTAACCTAACCTAACATTCGCACTTGTATCTAAAAACGCTCTATTACACTGTTTTGTTCACAATTACGATATTTGCATAACCTCACACTTTTTCACCAACTTATTGCAGTACAGAACGCTGTATCTCGCTAAATGACATTGTTCTTTAAGGTTTCACGATGCTTGCATGCGCTTTAACGAGAATATCACTATATAGCAGTTTCGCACTTGTAACGGTAGAACACGCAGTATTCGGCTTGTTCATGCCGTTTTGTGTGCTTTCACAACATTTCACCTATCGCAGTTTAATACTCGCAATAAAACAACACTATCTCGTTAGATGACGTCGTTATTGGTAGTTTCACGACGCTACGTAGCTCAAACTAACCTAACCTTCGCACTTCTATCGTTAGAAAACGTTTTATTCGCTACTTTACAATGTTTTCTACAAGATTACGACGGTTTCATGCGCTTTCACATTAGATATCGCAGTTCCCGACTTGTAATGGTGAAACACACAGCATCTCACTGAGCGACATTGTTTAATGCGGTTTTAGCGCGGTTCATATCTTCACCTAACCTAACCTAACCTTACCTAACCCAACCTAACCCAACCTAACCTAACCTAACCTAACCAAACCTTACCTAACATAACCTAACCTAACCTAACCTAACCAAACCTAACCTAACCTAACGTAACCTAACCTAATCTTACCTAACCTAACCTAACCAAACCTAACCTAACCTAACCTAACGTAACCTTACCTAACCTAACCTAACCTAACCCAACCCAACCCAACCTAACCTAACCTAACCTAACCTAAACTAACCTAACCCAACCTAACCTAACCTAACCCAACCAAACCCAACCCAACCCAACCTAACCTAACCTAAGCTAACCTAACCTAACCTAACCTAACCAAACCTAACCTAACCTAACCTAACCTAACCTAACGTAACCTAACCTAACCTAACCTATTCTAACGTAACCTAACCTTACCTGACCTAACCTAACCTAACGTAACCTAACCTAACCTAACATAACCTAACGTAACCTAACCTAACCTAACCTAACGTAACCTAACCTAACCTAACCCAACCTAACCCAACCCAACCCAACACAACACAACCCAACCCAACCTAAGCTAAGCTAACCTAACCTTACCTAACCTAACCAAATTATTCTTACCTAACCTAACCTAACCTAACGTAACCTAACCTAACGTACCCTAACGTAACCTAACCTAACCCAACTCAACCAAACCTAACCTAATCTAACCTAACCTAACCTAACCTAACCAAACCTAACCTAACCTAACCTAACCTATTCTATCCTAACGACAGTTGCAAGCGCTTTCACATTAGATATCGCAGTTCCCGACTTGTAATGGTGAGAAACACTGCATCTCACTAAGTGACATTGTTTAATGCGGTTTTACGACGGTTCATATCTTAACCTAACCTAACATTCGCACTTGTATCTAAAAACGCTCTATTACACTGTTTCGTTCACAATTACGATATTTGCATAACCTCACAGTTTTTCACCAACTTATTGCAGTACAGAACGCTGTATCTCGCTAAATGACATTGTTCTTGGAGGTTTCACGATGCTTGCATGCGCTTTAACGAGAATGTCACATTATAGCAGTTTCGCACTTGTAACGCTACAACACGCAATATCTAGCTTGTTCATGCCGTTTTGTGTGCTTTCACAATATTTCACCTATCGCAGTTTAATACTCGCAATGAAACAACACTATCTCGTTAGATGACGTCGTTTTTGGTAGTTTCACGACGCTACCTAGCTTAAACTAACCTAACCTAACGTAACCTTCGCACTCATATCGTTATAAAACGTTTTACTCGCAACTTTACAATGTTTTCTACAAGATTACGACGGTTTCATGCGCTTTCACATTAGATATCGTAGTTCTCGACTTGTAATGTTGAAAAACACTACATCTCACTAAGTGACATTGTTTAATGCGGTTTTACGACGGTTGATATCCCAACCTAACCTAACATTCGCACTTGTATCTCAAAACGCTCTACTACACTGTTTCGTTCACAGTTACGATATTTGCATGACCTCACAGTTTTTCACCAACTTATTACAGTACAGAACGCTGTCTCTCGCTAAATGACATCATTCTTTAAGGTTTCACGATGCTTGCATGCGCTTTAACGAGAATATCACATTATAGCAGTTTCGCACTTGTAACGGTACAACACGCAGTATCTGGCTTGTTCAAGCCGTTTTGTGTACTTTCACAACATTTCACCTATCGCAGTTTCGTACTCGCAATAAAACAACACTATCTCGTTAGATGACATCGTTTTTGGTGGTTTCACGACGCTACCTAGCTCAAACTAACCTAACCTTCGCACTTCTATCGTTAGAAAACGTTTTACTCGCAACTTTACAATGTTTTCTACAAGATTACGACGGTTTCATGCGCTTTCACATTAGATATCGCAGTTCCCGACTTGTAATGGTGAAAAACACTGCATCTCACTAAGTGGAATTGTTTAATGCGGTTTTACGACGGTCCATATCTTAACCTAACCTAACATTCGCACTTGTATTAAAAAACGCTCTATTACACTGTTTCGTTCACAATTACGATATTTGCATAACCTCACAGTTTTTCACCAACTTATTGCAGTACAGAACGCTGTATCTCGCTAAATGACATCGTTCTTTAATGTTTCACGATGCTTGCATGCGCTTTAACGAGAATATCACAACATAGCAGTTTCGCACTTGTAACGGTACAACACGCAGTATTTGGCTTGTTCATGCCGTTTTGTTTGCTTTCACAACATTTCACCTATCGCAGTTTCGTACTCGCAATAAAACAACACTATCTCGTTAGATGACGTTGTTTTTGGTAGTTTCACGACGCTACCTAGCTTAAACTAACATAACTCAACCTAACATAACCTTCGCACTTCTATCGTTAGAAAACGTTTTACTCGCTACTTTACATTGCTTTCTACAACATTACGACGGTTTCAAGCGCTTTCACATTAGATATCACAGTTCCCAACTTGTAAAGGTGAAAAACACTGCATCTCACTAAGTGACATTGTTTAATGCGGTTTTACGACGGTTCATACCTTAACCTAACGTAACCTAACCTAACCTAACCTAACCTTACCTAACCTAACCTAACCTAACCTAACCCAACCCAACCCAACCTAACCTAACCTAACCTAAACTAACCTAACCCAACCTAACCTAACCTAACCTAACCTAACCCAACCTAACCCAACCCAACCCAACCTAACCTAACCTAAGCTAACCTAACCTAACCTAACCAAACCTAACCTAACCTAACTTAACCTAACCTAACGTAACCTAACCTAACCTAACCTATTCTAACGTAACCTAACCTTACCTGACCTAACCTAACTTAACGTAACCTAACCTAACCTAACATAACCTAACGTAACCTAACCTAACCTAACGTAACCTAACCTAACCTAACCCAACCTAACCCAACCCAACCCAACCCAACAACACCCAACCCAACCTAACCTAACCTAACCTAACCTTACCTAACCTAACCTAACCAAATTATCCTTACCTAACCTAACCTAACGTAACCTAACCTAACCTAACCTAACGTAACCTAACCTAACTTAACCTAACCTAACCTAACCTAACCCAACCTAACCTAACCTAACCTAACCTAACCCCACTCAACCCAACCTAACCTAATCTAACCTAACCTAACCTAACCTAACCTAACCAAACCTAACCTAACCTAACCTAACCTAACCTAACGACGGTTGCAAGCGCTTTCACATTAGATATCGCAGTTCCCCACTTTTAATGGTGAAAAACACTGCATCTCACTAATTGACATTGTTTAATGTGGTTTTACGACGGTTCATATCTTAACCTAACCTAACATTCGCACTTGTATCTAAAAACGCTCTATTACACTGTTTTGTTCACAATTACGATATTTGCATAACCTCACACTTTTTCACCAACTTATTGCAGTACAGAACGCTGTATCTCGCTAAATGACATTGTTCTTTAAGGTTTCACGATGCTTGCATGCGCTTTAACGAGAATATCACTATATAGCAGTTTCGCACTTGTAACGGTAGAACACGCAGTATTCGGCTTGTTCATGCCGTTTTGTGTGCTTTCACAACATTTCACCTATCGCAGTTTAATACTCGCAATAAAACAACACTATCTCGTTAGATGACGTCGTTATTGGTAGTTTCACGACGCTACGTAGCTCAAACTAACCTAACCTTCGCACTTCTATCGTTAGAAAACGTTTTATTCGCTACTTTACAATGTTTTCTACAAGATTACGACGGTTTCATGCGCTTTCACATTAGATATCGCAGTTCCCGACTTGTAATGGTGAAACACACAGCATCTCACTGAGTGACATTGTTTAATGCGGTTTTAGCGCGGTTCATATCTTCACCTAACCTAACCTAACCTTACCTAACCCAACCTAACCCAACCTAACCTAACCTAACCTAACCAAACCTTACCTAACATAACCTAACCTAACCTAACCTAACCAAACCTAACCTAACCTAACGTAACCTAACCTAACCTTACCTAACCTAACCTAACCAAACCTAACCTAACCTAACCTAACGTAACCTTACCTAACCTAACCTAACCTAACCCAACCCAACCCAACCTAACCTAACCTAACCTAACCTAAACTAACCTAACCCAACCTAACCTAACCTAACCCAACCAAACCCAACCCAACCCAACCTAACCTAACCTAAGCTAACCTAACCTAACCTAACCAAACCTAACCTAACCTAACCTAACCTAACGTAACCTAACCTAACCTAACCTATTCTAACGTAACCTAACCTTACCTGACCTAACCTAACCTAACGTAACCTAACCTAACCTAACATAACCTAACGTAACCTAACCTAACCTAACCTAACCTAACGTAACCTAACCTAACCTAACCCAACCTAACCCAACCCAACCCAACACAACACAACCCAACCCAACCTAAGCTAAGCTAACCTAACCTTACCTAACCTAACCAAATTATTCTTACCTAACCTAACCTAACCTAACGTAACCTAACCTAACGTACCCTAACGTAACCTAACCTAACCTAACCCAACTCAACCCAACCTAACCTAATCTAACCTAACCTAACCTAACCTAACCTAACCAAACCTAACCTAACCTAACCTAACCTATTCTATCCTAACGACAGTTGCAAGCGCTTTCACATTAGATATCGCAGTTCCCGACTTGTAATGGTGAGAAACACTGCATCTCACTAAGTGACATTGTTTAATGCGGTTTTACGACGGTTCATATCTTAACCTAACCTAACATTCGCACTTGTATCTAAAAACGCTCTATTACACTGTTTCGTTCACAATTACGATATTTGCATAACCTCACAGTTTTTTCACCAACTTATTGCAGTACAGAACGCTGTATCTCGCTAAATGACATTGTTCTTGGAGGTTTCACGATGCTTGCATGCGCTTTAACGAGAATATCACATTATAGCAGTTTCGCACTTGTAACGCTACAACACGCAATATCTAGCTTGTTCATGCCGTTTTGTGTGCTTTCACAATATTTCACCTATCGCAGTTTAATACTCGCAATGAAACAACACTATCTCGTTAGATGACGTCGTTTTTGGTAGTTTCACGACGCTACCTAGCTTAAACTAACCTAACCTAACGTAACCTTCGCACTCATATCGTTATAAAACGTTTTACTCGCAACTTTACAATGTTTTCTACAAGATTACGACGGTTTCATGCGCTTTCACATTAGATATCGTAGTTCTCGACTTGTAATGTTGAAAAACACTACATCTCACTAAGTGACATTGTTTAATGCGGTTTTACGACGGTTGATATCCCAACCTAACCTAACATTCGCACTTGTATCTCAAAACGCTCTACTACACTGTTTCGTTCACAGTTACGATATTTGCATGACCTCACAGTTTTTCACCAACTTATTACAGTACAGAACGCTGTCTCTCGCTAAATGACATCATTCTTTAAGGTTTCACGATGCTTGCATGCGCTTTAACGAGAATATCACATTATAGCAGTTTCGCACTTGTAACGGTACAACACGCAGTATCTGGCTTGTTCAAGCCGTTTTGTGTACTTTCACAACATTTCACCTATCGCAGTTTCGTACTCGCAATAAAACAACACTATCTCGTTAGATGACATCGTTTTTGGTGGTTTCACGACGCTACCTAGCTCAAACTAACCTAACCTTCGCACTTCTATCGTTAGAAAACGTTTTACTCGCAACTTTACAATGTTTTCTACAAGATTACGACGGTTTCATGCGCTTTCACATTAGATATCGCAGTTCCCGACTTGTAATGGTGAAAAACACTGCATCTCACTAAGTGGAATTGTTTAATGCGGTTTTACGACGGTTCATATCTTAACCTAACCTAACATTCGCACTTGTATTAAAAAACGCTCTATTACACTGTTTCGTTCACAATTACGATATTTGCATAACCTCACAGTTTTTCACCAACTTATTGCAGTACAGAACGCTGTATCTCGCTAAATGACATCGTTCTTTAATGTTTCACGATCCTTGCATGCGCTTTAACGAGAATATCACAACATAGCAGTTTCGCACTTGTAACGGTACAACACGCAGTATTTGGCTTGTTCATGCCGTTTTGTGTGCTTTCACAACATTTCACCTATCGCAGTTTCGTACTCGCAATAAAACAACACTATCTCGTTAGATGACGTTGTTTTTGGTAGTTTCACGACGCTACCTAGCTTAAACTAACATAACTCAACATAACATAACCTTCGCACTTCTATCGTTAGAAAACGTTTTACTCGCTACTTTACATTGCTTTCTACAACATTACGACGGTTTCAAGCGCTTTCACATTAGATATCACAGTTCCCAACTTGTAAAGGTGAAAAACACTGCATCTCACTAAGTGACATTGTTTAATGCGGTTTTACGACGGTTCATACCTTAACCTAACGTAACCTAACCTAACCTAACCTAACCTTACCTAACCTAACCTAACCTAACCTAACCCAACCCAACCCAACCTAACCTAACCTAACCTAAACTAACCTAACCTGACCTAACCTAACCTAACCTAACCTAACCCAACCTAACCCAACCCAACCCAACCTAACCTAACCTAAGCTAACCTAACCTAACCTAACCAAACCTAACCTAACCTAACTTAACCTAACCTAACGTAACCTAACCTAACCTAACCTATTCTAACGTAACCTAACCTTACCTGACCTAACCTAACTTAACGTAACCTAACCTAACCTAACATAACCTAACGTAACCTAACCTAACCTAACCTAACGTAACCTAACCTAACCTAACCCAACCTAACCCAACCCAACCCAACCCAACAACACCCAACCCAACCTAACCTAACCTAACCTTACCTAACCTAACCAAATTATCCTTACCTAACCTAACCTAACCTAACGTAACCTAACCTAACCTAACCTAACGTAACCTAACCCAACCTAACCTAACCTAACCTAACCCCACTCAACCCAACCTAACCTAATCTAACCTAACCTAACCTAACCTAACCAAACCTAACCTAACCTAACCTAACCTAACCTAACGACGGTTGCAAGCGCTTTCACATTAGATATCGCAGTTCCCCACTTTTAATGGTGAAAAACACTGCATCTCACTAATTGACATTGTTTAATGCGGTTTTACGACGGTTCATATCTTAACCTAACCTAACATTCGCACTTGTATCTAAAAACGCTCTATTACACTGTTTTGTTCACAATTACGATATTTGCATAACCTCACACTTTTTCACCAAGTTATTGCAGTACAGAACGCTGTATCTCGCTAAATGACATTGTTCTTTAAGGTTTCACGATGCTTGCATGCGCTTTAACGAGAATATCATAGCAGTTTCGCACTTGTAACGGTAGAACACGCAGTATTTGGCTTGTTCATGCTGTTTTGTGTGCTTTCACAACATTTCACCTATCGCAGTTTAATACTCGCAATAAAACAACACTATCTCGTTAGATGACGTCGTTATTGGTAGTTTCACGACGCTACGTAGCTCAAACTAACCTAACCTTCGCACTTCTATCGTTAGAAAACGTTTTATTCGCTACTTTACAATGTTTTCTACAAGATTACGACGGTTTCATGCGCTTTTACATAAGATATCGCAGTTCCCGACTTGTAATGGTGAAACACACAGCATCTCACTGAGGGACATTGTTTAATGCGGTTTTAGCGCGGTTCATATCTTCACCTAACCTAACCTAACCTTACCTAACCCAACCTAACCCAACCTAACCTAACCTAACCTAACCAAACCTTACCTAACATAACCTAACCTAACCTAACCAAACCTAACCTAACCTAACGTAACCTAACCTAACCTAACCTAACCTAACCAAACCTAACCTAACCTAACCTAACGTAACCTTACCTAACCTAACCTAACCTAACCCAACCCAACCCAACCTAACCTAACCTAACCTAACCTAAACTAACCTAACCCAACCTAACCTAACCTAACCTAACCTAACCCAACCAAACCCAACCCAACCCAACCTAACCTAACCTAAGCTAACCTAACCTAACCTAACCAAACCTAACCTAACCTATTCTAACGTAACCTAACCTAACCTAACCTATTCTAACGTAACCTAACCTTACCTAACCTAACCTAACCTAACGTAACCTAACCTAACCTAACATAACCTAACGTAACCTAACCTAACCTTACCTAACCTATTGTAACCTAACCTAACCTAACCCAACCTAACCCAACCCAACCCAACCCAACACAACCCAACCCAACCTAAGCTAACCTAACCTAACCTTACCTAACCTAACCAAATTATTCTTACCTAACCTAACCTAACCTAACGTAACCTAACCTAACGTACCCTAACGTAACCTAACCTAACCTAACCTAACCCAACTCAACCCAACCTAACCTAATCTAACCTAACCTAACCTAACCAAACCTAACCTAACCTAACCTAACCTATTCTAACCTAACGACGGTTGCAAGCGCTTTCACATTAGATATCGCAGTTCCCGACTTGTAATGGTGAGAAACACTGCATCTCACTAAGTGACATTGTTTAATGCGGTTTTACGACGGTTCATATCTTAACCTAACCTAACATTCGCACTTGTATCTAAAAACGCTCTATTACACTGTTTCGTTCACAATTACGATATTTGCATAACCTCACAGTTTTTCACCAACTTATTGCAGTACAGAACGCTGTATCTCGCTAAATGACATTGTTCTTGGAGGTTTCACGATGCTTGCATGCGCTTTAACGAGAATGTCACATTATAGCAGTTTCGCACTTGTAACGCTACAACACGCAATATCTAGCTTGTTCATGCCGTTTTGTGTGCTTTCACAATATTTCACCTATCGCAGTTTAATACTCGCAATGAAACAACACTATCTCGTTAGATGACGTCGTTTTTGGTAGTTTCACGACGCTACCTAGCTTAAACTAACCTAACCTAACGTAACCTTCGCACTCATATCGTTATAAAACGTTTTACTCGCAACTTTACAATGTTTTCTACAAGATTACGACGGTTTCATGCGCTTTCACATTAGATATCGTAGTTCTCGACTTGTAATGTTGAAAAACACTACATCTCACTAAGTGACATTGTTTAATGCGGTTTTACGACGGTTGATATCCCAACCTAACCTAACATTCGCACTTGTATCTCAAAACGCTCTACTACACTGTTTCGTTCACAGTTACGATATTTGCATGACCTCACAGTTTTTCACCAACTTATTACAGTACAGAACGCTGTCTCTCGCTAAATGACATCATTCTTTAAGGTTTCACGATGCTTGCATGCGCTTTAACGAGAATATCACATTATAGCAGTTTCGCACTTGTAACGGTACAACACGCAGTATCTGGCTTGTTCAAGCCGTTTTGTGTACTTTCACAACATTTCACCTATCGCAGTTTCGTACTCGCAATAAAACAACACTATCTCGTTAGATGACATCGTTTTTGGTGGTTTCACGACGCTACCTAGCTCAAACTAACCTAACCTTCGCACTTCTATCGTTAGAAAACGTTTTACTCGCAACTTTACAATGTTTTCTACAAGATTACGACGGTTTCATGCGCTTTCACATTAGATATCGCAGTTCCCGACTTGTAATGGTGAAAAACACTGCATCTCACTAAGTGGAATTGTTTAATGCGGTTTTACGACGGTCCATATCTTAACCTAACCTAACATTCGCACTTGTATTAAAAAACGCTCTATTACACTGTTTCGTTCACAATTACGATATTTGCATAACCTCACAGTTTTTCACCAACTTATTGCAGTACAGAACGCTGTATCTCGCTAAATGACATCGTTCTTTAATGTTTCACGATGCTTGCATGCGCTTTAACGAGAATATCACAACATAGCAGTTTCGCACTTGTAACGGTACAACACGCAGTATTTGGCTTGTTCATGCCGTTTTGTGTGCTTTCACAACATTTCACCTATCGCAGTTTCGTACTCGCAATAAAACAACACTATCTCGTTAGATGACGTTGTTTTTGGTAGTTTCACGACGCTACCTAGCTTAAACTAACATAACTCAACCTAACATAACCTTCGCACTTCTATCGTTAGAAAACGTTTTACTCGCTACTTTACATTGCTTTCTACAACATTACGACGGTTTCAAGCGCTTTCACATTAGATATCACAGTTCCCAACTTGTAAAGGTGAAAAACACTGCATCTCACTAAGTGACATTGTTTAATGCGGTTTTACGACGGTTCATACCTTAACCTAACGTAACCTAACCTAACCTAACCTAACCTTACCTAACCTAACCTAACCTAACCCAACCCAACCCAACCTAACCTAACCTAACCTAAACTAACCTAACCCAACCTAACCTAACCTAACCTAACCTAACCCAACCTAACCCAACCCAACCCAACCTAACCTAACCTAAGCTAACCTAACCTAACCTAACCAAACCTAACCTAACCTAACTTAACCTAACCTAACGTAACCTAACCTAACCTAACCTATTCTAACGTAACCTAACCTTACCTGACCTAACCTAACTTAACGTAACCTAACCTAACCTAACATAACCTAACGTAACCTAACCTAACCTAACCTAACGTAACCTAACCTAACCTAACCCAACCTAACCCAACCCAACCCAACCCAACAACACCCAACCCAACCTAACCTAACCTAACCTAACCTTACCTAACCTAACCTAACCAAATTATCCTTACCTAACCTAACCTAACGTAACCTAACCTAACCTAACCTAACGTAACCTAACCTAACTTAACCTAACCTAACCTAACCTAACCCAACCTAACCTAACCTAACCTAACCTAACCTAACCCCACTCAACCCAACCTAACCTAATCTAACCTAACCTAACCTAACCTAACCTAACCAAACCTAACCTAACCTAACCTAACCTAACCTAACGACGGTTGCAAGCGCTTTCACATTAGATATCGCAGTTCCCCACTTTTAATGGTGAAAAACACTGCATCTCACTAATTGACATTGTTTAATGTGGTTTTACGACGGTTCATATCTTAACGTAACCTAACATTCGCACTTGTATCTAAAAACGCTCTATTACACTGTTTTGTTCACAATTACGATATTTGCATAACCTCACACTTTTTCACCAACTTATTGCAGTACAGAACGCTGTATCTCGCTAAATGACATTGTTCTTTAAGGTTTCACGATGCTTGCATGCGCTTTAACGAGAATATCACTATATAGCAGTTTCGCACTTGTAACGGTAGAACACGCAGTATTCGGCTTGTTCATGCCGTTTTGTGTGCTTTCACAACATTTCACCTATCGCAGTTTAATACTCGCAATAAAACAACACTATCTCGTTAGATGACGTCGTTATTGGTAGTTTCACGACGCTACGTAGCTCAAACTAACCTAACCTTCGCACTTCTATCGTTAGAAAACGTTTTATTCGCTACTTTACAATGTTTTCTACAAGATTACGACGGTTTCATGCGCTTTCACATTAGATATCGCAGTTCCCGACTTGTAATGGTGAAACACACAGCATCTCACTGAGTGACATTGTTTAATGCGGTTTTAGCGCGGTTCATATCTTCACCTAACCTAACCTAACCTTACCTAACCCAACCTAACCCAACCTAACCTAACCTAACCTAACCAAACCTTACCTAACATAACCTAACCTAACCTAACCTAACCAAACCTAACCTAACCTAACGTAACCTAACCTAACCTTACCTAACCTAACCTAACCAAACCTAACCTAACCTAACCTAACGTAACCTTACCTAACCTAACCTAACCTAACCCAACCCAACCCAACCTAACCTAACCTAACCTAACCTAAACTAACCTAACCCAACCTAACCTAACCTAACCCAACCAAACCCAACCCAACCCAACCTAACCTAACCTAAGCTAACCTAACCTAACCTAACCAAACCTAACCTAACCTAACCTAACCTAACGTAACCTAACCTAACCTAACCTATTCTAACGTAACCTAACCTTACCTGACCTAACCTAACCTAACGTAACCTAACCTAACCTAACATAACCTAACGTAACCTAACCTAACCTAACCTAACCTAACGTAACCTAACCTAACCTAACCCAACCTAACCCAACCCAACCCAACACAACACAACCCAACCCAACCTAAGCTAAGCTAACCTAACCTTACCTAACCTAACCAAATTATTCTTACCTAACCTAACCTAACCTAACGTAACCTAACCTAACGTACCCTAACGTAACCTAACCTAACCTAACCCAACTCAACCCAACCTAACCTAATCTAACCTAACCTAACCTAACCTAACCAAACCTAACCTAACCTAACCTAACCTATTCTATCCTAACGACAGTTGCAAGCGCTTTCACATTAGATATCGCAGTTCCCGACTTGTAATGGTGAGAAACACTGCATCTCACTAAGTGACATTGTTTAATGCGGTTTTACGACGGTTCATATCTTAACCTAACCTAACATTCGCACTTGTATCTAAAAACGCTCTATTACACTGTTTCGTTCACAATTACGATATTTGCATAACCTCACAGTTTTTTCACCAACTTATTGCAGTACAGAACGCTGTATCTCGCTAAATGACATTGTTCTTGGAGGTTTCACGATGCTTGCATGCGCTTTAACGAGAATATCACATTATAGCAGTTTCGCACTTGTAACGCTACAACACGCAATATCTAGCTTGTTCATGCCGTTTTGTGTGCTTTCACAATATTTCACCTATCGCAGTTTAATACTCGCAATGAAACAACACTATCTCGTTAGATGACGTCGTTTTTGGTAGTTTCACGACGCTACCTAGCTTAAACTAACCTAACCTAACGTAACCTTCGCACTCATATCGTTATAAAACGTTTTACTCGCAACTTTACAATGTTTTCTACAAGATTACGACGGTTTCATGCGCTTTCACATTAGATATCGTAGTTCTCGACTTGTAATGTTGAAAAACACTACATCTCACTAAGTGACATTGTTTAATGCGGTTTTACGACGGTTGATATCCCAACCTAACCTAACATTCGCACTTGTATCTCAAAACGCTCTACTACACTGTTTCGTTCACAGTTACGATATTTGCATGACCTCACAGTTTTTCACCAACTTATTACAGTACAGAACGCTGTCTCTCGCTAAATGACATCATTCTTTAAGGTTTCACGATGCTTGCATGCGCTTTAACGAGAATATCACATTATAGCAGTTTCGCACTTGTAACGGTACAACACGCAGTATCTGGCTTGTTCAAGCCGTTTTGTGTACTTTCACAACATTTCACCTATCGCAGTTTCGTACTCGCAATAAAACAACACTATCTCGTTAGATGACATCGTTTTTGGTGGTTTCACGACGCTACCTAGCTCAAACTAACCTAACCTTCGCACTTCTATCGTTAGAAAACGTTTTACTCGCAACTTTACAATGTTTTCTACAAGATTACGACGGTTTCATGCGCTTTCACATTAGATATCGCAGTTCCCGACTTGTAATGGTGAAAAACACTGCATCTCACTAAGTGGAATTGTTTAATGCGGTTTTACGACGGTTCATATCTTAACCTAACCTAACATTCGCACTTGTATTAAAAAACGCTCTATTACACTGTTTCGTTCACAATTACGATATTTGCATAACCTCACAGTTTTTCACCAACTTATTGCAGTACAGAACGCTGTATCTCGCTAAATGACATCGTTCTTTAATGTTTCACGATCCTTGCATGCGCTTTAACGAGAATATCACAACATAGCAGTTTCGCACTTGTAACGGTACAACACGCAGTATTTGGCTTGTTCATGCCGTTTTGTGTGCTTTCACAACATTTCACCTATCGCAGTTTCGTACTCGCAATAAAACAACACTATCTCGTTAGATGACGTTGTTTTTGGTAGTTTCACGACGCTACCTAGCTTAAACTAACATAACTCAACATAACATAACCTTCGCACTTCTATCGTTAGAAAACGTTTTACTCGCTACTTTACATTGCTTTCTACAACATTACGACGGTTTCAAGCGCTTTCACATTAGATATCACAGTTCCCAACTTGTAAAGGTGAAAAACACTGCATCTCACTAAGTGACATTGTTTAATGCGGTTTTACGACGGTTCATACCTTAACCTAACGTAACCTAACCTAACCTAACCTAACCTTACCTAACCTAACCTAACCTAACCTAACCCAACCCAACCCAACCTAACCTAACCTAACCTAAACTAACCTAACCTGACCTAACCTAACCTAACCTAACCTAACCCAACCTAACCCAACCCAACCCAACCTAACCTAACCTAAGCTAACCTAACCTAACCTAACCAAACCTAACCTAACCTAACTTAACCTAACCTAACGTAACCTAACCTAACCTAACCTATTCTAACGTAACCTAACCTTACCTGACCTAACCTAACTTAACGTAACCTAACCTAACCTAACATAACCTAACGTAACCTAACCTAACCTAACCTAACGTAACCTAACCTAACCTAACCCAACCTAACCCAACCCAACCCAACCCAACAACACCCAACCCAACCTAACCTAACCTAACCTTACCTAACCTAACCAAATTATCCTTACCTAACCTAACCTAACCTAACGTAACCTAACCTAACCTAACCTAACGTAACCTAACCCAACCTAACCTAACCTAACCTAACCCCACTCAACCCAACCTAACCTAATCTAACCTAACCTAACCTAACCTAACCAAACCTAACCTAACCTAACCTAACCTAACCTAACGACGGTTGCAAGCGCTTTCACATTAGATATCGCAGTTCCCCACTTTTAATGGTGAAAAACACTGCATCTCACTAATTGACATTGTTTAATGCGGTTTTACGACGGTTCATATCTTAACCTAACCTAACATTCGCACTTGTATCTAAAAACGCTCTATTACACTGTTTTGTTCACAATTACGATATTTGCATAACCTCACACTTTTTCACCAAGTTATTGCAGTACAGAACGCTGTATCTCGCTAAATGACATTGTTCTTTAAGGTTTCACGATGCTTGCATGCGCTTTAACGAGAATATCATAGCAGTTTCGCACTTGTAACGGTAGAACACGCAGTATTTGGCTTGTTCATGCTGTTTTGTGTGCTTTCACAACATTTCACCTATCGCAGTTTAATACTCGCAATAAAACAACACTATCTCGTTAGATGACGTCGTTATTGGTAGTTTCACGACGCTACGTAGCTCAAACTAACCTAACCTTCGCACTTCTATCGTTAGAAAACGTTTTATTCGCTACTTTACAATGTTTTCTACAAGATTACGACGGTTTCATGCGCTTTTACATAAGATATCGCAGTTCCCGACTTGTAATGGTGAAACACACAGCATCTCACTGAGGGACATTGTTTAATGCGGTTTTAGCGCGGTTCATATCTTCACCTAACCTAACCTAACCTTACCTAACCCAACCTAACCCAACCTAACCTAACCTAACCTAACCAAACCTTACCTAACATAACCTAACCTAACCTAACCAAACCTAACCTAACCTAACGTAACCTAACCTAACCTAACCTAACCAAACCTAACCTAACCTAACCTAACGTAACCTTACCTAACCTAACCTAACCTAACCCAACCCAACCCAACCTAACCTAACCTAACCTAACCTAAACTAACCTAACCCAACCTAACCTAACCTAACCTAACCTAACCCAACCAAACCCAACCCAACCCAACCTAACCTAACCTAAGCTAACCTAACCTAACCTAACCAAACCTAACCTAACCTATTCTAACGTAACCTAACCTAACCTAACCTATTCTAACGTAACCTAACCTTACCTAACCTAACCTAACCTAACGTAACCTAACCTAACCTAACATAACCTAACGTAACCTAACCTAACCTTACCTAACCTATTGTAACCTAACCTAACCTAACCCAACCTAACCCAACCCAACCCAACCCAACACAACCCAACCCAACCTAAGCTAACCTAACCTAACCTTACCTAACCTAACCAAATTATTCTTACCTAACCTAACCTAACCTAACGTAACCTAACCTAACGTACCCTAACGTAACCTAACCTAACCTAACCTAACCCAACTCAACCCAACCTAACCTAATCTAACCTAACCTAACCTAACCAAACCTAACCTAACCTAACCTAACCTATTCTAACCTAACGACGGTTGCAAGCGCTTTCACATTAGATATCGCAGTTCCCGACTTGTAATGGTGAGAAACACTGCATCTCACTAAGTGACATTGTTTAATGCGGTTTTACGACGGTTCATATCTTAACCTAACCTAACATTCGCACTTGTATCTAAAAACGCTCTATTACACTGTTTCGTTCACAATTACGATATTTGCATAACCTCACAGTTTTTCACCAACTTATTGCAGTACAGAACGCTGTATCTCGCTAAATGACATTGTTCTTGGAGGTTTCACGATGCTTGCATGCGCTTTAACGAGAATATCACATTATAGCAGTTTCGCACTTGTAACGCTACAACACGCAGTATCTAGCTTGTTCATGCCGTTTTGTGTGCTTTCACAATATTTCACCTATCGCAGTTTAATACTCGCAATGAAACAACACTATCTCGTTAGATGACGTCGTTTTTGGTAGTTTCACGACGCTACCTAGCTTAAACTAACCTAACCTAACCTAACCTTCGCACTTCTATCGTTATAAAACGTTTTACTCGCAACTTTACAATGTTTTCTACAAGATTACGACGGTTTCATGCGCTTTCACATTAGATATCGTAGTTCTCGACTTGTAATGTTGAAAAACACTACATCTCACTAAGTGACATTGTTTAATGCGGTTTTACGACGGTTGATATCCCAACCTAACCTAACATTCGCACTTGTATCTAAATACGCTCAATTACACTGTTTCGTTCACAATTACGATATTTGCTTGACCTCACAGTTTCTCACCAACGTATTACAGTACAGAACGCTGTATCTCGCTAAATGACATCGTTCTTTATTGTTTCACGATACTTGCATGCGCTTTAACGAGAATATCACAATAAAGCAGTTTCGCACTTGTAACGGCACAAGACGCAGTATCTGGCTAGTTCATGCCATTTTGTGTGCTTTCCCAATATTTCACCTATCGCAGTTTAGTACTCGCAATAAAACATCACTATCTCGTTAGATGACATCGTTTTTGGTGGTTTCACGACGCTACCTAGCTCAAACTAACCTAACCTTCGCACTTCTATCGTTAGAAAACGTTTTATTCGCTACTTTACAATGTTTTCTACAAGATTACGACGGTTTCATGCGCTTTCACATTAGATATCGCAGTTCCCGACTTGTAATGGTGAAAAACACAGCATCTCACTAGGTGACATTGTTTAATGCGGATTTAGCGCGGTTCATATCTTAACCTAACCTAACCTAACCCAACCTAACCTAACCTTACCTAACCCAACCTAACCTAACCTAACCTAACCTAACCAAACCTTACCTAACATACCCTAACCTAACCTAACCTAACCCAACCAAACCTAACCTAACCTAACCTAACCTAACGTAACCTAACCTAACCTAACCTAACATAACGACGTTTGCAAGCGCTTTCACATTAGATATCGCAGTTCCCGACTTGTAATGGTGAAAAACACTGCATCTCACTAAGTGACATTGTTTAATGTGGTTTTACGACGGTTCATATCTTAACCTAACCTGACATTCGCACTTTTATCTAAAAACGCTCTATTACACTGTTTTGTTCACTATTACGACATTTGCATAACCTCACAGTTTTTCACCAACTTTTTGCAGTACAGAACGCTGTATCTCGCTAAATGACATTGTTCTTTAAGGTTTCACGATGCTTGCATGCGCTTTAACGAGAATATCACAATATAGCAGTTTCGCACTTGTAACGGTAGAACACGCAGTATTTGGCTTGTTCATGCCGTTTTGTGTGTTTTCACAACATTTCACCTATCGCAGTTTAATACTCGCAATAAAACAACACTATCTCGTTAGATGACGTCGTTCTTGGTAGTTTCACGACGCTACCTAGCTTAAACTAACCTAACCTAAAGTAACCTTCGCACTTCTATCGTTAGAAAACGTTTTACTCGCAACTTTACAATGTTTTCTACAAGATTACGACGGTTTCAAGCGCTTTCACATTAGATATTGCAGTTCCCGACTTGTAATGGTGAAACACACAGCATCTCACTGAGTGACATTGTTTAATGCGGTTTTAGCGCGGTTCATATCTTCACCTAACCTAACCTAACCTTACCTAACCCAACCTAACCCAACCTAACCTAACCTAACCTAACCAAACCTTACCTAACATAACCTAACCTAACCTAACCTAACCAAACCTAACCTAACCTAACCTAACCTAACCAAACCTAACCTAACCTAACCTAACGTAACCTTACCTAACCTAACCTAACCTAACCCAACCCAACCCAACCTAACCTAACCTAACCTAACCTAACCTAAACTAACCTAACCCAAACTAACCTAACCTAACCTAACCCAACCAAACCCAACCCAACCTAACCTAACCTAACCTAAGCTAACCTAACCTAACCTAACCAAACCTAACCTAACCTAACCTAACGTAACCTAACCTAACCTAACCTATTCTAACGTAACCTAACCTTACCTGACCTAACCTAACCTAACGTAACCTAACCTAACCTAACATAACCTAACGTAACCTAACCTAACCTAACCTAACGTAACCTAACCTAACCTAACCCAACCTAACCCAACCCAACCCAACACAACACAACACAACCCAACCTAAGCTAACCTAACCTAACCTTACCTAACCTAACCAAATTATTCTTACCTAACCTAACCTAACCTAACGTAACCTAACCTAACGTACCCTAACGTAACCTAACCTAACCTAACCTAACCCAACTCAACCCAACCTAACCTAATCTAACCTAACCTAACCTAACCTAACCAAACCTAACCTTACCTAACCTAACCTATTCTAACCTAACGACGGTTGCAAGCGCTTTCACATTAGATATCGCAGTTCCCGACTTGTAATGGTGAGAAACACTGCATCTCACTAAGTGACATTGTTTAATGCGGTTTTACGACGGTTCATATCTTAACCTAACCTAACATTCGCACTTGTATCTAAAAACGCTCTATTACACTGTTTCGTTCACAATTACGATATTTGCATATCCTCACAGTTTTTCACCAACGTATTACAGTACAGAACGCTGTATCTCGCTAAATGACATCGTTCTTTATTGTTTCACGATACTTGCATGCGCTTTAACGAGAATATCACAATAAAGCAGTTTCGCACTTGTAACGGCACAAGACGCAGTATCTGGCTGGTTCATGCCATTTTGTGTGCTTTCCCAATATTTCACGTATCGCAGTTTAGTACTCGTAATAAAACATCACTATCTCGTTAGATGACATCAATTTTGCTGTTTTCACGACGCTACCTAGCTCAAACTAACCTAACCTTCGCACTTCTATCGTTAGAAAACGTTTTTCGCTACTTTACAATGTTTTCTACAAGATTACGACGGTTTCATGCGCTTTCACATTAGATATCGCAGTTCCCGACTTGTAATGGTGAAAAACACAGCATCTCACTAAGTGACATTGTTTAATGCGGATTTAGCGCGGTTCATATCTTAACCTAACCTAACCTAACCCAACCTAACCTAACCTTACCTAACCCAACCTAACCTAACCTAACCTAACCTAACCAAACCTTACCTAACATACCCTAACCTAACCTAACCCAACCAAACCTAACCTAACCTAACCTAACCTAACGTAACCTAACCTAACCTAACCTAACCTAACATAACCTAACGACGTTTGCAAGCGCTTTCACATTAGATATCGCAGTTCCCGACTTGTAATGGTGAAAAACACTGCATCTCACTAAGTGACATTGTTTAATGTGGTTTTACGACGGTTCATATCTTAACCTAACCTGACATTCGCACTTGTATCTAAAAACGCTCTATTACACTGTTTTGTTCACTATTACGACATTTGCATAACCTCACAGTTTTTCACCAACTTATTGCAGTTTAGAACGCTGTATCTCGCTAAATGACATTGTTCTTTAAGGTTTCACGATGCTTGCATGCGCTTTAACGAGAATATCACAATATAGCAGTTTCGCACTTGTAACGGTAGAACACGCAGTATTTGGCTTGTTCATGCCGTTTTGTGTGTTTTCACAACATTTCACCTATCGCAGTTTAATACTCGCAATAAAACAACACTATCTCGTTAGATGACGTCGTTCTTGGTAGTTTCACGACGCTACCTAGCTTAAACTAACCTAACCTAAAGTAACCTTCGCACTTCTATCGTTAGAAAACGTTTTACTCGCAACTTTACAATGTTTTCTACAAGATTACGACGGTTTCATGCGCTTTCACATTAGATATCGTAGTTCCCGACTTGTAATGTTGAAAAACACTACATCTCACTAAGTGACATTGTTTAATGCGGTTTTACGACGGTTCATACCTTAACCTAACGTAACCTAACCTAACCTAACCTAACCTTACCTAACCTAACCTAAACTAACCCAACCCAAACCAACCTAACCTAACCTAACCTAACTTAACCCAACCCAACCTAACCTAACCTAACCTAAACTAACCTAACCCAACCTAACCTAACCTAACCCAACTCAACCCAACCTAACCTAATCTAACCTAACCTAACCTAACCTAACCAAACCTAACCTAACCTAACCTAACCTAACGACGGTTGCAAGCGCTTTCACATTAGATATCGCAGTTCCCGACTTGTAATGGTGAAAAACACTGCATCTCACTAAGTGACATTGATTAATGTGGTTTTACGACGGTTCATATCTTAACCTAACCTAACATTCGCACTTGTATCTAAAAACGCTCTATTACACTGTTTTGTTCACAATTACGATATTTGCGTAACCTCACAGTTTTTCACCAACTTATTGCAGTACAGAACGCTGTATCTCGCTAAATGACATTGTTCTTTAAGGTTTCACGATGCTTGCATGCGCTTTAACGAGAATATCACAATAAAGCAGTTTCGCACTTGAAACGGCACAAGACGCAGTATCTGGCTAGTTCATGCCATTTTGTGTGCTTTCACAATATTTCACCTATCGCAGTTTCATACTCGCAATAAAACAACACTATCTCGTTAGATGACATCGTTTATGGTGCTTTCACGACGCTAAGTAGCTCAAACTAACCTAACCTTCGCATTTCTATCGTTAGAAAACGTTTTATTCGCTACTTTACAATGTTTTCTACAAGATTACGACGGTTTCATGCGCTATCACATTAGATATCGCAGTTCCCGACTTGTAATGGTGAAAAACACAGCATCTCACTAAGTGACATTGTTTAATGCGGTTTTAGCGCGGTTCATATCTTAACCTAACCTAACCTAACCTAACTTTATTTAACCTAACCTTACCTAACCCAAACTAACCTTACCTAACCAAACCTTACCTAACATAACCTAACCTAACCTAACCTAACCAAACCTAACCTAACCTAACCTAACGTAACCTAACCTAACCTAACCTAACCTAACCTATCCTAACGACGTTTGCAAGCGCTTTCACATTACATACAGCAGTTCCCGTCTTGTAATAGTGAAAAACACTGCATCTCACTAAGTGACATTGTTTAATGCGGTTTTACGACGGTTCATATATTAACCTAACCTAACCTTCGCACTTGTATTGAAAAACGCACTATTACACTGTTTCGTTCACAATTACGATATTTGCATAACCTCACAGTTTTTCACCAACTTATTGCAGTACAGAACGCTGTATCTCGCTAAACGACATCGTTCTCTAAGCTTTCACGATGCTTGCATGCGCTTCAACGAGAATATCACATTATAGCAGTTTCGCACTTGTAACGGTACAACACGCAGTATCTGGCTTGTTCATGCCGTTTTGTGTACTTTCACAACATTTCACCTATTGCAGTTTCGTACATGCAATAAAACAACACTATCTCGTTAGATGACGTCCTTTTTGGTGGTCTCACGACGCTACACAGCTTAAACTAACATACCTCAACCTAATATAACCTTCGCACTTCTATCGTTAGAAAACGTTTTACTCGCTACTTTACAATGCTCTCTACAACATTACGACAGTTTCATGCGCTTTCACAATAGATATCGCAGTTCCCGACTTGTAATGGTGAAAAACACTGCATCTCACTTAGTGACATTGTTTCATGCGGTTTTACGACGGTTCATATCTTAACCTAACCTAACGTTCGCACTTGTATCTAAAAACGCTCTATTACACTGTTTCGTTCACATTTAAGATATTTGCATGACCTCACAGGTTTTCACCAACGTATTACAGTACAGAACGCTGTCTCTCGCTAAATGACATCATTCTTTAAGGTTTCACGATGCTTGCATGCGCTTTACCGAGAATATCACAACATAGCAGTTTCGCACTTGTAACGGTACAACACGCAGTATTTGGCTTGTTCATGCCGTTTTGTGTGCTTTCACAACATTTTTTCTATCGCAGTTTCGTACTCGCAATAAAACAACACTATCTCGTTAGATGACGTCGTTTTTGGTGGTTTCACGATGCTACCTAGCTTAAACTAACATAACTCAACCTAACATAACCTTCGCACTTCTATCGTTAGAAAACGTTTTACTCGCTACTTTACATTGCTTTCTACAACATTACGATGGTTTCAAGCGCTTTCACATTAGATATTGCAGTTCCCAACTTGTAAAGGTGAAAAACACTGCATCTCACTAAGTGACATTGTTTAATGCGGTTTTACGACGGTTCATACTTTAACCTAACGTAACCTAACCTAACCGAACCTAACCTAACCTAACCTTACCTAATCTAACCTAACCTAACCTAACCCAACCCAACCCAACCTAACCTAACCTAACCTAACCTAAACTAACCTAACCCAACCTAACCTAACCTAACCTAACCTAACCCAACCTAACCCAACCCAACCCAACCTAACCTAACCTAACCAAACCTAACCTAACCTAACCTAACGTAACCTAACCTTACCTAACCTATTCTAACGTAACCTAACCTTACCTGACCTAACCTAACCTAACGTAACCTAACCTAACCTAACATAACCTAACGTAACCTAACCTAACCTAACCTAACCTAACGTAACCTAACCTAACCTAACCCAACCTAACCCAACCCAACCCAACCCAACAAAACCCAACCCAACCTAACCTAACCTAACCTAACCTTACCTTACCTTAACCAAATTATTCTTACCTAACCTAACCTAACCTAACGTAACCTAACCTAACGTACCCTAACGTAACCTAACCTAACCTAACCTAACCCAACCCAACCTAACCTAACCTAACCTAACCCAACTCAACCCAACCTAACCTAATCTAACCTAACCTAACCTAACCTAACCAAACCTAACCTAACCTAACCTAACCTAACCTAACCTAACGACGGTTGCAAGCGCTTTCACATTAGATATCGCAGTTCCCGACTTGTAATGGTGAGAAACACTGCATCTCACTAAGTGACATTGTTTAAGGCGGTTTTACGACGGTTCATATCTTAACCTAACCTAACATTCGCACTTGTATCTAAAAACGCTCTATTACACTGTTTCGTTCACAATTACGATATTTGCTTGACCTCACAGTTTCTCACCAACTTATTACAGTACAGAACGCTGTATCTCGCTAAATGACATCGTTCTTTAAGGTTTCACGATACTTGCATGCGCTTTAACGAGAATATCACAATAAAGCAGTTTCGCACTTGTAACGGCACAAGACGCAGTATCTGGCTAGTTCATGCCATTTTGTGTGCTTTCCCAATATTTCACCTATCGCAGTTTTGTACTCGCAATAAAACATCACTATCTCGTTAGATGACATCGTTTTTGGTGGTT
The DNA here is from genome assembly GCF_043290135.1 of Rhipicephalus microplus. Taxonomy (NCBI): domain Eukaryota; kingdom Metazoa; phylum Arthropoda; class Arachnida; order Ixodida; family Ixodidae; genus Rhipicephalus; species Rhipicephalus microplus. The sequence goes on along the minus strand of NW_027464587.1, from coordinate 1,170,739 downwards.
TCACGACGCTACCTAGCTCAAACTAACCTAACCTTCGCACTTCTATCTTTAGAAAACGTTTTATTCGCTACTTTACAATGTTTTCTACAAGATTACGACGGTTTCCTGCACTTTCACATTAGATATCGCAGTTCCCGACTTGTAATGGTGAAAAACACAGCATCTCATAATTGACATTGTTTAATGCGGATTTAGCGCGGTTCATATCTTAACCTAACCTAACCTAACCTAACCTTACCTAACCCAACCTAACCTAACCTAACCAAGCCTTACCTAACATACCCTAACCTAACCTAACCTAACCAAACCTAACCTAACCTAACCTAACGTAACCTAACCTAACCTAACCTAATATAACCTAACGACGTTTGCAAGCGCTTTCACATTAGATATCGCAGTTCCCGACTTGTAATGGTGAAAAACACTGCATCTCACTAAGTGACATTGTTTATTGTGGTTTTACGACGGTTCATAACTTAACCTAACCTAACATTCGCACTTGTATCTAAAAACGCTCTATTACACTGTTTTGTTCACAATTACGATATTTGCATAACCTCACAGTTTTTCACCAACTTATTGCAGTACAGAACGCTGTATCTCGCTAAATGACATTGTTCTTTAAGGTTTCACGATGCTTGCATGCGCTTTAACGAGAATATCACAATATAGCAGTTTCGCACTTGTAACGCTAGAACACGCAGTATTTGGCTTGTTCATGCCGTTTTGTGTGCTTTCACAACATTTCACCTATCGCAGTTTAATACTCGCAATAAAACAACACTATCTCGTTAGATGACGTCGTTTTTGGTAGTTTCACGACGCTACCTAGCTTAAACTAACCTAACCTAACCTAACCTTCGCACTTCTATTGTTATAAAACGTTTTACTCGCAACGTTACAATGTTTTCTACAAGATTACGACGGTTTCATGCGCTTCCACATTAGATATCGTAGTTCCCGACTTGTAATGTTGAAAAACACTACATCTCACTAAGTGACATTGTTTAATGCGGTTTTACGACGGTTCATACCTTAACCTAACGTAACCTAACCTAACCTAACCTAACCTAACCCAACCCAACCGAACCTAACCTAACCTAACCTAACCTAAACTAACCTAACCCAACCTAACCTAACCTAACCTAACCTAACCCAACTCAACCCAACCTAACCTAATCTAACCTAACCTAACCTAACCTAACCTAACCAAACCTAACCTAACCTAACCTAACCTAACGACGGTTGCAAGCGCTTTCACATTAGATATCGCAGTTCCCGACTTGTAATGGTGAAAAACACTGCATCTCACTAAGTGACATTGTTTAATGTGGTTTTACGACGGTTCATATCTTAACCTAACCTAACATTCGCACTTGTATCTAAAAACGCTCTATTACACTGTTTTGTTCACAATTACGATATTTGCATAACCTCACAGTTTTTCACCAACTTATTGCAGTACAGAACGCTGTATCTCGCTAAATGACATTGTTCTTTAAGGTTTCACGATGCTTGCATGCGCTTTACGAGAATATCACAACATAGCAGTTTCGCACTTGTAACGGTACAACACGCAGTATTTGGCTTGTTCATGCCGTTTTGTGTGCTTTCACAACATTTTACCTATCGCAGTTTCGTACTCGCAATAAAACAACACTATCTCGTTAGATGACGTCGTTTTTGGTGGTTTCACGATGCTACCTAGCTTAAACTAACATAACTCAACCTAACATAACCTTCGCACTTCTATCGTTAGAAAATATTTTACTCGCTACTTTACATTGCTTTCTACAACATTACGACGGTTTCAAGCGCTTTCACATTAGATATCGCAGTTCCCAACTTGTAAAGGTGAAAAACACTGCATCTCACTAAGTGACATTGTTTAATGCGGTTTTACGACGGTTCATACTTTAACCTAACGTAACCTAACCTAACCTAACCTTACCTAATCTAACCTAACCTAACCTAACCCAACCCAACCCAACCTAACCTGACCTAACCTAACCTAAACTAACCTAACCCAACCTAACCTAACCTAACCTAACCTAACCCAACCTAACCCAACCCAACCCAACCTAACCTAACCTAAGCTAACCTAACCTAACCTAACCAAACCTAACGTAACCTAACCTAACCTAACGTAACCTAACCTAACCTAACCTACTATAACGTAACCGAACCTTACCTGACCTAACCTAACCTAACGTAACCTAACCTAACCTAACATAACCTAACGTAACCTAACCTAACCTAACCTAACGTAACCTAACCTAACCTAACCCAACCTAACCCAACCCAACCCAACCCAACAAAACCCAACCCAACCTAACCTAACCTAACCTAACCTTACCTAACCTAACCAAATTATTCTTACCTAACCTAACCTAACCTAACGTAACCTAACCTAACGTACCCTAACGTAACCTAACCTAACCTAACCTAACCCAACCTAACCTAACCTAACCTAACCCAACTCAACCCAACCTAATCTAACCTAACCTAACCTAACCTAACCTAACCAAACCTAACCTTACCTAACCTAACCTAACCTAACCTAACGACGGTTGCAAGCGCTTTCACATTAGATATCGCAGTTCCCGACTTGTAATGGTGAGAAACACTGCATCTCACTAAGTGACATTGTTTTGGCGGTTTTACGACGGTTCATATCTTAACCTAACCTAACATTCGCACTTGTATCTAAAAACGCTCTATTACACTGTTTCGTTCACAATTACGATATTTGCATAACCTCACAGTTTTTCACCAACTTATTGCAGTACAGAACGCTGTATCTCGCTAAATGACATCGTTCTTTAAGGTTTCACGATACTTGCATGCGCTTTAACGAGAATATCACAATAAAGCAGTTTCGCACTTGTAACGGCACAAGACGCAGTATCTGGCTAGTTCATGCCATTTTGTGTGCTTTCCCAATATTTCACCTATCGCAGTTTTGTACTCGCAATAAAACATCACTATCTCGTTAGATGACATCGTTTTTGGCGGTTTCACGACGCTACCTAGCTCAAACTAACCTAACCTTCGCACTTCTATCGTTAGAAAACGTTTTATTCGCTACTTTACAATGTTTTCTACAAGATTACGAAGGTTTCATGCGCTTTCACATTAGATATCGCAGTTCCCGACTTGTAATGGTGAAAAACAGAGCATCTCACTAAGTGGCATTGTTTAATGCGGATTTAGCGCGGTTCATATCTTAACCTAACCTAACCTAACCTAACCTTACCTAACCCAACCTAACCTAACCTAACCTAACCAAACCTTACCTAACATACCCTAACCTAACCCAACTCAACCCAACCTAACCTAATCTAACCTAACCTAACCTAACCTAACCAAACCTAACCTAACCTAACCTAACCTAACCTAACGACGGTTGCAAGCGCTTTCACATTACATATCGCAGTTCCCGACTTGTAATTGTGAAAAACACTGCATCTCACAAAGTGACATTGTTTAATGCGGTTTTACGACGGTTCATATCTTAACCTAACCTAACATTCGTACTTGTATTGAAAAACGCTCTATTACACTGTTTCGTTCACAATTACGATATTTGCATAACCTCACAGTTTTTCACCAACTTATTGCAGTACAGAACGCTGTATCTCGCTAAATGACATCGTTCTTTAAGCTTTCACGATGCTTGCATGCGCTTTAACGAGAATATCACATTATAGCAGTTTCGCACTTGTAACGTTACAACACGCAGTATCTGGCTTGTTCAAGCCGTTTTGTGTACTTTCACAACATTTCACCTATTGCAGTTTCGTACATGCAATAAAACAACACTATCTCGTTAGATGACGTCCTTTTTGGTGGTCTCACGACGCTACATAGCCTAAACAAACATAACTCAAGCTAACCTTCGCACTTCTATCGTTAGAAAACGTTTTACTCGCAACTTTACAAATTTTTCTACAAAATTACGACGGTTTCATGCGCTTTCACATTAGATATCGTAGTTCCCGACTTGTAATGTTGAAAAACACTGCATCTCAATAAGTGACATTGTTTAATGTGGTTTTACGACGGTTCATATCTTAACCTAACCTAACATTCGCACTTGTATCTAAAAACGCTCTATTACACTGTTTTGCTCACAATTACGATATTTGCATAACCTCACAGGTTTTCACCAACTTAATGCAGTACAGAACGCTGTACCTCGCTAAATGACATTGTTCTTTAAGGTTTCACGATGCTTGCATGCGCTTTAGCGAGAGTATCACAATATAGCAGTTTCGCACTTGTAACGGTAGAACACGCAGTATTTGGCTTGTTCATGCCGTTTTGTGTGCTTTCACAACATTTTACCTATCGCAGTTTCGTACTCGCAATAAAACAACACTATCTCGTTAGATGACGTCGTTTTTGGTGGTTTCACGATGCTACCTAGCTTAAACTAACATAACTCAACCTAACATAACCTTCGCACTTCTATCGTTAGAAAACGTTTTACTCGCTACTTTACATTGCTTTCTACAACATTACGACGGTTTCAAGCGCTTTCACATTAGATATCGCAGTTCCCAACTTGTAAAGGTGAAAAACACTGCATCTCACTAAGTGACATTGTTTAAGGCGGTTTTACGACGGTTCATACTTTAACCTAACGTAACCTAACCTAACCTAACCTAACCTAACCTTACCTAATCTAACCTAACCTAACCTAACCCAACCCAACCCAACCTAACCTAACCTAACCTAAACTAACCTAACCCAACCTAACCTAACCTAACCTAACCCAACCTAACCCAACCACACCCAACCTAACCTAACCTAAGCTAACCTAACCTAACCTAACCAAACCTAACCTAACCTAACCTAACGTAACCTAACCTAACCTAACCTAACCTATTCTAACGTAACCTAACCTTACCTGACCTAACCTATCCTAACGTAACCTAACCTAACCTAACATAACCTAACGTAACCTAACCTAACCTAACCTAACGTAACCTAACCTAACCTAACCCAACCTAACCCAACCCAACCCAACAAAACCCAACCCAACCTAACCTACCCTAACCTAACCTAACCTTACCTAACCTAACCAAATTATTCTTACCTAACCTAACCTAACCTAACGTAACCTAACCTAACGTACCCTAACGTAACTTAACCTAACCTAACCCAACCTAACCTAACCTAACCTAACCCAACTCAACCCAACCTAAAATAATCTAACCTAACCTAACCTAACCTAACCAAACCTAACCTAACCTAACCTAACCTAACCTAACGACGGTTGCAAGCGCTTTCACATTAGATATCGCAGTTCCCGACTTGCAATGGTGAGAAACACTGCATCTCACTTAGTGACATTGTTTCATGCGGTTTTACGACGGTTCATATCTTAACCTAACCTAACGTTCGCACTTGTATCTAAAAACGCTCTATTACACTGTTTCGTTCACATTTAAGATATTTGCATGACCTCACAGTTTTTCTCCAACGTATTACAGTACAGAACGCTGTATATCGCTAAATGACATCATTCTTTAAGGTTTCACGATGCTTGCATGCGCTTTAACGAGAATATCACAACATAGCAGTTTCGCACTTGTAACGGTACAACACGCAGTATTTGGCTTGTTCATGCCGTATTGTGTGCTTTCACAACATTTCACCTATTGCAGTTTCGTACATGAAATAAAACAATTATATCTCGTTAGATGACGTCCTTTTTGGTGGTTTCACGACGCTACCTAGCTTAAGCTAACATAATTCAACCTAACATAACCTTCGCACTTCTATCGTCAGAAAACGTTTTACTCGCTACTTTACAATGCTCTCTACAACATTACGACGGTTTCATGCGCTTTCACATTAGATATCGCAGTTCCCGACTTGTAATGGTGAAAAACACTGCATCTCACAAAGTGACATTGTTTAATGCGGTTTTAGGACGGTTCATATCTTAACCAAACCTAACATTCGCGCTTGTATCTCAAAACGCTCTATTACACTGTTTCGTTCACAGTTACGATATTTGCATGACCTCACAGTTTTTCACTAACTTATTATAGTACAGAACGCTGTCTCTCGCTAAATGACATCATTCTTTAAGGTTTCACGATGCTTGCATGCGCTTTAACGAGAATATCACATTATAGCAGTTTCGCACTTGTAACGGTGCAACACGCAGTATCTGGCTTGTTCAAGCCGTTTTGTGTACTTTCACAACATTTCACCTATTGCAGTTTCGTACATGCAATAAAACAACACTATTTCGTTAGATGACGTCCTTTTTGGTGGTCTCACGACGCTACATAGCTTAAACTAACATAACTCAAGCTAACCTTCGCACTTCTATCGTTAGAAAACGTTTTACTCGCAACTTTACAATGTTTTCTACAAGATTACGACGGTTTCATGCGCTTTCACATTAGATATCGTAGTTCCCGACTTGTAATGTTGAAAAACACTACATCTCACTAAGTGACATTGTTTAATGCGGTTTTACGACGGTTGATATCTCAACCTGACCTAACATTCGCACTTGTATCTAATTACGCTCAATTACACTGTTTCGTTCACAATTACGATATTTGCTTGACCTCACAGTTTCTCACCAACTTGTTACAGTACAGAACGCTGTATCTCGCTAAATGACATCGTTCTTTAAGGTTTCACGATACTTGCATGCGCTTTAACGAGAATATCACAATATAGCAGTTTCGCACTTGTAACGGTAGAACACGCAGTATTTGGCTTGTTCATGCCGTTTTGTGTGCTTTCACAACATTTCACCTATCGCAGTTTAATACTCGCAATAAAACAACACTATCTCGTTAGATGACGTCGTTTTTGGTAGTTTCACGACGCTACCTAGCTTAAACTAACCTAACCTAACCTAACCTTCGCACTTCTATCGTTAGAAAACGTTTTACTCGCAACTTTACAATGTTTTCTACAAGATTACGACGGTTTCATGCGCTTTCACATTAGATATCGTAGTTCCCGACTTGTAATGTTGAAAAACACCTCATCTCACTAAGTGACATTGTTTAATGCGGTTTTACGACGGTTCATACCTTAACCTAACGTAACCTAACCTAACCTAACCTAACCTTACCTAACCTAACCTAACCTAACCTAACCCAACCCAACCCAACCTAACCTAACCTAGCCTAACCTAACCTATCCCAACCCAACCCAACCTAACCTAACCTAACCTAACCTAAACTAACCTAACCCAACCTAACCTAACCTAACCTAACCTAACCCAACTCAACCCAACCTAACCTAATCTAACCTAACCTAACCTAACCTAACCAAACCTAACCTAACCTAACCTAACCTAACGACGGTTGCAAGCGCTTTCACATTAGATATCGCAGTTCCCGACTTGTAATGGTGAAAAACACTGCATCTCACAAAGTGACATTGTTTAATGCGGTTTTACGACGGTTCATATCTTAACCTAACCTAATATTCGCGCTTGTATCTCAAAACGCTCTATTACACTGTTTCGTTCACAGTTACGATATTTGCATGACCTCACAGTTTTTCACCAACTTATTACAGTACAGAACGCTGTCTCTCGCTAAATGACATCATTCTTTAAGGTTTCACGATGCTTGCATGCGCTTTACCGAGAATATCACAACATAGCAGTTTCGCACTTGTAACGGTACAACACGCAGTATTTGGCTTGTTCATGCCGTTTTGTGTGCTTTCACAACATTTTACCTATCGCAGTTTCGTACTCGCAATAAAACAACACTATCTCGTTAGATGACGTCGTTTTTGGTGGTTTCACGATGCTACCTAGCTTAAACTAACATAACTCAACCTAACATAACCTTCGCACTTCTATCGTTAGAAAACGTTTTACTCGCTACTTTACATTGCTTTCTACAACATTACGACGGTTTCAAGCGCTTTCACATTAGATATCGCAGTTCCCAACTTGTAAAGTGAAAAACACTGCATCTCACTAAGTGACATTGTTTAATGCGGTTTTACGACGGTTCATACTTTAACCTAACGTAACCTAACCTAACCTAACCTAACCTTACCTAATCTAACCTAACCTAACCCAACCCAACCTAACCTAACCTAACCTAACCTAAACTAACCTAACCCAACCTAACCTAACCTAACCTAACCTAACCCAACCTAACCCAACCACACCCAACCTAACCTAACCTAAGCTAACCTAACCTAACCTAACCAAACCTAACCTAACCTAACCTAACGTAACCTAACCTAACCTAACCTATTCTAACGTAACCTAACCTTACCTGACCTAACCTAACCTAACGTAACCTAACCTAACCTAACCTAACATAACCTAACGTAACCTAACCTAACCTAACGTAACCTAACCTAACCTAACCCAACCTAACCCAACCCAACCCAACAAAACCCAACCCAACCTAACCTAACCTAACCTAACCTAACCTTACCTAACCTAACCAAATTATTCTTACCTAACCTAACCTAACCTAACGTAACCTAACCTAACGTACCCTAACGTAACCTAACCTAACCTAACCCAACTCAACCCAACCTAACCTAATCTAACCTAACCTAACCTAACCTAACCAAACCTAACCTAACCTAACCTAACCTAACCTAACGACGCTTGCAAGCGCTTTCACATTAGATATCGCAGTTCCCGACTTGTAATGGTGAGAAAAACTGCATCTCACCAAGTGACATTGTTTAAGGCGGTTTTACGACGGTTTATGTCTTAACCTAACCTAACATTCGCACTTGTATCTAAAAACGCTCTATTACACTGTTTCGTTCACAATTACGATATTTGCATAACCTCACAGTTTTTCACCAACCTATTGCAGTACAGAACGCTGTATCTCGCTAAATGACATTGTTCTTTGAGGTTTCACGATGCTTGCTGCGCTTTAACGAGAATATCACATTATAGCAGTTTCGCACTTGTAACGCTACAACACGCAGTATCTAGCTTGTTCATGCCGTTTTGTGTGCTTTCACAATATTTCACCTATCGCAGTTTAATACTCGCAATAAAACAACACTATCTCGTTAGATGACGTCGTTTTTGGTAGTTTCACGACGCTACCTAGCTTAAACTAACCTAACCTAACCTAACCTTCGCACTTCTATCGTTATAAAACGTTTTACTCGCAACTTTAAAATGCTCTCTACAACATTACGACAGTTTCATGCGCTTTCACAATAGATATCGCAGTTCCCGACTTGTAATGGTGAAAAACACTGCATCTCACTTAGTGACATTGTTTCATGCGGTTTTACGACGGTTCATATCTTAACCTAACCTAACGTTCGCACTTGTATCTAAAAACGCTCTATTACACTGTTTCGTTCACATTTAAGATATTTGCATGACCTCACAGTTTTTCTCCAACGTATTACAGTACAGAACGCTGTATATCGCTAAATGACATCATTCTTTAAGGTTTCACGATGCTTGCATGCGCTTTAACGAGAATATCACAACATAGCAGTTTCGCACTTGTAACGGTACAACACGCAGTATCTGGCTTGTTCAAGCCGTTTTGTGTACTTTCACAACATTTCACCTATTGCAGTTTCGTACATGCAATAAAACAACACTATTTCGTTAGATGACGTCCTTTTTGGTGGTTTCACGACGCTACCTAGCTCAAACTAACCTAACCTTCGCAGTTCTATCGTTAGAAAACATTTTATTCGCTACTTTACAATGTTTTCTACAAGATTACGACGGTTTCATGCGCTTTCACATTAGATATCGCAGTTCCCGACTTGTAATGGTGAAAAACACAGCATCTCACTAAGTGACATTGTTTAATGCGGTTTTAGCGCGGTTCATATCTTAACCTAACCTAACCTAACCTAACCCAACCTAACCTAACCTTACCTAACCCAACCTAAGCTAACCAAACCTTACCTAACATACCCTAACCTAACCTAGCCTAACCTAACCTAACCAAACCTAACCTAACCTAACGTAACCTAACCTAACCTAACGTAACCTAACCTAACCTAACCTAACGACGTTTGCAAGCGCTTTCACATTAGATATCGCAGTTCCCGACTTGTAATGGTGAAAAACACTGCATCTCACTAAGTGACATTGTTTAATGCGGTTTTACGACGGTTCATATCTTAACCTAACCTAACATTCGCACTTGTATTAAAAAACGCTCTATTACACTGTTTCGTTCACAATTACGATATTTGCATAACCTCACAGTTTTTCACCAACTCATTGCAGTACAGAACGCTGTATCTCGCTAAATGACATCATTCTTTAAGGTTTCACGATGCTTGCATGCGCTTTAACGAGAATATCACAACATAGCAGTTTCGCGCTTGTAACGGTACAACACGCAGTATTTGGCTTGTTCATGCCGTTTTGTGTGCTTTCACAACATTTCACCTATCGCAGTTTTGTACTCGCAATAAAACAACACTATCTCGTTAGAGGACGTTGTTTTTGGTAGTTTCACGACGCTACCTAGCTTAAACTAACATAACTCAACCTAACATAACCTTCGCACTTCTATCGTTAGAAAACGTTTTACTCGCTACTTTACATTGCTTTCTACAACATTACGACGGTTTCAAGCGCTTTCACATTAGATATCACAGTTCCCAACTTGTAAAGGTGAAAAACACTGCATCTCACTAAGTGACATTGTTTAATGCGGTTTTACGACGGTTCATACCTTAACCTAACGTAACCTAACCTAACCTAACCTAACCTAACCTTACCTAACCTAACGTAACCTAACATAACCCAACCCAACCCAACCTAACCTAACCTAACCTAACCTAAACTAACCTAACCCAACCTAACCTAACCTAACCTAACCTAACCCAACCTAACCCAACCCAACCCAACCTAACCTAACCTAAGCTAACCTAACCTAACCTAACCAAACCTAACCTAACCTAACTTAACCTAACCTAACGTAACCTAACCTATTCTAATGTAACCTAACCTTACCTAACCTAACCTAACTTAACGTAACCTAACCTAACCTAACATAACTTAACGTAACCTAACCTAACCTACCCTAACCTAACGTAACCTAACCTAACCTAACCCAACCTAACCCAACCCAACCCAACCCAACAACACCCAACCCAACCTAACCTAACCTAACCTAACCTTACCTAACCTAACCAAATTATCCTTACCTAACCTAACCTAACCTAACGTAACCTAACCTAACCTAACCTAACGTAACCTAACCTAACCTAACCTAACCTAACCCAACCTAACCTAACCTAACCTAACCTAACCTAACCCAACTCAACCCAACCTAACCTAATCTAACCTAACCTAACCTAACCTAACCAAACCTAACCTAACCTAACCTAACCTAACCCAACGTAACCTAACGACGGTTGCAAGCGCTTTCACATTAGATATCGCAGTTCCCCACTTTTAATGGTGAAAAACACTGCATCTCACTAATTGACATTGTTTAATGCGGTTTTACGACGGTTCATATCTTAACCTAACCTAACATTCGCTTGACGACATATTGAGCGCTAAGAGACAGGGACAGGAGAGAGTGGACACCACAATGCGCTAACTTCAACAATTTTTATTTTCAGGAAACGCGAACCTATATATTCTCAGCACCACAAAAGCTTGGCAGGATAAGTCGCTTGACGGACCCGCACCGCAAGCCTGCTGTCGGTTGCTCCAAGAAGCATCGCGATCATTTTGTGGCGTGTGTTGAAGGGGTAGTTTATGGGCTTCCTCTGACTTGTGGTGGTATATGTATAGGTCAGACGGGTAGATGCCTTAATGACCGTCTTCGTGAACATAAGCTCAATGTTAAAAACAAGAATAATTATGGCCATTTGTCAGTACATTGCGTGGAATGTGGTTGCACACCCTTGTACGCATCCTGCAGTGTTCTGGCGAAGCATAAAGATAAAGACGTGCGAGAGATAATTGAAGCCCATGCTATCTTTCGCAAAGGTGACGCATGTGTAAGTGCACCGTCAGTTGACTTGTTAGATCGAGAAAGGGCTTTTCTGCTGGGCTAGTGGTTAGACTGGTGGCGCCACTGTACACGGATTTATAGGTTCGCGTTTCCTGAAAATAAAAATTGTTGAAGTTAGCGCATTGTGGTGTCCACTCTCTCCTGTCCCTGTCTCTTAGCGCTCAATATGTCGTCAAGCTCCCTTTACCAACACGCCCAAAAAATGGCACTGCTAACATTCGCACTTGTATCTAAAAACGCTCTATTACACTGTTTTGTTCAAAATTACGATATTTGCATAACCTCACAGTTTTTCACCAACTTATTGCAGTACAGAACGCTGTATCTCGCTAAATGACATTGTTCTTTAAGGTTTCACGATACTTGCATGCGCTTTAACGAGAATATCACAATAAAGCAGTTTCGCACTTGTAACGGCACAAGACGCAGTATCTGGCTAGTTCATGCCATTTTGTGTGCTTTCCCAATATTTCACCTATCGCAGTTTTGTACTCGCAATAAAACATCACTATCTCGTTAGATGACATCGTTTTTGGCGGTTTCACGACGCTACCTAGCTCAAACTAACCTAACCTTCGCACTTCTATCGTTAGAAAACGTTTTATTCGCTACTTTACAATGTTTTCTACAAGATTACGAAGGTTTCATGCGCTTTCACATTAGATATCGCAGTTCCCGACTTGTAATGGTGAAAAACAGAGCATCTCACTAAGTGGCATTGTTTAATGCGGATTTAGCGCGGTTCATATCTTAACCTAACCTAACCTAACCTAACCTTACCTAACCCAACCTAACCTAACCTAACCTAACCAAACCTTACCTAACATACCCTAACCTAACCCAACTCAACCCAACCTAACCTAATCTAACCTAACCTAACCTAACCTAACTTAACCAAACCTAACCTAACCTAACCTAACCTAACGACGGTTGCAAGCGCTTTCACATTACATATCGCAGTTCCCGACTTGTAATGGTGAAAAACACTGCATCTCACAAAGTGACATTGTTTAATGCGGTTTTACGACGGTTCATATCTTAACCTAACCTAACATTCGTACTTGTATTGAAAAACGCTCTATTACACTGTTTCGTTCACAATTACGATATTTGCATAACCTCACAGTTTTTCACCAACTTATTGCAGTACAGAACGCTGTATCTCGCTAAATGACATCGTTCTTTAAGCTTTCACGATGCTTGCATGCGCTTTAACGAGAATATCACATTATAGCAGTTTCGCACTTGTAACGTTACAACACGCAGTATCTGGCTTGTTCAAGCCGTTTTGTGTACTTTCACAACATTTCACCTATTGCAGTTTCGTACATGCAATAAAACAACACTATCTCGTTAGATGACGTCCTTTTTGGTGGTCTCACGACGCTACATAGCCTAAACAAACATAACTCAAGCTAACCTTCGCACTTCTATCGTTAGAAAACGTTTTACTCGCAACTTTACAAATTTTTCTACAAAATTACGACGGTTTCATGCGCTTTCACATTAGATATCGTAGTTCCCGACTTGTAATGTTGAAAAACACTGCATCTCAATAAGTGACATTGTTTAATGTGGTTTTACGACGGTTCATATCTTAACCTAACCTAACATTCGCTCTTGTATCTAAAAACGCTCTATTACACTGTTTTGCTCACAATTACGATATTTGCATAACCTCACAGGTTTTCACCAACTTAATGCAGTACAGAACGCTGTACCTCGCTAAATGACATTGTTCTTTAAGGTTTCACGATGCTTGCATGCGCTTTAGCGAGAATATCACAATATAGCAGTTTAGCACTTGTAACGGTAGAACACGCAGTATTTGGCTTGTTCATGCCGTTTTGTGTGCTTTCACAACATTTTACCTATCGCAGTTTCGTACTCGCAATAAAACAACACTATCTCGTTAGATGACGTCGTTTTTGGTGGTTTCACGATGCTACCTAGCTTAAACTAACATAACTCAACCTAACATAACCTTCGCACTTCTATCGTTAGAAAACGTTTTACTCGCTACTTTACATTGCTCTCTACAACATTACGACGGTTTCAAGCGCTTTCACATTAGATATCGCAGTTCCCAACTTGTAAAGGTGAAAAACACTGCATCTCACTAAGTGACATTGTTTAAGGCGGTTTTACGACGGTTCATACTTTAACCTAACGTAACCTAACCTAACCTAACCTAACCTTACCTAATCTAACCTAACCTAACCTAACCCAACCCAACCTAACCTAACCTAACCTAAACTAACCTAACCCAACCTAACCTAACCTAACCTAACCCAACCTAACCCAACCACACCCAACCTAACCTAACCTAAGCTAACCTAACCTAACCTAACCAAACCTAACCTAACCTAACCTAACGTAACCTAACCTAACCTAACCTATTCTAACGTAACCTAACCTTACCTGACCTAACCTATCCTAACGTAACCTAACCTAACCTAACATAACCTAACGTAACCTAACCTAACCTAACCTAACGTAACCTAACCTAACCTAACCCAACCTAACCCAACCCAACCCAACAAAACCCAACCCAACCTAACCTACCCTAACCTAACCTAACCTTACCTAACCTAACCAAATTATTCTTACCTAACCTAACCTAACCTAACGTAACCTAACCTAACGTACCCTAACGTAACTTAACCTAACCTAACCCAACCTAACCTAACCTAACCTAACCCAACTCAACCCAACCTAAAATAATCTAACCTAACCTAACCTAACCTAACCAAACCTAACCTAACCTAACCTAACCTAACCTAACGACGGTTGCAAGCGCTTTCACATTAGATATCGCAGTTCCCGACTTGCAATGGTGAGAAACACTGCATCTCACTTAGTGACATTGTTTCATGCGGTTTTACGACGGTTCATATCTTAACCTAACCTAACGTTCGCACTTGTATCTAAAAACGCTCTATTACACTGTTTCGTTCACATTTAAGATATTTGCATGACCTCACAGTTTTTCTCCAACGTATTACAGTACAGAACGCTGTCTCTCGCTAAATGACATCATTCTTTAAGGTTTCACGATGCTTGCATGCGCTTTAACGAGAATATCACATTATAGCAGTTTCGCACTTGTAACGGTACAACACGCAGTATCTGGCTTGTTCAAGCCGTTTTGTGTACTTTCACAACATTTCACCTATTGCAGTTTCGTACATGCAATAAAACAACACTATTTCGTTAGATGACGTCCTTTTCGGTGGTCTCACGACGCTACATAGCTTAAACTAACATAACTCAAGCTAACCTTCGCACTTCTATCGTTAGAAAACGTTTTACTCGCAACTTTACAATGTTTTCTACAAGATTACGACGGTTTCATGCGCTTTCACATTAGATATCGTAGTTCCCGACTTGTAATGTTGAAAAACACTACATCTCACCAAGTGACATTGTTTAATGCGGTTTTACGACGGTTGATATCTCAACCTGACCTAACATTCGCACTTGTATCTAAATACGCTCAATTACACTGTTTCGTTCACAATTACGATATTTGCTTGACCTCACAGTTTCTCACCAACTTGTTACAGTACAGAACGCTGTATCTCGCTAAATGACATCGTTCTTTAAGGTTTCACGATACTTGCATGCGCTTTAACGAGAATATCACAATATAGCAGTTTCGCACTTGTAACGGTAGAACACGCAGTATTTGGCTTGTTCATGCCGTTTTGTGTGCTTTCACAACATTTCACCTATCGCAGTTTAATACTCGCAATAAAACAACACTATCTCGTTAGATGACGTCGTTTTTGGTAGTTTAACGACGCTACCTAGCTTAAACTAACCTAACCTAACCTAACCTTCGCACTTCTATCGTTAGAAAACGTTTTACTCGCAACTTTACAATGTTTTCTACAAGATTACGACGGTTTCATGCGCTTTCACATTAGATATCGTAGTTCCCGACTTGTAATGTTGAAAAACACCTCATCTCACTAAGTGACATTGTTTAATGCGGTTTTACGACGGTTCATACCTTAACCTAACGTAACCTAACCTAACCTAACCTAACCTTACCTAACCTAACCTAACCTAACCCAACCCAACCCAACCTAACCTAACCTAGCCTAACCTAACCTATCCCAACCCAACCCAACCTAACCTAACCTAACCTAACCTAAACTAACCTAACCCAACCTAACCTAACCTAACCTAACCTAACCCAACTCAACCCAACCTAACCTAATCTAACCTAACCTAACCTAACCTAACCAAACCTAACCTAACCTAACCTAACCTAACGACGGTTGCAAGCGCTTTCACATTAGATATCGCAGTTCCCGACTTGTAATGGTGAAAAACACTGCATCTCACAAAGTGACATTGTTTAATGCGGTTTTACGACGGTTCATATCTTAACCTAACCTAATATTCGCGCTTGTATCTCAAAACGCTCTATTACACTGTTTCGTTCACAGTTACGATATTTGCATGACCTCACAGTTTTTCACCAACTTATTACAGTACAGAACGCTGTCTCTCGCTAAATGACATCATTCTTTAAGGTTTCACGATGCTTGCATGCGCTTTACCGAGAATATCACAACATAGCAGTTTCGCACTTGTAACGGTACAACACGCAGTATTTGGCTTGTTCATGCCGTTTTGTGTGCTTTCACAACATTTTACCTATCGCAGTTTCGTACTCGCAATAAAACAACACTATCTCGTTAGATGACGTCGTTTTTGGTGGTTTCACGATGCTACCTAGCTTAAACTAACATAACTCAACCTAACATAACCTTCGCACTTCTATCGTTAGAAAACGTTTTACTCGCTACTTTACATTGCTTTCTACAACATTACGACGGTTTCAAGCGCTTTCACATTAGATATCGCAGTTCCCAACTTGTAAAGGTGAAAAACACTGCATCTCACTAAGTGACATTGTTTAATGCGGTTTTACGACGGTTCATACTTTAACCTAACGTAACCTAACCTAACCTAACCTAACCTTACCTAATCTAACCTAACCTAACCCAACCCAACCTAACCTAACCTAACCTAACCTAAACTAACCTAACCCAACCTAACCTAACCTAACCTAACCTAACCCAACCTAACCCAACCACACCCAACCTAACCTAACCTAAGCTAACCTAACCTAACCTAACCAAACCTAACCTAACCTAACCTAACGTAACCTAACCTAACCTAACCTATTCTAACGTAACCTAACCTTACCTGACCTAACCTAACCTAACGTAACCTAACCTAACCTAACCTAACATAACATAACGTAACCTAACCTAACCTAACCTAACGTAACCTAACCTAACCTAACCCAACCTAACCCAACCCAACCCAACCCAACAAAACCCAACCCAACCTAACCTAACCTAACCTAACCTAACCTTACCTAACCTAACCAAATTATTCTTACCTAACCTAACCTAACCTAACGTAACCTAACCTAACGTACCCTAACGTAACCTAACCTAACCTAACCCAACTCAACCCAACCTAACCTAATCTAACCTAACCTAACCTAACCTAACCAAACCTAACCTAACCTAACCTAACCTAACCTAACGACGGTTGCAAGCGCTTTCACATTAGATATCGCAGTTCCCGACTTGTAATGGTGAGAAAAACTGCATCTCACCAAGTGACATTGTTTAAGGCGGTTTTACGACGGTTTATGTCTTAACCTAACCTAACATTCGCGCTTGTATCTAAAAACGCTCTATTACACTGTTTCGTTCACAATTACGATATTTGCATAACCTCACAGTTTTTCACCAACCTATTGCAGTACAGAACGCTGTATCTCGCTAAATGACATTGTTCTTTGAGGTTTCACGATGCTTGCTGCGCTTTAACGAGAATATCACATTATAGCAGTTTCGCACTTGTAACGCTACAACACGCAGTATCTAGCTTGTTCATGCCGTTTTGTGTGCTTTCACAATATTTCACCTATCGCAGTTTAATACTCGCAATAAAACAACACTATCTCGTTAGATGACGTCGTTTTTGGTAGTTTCACGACGCTACCTAGCTTAAACTAACCTAACCTAACCTAACCTAACCTTCGCACTTCTATCGTTATAAAACGTTTTACTCGCAACTTTAAAATGCTCTCTACAACATTACGACAGTTTCATGCGCTTTCACAATAGATATCGCAGTTCCCGACTTGTAATGGTGAAAAACACTGCATCTCACTTAGTGACATTGTTTCATGCGGTTTTACGACGGTTCATATCTTAACCTAACCTAACGTTCGCACTTGTATCTAAAAACGCTCTATTACACTGTTTCGTTCACATTTAAGATATTTGCATGACCTCACAGTTTTTCTCCAACGTATTACAGTACAGAACGCTGTATATCGCTAAATGACATCATTCTTTAAGGTTTCACGATGCTTGCATGCGCTTTAACGAGAATATCACAACATAGCAGTTTCGCACTTGTAACGGTACAACACGCAGTATCTGGCTGGTTCAAGCCGTTTTGTGTACTTTCACAACATTTCACCTATTGCAGTTTCGTACATGCAATAAAACAACACTATTTCGTTAGATGACGTCCTTTTTGGTGGTTTCACGACGCTACCTAGCTCAAACTAACCTAACCTTCGCACTTCTATCGTTAGAAAACATTTTATTCGCTACTTTACAATGTTTTCTACAAGATTACGACGGTTTCATGCGCTTTCACATTAGATATCGCAGTTCCCGACTTGTAATGGTGAAAAACACAGCATCTCACTAAGTGACATTGTTTAATGCGGTTTTAGCGCGGTTCATATCTTAACCTAACCTAACCTAACCTAACCCAACCTAACCTAACCTTACCTAACCCAACCTAAGCTAACCAAACCTTACCTAACATACCCTAACCTAACCTAGCCTAACCTAACCTAACCAAACCTAACCTAACCTAACGTAACCTAACCTAACCTAACGTAACCTAACCTAACCTAACCTAACGACGTTTGCAAGCGCTTTCACATTAGATATCGCAGTTCCCGACTTGTAATGGTGAAAAACACTGCATCTCACTAAGTGACATTGTTTAATGCGGTTTTACGACGGTTCATATCTTAACCTAACCTAACATTCGCACTTGTATTAAAAAACGCTCTATTACACTGTTTCGTTCACAATTACGATATTTGCATAACCTCACAGTTTTTCACCAACTCATTGCAGTACAGAACGCTGTATCTCGCTAAATGACATCATTCTTTAAGGTTTCACGATGCTTGCATGCGCTTTAACGAGAATATCACAACATAGCAGTTTCGCGCTTGTAACGGTACAACACGCAGTATTTGGCTTGTTCATGCCGTTTTGTGTGCTTTCACAACATTTCACCTATCGCAGTTTTGTACTCGCAATAAAACAACACTATCTCGTTAGAGGACGTTGTTTTTGGTAGTTTCACGACGCTACCTAGCTTAAACTAACATAACTCAACCTAACATAACCTTCGCACTTCTATCGTTAGAAAACGTTTTACTCGCTACTTTACATTGCTTTCTACAACATTACGACGGTTTCAAGCGCTTTCACATTAGATATCACAGTTCCCAACTTGTAAAGGTGAAAAACACTGCATCTCACTAAGTGACATTGTTTAATGCGGTTTTACGACGGTTCATACCTTAACCTAACGTAACCTAACCTAACCTAACCTAACCTTACCTAACCTAACGTAACCTAACATAACCCAACCCAACCCATCCTAACCTAACCTAACCTAACCTAAACTAACCTAACCCAACCTAACCTAACCTAACCTAACCTAACCCAACCTAACCCAACCCAACCCAACCTAACCTAACCTAAGCTAACCTAACCTAACCTAACCAAACCTAACCTAACCTAACTTAACCTAACCTAACGTAACCTAACCTATTCTAATGTAACCTAACCTTACCTAACCTAACCTAACTTAACGTAACCTAACCTAACCTAACATAACTTAACGTAACCTAACCTAACCTACCCTAACCTAACGTAACCTAACCTAACCTAACCCAACCTAACCCAACCCAACCCAACCCAACAACACCCAACCCAACCTAACCTAACCTAACCTAACCTTACCTAACCTAACCAAATTATCCTTACCTAACCTAACCTAACCTAACGTAACCTAACCTAACCTAACCTAACGTAACCTAACCTAACCTAACCTAACCTAACCCAACCTAACCTAACCTAACCTAACCTAACCCAACTCAACCCAACCTAACCTAATCTAACCTAACCTAACCTAACCTAACCAAACCTAACCTAACCTAACCTAACCTAACCCAACGTAACCTAACGACGGTTGCAAGCGCTTTCACATTAGATATCGCAGTTCCCCACTTTTAATGGTGAAAAACACTGCATCTCACTAATTGACATTGTTTAATGCGGTTTTACGACGGTTCATATCTTAACCTAACCTAACATTCGCACTTGTATCTAAAAACGCTCTATTACACTGTTTTGTTCAAAATTACGATATTTGCATAACCTCACAGTTTTTCACCAACTTATTGCAGTACAGAACGCTGTATCTCGCTAAATGACATTGTTCTTTGAGGTTTCACGATGCTTGCATGCGCTTTAACGAGAATATCACATTATAGCAGTTTCGCACTTGTAACGCTACAACACGCAGTATCTAGCTTGTTCATGCCGTTTTGTGTGCTTTCGCAATATTTCACCTATCGCAGTTTAATACTCGCAATAAAACAACAATATCTCGTTAGATGACGTCGTTTTTGGTAGTTTCACGACGCTACCTAGCTTAAACTAACCTAACCTAACCTAACCTTCGCACTTCTATCGTTATAAAACGTTTTACTCGCAACTTTACAATGTTTTCTACAAGATTACGACGGTTTCATGCGCTTTCACATTAGATATCGCAGTTCCCGACTTGTAATGGTGAAAAACACAGCATCTCACTAAGTGACATTGTTTAATGTGGTTTTACGACGGTTCATATCTTAACCTAACCTGACATTCGCACTTGTATCTAAAAACGCTCTATTACCCTGTTTTGTTCACAATTACCATATTTGCATAACCTCACAGTTTTTCACCAACTTATTGCAGTACAGAACGCTGTATCTCGCTAAATGACATTGTTCTTTAAGGTTTCACGATGCTTGCATGCGCTTTAACGAGAATATCACAATATAGCAGTTTCGCACTTGTAACGGTAGAACACGCAGTATTTGGCTTGTTCATGCCGTTTTGTGTGGTTTCACAACATTTCACCTACCGCAGTTTAATACTCGCAATAAAACAACACTATCTCGTTAGATGACGTCGTTCTTGGTAGTTTCACGACGCTACCTAGCTTAAACTAACCTAGCCTAAAGTAACCTTCGCACTTCTATCGTTAGAAAACGTTTTACTCGCAACTTTACAATGTTTTCTACAAGAATACGACGGTTTCATGCGCTTTCACATTGGATATTGTAGTTCCCGACTTGTAATGTTGAAAAACACTACATCTCACTAAGTGACATTGTTTAATGCGGTTTTACGACGGTTCATACCTTAACCTAACGTAACCTAACCTAACCTAACCTTACCTAACCTAACCTAACCTAACCTAACCTAACCCAACCCAACCTAACCTAACCTAACC
Source organism: Rhipicephalus microplus (assembly GCF_043290135.1). Classification (NCBI taxonomy): domain Eukaryota; kingdom Metazoa; phylum Arthropoda; class Arachnida; order Ixodida; family Ixodidae; genus Rhipicephalus; species Rhipicephalus microplus. The sequence goes on along the minus strand of NW_027464587.1, from coordinate 1,149,101 downwards.
TAACCTAACCTAACCCAACCCAACCTAACCTAACCTAACCTAAACTAACATAACCCAACCTAACCTAACCTAACCTAACCTAACTCAACTCAACCCAACCTAACCTAATCTAACCTAACCTAACCTAACCTAACCAAACCTAACCTAACCTAACCTAACCTAACGACGGTTGCAAGCGCTTTCACATTAGACATTGCAGTTCGCGACTTGTAATGGTGAAAAACACTGCATCTCACTAAGTGACATTGTTTAATGTGGTTTTACGACGGTTCATATCTTAACCTAACCTAACATTCGCACTTGTATCTAAAAACGCTCTATTACACTGTTTTGTTCACAATTACGATATTTGCGTAACCTCACAGTTTTTCACCAACTTATTGCAGTACAGAACGCTGTATCTCGCTAAATGACATTGTTCTTTAAGGTTTCACGATGCTTGCATGCGCTTTAACGAGAATATCACAATAAAGCAGTTTCGCACTTGTAACGGCAAAAGACGCAGTATCTGGCTAGTTCATGCCATTTTGTGTGCTTTCACAATATTTCACCTTTCGCAGTTTCATACTCGCAATAAAACAACACTATCTCGTTAGATGACATCGTTTTTGGTGCTTTCACGACGCTACGTAGCTCAAACTAACCTAACCTTCGCACTTCTATCGTTAGAAAACGTTTTATTCGCTACTTTACAATGTTTTCTACAAGATTACGACGGTTTCATGCGCTTTCACATTAGATATCGCAGTTCCCGACTTGTAATGGTGAAAAACACAGCATCTCACTAAGTGACATTGTTTATAGCGGTTTTAGCGTGGTTCATATCTTAACCTAACCTAACCTAACCTAACTTTATTTAACTTAACCTAACCTTATCTAACCCAAACTAACCAAACCTAACCAAACCTTACCTAACATAACCTAACCTAACCTAACCTAACCTAACCAAACCTAACCTAACCTAACCTAACCTAACCTAACCTAACCTATCCTAACGACGTTTGCAAGCGCTTTCACATTAGATATCGCAGTTCCCGACTTGTAATGGTGAAAAACACTGCATCTCACTAAGTGACATTGTTTAATGCGGTTTTACGACGGTTCATATATTAACCTAACCTAACGTTCGCACTTGTATCTAAAAACGCTCTATTACACTGTTTCGTTCACATTTAAGATATTTGCATGACCTCACAGTTTTTCTCCAAAGTATTACAGTACAGAACGCTGTATATCGCTAAATGACATCATTCTTTAAGGTTTCACGATGCTTGCATGCGCTTTAACGAGAATATCACAACATAGCAGTTTCGCACTTGTAACGGTACAACACGCAGTATTTGGCTTGTTCATGCCGTATTGTGTGCTTTCACAACATTTCACCTATTGCAGTTTCGTACATGAAATAAAACAATTATATCTCGTTAGATGACGTCCTTTTTGGTGGTTTCACGACGCTACCTAGCTTAAGCTAACATAATTCAACCTAACATAACCTTCGCACCTCTATCGTCAGAAAACGTTTTACTCGCTACTTTACAATGCTCTCTACAACATTACGACGGTTTCATGCGCTTTCACATTAGATATCGCAGTTCCCGACTTGTAATGGTGAAAAACACTGCATCTCACAAAGTGACATTGTTTAATGCGGTTTTACGACGGTTGATATCTCAACCTAACCTAACATTCGCACTTGTATCTAATTACGCTCAATTACACTGTTTCGTTCACAATTACGATATTTGCATGACCTCACAGTTTTTCACCAACTTATTGCAGTACAGAACGCTGTATCTCGCTAAATGACTTCGTTCTTTAAGGTTTCACGATGCTTGCATGCGCTTTAACGAGAATATCACATTATAGCAGTTTCGCACTTGTAACGGTACAACACGCAGTATCTGGCTTGTTCATGCCATTTTGTGTGCTTTCACAACATTTCACCTATTGCAATTTTGTACATGCAATAAAACAACACTATCTCGTTAGATGACGTCCTTTTTGGTGGTCTCACGACGCTACCTAGCTTAAACTAACATAACTCAACCTAATATAACCTTCGCACTTCTATCGGTAGAAAACAGTTTACTCGCTACTTTACAATGCTCTCTACAACATTTCGACGGTTTCATGCGCTTTCACATCAGATATCGATGTTCCCGACTTGTAATGGTAAAAAACACTGCATCTCACAAAGTGACATTGTTTAATGCGGTTTTACGACGGTTCATATCTTAACCTAACCCAACATTCGCGCTTGTATCTCAAAACGCTCTATTACACTGTTTCGTTCACAGTTACGATATTTGCATGACCTCACAGTTTTTCACTAACTTATTACAGTACAGAACGCTGTCTCTCGCTAAATGACATCATTCTTTAAGGTTTCACGATGCTTGCATGCACTTTAACGAGAATATCACATTATAGCAGTTTCGCACTTGTAACGCTACAACACGCAGTATCTAGCTTGTTCGTGCCGTTTTGTGTGCTTTCACAATATTTCACCTATCGCAGTTTAATACTCGCAATAAAACAACACTATCTCGTTAGATGACGTCGTTTTTGGTAGTTTCACGACGCTACCTAGCTTAAACTAACCTAACCTAACCTAACCTTCGCACTTCTATCGTTATAAAACGTTTTACTCGCAACTTTAAAATGCTCTCTACAACATTACGACAGTTTCATGCGCTTTCACAATAGATATCGCAGTTCCCGACTTGTAATGGTGAAAAACACTGCATCTCACTTAGTGACATTGTTTCATGCGGTTTTACGACGGTTCATATCTTAACCTAACCTAACGTTCGCACTTGTATCTAAAAACGCTCTATTACACTGTTTCGTTCACATTTAAGATATTTGCATGACCTCACAGTTTTTCTCCAACGTATTACAGTACAGAACGCTGTATATCGCTAAATGACATCATTCTTTAAGGTTTCACGATGCTTGCATGCGCTTTAACGAGAATATCACAACATAGCAGTTTCGTACTTGTAACGGTACAACACGCAGTATCTGGCTTGTTCAAGCCGTTTTGTGTACTTTCACAACATTTCACCTATTGCAGTTTCGTACATGCAATAAAACAACACTATTTCGTTAGATGACGTCCTTTTTGGTGGTTTCACGACGCTACCTAGCTCAAACTAACCTAACCTTCGCACTTCTATCGTTAGAAAACATTTTATTCGCTACTTTACAATGTTTTCTACAAGATTACGACGGTTTCATGCGCTTTCACATTAGATATCGCAGTTCCCGACTTGTAATGGTGAAAAACGCAGCATCTCACTAAGTGACATTGTTTAATGCGGTTTTAGCGCGGTTCATATCTTAACCTAACCTAACCTAACCTAACCCAACCTAACCTAACCTTACCTAACCCAACCTAAGCTAACCAAACCTTACCTAACATACCCTAACCTAACCTAGCCTAACCTAACCTAACCAAACCTAACCTAACCTAACGTAACCTAACCTAACCTAACGTAACCTAACCTAACCTAACCTAACGACGTTTGCAAGCGCTTTCACATTAGATATCGTAGTTCCCGACTTGTAATGGTGAAAAACACTGCATCTCACTAAGTGAGATTGTTTAATGCCGTTTTACGACGGTTCATATCTTAACCTGACCTAACACTCGCACTTGTATTAAAAAACGCTCTATTACACTGTTTCGTTCACAATTACGATATTTGCATAACCTCACAGTTTTTCACCAACTCATTGCAGTACAGAACGCTGTATCTCGCTAAATGACATCATTCTTTAAGGTTTCACGATGCTTGCATGCGCTTTAACGAGAATATCACAACATAGCAGTTTCGCGCTTGTAACGGTACAACACGCAGTATTTGGCTTGTTCATGCCGTTTTGTGTGCTTTCACAACATTTCACCTATTGCAGTTTCGTACATGAAATAAAACAATTATATCTCGTTAGATGTCCTTTTTGGTGGTTTCACGACGCTACCTAGCTTAAACTAACATAATTCAACCTAACATAACCTTCGCACTTCTATCGTTAGAAAACGTTTTACTCGCTACTTTACAATGCTCTCTACAACATTACGACGGTTTCATGCGCTTTCACATTAGATATCGCAGTTCCCGACTTGTAATGGTGAAAAACACTGCATCCCACAAAGTGACATTGTTTAATGCGGTTTTACGACGGTTTATATCTTAACCTAACCTAACATTCGCGCTTGTATCTCAAAACGCTCTATTACACTGTTTCGTTCACAGTTACGATATTTGCATGACCTCACAGTTTTTCACCAACTTATTACAGTACAGAACGCTGTCTCTCGCTAAATGACATCATTCTTTAAGGTTTCACGATGCTTGCATGCGCTTTACCGAGAATATCACAACATAGCAGTTTCGCACTTGTAACGGTACAACACGCAGTATTTGGCTTGTTCATGCCGTTTTGTGTGCTTTCACAACATTTTACCTATCGCAGTTTCGTACTCGAAATAAAACAACACTATCTCGTTAGATGACGTCGTTTTTGGTGGTTTCACGATGCTACCTAGCTTAAACTAACATAACTCAACCTAACATAACCTTCGCACTTCTATCGTTAGAAAACGTTTTACTCGCTACTTTACATTGCTTTCTACAACATTACGATGGTTTCAAGCGCTTTCACATTAGATATCGCAGTTCCCAACTTGTAAAGGTGAAAAACACTGCATCTCACTAAGTTACATTGTTTAATGCGGTTTTACGACGGTTCATACTTTAACCTAACCTAACCTAACCTAACCTAACCTTACCTAATCTAACCTAACCTAACCTAACCCAACCCAACCCAACCTAACCTAACCTAACCTAACCTAAACTAACCTAACCCAACCTAACCTAACCTAACCTAACCCAACCTAACCCAACCCATTCCAACCTAACCTAACCTAAGCTAACCTAACCTAACCTAACCACACCTAACCTAACCTAACCTAACGTAACCTAACCTAACCTAACCTATTCTAACGTAACCTAACCTTACCTGACCTAACCTAACCTAACGTAACCTAACCTAACCTAACATAACCTAACGTAACCTAACCTAACCTAACCTAACCTAACGTAACCTAACCTAACCTAACCCAACCCAACCCAACCCAAAAAAACCCAACCCAACCTAACCTAACCTAACCTAACCTAACCTTACCTAACCTAACCAAATTATTCTTACCTAACCTAACCTAACCTAACGTAACCTAACCTAACCTAACCTAACGTACCCTAACGTAACCTAACCTAACCTAACCTAACCTAACCCAACCTAACCTAACCTAACCTAACCCAACTGAACCCAACCTAACCTAATCTAACCTAACCTAACCTAACCAAACCTAACCTAACCTAACCTAACGACGGTTGCAAGCGCTTTCACATTAGATATCGCAGTTCCCGACTTGTAATGGTGAGAAACACTGCATCTCACTAAGTGACATTGTTTAAGGCGGTTTTACGACGGTTCATATCGTAACCTAACCTAACATTCGCACTTGTATCTAAAAACGCTCTATTACACTGTTTCGTTCACAATTACGATATTTGCATAACCTCACAGTTTTTCACCAACTTATTGCAGTACAGAACGCTGTATCTCGCTAAATGACATTGTTCTTTGAGGTTTCACGATGCTTGCTGCGCTTTAACGAGAATATCACATTATAGCAGTTTCGCACTTGTAACGCTACAACACGCAGTATCTAGCTTGTTCATGCCGTTTTGTGTGCTTTCACAATATTTCACCTATCGCAGTTTAATACTCGCAATAAAACAACACTATCTCGTTAGATGACGTCGTTTTTGGTAGCTTCACGACGCTACCTAGCTTAAACTAACCTAACCTAACCTAACCTTCGCACTTCTATCGTTATAAAACGTTTTACTCGCTACTTTACAATGTTTTCTACAAGATTACGACGGTTTCATGCGCTTTCACATTAGATATCGCAGTTCCCGACTTGTAATGGTGAAAAACACAGCATCTCACTAAGTGACATTGTTTATAGCGGTTTTAGCGTGGTTCATATCTTAACCTAACCTAACCTAACCTAACTTTATTTAACCTAACCTAACCTTATCTAACCCAAACTAACCTAACCTAACCAAACCTTACCTAACATAACCTAACCTAACCTAAACTAACCTAACCAAACCTAACCTAACCTAACCTAACCTAACGTAACCTAACCTAACCTAACCTAACCTATCCTAACGACGTTTGCAAGCGCTTTCACATTAGATATCGCAGTTCCCGACTTGTAATGGTGAAAAACACTGCATCTCACTAAGTGACATTGTTTAATGCGGTTTTACGACGGTTCATACATTAACCTAACCTAACCTTCGCACTTGTAATGAAAAACGCTCTATTACACTGTTTCGTTCACAATTACAATATTTGCATAACCTCACAGTTTTTCACCAACTTATTGCAGTACAGAACGCTGTATCTCGCTAAACGACATCGTTCTTTAAGGTTTCACGATGCTTGCATGCGCTTCAACGAGAATATCACATTATAGCAGTTTCGCACTTGTAACGGTACAACACGCAGTATTTGGCTTGTTCATGCCGTTTTGTGTGCTTTCACAACATTTCACCTATTGCAGTTTCGTACATGAAATAAAACAATTATATCTTGTTAGATGTCCTTTTTGGTGGTTTCACGACGCTACCTAGCTTAAACTAACATAATTCAACCTAACATAACCTTCGCACTTCTATCGTTAGAAAACGTTTTACTCGCTACTTTACAATGCTCTCTACAACATTACGACGGTTTCATGCGCTTTCACATTAGATATCGCAGTTCCCGACTTGTAATGGTGAAAAACACTGCATCCCACAAAGTGACATTGTTTAATGCGGTTTTACGACGGTTTATATCTTAACCTAACCTAACATTCGCGCTTGTATCTCAAAACGCTCTATTACACTGTTTCGTTCACAGTTACGATATTTGCATGACCTCAAATTTTTTCACCAACTTATTACAGTACAGAACGCTGTCTCTCGCTAAATGACATCATTCTTTAAGGTTTCACGATGCTTGCATGCGCTTTACCGAGAATATCACAACATAGCAGTTTCGCACTTGTAACGGTAGAACACGCAGTATTTGGCTTGTTCATGCCGTTTTGTGTGCTTTCACAACATTTTACCTATCGCAGTTTCGTACTCGAAATAAAACAACACTATCTCGTTAGATGACGTCGTTTTTGGTGGTTTCACGATGCTACCTAGCTTAAACTAACATAACTCAACCTAACATAACCTTCGCACTTCTATCGTTAGAAAACGTTTTACTCGCTACTTTACATTGCTTTCTACAACATTACGATGGTTTCAAGCGCTTTCACATTAGATATCGCAGTTCCCAACTTGTAAAGGTGAAAAACACTGCATCTCACTAAGTTACATTGTTTAATGCGGTTTTACGACGGTTCATACTTTAACCTAACCTAACCTAACCTAACCTTACCTAATCTAACCTAACCTAACCTAACCCAACCCAACCCAACCTAACCTAACTTAACCTAAACTAACCTAACCCAACCTAACCTAACCTAACCTAACCTAACCCAACCTAACCCAACCCATTCCAACCTAACCTAACCTAAGCTAACCTAACATAACCTAACCACACCTAACCTAACCTAACCTAACGTAACCTAACCTAACCTAACCTATTCTAACGTAATTACCTTACCTGAGCTAACCTAACCTAACGTAACCTAACCTAACCTAACATAACCTAACGTAAACTAACCTAACCTAACCTAACCTAACCTAACCTAACCCAACACAACCCAACCCAAAAAAACCCAACCCAACCTAACCTAACCTAACCTAACCTTACCTAACCTAACCAAATTATTCTTACCTAACTTAACCTAACCTAACGTAACCTAACCTAACCTAACGTACCCTAACGTAACCTAACCTAACCTAACCTAACCTAACCCAACCTAACCTAACCTAACCTAACCCAACTGAACCCAACCTAACCTAATCTAACCTAACCTAACCTAACCTAACCAAACCTAACCTAACCTAACCTAACCTAACCTAACCTAACGACGGTTGCAAGCGCTTTCACATTAGATATCGCAGTTCCCGACTTGTAATGGTGAGAAACACTGCATCTCACTAAGTGACATTGTTTAAGGCGGTTTTACGACGGTTCATATCTTAACCTAACCTAACATTCGCACTTGTATCTAAAAACGCTCTATTACACTGTTTCGTTCACAATTACGATATTTGCATAACCTCACAGTTTTTCACCAACTTATTGCAGTACAGAACGCTGTATCTCGCTAAATGACATTGTTCTTTGAGGTTTCACGATGCTTGCTGCGCTTTAACGAGAATATCACATTATAGCAGTTTCGCACTTGTAACGCTACAACACGCAGTATCTAGCTTGTTCATGCCGTTTTGTGTGCTTTCACAATATTTCACCTATCGCAGTTTAATACTCGCAATAAAACAACACTATCTCGTTAGATGACGTCGTTTTTGGTAGTTTCACGACGCTACCTAGCTTAAACTAACCTAACCTAACCTAACCTTCGCACTTCTATCGTTATAAAACGTTTTACTCGCAACTTTACAATGTTTTCTACAAGATTACGACGGTTTCATGCGCTTTCACATTAGATATCGTAGTTCCCGACTTGTAATGTTGAAAAACACTACATCTCACTAAGTGACATTGTTTAATGCGGTTTTACGACGGTTGATATCTCAACCTAACCTAACATTCGCACTTGTATCTAAATACGCTCAATTACACTGTTTCGTTCACAATTACGATATTTGCTTGACCTCACAGTTTCTCACCAACTTATTGCAGTACAGAACGCTGTATCTCGCTAAATGACATTGTTCTTTGAGGTTTCACGATGCTTGCTGCGCTTTAACGAGAATATCACATTATAGCAGTTTCGCACTTGTAACGCTACAACACGCAGTATCTAGCTTGTTCATGCCGTTTTGTGTGCTTTCACAATATTTCACCTATCGCAGTTTTGTACTCGCAATAAAACATCACTATCTCGTTAGATGACATCGTTTTTGGTGGTTTCACGACGCTACCTAGCTCAAACTAACCTAACCTTCGCACTTCTATCGTTAGAAAACGTTTTATTCGCTACTTTACAATGTTTTCTACAAGATTACGACGGTTTCCTGCGCTTTCACATTAGATATCGCAGTTCCCAACTTGTAATGGTGAAAAACACAGCATCTCACTAAGTGACATTGTTTATTGCGGATTTAGCGCGGTTCATATCTTAACCTAACCTAACCTAACCTAACCTAACCTTACCTAACCCAACCTATTCTAACCTAACCTAACCTAACCTAACCAAACCTTACCTAACATACCCTAACCTAACCTAACCTAACCTAACCAAACCTAACCTAACCTAACCTAACGTAACCTAACCTAACCTAACCTAACCTAATATAACCTAACGACGTTTGCAAGCGCTTTCACATTAGATATCGCAGTTCCCGACTTGTAATGGTGAAAAACACTGCATCTCACAAAGTGACATTGTTTAATGCGGTTTTACGACGGTTCATATCTTAACCTAACCTAACATTCGCGCTTGTATCTCAAAACGCTCTATTACACTGTTTTGTTCACAATTACGATATTTGCATAACCTCACAGTTTTTCACCAACTTATTGCAGTACAGAACGCTGTATCTCGCTAAATGACATCGTTCTTTAAGGTTTCACGATGCTTGCATGCGCTTTAACGAGAATATCACAATATAGCAGTTTCGCACTTGTAACGCTAGAACACGCAGTATTTGGCTTGTTCATGCCGTTTTGTGTGCTTTCACAACATTTCACCTATCGCAGTTTAATACTCGCAATAAAACAACACTATCTCGTTAGATGACGTCGTTTTTGGTAGTTTCACGACGCTACCTAGCTTAAACTAACCTAACCTAACCTAACCTTCGCACTTCTATCGTTAGAAAACGTTTTACTCGCAACTTTACAATGTTTTCTACAAGATTACGACGGTTTCATGCGCTTTCACATTAGATATCGTAGTTCCCGACTTGTAATGTTGAAAAACACTACATCTCACTAAGTGACATTGTTTAATGCGGTTTTACGACGGTTCATACCTTAACCTAACGTAACCTAACCTAACCTAACCTAACCTTACCTAACCTAACCTAACCTAACCTAACCCAACCCAACCCAACCTAACCTAACCTAACCTAACCCAACCCAACCCAACCCAACCTAACCTAGCCTAACCTAACCTAAACTAACCTAACCCAACCTAACCTAACCTAACCTAACCCAACTCAACCCAACCTAACCTAATCTAACCTAACCTAACCTAACCTAACCAAACCTAACCTAACCTTACCTAACGACGGTTGCAAGCGCTTTCACATTAGATATCGCAGTTCCCGACTTGTAATGGTGAAAAACACTGCATCTCACAAAGTGACATTGTTTAATGCGGTTTTACGACGGTTTATATCTTAACCTAACCTAACATTCGCGCTTGTATCTCAAAACGCTCTATTACACTGTTTCGTTCACAGTTACGATATTTGCATGACCTCACAGTTTTTCACCAACTTATTACAGTACAGAACGCTGTCTCTCGCTAAATGACATCATTCTTTAAGGTTTCACGATGCTTGCATGCGCTTTACCGAGAATATCACAACATAGCAGTTTCGCACTTGTAACGGTACAACACGCAGTATTTGGCTTGTTCATGCCGTTTTGTGTGCTTTCACAACATTTTACCTATCGCAGTTTCGTACTCGCAATAAAACAACACTATCTCGTTAGATGACGTCGTTTTTGGTGGTTTCACGATGCTACCTAGCTTAAACTAACATAACTCAACCTAACATAACCTTCGCACTTCTATCGTTAGAAAACGTTTTACTCGCTACTTTACATTGCTTTCTACAACATTACGACGGTTTCAAGCGCGTTCACATTACATATCGCAGTTCCCAACTTGTAAAGGTGAAAAACACTGCATCTCACTAAGTGACATTGTTTAATGCGGTTTTACGACGGTTCATACTTTAACCTAACGTAACCTAACCTAACCTAACCTAACCTAACCTTACCTAATCTAACCTAACCTAACCTAACCCAACCCAATCCAACCTAACCTAACCTAACCTAACCTAAACTAACCTAACCCAACCTAACCTAACCTAACCTAACCTAACCCAACCTAACCCAACCATACCCAACCTAACCTAACCTAAGCTAACCTAACCTAACCTAACCAAACCTAACCTAACCTAACCTAACGTAACCTAACCTAACCTAACCTATTCTAACGTAACCTAACCTTACCTGACCTAACCTAACCTAACGTAACCTAACCTAACCTAACATAACCTAACGTAACCTAACCTAACCTAACCTAACCTAACGTAACCTAACCTAACCTAACCACACCTAACCCAACCCAACCCAACCCAACAAAACCCAACCCAACCTAACCTAACCTAACCTAACCTAACCTTACCTAACCTAACCAAATTATTCTTACCTAACCTAACCTAACCTAACGTAACCTAACCTAACGTACCCTAACGTAACCTAACCTAACCTAACCCAACCTAACCTAACCTAACCTAACCCAACTCAACCCAACCTAACCTAATCTAACCTAACCTAACCTAACCTAACCAAACCTAACCTAACCTAACCTAACCTAACCTAACGACGGTTGCAAGCGCTTTCACATTAGATATCGCAGTTCCCGACTTGTAATGGTGAGAAACACTGCATCTCACTAAGTGACATTGTTTAAGGCGGTTTTACGACGGCTTATATCTTAACCTAACCTAACATTCGCACTTGTATCTAAAAACGCTCTATTACACTGTTTCGTTCACAATTACGATATTTGCATAACCTCACAGTTTTTCACCAACTTATTGCAGTACAGAACGCTGTATCTGGCTAAATGACATTGTTCTTTGAGGTTTCACGATGCTTGCTGCGCTTTAACGAGAATATCACATTATAGCAGTTTCGCACTTGTAACGCTACAACACGCAGTATCTAGCTTGTTCATGCCGTTTTGTGTGCTTTCACAATATTTCACCTATCGCAGTTTAATACTCGCAATAAAACAACACTATCTCGTTAGATGACGTCGTTTTTGGTAGTTGCACGACGCTACCTAGCTTAAACTAACCTAACCTAACCTAACCTTCGCACTTCTATCGTTATAAAACGTTTTACTCGCAACTTTAAAATGCTCTCTACAACATTACGACAGTTTCATGCGCTTTCACAATAGATATCGCAGTTCCCGACTTGTAATGGTGAAAAACACTGCATCTCACTTAGTGACATTGTTTCATGCGGTTTTACGACGGTTCATATCTTAACCTAACCTAACGTTCGCACTTGTATCTAAAAACGCTCTATTACACTGTTTCGTTCACATTTAAGATATTTGCATGACCTCACAGTTTTTCTCCAACGTATTACAGTACAGAACGCTGTATATCGCTAAATGACATCATTCTTTAAGGTTTCACGATGCTTGCATGCGCTTTAACGAGAATATCACAACATAGCAGTTTCGCACTTGTAACGGTACAACACGCAGTATTTGGCTTGTTCATGCCGTTTTTTGTGCTTTCACAACATTTCACCTATTGCAGTTTCGTACATGAAATAAAACAATTATATCTCGTTAGATGACGTCCTTTTTGGTGGTTTCACGACGCTACCTAGCTTAAACGAACATAATTCAACCTAACATAACCTTCGCACTTCTATCGTTAGAAAACGTTTTACTCGCTACTTTACAATGCTCTCTACAACATTACGACGGTTTCATGCGCTTTCACATTAGATATCGCAGTTCCCGACTTGTAATGGTGAAAAACACTGCATCTCACAAAGTGACATTGTTTAATGCGGTTTTACGACGGTTCATATCTTAACCTAACCTAACATTCGCGCTTGTATCTCAAAACGCTCTATTACACTGTTTCGTTCACATTTACGATATTTGCATGACCTCACAGTTTTTCACCAACTTATTACAGTACAGAACGCTGTCTGTCGCTAAATGACATCATTCTTTAAGGTTTCACGATGCTTGCATGCGCTTTAACGAGAATATCACATTATAGCAGTTTCGCACTTGTAACGGTACAACACGCAGTATCTGGCTTGTTCAAGCCGTTTTGTGTACTTTCACAACATTTCACCTATTGCAGTTTCGTACATGCAATAAAACAACACTATTTCGTTAGATGACGTCCTTTTTGGTGGTCTCACGACGCTACATAGCTTAAACTAACATAACTCAACCTAATATAACCTTCGCAGTTCTATCGTTAGAAAACGTTTTACTCGCTACTTTACAATGCTCTCTACAACATTACGACGGTTTCATGCGCTTTCACATTAGATATCGTAGTTCCCGACTTGTAATGTTGAAAAACACTACATCTCACTAAGTGACATTGTTTAATGCGGTATTACGACGGTTCATATGTTAACCTAACCTAACATTCGCGCTTGTATCTCAAAACGCTCTATTACACTGTTTCGTTCACAGTTACGATATTTGCATGACCTCACAGTTTTTCACCAACTTATTACAGTACAGAACGCTGTCTCTCGCTAAATGACATCATTCTTTAAGGTTTCACGATGCTTGCATGCGCTTTACCGAGAATATCACAACATAGCAGTTTCGCACTTGTAACGGTACAACACGCAGTATTTGGCTTGTTCATGCCGTTTTGTGTGCTTTCACAACATTTTACCTATCGCAGTTTCGTACTCGCAATAAAACAACACTATCTCGTTAGATGACGTCGTTTTTGGTGGTTTCACGATGCTACCTAGCTTAAACTAACATAACTCAACCTAACATAACCTTCGCACTTCTATCGTTAGAAAACGTTTTACTCGCTACATTACATTGCTTTCTACAACATTACGACGGTTTCAAGCGCTTTCACATTAGATATCGCGGTTCCCAACTTGTAAAGGTGAAAAACACTGCATCTCACTAAGTGACATTGTTTAATGCGGTTTTACGACGGTTCATACTTTAACCTAACGTAACCTAACCTAACCTAACATAACCTAACCTAACCTTACCTAATCTAACCTAACCTAACCTTACCCAACCCAACCCAACCTAACCTAACCTAACCTAACCTAAACTAACCTAACCTAACCCAACCTAACCTAACCTAACTTAACCTAACCCAACCTAACCCAACCACACCCAACCTAACCTAACCTAAGCTAACCTAACCTAACCTAACCAAACCTAACCTAACCTAACCTAACGTAACCTAACCTAACCTAACCTAACCTATTCTAACGTAACCTAACCTTACCTGACCTAACCTAACCTAACGTAACCTAACCTAACTTAACATAACCTAACCTAACGTAACCTAACCTAACATACCCTAACGTAACCTAACCTAACCTAACCCAACCTAACCTAACCTAACCCAACTCAACCCAACCTAACCTAATCTAACCTAACCTAACCTAACCTAACCTAACCAAACCTAACCTAACCTAACCTAACCTAACCTAACGACGGTTGCAAGCGCTTTCACATTAGAAATCGCAGTTCCCGACTTGTAATGGTGAGAAACACTGCATCTCACAAAGTGACATTGTTTAATGCGGTTTTACGACGGTTCATATCTTAACCTAACCTAACATTCGCGCTTGTATCTCAAAACGCTCTATTACACTGTTTCGTTCACATTTACGATATTTGCATGACCTCACAGTTTTTCACCAACTTATTACAGTACAGAACGCTGTCTGTCGCTAAATGACATCATTCTTTAAGGTTTCACGATGCTTGCATGCGCTTTAACGAGAATATCACATTATAGCAGTATCGCACTTGTAACGCTACAACACGCAGTATCTAGCTTGTTCATGCCGTTTTGTGTGCTTTCACAATATTTCACCTATCGCAGTTTAATACTCGCAATAAAACAACACTATCTCGTTAGATGACGTCGTTTTTGGTAGTTTCACGACGCTACCTAGCTTAAACTAACCTAACCTAACCTAACCTTCGCACTTCTATCGTTATAAAACGTTTTACTCGCAACTTTAAAATGCTCTCTACAACATTACGACAGTTTCATGCGCTTTCACATTAGATATCGTAGTTCCCGACTTGTAATGTTGAAAAACACTACATCTCACTAAGTGACATTGTTTATAGCGGTATTACGACGGTTCATATGTTAACCTAACCTAACGTTCGCGCTTGTATCTCAAAACGCTCTATTACACTGTTTCGTTCACAGTTACGATATTTGCATGACCTCACAGTTTTTCACCAACTTATTACAGTACAGAACGCTGTCTCTCGCTAAATGACATCAATCTTTAAGGTTTCACGATGCTTGCATGCGCTTTACCGAGAATATCACAACATTGCAGTTTCGCACTTGTAACGGTACAACACGCAGTATTTGGCTTGTTCATGCCGTTTTGTGTGCTTTCACAACATTTTACCTATCGCAGTTTCGTACTCGCAATAAAACAACACTATCTCGTTAGATGACGTCGTTTTTGGTGGTTTCACGATGCTACTTAGCTTAAACTAACATAACTCAACCTAACATAACCTTCGCACTTCTATCGTTAGAAAACGTTTTACTCGCTACTTTATATTGCTTTCTACAACATTACAACGGTTTCAAGCGCTTTCACATTAGATATCGCGGTTCCCAACTTGTAAAGGTGAAAAACACTGCATCTCACTAAGTGACATTGTTTAATGCGGTTTTACGACGGTTCATACTTTAACCTAACGTAACCTAACCTAACCTAACCTAACCTAACCTTACCTAATCTAACCTAACCTAACCTAACCCAACCCAACCCAACCTAACCTAACCTAACCTGACCTAAACTAACCTAACCCAACCTAACCTAACCTAACCTAACCCAACCTAACCCAACCACACCCAACCTAACCTAACCTAAGCTAACCTAACCTAACCTAACCAAACCTAACCTAACCTAACCTAACGTAACCTAACCTAACCTAACCTATTCTAACGTAACCTAACCTTACCTGACCTAACCTAACCTAACGTAACCTAACCTAACCTAACATAACCTAACGTAACCTAACCTAACCTAACCTAACCTAACGTAACCTAACCTAACCTAACCCAACCTAACCCAACCCAACCCAACCCAACAAAACCCAACCCAACCTAACCTAACCTAACCTAACCTTACCTAACCTAACCAAATTATTCTTACCTAACCTAACCTAACCTAACCCAACCTAACCTAACCTAACCTAACCCAACTCAACCCAACCTAACCTAATCTAACCTAACCTAACCTAACCTAACCAAACCTAACCTAACCTAACCTAACCTAACGACGGTTGCAAGCGCTTTCACATTAGATATCGCAGTTCCCGACTTGTAATGGTGAGAAGCACTGCATCTCACTAAGTGACATTGTTTAAGGCGGTTTTACGACGGTTTATATCTTAACCTTACCTAACATTCGCACTTGTATCTAAAAACGCTCTATTACACTGTTTCGTTCACAATTACGATATTTGCATAACCTCACAGTTTTTCACCAACTTATTGCAGTACAGAATGCTGTATCTCGCTAAATGACATTGTTCTTTGAGGTTTCACGATGCTTGCTGCGCTTTAACGAGAATATCACATTATAGCAGTTTCGCACTTGTAACGCTACAACACGCAGTATCTAGCTTGTTCATGCCGTTTTGTGTGCTTTCACAATATTTCACCTATCGCACTTTAATACTCGCAATAAAACAAGACTATCTCGTTAGATGACGTCGTTTTTGGTAGTTTCACGACGCTACCTAGCTTAAACTAACCTAACCTAACCTAACCTAACCTTCGCACTTCTATCGTTATAAAACGTTTTACTCGCAACTTTAAAATGCTCTCTACAACCTTACGACAGTTTCATGCGCTTTCACAATAGATATCGCAGTTCTCGACATGTAATGGTGAAAAACACTGCATCTCACTTAGTGACATTGTTTCATGCGGTTTTACGACGGTTCATATCTTAACCTAACCTAACGTTCGCACTTGTATCTAAAAACACTCTATTACACTGTTTCGTTCACATTTAAGATATTTGCATGACCTCACAGTTTTTCTCCAACGTATTACAGTACACAACGCTGTATATCGCTAAATGACATCATTCTTTAAGGTTTCACGATGCTTGCATGCGCTTTAACGAGAATATCACATTATAGCAGTTTCGCACTTGTAACGGTACAACACGCAGTATCTGGCTTGTTCAAGCCGTTTTGTGTACTTTCACAACATTTCACCTATTGCAGTTTCGTACATGCAATAAAACAGCACTATTTCGTTAGATGACGTCCTTTTTGGTGGTCTCACGACGCTCCATGCTTAAACTAACATAACTCAACCTAATATAACCTTCGCAGTTCTATCGTTAGAAAACGTTTTACTCGCTACTTTACAATGCTCTCTACAACATTACGACGGTTTCATGCGCTTTCACATTAGATATCGTAGTTCCCGACTTGTAATGTTTAAAAACACTACATCTCACTAAGTGACATTGTTTAATGCGGTATTACGACGGTTCATATGTTAACCTAACCTAACATTCGCGCTTGTATCTCAAAGCGCTCTATTACACTGTTTCGTTCACAGTTACGATATTTGCATGACCTCACAGTTTTTCACCAACTTATTACAGTACAGAACGCTGTCTCTCGCTAAATGACATCATTCTTTAAGGTTTCACGATGCTTGCATGCGCTTTACCGAGAATATCACAACATAGCAGTTTCGCACTTGTAACGGTACAACACGCAGTATTTGGCTTGTTCATGCCGTTTTGTGTGCTTTCACAACATTTTACCTATCGCAGTTTCGTACTCGCAATAAAACAACACTATCTCGTTAGATGACGTCGTTTTTGGTGGTTTCACGATGCTACCTAGCTTAAACTAACATAACTCAACCTAACATAACATTCGCACTTCTATCGTTAGAAAACGTTTTACTCGCTACTTTACATTGCTTTCTACAACATTACGACGGTTTCAAGCGCTTTCACATTAGATATCGCGGTTCCCAACTTGTAAAGGTGAAAAACACTGCATCTCACTAAGTGACATTGTTTATTGCGGTTTTACGACGGTTCATACTTTAACCTAACGTAACCTAACCTAACCTAACCTAACCTAACCTTACCTAATCTAACCTAACCTAACCTAACCCAACCCAACCCAACCTAACCTAACCTAACCTAACCTAAACTAACCTAACCCAACCTAACCTAACCTAACCTAACCCAACCTAACCCAACCACACCCAACCTAACCTAACCTAAGCTAACCTAACCTAACCAAACCTAACCTAACCTAACCTAACGTAACCTAACCTAACCTAACCTATTCTAACGTAACCTAACCTTACCTGACCTAACCTAACCTAACGAAACCTAACCTAACCTAACATAACCTAACGTAACCTAACCTACCCTAAACTAACCTAACCTAACGTAACCTAACCTAACCTAACCCAACCTAACCCAACCCAACCCAACCCAACAAAACCCAACCCAACCTAACCTAACCTAACCTAACCTAACCTTACCTAACCTAACCAAATTATTCTTACCTAACCTAACCTAACCTAACGTAACCTAACCTAACGTACCCTAACGTAACCTAACCTAACCTAACCCAACCTAACCTAACCTAACCCAACCTAACCCAACCACACCCAACCTAACCTAACCTAAGCTAACCAAACCTAACCTAACCTAACTTAACCTAACCTAACGTAACCTAACCTAACCTAACCTATTCTAACGTAACCTAACCTTACCTGACCTAACCTAACTTAACGTAACCTAACCTAACCTAACATAACCTAACGTAACCTAACCTAACCTAACCTAACGTAACCTAACCTAACCTAACCCAACCTAACCCAACCCAACCCAACAACACCCAACCCAACCTAACCTAACCTAACCTAACCTTACCTAACCTAACCAAATTATCCTTACCTAACCTAACCTAACCTAACGTAACCTAACCTAACCTAACCTAACGTAACCTAACCTAACCTAACGTAACCTAACCTAACCTAACCTAACCTAACCCAACCTAACCTAACCTAACCTAACCCAACTCAACCCAACCTAACCTAATCTAACCTAAGCTAACCTAACCTAACCTAACCAAACCTAACCTAACCTAACCTAACGTAACCTAACCTAACCTAACCTAACCTATTCTAACGTAACCTAACCTTACCTGACCTAACCTAACCTAACGTAACCTAACCTAACCTAACATAACCTAACCTAACGTAACCTAACCTAACATACCCTAACGTAACCTAACCTAACCTAACCCAACCTAACCTAACCTAACCCAACTCAACCCAACCTAACCTAATCTAACCTAACCTAACCTAACCTAACCTAACCAAACCTAACCTAACCTAACCTAACCTAACGACGGTTGCAAGCGCTTTCACATTAGATATCGCAGTTCCCGACTTGTAATGGTGAGAAACACTGCATCTCACAAAGTGACATTGTTTAATGCGGTTTTACGACGGTTCATATCTTAACCTAACCTAACATTCGCGCTTGTATCTCAAAACGCTCTATTACACTGTTTCGTTCACATTTACGATATTTGCATGACCTCACAGTTTTTCACCAACTTATTACAGTACAGAACGCTGTCTGTCGCTAAATGACATCATTCTTTAAGGTTTCACGATGCTTGCATGCGCTTTAACGAGAATATCACATTATAGCAGTATCGCACTTGTAACGCTACAACACGCAGTATCTAGCTTGTTCATGCCGTTTTGTGTGCTTTCACAATATTTCACCTATCGCAGTTTAATACTCGCAATAAAACAACACTATCTCGTTAGATGACGTCGTTTTTGGTAGTTTCACGACGCTACCTAGCTTAAACTAACCTAACCTAACCTAACCTTCGCACTTCTATCGTTATAAAACGTTTTACTCGCAACTTTAAAATGCTCTATACAACATTACGACAGTTTCATGCGCTTTCACATTAGATATCGTAGTTCCCGACTTGTAATGTTGAAAAACACTACATCTCACTAAGTGACATTGTTTAATGCGGTATTACGACGGTTCATATGTTAACCTAACCTAACATTCGCGCTTGTATCTCAAAACGCTCTATTACACTGTTTCGTTCACAGTTACGATATTTGCATGACCTCACAGTTTTTCACCAACTTATTACAGTACAGAACGCTGTCTCTCGCTAAATGACATCAATCTTTAAGGTTTCACGATGCTTGCATGCGCTTTACCGAGAATATCACAACATTGCAGTTTCGCACTTGTAACGGTACAACACGCAGTATTTGGCTTGTTCATGCCGTTTTGTGTGCTTTCACAACATTTTACCTATCGCAGTTTCGTACTCGCAATAAAACAACACTATCTCGTTAGATGACGTCGTTTTTGGTGGTTTCACGATGCTACTTAGCTTAAACTAACATAACTCAACCTAACATAACCTTCGCACTTCTATCGTTAGAAAACGTTTTACTCGCTACTTTACATTGCTTTCTACAACATTACAACGGTTTCAAGCGCTTTCACATTAGATATCGCGGTTCCCAACTTGTAAAGGTGAAAAACACTGCATCTCACTAAGTGACATTGTTTAATGCGGTTTTACGACGGTTCATACTTTAACCTAACGTAACCTAACCTAACCTAACCTAACCTAACCTTACCTAATCTAACCTAACCTAACCTAACCCAACCCAACCCAACCTAACCTAACCTAACCTGACCTAAACTAACCTAACCCAACCTAACCTAACCTAACCTAACCCAACCTAACCCAACCACACCCAACCTAACCTAACCTAAGCTAACCTAACCTAACCTAACCAAACCTAACCTAACCTAACCTAACGTAACCTAACCTAACCTAACCTATTCTAACGTAACCTAACCTTACCTGACCTAACCTAACCTAACGTAACCTAACCTAACCTAACATAACCTAACGTAACCTAACCTAACCTAACCTAACCTAACCTAACGTAACCTAACCTAACCTAACCCAACCTAACCCAACCCAACCCAACCCAACAAAACCCAACCCAACCTAACCTAACCTAACCTTACCTAACCTAACCAAATTATTCTTACCTAACCTAACCTAACCTAACCCAACCTAACCTAACCTAACCTAACCCAACTCAACCCAACCTAACCTAATCTAACCTAACCTAACCTAACCTAACCAAACCTAACCTAACCTAACCTAACCTAACGACGGTTGCAAGCGCTTTCACATTAGATATCGCAGTTCCCGACTTGTAATGGTGAGAAGCACTGCATCTCACTAAGTGACATTGTTTAAGGCGGTTTTACGACGGTTTATATCTTAACCTTACCTAACATTCGCACTTGTATCTAAAAACGCTCTATTACACTGTTTCGTTCACAATTACGATATTTGCATAACCTCACAGTTTTTCACCAACTTATTGCAGTACAGAATGCTGTATCTCGCTAAATGACATTGTTCTTTGAGGTTTCACGATGCTTGCTGCGCTTTAACGAGAATATCACATTATAGCAGTTTCGCACTTGTAACGCTACAACACGCAGTATCTAGCTTGTTCATGCCGTTTTGTGTGCTTTCACAATATTTCACCTATCGCACTTTAATACTCGCAATAAAACAAGACTATCTCGTTAGATGACGTCGTTTTTGGTAGTTTCACGACGCTACCTAGCTTAAACTAACCTAACCTAACCTAACCTTCGCACTTCTATCGTTATAAAACGTTTTACTCGCAACTTTAAAATGCTCTCTACAACCTTACGACAGTTTCATGCGCTTTCACAATAGATATCGCAGTTCTCGACATGTAATGGTGAAAAACACTGCATCTCACTTAGTGACATTGTTTCATGCGGTTTTACGACGGTTCATATCTTAACCTAACCTAACGTTCGCACTTGTATCTAAAAACACTCTATTACACTGTTTCGTTCACATTTAAGATATTTGCATGACCTCACAGTTTTTCTCCAACGTATTACAGTACAGAACGCTGTATATCGCTAAATGACATCATTCTTTAAGGTTTCACGATGCTTGCATGCGCTTTAACGAGAATATCACATTATAGCAGTTTCGCACTTGTAACGGTACAACACGCAGTATCTGGCTTGTTCAAGCCGTTTTGTGTACTTTCACAACATTTCACCGATTGCAGTTTCGTACATGCAATAAAACAGCACTATTTCGTTAGATGACGTCCTTTTTGGTGGTCTCACGACGCTCCATGCTTAAACTAACATAACTCAACCTAATATAACCTTCGCAGTTCTATCGTTAGAAAACGTTTTACTCGCTACTTTACAATGCTCTCTACAACATTACGACGGTTTCATGCGCTTTCACATTAGATATCGTAGTTCCCGACTTGTAATGTTGAAAAACACTACATCTCACTAAGTGACATTGTTTAATGCGGTATTACGACGGTTCATATGTTAACCTAACCTAACATTCGCGCTTGTATCTCAAAGCGCTCTATTACACTGTTTCGTTCACAGTTACGATATTTGCATGACCTCACAGTTTTTCACCAACTTATTACAGTACAGAACGCTGTCTCTCGCTAAATGACATCATTCTTTAAGGTTTCACGATGCTTGCATGCGCTTTACCGAGAATATCACAACATAGCAGTTTCGCACTTGTAACGGTACAACACGCAGTATTTGGCTTGTTCATGCCGTTTTGTGTGCTTTCAAAACATTTTACCTATCGCAGTTTCGTACTCGCAATAAAACAACACTATCTCGTTAGATGACGTCGTTTTTGGTGGTTTCACGATGCTACCTAGCTTAAACTAACATAACTCAACCTAACATAACATTCGCACTTCTATCGTTAGAAAACGTTTTACTCGCTACTTTACATTGCTTTCTACAACATTACGACGGTTTCAAGCGCTTTCACATTAGATATCGCGGTTCCCAACTTGTAAAGGTGAAAAACACTGCATCTCACTAAGTGACATTGTTTAATGCGGTTTTACGACGGTTCATACTTTAACCTAACGTAACCTAACCTAACCTAACCTAACCTAACCTTACCTAATCTAACCTAACCTAACCTAACCCAACCCAACCCAACCTAACCTAACCTAACCTAACCTAAACTAACCTAACCCAACCTAACCTAACCTATTCTAACCCAACCTAACCCAACCACACGCAACCTAACCTAACCTAAGCTAACCTAACCTAACCTAACCTAACGTAACCTAACCTAACCTAACCTATTCTAACGTAACCTAACCTTACCTGACCTAACCTAACCTAACGAAACCTAACCTAACCTAACATAACCTAACGTAACCTAACCTACCCTAAACTAACCTAACCTAACGTAACCTAACCTAACCTAACCCAACCTAACCCAACCCAACCCAACCCAACAAAACCCAACCCAACCTAACCTAACCTAACCTAACCTTACCTAACCTAACCAAATTATTCTTACCTAACCTAACCTAACCTAACGTAACCTAACCTAACGTACCCTAACGTAACCTAACCTAACCTAACCCAACCTAACCTAACCTAACCCAACCTAACCCAACCACACCCAACCTAACCTAACCTAAGCTAACCAAACCTAACCTAACCTAACTTAACCTAACCTAACGTAACCTAACCTAACCTAACCTATTCTAACGTAACCTAACCTTACCTGACCTAACCTAACTTAACGTAACCTAACCTAACCTAACATAACCTAACGTAACCTAACCTAACCTAACCTAACGTAACCTAACCTAACCTAACCCAACCTAACCCAACCCAACCCAACAACACCCAACCCAACCTAACCTAACCTAACCTAACCTTACCTAACCTAACCAAATTATCCTTACCTAACCTAACCTAACCTAACGTAACCTAACCTAACCTAACCTAACGTAACCTAACCTAACCTAACGTAACCTAACCTAACCTAACCTAACCTAACCCAACCTAACCTAACCTAACCTAACCCAACTCAACCCAACCTAACCTAATCTAACCTAACCTAACCTAACCTAACCTAACCAAACCTAACCCAACCTAACCTAACCTAACCTAACCTAACGACGGTTGCAAGCGCTTTCACATTAGATATCGCAGTTCCCCACTTTTAATGGTGAAAAACACTGCATCTCACTAATTGACATTGTTTAATGCGGTTTTACGACGGTTCATATCTTAACCTAACCTAACATTCGCACTTGTATCTAAAAATGCTCTATTACACTGTTTTGTTCAAAATTACGATATTTGCATAACCTCACAGTTTTTCACCAACTTATTGCAGTACAGAACGCTGTATCTCGCTAAATGACATTGTTCTTTAAGGTTTCACGATGCTTGCATGCGCTTTAACGAGAATATCACAATATAGCAGTTTCGCACTTGTAACAGTAGAACACGCAGTATTTGGCTTGTTCATGCCGTTTTGTGTGCTTTCACAACATTTCACCTATCGCAGTTTAATACTCGCAATAAAGCAACACTATCTCGTTAGATGACGTCGTTTCTGGTAGTTTCACGACGCTACGTAGCTCAAACTAACCAAACCTTCGCACTTCTATCGTTAGAAAACGTTTTATTCGCTACTTTACAATGTTTTCTACAAGATTACGACGGTTTCATGCGCTTTCACATTAGATATCGCAGTTCCCGACTTGTAATGGTGAAAAACACAGCATCTCACTGAGTGACATTGTTTAATGCGGTTTTAGCGCGGTTCATATCTTAACATAACCTAACCTAACCTTACCTAACCCAACCTAACCCAACCTAACCTAACCTAACCTAACCAAACCTTACCTAACATAACCTAACCTAACCTAACCTAACCAAACCTAACCTAACCTAACCTAACGTAACCTAACCTAACCTAACCTAACCTAACCAAACCTAACCTAACCTAACGTAACCTTACCTAACCTAACTTGATGAGTGCGGCGAGTTGGGCAGGTTGGTAACGATGCATGACTAAGAAATCTTAGCGCCACAGAACGGAAACAAAAGAAAGACACTAGCGCTCGTGTTGTCTACGTTTCTTTCTTTTGTTTCCGTTCTGTGGCGCTAAGATTTCTTAGTCATGTAACCTAACTTAACCTACCCTAACCCAACCCAACCCAACCTAACCTAACCTAACCTAACCTAAACTAACCTAACCACACCTAACCTAACCTAACCTAACCTAACCCAACCTAACCCAACCCAACCTAACCTAACCTAAGCTAACCTAACCTAACCAAACCTAACCTAACCTAACGTAACCTAACCTAACCTAACCTATTCTAACGTAACCTAACCTTACCTGACCTAACCTAACCTAAAGTAACCTAACCTAACCTAACATAACCTAACGTAACCTAACCTAACCTAACGTAACCTAACCTAACCTAACCCAACCTAACCCAACCCAACCCAACCCAACACAACCCAACACAACCTAACCTAACCTAACCTAACCTAACCTTACCTAACCTAACCAAATTATTCTTACCTAACCTAACCTAACCTAACGTAACCTAACCTAACGTACCCTAACGTAACCTAACCTAACCTAACCTAACCCAACTCAACCCAACCTAACCTAATCTAACCTAACCTAACCTAACCTAACCAAACCTAACCTAACCTAACCTAACCTAACCTAACCTAACGACGGTTGCAAGCGCTTTCACATTAGATATCGCAGTTCCCGACTTGTAATGGTGAGAAACACTGCATCTCACTAAGTGACATTGTTTAATGCGGTTTTACGACGGTTCATATCTTAACCTAACCTAACATTCGCACTTGTATCTAAAAACGCTCTATTACACTGTTTCGTTCACAATCACGATATTTGCATAACCTCACAGTTTTTCACCAACTTATTGCAGTACAGAACGCTGTATCTCGCTAAATGACATTGTTCTTTGAGGTTTCACGATGCTTGCATGCGCTTTAACGAGAATATCACATTATAGCAGTTTCGCACTTGTAACGCTACAACACGCAGTATCTAGCTTGTTCATGCCGTTTTGTGTGCTTTCACAATATTTCACCTATCGCAGTTTAATACTCGCAATAAAACAACACTATCTCGTTAGATGACGTCGTTTTTGGTAGTTTCACGACGCTACCTAGCTTAAACTAACCTAACCTAACCTAACCTTCGCACTTCTATCGTTATAAAACGGTTTACTCGCAACTTTACAATGTTTTCTACGAGATTACGACGGTTTCATGCGCTTTCACATTAGATATTGTAGTTCCCGACTTGTAATGTTGAAAAACACTACATCTCACTAAGTGACATTGTTTAATGCGGTTTTACGACGGTTGATATCTCAACCTAACCTAACATTCGCACTTGTATCTAAATACGCTCAATTACACTGTTTCGTTCACAATTACGATATTTGCTTGACCTCACAGTTTCTCACCAACTTATTACAGTACAGAACGCTGTATCTCGCTAAATGACATCGTTCTTTAATGTTTCACGATACTTGCATGCGCTTTAACGAGAATATCACAATAAAGCAGTTTCGCACTTGTAACGGCACAAGACGCAGTATCTGGCTAGTTCATGCCATTTTGTGTGCTTTCCCAATATTTCACCTATCGCAGTTTTGTACTCGCAATAAAACATCACTATCTCGTTAGATGACATCGTTTTTGGTGGTTTCACGACGCTACCTAGCTCAAACTAACCTAACCTTTGCACTTCTATCGTTAGAAAACGTTTTATCCGCTACTTTACAATGTTTTCTACAAGATTACGACGGTTTCATGCGCTTTCACATTAGATATCGCAGTTCCCGACTTGTAATGGTGAAAAACACAGCATCTCACTAAGTGACATTGTTTAATGCGGATTTAGCGCGGTTCATATCTTAACCTAACCTAACCTAACCCAACCTAACCTAACGTTACCTAACCCAACCTAACCTAACCTAACCTAACCAAACCTTACCTAACATACCCTAACCTAACCTAACCTAACCCAACCAAACCTAACCTAACCTAACCTAACCTAACGTCCCCTAACCTAACCTAACCTAACCTAACCTAACCTAACATAACCTAACGACGTTTGCAAGCACTTTCACATTAGATATCGCAGTTCCCGACTTGTAATGGTGAAAAACACTGCATCTCACTAAGTGACATTGTTTAATGTGGTTTTACGACGGTTCATATATTAACCTAACCTAACCTTCGCACTTGTATTGAAAAACGCTCTATTACACTGTTTCGTTCCCAATTACAATATTTGCATGACCTCACAGTTTTTCACCAACTTATTACAGAACAGAACGCTGTCTCTCGCTAAATGACATCATTCTTTAAGGTTTCACGATGCTTGCATGCGCTTTACCGAGAATATCACAACATAGCAGTTTCGCACTTGTAACGGTACAACACGCAGTATTTGGCTTGTTCATGCCGTTTTGTGTGCTTTCACAACATTTTACCTATCGCAGTTTCGTACTCGCAATAAAACAACACTATCTCGTTAGATGACGTCGTTTTTGGTGGTTTCACGATGCTACCTAGCTTAAACTAACATAACTCAACCTAACATAACCTTCGCACTTCTATCGTTAGAAAACGTTTTACTCGCTACTTTACATTGCTCTCTACAACATTACGACAGTTTCATGCGCTTTCACAATAGATATCGCAGTTCCCGACTTGTAATGCTGAAAAACACTGCATCTCACTAAGTGACATTGTTTAATGCGGTTTTACGACGGTTCATACTTTAACCTAACGTAACCCAACCCAACCTAACCTAACCTAACCTAACCTAACCTTACCTAATCTAACCTAACCTAACCTAACCCAACCCAACCCAACCTAACCTAACCTAACCTAACCTAAACTAACCTAACCCAACCTAACCTAACCTAACCTAACCCAACCTAACCCAACCACACCCAACCTAACCTAACCTAAGCTAACCTAACCTAACCTAACCAAACCTAACCTAACCTAACCTAACGTAACCTAACCTAACCTAACCTAGTCTAACGTAACCTAACCTTACCTGACCTAACCTAACCTAACGTAACCTAACCTAACCTAACATAACCTAACGTAACCTAACCTAACCTAAACTAACCTAACCTAACGTAACCTAACCTAACCTAACCCAACCTAACCCAACCCAACCCAACAAAACCCAACCCAACCTAACCAAACCTAACCTAACCTAACCTTACCTAACCTAACCAAATTATTCTTACCTAACCTAACCTAACCTAACGTAACCTAACCTAACGTACCCTAACGTAACCTAACCTAACCTAACCCAACCTAACCTAACCTAACCTAACCCAACTCAACCCAACCTAACCTAATCTAACCTAACCTAACCAAACCTAACCTAACCTAACCTAACCTAACCTAACGACGGTTGCAAGCGCTTTCACATTAGATATCGCAGTTCCCGACTTTTAATGGTGAGAAGCACTGCATCTCACTAAGTGACATTGTTTAAGGCGGTTTTACGACGGTTTATATCTTAACCTTACCTAACATTCGCACTTGTATCTAAAAACGCTCTATTACACTGTTTCGTTCACAATTACGATATTTGCATAACCTCACAGTTTTTCACCAACTTATTGCAGTACAGAATGCTGTATCTCGCTAAATGACATTGTTCTTTGAGGTTTCACGATGCTTGCTGCGCTTTAACGAGAGTATCACATTATAGCAGTTTCGCACTTGTAACGCTACAACACGCAGTATCTAGCTTGTTCATGCCGTTTTGTGTGCTTTCACAATATTTCACCTATCGCAGTTTAATACTCGCAATAAAACAACACTATCTCGTTAGATGACGTCGTTTTTGGTAGTTTCACGACGCTACCTAGCTTAAACTAACCCATTCTAACCTAACCTTCGCACTTCTATCGTTATAAAACGTTTTACTCGCAACTTTAAAATGCTCTCTACAACATTACCACAGTTTCATGCGCTTTCACAATAGATATCGCAGTTCCCGACTTGTAATGGTGAAAAACACTGCATCTCACTTAGTGACATTGTTTCATGCGGTTTTACGACGGTTCATATCTTAACCTAACCTAACGTTCGCACTTGTATCTAAAAACGCTCTATTACACTGTTTCGTTCACATTTAAGATATTTGCATGACCTCACAGTTTTTCTCCAACGTATTACAGTACAGAACGCTGTATATCGCTAAATGACATCATTCTTTAAGGTTTCACGATGCTTGCATGCGCTTTAACGAGAATATCACAACATAGCAGTTTCGCACTTGTAACGGTACAACACGCAGTATTTGGCTTGTTCATGCCGTTTTGTGTGCTTTCACAACATTTCACCTATTGCAGTTTCGTACATGAAATAAAACAACACTATCTCGTTAGATGACGTTGTTTTTGGAAGTTTCACGACGCTACCTAGCTTAAACTAACAAAACCTTCGCACTTCTATCGTTAGAAAACGTTTTACTCGCTACTTTACATTGCTTTCTACAACATTACGACGGTTTCAAGCGCTTTCACATTAGATATCACAGTTCCCAACTTGTAAAGGTGAAAAACACTGCATCTCACTAAGTGACATTGTTTAATGCGGTTTTACGACGGTTCATACCTTAACCTAACGTAACCTAACCTAACCTAACATAACCTTACCTAACCTAACCTAACCTAACCCAACCCAACCCAACCTAACCTAACCTAAACTAACCTAACCCAACCTAACCTAACCTAACCTAACCCAACCTAACCCAACCCAACCCAACCTAACCTAACCTAAGCTAACCTAACCCGAACCTAACCAAACCTAACCTAACCTAACTTAACCTAACCTAACGTAACCTAACCTAACCTAACCTATTCTAACGTAACCTAACCTTACCTGACCTAACCTAACTTAACGTAACCTAACCTAACCTAACATAACCTAACGTAACCTAACCTAACCTAACCTAACGTAACCTAACCTGACCTAACCCAACCTAACCCAACCCAACCCAACAACACCCAACCCAACCTAACCTAACCTAACCTTACCTAACCTAACCAAATTATCCTTACCTAACCTAACCTATCCTAACGTAACCTAACCTAACCTAACGTAACCTAACCTAACCTAACGACGTTTGCGAGCGCTTTCACATTAGATATCGCAGTTCCCGACTTGTAATGGTGAAAAACACTGCATCTCACTAAGTGACAATGTTTAATGTGGTTTTACGACGGTTCATATCTTAACCTAACCTAACATTCGCACTTGTATCTAAAAACGCTCTATTACACTGTTTTGTTCACAATTACGATATTTGCATAACCTCACAGTTTTTCACCAACTTATTGCAGTACAGAACGCTGTATCTCGCTAAATGACATTGTTCTTTAAGGTTTCACGATGCTTGCATGCGCTTTAACGAGAATATCACAATATAGCAGTTTCGCACTTGTAACAGTAGAACACGCAGTATTTGGCTTGTTCATGCCGTTTTGTGTGCTTTCACAACATTTCACCTATCGCAGTTTAATACTCGCAATAAAACAACACTATCTCGTTAGATGACGTCGTTTTTGGTAGTTTCACGACGCTACCTAGCTTAAACTAACCTAACCTAACCTAACCTTCGCACTTCTATCGTTATAAAACGTTTTACTCGCAACTTTACAATGTTTTCTACGAGATTACGACGGTTTCATGCGCTTTCACATTAGATATTGTAGTTCCCGACTTGTAATGTTGAAAAACACAACATCTCACTAAGTGACATTGTTTAATGCGGTTTTACGACGGTTGATATCTCAACCTAACCTAACATTCGCACTTGTATCTAAATACGCTCAATTACACTGTTTCGTTCACAATTACGATATTTGCATTACCTCACAGTTTTTCACCAACTTATTACAGTACAGAACGCTGTCTCTCGCTAAATGACATCCTTCTTTAAGGTTTCACGATGCTTGCAGGCGCTTTACCGAGAATATCACAACATAGCAGTTTCGCACTTGTAACGGTACAACACGCAGTATTTGGCTTGTTCATGCCGTTTTGTGTGCTTTCACAACATTTTACCTATCGCAGTTTTTGTACTCGCAATAAAACAACACTATCTCGTTAGATGACGTCGTTTTTGGTGGTTTCACGATGCTACCAAGCTTAAACTAACATAACTCAACCTAACATAAACTTCGCACTTCTATCGTTAGAAAACGTTTTACTCGCTACTTTACATTGCTTTCTACAACATTACGATGGTTTCAAGCACTTTCACATTAGATATCGCAGTTCCCAACTTGTAAAGGTGAAAAACACTGCATCTCACTAAGTGACATTGTTTAATGCGGTTTTACGACGGTTCATACTTTAACCTAACGTAACCTAACCTAACCTAACCTAACCTTACCTAATCTAACCTAACCTAACCTAACCCAACCCAACCCAACCTAACCTAACCTAACCTAAACTAACCTAACCCAACCTAACCTAACCTTACCTAACCCAACCTAACCCAACCCATTCCAACCTAACCTAACCTAAGCTAACCTAACCTAACCTAACCACACCTAACCTAACCTAACCTAACCTAACGTAACCTAACCTAACCTAACCTATTCTAACGTAACCTAACCTTACCTGACCTAACCTAACCTAACGTAACCTAACCTAACCTAACATAACCTAACGTAACCTAACCTAACCTAACCTAACGTAACCTAACCTAACCTAACCCAACCTAACCCAACCCAACCCAACAAAACCCAACCCAACCTAACCTAACCTAACCTAACCTAACCTTACCTAACTTAACCAAATTATTCTTACCTAACCTAACCTAACCTAACGTAACCTAACCTAACGTACCCGAACGTAACCTAACCTAACCTAACCTAACCTAACCTAACCCAACCTAACCTAACCTAACCTAACCCAACTCAACCCAACCTAACCTAATCTAACCTAACCTAACCTAACCTAACCAAACCTAACCTAACCTAACCTAACCTAACGACGGTTGCAAGCGCTTTCACATTAGATATCGCAGTTCCCGACTTGTAATGGTGAGAAACACTGCATCTCACTAAGTGACATTGTTTAAGGCGGTTTTACGACGGTTCATATCTTAACCTAACCTAACATTCGCACTTGTATCTAAAAACGCTCTATTACACTGTTTGGTTCACAATTACGATATTTGCATAACCTCACAGTTTTTCACCAACTTATTGCAGTACAGAACGCTGTATCTCGCTAAATGACATTATTCTTTGAGGTTTCACGATGCTTGCTGCGCTTTAACGAGAATATCACAATAAAGCAGTTTCGCACTTGTAACGGCACAAGACGCAGTATCTGGCTAGTTCATGCCATTTTGTGTGCTTTCCCAATATTTCACCTATCGCAGTTTTGTTCTCGCAATAAAACATCACTATCTCGTTAGATGACATCGTTTTTGGTGGTTTCACGACGCTACCTAGCTCAAACTAACCTAACCTTCGCACTTCTATCGTTAAAAAACGTTTTATTCGCTACTTTACAATGTTTTCTACAAGATTACGACGGTTTCCTGCGCTTTCACATTAGATATCGCAGTTCCCGACTTGTAATGGTGAAAAACACAGCATCTCACTAAGTGACATTGTTTAATGCGGATTTAGCGCGGTTCATATCTTAACCTAACCTAACCTAACCTAACCTAACCAAACCTTACCTAACATACCCTAACCTAACCTAACCTAACCTAACCAAACCTAACCTAACCTAACCTAACGTAACCTAACCTAACCTAACCTAACCTAACCTAATATAACCTAACGACGTTTGCAAGCGCTTTCACATTAGATATCGGAGTTCCCGACTTGTAATGGTGAAAAACACTACATCTCACTAAGTGACATTGTTTAATGTGGTTTTACGACGGTTCATATCTTAACCTAACCTAACATTCGCACTTGTATCTAAAAACGCTCTATTACACTGTTTTGTTCACAATTACGATATTTGCATAACCTCACAGTTTTTCACCATTTTATTGCAGTACAGAACGCTGTATCTCGCTAAATGACATTGTTCTTTAAGGTTTCACGATGCTTGCATGCGCTTTAACGAGAATATCACAATATAGCCGTTTCGCACTTGTAACGCTAGAACACGCAGTATTTGGCTTGTTCATGCCGTTTTGTGTGATTTCACAACATTTCACCTATTGCAGTTTAATACTCGCAATAAAACAACACTATCTCGTTAGATGACGTCGTTTTTGGTAGTTTCACGACGCTACCTAGCTTAAACTAACCTATCCTAACCTAACCTTCGCACTTCTATCGTTAGAAAACGTTTTACTCGCAACTTTACAATGTTTTCTACAAGATTACGACGGTTTCATGCGCTTTCACATTAGATACCGTAGTTCCCGACTTGTAATGTTGAAAAACACTACATCTCATTAAGTGACATTGTTTAATGCGGTTTTACGACGGTTCATACCTTAACCTAACGTAACCTAACCTAACCTAACCCAACCCAACCCAACCTAACCTAACCTAACCTAACCTAAACTAACCTAACCCAACCTAACCTAACCTAACCTAACCTAACCCAACTCAACCCAACCTAACCTAATCTAATCTAACCTAACCTAACCTAACCTAACATAACCTAACGACGTTTGCAAGCACTTTCACATTAGATATCGCAGTTCCCGACTTGTAATGGTGAAAAACACTGCATCTCACTAAGTGACATTGTTTAATGTGGTTTTACGACGGTTCATATATTAACCTAACCTAACCTTCGCACTTGTATTGAAAAACGCTCTATTACACTGTTTCGTTCCCAATTACAATATTTGCATGACCTCACAGTTTTTCACCAACTTATTACAGAACAGAACGCTGTCTCTCGCTAAATGACATCATTCTTTAAGGTTTCACGATGCTTGCATGCGCTTTACCGAGAATATCACAACATAGCAGTTTCGCACTTGTAACGGTACAACACGCAGTATTTGGCTTGTTCATGCCGTTTTGTGTGCTTTCACAACATTTTACCTATCGCAGTTTCGTACTCGCAATAAAACAACACTATCTCGTTAGATGACGTCGTTTTTGGTGGTTTCACGATGCTACCTAGCTTAAACTAACATAACTCAACCTAACATAACCTTCGCACTTCTATCGTTAGAAAACGTTTTACTCGCTACTTTACATTGCTCTCTACAACATTACGACAGTTTCATGCGCTTTCACAATAGATATCGCAGTTCCCGACTTGTAATGCTGAAAAACACTGCATCTCACTAAGTGACATTGTTTAATGCGGTTTTACGACGGTTCATACTTTAACCTAACGTAACCCAACCCAACCTAACCTAACCTAACCTAACCTAACCTTACCTAATCTAACCTAACCTAACCTAACCCAACCCAACCCAACCTAACCTAACCTAACCTAACCTAAACTAACCTAACCCAACCTAACCTAACCTAACCTAACCCAACCTAACCCAACCACACCCAACCTAACCTAACCTAAGCTAACCTAACCTAACCTAACCAAACCTAACCTAACCTAACCTAACGTAACCTAACCTAACCTAACCTAGTCTAACGTAACCTAACCTTACCTGACCTAACCTAACCTAACGTAACCTAACCTAACCTAACATAACCTAACGTAACCTAACCTAACCTAAACTAACCTAACCTAACGTAACCTAACCTAACCTAACCCAACCTAACCCAACCCAACCCAACAAAACCCAACCCAACCAAACCTAACCTAACCTAACCTTACCTAACCTAACCAAATTATTCTTACCTAACCTAACCTAACCTAACGTAACCTAACCTAACGTACCCTAACGTAACCTAACCTAACCTAACCCAACCTAACCTAACCTAACCTAACCCAACTCAACCCAACCTAACCTAATCTAACCTAACCTAACCAAACCTAACCTAACCTAACCTAACCTAACCTAACGACGGTTGCAAGCGCTTTCACATTAGATATCGCAGTTCCCGACTTTTAATGGTGAGAAGCACTGCATCTCACTAAGTGACATTGTTTAAGGCGGTTTTACGACGGTTTATATCTTAACCTTACCTAACATTCGCACTTGTATCTAAAAACGCTCTATTACACTGTTTCGTTCACAATTACGATATTTGCATAACCTCACAGTTTTTCACCAACTTATTGCAGTACAGAATGCTGTATCTCGCTAAATGACATTGTTCTTTGAGGTTTCACGATGCTTGCTGCGCTTTAACGAGAGTATCACATTATAGCAGTTTCGCACTTGTAACGCTACAACACGCAGTATCTAGCTTGTTCATGCCGTTTTGTGTGCTTTCACAATATTTCACCTATCGCAGTTTAATACTCGCAATAAAACAACACTATCTCGTTAGATGACGTCGTTTTTGGTAGCTTCACGACGCTACCTAGCTTAAACTAACCCATTCTAACCTAACCTTCGCACTTCTATCGTTATAAAACGTTTTACTCGCAACTTTAAAATGCTCTCTACAACATTACCACAGTTTCATGCGCTTTCACAATAGATATCGCAGTTCCCGACTTGTAATGGTGAAAAACACTGCATCTCACTTAGTGACATTGTTTCATGCGGTTTTACGACGGTTCATATCTTAACCTAACCTAACGTTCGCACTTGTATCTAAAAACGCTCTATTACACTGTTTCGTTCACATTTAAGATATTTGCATGACCTCACAGTTTTTCTCCAACGTATTACAGTACAGAACGCTGTATATCGCTAAATGACATCATTCTTTAAGGTTTCACGATGCTTGCATGCGCTTTAACGAGAATATCACAACATAGCAGTTTCGCACTTGTAACGGTACAACACGCAGTATTTGGCTTGTTCATGCCGTTTTGTGTGCTTTCACAACATTTCACCTATTGCAGTTTCGTACATGAAATAAAACAACACTATCTCGTTAGATGACGTTGTTTTTGGAAGTTTCACGACGCTACCTAGCTTAAACTAACCTAACCTTCGCACTTCTATCGTTAGAAAACGTTTTACTCGCTACTTTACATTGCTTTCTACAACATTACGACGGTTTCAAGCGCTTTCACATTAGATATCACAGTTCCCAACTTGTAAAGGTGAAAAACACTGCATCTCACTAAGTGACATTGTTTAATGCGGTTTTACGACGGTTCATACCTTAACCTAACGTAACCTAACCTAACCTAACATAACCTTACCTAACCTAACCTAACCTAACCCAACCCAACCCAACCTAACCTAACCTAAACTAACCTAACCCAACCTAACCTAACCTAACCTAACCCAACCTAACCCAACCCAACCCAACCTAACCTAACCTAAGCTAACCTAACCCGAACCTAACCAAACCTAACCTAACCTAACTTAACCTAACCTAACGTAACCTAACCTAACCTAACCTATTCTAACGTAACCTAACCTTACCTGACCTAACCTAACTTAACGTAACCTAACCTAACCTAACATAACCTAACGTAACCTAACCTAACCTAACCTAACGTAACCTAACCTGACCTAACCCAACCTAACCCAACCCAACCCAACAACACCCAACCCAACCTAACCTAACCTAACCTTACCTAACCTAACCAAATTATCCTTACCTAACCTAACCTAACCTAACGTAACCTAACCTAACCTAACGTAACCTAACCTAACCTAACGACGTTTGCGAGCGCTTTCACATTAGATATCGCAGTTCCCGACTTGTAATGGTGAAAAACACTGCATCTCACTAAGTGACAATGTTTAATGTGGTTTTACGACGGTTCATATCTTAACCTAACCTAACATTCGCACTTGTATCTAAAAACGCTCTATTACACTGTTTTGTTCACAATTACGATATTTGCATAACCTCACAGTTTTTCACCAACTTATTGCAGTACAGAACGCTGTATCTCGCTAAATGACATTGTTCTTTAAGGTTTCACGATGCTTGCATGCGCTATAACGAGAATATCACAATATAGCAGTTTCGCATTTGTAACAGCAGAACACGCAGTATTTGGCTTGTTCATGCCGTTTTGTGTGCTTTCACAACATTTCACCTATCGCAGTTTAATACTCGCAATAAAACAACACTATCTCGTTAGATGACGTCGTTTTTGGTAGTTTCACGACGCTACCTAGCTTAAACTAACCTATCCTAACCTAACCTTCGCACTTCTATCGTTATAAAACGTTTTACTCGCAACTTTACAATGTTTTCTACGAGATTACGACGGTTTCATGCGCTTTCACATTAGATATTGTAGTTCCCGACTTGTAATGTTGAAAAACACAACATCTCACTAAGTGACATTGTTTAATGCGGTTTTACGACGGTTGATATCTCAACCTAACCTAACATTCGCACTTGTATCTAAATACGCTCAATTACACTGTTTCGTTCACAATTACGATATTTGCATTACCTCACAGTTTTTCACCAACTTATTACAGTACAGAACGCTGTCTCTCGCTAAATGACATCCTTCTTTAAGGTTTCACGATGCTTGCAGGCGCTTTACCGAGAATATCACAACATAGCAGTTTCGCACTTGTAACGGTACAACACGCAGTATTTGGCTTGTTCATGCCGCTTTGTGTGCTTTCACAACATTTTACCTATCGCAGTTTTTGTACTCGCAATAAAACAACACTATCTCGTTAGATGACGTCGTTTTTGGTGGTTTCACGATGCTACCAAGCTTAAACTAACATAACTCAACCTAACATAAACTTCGCACTTCTATCGTTAGAAAACGTTTTACTCGCTACTTTACATTGCTTTCTACAACATTACGATGGTTTCAAGCACTTTCACATTAGATATCGCAGTTCCCAACTTGTAAAGGTGAAAAACACTGCATCTCACTAAGTGACATTGTTTAATGCGGTTTTACGACGGTTCATACTTTAACCTAACGTAACCTAACCTAACCTAACCTAACCTTACCTAATCTAACCTAACCTAACCTAACCCAACCCAACCCAACCTAACCTAACCTAACCTAAACTAACCTAACCCAACCTAACCTAACCTTACCTAACCCAACCTAACCCAACCCATTCCAACCTAACCTAACCTAAGCTAACCTAACCTAACCTAACCACACCTAACCTAACCTAACCTAACGTAACCTAACCTAACCTAACCTATTCTAACGTAACCTAACCTTACCTGACCTAACCTAACCTAACGTAACCTAACCTAACCTAACATAACCTAACGTAACCTAACCTAACCTAACCTAACGTAACCTAACCTAACCTAACCCAACCTAACCCAACCCAACCCAACAAAACCCAACCCAACCTAACCTAACCTAACCTAACCTAACCTTACCTAACTTAACCAAATTATTCTTACCTAACCTAACCTAACCTAACGTAACCTAACCTAACGTACCCGAACGTAACCTAACCTAACCTAACCTAACCTAACCTAACCCAACCTAACCTAACCTAACCTAACCCAACTCAACCCAACCTAACCTAATCTAACCTAACCTAACCTAACCTAACCAAACCTAACCTAACCTAACCTAACCTAACGACGGTTGCAAGCGCTTTCACATTAGATATCGCAGTTCCCGACTTGTAATGGTGAGAAACACTGCATCTCACTAAGTGACATTGTTTAAGGCGGTTTTACGACGGTTCATATCTTAACCTAACCTAACATTCGCACTTGTATCTAAAAACGCTCTATTACACTGTTTGGTTCACAATTACGATATTTGCATAACCTCACAGTTTTTCACCAACTTATTGCAGTACAGAACGCTGTATCTCGCTAAATGACATTGTTCTTTGAGGTTTCACGATGCTTGC
Organism: Rhipicephalus microplus; assembly: GCF_043290135.1. Taxonomy (NCBI): domain Eukaryota; kingdom Metazoa; phylum Arthropoda; class Arachnida; order Ixodida; family Ixodidae; genus Rhipicephalus; species Rhipicephalus microplus. Next base: position 1,110,019 of record NW_027464587.1, on the reverse strand, counting down.
TGCGCTTTAACGAGAATATCACAATAAAGCAGTTTCGCACTTGTAACGGCACAAGACGCAGTATCTGGCTAGTTCATGCCATTTTGTGTGCTTTCCCAATATTTCACCTATCGCAGTTTTGTTCTCGCAATAAAACATCACTATCTCGTTAGATGACATCGTTTTTGGTGGTTTCACGACGCTACCTAGCTCAAACTAACCTAACCTTCGCACTTCTATCGTTAAAAAACGTTTTATTCGCTACTTTACAATGTTTTCTACAAGATTACGACGGTTTCCTGCGCTTTCACATTAGATATCGCAGTTCCCGACTTGTAATGGTGAAAAACACAGCATCTCACTAAGTGACATTGTTTAATGCGGATTTAGCGCGGTTCATATCTTAACCTAACCTAACCTAACCTAACCTAACCAAACCTTACCTAACATACCCTAACCTAACCTAACCTAACCTAACCAAACCTAACCTAACCTAACCTAACGTAACCTAACCTAACCTAACCTAACCTAATATAACCTAACGACGTTTGCAAGCGCTTTCACATTAGATATCGGAGTTCCCGACTTGTAATGGTGAAAAACACTACATCTCACTAAGTGACATTGTTTAATGTGGTTTTACGACGGTTCATATCTTAACCTAACCTAACATTCGCACTTGTATCTAAAAACGCTCTATTACACTGTTTTGTTCACAATTACGATATTTGCATAACCTCACAGTTTTTCACCATTTTATTGCAGTACAGAACGCTGTATCTCGCTAAATGACATTGTTCTTTAAGGTTTCACGATGCTTGCATGCGCTTTAACGAGAATATCACAATATAGCCGTTTCGCACTTGTAACGCTAGAACACGCAGTATTTGGCTTGTTCATGCCGTTTTGTGTGATTTCACAACATTTCACCTATTGCAGTTTAATACTCGCAATAAAACAACACTATCTCGTTAGATGACGTCGTTTTTGGTAGTTTCACGATGCTACCTAGCTTAAACTAACCTATCCTAACCTAACCTTCGCACTTCTATCGTTAGAAAACGTTTTACTCGCAACTTTACAATGTTTTCTACAAGATTACGACGGTTTCATGCGCTTTCACATTAGATACCGTAGTTCCCGACTTGTAATGTTGAAAAACACTACATCTCATTAAGTGACATTGTTTAATGCGGTTTTACGACGGTTCATACCTTAACCTAACGTAACCTAACCTAACCTAACCCAACCCAACCCAACCTAACCTAACCTAACCTAACCTAAACTAACCTAACCCAACCTAACCCAACCTAACCTAACCTAACCCAACTCAACCCAACCTAACCTAATCTAATCTAACCTAACCTAACCTAACCTAACCTAACGACGGTTGCAAGCGCTTTCACATTAGATATCGCAGTTCCCGACTTGTAATGGTGAAAAACACTGCATCTCACTAAGTGACATTGTTTAATGTGGTTTTACGACGGTTCATATCTTAACCTAACCTAACATTCGCACTTGTATCTAAAAACGCTCTATTACACTGTTTTGTTCACAATTACGATATTTGCATACCCTCACAGTTTTTCACCAACTTATTGCAGTACAGAACGCTGTATCTCGCTAAATGACATTGTTCTTTAAGGTTTCACGATGCTTGCATGCGCTTTACCGAGAATATCACAACATAGCAGTTTCGCACTTGTAACGGTACAACACGCAGTATTTGGCTTGTTCATGCCGTTTTGTGTGCTTTCACAACATTTTACCTATCGCAGTTTCGTACTCGCAATAAAACAACACTATCTCGTTAGATGACGTCGTTTTTGGTGGTTTCACGATGCTACCTAGCCTAAACTAACATAACCCAACCTAACATAACCTTCGTACTTCTATCGTTAGAAAACGTTTTACTCCCTACTTTACATTGCTTTCTACAACAATACGACGGTTTCAAGCGCTTTCACATTAGATATCGCAGTTCCCAACTTGTAAAGGTGAAAAACACTGCATCTCACTAAGTGACATTGTTTAATGCGGTTTTACGACAGTTCATACTTTAACCTAACGTAACCTAACCTAACCTAACCTAACCTTACCTAATCTAACCTAACCTAACCTAACCCAACCCAACCCAACCTAACCTAACCTAACCTAACCTAAACTAACCTAACCCAACCTAACCTAACCTAACCTAACTCAACCTAACCCAACCCAACCCAACCTAACCTAACCTAAGCTAACCTAACCTAACCTAACCAAACCTAACCTCACCTAAACTAACCTAACGTAACCTAACCTAACCTAACCTACTATAACATAACATAACCTTACCTGACCTAACCTAACCTAACGTAACCTAACATAACCTAACGTAACCTAACCTAACCTAACCTAACGTAACCTAACCTAACCTAACCCAACCTAACCCAACCCAACCCAACCCAACAAAACCCAACCCAACCTAACCTAACCTAACCTAACCTTACCTAACCTAACCAAATTATTCTTACCTAACCTAACCTAACCTAACGTAACCTAACCTAACGTACCCTAACGTAACCTAACCTAACCTAACCTAACCTAACCCAACCTAACCTAATCTAACCTAACCTAACCTAACCTAACCTAACCAAACCTAACCCAACCTAACCTAACCTAACCTAACCTAACCTAACCTAACGACGGTTGCAAGCGCTTTCACATTAGATATCGCAGTTCCCCACTTTTAATGGTGAAAAACACTGCATCTCACTAATTGACATTGTTTAATGCGGTTTTACGACGGTTCATATCTTAACCTAACCTAACATTCGCACTTGTATCTAAATACGCTCAATTACACTGTTTCGTTCACAATTACGATATTTGCATTACCTCACAGTTTTTCACCAACTTATTACAGTACAGAACGCTGTCTCTCGCTAAATGACATCCTTCTTTAAGGTTTCACGATGCTTGCAGGCGCTTTACCGAGAATATCACAACATAGCAGTTTCGCACTTGTAACGGTACAACACGCAGTATTTGGCTTGTTCATGCCGCTTTGTGTGCTTTCACAACATTTTACCTATCGCAGTTTTTGTACTCGCAATAAAACAACACTATCTCGTTAGATGACGTCGTTTTTGGTGGTTTCACGATGCTACCAAGCTTAAACTAACATAACTCAACCTAACATAAACTTCGCACTTCTATCGTTAGAAAACGTTTTACTCGCTACTTTACATTGCTTTCTACAACATTACGATGGTTTCAAGCACTTTCACATTAGATATCGCAGTTCCCAACTTGTAAAGGTGAAAAACACTGCATCTCACTAAGTGACATTGTTTAATGCGGTTTTACGACGGTTCATACTTTAACCTAACGTAACCTAACCTAACCTAACCTAACCTTACCTAATCTAACCTAACCTAACCTAACCCAACCCAACCCAACCTAACCTAACCTAACCTAAACTAACCTAACCCAACCTAACCTAACCTTACCTAACCCAACCTAACCCAACCCATTCCAACCTAACCTAACCTAAGCTAACCTAACCTAACCTAACCACACCTAACCTAACCTAACCTAACGTAACCTAACCTAACCTAACCTATTCTAACGTAACCTAACCTTACCTGACCTAACCTAACCTAACGTAACCTAACCTAACCTAACATAACCTAACGTAACCTAACCTAACCTAACCTAACGTAACCTAACCTAACCTAACCCAACCTAACCCAACCCAACCCAACAAAACCCAACCCAACCTAACCTAACCTAACCTAACCTAACCTTACCTAACTTAACCAAATTATTCTTACCTAACCTAACCTAACCTAACGTAACCTAACCTAACGTACCCGAACGTAACCTAACCTAACCTAACCTAACCTAACCTAACCCAACCTAACCTAACCTAACCTAACCTAACCCAACTCAACCCAACCTAACCTAATCTAACCTAACCTAACCTAACCTAACCAAACCTAACCTAACCTAACCTAACCTAACGACGGTTGCAAGCGCTTTCACATTAGATATCGCAGTTCCCGACTTGTAATGGTGAGAAACACTGCATCTCACTAAGTGACATTGTTTAAGGCGGTTTTACGACGGTTCATATCTTAACCTAACCTAACATTCGCACTTGTATCTAAAAACGCTCTATTACACTGTTTGGTTCACAATTACGATATTTGCATAACCTCACAGTTTTTCACCAACTTATTGCAGTACAGAACGCTGTATCTCGCTAAATGACATTGTTCTTTGAGGTTTCACGATGCTTGCTGCGCTTTAACGAGAATATCACAATAAAGCAGTTTCGCACTTGTAACGGCACAAGACGCAGTATCTGGCTAGTTCATGCCATTTTGTGTGCTTTCCCAATATTTCACCTATCGCAGTTTTGTTCTCGCAATAAAACATCACTATCTCGTTAGATGACATCGTTTTTGGTGGTTTCACGACGCTACCTAGCTCAAACTAACCTAACCTTCGCACTTCTATCGTTAAAAAACGTTTTATTCGCTACTTTACAATGTTTTCTACAAGATTACGACGGTTTCCTGCGCTTTCACATTAGATATCGCAGTTCCCGACTTGTAATGGTGAAAAACACAGCATCTCACTAAGTGACATTGTTTAATGCGGATTTAGCGCGGTTCATATCTTAACCTAACCTAACCTAACCTAACCTAACCAAACCTTACCTAACATACCCTAACCTAACCTAACCTAACCTAACCAAACCTAACCTAACCTAACCTAACGTAACCTAACCTAACCTAACCTAACCTAATATAACCTAACGACGTTTGCAAGCGCTTTCACATTAGATATCGGAGTTCCCGACTTGTAATGGTGAAAAACACTACATCTCACTAAGTGACATTGTTTAATGTGGTTTTACGACGGTTCATATCTTAACCTAACCTAACATTCGCACTTGTATCTAAAAACGCTCTATTACACTGTTTTGTTCACAATTACGATATTTGCATAACCTCACAGTTTTTCACCATTTTATTGCAGTACAGAACGCTGTATCTCGCTAAATGACATTGTTCTTTAAGGTTTCACGATGCTTGCATGCGCTTTAACGAGAATATCACAATATAGCCGTTTCGCACTTGTAACGCTAGAACACGCAGTATTTGGCTTGTTCATGCCGTTTTGTGTGATTTCACAACATTTCACCTATTGCAGTTTAATACTCGCAATAAAACAACACTATCTCGTTAGATGACGTCGTTTTTGGTAGTTTCACGACGCTACCTAGCTTAAACTAACCTATCCTAACCTAACCTTCGCACTTCTATCGTTAGAAAACGTTTTACTCGCAACTTTACAATGTTTTCTACAAGATTACGACGGTTTCATGCGCTTTCACATTAGATACCGTAGTTCCCGACTTGTAATGTTGAAAAACACTACATCTCATTAAGTGACATTGTTTAATGCGGTTTTACGACGGTTCATACCTTAACCTAACGTAACCTAACCTAACCTAACCCAACCCAACCCAACCTAACCTAACCTAACCTAACCTAAACTAACCTAACCCAACCTAACCCAACCTAACCTAACCTAACCCAACTCAACCCAACCTAACCTAATCTAATCTAACCTAACCTAACCTAACCTAACCTAACCTAACGACGGTTGCAAGCGCTTTCACATTAGATATCGCAGTTCCCGACTTGTAATGGTGAAAAACACTGCATCTCACTAAGTGACATTGTTTAATGTGGTTTTACGACGGTTCATATCTTAACCTAACCTAACATTCGCACTTGTATCTAAAAACGCTCTATTACACTGTTTTGTTCACAATTACGATATTTGCATACCCTCACAGTTTTTCACCAACTTATTGCAGTACAGAACGCTGTATCTCGCTAAATGACATTGTTCTTTAAGGTTTCACGATGCTTGCATGCGCTTTACCGAGAATATCACAACATAGCAGTTTCGCACTTGTAACGGTACAACACGCAGTATTTGGCTTGTTCATGCCGTTTTGTGTGCTTTCACAACATTTTACCTATCGCAGTTTCGTACTCGCAATAAAACAACACTATCTCGTTAGATGACGTCGTTTTTGGTGGTTTCACGATGCTACCTAGCCTAAACTAACATAACCCAACCTAACATAACCTTCGTACTTCTATCGTTAGAAAACGTTTTACTCCCTACTTTACATTGCTTTCTACAACAATACGACGGTTTCAAGCGCTTTCACATTAGATATCGCAGTTCCCAACTTGTAAAGGTGAAAAACACTGCATCTCACTAAGTGACATTGTTTAATGCGGTTTTACGACAGTTCATACTTTAACCTAACGTAACCTAACCTAACCTAACCTAACCTAACCTTACCTAATCTAACCTAACCTAACCTAACCCAACCCAACCCAACCTAACCTAACCTAACCTAACCTAAACTAACCTAACCCAACCTAACCTAACCTAACCTAACCCAACCTAACCCAACCCAACCCAACCTAACCTAACCTAAGCTAACCTAACCTAACCTAACCAAACCTAACCTCACCTAAACTAACCTAACGTAACCTAACCTAACCTAACCTACTATAACATAACCTAACCTTACCTGACCTAACCTAACCTAACGTAACCTAACATAACCTAACGTAACCTAACCTAACCTAACCTAACGTAACCTAACCTAACCTAACCCAACCTAACCCAACCCAACCCAACCCAACAAAAGCCAACCCAACCTAACCTAACCTAACCTAACCTTACCTAACCTAACCAAATTATTCTTACCTAACCTAACCTAACCTAACGTAACCTAACCTAACGTACCCTAACGTAACCTAACCTAACCTAACCTAACCTAACCCAACCTAACCTAATCTAACCTAACCTAACCTAACCTAACCTAACCAAACCTAACCCAACCTAACCTAACCTAACCTAACCTAAACTAACCTAACGACGGTTGCAAGCGCTTTCACATTAGATATCGCAGTTCCCAACTTGTAAAGGTGAAAAACACTACATCTCACTAAGTGACATTGTTTAATGCGGTTTTACGACGGTTGATATCTCAACCTAACCTAACATTCGCACTTGTATCTAAAAACGCTCTATTACACTGTTTTGTTCACAATTACGATATTTGCATAACCTCACAGTTTTTCACCAACTTATTGCAGTACAGAACGCTGTATCTCGCTAAATGACATTGTTCTTTAAGGTTTCACGATGCTTGCATGCGCTTTACCGAGAATATCACAACATAGCAGTTTCGCACTTGTAACGGTACAACACGCAGTATTTGGCTTGTTCATGCCGTTTTGTGTGCTTTCACAACATTTTACCTATCGCAGTTTCGTACTCGCAATAAAACAACACTATCTCTTTAGATGACGTCGTTTTTGGTGGTTTCACGATGCTACCTAGCTTAAACTAACATAACTCAACCTAACATAACCTTCGCACTTCTATCGTTAGAAAACGTTTTACTCGCTACTTTACATTGCTTTCTACAACATTACGATGGTTGCAAGCGCTTTCACATTAGATATCGCAGTTCCCGACTTGTAATGGTGAAAAACAGAGTATCTCACTAAGTGACATTGTTTAATGCGGATTTAGCGCGGTTCATATCTTAACCTAACCTAACCTAACCTAACCTTACCTAACCAAACCTAACCTAACCTAACCTAACCAAACCTTACCTAACATACCCTAACCTAACCTAACGTAACCTAACCTAACCTAACCTAACCTAACCTAACATAACCTAACGACGTTTGCAAGCGCTTTCAAATTAGATATCGCAGTTCCCGACTTGTAATGGTGAAAAACACTGCATCTCACTAAGTGACATTGTTTAATGTGGTTTTACGACGGTGCATATCTTAACCTAACCTAACATTCGCACTTGTATCTAAAAACGCTCTATTACACTGTTTTGTTCACAATTACAATAGTTGCATAACCTCACAGTTTTTCACCAACTTATTGCAGTACAGAACGCTGTATCTCGCTAAATGACATTGTTCTTTAAGGTTTCACGATGCTTGCATGCGCTTTAACGAGAATATCACAATATAGCAGTTTCCCACTTGTAACGGTAGAACACGCACTATTTGGCTTGTTCATGCCGTTTTGTGTGCTTTCACAACATTTCACCTATCGCAGTTTAATACTCGCAATAAAACAACACTATCTCGTTAGATGACGTCGTTTTTGGTAGTTTCACGACGCTACCTAGCTTAAACTAACCTAACCTAACCTAACCTTCGCACTTCTATCGTTAGAAAACGTTTTACTCGCAACTTTACAATGTTTTCTACAAGATTACGACGGTTTCATGCACTTTCACATTAGATATCGTAGTTCCCGACTTGTAATGTTGAAAAACACTACATCTCACTAAGTGACATTGTTTAATGCGGTTTTACGACGGTTCATACCTTAACCGAACGTAACCTAACCTAACCTAACCTAACCTAACCTAACCCAACCCAACCTAACCTAACCTAACCTAACCTAAACTAACCTAACCCAACCTAACCTAACCTAACCTAACCTAACCCAACTCAACCCAACCTAACCTAATCTAACCTAACCTAACCTAACCTAACCTAACCTAACCTAACCAAACCTAAACTAACCTAACCTAACCTAACGACGGTTGCAAGCGCTTTCACATTAGATATCGCAGTTCCCGACTTGTAATGGTGAAAAACACTGCATCTCACTAAGTGACATTGTTTAATGTGGTTTTACGACGGTTCATATCTTAACCTAACCTAACATTCGCACTTGTATCTAAAAACGCTCTATTACACTGTTTTGTTCACAATTACGATATTTGCATAACCTCACAATTTTTCACCAACTTATTGCAGTACAGAACGCTGTATCTCGGTAAATGACATTGTTCTTTAAGGTTTCACGATGCTTGCATGCGCTTTAACGAGAATATCACAATATAGCAGTTTCGCACTTGTAACGGTAGAACACGCAGTATTTGGCTTGTTCATGCCGTTTTGTGTGCTTTCACAACATTTCACCTATCGCAGTTTAATACTCGCAATAAAACAACACTATCTCGTTAGATGACGTCGTTTTTGGTAGTTTCACGACGCTACCTAGCTTAAACTAACCTAACCTAACCTAACCTTCGCACTTCTATCGTTAGAAAACGTTTTACTCGCAACTTTACAATGTTTTCTACAAGATTACGACGGTTTCATGCGCTTTCACATTAGATATCGTAGTTCCCGACTTGTAATGTTGAAAAACACTACATCTCACTAAGTGACATTGTTTAATGCGGTTTTACGACGGTTGATATGTCAACCTAACCTAACATTCGCACTTGTATCTAAAGACGCTCAATCACACTGTTTCGTTCACAATTACGATATTTGCTTGACCTCACAGTTTCTCACCAACTTATTTCAGTACAGAACGCTGTATCTCGCTAAATGACATCGTTCTTTAAGGTTTCACGATACTTGCATGCGCTTTAACGAGAATATCACAATAAAGCAGTTTCGCACTTGTAACGGCACAAGACGCAGTATCTAGCTAGTTCATGCCATTTTGTGTGCTTTCACAATATTTCACCTATCGCAGTTTCGTACTCGCAATAAAACAACACTATCTTGTTAGATGGCATCGTTTTTGGTGGTTTCACGACGCTACGTAGCTCAAACTAACCTAACCTTCGCACATCTATCGTTAGAAAACGTTTTATTCGCTACTTTACAATGTTTTCTACAAGATTACGACGGTTTCATGCGCTTTCACATTAGATATCGCAGTTCCCGACTTGTAATGGTGAAAAACACAGCATCTCACTAAGTGACATTGTTTAATGCGGAATTAGCGTGGTTCATATCTTAACGTAACCTAACCTAACCTAACCTTACCTAACCCAACCTAACCTAACCTAACCTAACCTAACCAAACCTTACCTAACATACCCTAACCTAAATTAACCTAACCTAACCAAACCTAACCTAACCTAACCTAACGTAACCTAACCTAACCTAACCTAACGATGTTTGCAAGCGCTTTCACATTAGATATCGCAGTTCCCGACTTGTAATGGTGAAAAACACTGCATCTCACTAAGTGACATTGTTTAATGTGGTTTTACGACGGTTCATATTTTAACCTAACCTAACATTCGCACTTGTATCTAAAAACGCTCTATTACACTGTTTTGTTCACAATTACGATATTTGCATAACCTCACAGTTTTTCACCAACTTATTGCAGTACAGAACGCTGTATCTCGCTAAATGACATTGTTCTTTAAGGTTTCACGATGCTTGCATGCGCTTTAACGAGAATATCACAATATAGCAGTTTCGCACTTGTAACAGTAGAACACGCAGTATTTGGCTTGTTCATGCCGTTTTGTGTGCTTTCACAACATTTCACCTATCGCAGTTTAATACTCGCAATAAAACAACACTATCTCGTTAGATGACGTCGTTTTTGGTAGTTTCACGACGCTACCTAGCTTAAACTAACCTAACCTAACCTAACCTTCGCACTTCTATCGTTAGAAAACGTTTTACTCGCAACTTTACAATGTTTTCTACAAGATTACGACGGTTTCATGCGCTTTCACATTAGATATCGTAGTTCCCGACTTGTAATGTTGAAAAACACTACATCTCACTAAATGACATTGTTTAATGCGGTTTTACGACGGTTCATACCTTAACCTAACGTAACCTAACCTAACCTAACCTAACATAACCCAACCCAACCCAACCTAACCTAACCTAACCTAACCTAAACTAACCTAACCCAACCTAACCTAACCTAACCTAACTTAACGTAACCCAACTCAACCCAACCTAACCTAATCTAACCTAACCGAACCTAACCTAACCAAACCTAACCTAACCTAACCTAACCTAACCTAACCTAACGACGGTTGCAAGCGCTTTCACATTAGATATCGCAGTTCCCGACTTGTAATGGTGAAAAACACTGCATCTCACTAAGTGACATTGTTTAATGTGGTTTTACGACGGTTCATATCTTAACCTAACCTAACATTCGCACTTGTATCTAAAAACGCTCTATTGCACTGTTTTGTTCACAATTACGATATTTGCGTAACCTCACAGTTTTTCACCAACTTATTGCAGTACAGAACGCTGTATCTCGCTAAATGACTTTGTTCTTTAAGGTTTCACGATGCTTGCATGCGCTTTAACGAGAATATCACAATATAGCAGTTTTGCACTTGTAACGGTAGAACACGCAGTATTTGGCTTGTTCATGCCGTTTTGTGTGCTTTCACAACAATTCACCTATCGCAGTTTAATACTCGCAATAAAACAACACTATCTCGTTAGATGACGTCGTTTTTGGTAGTTTCACGACGCTACCAAGCTTAAACTAATCTAACCTAACCTAACCTTCGCACTTCTATCGTTAGAAAACGTTTTACTCGCAACTTTACAATGTTTTCTACAAGATTAGGACGGTTTCATGCGCTTTCACATTAGATATCGTAGTTCCCGACTTGTAATGTTGAAAAACACTACATCTCACTAAGTGACATTGTTTAATGCGGTTTTACGACGGTTCATACCTTAACCTAACGTAACCTAACCTAACCTAACCTAACCTAACCCAACCCAACCTAACCTAACCTAACCTAACCTAACATAACCCAACCCAACCCAACCTAACCTAACCTAACCTAACCTAAACTAACCTAATCCAACCTAAGCTAACCTAACCTAACCTAACGTAACCCAACTCAACCCAACCTAACCTAATCTAACCTAACCTAACCTAACCTAACCAAACCTAACCTAACCTAACCTAACCTAACCTAACCTAACGACGGTTGCAAGCGCTTTCACATTAGATATCGCAGTTCCCGACTTGTAATGGTGAAAAACACTGCATCTCACTAAGTGACATTGTTTAATGTGGTTTTACGACGGTTCATATCTTAACCTAACCTAACATTCGCACTTGTATCTAAAAACGCTCTATTGCACTGTTTTGTTCACAATTACGATATTTGCGTAACCTCACAGTTTTTCACCAACTTATTGCAGTACAGAACGCTGTATCTCGCTAAATGACTTTGTTCTTTAAGGTTTCACGATGCTTGCATGCGCTTTAACGAGAATATCACAATATAGCAGTTTTGCACTTGTAACGGTAGAACACGCAGTATTTGGCTTGTTCAAGCCGTTTTGTGTGCTTTCACAACATTTCACCTATCGCAGTTTAATACTCGCAATAAAACAACACTATCTCACTAGACGACAGATAACAACACTAGATGACGTCGTTTTTGGTAGTTTCACGACGCTACCTAACTTAAACTAACCTAACCTAACCTAACCTAACCTTCGCACTTCTATCGTTAGAAAACGTTTTACTCGCAACTTTACAATGTTTTCTACAAGATTACGACGGTTTCATGCGCTTTCACATTAGATATCGTAGTTCCCGACTTGTAATGTTGAAAAACACTACATCTCACTAAGTGACATTGTTTAATGCGGTTTTACGACGGTTCATACCTTAACCTAACGTAACCTAACCTAACCTAACCTAACCCAACCCAACCCAACCTAACCTAACCTAACCTAACCTAAACTAACCTAACCCAACCTAACCTAACCTAACCTAACCTAACCCAACTCAACCCAACCTAACCTAATCTAACCTAACCTAACCTAACCTAACCAAACCTAACCTAACCTAACCTAACCTAACCTAACCTAACGACGGTTGCAAGCGCTTTCACATTAGATATCGCAGTTCCCGACTTGTAATGGTGAAAAACACTGCATCTCACTAAGTGACAATGTTTAATGTGGTTTTACGACGGTTCATATCTTAACCTAACCTAACATTCGCACTTGTATCTAAAAACGCTCTATTACACTGTTTTGTTCACAATTACGATATTTGCATAACCTCACAGTTTTTCACCAACTTATTGCAGTACAGAACGCTGTATCTCGCTAAATGACATTGTTCTTTAAGGTTTCACGATGCTTGCATGCGCTTTAACGGGAATATCACAATATAGCAGTTTCGCACTTGTAACGGTAGAACACGCAGTATTTGGCTTGTTCATGCCGTTTTGTGTGCTTTCACAACAATTCACCTATCGCAGTTTAATACTCGCAATAAAACAACACTATCTCGTTAGATGACGTCGTTTTTGGTAGTTTCACGACGCTACCAAGCTTAAACTAATCTAACCTAACCTAACCTTCGCACTTCTATCGTTAGAAAACGTTTTACTCGCAACTTTACAATGTTTTCTACAAGATTACGACGGTTTCATGCGCTTTCACATTAGATATCGTAGTTCCCGACTTGTAATGTTGAAAAACACTACATCTCACTAAGTGACATTGTTTAATGCGGTTTTACGACGGTTCATACCTTAACCTAACGAACCTAACCTAACCTGACCTAACCTAACCCAACCCAACCCAACCTAACCTAACCTAACCTAAACTAACCTAACCCAACCTAACCTAACCTAACCTAACCCAACTCAACCCAACCTAACCTAACCTAACCTAACGACGGTTGCAAGCGCTTTCACATTAGATATCGCAGTTTCCGACTTGTAATGGTGAAAAACACTGCATCCTTCTAAGTGACATTGTTTAATGTGGTTTTACGACGGTTCATATCTTAACCTAACCTAACATTCGCACTTGTCTCTAAAAACGCTCTATTACACTGTTTTGTTCACAATTACGATATTTGCATAACCTCACAGTTTTTCACCAACTTATTGCAGTACAGAACGCTGTATCTCGCTAAATGACATTGTTCTTTAAGGTTTCACGATGCTTGCATGCGCTTTACCGAGAATATCACAACATAGCAGTTTCGCACTTGTAACGGTACAACACGCAGTATTTGGCTTGTTCATGCCGTTTTGTGTGCTTTCACAACATTTTACCTATCGCAGTTTCGTACTCGCAATAAAACAACACTATCTCGTTAGATGACGTCGTTTTTGGTGGTTTCACGATGCTACCTAGCTTAAACTAACATAACTCAACCTAACATAACCTTCGCACTTCTATCGTTAGAAAACGTTTTACTCGCTACTTTACATTGCTTTCTACAACATTACTACGGTTTCAAGCGCTTTCACATTAGATATCGCAGTTCCCCAACTTGTAAAGGTAAAAAACACTGCATCTCACTAAGTGACATTGTTTAATGCGGTTTTACGACGGTTCATACTTTAACCTAACGTAACCTAACCTAACGTAACCTAACCTAACCTTACCTAATCTAACCTAACCTAACCTAACCCAACCCAACCCAACCTAACCTAACCTAACCTAACCTAAACTAACCTAACCCAACCTAACCTAACCTAACCTAACCTAACCCAACCTAACTCAACCCAACCCAACCTAACCTAACCTAACCTAAGCTAACCTAACCTAACCTAACCAAACCTAACCTAACCTAACCTAACCTAACCTAACCTATTCTAACGTAACCTAACCTTACCTGACCTAACCTAACCTAACGTAACCTAACCTAACCTAACATAACCTAACGTAACCTAACCTAACCTAACGTAACCTAACCTAACCTAACCCAACCTAACCTAACCTAACCCAACCTAACCCAACCCAACCCAACCCAACAAAACCCAACCCAACCTAACCTAACCTTACCTAACCTAACCAAATTATTCTTACCTAACCTAACCTAACCTAACGTAACCTAACCTAACGTACCCTAACGTAACCTAACCTAACCTAACCTAACATAACCTAACCCAACCTAACCTAACCTAACCTACCCCAACTAAATCCAACCTAACCTAATCTAACCTAACCTAACCTAACCTAACCAAACCTAACCTAACCTAACCTAACCTAACCTAACCTAACGACGGTTGCAAGCGCTTTCACATTAGATATCGCAGTTCCCGACTTGTAATGGTGAGAAACACTGCATCTCACTAAGTGACATTGTTTTGGCGGTTTTACGACGGTTCATATCTTAACCTAACCTAACATTCGCACTTGTATCTAAAAACGCTCTATTACACTGTTTCGTTCACAATTACGATATTTGCATAACCTCACAGTTTTTCACCAACTTATTGCAGTACAGAACGCTGTATCTCGCTAAATGACATCGTTCTTTAAGGTTTCACGATACTTGCATGCGCTTTAACGAGAATATCACAATAAAGCAGTTTCGCACTTGTAACGGCACAAGACGCAGTATCTCGCTAGTTCATGCCATTTTGTGTGCTTTCCCAATATTTCGCCTATCGCAGTTTTGTACTCGCAATAAAACATCACTATCTCGTTAGATGACATCGTTTTTGGTGGTTTCACGACGCTACCTAGCTCAAACTAACCTAACCTTCGCACTTCTATCGTTAGAAAACGTTTTATTCGCTACTTTATAATGTTTTCTACAAGATTACGACGGTTTCATGCGCTTTCACATTAGATATCGCAGTTCCCGACTTGTAATGGTAAGAAACAGAGCATCTCTTTAAGTGACATTGTTTAATGCGGATTTAGCGCGGTTCATATCTTAACCTAACCTAACCTAACCTAACCTAACCTTACCTAACCCAACCTAACCTAACCTAACCTAACCAAACCTTACCTAACATACCCTAACCTAACCTAACCTAATCTAACCTAACCTAACCTAACCTAACCTAACCAAACCTAACCTAACCTAACCTAACCTAACCTAACCTAACGACGGTTGCAAGCGCTTTCACATTAGATATCGCAGTTCCCGACTTGTAATGGTGAAAAACACTGCATCTCACTAAGTGACAATGTTTAATGTGGTTTTACGACGGTTCATATCTTAACCTAACCTAACATTCGCACTTGTATCTAAAAACGCTCTATTACACTGTTTTGTTCACAATTACGATATTTGCATAACCTCACAGTTTTTCACCAACTTATTGCAGTACAGAACGCTGTATCTCGCTAAATGACATTGTTCTTTAAGGTTTCACGATGCTTGCATGCGCTTTAACGGGAATATCACAATATAGCAGTTTCGCACTTGTAACGGTAGAACACGCAGTATTTGGCTTGTTCATGCCGTTTTGTGTGCTTTCACAACAATTCACCTATCGCAGTTTAATACTCGCAATAAAACAACACTATCTCGTTAGATGACGTCGTTTTTGGCAGTTTCACGACGCTACCAAGCTTAAACTAATCTAACCTAACCTAACCTTCGCACTTCTATCGTTAGAAAACGTTTTACTCGCAACTTTACAATGTTTTCTACAAGATTACGACGGTTTCATGCACTTTCACATTAGATATCGTAGTTCCCGACTTGTAATGTTGAAAAACACTACATCTCACTAAGTGACATTGTTTAATGCGGTTTTACGACGGTTCATACCTTAACCTAACGTAACCTAACCTAACCTAACCTAACCCAACCCAACCCAACCTAACCTAACCTAACCTAAACTAACCTAACCCAACCTAACCTAACCTAACCTAACCCAACTCAACCCAACCTAACCTAACCTAACCTAACGACGGTTGCAAGCGCTTTCACATTAGATATCGCAGTTTCCGACTTGTAATGGTGAAAAACACTGCATCCTTCTAAGTGACATTGTTTAATGTGGTTTAGCGACGGTTCATATCTTAACCTAACCTAACATTCGCACTTGTATCTAAAAACGCTCTATTACACTGTTTTGTTCACAATTACGATATTTGCATAACCTCACAATTTTTCACCAACTTATTGCAGTACAGAACGCTGTATCTCGGTAAATGACATTGTTCTTTAAGGTTTCACGATGCTTGCATGCGCTTTAACGAGAATATCACAATATAGCAGTTTCGCACTTGTAACGGTAGAACACGCAGTATTTGGCTTGTTCATGCCGTTTTGTGTGCTTTCACAACATTTCACCTATCGCAGTTTAATACTCGCAATAAAACCACACTATCTCGTTAGATGACGTCGTTTTTGGTAGTTTCACGACGCTACCTAGCTTAAACTAACCTAGCTTAAACTAAGTTCGGCAGCGGTGCTTCGAAGGACGCACACGTTAGGGAAATTCACTTTGTCTTACAGATATCGCAAGACGACTGGTGTGGTTTCCGCAGCATCTTGCAGCGGGAGGTGGGCTTCGTGTGGCCATTGCCGGACATCAAGGACGGTACCAGCCCAAGCGACTAGCGAACCTGCGTGACGGATCTGCGCAGACCCAACGGACACAAACGCCACCAGGGAACCGTCTGTGATATATACCTGCAGCAACTCGTCTATCGCTCAGTTCGGCAGCGGTGCTTCGAAGGACGCACACGTTAGGGAAATTCACTTTGTCTTACAGATATCGCAAGACGACTGGTGTGGTTTCCGCAGCATCTTGCAGCGGGAGGTGGGCTTCGTGTGGCCATTGCCGGACATCAAGGACGGTACCAGCCCAAGCGACTAGCGAACCTGCGTGACGGATCTGCGCAGACCCAACGGACACAAACGCCACCAGGGAACCGTCTGTGATATATACCTGCAGCAACTCGTCTATCGCTCAGTTCGGCAGCGGTGCTTCGAAGGACGCACACGTTAGGGAAATTCACTTTGTCTTACAGATATCGCAAGACGACTGGTGTGGTTTCCGCAGCATCTTGCAGCGGGAGGTGGGCTTCGTGTGGCCATTGCCGGACATCAAGGACGGTACCAGCCCAAGCGACTAGCGAACCTGCGTGACGGATCTGCGCAGACCCAACGGACACAAACGCCACCAGGGAACCGTCTGTGATATATACCTGCAGCAACTCGTCTATCGCTCAGTTTGGCAGCGGTGCTTCGAAGGACGCACACGTTAGGGAAATTCACTTTGTCTTACAGATATCGCAAGACGACTGGTGTGGTTTCCGCAGCATCTTGCAGCGGGAGGTGGGCTTCGTGTGGCCATTGCCGGACATCAAGGACGGTACCAGCCCAAGCGACTAGCGAACCTGCGTGACGGATCTGCGCAGACCCAACGGACACAAACGCCACCAGGGAACCGTCTGTGATATATACCTGCAGCAACTCGTCTATCGCTCAGTTCGGCAGCGGTGCTTCGAAGGACGCACACGTTAGGGAAATTCACTTTGTCTTACAGGTGAGACCTTTTGTATCACGGAGTTTTTTTTTAGTGTTAGTTTTTTAGCACTGCTGCCGAACTCAGCGCAAAGTGTTTGTGATGCCAAAGGGGGCTGCAAAAGACACTGGTGGTGATGCTGATAAGGATATGTTGGATGGTAAAGACCTTCGGGAATTAATTAGAGCGTTCGACACTTTCAAGCGAGACTACCGATCGGACATGAGGGAACTAAAAGACAGCGTGTCGTTCTGTACGGACATTTGTAATGACGTAAAGGGAATAGCAGAAAACATAAAACAGCTCAGACAGGAAATGCATGGCATTGTAAACGAGAACAAAGCACTCAAAGCAGAAAATGAAAGGCTTGCGCAGAAGTGTGAAGAATTAGAGCAATACCAGCGCCTCAATAATGTAGAAATAAAGGGAGTGCCAGCTGAAGATGATCCAGTACTTACAATACAAAAAATTGGGAAAAGCGTGGGTGAGGCTGTAGAAGCAGCTGATCTCGACACGTGTCACTGGGTACGTAGCTCAAAGCAGAATGCGCAAAGCATTATCGCTCGTTTTGTGCGACGAAGCAAACGAAATGCGTTTCTGTCAAAATGCAGAAAACAAAAGATAGACAGTTCAGTGCTTGGAAGTGAGGCGAAGACGCCTATCTACGTAAACGAGAATCTCACACAGGCTAATAAAGCACTGCTTTCAGCCGCAATTCAAAAAAAGAAAGCTGCCAACTGGAAATTCGTCTGGACGAACAGCGGAAAAATTTTGGCTAGAAAGGATGAAGGCTCATCTGTAGTTCGTATCGCCACACAGGCCGATCTTATTCAGATATGCGCTGATACTGCTTTGAATGCCTAGTGACACACTTCCTAGCGCAACATCTTTTTTAACATCTTTGCCCTCATTTCACCATGCCTGAGCTAGAACATGGTACAAACTATTACACGACTGATGCCTTCAATTCTGAATTCTCACTTCCTGCAAAACGTTTTTCGCTTCTACATATCAATAGCAGAAGCCTTAAGAACAAAGTTGACGCGATTACCAATTTTCTTCACTCTTGTACCGTATCATTTGACGTGATAATGTTCTCAGAAACTTGGATTCACGGAAATGAAGTGCCCTATATATCTGGGTACCATTCTGAGCACCTGTGCCGCAGCGCTAAGAAGGGAGGGGGCGTTGCTATATACTTCAAAGACACGCTTACTTGTGAAAAGTTGCCTCACCTTTCCGTCATAAATGATGACGTCGAGTGCTTAGCTCTACGCATTGGCAAGGTGCTCGCAGTGGTTGTGTATAGGCCACCTCTTGGAAAGGAAGTAAACTTTCTTCATTTCTTCGAGACGCTACTGTGTGATAATTCTTTCACTTTGGGTTCATTTGTTATTATGGGTGACATAAACATTGATCTGAAATCATCACACACGTACTCTAGGGAATTCACTACCATGTTGGACACGTATGCCTGTAAAAATTACGTAGATATACCCACTAGAATCACAACACACAGTGCCACGTTACTGGACGTCTGCATTACAAACCTTTGCACAGACTACATAAAAACGGGCGTTTTCTCTTCCGATATTAGTGACCACCTGCCGGTATTTTTACTGGCCACCTTATATGAAAATAAGCCTCAAGAGCAAATGTGTTCTCGACGTAACCTAAATGACATCTCGCGCGAAGTATTTAGAAACTTAGTCCAAGGACTTGACTGGAGCATTATATTAGACCAGGCAGACGCCAACACTGCCTATGACATGTTTTTCGAGATGATCCATAAATGTTTTGACAATGCATTTCCGCTCAAGAAAATCATGGTGCAGCGAAACAAAAAATATAGGAAACCATGGATAAACAAAGGTCTATATCAACGCATAAAGGCTAAGAATAAATTATACCACGAATTCATTAGTTGTCGGGACCCTGAAGTGTTTTGTAGATACAAAAAAATTCGAAATACTCTGAATGCTGATTTAAGAAAAGCCAAGAAAAATTACTACACAGCAAAGTTTGAGAGCATTTACGATAACCCAAAGAAGGTATGGCAAATGGTAAATGCTCTAACTAATAGAATGGAACAGTGCAGTGATATAAAAGAAATGACTATAAACGGTACAACTATATATGCTGAAGATTTGGCTAACTCAATAAATGCACATTTCATAAATGCCGGTTGTTATGAAGAGCCAAATGACATTGACCGTGATACTAATATCCCGGATACACCTATGATAGAACACACAATATTCTTACAACCAACATCTCCTGCTGAAGTGGAGGCATCAATAAGGCTACTGAAAAGTAATGTCGCACCAGGCATTGATGAGATTGGTGCGAAAGAATTAAAACAAGTATCCCACCTTATTTCGGAGGCAGTTGCTCATATTGTTAATCTCATGTTGTCAACTGGTGTTTTTCCACAAAAACTCAAAGTAGCACGGGTGACAGCTATATTTAAAGGTGGCCTTAGAAATAATTTATCAAATTACCGACCGATATCGGTCCTCCCCATTATGTCGAAAATATTTGAAAGTGTGATTAACCAAAGACTGGTTTCTTTCTTTGACAAACACAAAATTCTTTCTAATAGCCAATATGGTTTTCGGAAAAACAGATCAACTGAAAAAGCATTGTGCTACATCAAAGATAGTATACTTACGAACATAGATAGCAAAAATTTCACACTTGGTTTATTTCTAGATTTGAAGAAAGCTTTCGATTCCATAAAATATAATATTTTATACGACAAACTATCTAGGTATGGGGTGCGGGGAGTAGCATTAGAGCTCATTAAAAACTATCTGAGTCACCGTTCTCAAATTGTGCAAATACAAAACGCAAAATCATCGAAACTAAAGCTAACACAAGGAGTTCCTCAGGGGTCCATACTGGGGCCATTTTTATTTCTTGTTTATATTAACGATATTGTAACTATAGCAAACTCTCCTGAAATTATTATGTATGCCGATGACACTAATGTTTTTTTTTAAATCCACAGACTTAACTGATTTGGAAACTAAGGCCAACGAGTACCTTGCGTTGCTCTCGACTTGGCTAGGCCAAAATAGACTGCAGCTTAATATAGCAAAGACAAACTATGTCATATTTCGTGCTCTGAACAAACAACTTAGCCGGGAAATAGTTCTAACTTTCCAAGGGCATGAGTTAACCAGGGTTAAAGAGCAAAAGTTTCTTGGTGTCTGGTTCCAAGAGCATCTTTCGTGGAACGTTCATGTTAATAATTTAGTCGTTGAACTCTCCCGAGCTGTTGGCTGCTTGTATAAAATTGCACCCTTGATACCTATCTGGTTGAAGCAAAACCTATATAATTCATTGTTCTACTCTAGACTTTGCTACGGAATACTGGTCTGGGGTACCACTACAAAAACCAACTACAATAGGATTATTCGTCTACAAAAAATGATACTGCGCATTTATGAAAGTTATCAGGGGCCATGGTACCAATTAAGCACGTCACCGTTATTTTTAAAATATCAAATGCTTCAAGCAAACAAAGTTTATGACTTCAAACTACTGCAGTATATACATTCCAATGCACTATATCTAGACGACAGCAGCAGCAGTAATGAAGTCCCATACGACATGAGACTGAAGAGAAGACGAATATTAAAAACCAGGACTAACTATGGTACACAAACAACCAGCCACCAAGTACTAATGATCCTGAATAAGCTAGAAGGTCATATTGAATTCTTCACGACTAGAAATGCATTTAAAAATAAGGTGAAGGAACTGTTACTTGCACAGGCTTTGAGAGAATGACTATTGCAACACATGTGTGTGTGGGTATATGTGTGTGTATGTGTGTATATATGTGTATGTGTATATATGTGTATGTATATGTGTGTATATATATGTGTGTATATATGTGTATGTAGGTGTATATATGTGTGTGTATGTGTGTGTGTATGTATATATATGTGTGTATGTATATATGTGTGTATGTGTATATATATGTGTATGTATATATGTATGTATATATATATATGTATATATATATGGATGTATGTGTATGTATCTATGTATACTATTGCATTCCATGCGTTTGATTGAGCTTGATTGTGTGCTGATATCAATACTCCTTTTGTTATCTTATGCCTCTGTCTATTAAAAAAAAAAAAAAAAAAAATAGCACAGTAACTATGTGGACGTACGAATGCGAAAGACTTTGTATTCCTAACGCATTGTATATCAAATGTGTAACGATTTTTTTATATTTTTGTTTACTGCCAATGAACTACTATTATGCCATGTAATATGATGTTGTAACATGTTACGGGTACCGGGGCCCCTGTCAGGCGTTGTTCGCCTTTAGCTCCTGTACCTTTCTTGAAGTTGTCAAGATCAAATAAATCTTATTCTTATTCTTATTCTTAACCTAACCTAACCTTCGCACTTCTATCGTTAGAAAACGTTTTACTCGCAACTTTACAATGTTTTCTACAAGATTACGACGGTTTCATGCGCTTTCACATTAGATATCGTAGTTCCCGACTTGTAATGTTGAAAAACACTACATCTCACTAAGTGACATTGTTTAATGCGGTTTTACGACGGTTGATATGTCAACCTAACCTAACATTCGCACTTGTATCTAAAGACGCTCAATCACACTGTTTCGTTCACAATTACGATATTTGCTTGACCTCACAGTTTCTCACCAACTTATTACAGTACAGAACGCTGTATCTCGCTAAATGACATCGTTCTTTAAGGTTTCACGATACTTGCATGCGCTTTAACGAGAATATCACAATAAAGCAGTTTCGCACTTGTAACGGCACAAGACGCAGTATCTAGCTAGTTCATGCCATTTTGTGTGTTTTCACAATATTTCACCTATCGCAGTTTCGTACTCGCAATAAAACAACACTATCTCGTTAGATGGCATCGTTTTTGGTGGTTTCACGACGCTACGTAGCTCAAACTAACCTAACCTTCGCACATCTATCGTTAGAAAACGTTTTATTCGCTACTTTACAATGTTTTCTACAAGATTACGACGGTTTCATGCGCTTTCACATTAGATATCGCAGTTCCCGACTTGTAATGGTGAAAAACACAGCATCTCACTAAGTGACATTGTTTAATGCGGAATTAGCGTGGTTCATATCTTAACCTAACCTAACCTAACCTAACCTTACCTAACCCAACCTAACCTAACCTAACCTAACCTAACCAAACCTTACCTAACATACCCTAACCTAAATTAACCTAACCTAACCAAACCTAACCTAACCTAACCTAACGTAACCTAACCTAACCTAACCTAACCTAACCTAACCTAACGACGTTTGCAAGCGCTTTCACATTAGATATCGCAGTTCCCGACTTGTAATGGTGAAAAACACTGCATCTCACTAAGTGACATTGTTTAATGTGGTTTTACGACGGTTCATATCTTAACCTAACCTAACATTCGCACTTGTATCTAAAAACGCTCTATTACACTGTTTTGTTCACAATTACGATATTTGCATAACCTCACAGTTTTTCACCAACTTATTGCAGTACAGAACGCTGTATCTCGCTAAATGACATTGTTCTTTAAGGTTTCACGATGCTTGCATGCGCTTTAACGAGAATATCACAATATAGCAGTTTCGCACTTGTAACAGTAGAACACGCAGTATTTGGCTTGTTCATGCCGTTTTGTGTGCTTTCACAACATTTCACCTATCGCAGTTTAATACTCGCAATAAAACAACACTATCTCGTTAGATGACGTCGTTTTTGGTAGTTTCACGACGCTACCTAGCTTAAACTAACCTAACCTAACCTAACCTTCGCACTTCTATCGTTAGAAAACGTTTTACTCGCAACTTTACAATGTTTTCTACAAGATTACGACGGTTTCATGCGCTTTCACATTAGATATCGTAGTTCCCGACTTGTAATGTTGAAAAACACTACATCTCGCTAAGTGACATTGTTTAATGCGGTTTTACGACGGTTCATACCTTAACCTAACGTAACCTAACCTAACCTAACCTAACATAACCCAACCCAACCCAACCTAACCTAACCTAACCTAAACTAACCTAACCCAACCTAACCTAACCTAACCTAACCTAACGTAACCCAACTCAACCCAACCTAACCTAATCTAACCTAACCTAACCTAACCTAACCAAACCTAACCTAACCTAACCTAACCTAACCTAACCTAACGACGGTTGCAAGCGCTTTCACATTAGATATCGCAGTTCCCGACTTGTAATGGTGAAAAACACTGCATCTCACTAAGTGACAATGTTTAATGTGGTTTTACGACGGTTCATATCTTAACCTAACCTAACATTCGCACTTGTATCTAAAAACGCTCTATTACACTGTTTTGTTCACAATTACGATATTTGCATAACCTCACAGTTTTTCACCAACTTATTGCAGTACAGAACGCTGTATCTCGCTAAATGACATTGTTCTTTAAGGTTTCACGATGCTTGCATGCGCTTTAACGGGAATATCACAATATAGCAGTTTCGCACTTGTAACGGTAGAACACGCAGTATTTGGCTTGTTCATGCCGTTTTGTGTGCTTTCACAACAATTCACCTATCGCAGTTTAATACTCGCAATAAAACAACACTATCTCGTTAGATGACGTCGTTTTTGGTAGTTTCACGACGCTACCAAGCTTAAACTAATCTAACCTAACCTAACCTTCGCACTTCTATCGTTAGAAAACGTTTTACTCGCAACTTTACAATGTTTTCTACAAGATTACGACGGTTTCATGCGCTTTCACATTAGATATCGTAGTTCCCGACTTGTAATGTTGAAAAACACTACATCTCACTAAGTGACATTGTTTAATGCGGTTTTACGACGGTTGATATGTCAACCTAACCTAACATTCGCACTTGTATCTAAAGACGCTCAATCACACTGTTTCGTTCACAATTACGATATTTGCTTGACCTCACAGTTTCTCACCAACTTATTACAGTACAGAACGCTGTATCTCGCTAAATGACATCGTTCTTTAAAGTTTCACGATACTTGCATGCGCTTTAACGAGAATATCACAATAAAGCAGTTTCGCACTTGTAACGGCACAAGACGCAGTATCTAGCTAGTTCATGCCATTTTGTGTGCTTTCACAATATTTCACCTATCGCAGTTTCGTACTCGCAATAAAACAACACTATCTCGTTAGATGGCATCGTTTTTGGTGGTTTCACGACGCTACGTAGCTCAAACTAACCTAACCTTCGCACATCTATCGTTAGAAAACGTTTTATTCGCTACTTTACAATGTTTTCTACAAGATTACGACGGTTTCATGCGCTTTCACATTAGATATCGCAGTTCCCGACTTGTAATGGTGAAAAACACAGCATCTCACTAAGTGACATTGTTTAATGCGGAATTAGCGTGGTTCATATCTTAACCTAACCTAACCTAACCTAACCTAACCTTACCTAACCCAACCTAACCTAACCTAACCTAACCTAACCAAACCTTACCTAACATACCCTAACCTAAATTAACCTAACCTAACCAAACCTAACCTAACCTAACCTAACGTAACCTAACCTAACCTAACCTAACCTAACCTAACCTAACGACGTTTGCAAGCGCTTTCACATTAGATATCGCAGTTCCCGACTTGTAATGGTGAAAAACACTGCATCTCACTAAGTGACATTGTTTAATGTGGTTTTACGACGGTTCATATCTTAACCTAACCTAACATTCGCACTTGTATCTAAAAACGCTCTATTACACTGTTTTGTTCACAATTACGATATTTGCATAACCTCACAGTTTTTCACCAACTTATTGCAGTACAGAACGCTGTATCTCGCTAAATGACATTGTTCTTTAAGGTTTCACGATGCTTGCATGCGCTTTAACGAGAATATCACAATATAGCAGTTTCGCACTTGTAACAGTAGAACACGCAGTATTTGGCTTGTTCATGCCGTTTTGTGTGCTTTCACAACATTTCACCTATCGCAGTTTCATACTCGCAATAAAACAACACTATCTCGTTAGATGACGTCGTTTTTGGTAGTTTCACGACGCTACCTAGCTTAAACTAACCTAACCTAACCTAACCTTCGCACTTCTATCGTTAGAAAACGTTTTACTCGCAACTTTACAATGTTTTCTACAAGATTACGACGGTTTCATGCGCTTTCACATTAGATATCGTAGTTCCCGACTTGTAATGTTGAAAAACACTACATCTCACTAAGTGACATTGTTTAATGCGGTTTTACGACGGTTCATACCTTAACCTAACGTAACCTAACCTAACCTAACCTAACATAACCCAACCCAACCCAACCTAACCTAACCTAACCTAACCTAAACTAACCTAACCCAACCTAACCTAACCTAACCTAACCCAACTCAACCCAACCTAACCTAATCTAACCTGACCTAACCTAACCTAACCAAACCTAACCTAACCTAACCTAACCTAACCTAACCTAACCTAACGACGGTTGCAAGCGCTTTCACATTAGATATCGCAGTTCCCGACTTGTAATGGTGAAAAACACTGCATCTCACTAAGTGACATTGTTTAATGTGGTTTTACGACGGTTCATATCTTAACCTAACCTAACATTCGCACTTGTATCTAAAAACGCTCTATTGCACTGTTTTGTTCACAATTACGATATTTGCGTAACCGCACAGTTTTTCACCAACTTATTGCAGTACAGAACGCTGTATCTCGCTAAATGACTTTGTTCTTTAAGGTTTCACGATGCTTGCATGCGCTTTAACGAGAATATCACAATATAGCAGTTTTGCACTTGTAACGGTAGAACACGCAGTATTTGGCTTGTTCAAGCCGTTTTGTGTGCTTTCACAACATTTCACCTATCGCAGTTTAATACTCGCAATAAAACAACACTATCTCACTAGATGACAGATAACAACACTAGATGACGTCGTTTTTGGTAGTTTCACGACGCTACCTAACTTAAACTAACCTAACCTAACCTAACCTTCGCACTTCTATCGTTAAAAAACGTTTTACTCGCAACTTTACAATGTTTTCTACAAGATTACGACGGTTTCATGCGCTTTCACATTAGATATCGTAGTTCCCGACTTGTAATGTTGAAAAACACTACATCTCACTAAGTGACATTGTTTAATGCGGTTTTACGACGGTTCATACCTTAACCTAACGTAACCTAACCTAACCTAACCTAACCCAACCCAACCCAACCTAACCTAACCTAACCTAACCTAAACTAACCTAACCCAACCTAACCTAACCTAACCTAACCTAACCCAACTCAACCCAACCTAACCTAATCTAACCTAACCTAACCTAACCTAACCTAACCAAACCTAACCTAACCTAACCTAACCTAACCTAACCTAACCTAACGACGGTTGCAAGCGCTTTCACATTAGATATCGCAGTTCCCGACTTGTAATGGTGAGAAACACTGCATCTCACTAAGTGACATTGTTTTGGCGGTTTTACGACGGTTCATATCTTAACCTAACCTAACATTCGCACTTGTATCTAAAAACGCTCTATTACACTGTTTCGTTCACAATTACGATATTTGCATAACCTCACAGTTTTTCACCAACTTATTGCAGTACAGAACGCTGTATCTCGCTAAATGACATCGTTCTTTAAGGTTTCACGATACTTGCATGCGCTTTAACGAGAATATCACAATAAAGCAGTTTCGCACTTGTAACGGCACAAGACGCAGTATCTCGCTAGTTCATGCCATTTTGTGTGCTTTCCCAATATTTCACCTATCGCAGTTTTGTACTCGCAATAAAACATCACTATCTCGTTAGATGACATCGTTTTTGGTGGTTTCACGACGCTACCTAGCTCAAACTAACCTAACCTTCGCACTTCTATCGTTAGAAAACGTTTTATTCGCTACTTTATAATGTTTTCTACAAGATTACGACGGTTTCATGCGCTTTCACATTAGATATCGCAGTTCCCGACTTGTAATGGTAAGAAACAGAGCATCTCTTTAAGTGACATTGTTTAATGCGGATTTAGCGCGGTTCATATCTTAACCTAACCTAACCTAACCTAACCTAACCTTACCTAACCCAACCTAACCTAACCTAACCTAACCAAACCTTACCTAACATACCCTAACCTAACCTAACCTAATCTAACCTAACCTAACCTAACCTAACCTAACCAAACCTAACCTAACCTAACCTAACCTAACCTAACCTAACGACGGTTGCAAGCGCTTTCACATTAGATATCGCAGTTCCCGACTTGTAATGGTGAAAAACACTGCATCTCACTAAGTGACAATGTTTAATGTGGTTTTACGACGGTTCATATCTTAACCTAACCTAACATTCGCACTTGTATCTAAAAACGCTCTATTACACTGTTTTGTTCACAATTACGATATTTGCATAACCTCACAGTTTTTCACCAACTTATTGCAGTACAGAACGCTGTATCTCGCTAAATGACATTGTTCTTTAAGGTTTCACGATGCTTGCATGCGCTTTAACGGGAATATCACAATATAGCAGTTTCGCACTTGTAACGGTAGAACACGCAGTATTTGGCTTGTTCATGCCGTTTTGTGTGCTTTCACAACAATTCACCTATCGCAGTTTAATACTCGCAATAAAACAACACTATCTCGTTAGATGACGTCGTTTTTGGTAGTTTCACGACGCTACCAAGCTTAAACTAATCTAACCTAACCTAACCTTCGCACTTCTATCGTTAGAAAACGTTTTACTCGCAACTTTACAATGTTTTCTACAAGATTACGACGGTTTCATGCGCTTTCACATTAGATATCGTAGTTCCCGACTTGTAATGTTGAAAAACACTACATCTCACTAAGTGACATTGTTTAATGCGGTTTTACGACGGTTCATACCTTAACCTAACGTAACCTAACCTAACCTAACCTAACCTAACCCAACCCAACCCAACCTAACCTAACCTAACCTAAACTAACCTAACCCAACCTAACCTAACCTAACCTAACCCAACTCAACCCAACCTAACCTAACCTAACCTAACGACGGTTGCAAGCGCTTTCACATTAGATATCGCAGTTTCCGACTTGTAATGGTGAAAAACACTGCATCCTTCTAAGTGACATTGTTTAATGTGGTTTTGCGACGGTTCATATCTTAACCTAACCTAACATTCGCACTTGTATCTAAAAACGCTCTATTACACTGTTCTGTTCACAATTACGATATTTGCATAACCTCACAATTTTTCACCAACTTATTGCAGTACAGAACGCTGTATCTCGGTAAATGACATTGTTCTTTAAGGTTTCACGATGCTTGCATGCGCTTTAACGAGAATATCACAATATAGCAGTTTCGCACTTGTAACGGTAGAACACGCAGTATTTGGCTTGTTCATGCCGTTTTGTGTGCTTTCACAACATTTCACTTATCGCAGTTTAATACTCGCAATAAAACAACACTATCTCGTTAGATGACGTCGTTTTTGGTAGTTTCACGACGCTACCTAGCTTAAACTAACCTAACCTAACCTAACCTTCGCACTTCTATCGTTAGAAAACGTTTTACTCGCAACTTTACAATGTTTTCTACAAGATTACGACGGTTTCATGCGCTTTCACATTAGATATCGTAGTTACCGACTTGTAATGTTGAAAAACACTACATCTCACTAAGTGACATTGTTTAATGCGGTTTTACGACGGTTGATATGTCAACCTAACCTAACATTCGCACTTGTATCTAAAGACGCTCAATCACACTGTTTCGTTCACAATTACGATATTTGCTTGACCTCACAGTTTCTCACCAACTTATTACAGTACAGAACGCTGTATCTCGCTAAATGACATCGTTCTTTAAGGTTTCACGATACTTGCATGCGCTTTAACGAGAATATCACAATAAAGCAGTTTCGCACTTGTAACGGCACAAGACGCAGTATCTAGCTAGTTCATGCCATTTTGTGTGCTTTCACAATATTTCACCTATCGCAGTTTCGTACTCGCAATAAAACAACACTATCTCGTTAGATGGCATCGTTTTTGGTGGTTTCACGACGCTACGTAGCTCAAACTAACCTAACCTTCGCACATCTATCGTTAGAAAACGTTTTATTCGCTACTTTACAATGTTTTCTACAAGATTACGACGGTTTCATGCGCTTTCACATTAGATATCGCAGTTCCCGACTTGTAATGGTGAAAAACACAGCATCTCACTAAGTGACATTGTTTAATGCGGAATTAGCGTGGTTCATATCTTAACCTAACCTAACCTAACCTAACCTAACCTTACCTAACCCAACCTAACCTAACCTAACCTAACCAAACCTTACCTAACATACCCTAACCTAAATTAACCTAACCTAACCAAACCTAACCTAACCTAACCTAACGTAACCTAACCTAACCTAACCTAACCTAACCTGACGACGTTTGCAAGCGCTTTCACATTAGATATCGCAGTTCCCGACTTGTAATGGTGAAAAACACTGCATCTCACTAAGTGACATTGTTTAATGTGGTTTTACGACGGTTCATATCTTAACCTAACCTAACATTCGCACTTGTATCTAAAAACGCTCTATTACACTGTTTTGTTCACAATTACGATAATTGGATAACCTCACAGTTTTTCACCAACTTATTGCAGTACAGAACGCTGTATCTCGCTAAATGACATTGTTCTTTAAGGTTTCACGATGCTTGCATGCGCTTTAACGAGAATATCACAATATAGCAGTTTCGCACTTGTAACAGTAGAACACGCAGTATTTGGCTTGTTCATGCCGTTTTGTGTGCTTTCACAACATTTCACCTATCGCAGTTTAATACTCGCAATAAAACAACACTATCTCGTTAGATGACGTCGTTTTTGGTAGTTTCACGACGCTACCTAGCTTAAACTAACCTAACCTAACCTAACCTTCGCACTTCTATCGTTAGAAAACGTTTTACTCGCAACTTTACAATGTTTTCTACAAGATTACGACGGTTTCATGCGCTTTCACATTAGATATCGTAGTTCCCGACTTGTAATGTTGAAAAACACTACATCTCACTAAGTGACATTGTTTAATGCGGTTTTACGACGGTTCATACCTTAACCTAACGTAACCTAACCTAACCTAACCTAACATAACCCAACCCAACCCAACCTAACCTAACCTAACCTAACCTAAACTAACCTAACCCAACCTAACCTAACCTAACCTAACCTAACGTAACCCAACTCAACCCAACCTAACCTAATCTAACCTAACCTAACCTAACCTAACCAAACCTAACCTAACCTAACCTAACGACGGTTGCAAGCGCTTTCACATTAGATATCGCAGTTCCCAACTTGTAATGGTGAAAAACACTGCATCTCACTAAGTGACATTGTTTAATGTGGTTTTACGACGGTTCATATCTTAACCTAACCTAACATTCGCACTTGTATCTAAAAACGCTCTATTGCACTGTTTTGTTCACAATTACGATATTTGCGTAACCTCACAGTTTTTCACCAACTTATTGCAGTACAGAACGCTGTATCTCGCTAAATGACTTTGTTCTTTAAGGTTTCACGATGCTTGCATGCGCTTTAACGAGAATATCACAATATAGCAGTTTTGCACTTGTAACGGTAGAACACGCAGTATTTGGCTTGTTCAAGCCGTTTTGTGTGCTTTCACAACATTTCACCTATCGCAGTTTAATACTCGCAATAAAACAACACTATCTCACTAGATGACAGATAACAACACTAGATGACGTCGTTTTTGGTAGTTTCACGACGCTACCTAACTTAAACTAACCTAACCTAACCTAACCTTCGCACTTCTATCGTTAAAAAACGTTTTACTCGCAACTTTACAATGTTTTCTACAAGATTACGACGGTTTCATGCGCTTTCACATTAGATATCGTAGTTCCCGACTTGTAATGTTGAAAAACACTACATCTCACTAAGTGACATTGTTTAATGCGGTTTTACGACGGTTCATACCTTAACCTAACGTAACCTAACCTAACCTAACCTAACCCAACCCAACCCAACCTAACCTAACCTAACCTAACCTAAACTAACCTAACCCAACCTAACCTAACCTAACCTAACCTAACCCAACTCAACCCAACCTAACCTAATCTAACCTAACCTAACCTAACCTAACCTAACCAAACCTAACCTAACCTAACCTAACCTAACCTAACCTAACGACGGTTGCAAGCGCTTTCACATTAGATATCGCAGTTCCCGACTTGTAATGGTGAAAAACACTGCATCTCACTAAGTGACAATGTTTAATGTGGTTTTACGACGGTTCATATCTTAACCTAACCTAACATTCGCACTTGTATCTAAAAACGCTCTATTACACTGTTTTGTTCACAATTACGATATTTGCATAACCTCACAGTTTTTCACCAACTTATTGCAGTACAGAACGCTGTATCTCGCTAAATGACATTGTTCTTTAAGGTTTCACGATGCTTGCATGCGCTTTAACGGGAATATCACAATATAGCAGTTTCGCACTTGTAACGGTAGAACACGCAGTATTTGGCTTGTTCATGCCGTTTTGTGTGCTTTCACAACAATTCACCTATCGCAGTTTAATACTCGCAATAAAACAACACTATCTCGTTAGATGACGTCGTTTTTGGTAGTTTCACGACGCTACCAAGCTTAAACTAATCTAACCTAACCTAACCTTCGCACTTCTATCGTTAGAAAACGTTTTACTCGCAACTTTACAATGTTTTCTACAAGATTACGACGGTTTCATGCGCTTTCACATTAGATATCGTAGTTCCCGACTTGTAATGTTGAAAAACACTACATCTCACTAAGTGACATTGTTTAATGCGGTTTTACGACGGTTCATACCTTAACCTAACGTAACCTAACCTAACCTAACCTAACCTAACGCAACCCAACCTAACCTAACCTAACCTAACATAACCCAACCCAACCCAACCTAACCTAACCTAACCTAAACTAACCTAACCCAACCTAACCTAACCTAACCTAACCTAACGTTACCCAACTCAACCCAACCTAACCTAATCTAACCTAACCTAACCAAACCTAACCTAACCTAACCTAACCTAACCTAACCTAACGACGGTTGCAAGCGCTTTCACATTAGATATCGCAGTTCCCGACTTGTAATGGTGAAAAACACTGCATCTCACTAAGTGACATTGTTTAATGTGGTTTTACGACGGTTCATATCTTAACCTAACCTAACATTCGCACTTGTATCTAAAAACGCTCTATTGCACTGTTTTGTTCACAATTACGATATTTGCGTAACCTCACAGTTTTTCACCAACTTATTGCAGTACAGAACGCTGTATCTCGCTAAATGACTTTGTTCTTTAAGGTTTCACGATGCTTGCATGCGCTTTAACGAGAATATCACAATATAGCAGTTTTGCACTTGTAACGGTAGAACACGCAGTATTTGGCTTGTTCAAGCCGTTTTGTGTGCTTTCACAACATTTCACCTATCGCAGTTTAATACTCGCAATAAAACAACACTATCTCACTAGATGACAGATAACAACACTAGATGACGTCGTTTTTGGTAGTTTCACGACGCTACCTAACTTAAACTAACCTAACCTAACCTAACCTTCGCACTTCTATCGTTAGAAAACGTTTTACTCGCAACTTTACAATGTTTTCTACAAGATTACGACGGTTTCATGCGCTTTCACATTAGATATCGTAGTTCCCGACTTGTAATGTTGAAAAACACTACATCTCACTAAGTGACATTGTTTAATGCGGTTTTACGACGGTTCATACCTTAACCTAACGTAACCTAACCTAACCTAACCTAACCCAACCCAACCCAACCTAACCTAACCTAACCTAACCTAAACTAACCTAACCCAACCTAACCTAACCTAACCTAACCTAACCCAACTCAACCCAACCTAACCTAATCTAACCTAACCTAACCTAACCTAACCTAACCAAACCTAACCTAACCTAACCTAACCTAACCTAACCTAACGACGGTTGCAAGCGCTTTCACATTAGATATCGCAGTTCCCGACTTGTAATGGTGAAAAACACTGCATCTCACTAAGTGACAATGTTTAATGTGGTTTTACGACGGTTCATATCTTAACCTAACCTAACATTCGCACTTGTATCTAAAAACGCTCTATTACACTGTTTTGTTCACAATTACGATATTTGCATAACCTCACAGTTTTTCACCAACTTATTGCAGTACAGAACGCTGTATCTCGCTAAATGACATTGTTCTTTAAGGTTTCACGATGCTTGCATGCGCTTTACCGAGAATATCACAACATAGCAGTTTCGCACTTGTAACGGTACAACACGCAGTATTTTGCTTGTTCATGCCGTTTTGTGTGCTTTCACAACATTTTACCTATCGCAGTTTTGTACTCGCAATAAGACAACACTATCTCGTTAGATGACGTCGTTTTTGGTGGTTTCACGATGCTACCTAGCTTAAACTAACATAACTCAACCTAACATAACCTTCGCACTTCTATCGTTAGAAAACGTTTTACTCGCTACTTTACATTGCTTTCTACAACATTACGACGGTTTCAAGCGCTTTCACATTAGATATCGCAGTTCCCCAACTTGTAAAGGTGAAAAACACTGCATCTCACTAAGTGACATTGTTTAATGCGGTTTTACGACGGTTCATACTTTAACCTAACGTAACCTAACCTAACGTAACCTAACCTAACCTTACCTAATCTAACCTAACCTAACGTAACCCAACCCAACCCAACCTAACCTAACCTAACCTAACCTAAACTAACCTAACCCAACCTAACCTAACCTAACCTAACCTAACCCAACCTAACTCAACCCAACCCAACCTAACCTAACCTAAGCTAACCTAACCTAACCTAACCAAACCTAACCTAACCTAACCTAACGTAACCTAACCTAACCTAACCTATTCTAACGTAACCTAACCTTACCTGACCTAACCTAACCTAACGTAACCTAACCTAACCTAACATAACCTAACGTAACCTAACCTAACCTAACCTAACGTAACCTAACCTAACCTAACCCAACCTAACCTAACCTAACCCAACCTAACCCAACTCAACCCAACCCAACAAAACCCAACCCTACCTAACCTAACCTAACCTAACCTTACCTAACCTAACCAAATTATTCTTACCTAACCTAACCTAACCTAACGTAACCTAACCTAACGTACCCTAACGTAACCTAACCTAACCTAACCTAACATAACCTAACCCAACCTAACCTAACCTAACCTACCCCAACTCAATCCAACCTAACCTAATCTAACCTAACCTAACCTAACCTAACCAAACCTAACCTAACCTAACCTAACCTAACCTAACGACGGTTGCAAGTGCTTTCACATTAGATATCGCAGTTCCCGACTTGTAATGGTGAGAAACACTGCATCTCACTAAGTGACATTGTTTTGGCGGTTTTACGACGGTTCATATCTTAACCTAACCTAACATTCGCACTTGTATCTAAAAACGCTCTATTACACTGTTTCGTTCACAATTACGATATTTGCATAACCTCACAGTTTTTCACCAACTTATTGCAGTACAGAACGCTGTATCTCGCTAAATGACATCGTTCTTTAAGGTTTCACGATACTTGCATGCGCTTTAACGAGAATATCACAATAAAGCAGTTTCGCACTTGTAACGGCACAAGACGCAGTATCTGGCTAGTTCATGCCATTTTGTGTGCTTTCCCAATATTTCACCTATCGCAGTTTTGTACTCGCAATAAAACATCACTATCTCGTTAGATGACATCGTTTTTGGTGGTTTCACGACGCTACCTAGCTCAAACTAACCTAACCTTCGCACTTCTATCGTTAGAAAACGTTTTATTCGCTACTTTACAATGTTTTCTACAAGATTACGACGGTTTCATGCGCTTTCACATTAGATATCGCAGTTCCCGACTTGTAATGGTAAAAAACAGAGCATCTCTTTAAGAGACATTGTTTAATGCGGATTTAGCGCGGTTCATATCTTAACCTAACCTAACCTAACCTAACCTAACCTTACCTAACCCAACCTAACCTAACCTAACCTAACCTAACCAAACCTTACCTAACATACCCTAACCTAACCTAACCTAATCTAACCTAACCTAACCTAACCTAACCTAACCAAACCT
Organism: Rhipicephalus microplus; assembly: GCF_043290135.1. NCBI lineage: Eukaryota > Metazoa > Arthropoda > Arachnida > Ixodida > Ixodidae > Rhipicephalus > Rhipicephalus microplus. The sequence continues at coordinate 1,073,718 of NW_027464587.1, read as the reverse complement.
AACCTAACCTAACCTAACCTAACCTAACGACGGTTGCAAGCGCTTTCACATTAGATATCGCAGTTCCCGACTTGTAATGGTGAAAAACACTGCATCTCACTAAGTGACAATGTTTAATGTGGTTTTACGACGGTTCATATCTTAACCTAACCTAACATTCGCACTTGTATCTAAAAACGCTCTATTACACTGTTTTGTTCACAATTACGATATTTGCATAACCTCACAGTTTTTCACCAACTTATTGCAGTACAGAACGCTGTATCTCGCTAAATGACATTGTTCTTTAAGGTTTCACGATGCTTGCATGCGCTTTAACGGGAATATCACAATATAGCAGTTTAGCACTTGTAACGGTAGAACACGCAGTATTTGGCTTGTTCATGCCGTTTTGTGTGCTTTCACAACAATTCACCTATCGCAGTTTAATACTCGCAATAAAACAACACTATCTCGTTAGATGACGTCGTTTTTGGTAGTTTCACGACGCTACCAAGCTTAAACTAATCTAACCTAACCTAACCTTCGCACTTCTATCGTTAGAAAACGTTTTACTCGCAACTTTACAATGTTTTCTACAAGATTACGACGGTTTCATGCGCTTTCACATTAGATATCGTAGTTCCCGACTTGTAATGTTGAAAAACACTACATCTCACTAAGTGACATTGTTTAATGCGGTTTTACGACGGTTCATACCTTAACCTAACCCAACCTAACCTAACCTAACCTAACCCAACTCAACCCAACCTAACCTAACCTAACCTAACGACGGTTGCAAGCGCTTTCACATTAGATATCGCAGTTTCCGACTTGTAATGGTGAAAAACACTGCATCCTTCTAAGTGACATTGTTTAATGTGGTTTTGCGACGGTTCATATCTTAACCTAACCTAACATTCGCACTTGTCTCTAAAAACGCTCTATTACACTGTTTTGTTCACAATTACGATATTTGCATAACCTCACAGTTTTTCACCAACTTATTGCAGTACAGAACGCTGTATCTCGCTAAATGACATTGTTCTTTAAGGTTTCACGATGCTTGCATGCGCTTTACCGAGAATATCACAACATAGCAGTTTCGCACTTGTAACGGTACAACACGCAGTATTTGGCTTGTTCATGCCGTTTTGTGTGCTTTCACAACATTTTACCTATCGCAGTTTCGTACTCGCAATAAAACAACACTATCTCGTTAGATGACGTCGTTTTTGGTGGTTTCACGATGCTACCTAGCTTAAACTAACATAACTCAACCTAACATAACCTTCGCACTTCTATCGTTAGAAAACGTTTTACTCGCTACTTTACATTGCTTTCTACAACATTACGACGGTTTCAAGCGCTTTCACATTAGATATCGCAGTTCCCCAACTTGTAAAGGTGAAAAACACTGCATCTCACTAAGTGACATTGTTTAATGCGGTTTTACGACGGTTCATACTTTAACCTAACGTAACCTAACCTAACCTAACCTAACCTTACCTAATCTAACCTAACCTAACCTAACCCAACCCAACCCAACCTAACATAACCTAACCTAAACTAACCTAACCCAACCTAACCTAACCTAACCTAACCCAACCTAACCCAACCCATTCCAACCTAACCTAACCTAAGCTAACCTAACCTAACCTAACCACACCTAACCTAACCTAACCTAACGTAACCTAACCTAACTAACCTATTCTAACGTAACCTAACCTTACCTGACCTAACCTAACCTAACGTAACCTAACCTAACCTAACCTAACCTAACCCAACCCAACCCAACCTAACCTAACCTAACCTAACCTAACCTCAACTAACCTAACCCAACCTAACCTAACCTAACCTAACCTAACCCAACCTAACTCAACCCAACCCAACCTAACCTAACCTAAGCTAACCTAACCTAACCTAACCAAACCTAACCTAACCTAACCTAACCTAACGTAACCTAACCTAACCTAACCTATTCTAACGTAACCTAACCTTACCTGACCTAACCTAACCTAACGTAACCTAACCTAACCTAACATAACCTAACGTAACCTAACCTAACCTAACCTAACGTAACGTAACCTAACCTAACCTAACCCAACCTAACCTAACCTAACCCAACCTAACCCAACCCAACCCAACCCAACAAAACCCAACCCAACCTAACCTAACCTAACCTAACCTTACCTAACCTAACCAAATTATTCTTACCTAACCTAACCTAACCTAACGTAACCTAACCTAACGTACGCTAACGTAACCTAACCTAACCTAACATAACCTAACCCAACCTAACCTAACCTAACCTACCCCAACTCAATCCAACCTAACCTAATCTAACCTAACCTAACCTAACCTAACCAAACCTAACCTAACCTAACCTAACCTAACCTAACCTAACGACGGTTGCAAGCGCTTTCACATTAGATATCGCAGTTCCCGACTTGTAATGGTGAGAAACACTGCATCTCACTAAGTGACATTGTTTTGGCGGTTTTACGACTGTTCATATCTTAACCTAACCTAACATTCGCACTTGTATCTAAAAACGCTCTATTACACTGTTTCGTTCACAATTACGATATTTGCATAACCTCACAGTTTTTCACCAACTTATTGCAGTACAGAACGCTGTATCTCGCTAAATGACATCGTTCTTTAAGGTTTCACGATACTTGCATGCGCTTTAACGAGAATATCACAATAAAGCAGTTTCGCACTTGTAACGGCACAAGACGCAGTATCTGGCTAGTTCATGCCATTTTGTGTGCTTTCCCAATATTTCACCTATCGCAGTTTTGTACTCGCAATAAAACATCACTATCTCGTTAGATGACATCGTTTTTGGTGGTTTCACGACGCTACCTAGCTCAAACTAACCTAACCTTCGCACTTCTATCGTTAGAAAACGTTTTATTCGCTACTTTACAATGTTTTCTACAAGATTACGACGGTTTCATGCGCTTTCACATTAGATATCGCAGTTCCCGACTTGTAATGGTAAAAAACAGAGCATCTCTTTAAGTGACATTGTTTAATGCGGATTTAGCGCGGTTCATATCTTAACCTAACCTAACCTAACCTAACCTAACCTTACCTAACCCAACCTAACCTAACCTAAGCTAACCAAACCTTACCTAACATACCCTAACCTAACCTAACCTAACCTAACCAAACCTAACCTAACCTAACCTAACGTAACCTAACCTAACCTAACCTAACCTAACATAACATAACCTAACGACGTTTGCAAGCGCTTTCAAATTAGATATCGCAGTTCCCGACTTGTAATGGTGAAAAACACTGCATCTCACTAAGTGACATTGTTTAATGTGGTTTTACGACGGTGCATATCTTAACCTAACCTAACATTCGCACTTGTATCTAAAAACGCTCTATTACACTGTTTTGTTCACAATTACGATATTTGCATAACCTAACAGTTTTTCACCAACTTATTGCGGTACAGAACGCTGTATCTCGCTAAATGACATTGTTCTTTAAGGTTTCACGATGCTTGCATGCGCTTTAACGAGAATATCACAATATAGCAGTTTCGCACTTGTAACGGTAGAACACGCAGTATTTGGCTTGTTCATGCCGTTTTGTGTGCTTTCACAACATTTCACCTATCGCAGTTTAATACTCGCAATAAAACATCACTATCTCGTTAGATGACGTCGTTTTTGGTAGTTTCACGACGCTACCTAGCTTAAACTAACCTAACCTAACCTAACCTTCGCACTTCTATCGTTAGAAAACGTTTTACTCGCAACTTTACAATGTTTTCTACAAGATTACGACGGTTTCATGCGCTTTCACATTAGATATCGTAGTTCCCGACTTGTAATGTTGAAAAACACTACATCTCACTAAGTGACATTGTTTAATGCGGTTTTACGACGGTTCATGCCTTAACCTAACGTAACCTAACCTAACCTAACCTAACCTTACCTAACCTAACCTAACCTAACCTAACCCAACCCAACCCAACCTAACCTAACCTAACCTAACCTAACCCAACCCAACCCAACCTAACCTAACCTAACCTAACCTAAACTAACCTAACACAACCTAACCTAACCTAACCTAACCTAACCCAACTCAACCCAACCTAACCTAATCTAACCTAACCTAACCTAACCTAACCAAACCTAACCTAACCTAACCTAACCTAACCTAACGACGGTTGCAAGCGCTTTCACATTAGATATCGCAGTTCCCGACTTGTAATGGTGAAAAACACTGCATCTCACTAAGTGACATTGTTTAATGTGGTTTTACGACGGTTCATATCTTAACCTAACCTAACATTCGCACTTGTATCTAAAAACGCTCTATTACACTGTTTTGTTCACAATTACGATATTTGCATAACCTCACAGTTTTTCACCAACTTATTGCAGTACAGAACGCTGTATCTCGCTAAATGACTTTGTTCTTTAAGGTTTCACGATGCTTGCATGCGCTTTAACGAGAATATCACAATATAGCAGTTTCGCACTTGTAACGGTAGAACACGCAGTATTTGGCTTGTTCATGCCGTTTTGTGTGCTTTCACAACATTTCACCTATCGCAGTTTAATACTCGCAATAAAACAACACTATCTCGTTAGATGACGTCGTTTTTGGTAGTTTCACGACGCTACCTAGCTTAAACTAACCTAACCTTCGCACTTCTATCGTTAGAAAACGTTTTACTCGCAACTTTACAATGTTTTCTACAAGATTACGACGGTTTCATGCGCTTTCACATTAGATATCGTAGTTCCCGACTTGTAATGTTGAAAAACACTACATCTCACTAAGTGACATTGTTTAATGCGGTTTTACGACGGTTCATACCTTAACCTAACGTAACCTAACCTAACCTAACCTAACCCAACCCAACCCAACCTAACCTAACCTAACCTAACCTAAACTAACCTAACCCAACCTAATTTAACCTAACCTAACCTAACCCAACTCAACCCAACCTAACCTAACCAAACCTTACCTAACATAACCTAACCTGACCTAACCTAACCAAACCTAACCTAACCTAACCTAACCTAACGACGTTTGCAAGCGCTTTCACTTTAGATATCGCAGTTCCCGACTTGTAATGGTGAAAAACACTGCATCTCACTAATTGACATTGTTTAATGCGGTTTTACGACGGTTCATATCTTAACCTAACCTAACATTCGTACTTGTATTGAAAAACGCTCTATTACACTGTTTCGTTCACAATTACGATATTTGCATAACCTCACAGTTTTTCACCAACTTATTACAGTACAGAACGCTGTATCTCGCTAAATGACATCGTTCTTTAAGGTTTCACGATACTTGCATGCGCTTTAACGAGAATATCACAATAAAGCAGTTTCGCACTTGTAACGGCACAAGACGCAGTATCTGGCTAGTTCATGCCATTTTGTGTGCTTTCCCAATATTTCACCTATCGCAGTTTTGTACTCGCAATAAAACATCACTATCACGTTAGATGACATCGTTTTTGGTGGTTTCACGACGCTACCTAGCTCAAACTAACCTATCCTTCGCACTTCTATCGTTAGAAAACGTTTTATTCGCTACTTTAAAATGTTTTCTACAAGACTACGACGGTTTCATGCGCTTTCACATTAGATATCGCAGTTCCCGACTTGTAATGGTAAAAAACAGAGCATCTCTTTAAGTGACATTGTTTAATGCGGATTTAGCGCGGTTCATATCTTAACCTAACCTAACCTAACCTAACCTAACCTTACCTAACCCAACCTAACCTAACCTAACCTAACCAAACCTTACCTAACATACCCTAACCTAACCTAACCTAATCTAACCTAACCTAACCTAACCTAACCTAACCAAACCTAACCTAACCTAACCTAACCTAACCTAACGACGGTTGCAAGCGCTTTCACATTAGATATCGCAGTTCCCGACTTGTAATGTTGAAAAACACTACATCTCACTAAGTGACATTGTTTAATGCGGTTTTACGACGGTTCATACCTTAACCTAACGTAACCTAACCTAACCTAACCTAACCCAACCCAACCCAACCTAACCTAACCTAACCTAACCTAAACTAACCTAACCCAACCTAACCTAACCTAACCTAACCTAACCCAACTCAACCCAACCTAACCTAATCTAACCTAACCTAACCTAACCTAACCTAACCTAACCTAACCTAACCTAACCTAACCTAACCTAACCTAACGACGGTTGCAAGCGCTTTCACATTAGATATCGCAGTTCCCGACTTGTAATGGTGAAAAACACTGCATCTCACTAAGTGACAATGTTTAATGTGGTTTTACGACGGTTCATATCTTAACCTAACCTAACATTCGCACTTGTATCTAAAAACGCTCTATTACACTGTTTTGTTCACAATTACGATATTTGCATAACCTCACAGTTTTTCACCAACTTATTGCAGTACAGAACGCTGTATCTCGCTAAATGACATTGTTCTTTAAGGTTTCACGATGCTTGCATGCGCTTTAACGGGAATATCACAATATAGCAGTTTCGCACTTGTAACGGTAGAACACGCAGTATTTGGCTTGTTCATGCCGTTTTGTGTGCTTTCACAACAATTCACCTATCGCAGTTTAATACTCGCAATAAAACAACACTATCTCGTTAGATGACGTCGTTTTTGGTAGTTTCACGACGCTACCAAGCTTAAACTAATCTAACCTAACCTAACCTTCGCACTTCTATCGTTAGAAAACGTTTTACTCGCAACTTTACAATGTTTTCTACAAGATCACGACGGTTTCATGCGCTTTCACATTAGATATCGTAGTTCCCGACTTGTAATGTTGAAAAACACTACATCTCACTAAGTGACATTGTTTAATGCGGTTTTACGACGGTTCATACCTTAACCTAACGTAACCTAACCTAACCTAACCTAACCTAACCCAACCCAATCCAGCCTAACCTAACCTAACCTAAACTAACCTAACCCAACCTAACCTAACCTAACCCAACCTAACCTAATCTAACCTAACCTAACCTAACCTAACCAAACCTAACCTAACCTAACCTAACCTAACCTAACCTAACGACGGTTGCAAGCGCTTTCACATTAGATATCGCAGTTCCCGACTTGTAATGGTGAAAAACACTGCATCTCACTAAGTGACAATGTTTAATGTGGTTTTACGACGGTTCATATCTTAACCTAACCTAACATTCGCACTTGTATCTAAAAACACTCTATTACACTGTTTTGTTCACAATTACGATATTTGCAAAACCTCACAGTTTTTCACCAACTTATTGCAGTACAGAACGCTGTATCTCGCTAAATGACATTGTTCTTTAAGGTTTCACGATGCTTGCATGCGCTTTACCGAGAATATCACAACATAGCAGTTTCGCACTTGTAACGGTACAACACGCAGTATTTGGCTTGTTCATGCCGTTTTGTGTGCTTTCACAACATTTTACCTATCGCAGTTTAATACTCGCAATAAAACAACACTATCTCGTTAGATGACGTCGTTTTTGGTAGTTTCACGACGCTACCTAGCTTAAACTAACCTAACCTTCGCACTTCTATCGTTAGAAAACGTTTTACTCGCAACTTTACAATGTTTTCTACAAGATTACGACGGTTTCATGCGCTTTCACATTAGATATCGTAGTTCCCGACTTGTAATGTTGAAAAACACTACATCTCACTAAGTGACATTGTTTAATGCGGTTTTACGACGGTTCATACCTTAACCTAACGTAACCTAACCTAACCTAACCTAACCCAACCCAACCCAACCTAACCTAACCTAACCTAACCTAACCTAAACTAACCTAACCCAACCTAATTTAACCTAACCTAACCTAACCCAACTCAACCCAACCTAACCTAACCAAACCTTACCTAACATAACCTAACCTGACCTAACCTAACCAAACCAAACCTAACCTAACCTAACCTAACCTAACCTAACGACGTTTGCAAGCGCTTTCACTTTAGATATCGCAGTTCCCGACTTGTAATGGTGAAAAACACTGCATCTCACTAATTGACATTGTTTAATGCGGTTTTACGACGGTTCATATCTTAACCTAACCTAACATTCGTACTTGTATTGAAAAACGCTCTATTACACTGTTTCGTTCACAATTACGATATTTGCATAACCTCACAGTTTTTCACCAACTTATCGCAGTACAGAACGCTGTATCTCGCTAAATGACATCGTTCATTAAGCTTTCACGATGCTTGCATGCGCTTTAACGAGAATATCACATTATAGCAGTTTCGCACTTGTAACGGTACAACACGCAGTATCTGGCTTGTTCAAGCCGTTTTGTGTACTTTCACAACATTTCACCTATTGCAGTTTCGTACATGCAATAAAACAACACTATCTCGTTAGATGACGTCCTTTTTGGTGGTCTCACGACGCTACATAGCTTAAACTAACATAACTCAAGCTAACCTTAACACTTCTATCGTTAGAAAACGTTTTACTCGCAACTTTACAATGTTTCTACAAAATTACGACGGTTTCATGCGCTTTCACATTAGATATCGTAGTTCCCGACTTGTAATGTTGAAAAACACTACATCTCACTAAGTGACATTGTTTAATGCGGTTTTACGACGGTTGATATCTCAACCTAACCTAACATTCGCACTTGTATCTAAATACGCTCAATTACACTGTTTCGTTAACAATTACGATATTTGCTTGACCTCACAGTTTCTCACCAACTTATTACAGTACAGAACGCTGTATCTCGCTAAATGACATCGTTCTTTAAGGTTTCACGATACTTGCATGCGCTTTAACGAGAATATCACAATAAAGCAGTTTCGCACTTGTAACGGCACAAGACGCAGTATCTGGCTAGTTCATGCCATTTTGTGTGCTTTCCCAATATTTCACCTATCGCAGTTTTGTACTCGCAATAAAACATCACTATCACGTTAGATGACATCGTTTTTGGTGGTTTCACGACGCTACCTAGCTCAAACTAACCTATCCTTCGCACTTCTATCGTTAGAAAACGTTTTATTCGCTACTTTACAATGTTTTCTACAAGATTACGACGGTTTCATGCGCTTTCACATTAGATATCGCAGTTCCCGACTTGTAATGGTGAAAAACACAGCATCTCACTAAGTGACATTGTTTAATGCGGATTTAGCGCGGTTCATATCTTAACCTAACCTAACCTAACCTAACCTAACCTTACCTAACCCAACCTAACCTAACCTAACCTAACCAAACCTTACCTAACATACCCTAACCTAACCTAACCTAACCCAACTCAACCCAACCTAACCTAATCTAACCTAACCTAACCTAACCTAACCTAACCAAACCTAACCTAACCTAACCTAACCTAACCTAACGACGGTTGCAAGCGCTTTCACATTAGATATCGCAGTTCCCGACTTGTAATGGTGAAAAACACTGCATCTCACTAAGTGACAATGTTTAATGTGGTTTTACGACGGTTCATATCTTAACCTAACCTAACATTCGCACTTGTCTCTAAAAACGCTCTATTACACTGTTTTGTTCACAATTACGATATTTGCATAACCTCACAGTTTTTCACCAACTTATTGCAGTACAGAACGCTGTATCTCGCTAAATGACATTGTTCTTTAAGGTTTCACGATGCTTGCATGCGCTTTACCGAGAATATCACAACATAGCAGTTTCGCACTTGTAACGGTACAGCACGCAGTATTTGGCTTGTTCATGCCGTTTTGTGTGCTTTCACAACATTTTACCTATCGCAGTTTCGTACTCGCAATAAAACAACACTATCTCGTTAGATGACGTCGTTTTTGGTGGTTTCACGATGCTACCTAGCTTAAACTAACATAACTCAACCTAACATAACCTTCGCACTTCTATCGTTAGAAAACGTTTTACTCGCTACTTTACATTGCTTTCTACAACATTACGACGGTTTCAAGCGCTTTCACATTAGATATCGCAGTTCCCCAACTTGTAAAGGTGAAAAACACTGCATCTCACTAAGTGACATTGCTTAATGCGGTTTTACGACGGTTCATACTTTAACCTAACGTAACCTAACCTAACGTAACCTAACCTAACCTTACCTAACCTAACCTAACCTAACCTAACCTAACCTAACCTAACCCAACCTAACTCAACCCAACCCAACCTAACCTAACCTAAGCTAACCTAACCTAACCTAACCAAACCTAACCTAACCTAACCTAACCTAACGTAACCTAACCTAACCTAACCTATTCTAACGTAACCTAACCTTACCTGACCTAACCTAACCTAACGTAACCTAACCTTACCTAACATAACCTAACGTAACCTAACCTAACCTAACCTAACCTAACGTAACATAACCTAACCTAACCCAACCTAACCTAACCTAACCCAACCTAACCCAACCCAACCCAACAAAACCCAACCCAACCTAACCTAACCTAACCTAACCTTACCTAACCTAACCAAATTATTCTTACCTAACCTAACCTAACCTAACGTAACCTAACCTAACGTACCTTAACGCAACCTAACCTAACCTAACATAACCTAACCCAACCTAACCTAACCTAACCTACCCCAACTCAATCCAACCTAACCTAATCTAACCTAACCTAACCTAACCAAACCTAACCTAACCTAACCTAACCTAACCTAACCTAACGACGGTTGCAAGCGCTTTCACATCAGATATCGCAGTTCCCGACTTGTAATGGTGAGAAACACTGCATCTCACTAAGTGACATTGTTTTGGCGGTTTTACGACGGTTCATATCTTAACCTAACCTAACATTCGCACTTGTATCTAAAAACGCTCTATTACACTGTTTCGTTCACAATTACGATATTTGCATAACCTCACAGTTTTTCACCAACTTATTGCAGTACAGAACGCTGTATCTCGCTAAATGACATCGTTCTTAAAGGTTTCACGATACTTGCATGCGCTTTAACGAGAATATCACAATAAAGCAGTTTCGCACTTGTAACGGCACAAGACGCAGTATCTGGCTAGTTCATGCCATTTTGTGTGCTTTCCCAATATTTCACCTATCGCAGTTTTGTACTCGCAATAAAACATCACTATCTCGTTAGATGACATCGTTTTTGGTGGTTTCACGACGCTACCTAGCTCAAACTAACCTAACCTTCGCACTTCTATCGTTAGAAAACGTTTTATTCGCTACTTTACAATGTTTTCTACAAGATTACGACGGTTTCATGCGCTTTCACATTAGATATCGCAGTTCCCGACTTGTAATGGTAAAAAACAGAGCATCTCTTTAAGTGACATTGTTTAATGCGGATTTAGCGCGGTTCATATCTTAACCTAACCTAACCTAACCTAACCTAACCTTACCTAACCCAACCTAACCTAACCTAACCTAACCAAACCTTACCTAACATACCCTAACCTAACCTAACCTAACCTAACCAAACCTAACCTAACCTAACCTAACCTAACCTAACCTAACATAACCTAACGACGTTTGCAAGCGCTTTCAAATTAGATATCGCAGTTCCCGACTTGTAATGGTGAAAAACACTGCATCTCACTAAGTGACATTGTTTAATGTGGTTTTACGACGGTGCATATCTTAACCTAACCTAACATTCGCACTTGTATCTAAAAACGCTCTATTACACTGTTTTGTTCACAATTACGATATTTGCATAACCTCACAGTTTTTCACCAACTTATTGCAGTACAGAACGCTGTATCTCGCTAAATGACATTGTTCTTTAAGGTTTCACGATGCTTGCATGCGCTTTAACGAGAATATCACAATATAGCAGTTTCGCACTTGTAACGGTAGAACACGCAGTATTTGGCTTGTTCATGCCGTTTTGTGTGCTTTCACAACATTTCACCTATCGCAGTTTAATACTCGCAATAAAACAACACTATCTCGTTAGATGACGTCGTTTTTGGTAGTTTCACGACGCTACCTAGCTTAAACTAACCTAACCTAACCTAACCTTCGCACTTCTATCGTTAGAAAGCGTTTTACTCGCAACTTTACAATGTTTTCTACAAGATTACGACGGTTTCATGCGCTTTCACATTAGATATCGTAGTTCCCGACTTGTAATGTTGAAAAACACTACATCTCACTCAGTGACATCGTTTAATGCGGTTTTACGACGGTTCATACCTTAACCTAACCTAACCTAACCTAACCCAACCCAACCCAACCTAACCTAACCTAACCTAAACTAACCTAACCCAACCTAACCTAACCTAACCTAACCTAACCCAACTCAACCCAACCTAACCTAATCTAACCTAACCTAACCTAACCTAACCAAACCTAACCTAACCTAACCTAACCTAACCTAACGACGGTTGCAAGCGCTTTCACATTAGATATCGCAGTTGCCGACTTGTAATGGTGAAAAACACTGCATCTCACTAAGTGACATTGTTTAATGTGTTTTTACGACGGTTCATATCTTAACCTAACCTAACATTCGCACTTGTATCTAAAAACGCTCTATTACACTGTTTTGTTCACAATTATGATATTTGCATAACCTCACAGTTTTTCACCAACCTATTGCAGTACAGAACGCTGTATCTCGCTAAATGACATTGTTCTTTAAGGTTTCACGATGCTTGCATGCGCTTTGACGAGAATATCACAATATAGCAGTTTCGCCCTTGTTACGGTAGAACACGCAGTATTTGGCTTGTTCATGCCGTTTTGTGTGCTTTCACAACATTTCACCTATCGCAGTTTAATACTCGCAATAAAACAACACTATCTCGTTAGATGACGTCGTTTTTGGTAGTTTCACGACGCTACCTAGCTTAAACTAACCTAACCTAACCTAACCTTCGCACTTCTATCGTTAGAAAACGTTTTACTCGCAACTTTACAATGTTTTCTACAAGATTACGACGGTTTCATGCGCTTTCACATTAGATATCGTAGTTCCCGACTTGTAATGTTGAAAAACACTTCATCTCACTAAGTGACATTCTTTAATGCGGTTTTACGACTGTTCATGCCTTAACCTAACGTAACCTAACCTAACCTAACCTAACCTTACCTAACCTAACCTAACCTAGCCTAACCCAACCCAACCCAACCTAACCTAACCTAACCTAACCTAACCCAACCCAACCCAACCTAACCTAACCTAACCTAACCTAAACTAACCTAACACAACCTAACCTAACCTAACCTAACCTAACCCAACTCAACCCAACCTAACCTAATCTAACCTAACCTAACCTAACCTAACCAAACCTAACCTAACCTAACCTAACCTAACCTAACGACGGTTGCAAGCGCTTTCACATTAGATATCGCAGTTCCCGACTTGTAATGGTGAAAAACACTGCATCTCACTAAGTGACATTGTTTAATGTGGTTTTACGACGGTTCATATCTTAACCTAACCTAACATTCGCACTTGTATCTAAAAACGCTCTATTACACTGTTTTGTTCACAATTACGATATTTGCATAACCTCACAGTTTTTCACCAACTTATTGCAGTACAGAACGCTGTATCTCGCTAAATGACTTTGTTCTTTAAGGTTTCACGATGCTTGCATGCGCTTTAACGAGAATATCACAATATAGCAGTTTCGCACTTGTAACGGTAGAACACGCAGTATTTGGCTTGTTCATGCCGTTTTGTGTGCTTTCACAACATTTCACCTATCGCAGTTTAATACTCGCAATAAAACAACACTATCTCGTTAGATGACGTCGTTTTTGGTAGTTTCACGACGCTACCTAGCTTAAACTAACCTAACCTTCGCCCTTCTATCGTTAGAAAACGTTTTACTCGCAACTTTACAATGTTTTCTACAAGATTACGACGGTTTCATGCGCTTTCACATTAGATATCGTAGTTCCCGACTTGTAATGTTGAAAAACACTACATCTCACTAAGTGACATTGTTTAATGCGGTTTTACGACGGTTCATACCTTAACCTAACGTAACCTAACCTAACCTAACCTAACCCAACCCAACCCAACCTAACCTAACCTAACCTAACCTAAACTAACCTAACCCAACCTAATTTAACCTAACCTAACCTAACCCAACTCAACCCAACCTAACCTAACCAAACCTTACCTAACATAACCTAACCTGACCTAACCTAACCAAACCTAACCTAACCTAACCTAACCTAACCTAACGACGTTTGCAAGCGCTTTCACTTTAGATATCGCAGTTCCCGACTTGTAATGGTGAAAAACACTGCATCTCACTAATTGACATTGTTTAATGCGGTTTTACGACGGTTCATATCTTAACCTAACCTAACATTCGTACTTGTATTGAAAAACGCTCTATTACACTGTTTCGTTCACAATTACGATATTTGCATAACCTCACAGTTTTTCACCAACTTATTGCAGTACAGAACGCTGTATCTCGCTAAATGACATCGTTCATTAAGCTTTCACGATGCTTGCATGCGCTTTAACGAGAATATCACATTATAGCAGTTTCGCACTTGTAACGGTACAACACGCAGTATCTGGCTTGTTCAAGCCGTTTTGTGTACTTTCACAACATTTCACCTATTGCAGTTTCGTACATGCAATAAAACAACACTATCTCGTTAGATGACGTCGTTTTTGGTGGTTTCACGATGCTACCTAGCTTAAAATAACATAACTCAACCTAACATAACCTTCGCACTTCTATCGTTAGAAAACGTTTTACTCGCTACTTTACATTGCTTTCTACAACATTACGACGGTTTCAAGCGCTTTCACATTAGATATCGCAGTTCCCCAACTTGTAAAGGTGAAAAACACTGCATCTCACTAAGTGACATTGTTTAATGCGGTTTTACGACGGTTCATACTTTAACCTAACGTAACCTAACCTAACGTAACCTAACCTAACCTTACCTAATCTAACCTAACCTAACCTAACCCAACCCAACCCAACCTAACCTAACCTAACCTAACCTAAACTAACCTAACCCAACCTAACCTAACCTAACCTAACCTAACCCAACCTAACTCAACCCAACCCAACCTAACCTAACCTAAGCTAACCTAACCTAACCTAACCAAACCTAACCTAACCTAACCTAACCTAACGTAACCTAACCTAACCTAACCTATTCTAACGTAACCTAACCTTACCTGACCTAACCTAACCTAACGTAACCTAACCTAACCTAACATAACCTAACGTAACCTAACCTAACCTAACCTAACCTAACGTAACCTAACCTAACCTAACCCAACCTAACCTAACCTAACCTAACCCAACCTAACCCAACCCAACCCAACAAAACCCAACCCAACCTAACCTAACCTAACCTAACCTTACCTAACCTAACCAAAATATTCTTACCTAACCTAACCTAACCTAACGTAACCTAACCTAACGTACCCTAACGTAACCTAACCTAACCTAACATAACCTAACCCAACCTAACCTAACCTAACCTACCCCAACTCAATCCAACCTAATCTAACCTAACCTAACCTAACCTAACCTAACCAAACCTAACCTAACCTAACCTAACCTAACGACGGTTGCAAGCGCTTTCACATTAGATATCGCAGTTCCCGACTTGTAATGGTGAGAAACACTGCATCTGACTAAGTGACATTGTTTTGGCGGTTTTACGACGGTTCATATCTTAACCTAACCTAACATTCGCACTTGTATCTAAAAACGCTCTATTACACTGTTTCGTTCACAATTACGATATTTGCATAACCTCACAGTTTTTCACCAACTTATTGCAGTACAGAACGCTGTATCTCGCTAAATGACATCGTTCTTTAAGGTTTCACGATACTTGCATGCGCTTTAACGAGAATATCACAATAAAGCAGTTTCGCACTTGTAACGGCACAAGACGCAGTATCTGGCTAGTTCATGCCATTTTGTGTGCTTTCCCAATATTTCACCTATCGCAGTTTTGTACTCGCAATAAAACATCACTATCTCGTTAGATGACATCGTTTTTGGTGGTTTCACGACGCTACCTAGCTCAAACTAACCTAACCTTCGCACTTCTATCGTTAGAAAACGTTTTATTCGCTACTTTACAATGTTTTCTACAAGATTACGACGGTTTCATGCGCTTTCACATTAGATATCGCAGTTCCCGACTTGTAATGGTAAAAAACAGAGCATCTCTTTAAGTGACATTGTTTAATGCGGATTTAGCGCGGTTCATATCTTAACCTAACCTAACCTAACCTAACCTAACCCAACCTAACCTAACCTAACCTAACCAAACCTTACCTAACATACCCTAACCTAACCTAACCTAACCTAATCAAACCTAACCTAACCTAACCTAACGTAACCTAACCTAACCTAACCTAACCTAACATAACCTAACGACGTTTGCAAGCGCTTTCAAATTAGATATCGCAGTTCCCGACTTGTAATGGTGAAAAACACTGCATCTCACTAAGTGACATTGTTTAATGTGGTTTTACGACGGTGCATATCTTAACCTAACCTAACATTCGCACTTGTATCTAAAAACGTTCTATTACACTGTTTTGTTCACAATTACGATATTTGCATAACCTCACAGTTTTTCACCAACTTATTGCAGTACAGAACGCTGTATCTCGCTAAATGACATTGTTCTTTAAGGTTTCACGATGCTTGCATGCGCTTTAACGAGAATATCACAATATAGCAGTTTCGCCCTTGTAACGGTAGAACACGCAGTATTTGGCTTGTTCATGCCGTTTTGTGTGCTTTCACAACATTTTACCTATCGCAGTTTAATACTCGCAATAAAACAACACTATCTCGTTAGATGACGTCGTTTTTGGTAGTTTCACGACGCTACCTAGCTTAAACTAACCTAACCTTCGCACTTCTATCGTTAGAAAACGTTTTACTCGCAACTTTACAATGTTTTCTACAAGATTACGACGGTTTCATGCGCTTTCACATTAGATATCGTAGTTCCCGACTTGTAATGTTGAAAAACACTACATCTCACTAAGTGACATTGTTTAATGCGGTTTTACGACGGTTCATACCTTAACCTAACGTAACCTAACCTAACCTAACCTAACCCAACCCAACCCAACCTAACCTAACCTAACCTAACCTAAACTAACCTAACCCAACCTAATTTAACCTAACCTAACCTAACCCAACTCAACCCAACCTAACCTAACCAAACCTTACCTAACATAACCTAACCTGACCTAACCTAACCAAACCAAACCTAACCTAACCTAACCTAACCTAACCTAACGACGTTTGCAAGCGCTTTCACTTTAGATATCGCAGTTCCCGACTTGTAATGGTGAAAAACACTGCATCTCACTAATTGACATTGTTTAATGCGGTTTTACGACGGTTCATATCTTAACCTAACCTAACATTCGTACTTGTATTGAAAAACGCTCTATTACACTGTTTCGTTCACAATTACGATATTTGCATAACCTCACAGTTTTTCACCAACTTATCGCAGTACAGAACGCTGTATCTCGCTAAATGACATCGTTCATTAAGCTTTCACGATGCTTGCATGCGCTTTAACGAGAATATCACATTATAGCAGTTTCGCACTTGTAACGGTACAACACGCAGTATCTGGCTTGTTCAAGCCGTTTTGTGTACTTTCACAACATTTCACCTATTGCAGTTTCGTACATGCAATAAAACAACACTATCTCGTTAGATGACGTCCTTTTTGGTGGTCTCACGACGCTACATAGCTTAAACTAACATAACTCAAGCTAACCTTAACACTTCTATCGTTAGAAAACGTTTTACTCGCAACTTTACAATGTTTCTACAAAATTACGACGGTTTCATGCGCTTTCACATTAGATATCGTAGTTCCCGACTTGTAATGTTGAAAAACACTACATCTCACTAAGTGACATTGTTTAATGCGGTTTTACGACGGTTGATATCTCAACCTAACCTAACATTCGCACTTGTATCTAAATACGCTCAATTACACTGTTTCGTTAACAATTACGATATTTGCTTGACCTCACAGTTTCTCACCAACTTATTACAGTACAGAACGCTGTATCTCGCTAAATGACATCGTTCTTTAAGGTTTCACGATACTTGCATGCGCTTTAACGAGAATATCACAATAAAGCAGTTTCGCACTTGTAACGGCACAAGACGCAGTATCTGGCTAGTTCATGCCATTTTGTGTGCTTTCCCAATATTTCACCTATCGCAGTTTTGTACTCGCAATAAAACATCACTATCACGTTAGATGACATCGTTTTTGGTGGTTTCACGACGCTACCTAGCTCAAACTAACCTATCCTTCGCACTTCTATCGTTAGAAAACGTTTTATTCGCTACTTTACAATGTTTTCTACAAGATTACGACGGTTTCATGCGCTTTCACATTAGATATCGCAGTTCCCGACTTGTAATGGTGAAAAACACAGCATCTCACTAAGTGACATTGTTTAATGCGGATTTAGCGCGGTTCATATCTTAACCTAACCTAACCTAACCTAACCTAACCTTACCTAACCCAACCTAACCTAACCTAACCTAACCAAACCTTACCTAACATACCCTAACCTAACCTAACCTAACCCAACTCAACCCAACCTAACCTAATCTAACCTAACCTAACCTAACCTAACCTAACCAAACCTAACCTAACCTAACCTAACCTAACCTAACGACGGTTGCAAGCGCTTTCACATTAGATATCGCAGTTCCCGACTTGTAATGGTGAAAAACACTGCATCTCACTAAGTGACAATGTTTAATGTGGTTTTACGACGGTTCATATCTTAACCTAACCTAACATTCGCACTTGTCTCTAAAAACGCTCTATTACACTGTTTTGTTCACAATTACGATATTTGCATAACCTCACAGTTTTTCACCAACTTATTGCAGTACAGAACGCTGTATCTCGCTAAATGACATTGTTCTTTAAGGTTTCACGATGCTTGCATGCGCTTTACCGAGAATATCACAACATAGCAGTTTCGCACTTGTAACGGTACAGCACGCAGTATTTGGCTTGTTCATGCCGTTTTGTGTGCTTTCACAACATTTTACCTATCGCAGTTTCGTACTCGCAATAAAACAACACTATCTCGTTAGATGACGTCGTTTTTGGTGGTTTCACGATGCTACCTAGCTTAAACTAACATAACTCAACCTAACATAACCTTCGCACTTCTATCGTTAGAAAACGTTTTACTCGCTACTTTACATTGCTTTCTACAACATTACGACGGTTTCAAGCGCTTTCACATTAGATATCGCAGTTCCCCAACTTGTAAAGGTGAAAAACACTGCATCTCACTAAGTGACATTGCTTAATGCGGTTTTACGACGGTTCATACTTTAACCTAACGTAACCTAACCTAACGTAACCTAACCTAACCTTACCTAACCTAACCTAACCTAACCTAACCTAACCTAACCCAACCTAACTCAACCCAACCCAACCTAACCTAACCTAAGCTAACCTAACCTAACCTAACCAAACCTAACCTAACCTAACCTAACCTAACGTAACCTAACCTAACCTAACCTATTCTAACGTAACCTAACCTTACCTGACCTAACCTAACCTAACGTAACCTAACCTTACCTAACATAACCTAACGTAACCTAACCTAACCTAACCTAACCTAACGTAACATAACCTAACCTAACCCAACCTAACCTAACCTAACCCAACCTAACCCAACCCAACCCAACAAAACCCAACCCAACCTAACCTAACCTAACCTAACCTTACCTAACCTAACCAAATTATTCTTACCTAACCTAACCTAACCTAACGTAACCTAACCTAACGTACCTTAACGCAACCTAACCTAACCTAACATAACCTAACCCAACCTAACCTAACCTAACCTACCCCAACTCAATCCAACCTAACCTAATCTAACCTAACCTAACCTAACCAAACCTAACCTAACCTAACCTAACCTAACCTAACCTAACGACGGTTGCAAGCGCTTTCACATCAGATATCGCAGTTCCCGACTTGTAATGGTGAGAAACACTGCATCTCACTAAGTGACATTGTTTTGGCGGTTTTACGACGGTTCATATCTTAACCTAACCTAACATTCGCACTTGTATCTAAAAACGCTCTATTACACTGTTTCGTTCACAATTACGATATTTGCATAACCTCACAGTTTTTCACCAACTTATTGCAGTACAGAACGCTGTATCTCGCTAAATGACATCGTTCTTAAAGGTTTCACGATACTTGCATGCGCTTTAACGAGAATATCACAATAAAGCAGTTTCGCACTTGTAACGGCACAAGACGCAGTATCTGGCTAGTTCATGCCATTTTGTGTGCTTTCCCAATATTTCACCTATCGCAGTTTTGTACTCGCAATAAAACATCACTATCTCGTTAGATGACATCGTTTTTGGTGGTTTCACGACGCTACCTAGCTCAAACTAACCTAACCTTCGCACTTCTATCGTTAGAAAACGTTTTATTCGCTACTTTACAATGTTTTCTACAAGATTACGACGGTTTCATGCGCTTTCACATTAGATATCGCAGTTCCCGACTTGTAATGGTAAAAAACAGAGCATCTCTTTAAGTGACATTGTTTAATGCGGATTTAGCGCGGTTCATATCTTAACCTAACCTAACCTAACCTAACCTAACCTTACCTAACCCAACCTAACCTAACCTAACCTAACCAAACCTTACCTAACATACCCTAACCTAACCTAACCTAACCTAACCAAACCTAACCTAACCTAACCTAACCTAACCTAACCTAACATAACCTAACGACGTTTGCAAGCGCTTTCAAATTAGATATCGCAGTTCCCGACTTGTAATGGTGAAAAACACTGCATCTCACTAAGTGACATTGTTTAATGTGGTTTTACGACGGTGCATATCTTAACCTAACCTAACATTCGCACTTGTATCTAAAAACGCTCTATTACACTGTTTTGTTCACAATTACGATATTTGCATAACCTCACAGTTTTTCACCAACTTATTGCAGTACAGAACGCTGTATCTCGCTAAATGACATTGTTCTTTAAGGTTTCACGATGCTTGCATGCGCTTTAACGAGAATATCACAATATAGCAGTTTCGCACTTGTAACGGTAGAACACGCAGTATTTGGCTTGTTCATGCCGTTTTGTGTGCTTTCACAACATTTCACCTATCGCAGTTTAATACTCGCAATAAAACAACACTATCTCGTTAGATGACGTCGTTTTTGGTAGTTTCACGACGCTACCTAGCTTAAACTAACCTAACCTAACCTAACCTTCGCACTTCTATCGTTAGAAAGCGTTTTACTCGCAACTTTACAATGTTTTCTACAAGATTACGACGGTTTCATGCGCTTTCACATTAGATATCGTAGTTCCCGACTTGTAATGTTGAAAAACACTACATCTCACTCAGTGACATCGTTTAATGCGGTTTTACGACGGTTCATACCTTAACCTAACCTAACCTAACCTAACCCAACCCAACCCAACCTAACCTAACCTAACCTAAACTAACCTAACCCAACCTAACCTAACCTAACCTAACCTAACCCAACTCAACCCAACCTAACCTAATCTAACCTAACCTAACCTAACCTAACCAAACCTAACCTAACCTAACCTAACCTAACCTAACGACGGTTGCAAGCGCTTTCACATTAGATATCGCAGTTGCCGACTTGTAATGGTGAAAAACACTGCATCTCACTAAGTGACATTGTTTAATGTGTTTTTACGACGGTTCATATCTTAACCTAACCTAACATTCGCACTTGTATCTAAAAACGCTCTATTACACTGTTTTGTTCACAATTATGATATTTGCATAACCTCACAGTTTTTCACCAACCTATTGCAGTACAGAACGCTGTATCTCGCTAAATGACATTGTTCTTTAAGGTTTCACGATGCTTGCATGCGCTTTGACGAGAATATCACAATATAGCAGTTTCGCCCTTGTTACGGTAGAACACGCAGTATTTGGCTTGTTCATGCCGTTTTGTGTGCTTTCACAACATTTCACCTATCGCAGTTTAATACTCGCAATAAAACAACACTATCTCGTTAGATGACGTCGTTTTTGGTAGTTTCACGACGCTACCTAGCTTAAACTAACCTAACCTAACCTAACCTTCGCACTTCTATCGTTAGAAAACGTTTTACTCGCAACTTTACAATGTTTTCTACAAGATTACGACGGTTTCATGCGCTTTCACATTAGATATCGTAGTTCCCGACTTGTAATGTTGAAAAACACTTCATCTCACTAAGTGACATTCTTTAATGCGGTTTTACGACTGTTCATGCCTTAACCTAACGTAACCTAACCTAACCTAACCTAACCTTACCTAACCTAACCTAACCTAGCCTAACCCAACCCAACCCAACCTAACCTAACCTAACCTAACCTAACCCAACCCAACCCAACCTAACCTAACCTAACCTAACCTAACCTAAACTAACCTAACACAACCTAACCTAACCTAACCTAACCTAACCCAACTCAACCCAACCTAACCTAATCTAACCTAACCTAACCTAACCTAACCAAACCTAACCTAACCTAACCTAACCTAACCTAACGACGGTTGCAAGCGCTTTCACATTAGATATCGCAGTTCCCGACTTGTAATGGTGAAAAACACTGCATCTCACTAAGTGACATTGTTTAATGTGGTTTTACGACGGTTCATATCTTAACCTAACCTAACATTCGCACTTGTATCTAAAAACGCTCTATTACACTGTTTTGTTCACAATTACGATATTTGCATAACCTCACAGTTTTTCACCAACTTATTGCAGTACAGAACGCTGTATCTCGCTAAATGACTTTGTTCTTTAAGGTTTCACGATGCTTGCATGCGCTTTAACGAGAATATCACAATATAGCAGTTTCGCACTTGTAACGGTAGAACACGCAGTATTTGGCTTGTTCATGCCGTTTTGTGTGCTTTCACAACATTTCACCTATCGCAGTTTAATACTCGCAATAAAACAACACTATCTCGTTAGATGACGTCGTTTTTGGTAGTTTCACGACGCTACCTAGCTTAAACTAACCTAACCTTCGCCCTTCTATCGTTAGAAAACGTTTTACTCGCAACTTTACAATGTTTTCTACAAGATTACGACGGTTTCATGCGCTTTCACATTAGATATCGTAGTTCCCGACTTGTAATGTTGAAAAACACTACATCTCACTAAGTGACATTGTTTAATGCGGTTTTACGACGGTTCATACCTTAACCTAACGTAACCTAACCTAACCTAACCTAACCCAACCCAACCCAACCTAACCTAACCTAACCTAACCTAAACTAACCTAACCCAACCTAATTTAACCTAACCTAACCTAACCCAACTCAACCCAACCTAACCTAACCAAACCTTACCTAACATAACCTAACCTGACCTAACCTAACCAAACCTAACCTAACCTAACCTAACCTAACCTAACGACGTTTGCAAGCGCTTTCACTTTAGATATCGCAGTTCCCGACTTGTAATGGTGAAAAACACTGCATCTCACTAATTGACATTGTTTAATGCGGTTTTACGACGGTTCATATCTTAACCTAACCTAACATTCGTACTTGTATTGAAAAACGCTCTATTACACTGTTTCGTTCACAATTACGATATTTGCATAACCTCACAGTTTTTCACCAACTTATTGCAGTACAGAACGCTGTATCTCGCTAAATGACATCGTTCATTAAGCTTTCACGATGCTTGCATGCGCTTTAACGAGAATATCACATTATAGCAGTTTCGCACTTGTAACGGTACAACACGCAGTATCTGGCTTGTTCAAGCCGTTTTGTGTACTTTCACAACATTTCACCTATTGCAGTTTCGTACATGCAATAAAACAACACTATCTCGTTAGATGACGTCGTTTTTGGTGGTTTCACGATGCTACCTAGCTTAAAATAACATAACTCAACCTAACATAACCTTCGCACTTCTATCGTTAGAAAACGTTTTACTCGCTACTTTACATTGCTTTCTACAACATTACGACGGTTTCAAGCGCTTTCACATTAGATATCGCAGTTCCCCAACTTGTAAAGGTGAAAAACACTGCATCTCACTAAGTGACATTGTTTAATGCGGTTTTACGACGGTTCATACTTTAACCTAACGTAACCTAACCTAACGTAACCTAACCTAACCTTACCTAATCTAACCTAACCTAACCTAACCCAACCCAACCCAACCTAACCTAACCTAACCTAACCTAAACTAACCTAACCCAACCTAACCTAACCTAACCTAACCTAACCCAACCTAACTCAACCCAACCCAACCTAACCTAACCTAAGCTAACCTAACCTAACCTAACCAAACCTAACCTAACCTAACCTAACCTAACGTAACCTAACCTAACCTAACCTATTCTAACGTAACCTAACCTTACCTGACCTAACCTAACCTAACGTAACCTAACCTAACCTAACATAACCTAACGTAACCTAACCTAACCTAACCTAACCTAACGTAACCTAACCTAACCTAACCCAACCTAACCTAACCTAACCTAACCCAACCTAACCCAACCCAACCCAACAAAACCCAACCCAACCTAACCTAACCTAACCTAACCTTACCTAACCTAACCAAAATATTCTTACCTAACCTAACCTAACCTAACGTAACCTAACCTAACGTACCCTAACGTAACCTAACCTAACCTAACATAACCTAACCCAACCTAACCTAACCTAACCTACCCCAACTCAATCCAACCTAATCTAACCTAACCTAACCTAACCTAACCTAACCAAACCTAACCTAACCTAACCTAACCTAACGACGGTTGCAAGCGCTTTCACATTAGATATCGCAGTTCCCGACTTGTAATGGTGAGAAACACTGCATCTGACTAAGTGACATTGTTTTGGCGGTTTTACGACGGTTCATATCTTAACCTAACCTAACATTCGCACTTGTATCTAAAAACGCTCTATTACACTGTTTCGTTCACAATTACGATATTTGCATAACCTCACAGTTTTTCACCAACTTATTGCAGTACAGAACGCTGTATCTCGCTAAATGACATCGTTCTTTAAGGTTTCACGATACTTGCATGCGCTTTAACGAGAATATCACAATAAAGCAGTTTCGCACTTGTAACGGCACAAGACGCAGTATCTGGCTAGTTCATGCCATTTTGTGTGCTTTCCCAATATTTCACCTATCGCAGTTTTGTACTCGCAATAAAACATCACTATCTCGTTAGATGACATCGTTTTTGGTGGTTTCACGACGCTACCTAGCTCAAACTAACCTAACCTTCGCACTTCTATCGTTAGAAAACGTTTTATTCGCTACTTTACAATGTTTTCTACAAGATTACGACGGTTTCATGCGCTTTCACATTAGATATCGCAGTTCCCGACTTGTAATGGTAAAAAACAGAGCATCTCTTTAAGTGACATTGTTTAATGCGGATTTAGCGCGGTTCATATCTTAACCTAACCTAACCTAACCTAACCTAACCCAACCTAACCTAACCTAACCTAACCAAACCTTACCTAACATACCCTAACCTAACCTAACCTAACCTAACCAAACCTAACCTAACCTAACCTAACGTAACCTAACCTAACCTAACCTAACCTAACATAACCTAACGACGTTTGCAAGCGCTTTCAAATTAGATATCGCAGTTCCCGACTTGTAATGGTGAAAAACACTGCATCTCACTAAGTGACATTGTTTAATGTGGTTTTACGACGGTGCATATCTTAACCTAACCTAACATTCGCACTTGTATCTAAAAACGTTCTATTACACTGTTTTGTTCACAATTACGATATTTGCATAACCTCACAGTTTTTCACCAACTTATTGCAGTACAGAACGCTGTATCTCGCTAAATGACATTGTTCTTTAAGGTTTCACGATGCTTGCATGCGCTTTAACGAGAATATCACAATATAGCAGTTTCGCCCTTGTAACGGTAGAACACGCAGTATTTGGCTTGTTCATGCCGTTTTGTGTGCTTTCACAACATTTCACCTATCGCAGTTTAATACTCGCAATAAAACAACACTATCTCGTTAGATGACGTCGTTTTTGGTAGTTTCACGACGCTACCTAGCTTAAACTAACCTAACCTAACCTAACCTTCGCACTTCTATCGTTATAAAACGTTTTACTCGCAACTTTACAATGTTTTCTACAAGATTACGACGGTTTCATGCGCTTTCACATTAGATATCGTAGTTCCCGACTTGTAATGTTGAAAAACACTACATCTCACTAAGTGACATTGTTTAATGCGGTTTTACGACTGTTCATGCCTTAACCTAACGTAACCTAACCTAACCTAACCTAACCTTACCTAACCTAACCTAACCTAACCTAACCCAACCCAACCCAACCTAACCTAACCTAACCTAACCTAAACTAACCTAACCCAACCTAACCTAACCTAACCTAACCTAACCCAACTCAACCCAACCTAACCTAATCTAACCTAACCTAACCTTACCTAACATAACCTAACCTGACCTAACCTAACCAAACCTAACCTAACCTAACCTAACCTAACCTAACCTAACGACGTTTGCAAGCGCTTTCACTTTAGATATCGCAGTTCCCGACTTGTAATGGTGAAAAACACTGCATCTCACTAATTGACATTGTTTAATGCGGTTTTACGACGGTTCATATCTTAACCTAACCTAACATTCGTACTTGTATTGAAAAACGCTCTATTACACTGTTTCGTTCACAATTACGATATTTGCATAACCTCACAGTTTTTCACCAACTTATTGCAGTACAGAACGCTGTATCTCGCTAAATGACATCGTTCATTAAGCTTTCACGATGCTTGCATGCGCTTTAACGAGAATATCACATTATAGCAGTTTCGCACTTGTAACGGTACAACACGCAGTATCTGGCTTGTTCAAGCCGTTTTGTGTACTTTCACAACATTTCACCTATTGCAGTTTCGTACATGCAATAAAACAACACTATCTTCGTTAGATGACGTCCTTTTTGGTGGTCTCACGACGCTACATAGCTTAAACTAACATAACTCAAGCTAACCTTAACACTTCTATCGTTAGAAAACGTTTTACTCGCAACTTTACAATGTTTCTACAAAATTACGACGGTTTCATGCACTTTCACATTAGAAATCGTAGTTCCCGACTTGTAATGTTGAAAAACACTACATCTCACTAAGTGACATTGTTTAATGCGGTTTTACGACGGTTGATATCTCAACCTAACCTAACATTCGCACTTGTATCTAAATACGCTCAATTACACTGTTTCGTTCACAATTACGATATTTGCTTGACCTCACAGTTTCTCACCAACTTATTACAGTACAGAACGCTGTATCTCGATAAATGACATCGTTCTTTAAGGTTTCACGATACTTGCATGCGCTTTAACGAGAATATCACAATAAAGCAGTTTCGCACTTGTAACGGCACAAGACGCAGTATCTGGCTAGTTCATGCCATTTTGTGTGCTTTCCCAATATTTCACCTATCGCAGTTTTGTACTCGCAATAAAACATCACTATCACGTTAGATGACATCGTTTTTGGTGGTTTCACGACGCTACCTAGCTCAAACTAACCTATCCTTCGCACTTCTATCGTTAGAAAACGTTTTATTCGCTACTTTACAATGTTTTCTACAAGATTACGACGGTTTCATGCGCTTTCACATTAGATATCGCAGTTCCCGACTTGTAATGGTGAAAAACACAGCATCTCACTAAGTGACATTGTTTAATGCGGATTTAGCGCGGTTCATATCTTAACCTAACCTAACCTAACCTAACCTTACCTAACCCAACCTAACCTAACCTAACCTAACCAAACCTTACCTAACATACCCTAACCTAACCTAACCTAACCAAACCTAACCTAACCTAACCTAACGTAACCTAACCTAACCTGACCTAACCAAACCTAACCTAACCTAACCTAACCTAACCTAACCTAACCTAACGACGCTTGCAAGCGCTTTCACATTAGATATCGCAGTTCCCGACTTGTAATGGTGAAAAACACTGCATCTCACTAAGTGACATTGTTTAATGTGGTTTTACGACGGTGCATATCTTAACCTAACCTAACATTCGCACTTGTATCTAAAAACGCTCTATTACACTGTTTTGTTCACAATTACGATATTTTCATAACCTCACAGTTTTTCACCAACTTATTGCAGTACAGAACGCTGTATCTCGCTAAATGACATTGTTCTTTAAGGTTTCACGATGCTTGCATGCGCTTTAACGAGAATATCACAATATAGCAGTTTCGCACTTGTAACGGTAGAAAACGCAGTATATGGCTTGTTCATGCCGTTTTGTGTGCTTTCACAACATTTCACCTATCGCAGTTTAATACTCGCAATAAAACAACACTATCTCGTTAGATGACGTCGTTTTTGGTAGTTTCACGACGCTACCTAGCTTAAACTAACCTAACCTAACCTAACCTTCGCACTTCTATCGTTAGAAAACGTTTTACTCGCCACTTTACAATGTTTTCTACAAAATTACGACGGTTTCATGCGCTTTCACATTAGATATCGTAGTTCCCGACTTGTAATGTTGAAAAACACTACATCTCACTAAGTGACATTGTTTATTGCGGTTTTACGACGGTTGATATGTCAACCTAACCTAACATTCGCACTTGTATCTAAAGACGCTCAATCACACTGTTTCGTTCACAATTACGATATTTGCTTGACCTCACAGTTTCTCACCAACTTATTACAGTACAGAACGCTGTATCTCGCTAAATGACATCGTTCTTTAGGGTTTCACGATACTTGCATGCGCTTTAACGAGAATATCACAATAAAGCAGTTTCACACTTGTAACGGCACAAGACGCAGTATCTGGCTAGTTCATGCCATTTTGTGTGCTTTCACAATATTTCACCTATCGCAGTTTCGTACTCGCAATAAAACAACACTATCTCGTTAGATGGCATTGTTTTTGGTGGTTTCACGACGCTACGTAGCTCAAACTAACCTAACCTTCGCACTTCTATCGTTAGAAAACGTTTTATTCGCTACTTTACAATGTTTTCTACAAGATTACGACGGTTTCATGCGCTTTCACATTAGATATCGCAGTTCCCGACTTGTAATGGTGAAAAACACAGCATCTCACTAAGTGACATTGTTTAATGCGGTTTTAGCGCGGTTCATATCTTAACCTAACCTAACCTAACCTAACCTAACCCAACCTAACCTAACCTTACCTAACCCAACCTAACCTAACCTAACCTAACCAAACCTTACCTAACATAACCTAACCTAACCTAACCTAACCAAACCTAACCTAACGTAACCTAACCTAACCTAACCTAACCTAACCTAACGACGTTTGCAAGCGCTTTCACATTAGATATCGCAGTTCCCGACTTGTAATGGTGAAAAACACTGCATCTCACTAAGTGACATTGTTTAATGCGGTTTTACGACGGTTCATATCTTAACCTAACCTAACATTCGTACTTGTATTGAAAAACGCTCTATTACACTGTTTCATTCACAATTACGATATTTGCATAACCTCACAGTTTTTCACCAACTTATTGCAGTACAGAACGCTGTATCTCGCTAAATGACATAGTTCTTTAAGCTTTCACGAGGCTTGCATGCGCTTTAACGAGAATATCACATTATAGCAGTTTCGCACTTGTAACGGTACAACACGCAGTATCTGGCTTGTTCAAGCCGTTTTGTGTACTTTCACAACATTTCACCTATTGCAATTTCGTACATGCAATAAAACAACACTATCTCGTTAGATGACGTCCTTTTTGGTGGTCTCACGACGCTACATAGCCTAAACTAACATAACTCAAGCTAACCTTCGCACTTCTATCGTTAGAAAACGTTTTACTCGCAACTTTACAATTTTTTCTACAAAATTACGACGGTTTCATGCGCTTTCACATTAGATATCGTAGTTCCCGACTTGTAATGTTGAAAAACACTACATCTCACTAAGTGACATTGTTTAATGCGGTTTTACGACGGTTGATATCTCAACCTAACCTAACATTCGCACTTGTATCTAAATACGCTCAATTACACTGTTTCGTTCACAATTACGATATTTGCTTGACCTCACAGTTTTTCACCAACTTATTACAGTACAGAACGCTGTATCTCGCTAAATGACATCGTTCTTTAAGGTTTCACGATGCTTGCATGCGCTTTAACGAGAATATCACGATAAAGCAGTTTCGCACTTGTAACGGCACAAGACTCAGTATCTGGCTAGTTCATGCCATTTTGTGTGCTTTCCCAATATTTCACCTATCGCAGTTTTGTACTCGCAATAAAACATCACTATCTCGTTAGATGACATCGTTTTTGGTGGTTTCACGACGCTACCTAGCTCAAACTAACGTAACCTTCGCACTTCTATCGTTAGAAAACGTTTTATTCGCTACTTTACAATGTTTTCTACAAGATTACGACGGTTTCATGCGCTTTCACATTAGATATCGCAGTTCCCGACTTGTAGTGTTGAAAAACACAGCATCTCACTAAGTGACATTGTTTAATGCGGATTTAGCGCGGTTCATATCTTAACCTAACCTAACCTAACCTTACCTAACCCAACCTAACCTAACCTAACCTAACCAAACCTTACCTAACATACCCTAACCTAACCTAACCTAACCTAACCTAACATAACCTAACGACGTTTGCAAGCGCTTTCACATTAGATATCGCAGTTCCCGACTTGTAATGGTGATAAACACTGCATCTCACTAAGTGACATTGTTTAATGTGGTTTTACGACGGTTCATATCTTAACCTAACCTAACATTCGCACTTGTATCTAAAAACGCTCTATTACACTGTTTTGTTCACAATGACGATATTTGCATAACCTCACAGTTTTTCACCAACTTATTGCAGTACAGAACGCTGTATCTCGCTAAATGACATTGTTCTTTAAGGTTTCACGATGCTTGCATGCGCTTTAACGAGAATATCACAATATAGCAGTTTCGCACTTGTAACGGTAAAACACGCAGTATTTGGCTTGTTCATGCCGTTTTGTGTGCTTTCACAACATTTCACCTATCGCAGTTTAATACTCGCAATAAAACAACACTATCTCGTTAGATGACGTCGTTTTTGGTAGTTTCACGACGCTACCTAGCTTAAACTAACCTAACCTAACCTAACCTTCGCACTTCTATCGTTAGAAAACGTTTTACTCGCAACTTTACAATGTTTTCTACAAGATTACGACGGTTTCATGCGCTTTCACATTAGATATCGTAGTTCCCGACTTGTAATGTTGAAAAACACTACATCTCACTAAGTGACATTGTTTAATGCGGTTTTACGACGGTTCATACCTTAACCTAACGTAACCTAACCTAACCTAACCTAACCTTACCTAACCTAACCTAACCTAACCCAACCCAACCCAACCTAACCTAACCTAACCTAACCTAACCTATCCCAACCCAACCCAACCTAACCTAACCTAACCTAACCTAAACTAGCCTAACCCAACCTAACCTAACCTAACCTAACCTAACCCAACTCAACCCAACCTAACCTAATCTAACCTAACCTAACCTAACCTAACCAAACCTAACCTAACCTAACCTAACGACGGTTGCAAGCGCTTTCACATTAGATATCGCAGTTCCCGACTTGTAATGGTGAAAAACACTGCATCTCACTAAGTGACATTGTTTAATGTGGTTTTACGACGGTTCATATCTTAACCTAACCTAACATTCGCACTTGTATCTAAAAACGCTCTATTACACTGTTTTGTTCACAATTACGATATTTGCATAACCTCACAGTTTTTCACCAACTTATTGCCGTACAGAACGGTGTATCTCGCTAAATGACTTTGTTCTTTAAGGTTTCACGATGCTTGCATGCGCCTTAACGAGAATATCACAATATAGCAGTTTCGCACTTGTAACGGTAGAACACGCAGTATTTGGCTTGTTCATGCCGTTTTGTGAGCTTTCACAACATTTCACCTATCGCACTTTAATACTCCCAATAAAACAACACTATCTCGTTAGATGACGTCGTTTTTGGTAGTTTCACGACGCTACCTAGCTTAAACTAACCTAACCTAACCTAACCTTTGCACTTATATCGTTAGAAAACGTTTTACTCGCAACTTTACAATGTTTTCTACAAGATTACGACGGTTTCATGCGCTTTCACATTAGATATCGTAGTTCCCGACTTGTAATGTTGAAAAACACTACATCTCACTAAGTGACATTGTTTAATGCGGTTTTACGACGGTTCATACCTTAACCTAACGTAACCTAACCTAACCTAACCTAACCCAACCCAACCTAACCTAACCTAACCTAACCTAAACTAACCTAACCCAACCTAACCTAACCTAACCTAACCTAACCCAACTCAACCCAACCTAACCTAATCTAACCTAACCTAACCTAACTTAACCAAACCTAACCTAACCTAACCTAACCTAACCTAACCTAACCTAACCTAACCTAACGACGGTTGCAAGCGCTTTCACATTAGATATCGCAGTTCCCGACTTGTATAGGTGAAAAACACTGCATCTCACTAAGTGACAATGTTTAATGTGGTTTTACGACGGTTCATATCTTAACCTAACCTAACATTCGCACTTGTATCTAAAAACGCTCTATTGCACTGTTTTGTTCACAATTACGATATTTGCATAACCTCACAGTTTTTCACCAACTTATTGCAGTACAGAACGCTGTATCTCGCTAAATGACATTGTTCTTTAAGGTTTCACGATGCTTGCATGCGCTTTAACGAGAATATCACAATATAGCAGTTTCGCACTTGTAACGGTAGAACACGCAGTATTTGGCTTGTTCATGCCGTTTTGTGTGCTTTCACAACATTTCACCTATCGCAGTTTAATACTCGCAATAAAACAACACTATCTCGTTAGATGACGTCGTTTTTGGTAGTTTCACGACGCTACCTAGCTTAAACTAACCTAACCTAACCTAACCTTTGCACTTATATCGTTAGAAAACGTTTTACTCGCAACTTTACAATGTTTTCTACAAGATTACGACGGTTTCATGCGCTTTCACATTAGATATCGCAGTTCCCGACTTGTAATGGTGAAAAACACAGCATCTCACTAAGTGACATTGTTTAATGCGGTTTTAGCGCGGTTGTTATCTTAACCTAACCTAACCTAACCTAACCTAACCTAACCTAACCTAACGACGGTTGCAAGCGCTTTCACATTAGATATCGTAGTTCCCGACTTGTAATGTTGAAAAACACTACATCTCACTAAGTGACATTGTTTAATGCGGTTTTACGACGGTTGATATGTCAACCTAACCTAACATTCGCACTTGTATCTAAAGACGCTCAATTACACTGTTTCGTTCACAATTACGATATTTGCTTGACCTCACAGTTTCTCACCAACTTATTACAGTACAGAACGCTGTATCTCGCTAAATGACATCGTTCTTTAAGGTTTCACGATACTTGCATGCGCTTTAACGAGAATATCACAATAAAGCAGTTTCGCTTTTGTAACGGCACAAGACGCAGTATCTGGCTAGTTCATGCCATTTTGTGTGCTTTCACAACATTTCACCTATCGCAGTTTAATACTCGCAATAAAACATCACTATCTCGTTAGATGACATCGTTTTTGGTGGTTTCACGACGCGACCTAGCTCAAACTAACCTAACCTTCGCACTTCTATCGTTAGAAAACGTTTTATTCGCTACTTTACAATGTTTTCTACAAGATTACGACGGTTTCATGCGCTTTCACATTAGATATCGCAGTTCCCGACTTGTAATGGTAAAAAACAGAGCATCTCTTTAAGTGACATTGTTTAATGCGGATTTAGCGCGGTTCATATCTTAACCTAACCTAACCTAACCTAACCTAACCTTACCTAACCCAACCTAACCTAACCTAACCTAACCAAACCTTACCTAACATACCCTAACCTAACCTAACCTAACCTAACCAAACCTAACCTAACCTAACCTAACGTAACCTAACCTAACCTAACCTAACCTAACATAACCTAACGACGTTTGCAAGCGCTTTCAAATTAGATATCGCAGTTCCCGACTTGTAATGGTGAAAAACACTGCATCTCACTAAGTGACATTGTTTAATGTGGTTTTACGACGGTGCATATCTTAACCTAACCTAACATTCGCACTTGTATCTAAAAACGTTCTATTACACTGTTTTGTTCACAATTACGATATTTGCATAACCTCACAGTTTTTCACCAACTTATTGCAGTACAGAACGCTGTATCTCGCTAAATGACATTGTTCTTTAAGGTTTCACGATGCTTGCATGCGCTTTAACGAGAATATCACAATATAGCAGTTTCGCACTTTTAACGGTAGAGCACGCAGTATTTGGCTTGTTCATGCCGTTTTGTGTGCTTTCACAACATTTCACCTATCGCAGTTTAATACTCGCAATAAAACAACACTATCTCGTTAGATGACGTCGTTTTTGGTAGTTTCACGACGCTACCTAGCTTAAACTAACCTAACCAAACCTAACCTTCGCACTTCTATCGTTAGAAAACGTTTTACTCGCAACTTTACAATGTTTTCTACAAGATTACGACGGTTTCATGCGCTTTCACATTAGATATCGTAGTTCCCGACTTGTAATGTTGAAAAACACTACATCTCACTCAGTGACATTGTTTAATGCGGTTTTACGACGGTTCATACCTTAACCTAACCTAACCTAACCTAACCCAACCCAACCCAACCTAACCTAACCTAACCTAAACTAACCTAACCCAACCTAACCTAACCTAACCTAACCTAACCCAACTCAACCCAACCTAACCTAATCTAACCTAACCTAACCTAACCTAACCAAACCTAACCTAACCTAACTTAACCTAACCTAACCTAACCTAACGACGGTTGCAAGCGCTTTCACATTAGATATCGCAGTTCCCGACTTGTAATGGTGAAAAACACTGCATCTCACTAAGTGACATTGTTTAATGTGTTTTTACGATGGTTCATATCTTAACCTAACCTAACATTCGCACTTGTATCTAAAAACGCTCTATTACACTGTTTTGTTCACAATTACTGTGAACACTGTAATTACTGTGGGTGGGCTTGGTGTCTGTGCCACTGCACGGATCACTAATCAATTCGCTCCCGCTATGCAGATGGTCCGTTAGGTGGGCTTGGTGTCTGTGCCACTGCACGGATCACTAATCAATTCGCTCCCGCTATGCAGATGGTCCGTTACGTCATCGCTCATCTGCTGCTACCTGCGCTTGCGCATGCGGTAGCGCCGGCGGAACATGGCTTCAGCTGTCCTGGAAGCGACGAAGGCAGCGCATGCCCTCTGCCTATCGTCAAATGCCTGGCTCGACCAGAAGAGGGACTCTGGGCAGCTGAGCTCAACCAAGCCTGGACGGTTGCATCATCATCGACATCCACGAGCCCGACACCTATAAAAGAACAAGGACCTTCAACGGAGCGCTGTGGGCTTGGTGTCTGTGCCACTGCACGGATCACTAATCAATTCGCTCCCGCTATGCAGATGGTCCGTTACGTCATCGCTCATCTGCTGCTACCTGCGCTTGCGCATGCGGTAGCGCCGGCGGAACATGGCTTCAGCTGTCCTGGAAGCGACGAAGGCAGCGCATGCCCTCTGCCTATCGTCAAATGCCTGGCTCGACCAGAAGAGGGACTCTGGGCAGCTGAGCTCAACCAAGCCTGGACGGTTGCATCATCATCGACATCCACGAGCCCGACACCTATAAAAGAACAAGGACCTTCAACGGAGCGCTGTGGGCTTGGTGTCTGTGCCACTGCACGGATCACTAATCAATTCGCTCCCGCTATGCAGGTTGGTGAGCCCTACGTTGTCTTTTCGAAAAGATCTGGTAATTACTTTCTGGTACAGCTGCCAAGCCCGCATTGCTGTATGGTTATTATTGCCGAGTGTGTCCATGTAATTCGTGCACTACTAATTCTAGCTGGAGATGTTGAAACTAACCCTGGCCCTTCAAATATCTCTGAGAACCTTCTTGCTGAATTGCGTAAGCTATCTACAGGTCAAACACAACTAATTGCAGAAGTACAGGGCTTGAAGTCTCAGCTCGGTAACACCGATAAAACAATTGGCGAACTGAACAAAAGATTATCAGACCTTGAAAGTCATTATCAGTCTCTGGTACCACTTCGAAAAGAAATAGAAGTCCTGCGCGTTAACACGGAGCAGACCTCCTGCAGAATCTTTGCACTAGAAGCCCGTATTGATGACGCTGAAAATCGCTCAAGGCGAAACAACCTAATATTTTACGGTATCCCGGACCCTTCCGCATCTGAAACATTTTCTGAATCGGAGCGGCTGGTAATGAATCTTTGCCGGGACAACCTACAGGTTCACTTAGAACCAAGAGATATCGAACGCGCGCATCGTCTCGGTCGACATTCACCTGAACGCTCCCGGCCCATAATCGTGAAGATTGCTCTGCACAAGACAAAAACTGCAATATTATCGAATGGTCGCAAGCTTAAGGGGACAAGTTACGGCATAGGTGAAGACTTCTCACGCTCAGTCCAAAATGCTAGAAAACAACTAATTGCTTTTGCGAGAAGTAACAACAAGCCATTTTCAATGCACTTCAAAACACTGCACATGAATCAGAAGCGCTACATTTTCGACGCCGAATCAAACACCGTCAAAGAACTATCGTAGCAATCAAGCCACCGGGAAAAAAAAACGACCGCTGTTGCGGTTACTAGCAAAACTCTTTCACTTTCTGTTATTTACACTAACATTCGCAGTTTCCTACCCAAACGGGAACTTATATCTAGCACTGTATCATCCTCT
This sequence comes from Rhipicephalus microplus, assembly GCF_043290135.1. Classification (NCBI taxonomy): domain Eukaryota; kingdom Metazoa; phylum Arthropoda; class Arachnida; order Ixodida; family Ixodidae; genus Rhipicephalus; species Rhipicephalus microplus. The sequence continues at coordinate 1,036,866 of NW_027464587.1, read as the reverse complement.
GAAAGCAATGTGCTATTACTTACCGAAACGTGGTTAACTGATGACATCCGTGATGACGAAGTTCTGTCAGAATTACCAAACTTCCAGTTGTACAGGAATAACCGCGCATCTACTCGTGGTGGCGGTGTACTCATTGCTGTTCACGAGCAATTATCTTGCTCAGTCGTACATATTAAAACAGAGCTAGAAATGCTCTGGGTACTTATTAAGGCACATCCTCAGTCCGTTGTACTGGGCGTTTGCTACCGACCACCCCGTGCTAGTTCCAATTTTAGCAACCAACTTAATCAGGCCATGTGCCAGCTCACGTCTGCTCATCCAAACGCGCACGTACTTTTATTCGGTGATTTTAACTTCCCACAAATAGAATGGCGCACCAGCAATGTGCATTCATCTACGGGTGTAGGTGAAGCTAATGCGTTTCTTGATATTTGCCTAAACTTCAACATGACCCAACTAGTCACAGAGCCAACACGTGTATCGCAAGATACAGCCAGTGTCCTGGATCTGATACTAACCAACAATCCTGAAAGCCTGTCACGCATTCACTATCTACCCGAAATCAGTGACCATAAGACAATTCACGCCACTTTTTCTTTTCAACCGCTTAAACGAGAAACCTACAAAAAAACGATCCATCTATATGACAGAGGGGATTACGAAACAATAAACGAAGCTCTTAGCGCATTCTTCCACACTTTCCAAGCAACTTTACATCAACACACAGTAGATACGAATTGGACCCGCTTTATCGGTAAACTGACGGAGCTAACCGATAAATTCATACCTAAAGTCAGCTTCACAAGCACCTGCAACAAACCCTGGTTTACTAAAAATCTAAAACGCCTTGAAAATAAAAAGAAACGTTTATTCCGATCTGCCAAACGTGCAGGTCAACCGAGTGTATGGGATAGGTACTATGAGGCTGACCGCAATTATCTTTTAGCCCTGCGCAAAGCAAAAAACTTCTTCTATAACACAGACCTACCCAAGCTACTGCAGACTAATCCCAGACAGTTCTGGAAAACACTTAAGGCTGACAAACCGCGTGACACTGTACTAACCCTTGAATCTGGTGAAGCTATTACTGACGGGGAATGTGCGAATCTATTCAACGCTTCTTTTGCTACAGTTTTTACTGATGAACCAAGCATACACTCCCGCATACCTTCACTTGGCTTTAATTGTAATCATGACATGCCAGCAATCAATTTCTGCGCAAATGGAATATTGTCTATAATAGAAAAAATGAAATTGTCATCCTCTGCGGGCATGGATGGTATCAATTCCAAAATTCTAAAAAATGTTAAAGAGAGTGCTTCGCTTTTTCTTGCTCTAATATTTTCCCAGTCCCTTTCCTCAGGAATCATCCCATGTGACTGGAAGATAGGGAAGGTCGTTCCGGTCTTCAAATCAGGCGATAGAAACTCTCCACTTAACTATCGCCCCATCTCCCTAACAAGCGTCCCCTGCAAGATCATGGAGCATGTCATCTACTCCCACATAATGAATTTTCTCGACAGCAATAATTTTTTTCACCCTTCACAACACGGCTTCCGCAAGGGGTTGTCGTGTGAAACACAGCTGGCAGCCTTCTTGCATGACATTCATACTAACCTCGACGTTAACGTGCAAACTGATGCCGTTTTTCTTGATTATGCTAAAGCATTCGATAAGGTGCCTCATCAACGATTGTTCGCTAAACTTTCCCAACTAAATTTACATCCCACCGTCATAAAATGGATAATAGAGTTCCTTACTAATCGATCACAACGCGTCGCTGTAAATAACCACCTGTCTACTGCCACCCCAGTAACATCAGGTGTCCCTCAAGGCTCCGTCCTTGGCCCGCTACTATTTTTAATCTATATTAACGACTTACCTTTGCATGTAACCAGTAATATACGTATGTTCGCAGATGACTGCGTTGTCTACCGCACAATACTAAACACCTCTGACCAGTTAACCTTAGAGAACGATCTTACTAACGTTTCGAAATGGTGTACCACTTGGTTAATGACACTAAACGTAAATAAATGCAAAACTATGTCATTTACGCGTAGCAATAATCCGCTCATGTTTCCGTACACAATCAACAGCTTACCCCTAGAACTGACTAACTCTTATAAATACCTAGGTGTCACCGTGACTAGCGATCTGATCTGGCGTACGCATGTCCAAAACATCATTTCATCGTCTAACAAAACCTTAGGCTTTTTAAAACGTCACCTCAAAAGTGCTCCAATGCAAGTAAGATTACTTGCCTACACATCACTAGTGCGACCGAAATTGGAATACGCATCCGCCATCTGGGACCCGCACCAAGCATACCTCATCTGCGCTCTAGAATCAGTTCAAAACCGTGCAGCTCGCTTCATTCATTCTTCGTATTCATACGACATCAGCGTCACATCACTAAAATTACTATCCAATCTTCCATCGCTCGCTCTTCGTCGGCGCATTTCTTCTCTTTGTCTTTACCATAAATTTTTTCACAGTTCAATCCTGCATCAACCATCTTACATCAAACCCGCAACACGCATATCAGCCAGGACAAGCCACACGCAGCAGGTTTCATTAATGCGCGCTCGAACATCAACATTTCTCGCGTCATTTTTTTCCCGCACAGCAAAAGACTGGAACGACCTCCCTTTTTCCATTGTCGACATAATATGTCCATCTTCTTTTGCACAACATGTCACTGACCATCTTCTAACAAATAACCTTTAAGTGCTTTTTGAATTACATGTTGGTTACGTGTGTTATTTATTGTACATGCATATTTCCTTGTAATATGAAGAAATGTATATAGTTGAAACCCATGTATTGATTACGTTTGTTAAATATTATTCCCACCCCTTATGTAATACCCCCATTTGGGGTCTTTAAGGAAAATAAACTGACTGACTGACTGAATTACGATATTTGCATAACCTCACAGTTTTTCACCAACTTATTGCAGTACAGAACGCTGTATCTCGCTAAATGACATTGTTCTTTAAGGTTTCACGATGCTTGCATGCGCTTTAACGAGAATATCACAATATAGCAGTTTCGCCCTTGTAACGGTAGAACACGCAGTATTTGGCTTGTTCATGCCGTTTTGTGTGCTTTCACAACATTTCACTTATCGCAGTATAATACTCGCAATAAAACAACACTATCTCGTTAGATGACGTAGTTTTTGGTAGTTTCACGACGCTACCTAGCTTAAACTAACCTAACCTAACCTAACCTTCGCACTTCTATCGTTAGAAAACGTTTTACTCGCAACTTTACAATGTTTTCTACAAGATTACGACGGTTTCATGCGCTTTCACATTAGATATCGTAGTTCCCGACTTGTAATGTTGAAAAACACTACATCTCACTAAGTGACATTGTTTAATGCGGTTTTACGACGGTTCATACCTTAACCTAACGTAACCTAACCTAACCTTACCTAACCTTACCTAACCTAACCTAACCTAACCTAACCCAACCCAACCCAACCTAACCTAACCTAACCTAACCTATCCCAACCCAACCCAACCTAACCTAACCTAACCTAAACTAGCCTAACCCAACCTAACCTAACCTAACCTAACCTAACCCAACTCAACCCAACCTAACCTAATCTAACCTAACCTAACCTAACCTAACCAAACCTAACCTAACCTAACCTAACGACGGTTGCAAGCGCTTTCACATTAGATATCGCAGTTCCCGACTTGTAATGGTGAAAAACACTGCATCTCACTAAGTGACATTGTTTAATGTGGTTTTACGACGGTTCATATCTTAACCTAACCTAAAATTCGCACTTGTATCTAAAAACGCTCTATTACACTGTTTTGTTCACAATTACGATATTTGCATAACCTCACAGTTTTTCACCAACTTATTGCCGTACAGAACGCTGTATCTCGCTAAATGACTTTGTTCTTTAAGGTTTCACGATGCTTGCATGCGCCTTAACGAGAATATCACAATATAGCAGTTTCGCACTTGTAACGGTAGAACACGCAGTATTTGGCTTGTTCATGCCGTTTTGTGAGCTTTCACAACATTTCACCTATCGCAGTTTAATACTCCCAATGAAACAACACTATCTCGTTAGATGACGTCGTTTTTGGTAGTTTCACGACGCTACCTAGCTTAAACTAACCTAACCTAACGTAACCTTTGCACTTATATCGTTAGAAAACGTTTTACTCGCAACTTTACAATGTTTTCTACAAGATTACGACGGTTTCATGCGCTTTCACATTAGATATCGTAGTTCCCGACTTGTAATGTTGAAAAACACTACATCTCACTAAGTGACATTGTTTAATGCGGTTTTACGACGGTTCATACCTTAACCTAACGTAACCTAACCTAACCTAACCTAACCCAACCCAACCTAACCTAACCTAACCTAACCTAACCTAAACTAACCTAACCCAACCTAACCTAACCTAACCTAACCTAACCCAACTCAACCCAACCTAACCTAATCTAACCTAACCTAACCTAACCTAACCAAACCTAACCTAACCTAACCTAACCTAACCTAACCTAACCTAACCTAACCTAACGACGGTTGCAAGCGCTTTCACATTAGATATCGCAGTTCCCGACTTGTATAGGTGAAAAACACTGCATCTCACTAAGGGACAATGTTTAATGTGGTTTTACGACGGTTCATATCTTAACCTAACCTAACATTCGCACTTGTATCTAAAAACGCTCTATTGCACTGTTTTGTTCACAATTACGATATTTGCATAACCTCACAGTTTTTCACCAACTTATTGCAGTACAGAACGCTGTATCTCGCTAAATGACATTGTTCTTTAAGGTTTCACGATGCTTGCATGCGCTTTAACGAGAATATCACAATATAGCAGTTTCGCACTTGTAACGGTAGAACACGCAGTATTTGGCTTGTTCATGCCGTTTTGTGTGCTTTCACAACATTTCACCTATCGCAGTTTAATACTCGCAATAAAACAACACTATCTCGTTAGATGACGTCGTTTTTGGTAGTTTCACGACGCTACCTAGCTTAAACTAACCTAACCTAACCTAACCTTCGCACTTCTATCGTTAGAAAACGTTTTACTCGCAACTTTACAATGTTTTCTACAAGATTACGACGGTTTCATGCGCTTTCACATTAGATATCGCAGTTCCCGACTTGTAATGGTAAAAAACAGAGCATCTCTTTAAGTGACATTGTTTAATGCGGATTTAGCGCGGTTCATATCTTAACCTAACCTAACCTAACCTAACCTAACCTTACCTAACCCAACCTAACCTAACCTAACCTAACCAAACCTTACCTAACATACCCTAACCTAACCTAACCTAACCTAACCAAACCTAACCTAACCTAACCTAACGTAACCTAACCTAACCTAACCTAACCTAACATAACCTAACGACGTTTGCAAGCGCTTTCAAATTAGATATCGCAGTTCCCGACTTGTAATGGTGAAAAACACTGCATCTCACTAAGTGACATTGTTTAATGTGGTTTTACGACGGTGCATATCTTAACCTAACCTAACATTCGCACTTGTATCTAAAAACGTTCTATTACACTGTTTTGTTCACAATTACGATATTTGCATAACCTCACAGTTTTTCACCAACTTATTGCAGTACAGAACGCTGTATCTCGCTAAATGACATTGTTCTTTAAGGTTTCACGATGCTTGCATGCGCTTTAACGAGAATATCACAATATAGCAGTTTCGCACTTGTAACGGTAGAACACGCAGTATTTGGCTTGTTCATGCCGTTTTGTGTGCTTTCACAACATTTCACCTATCGCAGTTTAATACTCGCAATAAAACAACACTATCTCGTTAGATGACGTCGTTTTTGGTAGTTTCACGACGCTACCTAGCTTAAACTAACCTAACCAAACCTAACCTTCGCACTTCTATCGTTAGAAAACGTTTTACTCGCAACTTTACAATGTTTTCTACAAGATTACGACGGTTTCATGCGCTTTCACATTAGATATCGTAGTTCCCGACTTGTAATGTTGAAAAACACTACATCTCACTCAGTGACATTGTTTAATGCGGTTTTACGACGGTTCATACCTTAACCTAACCTAACCTAACCTAACCCAACCCAACCCAACCTAACCTAACCTAACCTAAACTAACCTAACCCAACCTAACCTAACCTAACCTAACCTAACCCAACTCAACCCAACCTAACCTAATCTAACCTAACCTAACCTAACCTAACCAAACCTAACCTAACCTAACTTAACCTAACCTAACCTAACCTAACGACGGTTGCAAGCGCTTTCACATTAGATATCGCAGTTCCCGACTTGTAATGGTGAAAAACACTGCATCTCACTAAGTGACATTGTTTAATGTGTTTTTACGACGGTTCATATCTTAACCTAACCTAACATTCGCACTTGTATCTAAAAACGCTCTATTACATTGTTTTGTTCACAATTACGATATTTGCATAACCTCACAGTTTTTCACCAACTTATTGCAGTACAGAACGCTGTATCTCGCTAAATGACATTGTTCTTTAAGGTTTCACGATGCTTGCATGCGCTTTAACGAGAATATCACAATATAGCAGTTTCGCCCTTGTAACGGTAGAACACGCAGTATTTGGCTTGTTCATGCCGTTTTGTGTGCTTTCACAACATTTCACCTATCGCAGTTTAATACTCGCAATAAAACAACACTATCTCGTTAGCTGACGTAGTTTTTGGTAGTTTCACGACGCTACCTAGCTTAAACTAACCTAACCTAACCTAACCTTCGCACTTCTATCGTTAGAAAACGTTTTACTCGCAACTTTACAATGTTTTCTACAAGATTACGACGGTTTCATGCGCTTTCACATTAGATATCGTAGTTCCCGACTTGTAATGTTGAAAAACACTACATCTCACTAAGTGACATTGTTTAATGCGGTTTTACGACTGTTCATGCCTTAACCTAACGTAACCTAACCTAACCTAACCTAACCTAACCTTACCTAACCTAACCTAACCCAACCCAACCCAACCCAACCCAACCTAACCTAACCTAACCTAACCTAACCTAAACTAACCTAACCTAACCTAACCTAACCTAACCCAACTCAACCCAACCTAACCTAATCTAACCTAACCTAACCTAACCTAACCAAACCTAACCTAACCTAACCTAACCTAACCTAACCTAACCTAACGACGGTTGCAAGCGCTTTCACATTAGATATCGCAGTTCCCGACTTGTATAGGTGAAAAACACTGCATCTCACTAAGTGACAATGTTTAATGTGGTTTTACGACGGTTCATATCTTAACCTAACCTAACATTCGCACTTGTATCTAAAAACGCTCTATTGCACTGTTTTGTTCACAATTACGATATTTGCATAACCTCACAGTTTTTCACCAACTTATTGCAGTACAGAACGCTGTATCTCGCTAAATGACATTGTTCTTTAAGGTTTCACGATGCTTGCATGCGCTTTAACGAGAATATCACAATATAGCAGTTTCGCACTTGTAACGGTAGAACACGCAGTATTTGGCTTGTTCATGCCGTTTTGTGTGCTTTCACAACATTTCACCTATCGCAGTTTAATACTCGCAATAAAACAACACTATCTCGTTAGATGACGTCGTTTTTGGTAGTTTCACGACGCTACCTAGCTTAAACTAACCTAACCAAACCTAACCTTCGCACTTCTATCGTTAGAAAACGTTTTACTCGCAACTTTACAATGTTTTCTACAAGATTACGACGGTTTCATGCGCTTTCACATTAGATATCGTAGTTCCCGACTTGTAATGTTGAAAAACACTACATCTCACTCAGTGACATTGTTTAATGCGGTTTTACGACGGTTCATACCTTAACCTAACCTAACCTAACCTAACCCAACCCAACCCAACCTAACCTAACCTAACCTAAACTAACCTAACCCAACCTAACCTAACCTAACCTAACCTCACCCAACTCAACCCAACCTAACCTAATCTAACCTAACCTAACCTAACCTAACCAAACCTAACCTAACCTAACTTAACCTAACCTAACCTAACCTAACGACGGTTGCAAGCGCTTTCACATTAGATATCGCAGTTCCCGACTTGTAATGGTGAAAAACACTGCATCTCACTAAGTGACATTGTTTAATGTGTTTTTACGACGGTTCATATCTTAACCTAACCTAACATTCGCACTTGTATCTAAAAACGCTCTATTACATTGTTTTGTTCACAATTACGATATTTGCATAACCTCACAGTTTTTCACCAACTTATTGCAGTACAGAACGCTGTATCTCGCTAAATGACATTGTTCTTTAAGGTTTCACGATGCTTGCATGCGCTTTAACGAGAATATCACAATATAGCAGTTTCGCCCTTGTAACGGTAGAACACGCAGTATTTGGCTTGTTCATGCCGTTTTGTGTGCTTTCACAACATTTCACCTATCGCAGTTTAATACTCGCAATAAAACAACACTATCTCGTTAGCTGACGTAGTTTTTGGTAGTTTCACGACGCTACCTAGCTTAAACTAACCTAACCTAACCTAACCTTCGCACTTCTATCGTTAGAAAACGTTTTACTCGCAACTTTACAATGTTTTCTACAAGATTACGACGGTTTCATGCGCTTTCACATTAGATATCGTAGTTCCCGACTTGTAATGTTGAAAAACACTACATCTCACTAAGTGACATTGTTTAATGCGGTTTTACGACTGTTCATGCCTTAACCTAACGTAACCTAACCTAACCTAACCTAACCTAACCTTACCTAACCTAACCTAACCCAACCCAACCCAACCCAACCCAACCTAACCTAACCTAACCTAACCTAACCTAAACTAACCTAACCTAACCTAACCTAACCTAACCTAACCCAACTCAACCCAACCTAACCTAATCTAACCTAACCTAACCTAACCAAACCTAACCTAACCTAACCTAACCTAACCTAACCTAACCTAACGACGGTTGCAAGCGCTTTCACATTAGATATCGCAGTTCCCGACTTGTATAGGTGAAAAACACTGCATCTCACTAAGTGACAATGTTTAATGTGGTTTTACGACGGTTCATATCTTAACCTAACCTAACATTCGCACTTGTATCTAAAAACGCTCTATTGCACTGTTTTGTTCACAATTACGATATTTGCATAACCTCACAGTTTTTCACCAACTTATTGCAGTACAGAACGCTGTATCTCGCTAAATGACATTGTTCTTTAAGGTTTCACGATGCTTGCATGCGCTTTAACGAGAATATCACAATATAGCAGTTTCGCACTTGTAACGGTAGAACACGCAGTATTTGGCTTGTTCATGCCGTTTTGTGTGCTTTCACAACATTTCACCTATCGCAGTTTAATACTCGCAATAAAACAACACTATCTCGTTAGATGACGTCGTTTTTGGTAGTTTCACGACGCTACCTAGCTTAAACTAACCTAACCTAACCTAACCTACGCACTTCTATCGTTAGAAAACGTTTTACTCGCAACTTTACAATGTTTTCTACAAGATTACGACGGTTTCATGCGCTTTCACATTAGATATCGCAGTTCCCGACTTGTAATGGTGAAAAACACAGCATCTCACTAAGTGACATTGTTTAATGCGGTTTTAGCGCGGTTGTTATCTTAACCTAACCTAACCTAACCTAACCTAACCTAACCTAACCTAACCTAACGACGGTTGCAAGCGCTTTCACATTAGATATCGTAGTTCCCGACTTGTAATGTTGAAAAACACTACATCTCACTAAGTGACATTGTTTAATGCGGTTTTACGACGGTTGATATGTCAACCTAACCTAACATTCGCACTTGTATCTAAAGACGCTCAATTACACTGTTTCGTTCACAATTACGATATTTGCTTGACCTCACAGTTTCTCACCAACTTATTACAGTACAGAACGCTGTATCTCGCTAAATGACATCGTTCTTTAAGGTTTCACGATACTTGCATGCGCTTTAACGAGAATATCACAATAAAGCAGTTTCGCACTTGTAACGGCACAAGACGCAGTATCTGGCTAGTTCATGCCATTTTGTGTGCTTTCACAATATTTCACCTATCGCAGTTTCGTACTCGCAATAAAACAACACTATCTCGTTAGATGGCATCGTTTTAGGTGGTTTCACGACGCTACGTAGCTCAAACTAACCTAACCTTCACACTTCTATCGTTAGAAAACGTTTTATTCGCTACTTTACAATGTTTTCTTCAAGATTACGACGGTTTCATGCGCTTTCACATTAGATATCGCAGTTCCCGACTTGTAATGGTGAAAAACACAGCATCTCACTAAGTGACATTGTTTAATGCGGTTTTAGCGCGGTTCATATCTTAACCTAACCTAACCTAACCTAACCTAACCCAACCTAACCTAACCTTACCTAACCCAACCTAACCTAACCTAACCTATCCAAACCTTACCTAACATAACCTAACCTAACCTAACCTAACCAAACCTAACCTAACGTAACCTAACCTAACCTAACCTAACCTAACCTAACGACGTTTGCAAGCGCTTTCACATTAGATATCGCAGTTCCCGACTTGTAATGGTGAAAAACACTGCATCTCACTAATTGACATTGTTTATTGCGGTTTTACGATGGTTCATATCTTAACCTAACCTAACATTCGTACTTGTATTGAAAAACGCTCAATTACACTGTTTCGTTCACAATTACGATATTTGCTTCACCTCACAGTTTCTCACCAACTTATTACAGTACAGAACGCTGTATCTCGCTAAATGACATCGTTCTTTAAGGTTTCACGATACTTGCATGCGCTTTAACGAGAATATCACATTATAGCAGTTTCGCACTTGTAACGGTACAACACGCAGTATCTGGCTTGTTCAAGCCGTTTTGTGTACTTTCACAACATTTCACCTATTGCAGTTTCGTACATGCAATAAAACAACACTATCTCGTTAGATGACGTCCTTTTTGGTGGTCTCACGACGCTACATAGCCTAAACTAACATAACTCAAGCTAACCTTCGCACTTCTATCGTTAGAAAACGTTTTACTCGCAACTTTACAATTTTTTCTACAAAATTACGACGGTTTCATGCGCTTTCACATTAGATATCGTAGTTCCCGACTTGTAATGTTGAAAAACACTACATCTCACTAAGTGACATTGTTTAATGCGGTTTTACGACGGTTGATATCTCAACCTAACCTAACATTCGCACTTGTATCTAAATACGCTCAATTACACTCTTTCGTTCACAATTACGATATTTGCTTGACCTCACAGTTTTTCACCAACTTATTACAGTACAGAACGCTGTATCTCGCTAAATGACATCGTTCTTTAAGGTTTCACGATACTTGCATGCGCTTTAACGAGAATATCACGATAAAGCAGTTTCGCACTTGTAACGGCACAAGACGCAGTATCTGGCTAGTTCATGCCATTTTGTGTGCTTTCCCAATATTTCACCTATCGCAGTTTTGTACTCGCAATAAAACATCACTATCTCGTTAGATGACATCGTTTTTGGTGGTTTCACGACGCTACCTAGCTCAAACTAACCTAACCTTCGCACTTCTATCGTTAGAAAACGTTTTATTCGCTACTTTACAATGTTTTCTACAAGATTACGACGGTTTCATGCGCTTTCACATTAGATATCGCAGTTCCCGACTTGTAATGTTGAAAAACACAGCATCTCACTAAGTGACATTGTCTAATGCGGATTTAGCGCGGTTCATATCTTAACCTAACCTAACCTAACCTAACCTTACCTAACCCAACCTAACCTAACCTAACCTAACCAAACCTTACCTAACATACCCTAACCTAACCTAACCTAACCTAACCAAACCTAACCTAACCTAACCTAACGTAACCTAACCTAACCTAACCTAACCTAACATAACATAACATAACCTAACGACGTTTGCAAGCGCTTTCACATTAGATATCGCAGTTCCCGACTTGTAATGGTGATAAACACTGCATCTCACTAAGTGACATTGTTTAATGTGGTTTTACGACGGTTCATATCTTAACCTAACCTAACATTCGCACTTGTATCTAAAAACGCTCTATTACACTGTTTTGTTCACAATGACGATATTTGCATAACCTCACAGTTTTTCACCAACTTATTGCAGTACAGAACGCTGTATCTCGCTAAATGACATTGTTCTTTAAGGTTTCACGATGCTTGCATGCGCTTTAACGAGAATATCACAATATAGCAGTTTCGCACTTGTAACGGTAGAACACGCAGTATTTGGCTTGTTCATGCCGTTTTGTGTGCTTTCACAACATTTCACCTATCGCAGTTTAATACTCGCAATAAAACAACAATATCTCGTTAGATGACGTCGTTTTTGGTAGTTTCACGACGCTACCTAGCTTAAACTAACCTAACCTAACCTAACCTTCGCACTTCTATCGTTAGAAAACGTTTTACTCGCAACTTTACAATGTTTTCTACAAGATTACGACGGTTTCATGCGCTTTCACATTAGATATCGTAGTTCCCGACTTGTAATGTTGAAAAACACTACATCTCACTAAGTGACATTGTTTAATGCGGTTTTACGACGGTTCATACCTTAACCTAACGTAGCCTAACCTAACCTAACCTAACCTTACCTAACCTAACCTAACCTAACCTAACCCAACCCAACCCAACCTAACCTAACCTAACCTATCCCAACCCAACCCAACCTAACCTAACCTAACCTAACCTAAACTAGCCTAACCCAACCTAACCTAACCTAACCTAACCGAACCCAACCCAACCCAACCTAATCTAACCTAACCTAACCTAACCTAACCTAACCAAACCTAACCTAACCTAACCTAACGACGGTTGCAAGCGCTTTCACATTAGATATCGCAGTTCCCGACTTGTAATGGTGAAAAACACTGCATCTCACTAAGTGACATTGTTTAATGTGGTTTTACGACGGTTCATATCTTAACCTAACCTAACATTCGCACTTGTATCTAAAAACGCTCTATTACACTGTTTTGTTCACAATTACGATATTTGCATAACCTCACAGTTTTTCACCAACTCATTGCAGTACAGAACGCTGTATCTCGCTAAATGACTTTGTTCTTTAAGGTTTCACGATGCTTACATGCGCCTTAACGAGAATATCACAATATAGCAGTTTCGCACTTGTAACGGTAGAACACGCAGTATTTGGCTTGTTCATGCCGTTTTGTGAGCTTTCACAACATTTCACCTATCGCAGTTTAATACTCCCAATAAAACAACACTATCTCGTTAGATGACGTCGTTTTTGGTAGTTTCACGACGCTACCTAGCTTAAACTAACCTAACCTAACCTAACCTTTGCACTTATATCGTTAGAAAACGTTTTACTCGCAACTTTACAATGTTTTCTACAAGATTACGACGGTTTCATGCGCTTTCACATTAGATATCGCAGTTCCCGACTTGTAATGGTGAAAAACACAGCATCTCACTAAGTGACATTGTTTAATGCGGTTTTAGCGCGGTTCTTATCTTAACCTAACCTAACCTAACCTAACCTAACCTAACCTAACCTAACCTAACCTAAAGACGGTTGCAAGCGCTTTCACATTAGATATCGTAGTTCCCGACTTGTAATGTTGAAAAACACTACATCTCACTAAGTGACATTGTTTAATGCGGTTTTACGACGGTTGATATGTCAACCTAACCTAACATTCGCACTTGTATCTAAACACGCTCAATTACACTGTTTCGTTCACAATTACGATATTTGCTTGACCTCACAGTTTCTCACCAACTTATTACAGTACAGAACGCTGTATCTCGCTAAATGACATCGTTCTTTAAGGTTTCACGATACTTGCATGCGCTTTAACGAGAATATCACAATAAAGCAGTTTCGCACTTGTAACGGCACAAGACGCAGTATCTGGCTAGTTCATGCCATTTTGTGTGCTTTCACAATATTTCACCTATCGCAGTTTCGTACTCGCAATAAAACAACACTATCTCGTTAGATGGCATCGTTTTTGGTGGTTTCACGACGCTACGTAGCTCAAACTAACCTAACCTTCACACTTCTATCGTTAGAAAACGTTTTATTCGCTACTTTACAATGTTTTCTTCAAGATTACGACGGTTTCATGCGCTTTCACATTAGATATCGCAGTTCCCGACTTGTAATGTTGAAAAACACAGCATCTCACTAAGTGACATTGTTTAATGCGGATTTAGCGCGGTTCATATCTTAACCTAACCTAACCTAACCTAACCTTACCTAACCCAACCTAACCTAACCTAACCTAACCAAACCTTACCTAACATACCCTAACCTAACCTAACCTAACCAAACCTAACCGAATCTAACCTAACGTAACCTAACCTAACCTAACCTAACCTAACATAACCTAACGACGTTTGCAAGCGCTTTCACATTAGATATCGCAGTTCCCGACTTGTAATGGTGAAAAACACTGCATCTCACTAAGTGACAATGTTTAATGTGGTTTTACGACGGTTCATATCTTAACCCAACCTAACATTCGCACTTGTATCTAAAAACGCTCTATTACACTGCTTTGTACACAATTACGATATTTGCATGACCTCACAGTTTCTCACCAACTTATTACAGTACAGAACGCTGTATCTCGCTAAATGACATCGTTCTTTAAGGTTTCACGATACTTGCATGCGCTTTAACGAGAATATCACAATAAAGCAGTTTCGCACTTGTAACGGCACAAGACGCAGTATCTGGCTAGTTCATGCCATTTTGTGTGCTTTCACAATATTTCACCTATCGCAGTTTCGTACTCGCAATAAAACAACACTATCTCGTTAGATGGCATCGTTTTTGGTGGTTTCACGACGCTACGTAGCTCAAACTAACCTAACCTTCACACTTCTAGCGTTAGAAAACGTTTTATTCGCTACTTTACAATGTTTTCTACAAGATTACGACGGTTTCATGCGCTTTCACATTAGATATCGTAGTTCCCGACTTGTAATGTTGAAAAACACTACATCTCACTAAGTGACATTGTTTAATGCAGTTTTACGACGGTTCATACCTTAACCTAACGTAACCTAACCTAACCTAACCTAACCTAATCCAACCCAACCCAACTTAACCTAACCTAACCTAACCTAATCTAAACTAACCTAACCCAACCTAACCTAACCTAACCTAACCTAACCCAACTCAACGCAACCTAACCTAATCTAACCTAACCTAACCTAACCTAACCAAACCTAACCTAACCTAACCTAACCTAACCTAACCTAACCTAACGACGGTTGCAAGCGCTTTCACATTATATATCGCAGTTCCCGACTTGTAATGGTGAAAAACACTGCATCTCACTAAGTGACATTGTTTAATGTGGTTTTTCGACGGTTCATATCTAACCTAACCTAACATTCGCACTTGTATCTAAAAACGCTCTATTACGCTGTTTCGTTCACAATTATGATATTTGCATGACCTCACAGTTTTTCACCAACTAATAACAGTACAGAACGCTGTCTCTCGCTAGATGACATCATTCTTTAAGGTTTCACGATGCTTGCATGCGCTTTAACGAGAATATCACAATATAGCAGTTTCGCACTTGTAACGGTAGAACACGCAGTATTTGGCTTGTTCATGCCGTTTTGTGTGCTTTCACAACATTTCACCTATCGCAGTTTAATACTCGCAATAAAACAACACTATCTCGTTAGATGACGTCGTTTTTGGTAGTTTCACGACGCTACCTAGTTTAAACTAACCTAACATAACCTAACCTTCGCACTTCTATCGTTAGAAAACGTTTTACTCGCAACTTTACAATGTTTTCTACAAGATTACGACGGTTTCATGCGCTTTCACATTAGATATCGTAGTTCCCGACTTGTAATGTTGAAAAACACTACATCTCACTAAGTGACATTGTTTAATGCGGTTTTACGACGGTTGATATGTCAACCTAACCTAACATTCGCACTTGTACCTAAACACGCTCAATTACACATTTTCGTTCACAATTACGATATTTGCTTGACCTCACAGTTTCTCACCAACTTATTACAGTACAGAACGCTGTATCTCGCTAAATGACATCGTTCTTTAAGGTTTCACGATACTTGCATGCGCTTTAACGAGAATATCACAATAAAGCAGTTTCGCACTTGTAACGGCACAAGACGCAGTATCTGGCTAGTTCATGCCATTTTGTGTGCTTTCACAATATTTCACCTATCGCAGTTTCGTACTCGCAATAAAACAACACTATCTCGTATGATGGCATCGTTTTTGGTGGTTTCACGACGCTACGTAGCTCAAACTAACCTAACCTTCGCACTTCTATCGTTAGAAAACGTTTTATTTGCTACTTTACAATGTTTTCTACAAGATTACGACGGTTTCATGCGCTTTCACATTAGATATCGCAGTTCCCGACTTGTAATGGTGAAAAACACAGCATCTCACTAAGTGACATTGTTTAATGCGGTTTTAGCGCGGTTCATATCTTAACCTAACCTAACCTAACCTAACCAAACCTAACCTAACCTTACCTAACCCAACCTAACCTAACCTAACCTAACCAAACCTTACCTAACATAACCTAACCTAACCTAACCTAACCAAACCTAACCTAACGTAACCTAACCTAACCTAACCTAACCTAACCTAACCTAACCTAACGACGTTTGCAAGCGCTTTCACATTAGATATCGCAGTTCCCGACTTGTAATGGTGAAAAACACTGCATCTCACTAAGTGACATTGTTTAATGCGGTTTTACGACGGTTCATATCTTAACCTAACCCAACATTCGTACTTGTATTGAAAAACGCTCTATTACACTGTTTCGTTCACAATTACAATATTTGCATAACCTCACAGTTTTTTACCAACTTATTGAAGTACAGAACGCTGTATCTCGCTAAATGACATCGTTCTTTAAGCTTTCACGATGCTTGCATGCGCTTTAACGAGAATATCACATTATAGCAGTTTCGCACTTGTAACGGTACAACACGCAGTATCTGGCTTGTTCAAGCCGTTTTGTGTACTTTCACAACATTTCACCTATTGCAGTTTCGTACATGCAATAAAACAACACTATCTCGTTAGATGACGTCTTTTTTGGTGGTCTCACGACGCTACATAGCTTAAACTAACATAACTCAAGCTAACCTTCGCACTTCTATCGTTAGAAAACGTTTTACTCGCAACTTTACAATGTTTTCTACAAAATTACGACGGTTTCATGCGCTTTCACATTAGATATCGTAGTTCCCGACTTGTAATGTTGAAAAACACTACATCTCACTAAGTGACATTGTTTAATGCGGTTTTACGACGGTTGATATCTCAACCTAACCTAACATTCGCACTTGTATCTAAATACGCTCAATTACACTGTTTCGTTCACAATTACGATATTTGCTTGACCTCACAGTTTCTCACCAACTTATTACAGTACAGAACGCTGTATCTCGCTAAATGACATCGTTCTTTAAGGTTTCACGATACTTGCATGCGCTTTAACGAGAATATCACAATAAAGCAGTTTCGCACTTGTAACGGCACAAGACGCAGTATCTGGCTAGTTCATGCCATTTTGTGTGCTTTCGCAATATTTCACCTATCGCAGTTTCGTACTCGAAATAAAACAACACTATCTCGTTAGATGGGCTCGTTTTTGGTGGTTTTACGACGCTACCTAGCTCAAACTAACATAACCTTCGCACTTCTATCGTTAGAAAACGTTTTACTCGCTACTTTACATTGTTTCTACAACATTACGACGGTTTCATGCGCTTTCACATTAGATATCGTAGTTCCCGACTTGTAATGTTGAAAAACACTACATCTCACTAAGTGACATTGTTTAATGCGGTTTTACGACGGTTCATACCTTAACCTAACGTAACCTAACCTAACCTAACCTAACCTTACCTAACCTAACCTAACCTAACCTAACCCAACCCAACCCAACCTAACCTAACCTAACCTAACCTAAACTAACCTAACCCAACCTAACCTAACCTAACCTAACCTAACCCAACTCAACCCAACCTAACCTAATCTAACCTAACCTAACCTAACCTAACCAAACCTAACCTAACCTAACCTAACCTAACCTAACGACGGTTGCAAGCGCTTTCACATTAGATATCGCAGTTCCCGACTTGTAATGGTGAAAAACACTGCATCTCACTAAGTGACATTGTTTAATGTGGTTTTACGACGGTTCATATCTTAACCTAACCTAACATTCGCACTTGTATCTAAAAACGCTCTATTACACTGTTTTGTTCACAATTACGATATTTGCATAACCTCACAGTTTTTCACCAACTTATTGCAGTACAGAACGCTGTATCTCGCTAAATGACTTTGTTCTTTAAGGTTTCACGATGCTTGCATGCGCTTTAACGAGAATATCACAATATAGCAGTTTCGCACTTGTAACGGTAGAACACGCAGTATTTGGCTTGTTCATGCCGTTTTGTGTGCTTTCACAACATTTCACCTATCGCAGTTTAATACTCGCAATAAAACAACACTATCTCGTTAGATGACGTCGTTTTTGGTAGTTTCACGACGCTACCTAGCTTAAACTAACCTAACCTAACCTAACCTTCGCACTGCTATCGTTAGAAAACGTTTTACTCGCAACTTTACAATGTTTTCTACAAGATTACGACGGTTTCATGCGCTTTCACATTAGATATCGTAGTTCCCGACTTGTAATGTTGAAAAACACTACATCTCACTAAGTGACATTGTTTAATGCGGTTTTACGACGGTTGATATGTCAACCTAACCTAACATTCGCACTTGTATCTAAAGACGCTCAATTACACTGTTTCGTTCACAATTACGATATTTGCTTGACCTCACAGTTTCTCACCAACTTATTACAGTACAGAACGCTGTATCTCGCTAAATGACATCGTTCTGTAAGGTTTCACGATACTTGCATGCGCTTTAACGAGAATATCACAATAAAGCAGTTTCGCACTTGTAACGGCACAAGACGCAGTATCTGGCTAGTTCATGCCATTTTGTGTGCTTTCACAATATTTCACCTATCGCAGTTTCGTACTCGCAATAAAACAACACTATCTCGTTAGATGGCATCGTTTTTGGTGGTTTCACGACGCTACGTAGCTCAACCTAACATCACCTTCGCACTTCTATCGTTAGAAAACGTTTTACTCGCTACTTTACATTGCTTTCTACAACATTACGACGGTTTCAAGCGCTTTCACATTAGATATCGCAGTTCCCAACTTGTAAAGGTGAAAAACACTGCATCTCTCTAAGTGACATTGTTTAATACGGTTTTACGACGGTTCATACCTTAACCTAACGTAACCTAACCTAACCTAACCTAACCTTACCTAACCTAACCTAACCTAACCCAACCCAACCCAACCTAACCTAACCTAACCTAACCTAACCTAACCTAACCTAACCTAACCTAACCCAACCTAACCCAACCCAACCCAACCTAACCTAACCTAAGCTAACCTAACCTAACCTAACCAAACCTAACCTAACCTAACCTAACCTAACCTAACGTAACCTAACCTAACCTAACCTATTCTAACGTAACCTGTCCTTACCTGACCTAACCTAACCTAACGTAACCTAACCTAACCTAACATAACCTAACGTAACCTAACCTAACCTAACCTAACGTAACCTAACCTAACCTAACCCAACCTAACCCAACCCAACCCAACCCAACAAAACCCAACCCAACCTAACCTAACCTAACCTAACCTTACCTAACCTAACCAAATTATCCATACCTAACCTAACCTAACCTAACGTAACCTAACCTAACGTAACCTAACGTAACCTAACCTAACCTAACGTAGCCTAACCTAACCTAACCTAACCCAACCTAACCTAACCTAACCTAACCTAGCCCAACTCAACCCAACCTAACCTAATCTAACCTAACCTAACCTAACCTAACCAAACCTAACCTAACCTAACCTAACCTAACGACGGTTGCAAGCGCTTTCACATTAGATATAGCAGTTCCCGACTTGTAATGTTGAAAAACACTACATCTCATTCAGTGACATTGTTTAATGCGGTTTTACGACGGTTGATATCTCAACCTAACCTAACATTCGCACTTGTATTTAAATACGCTCAATTACACTGTTTCGTTCACAATTACGATATTTGCTTGACCTCACAGTTTCTCACCAACTTATTACAGTAGAGAACGCTGTATCTCGCTAAATGACATCGTTCTTTAAGGTTTCACGATACTTGCATGCGCTCTAACGAGAATATCACAATAAAGCAGTTTCGCACTTGTAACGGCACAAGCCGCAGTATCTGGCTAGTTCATGTCATTTTGTGTGCTTTCACAATATTTCACCTATCGCAGTTTCGTACTCGCAATAAAACAACACTATCTCGTTAGATGACATCGTTTTTGGTGCTTTCACGACGCTACGTAGCTCAAACTAACCTAGCCTTCGCACTTCTATCGTTATAAAACGTTTTATTCGCTACTTTACAATGTTTTCTACAAGATTACGACGGTTTCATGCGCTTTCACATTAGATATCGAAGTTCCCGACTTGTAATGGTGAAAAACACAGCATCTCACTAAGTGACATTGTTTAATGCGGTTTTAGCGCGGTTCATATCTTAACCTAACCTAACCTAACCTAACCCAACCTAACCTAACCTTACCTAACCCAACCTAACCTAACCTAACCTAACCAAACCTTACCTAACATACCCTAACCTAACCTAACCTAACCAAACCTAACCTAACCTAACGTAACCTAACCTAACCTAACCTAACGACGTTTGCAAGCGCTTTCACAATAAATATCGCAGTTCCCGATGTGTAATGGTGAAAAACACTGCATCTCACTAAGTGACATTGTTTAATGCGGTTTTACGACGGTTCATATCTTACCCTAACCTAAGATTCGCACTTGTATTAAAAACGCTCTATTACACTGTTTCGTTCACAATTACGATATTTGCATAACCTCACAGTTTTGCACCAACTTATTGCAGTACAGAACGCTGTATCTCGCTAAATGACATCGTTCTTTAAGGTTTCACGATGCTTGCATGCGCTTCAACGAGAATATCACAACATAGCAGTTTCGCACTTGTAACGGTACAACACGCAGTATTTGGCTTGTTCATGCCGTTTTGTGTGCTTTCACAACATTTCACCTATCGCAGTTTCGTATTCGCAATAAAACAACACTATCTCGTTAGATGACGTTGTTTTTGGTAGTTTCACGACGCTACCTAGCTTAAACTAACATAACTCAACCTAACATAACCTTCGCACTTCTATCGTTAGAAAACGTTTTACTCGCTACTTTACATTGCTTTCTACAACATTACGACGGTTTCAAGCGCTTTCACATTAAATATCACAGTTCCCAACTTGTAAAGGTGAAAAACACTGCATCTCACTAAGTGACATTGTTTAATGCGGTTTTACGACGGTTCATACCTTAACCTAACGTAACCTAACCTAACCTAACCTTACCTAACCTAACCTAACCTAACCTAACCCAACCCAACCCAACCTAACCTAACCTAACCTAACCTAAACTAACCTAACCAAATCTAACCTAACCTAACCTAACCTAACCTAACCCAACCCAACCCAACCCAACCCAACAACACCCAACCCAACCTAACCTAACCTAACCTTACCTAACCTAACCAAATTATCCTTACCTAACCTAACCTAACCTAACGTAACCTAACCTAACCTAACGTAACCTAACCTAACCTAACGTAACCTAATCTAACCTAACCTAACCTAACCTAACCCAACCTAACCTAACCTAACCTAACCTAACCTAACCCAACTCAACCCAACCTAACCTAATCTAACCTAACCTAACCTAACCTAACCTAACCAAACCTAACCTAACATAACCTAACCTAACGACGGTTGCAATCGCTTTCACATTAGATATCGCAGTTCCCCACTTTTAATGGTGAAAAACACTGCATCTCACTAATTGACATTGTTTAATGTGGTTTTACGACGGTTCATATCTTAACCTAACCTAACATTCGCACTTGTATCTAAAAACGCTCTATTACACTGTTTTGTTCACAATTACGATATTTGCATAACCTCACAGTTTTTCACCAACTTATTGCAGTACAGAATGCTGTATCTCGCTAAATGACATTGTTCTTTAAGGTTTCACGATGCTTGCATGAGCTTTAACGAGAATATCACAATATAGCAGTTTCGCACTTGTAACGTTAGAACACGCAGTATTTGGCTTGTTCATGCCGTTTTGTGTGCTTTCACAACATTTCACCTATCGCAGTTTAATACTCGCAATAAAACAACACTATCTCGTTAGATGACGTCGTTTTTGGTAGTTTCACGGCGCTACCTAGCTTAAACTAACCTAACCTAACCTAACCTTCGCACTTCTATCGTTAGAAAACGTTTTACTCGCAACTTTACAATGTTTTCTACAAGATTACGACGGTTTCATGCGCTTTCACATTAGATATCGTAGTTCCCGACTTGTAATGTTGAAAAACACTACATCTCATTAAGTGACATTGTTTAATGCGGTTTTACGACGGTTGATATCTCAACCTAACCTAACATTCGCACTTGTATTTAAATACGCTCAATTACACTGTTTCGTTCACAATTACGATATTTGCTTGACCTCACAGTTTCTCACCAACTTATTACAGTACAGAACGCTGTATCTCGCTAAATAACATCGTTCTTTAAGGTTTCACGATACTTGCATGCGCTCTAACGAGAATATCACAATAAAGCAGTTTCGCACTTGTAACGGCACAAGCCGCAGTATCTGGCTAGTTCATGCCATTTTGTGTGCTTTCACAATATTTCACCTATCGCAGTTTCATACTCGCAATAAAACAACACTATCGCGTTAGATGACATCGTTTTTGGTGCTTTCACGACGCTACGTAGCTCAAACTAACCTAACCTTCGCACTTCTATCGTTAGAAAACGTTTTATTCGCTACTTTACAATGTTTTCTACAAGATTACGACGGTTTCATGCGCTTTCACATTAGATATCGCAGTTCCCGACTTGTAATGGTGAAA
The DNA here is from genome assembly GCF_043290135.1 of Rhipicephalus microplus. Classification (NCBI taxonomy): domain Eukaryota; kingdom Metazoa; phylum Arthropoda; class Arachnida; order Ixodida; family Ixodidae; genus Rhipicephalus; species Rhipicephalus microplus. The sequence continues at coordinate 1,013,757 of NW_027464587.1, read as the reverse complement.
AACACAGCATCTCACTAAGTGACATTGTTTAATGCGGTTTTAGCGCGGTTCATATCTTAACCTAACCTAACCTAACCTAACCTAATTTAACCTAACCTAACCTTACCTAACCCAAACTAACCTAACCTAACCAAACCTTACCTAACATAACCTAACCTAACCTAACCTAACATAACCAAACCTAACCTAACCTAACGTAACCTAACCTAACCTAACCTAACCTATCCTAACGACGTTTGCAAGCGCTTTCACATTAGATATCGCAGTTCCCGACTTGTAATGGTGAAAAACACTGCATCTCACTAAGTGGCATTGTTTAATGCGGTTTTACGACGGTTCATATCTTAACCTAACCTAACTTTCGCACTTGATTTGAAAAACGCTCTATTACACTGTTTCGTTCACAATTACGATATTTGCATAACCTCACAGTTTTTCACCAACTTATTGCAGTACAGAACGCTGTATCTCGCTAAACGACATCGTTCTTTAAGGCTTCACGATGCTCATGCGCTTCAACGAGAATATCACATTATAGCAGTTTCGCACTTGTAACGGTACAACACGCAGTATCTGGCTTGTTCATGCCGTTTTGTGTACTTTCCCAACATTTCACCTATTGCAGTTTCGTACATGCAATAAAACAACACTATCTCGTTAGATGACGTCCTTTTTGGTGGTCTCACGACGCTACATAGCTTAAACTAACATAACTCAACCTAATATAACCTTCGCACTTCTATAGTTAGAAAACGTTTTACTCGCTACTTTACAATGCTCTCTACAACATTACGACAGTTTCATGCGCTTTCACAATAGATATCGCAGTTGCCGACTTGTAATGGTGAAAAACACTGCATTTCACTTAGTGACATTGTTTCATGCGGTTTTACGACGGTTCATATCTTAACCTAACCTAACATTCGCACTTGTATCTAAAAACGCTCTATTACACTGTTTCGTTCACATTTAAGATATTTGCATGACCTCACAGTTTTTCTCCAACGTATTACAGTACAGAACGCTGTATATCGCTAAATGACATCATTCTTTAAGGTTTCACGATGCTTGCATGCGCTTTAACGAGAATATCACAACATAGCAGTTTCGCACTTGTAACGGTACAACACGCAGTATTTGGCTTGTTCATGCCGTTTTGTGTGCTTTCACAACATTTCACCTATTGCAGTTTCGTACATGAAATAAAACAATTATATCTCGTTAGATGACGTCCTTTTTGGTGGTTTCACGACGCTACCTAGCTTAAACTAACATAATTCAACCTAACATAACCTTCGCACTTCTATCGTTAGAAAACGTTTTACTCGCTACTTTACAATGCTCTCTACAACATTACGACGGTTTCATGCGCTTTCACATTAGATATCGCAGTTCCCGACTTGTAATGGTGAAAAACACTGCATCTCACATAGTGACATTGTGTAATGCGGTTTTACGACGGTTCATATCTTAACCTAACCTACCATTCGCGCTTGAACTCAAAACGCTCTATTACACTGTTTCGTTCAGAGTTACGATATTTGCATGACCTCACAGTTTTTCACCAACTTATTACAGTACAGAACGCTGTCTCTCGCTAAATGACATCATTCTTTAGGGTTTCCCGATGCTTGCATGCGCTTTAACGAGAATATCACATTATAGCAGTTTCGCACTTGTAACGGTACAACACGCAGTATCTGGCTTGTTCAAGCCGTTTTGTGTACTTTCACAACATTTCACCTATTGCAGTTTCGTACATGCAATAAAACAACACTATCTCCTTAGATGACGTCCTTTTTGGTGGTCTCACGACGCTACATAGCTTAAACTAACATAACTCAAGCTAACCTTCGCACTTCTATCGTTAGAAAACGTTTTACTGCAACTTTACAATGTTTTCTACAAGATTACGACGGTTTCATGCGCTTTCACATTAGATATCGTAGTTCCCTACTTGTAATGTTGAAAACACTACATCTCACTAAGTGACATTGTTTCATGCGGTTTTCGACGGTTGATATCTCAACTTAACCTAACATTCGCACTTGTATCTAAATACGCTCAATTACACTGTTTCGTTCACAATTACGATATTTGCTTGACCTCACAGTTTCTCACCAACTTATTACAGTACAGAACGCTGTATCTCGCTAAATGACATCGTTCTTTAAGGTTTCACGATACACTCATGCGCTCTAACGAGAATATCACAATAAAGCAGTTTCGCACTTGTAACGGCACAAGCCGCAGTATCTGGTTAGTTCATGCCATTTTGTGTGCTTTCACAATATTTCACCTATCGCAGTTTCGTACTCGCAATAAAACAACACTATCTCGTTAGATGACATCGTTTTTGGTGCTTTCACGACGCTACGTAGCTCAAACTAACCTAACCTTCGCACTTCTATCGTTATAAAACGTTTTATTCGCTACTTTACAATGTTTTCTACAAGATTACGACGGTTTCATGCGCTTTCACATTAGATATCGCAGTTCCCGACTTGTAATGGTGAAAAACACAGCATCTCACTAAGTGACATTGTTTAATGCGGTTTTAGCGCGGTTCATATCTTAACCTAACCTAACCTAACCTAACCCAACCTAACCTAACCTTACCTAACCCAACCTAACCTAACCTAACCTAACCAAACCTTACCTAACATACCCTAACCTAACCTAACCTAACCAAACCTAACCTAACCTAACGTAACCTAACCTAACCTAACCTAACGACGTTTGCAAGCGCTTTCACAATAAATATCGCAGTTCCCGATGTGTAATGGTGAAAAACACTGCATCTCACTAAGTGACATTGTTTAATGCGGTTTTACGACGGTTCATATCTTACCCTAACCTAAGATTCGCACTTGTATTAAAAACGCTCTATTACACTGTTTCGTTCACAATTACGATATTTGCATAACCTCACAGTTTTGCACCAACTTATTGCAGTACAGAACGCTGTATCTCGCTAAATGACATCGTTCTTTAAGGTTTCACGATGCTTGCATGCGCTTCAACGAGAATATCACAATATAGCAGTTTCGCACTTGTAACGGTACAACACGCAGTATTTGGCTTGTTCATGCCGTTTTGTGTGCTTTCACAACATTTCACCTATCGCAGTTTCGTATTCGCAATAAAACAACACTATCTCGTTAGATGACGTTGTTTTTGGTAGTTTCACGACGCTACCTAGCTTAAACTAACATAACTCAACCTAACATAACCTTCGCACTTCTATCGTTAGAAAACGTTTTACTCGCTACTTTACATTGCTTTCTACAACATTACGACGGTTTCAAGCGCTTTCACATTAGATATCACAGTTCCCAACTTGTAAAGGTGAAAAACACTGCATCTCACTAAGTGACATTGTTTAATGCGGTTTTACGACGGTTCATACCTTAACCTAACGTAACCTAACCTAACCTAACCTTACCTAACCTAACCTAACCTAACCCAACCCAACCCAACCTAACCTAACCTAACCTAACCTAAACTAACCTAACCAAACCTAACCTAACCTAACCTAACCTAACCTAACCCAACCTAACCCAACCCAACCCAACCCAACAACACCCAACCCAACCTAACCTAACCTAACCTAACCTTACCTAACCTAACCAAATTATCCTTACCTAACCTAACCTAACCTAACGTAACCTAACCTAACCTAACGTAACCTAACCTAACGTAACCTAACCTAACCTAACCTAACCTAACCCAACCTAACCTAACCTAACCTAACCTAACCTAACCCAACTCAACCCAACCTAACCTAATCTAACCTAACCTAACCTAACCTAACCTAACCTAACCAAACCTAACCTAACATAACCTAACCTAACGACGGTTGCAATCGCTTTCACATTAGATATCGCAGTTCCCCACTTTTAATGGTGAAAAACACTGCATCTCACTAATTGACATTGTTTAATGTGGTTTTACGACGGTTCATATCTTAACCTAACCTAACATTCGCACTTGTATCTAAAAACGCTCTATTACACTGTTTTGTTCACAATTACGATATTTGCATAACCTCACAGTTTTTCACCAACTTATTGCAGTACAGAATGCTGTATCTCGCTAAATGACATTGTTCTTCAAGGTTTCACGATGCTTGCATGAGCTTTAACGAGAATATCACAATATAGCAGTTTCGCACTTGTAACGTTAGAACACGCAGTATTTGGCTTGTTCATGCCGTTTTGTGTGCTTTCACAACGTTTCACCTATCGCAGTTTAATACTCGCAATAAAACAACACTATCTCGTTAGATGACGTCGTTTTTGGTAGTTTCACGACGCTACCTAGCTTAAACTAACCTAACCTAACCTAACCTTCGCACTTCTATCGTTAGAAAACGTTTTACTCGCAACTTTACAATGTTTTCTACAAGATTACGACGGTTTCATGCGCTTTCACATTAGATATCGTAGTTCCCGACTTGTAATGTTGAAAAACACTACATCTCATTAAGTGACATTGTTTAATGCGGTTTTACGACGGTGTATATCTCAACCTAACCTAACATTCGCACTTGTATTTAAATACGCTCAATTACACTGTTTCGTTCACAATTACGATATTTGCTTGACCTCACAGTTTCTCACCAACTTATTACAGTACAGAACGCTGTATCTCGCTAAATAACATCGTTCTTTAAGGTTTCACGATACTTGCATGCGCTCTAACGAGAATATCACAATAAAGCAGTTTCGCACTTGTAACGGCACAAGCCGCAGTATCTGGCTAGTTCATGCCATTTTGTGTGCTTTCACAATATTTCACCTATCGCAGTTTCATACTCGCAATAAAACAACACTATCGCGTTAGATGACATCGTTTTTGGTGCTTTCACGACGCTACGTAGCTCAAACTAACCTAACCTTCGCACTTCTATCATTAGAAAACGTTTTATTCGCTACTTTACAATGTTTTCTACAAGATTACGACGGTTTCATGCGCTTTCACATTAGATATCGCAGTTCCCGACTTGTAATGGTGAAAAACACAGCATCTCACTAAGTGACATTGTTTAATGCGGTTTTAGCGCGGTTCATATCTTAACCTAACCTAACCTAACCTAACCTAATTTAACCTAACCTAACCTTACCTAACCCAAACTAACCTAACCTAACCAAACCTTACCTAACATAACCTAACCTAACCTAACCTAACCTAACCAAACCTAACCTAACCTAACGTAACCTAACCTAACCTAACCTAACCTATCCTAACGACGTTTGCAAGCGCTTTCACATTAGATATCGCAGTTCCCGACTTGTAATGGTGAAAAAACACAGCATCTCACTAAGTGACATTGTTTAATGCGGTTTTAGCGCGGTTCATATCTTAACCTAACCTAACCTAACCTAACCCAACCTAACCTTACCTAACCCAACCTAACCTAACCTAACCAAACCTTACCTAACATACCCTAACCTAACCTAACCTAACCAAACCTAACCTAACCTAACGCAACCTAACCTAACCTAACCTAACGACGTTTGCATGCGCTTTCACAATAAATATCGCAGTTCCCGATGTGTAATGGTGAAAAACACTGCATCTCACTAAGTGACATTGTTTAATGCGGTTTTACGACGGTTCATATCTTACCCTAACCTAAGATTCGCACTTGTATTAAAAACGCTCTATTGCACTGTTTCGTTCACAATTACGATATTTGCATAACCTCACAGTTTTGCACCAACTTATTGCAGTACAGAACGCTGTATCTCGCTAAATGACATCGTTCTTTAAGGTTTCACGATGCTTGCATGCGCTTCAACGAGAATATCACAACATAGCAGTTTCGCACTTGTAACGGTACAACACGCAGTATTTGGCTTGTTCATGCCGTTTTGTGTGCTTTCACAACATTTCACCTATCGCAGTTTCGTATTCGCAATAAAACAACACTATCTCGTTAGATGACGTTGTTTTTGGTAGTTTCACGAGCTACCTAGATTAAACTAACATAACTCAACCAAACATAACCTTCGCACTTCTATCGTTAGAAAACGTTTTACTCGCTACTTTACATTGCTTTCTACAACATCACGACGGTTTCAAGCGCTTTCACATTAGATATCACAGTTCCCAACTTGTAAAGGTGAAAAACACTGCATCTCACTAAGTGGCATTGTTTAATGCGGTTTTACGACGGTTCATACCTTAACCTAACGTAACCTAACCTAACCTAACCTTACCTAACCTAACCTAACCTAACCCAACCCAACCCAACCTAACCTAACCTAACCTAAGCTAAACTAACCTAACCAAACCTAACCTAACCTAACCTAACCTAACCTAACCCAACCTAACCCAACCCAACCCAACCCAACAACACCCAACCCAACCTAACCTAACCTAACCTAACCTTACCTAACCTAACCAAATTATCCTTACCTAACCTAACCTAACCTAACGTAACCTAACCTAACCTAACGTAACCTAACCTAACCTAACGTAACCTAACCTAACCCAACCTAACCTAACCTAACCTAACCTAACCTAACCCAACTCAACCCAACCTAACCTAATCTAACCTAACCTAACCTAACCTAACCTAACCAAACCTAACCTAACATAACCTAACCTAACGACGGTTGCAATCGCTTTCACATTAGATATCGCAGTTCCCCACTTTTAATGGTGAAAAACACTGCATCTCACTAATTGACATTGTTTAATGTGGTTTTACGACGGTTCATATCTTAACCTAACCTAACATTCGCACTTGTATCTAAAAACGCTCTATTACACTGTTTTGTTCACAATTACGATATTTGCATAACCTCACAGTTTTTCACCAACTTATTGCAGTACAGAATGCTGTATCTCGCTAAATGACATTGTTCTTTAAGCTTTCACGATGCTTGCATGAGCTTTAACGAGAATATCACAATATAGCAGTTTCGCACTTGTAACGTTAGAACACGCAGTATTTGGCTTGTTCATGCCGTTTTGTGTGCTTTCACAACATTTCACCTATCGCAGTTTAATACTCGCAATAAAACAGCACTATCTCGTTAGATGACGTCGTTTTTGGTAGTTTCACGACGCTACCTAGCTTAAACTAACCTAACCTAACCTAACCTTCGCACTTCTATCGTTAGAAAACGTTTTACTCGCAACTTTACAATGTTTTCTACAAGATTACGACGGTTTCGTGCGCTTTCACATTAGATATCGTAGTTCCCGACTTGTAATGTTGAAAAACACTACATCTCATTAAGTGACATTGTTTATTGCGGTTTTACGACGGTTGATATCTCAACCTAACCTAACATTCGCACTTGTATTTAAATACGCTCAATTACACTGTTTCGTTCACAATTACGATATTTGCTTGACCTCACAGTTTCTCACCAACTTATTACAGTACAGAACTCTGTATCTCGCTAAATAACATCGTTCTTTAAGGTTTCACGATACTTGCATGCGCTCTAACGAGAATATCACAATAAAGCAGTTTCGCACTTGTAACGGCACAAGCCGCAGTATCTGGCTAGTTCATGCCATTTTGTGTGCTTTCACAATATTTCACCTATCGCAGTTTCATACTCGCAATAAAACAACACTATCGCGTTAGATGACATCGTTTTTGGTGCTTTCACGACGCTACGTAGCTCAAACTAACCTAACCTTCGCACTTCTATCGTTAGAAAACGTTTTATTCGCTACTTTACAATGTTTTCTACAAGATTACGACGGTTTCATGCGCTTTCACATTAGATATCGCAGTTCCCGACTTGTAATGGTGAAAAACACAGCATCTCACTAAGTGACATTGTTTAATGCGGTTTTAGCGCGGTTCATATCTTAACCTAACCTAACCTAACCTAACCTAATTTAACCTAACCTAACCTTACCTAACCCAAACTAACCTAACCTAACCAAACCTTACCTAACATAGCCTAACCTAACCTAACCTAACCTAACCAAACCTAACCTAACCTAACGTAACCTAACCTAACCTAACCTAACCTATCCTAACGACGTTTGCAAGCGCTTTCACATTAGATATCGCAGTTCCCGACTTGTAATGGTGAAAAACACTGCATCTCACTAAGTGGCATTGTTTAATGCGGTTTTACGACGGTTCATATCTTAACCTAACCTAACTTTCGCACTTGATTTGAAAAACGCTCTATTACACTGTTTCGTTCACAATTACGATATTTGCATAACCTCACAGTTTTTCACCAACTTATTGCAGTACAGAACGCTGTATCTCGCTAAACGACATCGTTCTTTAAGGTTTCACGATGCTCATGCGCTTCAACGAGAATATCACATTATAGCAGTTTCGCACTTGTAACGGTACAACACGCAGTATCTGGCTTGTTTATGCCGTTTTGTGTACTTTCACAACATTTCACCTATTGCAGTTTCGTACATGCAATAAAACAACACTATCTCGTTAGATGACGTCCTTTTTGGTGGTCTCACGACGCTACATAGCTTAAACTAACATAACTCAACCTAATATAACCTTCGCACTTCTATAGTTAGAAAACGTTTTACTCGCTACTTTACAATGCTCTCTACAACATTACGACAGTTTCATGCGCTTTCACAATAGATATCGCAGTTGCCGACTTGTAATGGTGAAAAACACTGCATTTCACTTAGTGACATTGTTTCATGCGGTTTTACGACGGTTCATATCTTAACCTAACCTAACGTTCGCACTTGTATCTAAAAACGCTCTATTACACTGTTTCGTTCACATTTAAGATATTTGCATGACCTCACAGTTTTTCTCCAACGTATTACAGTACAGAACGCTGTATATCGCTAAATGACATCATTCTTTAAGGTTTCACGATGCTTGCATGCGCTTTAACGAGAATATCACAACATAGCAGTTTCGCACTTGTAACGGTACAACACGCAGTATTTGGCTTGTTCATGCCGTTTTGTGTGCTTTCACAACATTTCACCTATTGCAGTTTCGTACATGAAATAAAACAATTATATCTCGTTAGATGACGTCCTTTTTGGTGGTTTCACGACGCTACCTAGCTTAAACTAACATAATTCAACCTAACATAACCTTCGCACTTCTATCGTTAGAAAACGTTTTACTCGCTACTTTACAATGCTCTCTACAACATTACGACGGTTTCATGCGCTTTCACATTAGATATCGCAGTTCCCGACTTGTAATGGTGAAAAACACTGCATCTCACATAGTGACATTGTGTAATGCGGTTTTACGACGGTTCATATCTTAACCTAACCTACCATTCGCGCTTGAACTCAAAACGCTCTATTACACTGTTTCGTTCAGAGTTACAATATTTGCATGACCTCACAGTTTTTCACCAACTTATTACAGTACAGAACGCTGTCTCTCGCTAAATGACATCATTCTTTAGGGTTTCCCGATGCTTGCATGCGCTTTAACGAGAATATCACATTATAGCAGTTTCGCACTTGTAACGGTACAACACGCAGTATCTGGCTTGTTCAAGCCGTTTTGTGTACTTTCACAACATTTCCCCTATTGCAGTTTCGTACATGCAATAAAACAACACTATCTCCTTAGATGACGTCCTTTTTGGTGGTCTCACGACGCTACATAGCTTAAACTAACATAACTCAAGCTAACCTTCGCACTTCTATCGTTAGAAAACGTTTTACTCGCAACTTTACAATGTTTTCTACAAGATTACGACGGTTTCATGCGCTTTCACATTAGATATCGTAGTTCCCGACTTGTAATGTTGAAAAACACTACATCTCACTAAGTGACATTGTTTCATGCGGTTTTCGACGGTTGATATCTCAACCTAACCTAACATTCGCACTTGTATCTAAATACGCTCAATTACACTGTTTCGTTCACAATTACGATATTTGCTTGACCTCACAGTTTCTCACCAACTTATTACAGTACAGAACGCTGTATCTCGCTAAATGACATCGTTCTTTAAGGTTTCACGATACTTGCATGCGCTCTAACGAGAATATCACAATAAAGCAGTTTCGCACTTGTAACGGCACAAGCCGCAGTAACTGGTTAGTTCATGCCATTTTGTGTGCTTTCACAATATTTCACCTATCGCAGTTTCGTACTCGCAATAAAACAACACTATCTCGTTAGATGACATCGTTTTTGGTGCTTTCACGACGCTACGTAGCTCAAACTAACCTAACCTTCGCACTTCTATCGTTATAAAACGTTTTATTCGCTACTTTACGATGTTTTCTACAAGATTACGACGGTTTCATGCGCTTTCACATTAGATATCGCAGTTCCCGACTTGTAATGGTGAAAAACACAGCATCTCACTAAGTGACATTGTTTATAGCGGTTTTAGCGCGGTTCATATCTTAACATAACCTAACCTAACCTAACCCAACCTAACCTAACCTTACCTAACCCAACCTAACCTAACCTAACCTAACCAAACCTTACCTAACATACCCTAACCTAACCTAACCTAACCTAACCAAACCTAACCTAACCTAACGTAACCTAACCTAACCTAACCTAACGACGTTTGCAAGCGCTTTCACATTAAATATCGCAGTTCCCGACTTGTAATGGTGAAAAACACTGCATCTCACTAAGTGACATTGTTTAATGCGGTTTTACGACGGTTCATATCTTACCCTAACCTAAGATTCGCACTTGTATTAAAAACGCTCTATTACACTGTTTCGTTCACAATTACGATATTTGCATAACCTCACAGTTTTTCACCAACTTATTGCAGTACAGAACGCTGTATCTCGCTAAATGACATCGTTCTTTAAGGTTTCACGATGCTTGCATGCGCTTCAACGAGAATATCACAACATAGCAGTTTCGCACTTGTAACGGTACAACACGCAGTATTTGGCTTGTTCATGCCGTTTTGTGTGCTTTCACAACATTTCACCTATCGCAGTTTCGTATTCGCAATAAAACAACACTATCTCGTTAGATGACGTTGTTTTTGGTAGTTTCACGACGCTACCTAGCTTAAACTAACATAACTCAACCTAACATAACCTTCGCACTTCTATCGTTAGAAAACGTTTTACTCGCTACTTTACATTGCTTTCTACAACATTACGACGGTTTCAAGCGCTTTCACATTAGATATCACAGTTCCCAACTTGTAAAGGTGAAAAACACTGCATCTCACTAAGTGACATTGTTTAATGCGGTTTTACGACGGTTCATACCTTAACCTAACGTAACCTAACCTAACCTAACCTTACCTAACCTAACCTAACCTAACCCAACCCAACCCAACCTAACCTAACCTAACCTAACCTAAACTAACCTAACCCAACCTAACCTAACCTAACCTAACCTAACCCAACCTAACCCAACCTAACCCAACCCAACCCAACCCAACAACACCCAACCCAACCTAACCTAACCTAACCTAACCTTACCTAACCTAACCAAATTATCCTTACCTAACCTAACCTAACCTAACGTAACCTAACCTAACCTAACCTAACCTAACCTAACCCAACCTAACCTAACCTAACCTAACCTAACCCAACTCAACCCAACCTAACCTAATCTAACCTAACCTAACCTAACCTAACCAAACCTAACCTAACCTAACCTAACCTAACGACGGTTGCAATCGCTTTCACATTAGATATCGCAGTTCCCCACTTTTAATGGTGAAAAACACTGCATCTCACTAATTGACATTGTTTAATGCGGTTTTACGACGGTTCATATCTTAACCTAACCTAACATTCGCAATTGTATCTAAAAACGCTCTATTACACTGTTTTGTTCACAATTACGATATTTGCATAACCTCACAGTTTTTCATCAACTTATTGCAGTACAGAATGCTGTATCTCGCTAAATGACATTGTTCTTTAAGGTTTCACGATGCTTGCATGCGCTTTAACGAGAATATCACAATATAGCAGTTTCGCACTTGTAACGTTAGAACACGCAGTATTTGGCTTGTTCATGCCGTTTTGTGTGCTTTCACAACATTTCACCTATCGCAGTTTAATACTCGCAATAAAACAACACTATCTCGTTAGATGACGTCGTTTTTGGTAGTTTCACGACGCTACCTAGCTTAAACTAACCTAACCTAACCTAACCTTCGCACTTCTATCGTTAGAAAACGTTTTACTCGCAACTTTACAATGTTTTCTACAAGATTACGACGGTTTCATGCGCTTTCACATTAGATATCGTAGTTCCCGACTTGTAATGTTGAAAAACACTACATCTCACTAAGTGACATTGTTTAATGCGGTTTTACGATGGTTGATATGTCAACCTAACCTAACATTCGCCATTGTATCTAAAGACGCTCAATTACACTGTTCAGTTCACAATTACAATATTTGCTTGACCTCACAGTTTCTCACCAACTTATTACAGTACAGAACGCGGTATCTCGCTAAATGACATCGTTCTTTAAGGTTTCACGATACTTGCATGCGCTTTAACGAAAATATCACAATAAAGCAGTTTCGCACTTGTAACGACACAAGACGCAGTATCTGGCTAGTTCATGCCATTTTGTGTGCTTTCCCAATATTTCACCTATAGCAGTTTCGTACTCGCAATAAAATAACACTATCTCGTTAGATGACATCGTTTTTGGTGGTTTCACGACGCTACGTAGCTCAAACTAACCTAACCTTCGCACTTCTATCGTTAGAAAACGTTTTATTTGCTACTTTACAATGTTTTCTACAAGATTACGACGGTTTCATGGGATTTCACATTAGATATCGCAGTTCCCGACTTGTAATGGTGAAAAACACAGCATCTCACTGAGTGACATTGTTTAATGCGGTTTTAGCGCGGTTCATATCTTAACCTAACCTAACCTAACCTTACCTAACCCAACCTAACCCAACCTAACCTAACCTAACCTAACCAAACCTTACCTAACATAACCTAACCTAACCTAACCTAACCAAACCTAACCTAACCTAACCTAACGTAACCTAACCTAACCTAACCTAACCTAACCAAACCTAACCTAACCTAACCTAACGTAACCTTACCTAACCTAACCTAACCTAACCCAACCCAACCCTACCTAACCTAACCTAACCTAAACTAACCTAACCCAACCCAACCCAACCTTACCTTACCTAACCTAACCTAACGTAACCTAACCTAACCTAACATAACCTAACGTAACCTAACCTAACCTAACCTAACCTAACGTAACCTAACCTAACCTAACCCAACCTACCCCAACCCAACCCAACCCAACAAAACCCAACCCAACCTAACCTAACCTAACCTAACCTAACCTTACCTAACCTAACCAAATTATTCTTACCTAACCTAACCTAACCTAACGTAACCTAACCTAACCTAACCTAACCTAACCCAACTCAACCCAACCTAACCTAATCTAACCTAACCTAACCTAACCTAACCTAACCTAACCAAACCTAACCTAACCTAACCTAACCTAACGACGGTTGCATGCGCTTTCGCATTAGATATCGCAGTTCCCGACTTGTAATGGTGAGAAACACTGCATCTCACTAAGTGACATTTTTTAATGCGGTTTTACGACGGTTCATATCTTAACCTAACCTAACATTCGCACTTGTATCTAAAAACGCTCTATTACACTGTTTCGTTCACAATTACGATATTTGCATAACCTCACAGTTTTTCACCAACTTATTGCAGTACAGAACGCTGTATCTCGCTAAATGACATTGTTCTTTGAGGTTTCACGATGCTTGCATGCGCTTTAACGAGAATATCACATTATAGCAGT